>NC_047091.1:167039994-168392494 GCF_902459505.1 Geotrypetes seraphini | reverse complement strand
AACTTGTGCACAGCATTTTGTTGCGTTTTTTTAATGCAATTCTTAAGCTTGTGGTTTCACGACCGAAACAAGGCCCATGTCGGGTCTATGCCACAAATTATATACGGTGCTTCTTTGTGTTATTGCATACTTTATTTTGTTACTTTCTGCATCTTGTTCAAATAAAAGTTTTTTTTAAATCAAGATCATTGGTTCCACAGGTTTGTTTTTTTTTTGCCTTGTTTTTCAGATAACGACGTTCTCAAAGAATGCCCATTACCTGGGTGCTGGTGCTGGAATCACTCTGCAGACGGACATGGCCTTGTCTTCCGGAACTACAGCTTTGGGAAGACTGAAACAAAGAAAACAGGGAAGTTAAGGACGACAAAAACACAAGAACACTAAACTCTTCCTACACGCAGTCAATGAAACCATGTCTAACATGAGACCCAAGGGGCCATTTTTGCAGCACCACTAGGAAGACAATTCTATACATGGGCACCTAGAAATCCGCCCCACTTGCACATCACTGGTACCAACAGTCGGCAGTGACGTGCATATATGTGCTCACGACTACTCTATAAAGCAGTGCCTAAGTGCTATGGCATGTTACTGCAAGGAGGCATACACATGAGTGGGCCATAGGCATGTCGCCAAACAATGCACATAACTTATAGTTTAGTTTATTATTATTTCTGGTCCAGCTGTATCCAAAGCGGATTACAAAAGCATACATACACAATAAAACAATTAAAAGTACATACATAGAAACATGATGGTAGATAAAGGCCAAACGACCCATCCACTATCTCCTCCTCTCCCTGTTGGCTAAAGCTCTTTACACCTGCATTGTGATGTCATAGAACTTTATGGTTATAGAAACATTGTAACTTGATGGCAGATAAAGGCCAAATGGCCCATCCACAGCATCCACTATCTCTTCCTCTCCCTATTGGTCAAGGCTCTTAACATTTGCATCTCCTCTTCCTATAGGCTAAGGCTCTTTACACCTGCATTGTGATGTCATAGAACTTTATGGTTATAGAAATATAGTACACATAAAATATAAGGGACCTTGTTTCTTCAAAGGTGATAACCATATAACAATTCAAAAAATAATTACCTTATTTCCACATAAATAAACAACCAAATACTTTTATGGTCACACAGTGACTCTAGATTTCTAAGTGAACGCTCAGACCCATAACCAAACTATAGTGAAAAGTCAGGGAGTCAGTTATAATAGAGACCATCACAGCAGGTGGCAGAGACAGTGAACTTGCTGTGATGGTCTCTATTATAACTGACTCCGTGACTTTTCACTAGAGTTTGGTTATGGGTCTGAGCGTTCAGTTAGAAACCTCGAGTCACTGTGTGACCATAAAAGTATTTGGTTGTTTATTTACGTGGAAATAAGGTGATTATTTTTTGATTTGTTATAGAAATATAGTAACATAATGGCAGATAAAAGCCAAAAGACCCATCCAGTCTGCCCATCCGCAGTAACCATTATCTCTTCTGCTCTCTAAGAGATCCCACGTGCCTATCCCAGGCTTTCTTCAATTCAGACAGTCTCTGTCTCCACATCCTCCTCCGGGAGACCGTTCTATGCATCCACAACCCTTTCTGTAAAAAAACACTAGCAAATCATGGTTTAGCCTGTGTAGCTATGCTCTGACCATCTTAACCAGGGGCATAGCCAACGAAGAGTAAGGCCGGCAAAATGCCCAGGTATGTCCAATGCTAGGAGAAACCTGCAGCTGAACCCACCCTTCCGCGCACCCAGGACCAGCACCTCTTTCCCTATGCCCAGCTGTTTGGCCACCTGTCAGGTCCTATACCAGGCTAAAGGCTGCCTCTCTGGCTAATGGGTCCTTTCCTCTTCTGCGTCCCACAGCTCTGATTCAACTTTGATGCAGCAGAGAAAAGGCCCCTTCCAGCTACAGACATAGCCTTTAGCACTGGTGGAGGACCTGGCGGGTGGATAAGAAGCTGGCCGTGGGGGGAGGGAGAGAGGTGCTGGGCCTGGGCATTAGAGGCAGAGACATTGGACCCCCCATCTTGGTCCTCCTGCATCCCAGCTCTGCCACTAACCTTTCCTCTGCCTGGGTCCTCTCCGAACATCCATTCTCGTAGCCCACATACCTCATTACTGATTGTCGAGTCTCTGTGCATCATCCTTTGAATCTGACAGTCTAAACTCGCTCCAGAGGAGCATTTTGCCAAAGCCGCGGCATGCGATTCCTTTTCCCTCTGGCGGACAATGGCCTCACAGCCGATCCATTCGACCATGGTTTGTTCGTAGCAGGCATGAACATGGTCATCCAGCTGGTAGATTAAGAAACACATGATCTCCCATTATTAAGAAACACAGCCACGGCTAATTATGCTTGTCTTTTTTCTTTTTTTTAGGGGGGGGGGAGAAGGAGATGGAGTATGTGATGCAAAAAAAAGAAATCAGACTAGACAAAAGAAAGGTCATCCTTGCTTGTCAGTTACTTGAACTGAGGAGGACCTATCTTCCCATCCAGTAGGGTAAAATGCAAGCAGATTTATTTTACCGTTTGTGTTTCCATGGCAGCCATTTCAGAATGGCAAAAAGGGACTAAAAACTAAACAGACTCTCGAGGGCCCTAGTATTAAAGAGTGTTAGGCTGTTAACATGCGGTTTTGGGCCACTGCACAAATGTATGACCATTTACCTCGGCTGCTGAAAAACCTCTATGGCTACTAGCTTGTTTTCACCATCACTTTAAAATTATTTGGTGCATAAGGCCCTGTCCTCAGGAAACCCAGCTTACTTATCTGGTTTCTTAGCACCTATACCCCCCCCCCTCTCCTTGTGTCCTTCGATCTATGGGCACTCGGCAACTGGCCCATTCGATATTCATCATTCTTTTCTGCTGTCAGAGGGGGAATTATCTTACAAGTGTTTTAAGTCCACTTTGAAGACACTCTTTTGAGGCTGTCTTCGATGCCCAGTGGCATAGTAATGGGGGGGGGGCGGCGGCACCCCTTCACCCCCCTCTCTTCCCATTCCTCCCCACCACGTGCGTGCCCCCCTTCCCCCAAATCTCCAGTTGAAGTTGTTGCTTGCAGCGGTCAACATGCTCTCCGTGACCCCCATCGGCTCTCCCGCTGATGTAACTTCTGGGTGTCACGCGTAGGAAGTGACATCGGAGGGAGGGCGACAGGGTCATGACTGCCACAACAACTTCAACTAGAGGTGCAAGGGAGGGGAGGCGCACACAGCAGGCGGAATTGGGAAAGGGGTGGGGGGAGGGGCGCCACCGTCCTGGGCGCCTCTCACCCTCCCCTAGGCCACTGCCTAGTGGTTTGGTTTTGATGGGTGCAGGTGTCTGCAAAATTTCGCTCACTTTCCCTGCTGCCGCAGTATATGAGTGTTGAGTGAAAGTGTTCTTGAAGTGTTCCTCTTTCCTATATCAGAATGGAGTTCTTTGCAATTTGATATGCCTTAATCCAAAATAGAAAAAAATCAGCCATTTCCCTGCAGCGCTAAAAGTGGTCTTAGTACGCTAGGGATAGCACAGGCCATATTTGTAGCACTGCTTAGTCAAAGGGTTCTTTAGTTTGTAAACCGTTGTTAGAAATATATTTATACAAATTATTAAGAAATAACAAGTAATTACTTGGTACAGAAATAATGAATTATAGGATATCTTATCAAACAATCCAAAAGGAAATATTACCCTCCCCCCCTTTTTCCTAAGCTGTGGTAAAGGTTTCTATTTCGGCCCAGAGCGCTAAACGCGCTGACGCTACTCCGACACGCATAGAATTTCTATGAGCGTCAGAGCATTTAGCGTCCCAGGCCGCGGTAGAAACCTCTACCGCAGCCCTTAGTAAAAGAAGGCCCAAGTACTCCTATAGTCCACTAAAAGCCCATATGCTCAAGAAGTGAACTAACCTCCTTTCTTTCAGCTTCCGTCGTGCCAAACTGATAGTGTCCTAGCAGAAAAGGCCATACGTCTCTACGTATTTCATGCTGGATTCCCCCATAGTATATCAAGCGCAGCAACTCCTGTTCCTCGTATTTCTGGAAATAGAATTAAGGGGTCCTTTTACTAAGGTGTGCTAATGGATTTAGCCTGCACTAAATGCCACGCAGCCCTATTGTATACCATCCTTTGCACACCAAACTGGTCTACAGTTAGGTGCAAGCATTTATGCCAGCCATTGACCGTAAATGCAGACTTACGCTAGCATTTTGTAACAGTAGCTGTATATACATTTGATGTTAAAGAATTCACGCTGAGCAAGCACTATCCTGGCACCTTTGACGACATTTTGAGAATTTATTCCTAAATGGATAGTGCTATACCAGGGATCTCAAAGTCCCTCCTTGAGGGCCGCAATCCAGTCGGGTTTCAGGATTTCCCCAATGAATATGCACTGAAAGCAGTGCATGCACATAGATCTCATGCATATTCATTGGGGAAATCCTGAAAACCCGACTGGATTGCGGCCCTCAAGAAGGGACTTTGAGACCCCTGCGCTATACAGTTAAAGCTATCCTGTAAAGTTTGGTCAGAAAAGCACCTGATCTAAAATTAATCCAGTAATTTATGTTTATTTTTTAAAAAAACACCTTTCTATATACTGCATAACAGCCTAAAAGGATCCAAGCGGTTTACAATATATGATTCACAGTCATCAAGAAAAGAACTCCATTTAAAAATAGAAAAGGAAAGACTAAGAATAAAAGTTTAAATTTTTTTTTCTTCATAAAATATTACACAAGCAACATCTCAAAAATAACAATTCTAATAGTAAAACAATAAAACAATCAAATCTCAATGAACCATCATTAATACATACAGCTAAAACTTTTTCCATTATAAAATTAATCATTACAAACACAGATCACAGTCCCATGCTCTATTCTAAGTTGAGAAAGCCGATTGAAAAAATATGTGCTTTTAAATGTCTTTTAAAATTTATGTATGATTCTTCTTTTCTCAAGACTATGGGCAAGTTATTTCATAACTGCGGAGCTAAATAAAAGAATGCACAATCTCTAGTTGACCCAGAATATTCAGTGGTAGGAACTTAACCAAATGAATGTCTAAATATTTAATTAAAGTTAACTGGATAGGCTGTAGCTGAATTTTGACCACAAAGGACAAGCTCTAGTCATCGGTGTTCAAAAAATGGCACCCAAAAAATCTGTGCAAGCAAATCCGAATTGCTGCCAATTCAAACCAATAATTATTAGTACCAAATGGCTTGTTCGCCAACTTAGTTGCATGTGTTTCTCAGGACAGCATGCAATTTAAATGTGCGGAAATTTGGATGCCATTTATAAAATCCAGGGGAAAATGTCTTGTACGGCAGGTTGGAAAGGCAATACTTGTAGATTCCAGAAAAGAATATGGATCAGGATCTACTTGTAGAACTGGTTTACATACAGCACATAGAGGATCTGATTCTATAAATGAGGCCTAGTGGTGCCTATCTTGTAGGTGCCAGTTGGCGCAGTTGTCAATCAACTGCGTCGCGGTATTTATAGAATCAAACTTAGCAGCGCCTAAGCAGACTTAAGTGTTACTAGGCATCCTAGTGGTAGGCATCGGTGCATTTCCTGCTGCCTAACACAGACGCCTAAGTCAACCACGCCTATTCTCTGCCCCTACTTTTTAGGTAGGCGTTGTTAGGTGCTGCTAGGCAGCTCAACTTAGGCGTCGCTTGGTATTCTACGCAAAACTTAAATTAATTGCTTGTTGCAGTTTTCCAGGTTTCACCTCGCCTGGCCAGGTAGAACCGACGTTTCAGCCATCATTTAGAGGTTTTCTTCAGGGTGTGCTGTGAAGTTTGCAGTTTGTCCTTATATATAATGGGTCCTCAAAACTGATTGGTTGGGGCTTGAGGTGAATGAGGCAGGAATGTCCATTGGTCACCAATTTGAATTTTGGTGGGAAAATCTGTTCACCTCTTTTTCTCATAGAATGGGAAATTTCTCTGGTGAGTTTTAACAGGTTCTTCCCGTGAAGATGGGATATGTGTTCTCTTAGGCAAGCCACAGAAGCTTAAAAGAACACTTAAATTAATTGTTTTTAAAATTTTTTTTTAAAAAAAAAATCAGTCAATTACCATACAAATTAAAAACAATTAAAGTTTTGCGCAGAATTAAGTTAGGTTCGCTAGACGTCCTCAATGCAGGCATCTAACACGGGCACCACATATAGAATCAAGCCCATACAGAACAGAAATGCCTAAAGAGAACCCTCGAGTCCGCACCGTGCTGTCCTGCATGTAACCCTGCCATATCTCTGCTGTCAGTCCAGCGCTGGCATCCACTGGTAGGTCAGGAGACACGATCCGATGGTTAACCAGTGCTGACAAATGGGTTCTTACAGTTGAAAGATGTCTGCAGTATGCAAGCCCTGCTCAGGTCAAGTAAAGAGACAGACAACACATTTGGTCAGTTGAAGATGCTGCAGTCAAGAGGCCATTCACACCCCCCCCAAAAAAAAACACCCAAAAAAACCAAGAAAAGGTTAGTGTTGGGTGCTGTGCTGAAGTAGAGAGCAAACAATCTAGATCAGGGGTGTTCAATCTCAGCCCTTGCCAGGTCGGGTTTTCAGGATTTCCCCAATGAATCTATTTGCATACAATGGAAGCAATGCACGAAAATAAATCTCATGCAAATTCACTGGGGAAGTCCTGAAAACCTAACTGGCCCTTGAGACTGGTCTAGATAAAACGTAAAACGTCTAGATTATTACATACCTTTAATTTTAAGATGATAAATATTTGTAAAACCTAAACAAGGTATAATTATATAGCCTACGACAGTGAGAATATATAATAATAATAATAACTTTATTTTTCTATACCGCCATAATCTTGCGACTTCTAGGCGGTTCACAAAGAAGAAGAGCTGTACAATCAGCGAATTACAGTAGATGAATGCAAGGTGGTTGAAAGGAAAATTATACATAGGTTGAATTATAAGAAATTAACTATTTTACATTTTACATTGAAAATAGTCGGACACCAGCGAGTATCAGGATACAATTATGAAGGGGGAATTTTATCCGACTGCCGCTGGCGTTATTCCTGGATGCTCCATGCCAAGTCATATCCGTTCTTCGGCACTGAATATCTAGTTTGTGCAGCGCCAACACATAATTGGATAAGTTGATATTCAGAACTTAACCGCGTAAAATAGGATGATGTTTTATGTGGTTCCATTTACGCGGTTACCCTGGGTGGTTAAGTACTGAATATCGGTGCGTTACTGGTCAAGTGCCGACTCCGCTACAGGAATGCCCCCAAAATAGCCAGTTTTCACTTAGGCACTAACCGCTAATTTTCAGCGCAGAGCCCCAAACAAGTGATTTAAGCAGTAGTTTCTGGCTGCTTAAACTGTCAACCAGGTAGATCTCAATATTCAACGCTATTGAACCAGGTACTGCTACCCACAATGGTGTAGTATGGGGGAGAGCAGGAGGTGCCGACCACCCTGGGCGCCGGCGCCCCCACACCTATCTCTTTAAAAATTTGCTGGTGCGAGCAGCATCTTCCAGTCGCTGGTTGCGCCGGCCTTGGCTTCCTTCTGATGTCACTTCCTGGTCACGGGTCCAGGATGAGATGTCAGAAGGATGCCGAGGCCAGGGGAACCAGCAGGTTAGAACATGTGACACCATTATTAATAGGCAAAGATAAATTGGAAGGCTTTACAAGGCAGAAAACATTTTCCTCTCCTTTCACACTGGCTCTCTGTAACCTCTTCACCGTCCTTCCCCCCCATCTCCCACCCCTGCTGCCATATTTGCTTCATCCACCCCCAACATTTACTGGAAAATCTATGCTGAAATATCCCTCCAACTGCAGCTGTCGGAAGGCACCCAATAGTGGAAAAAGAGAACAGTCTGAAAATCATGGAATCAATCCCTTTTCTTAGGGACTATTAAGTGATTCAGTTTCTACAGGCATCATTTATATCAACCGCAATTTTGGCAGGAGGGAAGGGGTATCTGCCGCATGCATTTTGGTGCCTTGGCGCAGATGCACAAAACACCTGAGCACCAGTGTCCATCGGGTGGGAGTTGGGTGATAGGTTGCATTAAATGCACCCATTTCAACTGGGGAAGTAGACACACCTTTCTGACCCGTATCTGCCTTCATTTACTATGTAGAACTACAGATCCTATAATGCACTGGGAGCAGTTCAGGACCATGGAATATTCAAAAGTTTCCCTTCAGAAGCTGGGTCGGTTGACTACGTGCTTATGGTACTTTTTTGGGCATGTGAATGCGGCTGTAGCCAGGTAATGCCGGCTTGCTGATCGTACCATGGGATGCAACTGCAGAATGCTGCATTGAGTTCACCCTCCCCCCCCCATCAAAAGGATTTGAATACAATAAAGTGGGGAAAGTCACTGAATATTCAAACACATCCATCATGTTTACTCAAACTTAAACTGTAACAGGGATAGAGAAATGCCTGCTTTAGAGAGCTTGCGCATGAATGATGAAATACATACAGCCGTAGAACGCTCTGGAAAGAATCTGGTACTTCATGTTGTCACACAGCAGTCTTAGTGGTGCTCTGAAAAGAAAAAGAAATACCAAATCCGGTAAAAAGAAAAAGGATTTAGTCAGCCTCTAAATGTATGTCTGTGCCTCTGGGAATGAGCTGTGCTATAAAAAAAAGCCCCACACATCTGTATAGTACAGTGGTCTCAAACACGCGGCCCGCCAGGTACTATTTTGAGGCCCTCGGTATGTTTATTATAATCACAAAAGTAAAATAAAACAGTTTCATGATTATATGTCTCTTTAGCTATAAATGACAATGTTATTATTAAGACTTAGCCAAAAGGAAAGATTTATAAACTATAAAGAGTTTTACCTCATGAAAAATTGTCATTTCTTTAATAAGACATTAACTATTTATTTCTGAGGCCCTCCGAGTATCTACAAATCCAAAATGTGGCCCTGCAAAGGGTTTGAGTTTGAGACCACTGGTATAGTATATATAGAGGGGTACATTTTCAGTCACGGTACATGGGCTTGTGCACATCTGAGAAGCTGAAAGGGCCTCCCAAGGCGGACAAGGTTTCAGCGGAGATATCAGACTAACGATGTACCATCCACCTGGGCAGCAACAGATGGGCAGAGGATCGCGTCTGATGGAACAACGGCGACATCGAATTTATACTGCGCAGAAGAAAGGCCCAGCAATCTAATTTTGCCGAATGTAGTTAGCTTCCTTGTTGAAGCCATAAGAACCATCCCACATTTTAAGATCTCAATCAAAGCAATTGTTAAGTCGACCCTTTTCTTAGTTTATTTTATGTAAAAGATTTATAGCCCGCAGCAGCCACAGTTCTGCGCGGGTTATATACAATAAAATGATTAATAATTATAATTTGCTTAAATCCATTTGTATATATAGGGCTCCTTTTATCAAGGCGCAGTAGGGGGTTTAACGCGCGGAATACTGCACGTTAAACCGCCTGCCGCGCTAGTCGCTAACGCTTCCATTGACGAGGCGTTAGTATTTTGGCTTGCCACGGGGGTTAGCGCGTGATGAAATGTCCGACGCGCTAACCCTGCTAGCGCGGCTTGATATAAGGAGCCCATAGTATTGAAGGTACATAGAACTTCCCTCTCTGTCCTAAACAGGCTCGCAATCTAAACTAAAGTGACTGCGAAATAAAGAAAATAAAATGTAAAATATATAGTAATAAAAAAAAAAATCATCTCAAAAGAGAAAGAAAAAAATAAAACAGAAAGGTGAAAAATAAAGAAAAAAAAACCTAGCAGAAAAATGAAATATAAAATAAAATAAAGTACAATCTAAAAAAAATCATAGTATCTATGCAATCGATAACTAAGACAACCATTCGCTCCCAGGTCTTTACTGTTGTTGGCCCCCCTCCAATTATGAAATACTATCCCAGATGTTATTTGTCAGGTCTCCTCCTTTTTATTTTTTGGGGGAAAAAAAAAACGAAGGCATACTTTTTTCCAAAGGGCTTTCCCTGACTTACCCCACCCCTTTCTTTTTACTAAACCGTGATAGCAGTTATTAGCACAGGGAGCTGCGCCGAATGTTCCGCGATGCTCCAACGCTCATAGAAATTCTATGAGCGTCAGGAGCAGCATGGCGCATTCAGCGCGGCTCCCTGTGGTAATAGCCACTATCATAGTTTAGCAAAAAGGGGGGGGGGGTTAGTGAAGTAGTACTGTTTTTGATATTTATTTTATTATTGTATTATGTCAAGTGATTTAAAGTTGGTCTTTCTGGGTTAATTTTATGAATGTTGAATTGTAACCAGCACAGTTTTTTTTGGATATGCAGGATATAAATGTTTTACATAAATAAGTGTTTTAAATAAATAAAAATACTTCTGTATTCTGCCACGAAAACTGGATATCATTCTCAAGTCGCTAGGCCTCGAGCATGAGTCGGTGGCACCTAACATTTTCAAACAGCCTAAAAGTGGCAGTGCACTTTAATGCAAATTTTCAAAGACGAACCCCGTCTGAACACCAGTGTAACCCTATATACACTGAAAACAGTTGCGCGCATTTTGAAAGGGTGAAAAATCGATTCACACTCACCCATGCTACACCACTCAGGATTCTGTGGACAGTGGAGTAGTAAGGGGGGTGCGAGGGCGGTCTGCCCCAGGCGCGGTCTTCCTTGGGGTGCTAGCACCCCTCCTGCTCTCAGCCCCCCTTCCACTCCTCTCCCTGCCGTGTGCATGCCCCATCCCCTGTACCTTTTTAACTTCAGCATCGATCGCTCCTGGAGAATCGGCCAACAGCGATCCAGTCGGTATCTTTAGTGCATCTAGGCCTTAGGGGTCCTTTTATCAAACTGCGGTAGGGGTTTAATGCGCGTAATACCGAGCGTTAAACCGCCTGTCGCGCTAGCTGCTAACGCCTGTATTGAGCAGGCGTTAGTTTTTTTAGCCGGCCACAGTGGTTAACGCGTGATGAAATGTCTGACGCGCTAATCCCGCTAGCGCGGCTTGATAAAAGGATCCCTAAGTGTCAATTTTTTCCAGCGCCATTTAAATAATTTCCCCCCTAAGAGACTTACACTTGGCAGAATAGCACCTAGCACGAACATGCATAACTTTCAATTACTGGGGTAAATTACGCATGCGTGTATTAGCATTCAGCAGTATACATTAGGGCTGTACTGACTTTTCGCATTCGATTCGGCCCTGAATTATATTATGCACTTTTAAATGTATGACACTCTGATGTAATATCGCTGTGTATTTTGCAAGTTTTTTTTTTCTTATTGTAAACCGCACTGAACCGTGAGGTATTGCAGTATAAAAATAAAGCTATTATTATTAGTCATATTCAGCCAAATAGTGATTTCAATTCGAGTACGAATAATCCAGGGCTCTTCTGCGCTAAATCCTATGGAAATAAACTCTTGATCTCTGATTTTACATTGCTTCTTTTATTATGTTAAAGCTTAATGCCCATTATTTTTAGTCGGTTGATCTTCGCAAAACGCAAATTTGATCATGTTTCCCCCCACCTGTCCAAACTCCACTGGCTCCCCAAAATCTCCAGGGTTCATTTTCAATGCATCTGCCTAGCTTTTAAGATCCTACACGGCATCCTCCCTCCCCTAATCCCATTATCTTGGAACTCCTCGAGTCCTGACACCACTAGGCCCACCCAAAAACTTAAACTATCCTTCCCCTTGCTAAAAGGTATCCTCTGTGCGGGAAAATTGGGAAAATCTCTCTTCTTCAGAATCATTGGGCTTTGGAATAACCTTCCCACCCCATTACGGAATCAGGGCTCCTTCCAACTATTCCGTAAGCAGGCTTTTGCTCTCCTCCCCACCATACCCAACCTCCAAACCCAATATGTTATTTCTTCCTATATTAAGCTCTTGTAAACCGTGCCGAGCTCTATAATTATGGAGATGATGTGGTATATAAACTTAAGGTTAAGTTTAGTTTAGGTCTTGGTGGGACTTTTTTTCCTTAGACACCCTTGTAAATGTGTAATACAATACCATATGAAGAAATATGTATTCTTTGAACCATTCCAGTTGACAGCCTTTTTGGCAGGAACTCGGCTGGATGAAGGAAAATCAAAATCAAAGTGAAGTGCATTTGAATAATGATATCCTTTCTCAGCCAGGGGATCTTGTTTTCCTAATATTTGAATTGATAGTTGTTAGCAGTTGTTAGCATTTGTTAATATGTCCGCCTTATCCTTCTTGGATCTAATGTTGAGGACTTGAGCTGAATTTAAGCTAAATATTTATTTTATTTTATTATTATGTATTTTACCTTTGAGTATTATTTTCTTGCTTTTCTTCAACTTTCTGTACAAGTGGATACTTGATTTATAACATGTAAAAATTTGATAAATAAATAATAATAAAAAAAAAAAAAAAAAGTTTAGTTTAGGTATTCATATTCAGCTGAATATTTTTCATTATTTGTACACATGCTCAATTGATGCTCGTAAATTTAGGCATCGGCCTATAGAGTCACCCTTTAGTTCATTACAACATTCGGTAATCTGGTTTGAACCTGAGAAGCTGTCTCCTAGCCAAGTTTAAAATATCTAAAAAGAACCAGGAAATTATTATTTCCCTTTCTTTATCTGCACATTAAGATGAAATCCACAATATCATAAAGATGATCCAGCTAACTTGCGCTCCTAAAAGAATCAGTGGTGGGCCCTGAACACTGATGTCAATGTGAGTCACCGAGAGCTGACATCAGCAATCTCCCAGGGGGCTGGGAAGGCTAGAAATTAGAGAATGACATACCCGCGGGTAACTTGCCAAAACGGTGACCCTAAAAAAAGTTCACCGCGAGATCGGGAGCAAGGCCATTCACCGCCCCGTGGAGCGGTGAATGGTTAGCATGTGCGGTGAAGAGAGTTCGATCCGGCAGCCCCCTCTCTCCCACCGGCCATGCATCTCCCTCCCTCCTTTTCCCTTACCTTCTGTTGTTGAAACTGGCGAATTCTATAAGGCTATGTGCTGTATTACAGCCGGAGCCTTGAAGTTGCGTCGTGTTGACTGCTGGAAAAGTCTCCTCCGACACAACTTCCTGAATACTGAAAACCCGACTGGAATACGGCTCTCGAGGACCAGAGTTCCCTACCCCTGTGCTAAGCTATCCATTATTTTCTATGGGTGCCTTAGCTTGTGCTAAATCGGTTAGCACATCTTAATAAAAGGACCCCTAAATGCATTACATTTTTTTTTACATATTTTTGTGTTGGTTGCGTGATATTTTAGCTAGTTTGGTAGCCTGGAATGATTTTGTTTCTCTATTGTCAGTCCACCCTCACCCCGTCCCCAGATTTCACCGCTCTTCTACAGCTCTCATGAGCGGGGTGGCTGCTGGGCTTCCAGACTGGCTAGGCCCCCCCCCCTCCCCACTGTGAGAAAAGGCATGTGGGACTACTGGCAGTTCACAGAAAGAGGCAGAGATGGAGCAGAGAGAGAGGTCAGGGAGAAATTTAAGCTATGCGTGAAGATTTCAGTCTGAAAGCTCTGCACATACGATCCCCGGGCAACTCTAGCTGCTTCAAAGCAGGTGGAAAAAGCATGCGACGAAAAAGTAGGCCCATTCTTTGGCCCACCCAATTTTCTACAAGAAACACCTCCCTCTACCTCCTATCAACAGGGCTTGCCTTTGAAAATGCTCTTGAAAGCTGATCTCAAATTTAGCCCCACAATGTAATTAAAACCAGGACTGGATGCAAAATGCAGGCCCACTTTTTGCTGGTAGCTTTGCATTATACATGGACAAGTTCAAGTTTTATTATTATCATTTGATGAATCACCTATACAAACATTCTAAGCGATGAACAATTTTTTAAAAAAACAACTTTTTAGAGGACAAACAATTTTAAGACACAAGTAAAAAGTTAAAATACTTATAACACATTACAAATTTCTTCATACATGTAGCTTAAAGACGAACATGATATAAAAGGAAAATGGGGGTAAAGTTACAATTCTCTCAGGTAGAAAAACATAAAGAGGAAAGAACACAGGGAAGGGAGGGGAAAAAAAAATTTTTTAAGTTCTGCATTTAATTAATAAAAAGTCTCGTAGTTTATTCGATAAAAGCATCGTTAAATAAAAAAGTTTTAAAGAGTTTTTTAAAAGAGATAAGATCTTTTTCTTTTCTGATGTAAAGTGGCAATGCATTCCACGTTTGTGGAGCTGTAACAGAAAACATGTCATCTCTTCTTGTACCCACAATTTTTAAGGAAGGGACAGTTAATAAGTCTTGTGATGATGATCGTAGGGAACGAGGGGCATAATAAGGAATGATCATTCTAGACATGAATAGAGGCTCATTGAAAGCTAGAACTTTAAAAACCAAGAATAATATCTTAAAAGTAATTCGGTGGACGGTGGTAAGCCATAGCTAGATCTTTTTTTCTTTTTTTTTTAATTCTTTATTCATTTTCAACATTTTCAATAAGTGCGATACAAATTAAATGCATCTTTAGTAACAGTTTCACTGTACCTCTCATGGTTGCAGCCATTAGAATGACCACTGTCTGAGGAACAGCTTTGAGAGCAGGAGGAACAGGACGACTTGCGGGTGGTAGGCTGCCATATGGAGGGCAGACTGCTGCCCTGAGCATCCATCAAGTCCTGGGGCACTACAGCAAAGCAGAAAAAAAAAACAAGTACCAAAAACTAAAAGAAACAGTTACCCTTAAAGACAGAAACATATCTGTTAACCGAAGCTTTTAAGCAGCATCAGGTTTTAGTGTTGGTGGTTTTATGTTTTTAATAAGAACATAATAGTCTTACTGGGTCAGATCATTGGTCCATCAAACCCAGTAGCCTGTTCTCACGGTGGCCAATCCAGGTCCCTAGTGCCTGGCCAAAACCCAAGGAGTAGCAACATTCCAGCATCTCAAAGAAGAGCAAGATTCCGGAACCCCAATGAGAGCAACATTCCAGAGCTGAGATTGTGATGTCATAATGCCTCAGAGCCAGCCTCATCAGTGATGTTACAATGGCTTAATTGTCCTATACTTGGCTTCACGTAAGAACATAAGAATAGCCCTACTGGGTCAGACCAATGGTCCATCTAGTCCAGTAGCCCGTTCTCACGGTGGCCAATCCAGGTCCCTAGTACCTGGCCAAAACCCAAAGAGTAGCAACATGCCATGCTACCGATCCAGGGCAAGCAGTGGCTTGCCCCATGTGATATGTTTATTGATTATGTATGCATAATTTATGTGATTGATTTTGTATAGTTATGTATGTGATTTTGCATGCTACATAGAATAGTTTTCATTATTATTTATATTGCATTTACATACAAAAAAAACTGATTTAAGATGAAGAAATGGAAAGCTGAAATTGATTTTTCAAAAAAAACAAACGTAAATCTGCATGATGTTCTCAGGTATAGAAAGGCATTCCTGGTCAAATCCCTAAACATCTATCCTTTGCAAGGTTGATGCATGGACATTAGGCACATTTGTGCTCTCCAATTAACTTTCAGATCACTTGAACCCCCTTCTCACCAACAATCATAAGTCATCTCTTCCAAGAATAATCTGGGTAAATGAGCAGTTTGAAAAAGAATTCCCTACTGGTTCTTTGATTTCTGTCAATGTCAAAACCTATTGTTTTGCTTTGACTGCAGCTGCACTTTGGCCCCCTCCCCAGCTGCTTTAGGCACCAGCCTAGTCCTGCCTTAAGGTCTGGCACCCATCCTGGTTCCATGGTATTACAGCTTCTTTACTGGAAGTAGCTCACAAATGTGCATGGCTACAGAATGAAAACTTTGCTAAACCGCAGACTTCTGATGCAGCATTTAGAGAATTAACAGCCAAAGAGAAACATCTTCGCCCTCCACATGCAAAAATGCATTTTTTTTAAAAAGAAGAAACTATAAAAATATATTTGAATACAAAACTATCCTTCCACCCCATGATTACAGTGGAAGTGTAAGAGGAAACAATCTATATATAAATTTCTCTTTAAAACCAATATACAGTGGTGCCTCACACAACGAACTTAATTGGTTCCAGGAGCAAGTTTGTTATGTGAAACGTTCGTTATGTGAAACGCGTTTTCCCATAGGAATACATGTTAAAAAAAATAATTCGTTCTGCAGCATAAAATATGCTAAGATGACATAAAAAAGATAAATTTTTTGTTATTATTTTTATTTAGATACATCTAAAAACATACATCTCCCTGTCCTTTTACTTCCACTATCTTCCTATCCCATCTCTATTCCCTTTTGTCCCTCTCCCCATGATCAATCATCTCACCACCTCTCTCTGCCCTCACCCTCAGGGTTCAAGATTGCTTCCACTCTTTTTCCTGTTGTTCTCTCTGCCTGTCACCCTATGATTTAGCATCCCTTCTGCCCTTGTCCAATATTTCCCCTTCTCTCCCTCCCTCTCATCCCCTGCTCCAACATGTGCTTTCTCCACTCCACCTTTCCTCCCTCCCTGCCTCCACCTTTGTGGCGCTTTTGCACCCGACCGACAACAGAACAGGCCCGGTCGGACAAATCTCCCTGTCCTGTAGCCGCGAATCTAAATTACCTTCTTACAGCAGCTGGATTATTGAAGCTGCTGTAAGAGGTAATTTAGATTCGCGGCTACAGGGCAGGGAGGTTTGTCGGCCGGGCCTGTTGTCGGTCGATCGGGGGACCTGACCATCTGTGCACATTCTTCGGGGCAGACCGCCCCCTCCCCCCTCTTTCGTTCGCCATTGCCTTCTTCCTACCTGCCCTGCCGCAGCCGCACACAGCCGACCGGAAGTCTTCCTGATGTCAGCGCTGACGTCGGAGGAAGGGAGGGCTTTGCTTAAGCCCTCCCTCCGACGTCAGCGCTGACATCGGGAAGATTTCCGTTCGGCTGTGTGCGGCTGCGACAGGGCAGGTAAGGAGAAGGAGACTACCCTCGCGGCTCGACCAACCCCGCTGCGATCCAACCCCGCAGGAACCCCGGAAGTATGCAGCTCGGGCGACTTCGTTGTGTGAAACGAAGTACGTTATACGGATCACGACATAAAGTTCGTTGTGCGCAGCGTTCGCTGTGCGAGGCGTTCGCTGTGCGAGGCACCACTGTATATTTTTTAAAATTTAGTTTTCTATACTGTTCTCCCCAGGTATTCAAGCACTTTTCCCTGTCTGTCCTGATGGGTTCACAATCTATTTAATATACCTGAGGCAATGGGGGGATTAAGTGACTTGCCCAGGGTCACAAGGAACAGTGTGGATTTGAACCCACAACTGCAGAGGGCTGAGGCTGTAGCTTTAACCACTCTGCCACACTCCCCCATTCTCTTCTTGGTTGGGCCCCTTGTATTGTGATGTCATAAAGCCTCATTCCACCAATGCCTAAGAGCAAACCTCATTGGTGATGTCACAATGGCTTGGTTTCCCTATACTTGGGCCCATTTACTAGATGCATTTGCCTCACTGAAATGAAAAATGTCAAGAAAGGTGTGTAATAAATTGCAAGTTTCATGGCTCCACATTGTGTTTATTTAATTTTCTATACTGCTCTCCCAGGGGGAGCTCAGAACAGTTTGACATGAATTTATTCAGGTATTCAAGTATTTTTCCCTGTCGGTCCTGGTGGGCTCACAATCTTTCTAATGTACCTGAGGAAATGGGGGGATTAGGTGACTTGCCCAGGGTCACAAGGAGCAGTGTGGGTTTGAATCCATAACCTCAGGGTGCTGAGGCTGTAGCTTTAACCACTGCGCTACTCTAGAAATCAAAAAGTAGTAAAAGTGAACCAAGTCTAGGACATTCAAGCCATTGTGACATCACTGATGAGGTTGGCTCTTAGGCATTGGTGGAATGAGGCATTATGATGTCACAATACCAGCTCTGGTTATGAGGCTGAAACTTTTGAACCCAAGCATTTCTCCCTGTCAGTCCTGGTGGGCTCAGAATCTATCTAATGTACCTGGGGCAATGAGGAAATTTGCCCAGGGTCACAAGGAGCAGAGTGGATTTGAACCCACAACCTCAAGGTGCTGAGGCTGTAGCTTTAACCACTGCGCCACTCTCTCCCCATTAGACATTACTGCAACCTGTTAAATCGCCCTCTCTTCTTAAGAGAACAGGACAATAGTCATTTTAATCCAATATACTGACTTACGGCAAGAATGCATTAAAAACATATTTTGGGATCATGTAAGTTTCCTATCGAGCACACTGCACTTACCAAAGTCTGACTGGGTTCCTGGATAGATTATTCTGAAAACATAGTCAGTCGCTTCATCGTCTTCCTTATCTGAGGCTGACTCGGAAGAACCCTGTGGGCTTCGCTTTCTCAGCTTTGGGAACACTTTCCCCTATAACAAACAAGACCTTTTAACATCCATTTTGCAAGTTAAAGTTACAGCAGAGAATCTGCAGAGAGGGTAGTTTATAAAGCATCTCCATGGAAAGAGCAATGTTTGACTTGAGGAAAAAAAAAAAGGGGGTTTGCAAAACTGCCCAGTTGAGATGCATTAAGTGGGTAAGTCTATAACCTTAATTCTATAAAGAGCTGTTATTTACCCATGTGCATAGATGAAAACAATTTGGCTATGTGCTATTCTCAACTGCACTCATTTTCAATAGCATATAGTTTACAGGTGGGCATTCATATGGATGGAGTCTGGCCAGGCCTCATTCTTACACATGTAGCTTCTAGAATACTATAAATCATGGGGCTCATGAACAAAACTTTAAAACGTTCAAAAACCAGCCTAAGTTGGCACTTGGACGTCCCAGAGAGCAAAGGGGTGTGTTGTGAGGTGTGTTATGGGTGGGAATCGGGCAAGCTTCAACCTGGACATACTATAGCCCTGATCAAAGCTTTCCTAAAGGGAACTTAAGACACTGGCAGTTCGACCTGTTTTGAGTTGTGTGTAAGTTCCACAAAGGTGCCCAAACTGACATAAGACCATTTGAGGATTTAAGGAATGACCTCCCTTATTCCCCCCAGTGGTCACGATCCCTCCCCCTCCACTCCAACCCAAAGAGCAAACCCTCCCCCCAACCCGTAGGCTTCCCATCAGCTGATCACGGCAGAGGAATCCCGGCGGCTTCGCTGATGGCCTTTCTCCCTGTCAGGATCAGCTGAGTCATGGAGCCCTGAAGGGAAAAAGTGAAGAGCCCCTGGGTGGGTGAGAGAGACCTGACTGGGGAAAAGGGACGTAAGAAGAAAAGAGAAAAAGGGATGCCTGACCACTGAGGGTGGGGGATAGAGGAAGGAATGAATTAGAGAGATACCCGACCATGTGGGGGGAGGGGAGGGAAAGGAAGCGAGGAGAGAGATACCCGACCATGGGTGGGAGGGGAGAGAGATACCCCATCACAGGGAGGGAAGGAAGAATGGAAAGAATAGGAGCACATGAAGATTTGCTGGGAGAAAGAGGTACAGATGGGGTGGGGGATGGAAAATCAAGAGAGATAGTGACAGAGAGGAGGAAAAGAGAAATGGTGAGCATGGAGTGGTGGGGATAGGGAGGGGAAGCAAGAGAAGGGAATGGAAAGGAAAAGAGGGGAGGGAGATGATGTTGTCCATGAATGGCAGGGAAGAGAAGAGACAAAAACCAGATAGATTTGAATAAGAGGAAGAAAAATGAAAGAAAAGTTGATTTGTGAAAGAGATATAGGGCAAGAAGTAAAGAGGAGAAAAAGAAAGAAAGAATGAATAGACAGAGCATGGGATTTGATATACCACCTTTCTATGGAACAACTGAATTGAAATGCTTCAGTTTTGAGAATTTATATTTGCTATGTATATTTTGCATTATACAGGAGGGAATGTGAGTGGGCGCTTTATCTGATCAATCGCACGATTAAATTTTTAATCGCATAATTAAAATTTTTAATCGATCTACAGCCCTAATAAGAGGCACACACACATATCCAATAATAACTGCATTACTAGGTTATCTGCACTCTTATTTAATTCGTGCATTAGGTCCAGATTTAGAATACATTCCAAATGTGCTTTGAACTATGCCATTATCAAAGTGTTTGATCAATGCTGGGTACCTTTCCTCTCTGAGACCACAAGGGGGGATCCAGCTGTCCACGAGGAAGGAGGCCATTTTCCAGGCAAGACAGAAACTGCAGTAGGTGGCCGCCTCTGGGGAACCGAAGTGGAGGCCTCTGTATCCCATCCTGGCTGACCAACACCACTGTCCCACCACTGTCTACTATTGCAGCATAAAAAGCAGAATAGATAACCAGGTATGAGAAGCACCTTAACCACCAAATGAATAGGACTAGGTCATGAACAGAATACACAACATTAAAACCTTTTCAGCAATTAACAAAATGCTTTTCTTAACTAGCCCCCTCCTCTTTTTACTAAACCGCGATAACGGTTATTAGTGCAGGGAGCTGTGAAGAATGCTCCGCGCTGCTCCCGACGCTCACAGGAACTCTATCAGCGTCGGAAGCAGTGCGGAGCATTCAGCGCGGCTCCCTGCGCTATTGTGGTTTAGTAAAAAGGGGGAGGGGTTAAGATTACTAAAGAATGCAATGTATTGACACTGGCAAACCGTGGCCTCTGCTTTGGGCGATGACGATTCTGGTTTTTTATCTTGGGATAAGTGAGACGCCCCCAACCCCGTCATTTTCTCTGTAGCTCAAATCGGAACTTTTTGGAACAGAGCCTGCTGGAGAAAATGACCAGCTCTGACGTTACACTCTTTCCTAAGAAGCTTTTGCAACATGTCGCTGACTTCCTCAGATTATATCGTCCTCTGAAGGAATTTGTTATAAATTTGTTAAAACTGTCTATACCAACCCTGCACAACGTACAGCCCACATGCAGCCCGATACGGCTCTCACTGCGGCCTGCGCCAGGGTTTCTATGAATTGTGAACTCGTACTGTCCCGCCCACCCACCCGTTTTAATTTTAAATCCTCGGGCAGCTGCCGCGTCAATGAGCAAGTCTGCCCACTTCATTCTACTTCCGGGGCAGGCCTGCTCGCTGATGCTGCACAGTGGCTGCCTGAAGACTTATAATTACAACGCCAGGAGGAGGTGGGTGGGGAGTCGGGAGTTGCGGAGAGGCTGCACCTGCACTGTAGAGTTCCACCGGGGCTAGGGCAGAGCTCCTGGGCCCTCTCAAACCATGCAGCGTTCCAATGTCTCGCATTAAGAGTCCATTGAATAAATACAAATGTGGCGGTTTGTCATGCTTTTGGTAAGTTAACATTATTAAATTTAGTTATCTAATACTTTCTTAACATGTTTTTAATTGGTACTCGCTTGAAAATATTGAGGTTTGCCACTTTCATTTTTTTTTTTTGTAAATTTAATGCGACCTGCGCTACATTTTCTGACTTTCTTTATGGCCCCCTGGTCATTTTTGAGTTGTGCAGGGCTGGTCTATATCCTATCACTGGTAGCAGGAGCACCAATCAAGATGGTATACAACATTAAAACAACATAATTGGAGGACATGTGGCCTTGTCCACACAGCTCTGGTACTTTTAGAGAGGATATCTCTTCCGCGGTATCCAATGTACAGTATAGCGGAAATTCATACAGAGCAGGACGCACAGAGCTCTGTCAACCTGGAGAAAAACACTGGGTTGGGAGCAATTTACATTTGTTGGGCTATACGAGGTGCTACCCAAAAGTTCAGAGAATGTGAACAGCGCGCGTGAACTGGATACAGTATGCCCTTCCTCCACTAGAGGTGTCTAGCAGTTTGCTTTGTGAATCAGTGTGCCAAACGGCGTGGAGCTGAGTGGTTGCGTTACTTTGTTCTGTACGGTTTTGTATGGTTGACTCGGCGGATTTCGATGTGACGGATTTTACCAAGCAAAGAATCTGCATCAAATTTTGTTTCAAATTAAAAAAAAAAACACCAAAAAACTGCTGCAGAAACCCATTGTATGCTCCAGGAAGCCTTTGGAGATAATGCCACGTGCCAAAGCAAAACCTTTCTGTGGTACAAACGCTTCAAGGATGGACGAACATCTGTCCACGACGATGACCGTTCCAGATGACCATCGACAAGCACAACACTGGAAACCATAGCAAATGTTCATGAGACTATCCTTGCAGATCGTAGGCAACTATCCACGATGTTTGCGGGATAGTAGAACCGTCATACGGTGAGGCTTTGAAGCGGTCAAGCAAGAGCATTCGGTGCAAATGCCCAAACAAGTGGAAACACAAAAATTGGTTGCTCCACCATGGCAATGTGCCCACTCACACATTACTCGTTGTTCGACAATTCCCGACTTCGAGAAACCTTATAGTGATTATACACCCTCCCCTATTCGCCTGACCTCGCCCCCTGTGATTTTGCCCTATTCCCCACAATGAAATTACGACTGAAAGGGTGCCGTTTTAACATGATTGAAGAGATCCAGGCAGAATCACAGGAGGTCCCTCAAGGCACTCACCCAAGATGGCTTCCACAGATGCATGGACTCATGGGAAAAACACTGGGATCGCTGTATGCACTGTCGAGGGGACTACTTCGAAGGAGACGGTGGAAACTGGGGCCCTCTTTTACAAAGGCGTGCTAAGCATTTTAGCGCGCGCTAAATCAACGTGTGCGCTAACCGCTAATGCATACATAGGATAACATGCATGCGTTAGCATTTAGCGAGTGTTTAGTGTGCGCTAATATTTAACGCACACTAGAAAGCTTAGTGCACCTTTGTAAAAGAGGGGGGTAGGAGTTTCGGTAAGCAATTTTTTTTTAACAATTGAATTCCCTGAATTTTTGTGTAGCACCACGTATTCAGCAGAAATAGCATGCAAATTATATGCGCATTATTTGTGCCAAGTACCTCGGTGAAAAGCGCCTGGGCACAGTTCTTGTGTGTAGGCCCAGTACAGTGTAAGGCAGTGTTCCGGAGTTCCAAAAAAGGGCAAACCCCTCTTTTGCTGCAGCAAGTTCAGAAGTCTTTTTTTTGGGGGGGATACTTGAACACAGCTATTTGTGTCTCCCACACCTATGGTCAGGATGTAGCTGTTAGGCGCGGGACACACACGCACAAAAAAAAACCAAACACGCACAGTAACTCTTCAGGCAAAATTGAAGCCGAGAGATCCAGATCTGCCAGAAAATTTTTCACGGTAAGAGGTGGGTGTTCTTTGCTGTACATTACAAGGAGAGCTCCTTGTAATACATTTGCAGAGAATTCTCACTGGCTAGATTATTAAAACTTCATGGTAAAAAAACGACAAGCCACTATCGCAGCCATTATTGCAGTGATTTCAAAAAATTTGAGTCATTCTCAAAACACCTTGCATGCAAATGAGGTTGGCAGAGAGTAGTGAAAGTTTGCTAAATTTACATAAGATGAGTTGCTGGTGATAGCGATCGGCACATGCGCAGAATACACCATGGTGTCAAATAGCTGCGCCCATGGATGGTATGGGTGGATATCAGGGGTGGTGCGTCAATCATAGGCGCACCAAAGTTATTGGATGAAAGGGAAGGGAGGGGAGATGCAATGTCGGCTTTCAACATGCCTTTTTCCCCCCCAAAAAAACTACTAGGATGTAGATCTGGTCATTTGTTTTTAATGTCAAATTTTATCATGAACCACAGCCAGAAACACACAAGATAACACCTATAATACACATGCTCAAAAGCTTTTGGCCACACCCCCTGCCTAAAACAAAAGGCTACAATTTATGTAAATCATGTACGTTTTTATTTGTTTCATTAGCCACAGTCAAAACACACGCCAGAGATGCGCTTTTCACAGTGCTGGCACAGTACTGGCACCCCTGGACCAGTCGCTGATTTTTTTGCTCGCCAAAAACCAAATGCCGTGCTTGGAGAATCGCTCGTCGATGATGAAGAATCGACCGGAGCGCTCGTTTAAATACTGATGAGCCCATTTGCATGGCAGAATCAGAGTCTGCTAGGAAGCTCGGAAAAGACCAAATTAAGCCGTTTTGCGAATCCATCGCTAAAATACATGCATGCTAAGCTGGCTGGAACCGGTTTAGTGACTGCGTTAAAGGCAATGGTAACTTTTGAGAATCTGGGCCTCAGTGGCTGCTACTACAATCGGTAAAAGCCCCCACCCCCAGCCCCCTTTTGTGCACTGGAGGTTGAGTTACCTTGCAAGATTTTGAGGAAAGTGAGAACCTGTTTCCATCAAAAACATTTTGCCGTCCTTGTCCAATCCACCATCCTTTCCAGACTGGACTACTGCAACTCTATCTACCTAAGCCTAACAAAAGAAAAACCTTCAAAGACTCCAGAATGGATTCAGAATGCCGCTGCTAAGCTTATCTACGCAAAAAGCAAATTCGACCACGTCTCACCGCTTTTGTCCAAGCTCCACTGGCTTCCCATAATCTCCAGAGTCCACTTCAAATGTGCCTGCTTTACTTTCAAGATCCTACATGGCATCCTCCCCCCCCCCCCCCCTTTATTCCTCTTTCCTGGAATTCCTCTAACCCCAATTCCACCAGATCCACCCAAAAACTGAAACTCTCCTTTCCCTCTCTAAAAGGCGTCTCCCTTGTAGGAAAACTAGGTTCCTCCCTCCCTTTTAGAATCACTGAGCTCTGGAACAACCTTACCTCCCCTCTTAGGAATCTGAGCTCCCTTCAATTCTCCCGTAAACATCTGAAAACCTGGTTATTCTCAAAAATGTAACTCTTCCTCCCTCTCTGATTATTCTAGTCCTCTAAATTTCCTCTTCATCCTTTCCCTCCTCTGGAGTTCCTTTCTACCCTAGCTCCTGTTAACCGTGTCGAGCTTTGCGAATGTAGAGATGATGCGGTATACAAACCTAAGGTTTAGTTTAGTTTACATAGCAAACTTTTGAGCATCAGGGCCTTAGAGTGGACTTAGAGATTATCTTCAGGCTAGCTGCAGCTTGGCTAGGGAACTGGAGTGAGGAGGAGGGGATGGGGTAGTTGGGTCCTCGCAGACTCCATTAAAACTAGGGTTACCAGATATTCTGTCTGGAAAATCTGGACCCCCCTAGACCCGCCCCCAGGGCCGCCTAGTCCCACCCATCCCCACCCTAGTTCTTCCCCATCATGCCCCGCCTCCAATCCCGCTGCCTGTTCTTTTCGGGCAGCATATCCACGCCCATGATATCATTGCGTCGTATCTACGCACGCGTGGAGGCCCCCTGCCCAAAGGAAAGCTTTTCATAACCCGAACAAAGTGCCGGGTTTTGAAAAGCCGTCTGGAGAAATCCGGACATCTGGTAACCCTAATTAAAACCATCCCATCAAATGCTCCGCAGACTCCAGTAAGCTTCCTTTTCCCCTCCCTCCATATGCTCTGTGAGGATGCCCATTTATGAGCCAGAAAATTTCTCCGAGATAACGCAGTGACCATTCTCTGGTTCCAGGGTCAGCAGAACAACGTGACTGACGGTTTCCAAAATGTGAATAACAGCCAGCAAATTTTTTTTCTATTTCTGCTCTTTTACCACTGCTATGAGTTGCCACAGCTATAATCTGCAATTTTTATAAGTACCCCACCCCCCCCCCTAAAATTGCAAAGTATGCAAGAAATTTTTACCAGAATTACATAGGTTTGAAAAATTAGGTTGTGTCTCACATTTCTTGCTAAAAGGTTTCCGAGTGAACTCTTACCTTGCTGATGACAATGCAAATACACAATTTCTCCCAGATGGATTGTCATTGCGAAGTCCCAATACACACTGAAAGAGATTCATCATAAAGAGATTAATTCACATTCTCATACTCATCCACAGAATGACAGTGCCACCTGCCCCGAGGAAGATGCAAATGTGTGCTTGTAGTCTATGGGGGTAATTTTATAACTAGTACCTTCATTTTGGGGTAGAGTGGAAGCCCATTCTATTTAAAAAAAAAAAAAAAAAACAACACCCAACAAAAAACAACCTAGGTACCATGGTTGTTACAGAATGCCAGTTAGCCGGTATCAATGCGCCTAAAATTCTGGCACCCACACCTATGCCAGTCATAAAGCCGAGTCACATGTAAACATCTAAATGCTCACAGTATACTCCGCTATGTCAGTGGTTTCTAAACTTGTACTGGGGTCTTCCCGGCCAGTCAGGATTTCAGGATGTCAACAATGAATATTCATGAAAGAAATCTGCATGCACTGCCCTCACTGTATGCAGATCTGGAGTGAATTTATTAATTTGATATGCCCAATTTAACATCAGTCTCTAAGCAGTTTACTATGATAAAACACTTATTACATATACAATATATTATGCTTACCTATTTCTTATTTACAAACAGAGAATGTGCACCCTCAAATGTTTAAAACACGAATTACAAAACTCATCCATTACATAATCCCTCCATTGCTTATAGTATTGCTGAAACAATACAAGTGGCTGAAATGTTCTCTGCCCAATCAAGAAGAAAATGATGTGGAGCCATGAAACTTACAAGTTATTCCACGCTTTTGACACTTTTCATTTCAGTGATATGAAATTAAATGAAGTGTCAAAAAAAGTGTGGAATAACTTGTAAGTTTCATGGCTCCACATCATTCTCTTCTCGGTTGTGCTGAAATCTTTTCAGTGGCCCCTTGTATTGTGATGTCATAATGCCTCATTCCACCAATGCCTAAGCTCTGTCCTCATCTGCACAAGCCTCAAACACTCTATTCTGGATCTCGAGTGAGCTGAAAGTCCAAAGGATGCGATGCAAAGTACCAGGTTATAAACAACAACCACCACCACCACCTTGTGTAGCAACAGTCAGAGTACTCGTGTCCCAGTGCACGCAAAAGTCCAGAGAAATGTAGCACTTATGCACATAAATGCCCTTAGCGTCATTCTACCAGGGTATGTGCGAGGGTTATAACACAACATAACATAACATAGTGCTTATTGACCGTGTAACCAGAAGTTCAACGCGGTTTACAAAAAGTTATAAAAGTAAACATGTTACATGAAATAAGATGGATTTGTTAAATAGCATACAAGTGCAAGGAAGATGTGCATATGGATGAGGCATGGTTAGGGCTCCCAGTTATGCACATACATTAACACGCAACATGCTGTAAGTTATGTATGGACACCTGCAGTGACCCCAGGTCTATGGCTGATGTCACTGCAGGTGCTTAAATAAAAGGCATGCCAATGTCAAGTTACATTAGTATTCTATAATAGTTTCTGCATGCCCAGAGGCCATTAAGCTCTCACTGAGTGGCAAGTATCTAAACGGAGGTGCCCTCTAAAAGAGCCAGTGGCGTAGTAATGGGGGGGAGGTCCGCCCCAGGCACCGCCTTGGTAAGGGCGCGGGCACCCGTCCTCCTCTCCGACCCCCTCCCCCCACCGCCGTGCGTATGCGCCATTACCCTTCCCCGTACCTCTGTAACATTCCTGGCGCGCGCTGTAACCCTCCAAGCTGCTGTTGCGCCAGCGTTGACTTCCTCCGATGTCACTTCCTGAACCCGCGCCTAGGAAGTAACGTCAGAGGAAGAGCCGATGCTGGCACGACAGCCGCTTGGAGGGTTGCTGCTCGCGCCAGAAACGTTACAGCGGTACGGGGGAAGGGAAGAGGGGGCGGGGAATGAGCTCGTGCAGGTAGGGGGTGGAGAAGAGGGCTGGGGAGGGGCACCACTGCCCCAGGCGCCTCTCACCCTTGCTACGCCGCTGTATAGAGCTGCAACCTAGCTGTAAAGTGCCACTGAAAATTTTCAGATAAAGGACATACAGTGCTCCCCCGCAAATTCGTGGTTGGCAGTTCACGGTCCCGGTCATTTGCGGTATTTTCCAACCTTCCAACCTGCCTTACCTGGTGGTCTAGAGGGCTTTCGGGGCAGGAGCGATCTTCCTATGCTCCTGCCCCGTGCAGATCGCCATGAGGAAATGGCTGCTGGGAGTTCCCGTAGTCTCTCGAGACTACGTCGGGAACTCCCTACAGCCATTTCCTGATGGCAATCTGCATGGGGCAGGAGCTTAGGAAGATCGCTCCTGCTCCGAAAGCCCTCTAGACCACCAGGTAAGGCCGGGAAGGCGGCAGGGAGCTGGGGGTGGGTCAGAGCCGGCATTCGCGGTCCGGCTCTGCCTGTATCCCCCGCGAATGACGAGGGAGAAGTAACATAGTAACATAGTAACATAGTAGATGACGGCAGATAAAGACCCGAATGGTCCATCCAGTCTGCCCAACCTGATTCAATTTAAAATTTTTTTTTTTTTTTCTTCTTAGCTATTTCTGGGCGAGAATCCAAAGCTTTACCCGGTACTGTGCTTGGGTTCCAACTGCCGAAATCTCTGTTAAGACTTACTCCAGCCCATCTACACCCTCCCAGCCATTGAAGCCCTCCCCTGCCCATCCTCCTCCAAACGGCCATACACAGACACAGACCGTACAAGTCTGCCCAGTAACTGGCCTAGTTCAATCTTTAATATTATTTTCTGATTCTAAATCTTCTGTGTTCATCCCACGCTTCTTTGAACTCAGTCACAGTTTTACTCTCCACCACCTCTCTCGGGAGCGCATTCCAGGCATCCACCACCCTCTCCGTAAAGTAGAATTTCCTAACATTGCCCCTGAAACTACCACCCCTCAACCTCAAATTATGTCCTCTGGTTTTACCATTTTCCTTTCTCTGGAAAAGATTTTGTTCTACGTTAATACCCTTTAAGTATTTGAACGTCTGAATCATATCTCCCCTGTCTCTCCTTTCCTCTAGGGTATACATATTCAGGGCTTCCAGTCTCTCCTCATATGTCTTCTGGTGCAAGCCTCCTATCATTTTCGTCGCCCTCCTCTGGACCGCCTCAAGTCTTCTTACGTCTTTCGCCAGATACGGTCTCCAAAACTGAACACAATACTCCAAGTGGGGCCTCACCAATGACCTGTACAGGGGCATCAACACCTTCTTTCTTCTACTAACTACGCCTCTCTTTATACAGCCCAGAATCCTTCTGGTTTTCACAGTTCAACTAAACGAGATTCTACCTTCCAAAAAAGTTTCCATCTGAACATGGCTGATTTTAGAGTACCCAATAAGGAAACAGGGAAAATCTCTCATGTGCTGTTAGTAAATCCAAAGATTAATACATGCAAACCCCTCCCCCCCCCAAAAAAAAAAACAAAAAAAAAACCACCCCACAGCACCATAAACTTTCATAGGTACATAAAGTGCTCAGAAATATGAGTCAGACCAAAGTCAGGGACACACCCCATACAATATATCTTAATCTTTTAGTCTCTGCACTTTATAATTTTCAAATATGACCCAAATCCAGAACTTGAAAAAAATATGTACTGTCAAACAAAAGAGCCACACAAAGGGCTCCTTTTACAAAGGTACGCTAGCGTTTTTAGCCAACTGTGTACGATTGGCTTTTTTGTGTGTGTGTGTGGAACTACATAATGTATTTTTTCAAGTTCTGGATCTGGGCCATTTTTTAAAATGATAAAGTGCAGGGACTGAAAGATTGGGACATTTTTTATGGGGGCGTGACCCTGACTTTGGTCTCTGACTCACATTTCTGAGCACTTTATGTACCTATGAAAGTTTATGGTGCTGTGGATTTGAATGTTTAGAGTAACCTTTTCCCACCTTCTACTTGCACGAACTACAGCTGAGAGGGTGACTCAGAGAAAGGGAAAAACACAGATTTCTATTAAAAAAACAAAACAAAACAAACACCCTCAGACACTGACTGACAGCAGAAATACTGCAAATCATCTTTCAAGAGACTATATAATATACAAAGTTCCATCTCTCATCACCCCACTGGCTTGTTTTCTTGCTAATAATTGATTGTTCCGTATGGCTATGATGCATGCAGACACCTAACATATTTCTTTCTATGTGGTGACTGGAGACAGCGAGGAAATATATTTTGTCATCTTCTGCTGCACCCCACGTAATCAAGATTATATATCATATTTTTGACTTTCATCTCATGTGAAAGGACATCAGTGACTCCCTCTGAGGATCACTCTGGGTTATATATTGCTTTACCTGTACTGTCCAATACTTGAACCAAGACATAAAAAGTTTCATTTGTCATTTACAAACCAGCTTCTGCTATTATACAAGAGTAGTTTGAAAAGTCTGGTAAAAAAAGCAAGTTAAGCAGTCTTCATCGAGGGCTATACACTCAGTCCAGCGAGTTTCCACTTTTTTCATAAGCAAAGTGTATAACCCTCGCTGGAGACTACATTGTTTAAATTGCTTTTTCACTAATCTTTTCCAACCACCCTCACTTGTATTTTTATTTAAAAACATTCTTGTGCGACACCTTTGTCCCTGACAAGAGTCCCCGTGGATAACCGCAGGAAACAATTCCATGTCATTCTTTAGCGTCTGTCTCAACCTCAGTCCTTCTACACCAGCATTCTTCAACGCAAGGCTTGAGGGTCAGTGGCTGAGCCCATTCATACTCTGATTCTTATGTGAGCCAAGTATAGGATAATGAAACCATTGTGATATCACTGAAGAGGTTGGCTCTTGGGATTGGTGGAATGAGGCATTATGACATCACAATACCAAAGACTGTCATTCTCTTGTGTCTCTCTCAACCTGTGTCCTCCTACACCAGCATCCTTCAATGCAAGGTTTGAGAGTCGGTGGCTGAGCCAATTCATACTCTGATTCGTCCCTCTCTCCTTAAAGAATGACACGAGGATGGTTTCCCGTGGTTAATCACGGGGACGGGGAAAAATTTGGTCCCCGTGTCATTCTCTCTTCTGACCAATGGAAATTTATTACTCTTATCCACTCTCACCAGTCAGCCTAGTTCTCACAATCAGAACTTTCAGACCACCAGAAGCATATTGAGATGTGCAGGTTTGTTATTCTTTTTCCAATTAAAACAATCAATGGTTAAGTGCCATGATTAATTCAAAAGAGAGCACAATTATTCTTTTTTTACTTTTATTTTTAATTGCAATTCAGAAATAATTACAACAAGCATCATACTTGAAAAAGGTAGAGCACATATCAGAAATATCCCTCTCTTCCCCCCCCCCCACCTTTATCATGCCACACTGCCGAGCAACGAGAGCTAAAAGCCAAACCACACATTGGAATAGAATTGGTGGTTTGGCATTTAGCTCATGCTGCTTGGCAGTACCACTTCATAAAAAGGGGGGAGGGTTAGTGCGCATCAGACCACAACCATGTAGAGAAAATCCAAGAACAAAAAAAAAATACTCCTGAAGCTGGAACAAATTAGGAAAATCTGCTAACAAGAAAAAAAGCCATGCGAGAGACCTTAATTATTCACTAAGGGCTCCTTTAATCAACCAGCAGTAGAGCCTTTCAATGTGGGCTGGTGAGGTAAAAGCTTCAATGCTCAAAGGAATTGAAAGAGCGTCGGACCATTTACCTCGCCGGCCTACAGTAAAAGGCTCTACCACTGCTTGAAATTAGCAACTAAACCATTTTACCTGTACCAAGCACAATCTAATTTTGTAACCGAGACAATGGATGATGAAGTGACTAGCTCAAGCCTCGGGGAGTGTAGGTTCTGGATTAGAGAATGACACAGGGACAAATTTTTCCCCGTCCCTGCGGGAACTCATTTTCCCGTCCCCGCAAGTTCTTTTCCTGTCCCTACCCCATTCCCGAAAGCTCTGTCCAGTCTTCTTCGCATCAAGAAAAAGTTTCAACTGATCTGGGCCATAGAAAATAAGTGTGTGTGTCTCACGTGTCGCACAACATTTATAAGGAAATCTTATATAAGGAAATGTGGTGCCTCGAGGAATGGGCATCGACATGGCAGATGAGGTTCAACGTGGACAAGTGTAAAATGATGCATGTCGGTAACAAAAATCTCATGCACGAATACACGACGTCCGGGGCGGTACTTGGAGAGACCTCCCAGGAAAGGGACTTAAGAGTTCTGATCGACAAATCGATGAAGCCGTCCACGCAATGTGCGGCGGCGGCAAAAAGGGTGAACAGAATCCTAGGAATGATAAAGAAGGGGATCACGAACAGATCGGAGAAGGTTATCATGCCACTGTACCAGGCCATGGTGCGCCCTCACCTGGAGTACTGCGTACAGCACTGATCCCCGTACATGAAGAAGGATACGGTACTACTCGAAAGGGTCCAGAGAAGAGCGACTAAGATGATTAAGGGATTGGAGGAGCTGCCGTACAGCGAAAGATTAGAGAAACTGGACCTCTTCTCCCCCTCGAACAGAGGAGATTGAGAGGGGACATGATCGAAACATTCAAGGTACTGAAGGGAATAGACTTAGTAGATAAGGACAGGTTGTTCACCCTCTCCAAGGTAGAGAGAACGAGAGGGGATAGATTCCGTACGAACGTAAGGAATCACCCAGAGAGTGGTAGAAAACTGGAACGCTCTTCCGGAGTCTGTCATAGGGAAAAACACCCTCCAGGGATTCAAGACACAGTTAGACAAGTTCCTGCTGAACAAGGACGTACGCTGAGAGGGCTAGTCTCAGTTAGGGCGCTGGTCTTTGACCAGAGGGCCGCCGCGTGAGCGGACTGCTGGGCAAGATGGACCACCGGTCTGACCCAGCAGCGGCAATTCTTATGTCCTTATATCAAAGTGGATACTTGAGAGAGGTACAGGGGAGCCAAGCTCTGCAACTCCCTGTCTGAAGATGGGGAGAAAACATAAGGGGGATACAACAAGCTTTTCCCTTCAAAATCTCAGCTAACTACCCCTTACTGGCAAGTCAAGATCATGGAGGCTCTTTCTTCAAGGACGCCGATCTCTCCTGCTGGGCCACAGAAAGAAGCAGCAATGGGAGATGCTGAGATCAATCTAAGCTCGGTTCTGCGTCAAGCACTGCCCCCCCTCCAGTGTTTGGGCTCCGCTCCGGAGAACTTACTCCAATGTAAGATGCTGTGAGGGCTGGGGAGGAGAGCCCACAGCAGCAGGGAGCTCCCAGAACAGCGTGGCTGAAGGGTGCGCAGCTGCAGGCTATGGGACAATTGCCACACGCATTGCAATGTCAAACATGGCTTGACTTATTGGAATATCTACAGCCTCCGACTAGACTGGAGGTGGTTTCCCTCGAGTTGGTGTGGGAGGCTTTGTCTTCTCATTAACTAAGGCTGTGGTAGTATTGCCATGTTTGGCAGAATGACCCTATGCAGTGTATCCTGGTGCAGAGAGTGGGATGGGAGGGGGGGAGGGGATGGGGAATCCTCTGCTCCCAAGCTGCATCTTTATACCAGTCTTGAGCTGGAGTAAACATTCAGCATTACAAATTGAGTAATAAAACGGTGCTAAATTTTAGCGCACTTTTTAAAGCTGTGGGCAATTTAATGTGTGGCAATTTGCATGCATTTTGCATGCCCACTGTGATTTTTGTGCTGACTTTCCTGCTCTAATCTTTCTTCCTGCACCTAGAGAAAAATTATCACTGCAAAATCAAGCATAATCCTGCTGCAGTAATGGTTACTGCATCAGTCCCTGAGCAAGCGAGTCTTTGAGGGTGCAGTTCTGTGGAGAGGGAGGACCAGGATTCCAAGCCCACCACAAGCCAGCTGTAGGGTGACAGAAAAGGCAACTGCTGGATCCCTGAAAAATGCTGTCCCCATTCCAGGAACTATCCAGTGTTAAAACACTATAGGAAACAGGAAGAGGAAAGGCAAATGGTACAAGGCACCTGCTTGTCTTTTTGTAGAAACATGATGGCAGATAAAGGCCAAATGGCCCATCCACAGCATCCACTATCTCCTCTTCTCCTTATGGGCTAAGGCTCTTAACATTTGCATCTCCTCTTCCTAATGGCTAAGGCTCTTTACACCGGCATTGTGAGGTCATAGAGCTTTATTTTTATAGGAACATAGTAACATGATGGCAGATAAAGGCCAAATGGCCCATTCAGTCTGCCCTTCCGCAGTAACCATTATCTCTTTCTCTCTCTAAGAGATCCCACGTGCCTATCCCAGGCTTTCTTAAATTCAGACAGTCTATCTCCACCATCTCTTCCGGGAGGCTGTTCCATGCAACTACCAACCTTTCCGTAAAAAAGTATTTCCATAGATTACTCCTGAGTCTATCACCTCTTAACTTCATCCTATGCCCTCTCATTCCAGAGTTTCCTTTCAAACGAAAGAGACTCGACTCATGAGCATTTATATCACATAGGTATTTAAACGTTTCTTTCATATCTCCCCTCTCCCGCTTTTCCTCCAAAGTATACAGATTGAGATCTTTAAGTCTATCCCCAAACGCCTTATGATGAAGACTATTGACCATTTTAGTAGCCTTCCTCTGGACAACAGACTCCATCCTTTTTATATCTTTTTGAAGGTGCGGTCTCCAGAATTGTACACAATATTCTAAAGAGGTCTCACAAAGTCTTATACAGGGGCATTAATACTTCCTTTTTCCTGCAGGCCATAGCTCTCCCTATGCACCCTAGCATCCTTCTAGCTTTTGCTGTCACCTTTTCAACCTGTTTGGCCACCTTAAGATCATCGTACGCAATCCCGCCCAAGTCCCGCTCTTCTGTCGTGCACATAAGTTCTTTGCCCCCTAACCTGTACCGTTCCCTAGGGTTTTTGCAGCCCAGATGCATGACCTTGCATTTCTTAGCAGTTGGTAACATAACCCACGTGACATGGGGGTCATACCTGACTTAGGGCTTTCAAACAGGGAAATTGTTTCCGATGTTACAGTGGGCAATCATCTGGCATCCGGTGATCACTGTATGGCACAGTTTAATATCAAGATGGGTATATATGAGCCTACAAAGTCCTGAACAGCGACATAGTGCTTGGGGATAAAAACTGCAAGGCTTAGATATCCGCTTTTGCATCACGAACCAGAGTTTTCTGTACACCATAAGGCAGGGCTGCCCAAGTCCAGTCCTCGAGATCTACTGGCAGGCCAGGTTTTCTGGACACCCACAATGAATACGCATGAGAGAGATTTGCCTGCACTGCCTTCTTGGTATGCAAATCTCTCTCTCATGCATATTCATTGTGGATATCCAGAAAACCTGGCCTGCCAGTAGATCTCGAGGACTGGACTTGGGTAGCCCTGCCTTAAGGGGTACAGCCAGAGGTTCAAGGGACATAGACACCGGTGACACTGAGCTAAATGGAGATCTGCATTTCACCATGTCACTAATATAAACCAGGATGAACAGGGCTTTCAGGGAGATTAAATCATCCATAATGCTGTAATCCAGGAAAAAAAAAAAAAAAAAATTGAACACTTAAGCACATTTAATTAACTGCAATCAGTTTATGTTATCTTGATGGGCACACAGTGTTGCCTTAAACAGTCATCTTCCTGAATGCTCACATATTAACGTCGGCCCTACGAAAAAATGTCAAATGCCATTACCTTTTCTCATAATCCAGATCACCCACAGAGCCGTTCATCAGCTGGTTAGGGGTCCATTTCAACGTCATGATGTCTGCAGTTTGGTGAAGAGATAAATAGCCAGGTATGGCTTCCATGTCATCTCTCTTTTGAAGAGTAAATTAAAAAAAAAAAAATAAAAAAAAAAAAGATATAAAAGGAATTAATAAATGCACAAATTGATGCTCCGGCTCATGTTCGTATTGAACTTGGCAGTAAAAATTCAGTTTCATGAAGGCAGTTGTTTATTCACTAAGACGTTATGCTCCGTTCTCCTATCTTTTGGGGTGGGAATATGTGGTAATGTGGGGGCGGCGGAGGGCACAGGCTCCTATCCTGCTTGGTGTCACAGCCAAGGAGACAGGGCAACACAATTTTGGAACCGCCCCCCCATCTGAAAATACACTGGGGCCATCTGATATAAAACTTGATTTACTATGGATAACACAACTTCAGTTTCTTTTCCTTTGCGTACAAAAAGTTCACACCACCATATTTCTTCTGACTAAAAGGGATTCAACTTCAACTGAATTATTCGAACAACTAATCTTTAAGCCCGTTACATTAACGGGTGCTAGAATATATGTCTGCCTTTCTTTCTGTCTCTCTCCCTACCCCTGTCTGTTTCTTTCTGTCTCTCTCCCGCTGTCTTTCTTTCTGTCTGTCTGTCTCATTCCTTGGCCCCCTTTGTCTGTCTGTCTTTCTGTCTCTCTCCCTGCCCCTGTGTCTTTCTTCCTTCCTTTCTGTCTCCCTCCCTACTTCCCTGTGCAGAAGCCGAATCAGCATTCCCTCCCCCCCACCCACTTCCCTGTGCAGAAGCCAAAGCAGCAAGCCCTCCCCCCCTCCATTTTCCTCCCCCTCCATGTCCTTGTGCAGCAGCATTTTTTCCCTCCCCCCACTTCCCTGTGCAAAATCCGAAGCAGCATTCCCTCCCCCTCCATTTCCCTGTGCAGCAGCATTTTTTCCCTCCCCCCACACTTCCCAGTGCAGCAGCCACAGCATTCCCTAACCCTCCATTTCCCTGTGCAGCAGCAGGATTTCTTCATCACCCCTACACTTCCTGCGGTCTGGCCGGCTCCCTTGCTAGAGTTATTTTTAAGTTTAAAGGTGCTGCGGTGGCTCCTCTAACGATCCCCTGCATCGGAAGTGTTCTCTGACCCAGGTGCGGCTTGTGAGAGGAGCTGCGGCAGCACCTGTAAACTGAAAAATAACTCCAGCAAGGGAGCTGGCCAACTGGCAGTTCAAGGAGAGCCACAGCTTCAAAACGGAGCCCTCTGTCGGACACTCTCCTGCCAACGCAACCGCCACTCTCCTGCCGGTCCTCTAAGCCAACCGCCATTGACACAGCTGCACGCTCACGCGCCTCCAACTAACGCAGGCGCCGTGAGGACTGGCACAGAAGCACACCTCACGGCGCCAGGAATCACGAACTTTCAACAGCGCATGCGCGCTCTAGGGTTTTATTATTATAGATGGTTTAGTTACCCTTAAGTATCTCAATATGGTATACAATAAAAATAAGCAAGTAAAAACAATGGAGCCGATATTTACCCTCTGCCCCATTTTACTAAGGTGTGCTAAACGCCAACGCGTTCATAGACTAACATGAACTCGTTAGCGCATACTAAATTGATTAGCGCGCACTAATTCGTTAGCGCACCTTAGTAAAACAGGGCCTTAGTGGGAGATAACTAGGTAGGGGAGACTTCCTGCCACTTTTAGTGGTGCTAAAATAACTGGCTAGTGCAACTGAAAATCTGAGGCACCACTGCAGCATTATCTAATCTAATCCAGTATGTCTAAGGCGAGCTATGCCGAAATAGGTTCAAGAACTTACAATGTAAGGAATAACAGAAATGCATATGCTACATTATAGTAATTTAAGGAGGTCAGAGTTGTGAATGGAGTAATGGGGAAGGGAGGATTGAGATTCCATGACTGTACTGGTATAACATTTGAGTATGAGATTTAGTGACACTGGGTATTTCAAGTTAGTTGTAGAGGTCTGCATGGGAACTGGGTTCGCGGGAATCCCGCGGGTCCTGTGGAAATCCCCCCCCTACCCATGGGACTCCCCTCTAGCCAACGGGACTCCCACGGGGATGGAAGGCTTTGGAAGCAGGGTTCGTCCATATAATATAATGGACACGTCAACCTTAGTAAAAGAGGAGGCTTAGACTTAGTCATACAGCATGTATAACTGAAAGTTATACAGCCCAGGATTGACGGAACTTGGACGTTGTGACTTAAACCATGTAAAACATGGTCTAAGTCACAAAAACCAACCTAAAGTCACCACATAAGCACTACAAACACATAAAACACAACCCCACACATTACCCCAGTGATAACAGATCCCCCCACCCCCATAAAAATATTAATCACACCTTTAAAATTCAGCCTCCAGACCATCATCACCTGGCCGCTTGAGGGTGGGTTAGAGACCCATTGAGAGGAGGACCCATGCCCATAAGCCCCTGTAATCACTGCATTGATACTTAAACATGTGCACTCCCCTATACAACCCCAAAACCCTTTTTTACTGGCATATAAGTGGCTCCTGCAGCCATAAGGACTATTAGGGTGGTAGATAAGTGGGTCTAGGGGATTCTGGAGGTGGTTTGGGGGGCTCACCATGACCTATAAGGGAGCTGTAGTGAGGAGAAGACATGGCACCCTTTTTGTGAAGTTCACAGAAGTGCCCTGTAAGGTACTCCACTATTTAGTTGGCATGTCTGGGTGTTTGGTCCATCACTTTGCAGACTCCTCCCACGTCCAACAGGGCTTGTTCTAGGCATTTTTGACTTGGATGAAAAGTTGGACGAAAATGTGGTATAAAGATGGACACTTTAGCGACTTGGACGATCAGATTGGCAGGACGTATAGTTAAGGCGATTTTTGAAACAAAAAAAATTTTGGACGTATTTTTCAAAAATGTTTCCTAGGCTGTTTTTGAATTTGGACGACTTGCGACTTGCGACTTATACGAAAACGGACTTAGACGTCCCTTTCGATTATGCCCCTCCGCGTGTATAGTGTTATGAAACCATAGAACTTTGGTTTTGGCTGTGTTCAGTTTGAGTTTGTTGGATGTGGCCCAAGTCAGTATTTTATCTATTCCATTTAGTATTATCAGTGTTGTATCATTAAGAGTCACAATTAATTGGGTTGAGTAGAAGAATGTCATCTGCGTATGAGAATATGCATTCATTGTTGTTGAATTTAATATGGCCTAGTGAGCTCATGAAAAGGTTATAGAGAATCGGGGATAATGGTGATCCTTGAAGTAATGCCACAGAACGCTTGCCAGATACTGTCTGTTTTGTAGGAAATCTTTGAACCAGTTCAGGACAGTTTCTATGATGCCTATTTCGTTGAGTTTGGCTAGTATTAGTTTGTGGTCGACTGAGTTGAAGGCAGCAGATATGTCAAATTGAAGGATTGCCTGGTGGCCAACGCTTAAGTTCTGCTTGATTTTGCTGGTTAAGTTAAATAAAAGGATTTCTGTACTATGATTTAAGCAGAATCCAAACTGAGTGGGATGGAGGCACGAGTGTTCAATGTAGGCAGAAAGTTGTTTTGAAGACGTGCGTTTCAAGAAGTTTGGTTAGTACTGGGATTCCAGTTATGGGTCTGTAATTTGAGGGGCTTGAGAGGCCTACGTTTTGGGCTTTTGAGATCGCTATGAGGGCAATTTGTCCCATTTGGGATGGTAGTTGGCCATGATGAAGAAGATTGTTTAAAAGTTTTGTCATCAGCGGTTTCTGCAAATAGACGATTGGGGTAAATAGACGATCAGTCAAGTATATTGTTGCATGTGGACAGATTTTTCAGGAGAGTAGTAGTAGCAGTTTGGGATTATCTGGTTAGTTACAGCATGGGGTCTGATGAGCGAAAATCAGAGCTGAGCAAGAAATTACTTATCAATCATTGGTATACAGTGTCAGTACCTGGATAAATTCTAAGATAACCAAGTTGGCCATCAACGGCCTACAGATTCAGTGTCAGTATTCAGATTACTGCCAATTCTATCCAAGCACAATTTAGCCAGCACCAGCTAAATATTCCCCTCCAATTAATAGTAAAGAATTGTAAATATCACCTAGCTGAGAATTTGAGGAGAATTAATATAAGAAAGTATCCCATTTTAAGGAATGATTCAAGGTTCTTTAGCGTGAACCAAGAATTATTGTCCTTTATTTTCTTGAATTTTATTCTGTTAGAAATAGCAAGATATACTCCCCATTAATGTGGGCTTAAAAGGAATTATGTATGTATGATTTGATTATGTATTGTTTTATGTGATTTTCCTTTTTTCTTTTGAATTATTGGATATTGTAATGTATTCAAAATTATAAAAAAAAAAATAAAAAAAAAGAATTGTAAATAATGGTTGATGTTTGTTACCCCCTAGATGGATCACCCATTAAAAAAAAAAAAATTACACATTATCCCTAGTGACAGAAAGAATTAAGTATAACAGCTCAGTGCCCTGAGTTCTACATGCCCTCGATGGAACCAGCTGTAAGATTTATTTATTGTAATTTTTGTCATCATTATTACATAATCTAATTGTCCTGTCGTATTGATGTTTGTGTATAATTCATGTTACTCGCCTCAAGCTGGTTGGCGAGGCATGTCCGCAAATACAGTAAATTAAGTAAAATTAAATGATTGCTCAAAGGAATGTTTTCCTTCCTACTTTAAGCCATGTGAGAGAGGTCTCTGCTCTTAAAATGAGGGTTTAAGGGGGGGGGTCGGAGACTGGGAGACCATTTCTCGTCCGTCTCTGCGGTGTTCCTTCTCCTATACTGGGTCTCTCTCTAGCGGTATTATACTGTGGGAGAATGGGAAGATCGGAGGTAGATTTCACGCTGACTTATGTTGGGGGGGGGGGGGGCGAAGCTGGAGGCAGAATGGGGCGGGACCAGGTGTCTTTTAAATAGAGACATCTGGGAACCCTACATGCGGGGTCATGTTCCCTGACCAGAGTTTGGTTTGCCTTGCTTGCCTTTAAGGGCATCTCTTCAGTATAGTGGCACACATTTATATGAACAGATCCTGAAAGCGAGCCATGGATGTAATAAATTAGGTTTTTATTGGATTATCACCAACAACTTGTTTGTTGGTTCTTATTTCTACATATTCAACTAGATTACCACATCAACCTTAATACTTTGCAAAAGAAACAAGTATTGCATGAGTGTAAATACAAGGCAGGAGGAAGCTTATTCACAATATACATACGGGCTGAACCATAACATTATTTTTGCCATACAGCAAAGTTGCTCTGGAGTTCTGGTGCAACGACTCCACATAATCCCGAGCAGACAGCGAAGGCCTGTCATCCATACTTCCACTTGAATGTCTCTTTTGAATCTACAGAACTCAAGCAAAAAAAGAAAAATTAGTTTTTAAAAGAATGGTTTCACCAAATATTACTTGCTCTTATATAAAGCAGTGTCCTGTGGAAATGGCAAAGCACATTAAGACAAAGGACTTCATGAATTTGTGACCGATTATTCTTGGAAACCATATACTACTACTACAACTGTTCTCAAATGGCTCTTGAAGTACCTCCAAGTCAGTCTGGTTTTCAGGATAACTATACCGAATACCGTATATATTTCAATATAAGCCAACCTGAATACAAACCAAGGTACATTTTTCCCCCAAAATGGAGGAAAAAAGGTGGACTCGCATATAAACCAGAGGGGAGGGATTTATATTCAAGTGACCTGCTCTGCCAGGCTCTGCACCCAGCTCCCCTCCCTCCCTCCCCTCCCAGGCTCTGCACCCTGTCCCCTCTCACTTTCTGCCAGGCTCTGCTTTGATCGACAGGGCTTCAGCTACCTCACAGCTTGGGAAGGTGGGAGGGAAGGAGCCAAATAACTTCCTTTCTTCCTCATCCCCCAAGGTCCAAGTCTCTCTCTCTCTCTCTTCCTCCCCCCCCAGATCCAAATCTCACTTTCCCCCCAGGCCCAACTCAATCTCTCTCCCTCCCTACCCCAGCCCTAGGTCCAACTCAAATCCCTCTCTCCCCCTCTATCTGCACAGTCCAGACCCGCACCCAGATCTGAACTAGACCAACTGCTATTCACCCCATGCAACTGCCCTGGCATCTCTCCCTCCCCTCTCATACCCATTTGCAGCTTGCTGTCCCTACGCCAGCACTCAGCTTACCTTTGCAAGCTACTCTTTAGCCCTGCAGCCAGCGGCAGCCCTACTGAAAGGCTACCTACAGCCCGTACCGGGCCCCACTCTCTGATCTGGCCCGCCCCCTTCAGACATAACTTCCTGTGTTCAGAAAGGCAGGCTGGGTCAGAGGGAAAGGCCTGGTGCAGGCCGCAGGATCTTTATAGTGGGTTGTATTAGATACAAAGTGTTGTTCAACAGAAAAGATGTTTCAGTAAAATTCTGACCCGAAGATGCAACAAAAAATTTGGTCTTCTCTGGGTTTAATGGAAGTAATGAAAGGAAAACCCGGATGTCTCAATCTGTCCTCCTTTTTCTGGAGCCATATGGCAAACCTAATCGTTGCAGCAGTGATTTTTCTAGAGACATTTCTTTGCAGTTTAGACATCTCTTTTCAATATGGGCTAATCAGATTTTCACCCGTGTAGGTCTTCCTTTTGAAAATGTGCTTGCAGTCTTCATGGAAGTATAAACGTTGCCTCGGCAGTGCACCCTGGTCATTCGCTGCAGTTGGTTGCTTTTTATTGCATTTCTCATACCGATGCATAAAAAAAGCTGTTCTTTCCTGTTCACAAACTGAGCAATAATGTGAAATATAGGAGGCTGGCTGGTTGTGCTTTCCTATCAAGCAGACCTCATAAATAAATTTTACAGAACATTTGCTCTAACATTTTATACAAAATTAATTTCCCTTGAAGAACATGGAAGTTAGTAACGGCAAACATCGGAGGTTTGTAAAGAAATAAAATGATTTATCTAGCCAGGAGAGGAGCAATTACATATAAATTTCAGGCACTCGCAGTAAATTATTGATCATACACACACAGAATGTCAACTCTTGGAACCAAACTCTTGGTTATGCAGTGAGAAAAGCAGCCATTTTAAGTTCTTGTTTGTTAAAAGAAAAAAAATCCAGAACCATCAGCTGAAGTGCTCAAAAAATCAGTAGGAACTTTTATAGGAAAATGTGGGCATTTTGTTTTACAAGGCACCAAACCAAGATATAAAGGGTATAGGGCCTGATTCTGCAAAGAGCACCAAAAAAAAAAAATTGGAGCCAACTAGAACAGTACTTAAAGTGATTCTATAAAAGGCACATACCATATACAGAATCGCGCTTAATGGCCATACACATCACTAATATTTAGGCGCACCTTTTAGGCCAAGAAAAACCAGGCCTAAACACCTGGGCCTAAGTTCTGTGCAGACCATGTGCATTCCATATTGATGCACTTAACTTTTAGGAATGCCTAGAATACGCCTATGCTCCTCCCCTGGTCATACCTCATTTTGAGATTCATGCAATGGAAGTGAGGTGCACCACTTTATAGGATGACCACCTTAATTTGTCTTTATACTTAGGAAGAAGAATTAATCACAATCTCAAGTACAGTGGTACCTTGGATTACGAGTATAATCCGTTCCAGGAGCATGCTCGTAATCCAAAATGCTCGTTTATCAAAGCGAGTTTCCCCATAGGAAATAATGGCAACTCGCTTTGATACGTTCCCACCCCCCCACCCCCCACCCCCAGGCCAGGGCGCTGCTCCCCCCGCTCGCAAAGTCCCCCCCCCCCGCGTGATCCGGCACCCCCCCCTGTGAGAACAGGCACCCCCCGCCCGACCACCTTTAACTCACCCCCCCCCCCCGTCTGGCACCGGCACGAGAACCGCACCCCCCCCCCGCTCGAATCGGCACCCCCCCTGCGAGAACAGGAACCTCCCACCCAACCAACTTTAACTCACCCCCCCTTTGGCACCGGCACGCAGCCCACAAGTGCCGGTGCCGATTGAAGATCTTCTTCTTCCCAGTCTCTGCCGGCTTTGAGCATGCATCTGCGCATGCTCAAAGCCGGCAGAGACTGGGAAGATCTTCAAGCGGCAGCGGCACCGGCACTTGTGGGCTTTGTGCCGGTGCCAAAGGGGGGGGGGGAGTTAAAGTTGGTCGGGCAGGGGGGTTCCTGTTCTCGCGGAGGGGGTGTCGATTTGAGCGGGAGGGGGCCCTTTGCGAGCGGGGGGGAGCGATGCCGGTTATCGGGGGGTGCTCGCAAATCAAGTCAACACTCGGTTTGCGAGACACGTTTTGCGAGAATGTTTTGCTCGTCTTGCAAGACACTCGCAAACCGAGGTTTGACTGTAGTAGAGTTTCTCCTTCAATAGCATATATTAAATTCTTAGGGCACTAATTTTTCAAAGGAATTCACAAAAGACCTCAGCGGCTACTCTCAAACACATTATTAATTTGCTTAGAGATTAACACAGCCAACCTCTTCATCGATCTTAGCGATGTTTAGAAATTATTTTACCAGCAATTCAATTTTACTTTAAACTTTATACTTTATATTTTAACAATTTTTCACCAATAGTACTCATCCTATAAATTAGACTTCGGGGCTCTGACATGATCACATTTCGCATCTTACTTTGGGCTAGATTCACAAAGCAAACCGATCGTGTACCGATCGGTTTGCGACCAGATTTCCCTCCTGCACTATTCACTAACCTCTCCTGTGATCCGCTTCGAATCCGTGCATGCAAATGAGGTGAAATGCATGCAAAGTAGGCAGGGACGCGATTCACATCACAAATTTCATGATCCGACTTGGCTGGCCAATCAACTGAAGAAGCAACTGCTAGGGACCAGTCGAAAACGTCTTTCCAACTCTGGAAGCTCTGCTTGCTGCCCTGCTCCGATCGTCGCTCTGAATGCTGCCCTGCTCTGCCCCACAAGCCCGTGGTTTTTTAACCCACAGGCTTTAAGTGGGTTAAAACCAGGGGCTCAGTTAAAAAAAATAAAATATAAATCTATGCCGAGCCCGGCTTTCTCTGCCAGTACACCAGTTTCTCATTAAAAAAGACCCCCCCCCCCCCAAAAAAAAAAAACAACAAACAAACAAACTCAGCCGGCCCAGAGGTCCAGTGCATGCGCAGACCATCACAGATGGTCTGCACATGTGCTGGGATCGCTATAGAGCGATCCGGGCAGGCAGATGGGGGCATTCCTCCGATCGCCCCCATCTGCATATTGGCGTTTAGAGAATTCATTGGACCTGCCCGGATCGGGCCCGATCGGGCAGGTTTGTGAATCTAGCCCTTTGTCAAGAAGCTTCCCCTTAGAGATCGCCACTTTCACACTTTTTTTGGGTGCGCACATCAAGCTGTGTGTGTAATGTCTAATTAGTGACAATTAATGTAAGTTATGAGATGTTAATTGCCAATTACTGGTTCCAGTTGGTTGGTCTGTCTTGTTAAACAATTGTGTGCACAAATTGGCTATTTGCACTGATTTATATGCACAACTTATGGTGCTATATATAGAATTTTTTTTTGGGGGGGGACAGTCCTCATTCAAAAATAGGTCACCTAAAGTTAGGTGCTAATTGCATAGAGTTATAAAATATTACCACCTTTGTGCATGACTTACAGTTACATACGTAAGTGCTAATCACATACTCAGTGGTATTCGATAACTTACATATACAACTGTCTTTGCATGTAAATGCCAAGGGGGCAATCACTTGAGGAGGAGCATGAGTAGGGTGTGGGCGTGTCCAACATTTACATGTGTAACTTGTAGAATACTGTAAGTTACGTGCTAAAGTGCAGCATTTTGGAGCACGCATTTATGCTCGCAATTCCCACGGTGAACCCAAATGTAGATATCAACATGCTAGTATTCTATAAGAGTATGCATGCAAGTGTTTTTATAGACTAGACTTGCAGCCCATATAACCTGGATGCTTAACTTATAGCATCCAGTGATAAAATTGCCCACATGGGTTTTAGTCACATTCTCCAACCCCCTTCTTCTCTGTTGGCAATGAGAGCTGCATGAAGATGGCAGCAGTGGGTGGGATCATTTTATATCCTCTACAAATACACCTTAACCTGCTGTTATCGCTGGTCCATCACTTTCCCTCAGCCATAGCTATGAGCTGCAAAGGGGAGATGAACCCAAGAACATTCTCGGTGGAGACGGAACAGTTTCCCTGCGCCGAAAAAGGGGTTTCCTGGGCTGCGCATGGTTGGAGGTGTCAAATGAATACCTTCCCACGCTCATTTTTTAATGGAAGACAAAACTTGACATACTAAGTATAAGACTCACACACAGAGCGGGCCGCTTGGTAGGAGAGTCCTGACGGCAGTGAGAACTATGAATACGATGCCTCTGGACAAGCTCATCGGCTGATGGGTCCGTCCAGAAGTGATCAGCTGTCTTCATCTTTGTGTATTCGAGTGCACAAGGCCCCACTAGTATTAAATAAATACATATAAATATATATGTAGTAGTCTGAATTACAATGAACAGTGATTAGAAAAACAAGATAATTCCAAAATTTTGTCATCAAGGTGCGGAGAAAAACTCAGGGTCTGATCCAGTCTGTCCATTAGTTATACTCATTAAAAATACATGATTAAATTAACTTGTCTCTTCCTTGATATTTCTGGGTCATAGACTGTTAAGTCCACCCGGTATTGTCCAAGGTTGCCGTCCAAGCTCTCTCCAGCCCATCCAACCATCCTGTTTGCAGGATATCTACCATAAAGTCTGGCCAGTAACAGCCTCATGTTCCAAGTTAGTGGAGTTCCCATTGATGCCCTTCCCAACCCAATCCTACACCATTCCATTTTTCTGTGGGCCATTCTTGCTCTGGTTTGTTTTTGATGTTATCATCTCATCTGGCTCCTTAAGGTAAACACAGCACCTAAGAAATATGGGCATGCAAAAGGCAGGTTTTATGAATGCCAGAAGAGGCAAAATGATGATATCTTCGTCTATGCTACAAGTACACAGAGGATCTCTAATCAGAAAACAATGGGTATATTATTGAAGAACTAAGGCCAGTACTGGGCAGACTTGCACGGTCTGTGTCCCGTATATATGGCCATTCAGTTGAGGATGGGTGGAGAGGGCTTCAACGACTGGGATGGTTGAGATGGACTGGAGTGAGCTTTGACGGAGATTCCAGTAGATGGAACCTAAGAACAGTACTGGGCAAAGCTCTGGGTTTCTGGCCCAGAAATATCTAAGAAAAAGGACAATTTAAATTAAGTAATTAATTTATAGAGCAAGTATGGTTGGGCAGACAGGATGGACCATTCGGATCTTTATCTACCGTCATTTACTATGTTACTGTTTGTTATATAATATTTACATTTTATGCACGTATGTGCCGTATTTAAAGCTGCCAGACAAACAGTAATATACCTAATAATGAGGCCAGTATTGGTCCATCTACCGGGTCCATCAAAAGGGCATCTTTCTCATAGTATTTGCTAGGAGAAGAGTTTGGTAAAGAGATATAAATTTTCACAAAAGACATTAATGGTACATAATATCTCCTTTATTAAACAAGCATTAAATACAAACATTTCTGACAGGTCTATATACTAAATAAATATCAATGTCTACATCAGGAGTCCAGCACATGGGACCCACGTCTGCATGGTCAGTCTCAATCGCTGATCACAATACCAGGAAAACTATCAAGATGCTGAGTAAGGGGCAGACATATTGGTCTTGGAGTAAAGAGGCAGCATGCTTTTTTATGACCAGCATTATAGGTGTAAAGAATGGTGCCACTTCTGTTTCATAGGCCTCACCTAGGCTTCTTCGTTGTCTAAATGACCACTGCTTGCACATCCCATCCCCAAGAAATCCTATGCTTGAATCAACCAGAAATGGACACTCTACTGCACTGCCCCATCCTTAAGGAATGCCCTCCCTCCCCATCATATCCTACATTTAACATTGCCCTTAAAATGTATTTATTCCAGAAGGCATTTGGAGATATAGCAGCTAACGGCAGTGAGGCACTGTAGATTCACTGACCCACTAAACTTTATATACCTGTTTGCAGTGGTATAGTAAGTGTGTGCAAGGGGGGGGGAGGTCCACACTGGGTGCAGCCTTGGTGTAGGCACCTGTCCTCCTCTCCATCAGCCCCGCTCCTTCCCCCCCCCACCCACTACATCTGAATATCGCTTCCCTTCCTCCATACCCGTGTCAGCTCTTCCTCCAACGTCACTTTCTGGACGTGACGTCTGAGAAAGAGCCAATGCTGGCGTGACAGCACGTTGGGGGTTGCTGCCCGCGCCAGGAACATCACAGAGGTACGAGGGAAGGGAAGTATTGTGCACATGGCAGGAGGGGGAAAGGAAGGAGCATGTGGAAGTGTGGAGGGAGGGGGGGTGCCTCTCACCCTTGCCACGTCACTGTCCGTTTGTAAGTTTCTCCTCTTTGTTGTAGCTTTATATTGTGTGAATGGTTGTTTTCTTGATTTACAATAGCCATTGTTTTATTTAATTTCAAGATATTTGTTATTTTTATGATGTTTGCAGGAAGAGCAGCATATGAGGCATTACATTTTAAATAAACCCTAATCTCACCTACCTGCTATTTTCTACTAGGTAATGCACAATTTTGTCTAAAACTTTTTCAATGAGGGCAGTGCGGATCCATAAATGTTTGACGGCCTGCGGAGACAGGTTGGGAAGCTTCTGCAGTTTGCGCACATTCTCCCGAACATCCTGCATCTGGTTTCGTCTAGAGGAAAAAAAACCCAAAAAACCCCAAACAAAAAAGTATCACAAGAGTCACAGGAAATGATGCACTTCTCAAGGCACATGCGCTGAACGGTCACATGCTTTTCATGAGGTCAAACTTCACTTAAGGATGGGAAACTGTGATAAAATTCTTTGTAGACAGAACATTTTAACCACACCCAGCAATACTTGGTTTTCTTTTATTAACTTAATATTCTGCGGCAGCATCAAAATTCATAATGCCCTGAAAGAATCACTAATTAAACACCTAAAAAACGAAAACCTATATATAAGAATAACACTCTTTGTCCACTCGTTAGCACGGGACTGCTCCTGGAGACTCCACAGCTAGCTGGTTAGCCATTCGTTGTAAATAAGTTTAGAGGTCAATATTTTCAGTGTGGTTTAACCAGGCAGGAGAGGATCACCGAGCACTGTTACCTCTAAGCTGAGTGAGAGTCTTCCACCTAGAGTCCTTTCAGTGGGGGGTGCTGTTTCACTATTACATTTTCAGCAATGAGCATCAGTCAAGCTCTGCAGAACTCCAGGGTACCCTCTTGTCCCTAATAACTGATTAACACAATAGTAAAGCACCGCCATCTACTGGCAGCAATGCGACTGGAGGACTCCCCCTCAGAGAGAGAACAGTGCCACTGAGTATCAGCAGTACACAACTAACTCCTGGTGGTCCACCCCAGACCCAGATATTCAATGCCAGTATCTTTATAGAGACCGAGAGTGAAATCCAGGTCTAATTCACCTGGCAGCAGCCAGCATTTAAAAATATTGATCTCCCTTGGCTGAATATTACCCCCTGAATGACTAACAGATTATTCTCGCCAAAAACTCAGAAATTCATTGGCCTCTTTACATTTTAAAAACACTGACAAGGCAGTTTGATTACAGTTTACTTTATATCTATTTAACTTAAAATCAAGGCCAAGCTGACCAGGAAGAAACCTGGAATTTATTGGGGAGGAGGAGGGTACAGATTCTAATTTTCTTAATATTGCGCCCAAAAGGTTGGAAAATAATTTTCCCTATGAGGCATTTTGAAAGCAGACAGCTGGAGCACAGGAGTCAGCTGCAACACAGCGCCACAGATGCACAGAGAACAAAGCGCCACCCCGCTTACTTGTTCTCCAGCAGCTGTTCTAAGTCTTGGACCTTCTTACACAGCTCTTCGGCCAGAGGAAAGCTTTTTCCCACCTTCATAAACAGGGCTGCTATTTTATTGCTGCGTAGGAATCCCGCAGCCCTTCGCTTCAAACTGTGCAATACGCAGGCTTCTACGGCAGCTGCAATAGCAAACAATAATTTAGCCCTGTTACGTCCAAGTCATCTGTTACAAAGGCAAAACACTTTTGCTCATTCTGCATCATCACAAAATGCATCGCTCTCAACCTGACGAGCGGCCATAGAGATGTTTGACGCAGTTGGTACAGTGGGGGCAAGCGACTACAATTAACAGGATGATGGCCACTGAAACCTAGCGAGACCAAAGACTGCATTAGGAAGGAGAACATATGAAGGTCTCACTCTTGTATGCAAGGAAACCTGAGAAGTCTGAAATTATTTGCTAGGTTCTAATAATAGAGTTCAAACCCTAGAAAATATATTATTTGCTGTATATGATTTAATTAAACTCGCGTAATAACCCTTCATGTTTTGTTTTTTTTAGTATATTTATTAGCAATTGCAAAAGGAACATACAACCAAAAGGGAAGCAGATAGAATCAGTGTAAAACAGTCAAGTAACTCAACAAGAGAAAGAACATGCAATACACCCGTGAATTCACGGTTCATGGACTCAGTAATTCGTAGTTTTTTCTGACCGCCTCTTCTGGGACCCCGAAGTGCGCATCCTCTGACCCCCCTGATCTGCAAGTACCACCGCCCGCATCGTCACTAGCAGCACCCGCCGGCGCCTCTGCAGCCCTCTCCCGCCTCTGTTCCCGCTCCTAAACCGCATCCAATATTTGTGGTTTTTCGAAGTTCACGGGTGCTCCGGGAACGCAACACCCGCGAACTTCAGGGGAGTACTGTATACAACAAATTTTTTTTGGTGGACCATGGTTGCTTTCAAGAATATGCTTCCAGCAAACTGTGCTGTCATCGTATTCAAAATTCTGTTTTTTGTAAATGTTTAAAATCACATTCCATTTAATTTGTAACCTTTTCTCCTTCCTACATTTCAAAATGTAGGCTCACCTACTGAAATTATGACTTCTTTACAGAGGATACCCAAGACTTGTCGTCATAAAAGCTTACCTTCAAGCACGATTTGCTCAATGCAATCTTCTCCTTAATTACAATGGAAAGAATATTCTGATTGTATGACATGCATTCTTCCATACTCCCTCCTATCCTCCACAGTGGCATCAATTTTACATTGTCATTGCATGTGCTTAATCTTCTGAATGTTACCATGGAGACTTTAGTTGAGGTTGGAATATTGGTGAACATCTATATTCACATCGAGAACACGAACATTCAGTTAAATACGATGGGATGCCATGGTAAATGTAGCTCACGTCAATGGTATGACCTTGAATTTGAAACATCCGTCAAACAATAGAATTATACCTGCGGTAACATGGAAATGTTGCTAGTTTTGGGGGTTTTGCCAGGTACTAGTGACCTGGATTGGCCACCATGAGGACAGGCTACAGGTATAAATGGACCATTGGTTTGACCCAGTAAGGCTACTCTTATGTTCTTTGTAAGGATTGTACTTCTGAATATGTGATTTATGCTATTTTTTTGCCCATGTGAGAACATGTAAGTGGGCAGAATCACAGGATCGGGTTAGGAGCATAAATCTAACATAAAGAATCAATACCTTACCACTCCTTTGGTCTCTCACTGGCTGCAGAATCATTTGATATCCAATTAAAAATGGAGAGTTATTGATATGATTTCAAGTGGATGAGAGGGAGGGAACTACGAGACTTAAATTACCAAGAGCAAAAATGGATTTATGAATTCGACACATTGACTCCAGTAGGGCTGAAGAAAAAATTGAATTTGGCAACCCTTGTTTGATTCTATTGGCTGGGCTGGGTCACGTGTAGCTATATAATGGCATCAACATTTTTGATAGAAGATGGATGTTGGAAGCCCGAGTCATGAACTATTTTAAGTGCTAAAAATTATGGATTGATATGAAGAGCAAAGTATATCGACCCTAAATTGAAATTTATTTTCTTCAGATGAGCAAAACATACCCCCTCTTTTACTAAGGTGCGCTAACCGATTAGCACGCGCCAAACGCTAACGTGTCCATAGACTAACATGTGCGCGTTAGCGTGCACTAAATCAATTAGCGCATGCTAATCGGTTAGCGCACCTTAGTAAAAGAGGGCCATAGTCCTATGTTGCATGCTCATATAGAATCTGAAGATATCTGGAATAAGACTATAAAAATTTGTAAATGAAGGAGAAAAGATCAAAAATTAAATGGAATATTAATTTATAAATTTACAAAAAAAAAAACACAACCAGATCAATGAGGAATTTGGCACTTTATGGCAATGTGGTTTGTTGGAAGCTTATTCTTGAAAGCAGTCCTATTCTGATCGTCCATAAAAAGATTATAGTAGTTGTATAATTTAATTTAATGTGGCATCTTATATACCGCTAAATCTCCCAAAGGATTCGAAATTGATTTAAGTAATGGTCAAAAATCTAATTAAGTATTTTGAATTTCCCTCTCTGTCCCAACAGGCTCACAAACTAACTATAAATAAATATATAATTTTTATAAATAAATATAATATATATAAATAATAAATATATTATATATATATATATATATATATATATATATATATATAAAATATATAATATATAAATATAATTTTTATAAATATATATAAATATAATTTTTATAAATATATATAAATTTAATATTTATAAATAAATATAAATAACTATAAATAATTACTTACATTTACCTATATAAAGAGAAGGAAGAGGGAAAAGATAATATAATAAATTCAATACTATAGGTATGTAAAAGGCACAACAGAAAGGAAAACTTAAGAACCCCAAAGAAAAATCCTAAAAATAAAAGCAGGAAAAAATATCAAAATTAAACAAACCCAAACAAGCAAAAATAAAATAAAAAATGAACCCCATTCATTTTCACTACCCTTGGTCTCAGTCAGCTTCTAACTCAATGTCCCCAATCGTGCCAGGCCAGCCCTGGCTGGTACCACAAAAGCAACTCTTCCCCTTTAATTTCCCTGCTCCTAAAAGGCTGGAACCAAATACTGCAGCCCTGTCAGCCCGCTCTGAGATAGCAGAACGAAGAGAGGTGGACCGTCCCTCCCTTGGGACTCCAGGAGTAGTTGTGAGCTGGGAGCTGGATGCAAACGGAGGCTGAAAGCTGGGTGTAAGCGGCATTCTCCATGCCATTAGGGTTATTATGTGAAGTGATATTGACACCAGCTTGTTAGGACATCATTGTATGATTTAATTAAAATCATATGTCCCCCACTTTAGCCTCCAGGGCCATTCAAGGAGACTTACAACCTAATTTTAAAAAATAAAAATCACATAACCCTTCTATGTGCATTTACAAAATTAGCAGGGATATAAAAAGGATTGAATAATTTCCTAAAAGAAAAGGCCATAAGCCATTTTTAAAGAGGATCCTGGGAAATGTCGCTACTTTTTTCTAGGATAAGCAGCATAAAGGTACAAACCCTGGTCTACATTTCTGGCAGCTATCTTTACTAATCTAATCTAATCCTTAGGTTTGTATACCACATCATCTCCATGTTCGTAGAGCTCGACGCGGTTTACAGTAGGAGAAATAGGAAGGAACTACAACAGAGGGTTAGAGGTAGAAGTGTGAAGAAAATTTAGAGGACTTGGGATGCCAAGATATAAGAGTTTCCTTGATTCCTAAATTGGAGGGAGACTTACATTTTTTGAGAAAAGCCAGGTTTTCAGATGTTTGCAGAAAACTTGGAGAGAGCTCAAGTTCCGAAGAGGGGAGGTAAGGTTGTTCCAGAGCTCAGTGATTTTGAAGTGGAGGGAGGTCCCTAGCTTTCCTGTGTGGGAAATGCCTTTACTGGAGGCACGATTCTGCCTATGGTGCCATTGCGTGATTGAAACATGATCGGTGGCCACCGATATCAGTGCCGTATAGAGAGAATCTGGGCCAAAATCCGTTTTACTCTTTTGGGATTCTGCCAGGTAGTTGTGACCTAGGTTGGCCACTGTTGGAAATAGGATACTGGACTTGATGGACCTACGGCCTGTCCCAGTATGGCAATCAGTGGCGCAGTAAGGGGGGGAGGGGCAGTCCTCCCCAGGCAGTCTTCCTAAGGGTGCAGCACCCCTCCTCCTCTCTGCACACCCCCCAGCGTGCCCCTTGCCTTTCCCCGTACTTTTTTTTTTTAACTTCCCTAACGCCAGGTTGCTGCCTGTATCTGCATCGGTGCTCTCTCCGATGTCACTTCCAGGACCTGTGTCTAGGAAATGACATCAAAGGGGAAGCAGACACTGACATAGGAAAGCTGCTCATGCCAGAGAGGTTAAAAAGGTACAGGGAAAGGGAAGGAGGGCAGGTGCGCGGGAGGGATATCACCGCCCCAGGTGCCGCTCAAACTACATCACTGATGGCAATGCTTTTGTTCTTATGTTTTTTGTATTCATCTTCTTCAGAGTGGGCCTTCCACAGCATCCTATAAACCACTCTGTTATTGTCTAAGGAAAGGCAGTACAGTAAAACCTTGATTTGCGAGCATAATTCGTTCCAGAGGCATGCTTGTAATCCAAATCACTTGTATATCAAAGCGAATTTCCCCATAAGAAATAATGGAATCTCAAACGATTCATTCCACAGCCCAAAAACTTTAATACAAAATACTATATGTACTTGTATTGTAAGACCTCGCTCGTTTAGAACAGTCACTACACTCTTACAGCATCAGACAGAGACGAACCATCGGCTCAGTTGTGATGACGTGACGCACGTATACTATACATGTACTTGTATTACAAACAGTCCCATCCCCATCGGCTCAATTGTGATTTGATGTGTGTACACTGTATGTACTCGTATTGCAAGACGCTGCTTGTGTATCAAGTTAAAATTTAATAAAATGTTTTGCTTGTCTTGCAAAACACTTGCAAACCAAGTTACTTGCAATCCAAGGTTTTACTGTATATTAAATAAAATTAAACCATCCTAATATACCGATTCCATACAGCATTGCTCAAGTTTTGCGATCTCAGACAACTGGTTATTTATTGCTCTCCTCTAGTGCATGCCCATGTTAAGTCTGCTGAGAACTCGGCTTTTTATATCCCCGTTCCTTTATTGTGGAATTCATTATCGCTCAGCTGCCAGGTTCAGAGATGGCCTTGAGGCCTATTTTTTTTGGTTCAAGTTTTTTGATATGGAACCAATACTGTTCTAAGCTGCTGGAGTAGCTGTCTTTGGCTCCTGCTCTGTTGTTCTCTCCGCTCTACTTCCTTTTATAACTTTTAAAATGTTTTGTTCGCTAAAACCAATCTGCTGTGCCCACAAAGAGCCATATATAAAGAGCTACAACAAGCAATCAACAGTATACCCTAGCCATCACCCAAAGAAACTCAACTACAATCATCAAACCAACTGACCAAACTATAGAACCCCTCAGACAAGCAGTCGGTTCACCTGCTTTCTGAAACACAAAAATTCTGCCGAATAGTCAACCTGATTCGGATTTTTTATTATTATTATTTTATTTATAGTTTAAACTATAAACTCACAAGCATCCACTTGTCAAAGAAATACTGAGATCAAGAAAAAATACAATACATATAATGAAGCATTTCAATACTCTTCATTAGACCACAATTCCGTGGGAAGGAGAAATAGAGATAAGGAAATCTCCTTAGGAGAACTTTACAGATATTAAAGAAAATTAGGCTTAACGCGTAACATCTTGTGATTTTACAAACCCTATGCATTCTGGATTAACTTCTTAGCATCTATAAAAACTCAAAGCTGATCAGGAGCAAAAAAAGACGTATTTTATCCCTACGTATCTAACCAGACATTTATAAGGGTAACTCAACAGAAAAATAGCTCCTAAATTTTTAACCTCTTGTCTGATAAGTCAAAAAAAAACTTCCTACGTTCTTGAGTCGTCTTCGTCACGTCAGGGAAAACCCAGACTCTTTGCCCGTAGAACAAAGTTTGTGAAGAACGAAAATACATACACATAACAGCATTCAGATCTTGCGCGAATACAAATGAGACAAGCAATGTGGAACGAGACTCGATCTCTACTAACGGATTTTCAAGCAAATCAGACAAATTATTCAAATCCATTCAGATTTATTGGGAGCTTATTTGAAAAGTGATGGTGTTCCTCAGCAAAATCACTCAGTGGTACTTCAATATCAAAATCCCTTCCGGGTTACAAACACTGTTCCCTCTAAGCAGAGCAGGAGTACTCCAACCGCATTGCTACCTGTGCAGAGTGGTGTTTCAATATCGCATTTTCAATCGCTAGGGACAGGCAGGTTCCCTGGAGTCCTACTGAGCTTGCCTGCCCCTCATTAATGGAAATGTGATAGTGAAACAGCACCCCCCACTGGCAGGAATGTAGTTGGAGGACTTCCGCTCAACTCAGAGGGAACAGAGGTTAGATCCACTAGTTTGGTATATGTAGTATAATAAATTTTAAATCACGATCGTGTTACTCACATACCCTATTCTATAACTGTGTAGCCATTTGCGTGATTACCTTTGGGTACCATACTGTAACTGCCAATGCACAAACATTAACAGGCTTTACAATATTTTAGCAGTTATTTGGTTACGGAATGGGGTTAGGTGAAAGGGCATTTCTAGCATTTGCAGGTAGCACTCGTCAAATACTGGGCACTAACTAGCAGCTCTGTAGTTGGCACCTACCGCCACCTAAATATGTGACGATAAGGGACAAATTCAGTATAGAATGCCTACGTTAGTTGCCCTAATTGAGGATGCCTGATGGCCTAACTTCAGAATCAGCGCTCAACTATTTTTAATTAGCGTGGTAATTGACCAGGCCAGTTTTCAGCCAGTCAAAAAGAAAATTAAAATAACCAATTAAGAGTTTGTTGCCGAACTCTTGGGATGCATAGCAACGCCTAAGTGGAGGCGCCCTCTGACGCCTACCTGAAAAGTAGGCGTGGTTAGATGCCGAGAATAGACATGGTTGACTTAGGCGTCTCTATGCTGGTAAATTAAACTAACTAATACCTAGCTTAATATACCGGATGCCTAGCAATGCCTAGATGCAGCTAGGCGAGAGACTATAAGCGGTTGATTAACATTCGCGTTGAGCGGTGCCTACAATGTAGGTACGCTTAGGTACCATTTATGAAATCTGGCCCTTCATGCTTAAACGTACGCCAACTTCAATCTTAGTATGGCACGCCACCGGGCATTTTAATACAGGATCTGTACAATGAAATGCAGGAAGAGCCTCCAAGAATTGCTGCAATAGATTTACAGCCAGCAAATGGTGATTTTCTGTATTAAGCCCCAGTAAGTACAAGAGCCAACACACTTTAGTAAAAAGGCCCCTAAATTATTTTCTGCACTCACATAGAAGAGACATGATCATCCAAAATGTGATTTAAATGGCTGGCTCGCCTACTTTAATTGAAGCTTGTGTGTGCATCCGGAGGTTTTATAAGGCATGAGGCCAAGTGACCTCAGTTGGCCGAGAACGGTAACTTGCAGGGCAAGAAATGTGAGACTATGAAAGGACTACAGTACAACTCCTATGATTTCATAACTGTGTAAATGCCACAGTACATGATTAAAGCTAATCAGGACACAATGAAATGCTTCATTTTCAAGAGAACCCCCCCCCCTAAAAGTATTAAATACCACCTGCTGTGCTGTAAGTGGCTAAACAGGGCACCACTGACCAAGCTAAGTCCAGAGGGAATCAGCTTAGACTTTCACCCCACTGTCTGGGGAAGTTTCTATGGCACTCCGAGATGTGCTCAGGTGCTAAAGGGTGTAGAGAATGTTTTTCTAACACTCGTATTTCTTTGTATAATGCAGGAGCGTTCCACGTCAGTAAACTTATATGCACTATAATCCATTCCCCACCCTTTACACTGTTGTGTTAAACATGACAGGTTACGGTAACCAAGTTTCTGCTGTACCCTTCTAAATAATGCAAGAGCAAAAAGAATATTTTTAAACCACTTATGGCTCAGGTACTCAAGCATTTTTCTCCGTCTGTCCTGGTGGGCTCACACTCTACCTAATGTACCTGGGGCGATGGGGAATTAGATGACTTATAAAGCGTATACCAAACACATGCTCAGTGAGAGAAAAAAAAAAAATCAACTCCATATCAAAAATACTCTCTTCACTGATTATCTAATGTTTTTGTACCTTATTGTGGCATAAACATAGGTGCAACAGTGCAATTGCTGAGCTAGGAGGAAAACCTCAGGTCCCTGTTCAAAGCCAGCTATTTTAAAAACTCAGCTTGCAAACCACAACGGGACTATCCTCATTGGTTAAATCCTCCACCTGCCATTTTCTTTTCAACGTTTTATGTTAGTTTAATAGCTGTTTGCAGACCCACTGTAGATCTATGCCAGCTTAAACATCGCAGCGGGTGGTTTACCGTATTAATATATTAAACCATTCATTTACTATTTAACCTAAGGGCTCCTTTTACTAAGGTGCGCTGGCGTTTTTAGCGCACGCAGGATATTACCGGCTAGAACTAACGCCAGCTCAATGCTGGCATTAAGGTCTAGCGCATGCGGGGCAACTCAGCGTGCGTTAATGCCCTAACGCAGCTTAGGAAAAGGAGACCTAAGTTTTGAAAGAATCGATGTGGGTTCAGCCCCCAAGTTAGCATTGCTTAATGAGCTGCACAATCAAAGAGGAGAAAATATACAAAAAAATATTTATTTTTTTTTTTTAAATTTCTATACCGTTTACAACTAAACGGTTAACAAGATATACATACATAATCTTAAAACATAGTAAAATAAACATACAAAGAAGTCTTAAAATTCATAGCTAATAGATACTAACATAGCTTTGCATAGAAACAGAGCTTAAAAACCAATAAAAGTTAATGACATGTCATGGATACAGATTACAATCGTTAACAGTAGGTCATAAACAGTTCATCAAAAAAGCGTACGACTAGAAGAAAGCATCAACAAATAACTGGGTTTTAAGTAATTTTCTAAACATACCTCTCTCAACAATTCCGTATCTGTCCTAGCAAAGAGTTCCAAATCTTGACTCCTGCATAGCAAAGAGTCTTTTTACCAGTATCAGCCAACTTTGGATTCAGAGTCGAAGACAGCAGAGTCAAATTCTCAGAGTACAAAGATCGTTTTGGAATATAACTAGACTAGTATTTTAGCCCGTTACATTAACGGGTGCTAGAATATATGTCTGTGTGTCTTTATTTCTGTCTCTCTCTCCCTCCCGCTGTCTGTCTCTCTCCCTGGCCCCCTTTGTCTGTCTGTCTTTCTATCTATCTGTCTCTGTCCCTGCCTCCTATGCAGCAGCATTTCTCTCCCACCACTTCCCTGTGCAGCAGCCACAGCAGCATTCCCTCCCCCTCCATTTCCCTCCCCCCAAAACACTTCCCTGTGCAGCAGCAGCATTTCCCCTACCCCCCTTTCCCTTCCCGCGGTCTGGCTGGCTCCCTTAGTCTCTTCCGCCACCCACCCTCCTGCGGTCCCGACAAACCTTCCAATTCCAGCAGCGTCTGCAGCACTCTAAACACGCTGCTTCGAGCTTTCTACTGCCCAGCAAATCGTCCGACAGGCTCCGCACCGCTGCACACATGCGCATTCCTACCTGCGGGTCCCTACAGCGCACGGAAAACAGGAGCACGCAGGTGGGATTGCACATGCACGCTTAGGGCTTTATTATATTAGATATGACATATGATGTGATTACAATATTCTCTCTATCCCTTCCTCTGTATCTTAATTTCCCTTCTTATCCTTCAGTTCAGTCTCTTTTTTTCTCTCTCTCTTATCCTCTGTATCGTCCCTCCCCGTCCCCTCCCCCACCTTTCTTTCTGGCTCCCTGGCTTCTCCATCCAGCTAGAGGGAGCAGTTTCCTCAGCAGTTGAGTTACTTGCCCAATCAGGCGCTTCTCTTTCCTCTTCTAGCCCTGTCCTCAGCCCATCCTTTCCCTGCACAGCCCGGAAACAGAGAGGCAGGGACACGGTCGATGGAGACACGGTGGCTTGCTGCCATTTTCCTTCGCGTCATCTTCCGCCGCGGCCTGCAGCCGCCGACAGCCGCCGCGGCCGACATCAGCCTCAGGGGATTCTTGCGCATGCGCACTCCTACCTAGGGCTTTATTATATTAGATATGTTATTTTTAATCAATTCTGGAATATTTCCAGTACAAAATTTGGTGACAAATCATTAAAATTTTGTACTGTATTCTAAAGGTAGCCAATGGAGTTTTTGGAGATGAGGCGAAATATGATCATATTTAGACAAACCCATTATCAATCTTGCTGCCACGTTCTGTGTAACCTGTAGTGCATTGCATCTAGCCTTTGTTATTCCAAGATAGAGGACATTGCAGTAGTCAAGTCTCGACAGGACCACAGCCTGAACTACAGTTCGAAAATCGTATGGTGCTAGCATTGGTTATAATCAATGCAACAAATGCATCTGTGCAAAACAAGCTTGAACGGTCTTGGTTACTTGCAACTTCATTGTTCGCCCAGAATCTAATCTTACACCTAAAATAGTCATGAACTCATGCACCGGGAGAACATCATCAAAAATTTTCACTTCCATAGGCCATTGAGGATCCAATTTTCCTACCAACATAATTTCATAATAACATAATTTTATCTACATTTACCCCCTCTTCTACAAAGCCGTGCTAGCGGCTGCCGCAAAGCAACAGCCCCGAAGCCCTTTAAATCTCTATGGGCTTCGGGGCTGTTATTGTGCGGCTTTGTAGAAGAGGGGGTTAGTTTCAAACCATGTTTTCTTATCCACTCCTCAATTTTACTCATATAGGAATGTTTCTGAAAAAAGTAATTACGATCTGTTAAGAGTTCAATAAAGTTGAGCGAATTGAATGATGTCACTCACTTCATAACGAGGCAGCTGTAGCCAGCAGCCATTACGGAGTCGCATTTATGTAGGAACAGCAAATGATTACAAGCTTTCATCTGTGAAACAGGGGTTTATATGTTGTTTTCTCTCTGTTTCAGTCAGTTTGATATCCTGTCCAATGCCCTGACGCAACAAAGCGAAATGTGGGCAGCCTTCGTTGGCAACAGACAACTGACTAGGAAACATCAAACGCTTAACACTGTAACGAAAGTCTGATATGAAAGCTAAAAGTCAAAAGCTAAGTACCAGCTTAGATTAAGAATTTGCAAACATTTATTAAGAACATAAAAATTGCCATCTCCGGATCAGACCCTGGGTCCATCAAGTCCGGTGATCCACACACGCGGAGGCCCCGCCAGGTGTACCCTAGCCTAGTTTTAGTTCCCATATCACCATATGCTTTTCAAGGGAGATGTGCATCTAATTTACCCTTAAATCCTAGAACGGTGGATTCTGCAATTACTTCCTCTGGGAGAGCATTCCAGGTGTCCACCACTCGCTGCGTGAAACAGAACTTCTTGATATTCGTCCTGGACCTGTCCCCCCTCAGCTTCAGTCTATGTCCTCTTGTCTGTGTCACATTGGACATTGTAAATAACTGCTTTCCCTGCTCCATTTTGTCGAATCCTTTCAGTATTTTGAAAGTCTCGATCAGATCCCCTCGAAGTCTCCTCTTCTCAAGGGAGAACAACCCCAGTCTCCTAAGTCGTTCCTCGTAGTCCAGGTTCTCCATACCTTTCACTAGCTTCGTTGCTCGTCTCTGCACCCTCTCTAGCAGTTTTATATCCTTCTTTAGGTATGGAAACCAATGCTGGACGCAGTATTCCAGGTGCGGTCTGACCATGGCTCTGTAGAGCGGTATTATAACTTCCTCTGATCTACTCGTAATTCCCTTCTTTATCATGTCTAGCATTCTATTTGCTTTCTTCGACGACGACGCACATTGTACCAACTGTTTCAGGGTCCTATCTATCAGTACATCCAGCTCCTTTTCCTGTTCGGTCTTTCCCAGAGTTACACCTGACATACTATACTTGTGATCTTTATTTTTTCTGCCTAAATGCATCACTTTGCATTTTTCCACATTAAACTTCATCTGCCATTTATCTGCCCACTTCTCCAATTGATTCAAGGCGCTCTGGAGTTCCTAATATAAACGTTGAAAAGTTAAAATGGTAGGCGGAGGATTTAACCAAAGAGGATAGTTCCGTTGTGGAGTGTAAAATAGCTGGTTTTCCTCCTAGCTCAGCAATTGTACTGTTGCACCTATGTTTATGCCACAATAAGATACAAAACATTAGATAATCGGTGAAGAGTATTTTCGATATGGATTAGTTACAAGGAGTTGCTCAAACCACTGCACCACACTCTATAATATATAACCACTACTGTAGGTGACACTGAGAATGATTCTATCATGGGTGCCTATAGAACTCAGTGCCTATAAGGGCGCCTAACTTTACGCGGACTTTTCAGGGCCTTTAAGCCAATGAAAATCAGGCCTAAATACTTGTGCCTCAGTTATATGCAGAATATATATATCTCCATATGAGGAGTCTTAATTAATTTATCTGATTTAGGCTTCTTAGGCTTACTGACCTCAGTGGTACCTCCTGTATGCCACTAAACATTTAGATCATACAGAATGTTGGTACTCATAGTCGTCATCGGCCACTAAAGTGACTTTTTAAACATTCTGTATGATCTAAAAGTTTAGTGGCATACAGGAGGTACCACTGAGGTCAGTAAGCCTAAGAAGCCTAAATCAGATAAATTAATTAAGACTCCTCGTATGGAGATATATGTATTCTGATTCTGAAAGGGGAGTTCTGAAAATTAACTGAGCTGGCTGACTTGTATTGTCAGTTATATGCAATCAGGTATATTCTAAAAAATGTTTAGGGATGCCCATGATCCGCTCATGCTCCTCCCCTGGCCACACCCCCTTTTGAGATTCACACACTAGAATATACATGCACCACTTTATAGAATGTGCTTAGAAAGTTGTGCATGTAAATTCTAATTAGTGTCAAATAGCATCAATTACTACTTGTTGATTGTCAAATTATTAGTGCTGATTGACTTATCAAACAATTAAGTTATGCATGCAAATTTGCAATGCGCGGAGATTTGCATGCACAACTTTGGCCGCACTATACAGAATCAGGCCCTAACTGTTTAGCATAGGATTTCACCATGAACTCTTTATCGTCTACAAAATATTAAAGCTCACAAAAGTGGATGGGCAATTTTGATAGGACATCTAAGTCCTATTTTGGACATCTCCAGCAAGATGTCCAAAGTCGGAGGCGGAGAAATAGCCTTTTTCTAATCAGGCGAAGCCGCTGGATGTCCAATTTTTTTTTATTTTTAATTGCCTCTTGTCATGGCCGCCAGGATGTCCAACCTTAAGACATTTATCTTTTTTGGCTATTTTCAACCATGTTCAAAACGACCAATCCAGACCATTTGGACGTGGGAGGGGCCAGCATTGTAATGGACAGGCCACACGAACATACCAACAGAACAGTGGAGCACCTTAGTAAACCACTTATAATTTATGCTGAGCCCTCCAAAAACTCCCCCCCAAACCTTCTATACCTGCCTGTCTACCACCCCTATAGCCCTTATGCATGCAGGTGGCACCTATATGGTAGTAAACTAAGGTTTTGATGTTTTTTTGTGGGCTCACACCTTCCACTCAAAGAGGCCAACTGACTTAGGGTGCAAAACACAATGGAAATTATCCCTCCCTTGACACAGTCAATGAGTTTGCTCAATAATGGGGGTGCTCATGCACCCACAGAGTTGGCTTCCATGCTTCCACCATCAATATGGTGTTTAGAGAGACTTATGGGCCTTGGTTCTTCTCCCTATGGTTCACTAGTCCACTTACCAGGCTACTTAAGACACCTGTGTGCAGCTTTACTAGGCTTTCCAATACAAGGTGTTGCTGTTCTACAGACATATGTATGCTTCATTCACATTTTTGTGTGGAGTGTGTGTATGGTTAGTGACCACTGTGTATGTGTGGGGTTAGTAACCCCTGGGGGGGTGTTGATGTGGGGAGGTTAGTGACCACTGGGGGGTGTTGGTTGTGTGGGGAGGGTTAGTGATTGCTTTGTGTGTGGGATGGAGGGTTTGTGACCACTGGAGGGGGTGTTGGTGTGTGAGGGAGGGGGGTTAGTGACCACTGTGTGTATGTGTGTGTGGGGGTTAGTGACCACTGTGTGTGTGGGGTGGGGGTTACTGAGCACTGGGGAGGTGTTAGTGTGTGTGGGGGGCTTAGTGACCACTGTGTATGGGGGGGAGGTTAGTGATCACTGTGGGGGGTGTTGGTGTGTGATGTGTTGGGAAGGGGTGGTCATCTGGTTAGGGCTCTTTTAAAACAGGTCTAGCTCCAGACGTCTGAGCTCCATCCAGGATATCTTGGGAAAGGTTTGATTATTATCACAAGATTTCCAAGTGGTAAGCACGCCCAAAGCCTGCTCATAACACACCTCCAACATGCCTCCACGAACTTTTTGATGTACAGCAGCTAAGTCTAGCCCAGAAAGTTGGCTTAGAAAATCAGCACTTGGATATTTTGGCGAGAAAAACGTCCAGGCGCTGATTTATGCTGGTTTTTTGGGGGGTGTCTTAGTGTTTTGAAAATACCCCTATAATTCATTTTAATGGCTGCAGTAACAATGTCTTTAGCATGTGGGAGAAACCTATATAAAGGCGTGCCAAGGCCACATTTTCCTGCAGCTTAGTTAAAGGACCCATGTCGCTGGGTGATGTTTGTCGGGTTCTGGCTGTACTGTGTGCATGCCAGCTAGGCACAGGAAGCAAATAAATGGAGGCCTGACAAAGCGGTGGAAACGGATGAGCCTATCACCAGCAATTGCTCTCCCCAAACGTTTTAATGCTAACCTCAGTTTCCTTCCAGCATTTGTGATGGGCTTTCTCACTGGTTTATTGTTCGCAAATTGGATTTTTAATTTAATCTTTCCAGTTATCTGAAATGCATTGTCCTGTCCAATTATGACGTTCCTTCATCTTCATGTAGATTCTAAACTGCTTTGCTGTGCATGTCACAAAAGGTGGAATAGTAAATCTTGAATTAAACAAGAAAAGATGCTTCAAGCAAAATGTGCCGGGTTGGGGGGGGAGGTGCAATTCAATATAATGTCATGAGAATGTTATTAATAAAGACAAAGCCTTACTTAATTCTAAAAGTGGTAATTTTGTTTTAGATTCCGAGCTGCTGCATGGTTTACTTTCAGTTTGTGACGAGATACATTTTTTTTATGGGCTGAATTTTATTTTTAGCCTGAAGAACATTTGTTCTGACCCTGAGATTATTACTTTTTATTTTTTTTATTTTTTTTGCTCCTTCCAAATTATTCTATTCTAGAACTAGACAGTGCTTAAAAAAACTTCCAGAAAAATTTTCCAAATGTTTTGCTCTTTTCACCGAGGTCTACATATCTAATTCTAGCCAGAGCCGGTTTCAGACATGCCGGGGCCCAGGGCAGAAATTAAGGAAGGGGCCCGTGATCCCTTCTCCTCTCTGCGCCCACCCACCCCCCAATGCCCCTAGCTCCTATTACTACCACACATAACCCATCCCCCGATATCCTCACCTCCCCATTACTACCACAGCATGCAGAAGGCAACAGGGCTTCCCTGTCGCTGTGGCAGCATGGCCTAACACAGATTTTTTTGGGGGGGAGGTGTTTACATGGAGTCTTGTCGAGGCAGCAAGTGGGCAATATCTATCCAGTAGAGGCAACACATTTTGCATCCAACTCCCTTGGCTCCAAGGGTCTTTTCTTTTTCTAATAAACAGCACCATGCCCCCCCTCCCCTCCCCTCCCAAGTGATTAATAATCTCTCCAAGAAAAAGATTAGAAAAGGTTTAAAAAAAAAAAAAAGGAGGGTTCTGAATAATTGAAAAACAGAAAAAACCCTACCACCTTTAAGAATACATCTGTTGCTAATTCAACATGAGTTCATATCCATCCCAGGCTTTTTATTGCCTTACGTTACCTAGGTAACAAAGAGCCACGTTCCGTTCTGCTGGTAATCAGGACGACTGCATCAAAACTCCGTCTTAACCGTTTCACCTCTACAGTATATAATGAATGGTCAACTCTAGAGTACCACCCTGTGGCATTACACGCCCAGCACAGTACGATGACATTTAGGATATAAAAATCATCTCTTACGGCCATATTGGAAAATCTGTTCCGCAAAAATTAACAACACATTGAAATCTAAACGCTTCGGTTCAAAAGTACTTTCGAGATGGGATCAGCACCTGTCTTTTAGGGGAAAAGGAACATCAGATTTCGTACACACACGGGTACGCACCGGGACTCGGTCACTATGCGTGTAACTAGAGGGCTGGCCATTCTGATTGGGTGGGAACAGAATCTTAGCGCCTGCGCCAATGTGGCGTTTCTGTTACTGCTCCTAACATACAGGGGCAGAACTTCCAGACAGCCGTGTTTTCTATTCCACAGCAGTGCTGGACAAGGGGCGGGGGACCATGAATGTGGAGTATGCGAATGGAATAAAATGCAGTTTCAGAAGGACTTGAGGGTTGCATTTTTGTATTTAAGGAAGAGGGCATTGACTTCGCCTGTGTTAATTAATTTAGAGGTACAGAGTGCACTTATATTAAAAGGTTCAGATGCCCTGGCATGGAGGAGTAGCCTAATGGTTAGTGCAGGGGTCTCAAAGTCCCTCCTCGAGGGCCGCAATCCAGTCGGGTTTTCAAGATTTCCCCAATGAATATGCATGAGATCTATGTGCATGCACTGCTTTCAATGCATATTCATTGGGGAAATCCTGAAAACCCGACTGGATTGCGGCCCTAGAGGAGGGACTTTGAGACCCCTGGGTTAGTGCAACCAGCAGAACTGGGTTGATTCCCACTGCAGCTCCTTTGGATTCTGGGTAAGGCACTTAACCCCCCACTGCCCCATATGCAAAATAAGTACCTGTATATAATATATAAACTGCTTTGATTATAACTAGAAAATGCAGATCAAATCCATTTAGTGCAAACTTTTACCATAAATGTGCTCTGCATATGTAGTTACTATTGGGAATTAGCTGCTACTATTAATTTCAACATGCATGCTCTTAAAAAATAAATTTAAAAAAATTAAAAAAAGAATGTACACCATTTGGTAACATTTTAATACAAATTATTTCTCAACTTCTCCATACACAGTTTTAAAATATGAAATGGAGGGGGCCCAATCTCCAATTCCTTCAAGCCAACAATTATCCCGGACAAAGGTCAAGTTTCTATGCTAACCATGGAATATATTAAAATGATGATGAAAGATATTAAAACATGATGGTTAAATTATTCGGTCCCTTTTCCCTGAGGCAGATTTGTGAAATGCTGTCGATCACTGGAAGCAAGCAAAAAAAAAAAAAAAAAACGGAGAAAGATAAGCAAAGTGATTTTGAAGCGACTGAACACGTAGACAAACATGATTTAATGAGACGGACTTAGCATGGGTGCCAAGGGAGATCTTGATTCACAAATTTACTTGACTTCTTTGAAGGTGTGAATAAACATGTGGATAAAGGTGAGCCAGTTGATATAATGCATCTACATGTTCAGAAAGCTTTTGATAAAGTTCCTCACGAGAGGCTCCTGAGAAAATTAAAGAGTCATGGGATAGGTGGCAAAGTTCAGTTGCGGATTAGGAATTGGTTATCGGATAGAAAATAGAGGGTAGGGTTAAATGGCCATTTTTCTCAAATGGAGAGTAAACAGGAGAGTAAACAGTGGAGTGCCACAGGGGTACTGCTGGACTGGTGCTATTTAACTTATTTATTAATGATCTGGAAATCAGAACGACGAGTGAGGTGATTCAATTTGCAGATGACACTAAACTGTTCAAAGTTGTTAAAACGCATTAGAGACATTGTTAGCTTGGTACTTTATCCTCTTGCAAATTGGAAGATGGTAAGCATTGTTTATGATGATCCTATCGTGGTAAGAAGTTGAAGATGTGGTTCATTTTGCCAGAGGTCGCTTTGACTTTGTGGGAGACAACTAAATTTAACTGCAGCTTCAGGATTAATGACATTCAAGGCCAAGATGCGCAATCATATTACTTTACCTTCATTTCTCCATTTTGGCATATGTGGCAATGGAATCACACCAAATTTTATTTGAGGACAAAAGAACTTAACGCAGAGCCTACGGTTGAACACCCTTACCAGCTATATCTGTACCTTGAAGCGACAATTAAATGTACAGCTCCAGGAAGATGCAGAGGAACTGGCCCCATCTTCATTTGGGAAGGAACTTTAAAATCAAATAACAGGACAGTAAATGCATCACTTAAACAAGAAGATATGACAATCACTCATGTATCTAATTTCATTTTTATCCAACTAAAATGGACCATTTCAAAACACTGATATGTAAAGTACTTTATCCAGTTGTGAATAGACATGTGGAGAAAATAATCGTATTACTAGTGAACGATATCACTACTACCACTAAAACTACCCCTGCCACTACCCACAGCTCTACTGCCATTACACCAACCCACAGCAGTACCACAAGCCTTAGCCCTAGCCCTACTCCTGAAGACAAACCCGACCCTGGCGCTCTATCCAAGCTTGAAGATAGGCATGCGTCTGCAGAATGGCTGAAATCAAACTGCAAAGAGCAATGATAAGAGATTAGCTGCACCTGTTGGATCCAATCCAAACTTCCTCCAGTGTTATGGTGGCTGATTAACAAGGAGATTTGTCACTGGGAATTTCAGTAACCATACCATGCAGGTGTTCTCTGGCACTTATGGACATAGAGCAAAAAGCACATTAACCCTTCGAGATAACGAGGCCAGGATCGTTGACTACCATTGCCTAAATGCAAATAAAGAGAACATACTCGAGAAATTCTTAACACAGTTGGACTCTAAGATTTTGACTTGGATTATCTGTGGGAGTACAATTTTTATAGCCCTCACTGTCCTGGGTGCTTTCTATTGTGGAAAGAAAATCAAAATAAGAGAGGAAGAAGAATGGCAAGATGATAAGACTTTGAGTTCAAGTACTGGACAAGAAAGTTCATCAACTAGAGAAGAATGGCACGATGATAAGACTTTGAGTTCAAGTTCTGGACAAAAAAGTTCATGAACTAGAGAAGAATGGCACAATGATAAGACTTTGAGTTCAAGTACTGGACAAGAAAGTTCATGAACTAGAGAAGAATGGCACAATGATAAGACTTTGAGTTCAAGTACTGGACACATGGAACGCGCTTCCGGAGGTTGTGATAGGCCAGAGCACACTACAGGGTTTCAAGGAAGGTTTAGATAGGTTCCTAAAGGATGAGGGGATTGAGGGTTACAGATAAATGTAGAGGTAGGTTACAGAAATGGTCAGGAACCACTTCACAGGTCACAGACCTGATGGGCCGCCTCGGGAGCGGACCGCTGGGCGCGATGGACCTCTGGTCTGACCTAGTGGTGGCAACTTCTTATGTTCTAAGAAAGTTCATGAACTAGAGAAGAATGGCACGATGATAAGACTTTGAGTTCAAGTACTGGACAAGAAAGTTCATCAACTAGAGATTCAAACAATGTGGAGATTTCCACTGAAGAGACCCCCCACTACTGTCTATTCTTCTTCATCATCATTGGAACAACCTACCCTCAAGGAGAATTCTGAGATGGTGTGGTAGAATTATGTCTGACCTTATCTCTGATTTAAAATGTTAACATAAAGAATTTTATTTACTTTGGATAAACAAAAAATATAAAAATGTTATAGTAAAAAAAACGCATGCGGTTTGTGAAAAATTGCAGGAGGACCTTAGAAAATCGGAAGACTGGGTGTCCAAATGGCAGATGAAATTTAATATGGACAAATGCAAAGTGATGCACATTGGGAAGAATAACCTGAATCACAGTTACCGGATGCTAGGGTCCACCTTGGGGATTAACGCCCAAGAAAAGGATCTGGGTGTCGTATACAATACGATGAAACTTTCCACCCAATGTGTGGCGGCGGCCAAAAAACCAAACAGAATGCTGGGAATTATTTAAAAAGAGATGGTTAACAAGACTAAGAATGTCAAAATGCCCCTGTATTGTTCCATGGTGCGACCTCATTTGGAGTATTGTGTTCAATTCTGGTCTCCTTATCTCAAGAAAGATACAGTAGTGCTAGAAAAGGTTCAAAGAAGAGTGACCAAGATGGTAAAGGAGATGGAACTCCTCTCGTATGAAGAAAGACTAAAATGGTTAGGGCTCTTCAGCTTGGAAAAGAGACGGCTGGGGGGAGATATGATTGAAGTCTACAAATTCCTGAGTGGAGTAGAACGGGTACAAGTAGATCGATTTTTCACTCCATCAAAAATTACAAAGACTAGGGGACACTCAATGAAGTTACAGGTAAATACTTTTAAAACCAATAGGAGGAATTATTTCACTCAAGAGAATAATTAAGCTCTAGAATGCGTTGCCAGAGGTTGTGGTAAAAGCAGATAGTGTAGCTGGTTTTAAGGAAGTTTTGGACAAGTTCCTGGAGGAAAAGTCCATAGTCTGTTATTGAGAGAGACATGGGGGAAGCCACTGCCTGCCCTGCATCAGTAGCATGAACATGAAATGTTGTTACTCCTTGGGTTTTGGCCAGGTACTAGGGACCTGAATTGACCACCGTGAGAACAGGCTACTGGGCTTGATGGACTACTGGTCAGACCCAGTAAGGCTGTTCTTATGCATGTCATTTGATTGATGTCTTTGTGTTTTATATTTTATATTGTATTCTACTGTAATGCTCTTTATCTTGGCATAACAAAGGTTAGATGGAAAACGTTACAGGTTACACAGAACGTGGCAGCAAGATTGATACTGGGTTTATCCAAATATGTTCATATTTCGCCTCATCTCCAGAAACTCCATTGGCTTCCGGTCGCCTTCAGAATACAGTATAAAGTTTTAATGATCTGCCAACAATTTTTGTACAGAAATATTCCAGAAATGGTAAAAAATAACATATCTAGTTGTATTCCAAAACGATTTTTGTGCTCTGAGAATTTAGCCTTGCTGAAGCCGACCGTGAATCTAAGGTTGGTTGATACTAGCAAAAAGACTCTCTGCTGTGCAGGAGTTAAGATTTGGAACTCTTTGGTAGGACAGATGCGGAACTGTTGTGAGAGGGGTATTATTTAGAAAATTACTTAAAACCCAGTTATTTGTTGATGCTTTCTTTTAGTCAAATTTTCTTCTTAGGTAAACTTAATGAACTCTTTGAGATCCACAGTTATGATATTAATTTGTATCCATGACACGATATTAATGTTTATCTCTTTTAAGGTTTGTTTTTATGTAAAGCTTTGCTAGCATTTTCTAGCTATGAGTTTTAAGATTTTACTGTATGTCTATTTTATGATGTTTTAAGATTATATATGTATACCTTGTTAACCGTTTAGTTGTAAACGGTATAGCAATTTTTTAAATAAATTTACTTCTGTTCAACCTCTTATTAATGTTTACTTCAGTGTCCCCTGAAGAAGGCGTCGCTTTGGATGCCAAAACTAGGCTCCTTGTTGGGACTTGTATTTTTGAATAAAGACTGTTTTCCTTTTTGAATAAAGACTGTTTTCCTTGGCTGATTGGACTCCTCCCTTGCCTCTCCTGCTGTACTGTCTGTAGCTTTGAGGCAAGTTGTTTCTCGTTTCTTTTCGCTGCTCCATGACCTGAAGCCATATGGTAACTCTAGATTTGTTGATAAGGTGCTGAAGATTAATTGGATGGTTTGAAAGACTTTGGGGTTTACTAATTACATTACATTACATTACAGATTTCTATTCCGCCATTACCTTTCGGTTCAAAGCGGATTACAAAAAGAGTTATGGAAGAAGGATTACAACATTAGATCAGAGAAGGTTTCCAAGAGAGGGAAAAGTAGGATCTGGGGTTAGGGAGGGGATGGTAAGAGGGGGGTTAAGCTTTATCATGGTATTAAGCTTTATTAAGGAATTTCTTAAAGAGTATAGTTTTTATTTCCTTTCTGAACATCTTGTAGTCTGGGGTTGTTGTCAATAGGTTGGAGACTTGGTTGGCTATCTTCGCTGCCTGAGTGGCCAGTAGTCCGTTGTATAGTTTTTTCCGTTTTACTTCTTTGGGGGGTAAGTGAATGGGGTGTGTGTTTTTCTATGCCTGGTAGAGGTGGTTTGGATGAGCGGTCGTTTAGGTAGGTTGGGCTGTCTCCATTTATAGTTTTAAATAGTATACAGTAGAATTTAAATTGTATTCTTTCCTGGATTGGAAGCCAATGAGAATTGATGAATGCCTCAGTAATGTGATCATGTTTTTTCAATGAATAGACGAGTCTCAGAGCTGTATTCTGAATTGTCTGTAGTTGTTTAATCATTATTGCAGGGCAGGGGAGGTAGAGGATGTTGCAATAGTCTAGGATACTTAGGATTAGAGATTGTACTAGGAGCTGAAATTGTGTTTTTTCGAAGAATTTTCGGACTTGTCTAAGGTTTCTCATAACTGCGAAAGATTTCTGCATTGTTTTGTTAATTTGTGGTTGCATGGTGCAGCCTCTGTCAATAGTCATACCTAGAAGTTTTAGGGTGGTTTGCAAATGCTGATAGTTGTCTTCATGATTATCTTAAAAGGGAATCATATAAAGTATACTCCCGTGAATTTGCGGTTCGCAAATCGCGGAATCAGTCTTTTGCAGTATTTTCCTACCACCTCTTCCTGGTACTAAAGTCAGGCTACACCAATCAGGAGCTGCATTGACACGCCAGATAGCGTGTCAAAGCAGCTCCTAATTGGTGTAGCCTGACTTTAGTTCCTGGAAGAGGCAGTCGGAAAATACTAAGAAAGATCCCGCACCTGATTTTCAGCACCCACCGGCACCCCAGCTGCCCTCTCCTGCCGCCAATCCACTCTTAAACCGCATTTGTGGTTTTCTGAAATTCGCGGGTGTTCCTGGAACGGAACCCCCGCGAATTTCGGGGGAGTACTGTACGCAATTGTATCAGAAGGGCTTTTGTCCATGATAGAAAATGAAGAAGCACTAACTTTAATTAAAGCCCGATCTGAGGTTTTTTTTTCCTTCCTAACAAGGAATTGCTAGATAAGGCTCTGATTCATGATTATTTAAGTAGGTTATAATTTTTGGAAATACAGTATATGCAAACGACCTCCCACTTTACTCGTTCAGTTTGAAATATAATTTTATCTTTATGCATCAGCTGTGCCTTAAGTCATTTTTATTTCTGCTATAAAAAATTAAGCACAGCATTGCAAGCTGCCAAACATTTCTCTGTCCAAGAAAATAAATTCTTTGAACACTGTTTCACACATGAGTCCCCATCACGTGGCTGAGCCTGCCGAGTCATTTCAGGTTCCAGAAATATCTTAGAGGCCCGATATTCAAAGGATTTACACTCCTTACTTTGAGCTATGCCCCTAAATTGGCCTCTGAAAATTTATTATGGCGAGGGCCTAACTTTAGGGGTCCTTTTATTAAGCTACAGTAAAAAAAAGTGGCCTCAGTGCACCCTTGCATAGTTTTTTTTTCCTATGTGCTAAGGCCGTTTTCGTTACCGCCATAAAATGGCCGATGTTCCATTTTTTTGTATTAATTGTCATGTTATTGTTGGCATTAGTGTGCAGCTATTTAAAAAATTACCACATGGTTCTTAGCGCCACCTATTTTGCATGTGGTAAGAGTTCACGCAATAATCATGCGCTAACCAGTTAGCACTTGGTAATGTAGCTGAACTGATTATTGCAGAAATATCCCCCTGACAGACCCCCCCCTCCCCCAAAATTGAAAAATATTTTAGCAGAAACATTGTTTTTGTTAGGGTGCCATCGACTCGTGCTCAAGTCCTAGCGATGAAGAATTGTGGATCTAAATAGAAATCAGTTTTGTGCTAGTCCAGAAAGGTCCTCCAGTATCATCCCCATGGTTGTTTTCAACGAGTCCAGCCATCCGATTACGGGACTCAATGTGTCCAGCCTTCTGATTTCTGGGCACCCTCTTCGCCTGGTTCTTTCAATCTTCCCAAACATGATGTCCTTCTCCCGTGATCTCTCTCTTCTGATGGTGTGACCAAAATAAGACAGTCATAACCAGAGCTGTGGAGTCGGAGTCGAGGAGTCGGAGGAAATTTCGGGTACCTGGAGTCGGAGTCAAAAGTACAAAAAACTGAGGAGTCGGAACATTTATCTACCGACTCTATCTATCTAAGTAGCAGTTCTGATGCCAGGATTCTGGTGCCTCTCCCTCAGATTTGAGGGGGGGGGGGGAGGGTCAACTTTTGGCGTACCTACCAGAGTGGCAGACTCCAACCAAGCTCTCCCACCATACGCACAACATGTTTTTACGCGGATGAAGATCTTGTTTCACGCGGAGTTGGAGTCAGAAGTACAAAAAACTGAGGAGTCGGAGTCGGGGAGTTGGAGTCGGAGTCAGAAGTACAAAAAACTGAGGAGTCGGAACATTTATCTACCGACTCCACAGCCCTGGTCATAACGTCATCATTTGGGCTTTGAGTGACGTAGCCAGTTTTATATCTTCTAGAATCGATTTGCTAGTTCTTCTGGCGGTCCATGGCATGCCTAAAATCCTTCTCCTTCAGAAATTACAGGGATAATAATTGAAAAAAATGAAGAGTCAGAAAATTACTAATATAAATACCAAAAAACTGACTTCACTTGAATGAGCGACCTGTCTATGGAGGGTGATCAAAAAATTGTTAATTGCTCAGAGACATGAAACTCTGCAAGGAAGGTTAAAAAAAAAACCTAGTAGTGGTAAAGAGTTCACCTTCCAGTCGACTGCTTCAAATAATGATCACGCTCCAAGCCAAGGTCTTGAATAAATAAATAAATATTAAAGTCTTTCAAAACACTCATAAAAAATGTTTGGTGTTCTTTCTTCTTATAACTCATAAAGCAAACATCACTCTTGTAAATTGACTGTAATGCTTTAATCTTATAAAAAATCCGGAGGTCCCAACGTGGCCCCGTTTCGATTCCTGCTTCAGGAGACCCGATTTTGAATGTTATAGGAATCCCTTAAAGCAATTAGTAACTGTTGACTGGAAGGTGAACTCTTTACCACTACTAGGGTTTTTTTTAACCTTCCTTGCAGAGTTTCATGTCTCTGAGCAATTAACAATTTTTCGATCACCCTCCATAGACAGGTCGCTCATTCAAGTGAAGTCAGTTTTTTGGTATTTATAAAATCCTTCTCCAGCACCAAAGCTCAAATGAGTGTCGAAATGTCCCCCCAAGAGGCCCCCTTCCCCCACAAACTGAAAAATATTTTAGCAGACACATTAACGTGAGCAAAAATGGCACTTACCGCAGGATGCCTGAGCGAGTCCCATGTATACCATTTTAAGATGCATTAGGCACATGTTAGCACTTAATGCAGCTTAGGCTTCATTATACTCAAAGAGGATCTTTTACTAATGTGTGTTATGTGTTTGCAACTAGTTTACCAACAGCAGAAATCAATGCATGTTAAGTGCAAGGGCTGCACACTAATTGTTGGGAGCATGTCCTCTGGAACTAAAGCGTGACTAACCCACAGAACCTGCTGCAATTAACATAGCTACAGTTAGCACCTTCTACTGAGGAAATGCTATGGGAAGTCGCCACACTAACTGTACAGATGAAAGCATATGTTTAAGTATTGTGCACGCACTGCATTCTGTATTCTACACCCATTCTCTATCCATGACTCGCCCAGCACCTGCCCCCAACACAATATGCCGTTAACGTGTGAATTAGGTCAAAAGAGCTTGGTTTGGAACAAGGTCTTTAAAAAATATCATAAAAGGGAAGACAGAGCATCCCGATAGCAAGATTGCAATACAGGCCACAGTAGACCAGGTTTCCTTAAATACAGAGCAGGCTGATTTTAAAGATTGCAAATTATCCATGCCAACTGCTGAGCAAATTATAAATAGATATGACAAACATTGTTTGAAATGTCTGTATGCAAATGGCAGAAGCCTAAGAAACAAGACAGGAGAGTTAGAATATATTGTACTAATATAATAGGCATCTTTGAGACCTGGCAGAAGGAAAATAACCAATAATCTAATCTAATCTAATCTAAACTTTGTTTATATACCGCATCTTCTCCATGAGAATGGAGCTCGACATGGTTTACAAGAACTTAAAATAGTGGGTAGAGAAGAAGAAAAAGGATTACATGAACTTATGTGTAGAAGGGGGGAGAGAAAGGGGGGAAGGATAGAGCTACAATTTGCTGAAAAGCCAGGTTTTCAGTTGTTTGCGGAATAACTGAAGGGAGCTCAGGTTCCGCAGCGGGGTGGTGAGGTCGTTCCAAAGACCTGTGATTTTGACACTATCATACCGAAATACAAACTATATTATGTTATTTGATTTAATTATATATGTATGATTGTAATCCGCCTTGTTTAAAGGCAGAATATAAATAATAACCTATGAACTATATCACAGTGATAGGGTGGATCGAATTGGTGGAGGTGTAGCATTATATGTTAAGAATGATCTTGGGTCGAATGGACTGAACATTCTACAGAAGCAAAATCACACCTTGGAATCCCTAAGGGTAGAAATTCTATGTGTAAAGGGGAAAAAAATAGTGATAGGACTGTATTACTGTCCACCTGACCATGATGAATGGACAAATGCTGAAATGTTATCAGAAATTAGGGAGGATAAGAAACTGGGTAACACAATAATGGATGATTTCAACTACCCCGATATTGACTGGGCACATGTAAGATCAGGGCATGCTAGGGAGATAAAATTCCTTGATGAAATCAAGGACTGCTTTATGGAGCAGCTGGTTAAGGCACCCACAAGAAGCGATGCAATCCTAAACCTAGTTATTAATGAAGCGCATGAATTGGTGCCCAAAAATGTCACAAAGCTCCTAAACTTAGGAACATATCAAATGGGTAGTAACAGAATTAGAACAGGGCTTTTAAAGTTAAGAGCTCAGCCCTCAGTTTCAGTACCACTCATAAATGAAGCTCATAATCTTAAGCAAATGAATGGCAGACCTCAATTTATAAATATAACTTTTAATCTCCCAAATTAAAATGAATTTTCATCTTAATTTAGGAGCTTAAACTATGAGTGGATAAGTAGCCTAATGGTTGGCATGGTGGACTAGGAATCAGAGAAAATGGGTTAAATTCCCACGGAAGTTCTTTGTGACCCTGGGCTAGTCACTTAATTGCCCAAGGTACCAAAAATTGTGAGCCCACTAATGACAAAGTAAAATACCTGTAACTACCTTGGTTGCCCCACAGAATGTAAGCAGATTAAAAATCTAACACTAGCTAAGACTAAAGGCTCTTAAATTTAGCCCAAAATTTGTCAAATTCAGAAGCTCATCTTTCTTTCAATATCGGGAATGGCCATTAATACAAAAAAGGAAAATTGGCCATTTACAAAAATGGCCTTAAAATGCAGGAAAAACCCACGCAAGGGTGTGTTAAGGCCACCTTTTCTTTGGTTTCGGCAGTATCTTCCTGCTCTTCTGAGATCTAACATCCTGCATTTATATATCTCTTCATAAAACTTAATATCCCACATTTCCCACTGGTGCATCAACAGGCCTTCATTTACAAATTACCCTTCTCCAATTTGCCTAACCAAATCATTACAGCAACCAGCCTCAGTCGAGAATTAAGCTTTGGGGCTCCTTCCAGATCCCTGCAATTATGAGTCATACAAGAAGTGTTCAATAAATTTTTTACCTCAGAAGGAAAGAAAAGTTTTCAAAATTTTTGTTTTATTTTTCAATACAGTCCCCTGATAACTCCATACACTTCATCCACTTTTCCTTTGGAAAGAATACTTCTGTTTGACCTCGAAGTTTCCTTGATATCTTCGCCAAAAACTTCAAGCCCTTTTTTAGATACGTAAAAGGGAAAAAACCTGCAAAAGAAGCAGTGGGTCCGCTGGACGACCAGGGAAGAAAAGGATACATCAAAGAAGGCAAATGAATTGCAGACAGACTAAACTCCTTCTTTGCGTCTTTCTTTATGAAGGAAGACATTACATCAATACTTGAAACAGTGAAAGTGTTCAAGGGAGAAATAGAGGACAGCTTCACCACAGTAGAAGTGGATTTGGACCAGATATACTACCAGATCGACAAACTTAAGTGACAAATCCCCTGGACTGGATGGAATTCACCCGAGAGTATTAAAGGAACTGAAGGTAGAAATCGGAGAACTACTGCAAAACCTTGCTAACCTGTCAATTAGAACTGGACAGATACCGGACGACTGGAAGATAGAGAACGTCACCCCAATTTTCAAAAAAGGATCAAGCCATTGTGATATCACTGATGAGATTGGGTCGTAGGCATTAGTGGAATGAGGCATTATGATGTCACAATACCAGCTCTGGTTATCAGAGGCTGAATCTTTTCACACTATTTATTCAATTTTCTATACCATTCTCCCAGGAGAGCTCAGAATGGTTTACATGAATTTATTCAGGTACTCAAGCATTTTCCCTGTCTGTCCTGGTGGGCTCACAATCTATCTAATGTACCTGGGGCAATGGGGGGATTAAGTGACTTGCCCAGGGTCACAAGGAGCAGCGTGGGTTTGAACCCCCAACCTCAGGGTGCTGAGGCTGTAGCTTTAACCACTGCGCCACATACTGTCCATTACCGCTTACCCATATCCAGCTTTTTATGGTGTCCTAGTATCCTGTAGTGCTGTTGGAAGCAGAGTCTTATCCTTCTTAATTATGGCAGTCTATGAAAGGATTTTCGGGCTAAGAGCAGGATGTTCAAAACCCGCGTTTAAAAGCAATGGTCTGCTAACGCAGCCATTTAGATACCAAATCCAAAAAACCGAGACATTCTTTAAAAAAATTGCGCATGAAAATAAGGTTGGCGGACAGCAGCAAAGATTTCCTAATTTGCATGTGCCCATTGCTGATGTGCACTTGCGCAGAAAAAAAAATGCTGCCGTCAACGCCGCCGTTAACCACCCCCCCCCCCCAAATACAGCAACAGCGGGAGAGATGCCCGCACTCTCACTACACCAGAGTTCTACCCTCCCACCGCTGCCTCCCCCAAACAACTCTTTCCAAATTTGAAAACTAAAATGGTCTAATGTCCTCCTCCCAGCCCCCAGCAACTTAACACCATATCAAGTTTAATCAAGCTAGATGCAGCTATTCAAAATTTATGTCGGGGTGGGAGGGGAGGGGATTGTTTAATGCATAAGCACAAAACCCACAACATATCATTACTTTGATCTGAAAAATTTCACATCAGGTCAAACCGAGGCTAAAGAAAGGTCTCGCAGTAACTCCCCAGTGAAAAATGTAAAGAAGGGAACACAAGGTCATTTCAGCTTCAAAATATGAGTAATACAATAGCAAATCCATCATGAGACTTTGAAACATCACAAGCAGAGTTACCGCAGAATGAAATGATGTGGCTGCTGTCTTCATGGACAAATTTCCTGGTAACTGCTTCTTCCATTATTTGTTTCACCTGTTAAGAACAAGAAAGTGGAAGAAAAACTATTAAATACAAATATATCAACAGGGGGGTGGAACCCCTCAAATCATCTTCACCAATAACAGGTACATATCAATACCTAGACTTCTCAAAGAAATCTACACGTAATGACCAATTATAAAAAGAGAGATGAATACCAGCTTTAACAACGTCTCCTCAGTAGAGAGCTGCTATAATTTATTTATTTGATTCTGGGCATTTATCTTCTTCAGAATCACCAAGAAGCCCTTTTACCATGCTGTGGTAAGAAATACCACAGCTTAAATCAGTGTCTCTCAACCTTTTTAGATCTGGCACACTAAATGGAGCAAATGCTTTTCATGGCGCATTATAATCTAATATAATAAAACGGTAATCCGCGCATGCGCACTTCCTATGTGTGCGCCGGTTTTCCGTGAGCTGTAGTGACCCATAGGAAGTGCGCATGCGCGGCTTACGGTCTGGCCTCACGCGAGGCAAGACAAGTGTGCATGCGCGCCCTTTCCTGCTCTCCACCTGCGGAGCGGCGGCTGACGGCTGCTAGCACCCCCTGCCCTCTCCGTCGCCTCCTGGCTCCAGCAGCGTAGGCAGCACTATAAACACGCTGCTTCGCACCCTTCTCTGCCGATTTCCTCGGCCGCGTCTCTGATGACATCATCGGAGACAGACGCAGCAGAGGAAATCGCCAGTAGAAGGCCGCGAAGCAGCATGTTTATAGTGCTGCCTACACGGCTGGAGCCCCGAGGTTTGTCGGCGGTGGGAGGGTCAGGAGCAGGCCGAATCGACAACGGCAGTAAAAAAAGGGGGAGGGGACGAACGGAGCAGGGAAGAGAAGGGAAAAGGGGAGTGGAGAAAATGCTGCTACTGCTTCTACACAGGAAAGGGGGGGTAGGAGGGAAATGCTGTTGCTGTTGCATAGGGAAGTGGGATGGAAATGCTGCTGCACAGGGAAATGGGGGAAAATGACAGACAGACAGCAGGAGGGAGGGAGACAGAAAGAAAGAAAGACACAGGGGTAGGGAGAGGGACAGAAAGACAGACAGAGAAAGGGGACCAGAGAGAGAGTCAGCGGGAGAGGGAAAGGGGGCTGCTTTGGGGGGAGGGGTGTGCTTGGGGCAAACAGCTTTGCTCTGGGGGGAAGAAAAAAGGGGCCATGGAGAGACAGGGAGAGGGAAAGGGGGCTGCTTTGGGGGGAGGGGTGTGCTGGGGACAGACAGCTTTGCTCTGGGGGGGAAGGCAGAAGAGGGCCATGGAGATACATTTGGGGGGGAGGTGGGTGCTGGGGGCAGACAGCTTTGCTCGGGGGGAGGGGGAAACAGAAGGATACAGACAGCAGCCAAGGAGAGAGAGATAAAGAAACACAGACAGACAGACACATCTATTCTAGCACCCGTTAATGTAACGGGCTTAAAGACTAGTTGAAATTATAAAATTGCAAAACCAAATAAGTTAAATTTGAGAGTTTTTTAAAAAAATTCTTTAAGTTATTTATGGGCAATTGTAACAACGGCGAAAATAAAGTAGATAGAATAGAATTGCTAATCAATGTGATGGATGAGCGTGTTCTTGAGTGGAAATTAGCTCAAAACTTCATGCCTTGTTTGAAATTTATTTTTTTTTTTTTTCCTTTTGAGGTGGGGGTGGGACGGATTTTCTGGTATTGAAAAATTTGGTCTTTGTTGTATTCTTTGGATTGATGGTTTTTGCTTGTGCTTTTGACCAATAAAGAGTTTTTGCAATAAAAAATTCTTTAAGTTATGTATGGGTAATTGTAACAATGGCGAAAATAAAGTAGATAGAATAGAATTGCTAATCAATGTGATGGATGAGTATGTTCTTGAGTGGAAATTAACTCAAAACGTGGCTTGACAGTGGACAGAAATTAAATTTTTTTAAAAAGAGAACGACTGTAGATGGTGGGTGATGAAATGCGTGTTTGCTTGTCAAAGCAGAAAATCCAAGTTTGCAAAGATAAGAAGATCCAAACGGTAGCAAAGCCTTGATTACTTTATTGCTAACGAGCTTATTTTAAAAAGATTTTCTGACGTAATAAAATTACTCTGGCCCCATCGGTGGCTACCCTTTATATGAATAAATTTGAAGAGAATGAGATATACCCTTCTGCTTTCTTTAAACACCATTGTGTTTTGGAAAAGGTTTTTGGATGACGTTTTCTTTCTTTGGAAGGGAACAGAACAAGAATTGTTAGATTTTTTTGCATGGATTAATACTAGGGACTTTCATCTTCAGTTTACCCCTACTTATGACACTCAGACAATAGATTTTTTGGATATGCGGTTAATAAAAGAAAATACTCAGCTGACTACAAAACTTTTTAGGAAACCCACAGCCCGTAATTCATTATTACATTTTTCAAGTCACCACCCCTATCATTTGAAATTCAACCTTCCAGTTAGTCAGTTCCTTAGAGTGAGAAGGGTTTCTTCTAACATAAAGGATTTTAAGGAAGCAGCAAGTGAACTACAGGAGAGGTTTAGAGCTAGAGGTTATCCAATTAAATCTATCCATCGAGCTCATTTACGAGCCAAATATGCAAATAGAGAATTACTTTTAAGAGAAAAAAGTGACACTGAAGAAATGGATAAACTCATTTGTGTGCTCCCGTACTCTGAAGCAGCTAAGGCTCTGATTAACCAGATAAAACGTTACTGGCATGTATTACAATTACATAATATTTTTACGGAAATTCCAATGTTTGCTTTTAGGAAAGGAAAAACAATAGGTCAAACTTTAATTCAACAAAAATTAGGCTTTAGGTATAATAACGTAATAGGTAGCCATAGTAAGTGTGTGAGCTGTCAATGGTGCAGTAGCACCATTGAAGGCAATTCATGGACAGATCCTCAAACTAAAATAATTATTACAGCATCTACAATTACAAATTGTCGGTCAGAAAGAGTGATCTATATTTTGATTTGCCCATGCAATCTTGTATATGTAGGGCGGACATCCCGATCTATCCATGTGAGATTAAACGAGCACAAGTCTAGGATAAAAACTAAAACACTGCAAGCTCCGATAGTGGAACATTGTATAGATCAAAAACATGACTCAAGCCAGTTAAAATGGAGGGTTATAGATCAGTTAGATGAAGGGGGGGAAAAAGGGGGGGAGGGAATGGTGAATATAGAAGAAAAACTTAACTATAAAGAACAACGGTGGATTTACACATTAAATACAGTTATTCCACATGGGCTGAATACAGAGCTCGAATGGTTGTCTTTAGTTTGACACAGAGCTCGAATGGCTGTCTTTAGTTCGACCCAGTACGATAGATGAAAGATGGGAGGAGTTTAAAGTTGAAAGAAAAAAGTACAGTAATGGGAGCTCCAGGACATCGGATGATACGTCATTACGCTTCTTCCGGCTGATTGGACCTCATAAGATATTTAAACAAAAGAACGCTGTCGCTCCCGCTGTAAAGTATTGACTGTTACACCGGAGATAGATGGCTAAGGGTGAGTAACGTTTCAGTAACATGCTGGATAAGAAAGAGCTTGTTTTGAGTTCTATTTATGGTTATAAAAGTATTGGTTTAGTTATAAATGACTTGAAACAGGTTTTAATTTATGGTTATGTTGGTTATTTCTTTAGGGATTGAGCCTTGAAAAAGCAAGCTAGGCGAAACATGTCGGCTTTGATATCCCTTAATAGTGCTGACATCTCTAACCAAGAAGACTTAGCCATATTTTAAGCTAAGTATTTACCTCTATAAGAATTTATCAAATAACATAAATAAGATTTAGCTCTATTAAAAAGTAATAGACCCGATGACGAACCGACACATAAAGCTTAGGACGATGAGAAGTTTGAGTCCTGAGTGGTGCCACTGAGGGTCGAGAAAATTTGAACAAGGTGTTTTCATAGCCTTAAGAAAGTGTATATTCTGGCTATAAGATTGATCGTAATAAAATTGGAGGCATTTCCTAAACCAAGGTAAATCCAAGCAATTTACAATAAAATATAATAATAAAAATGAGTAAAAATAAAAAGGGTGGGAAACAGTTTGACAAAACACAGACAAGACGATCAACTGGTTGTAGAAGCTTAAGGAGAAAGAGGTTTTGGTAGGTTACAATAAATAACAAAAAAGATTGGGGGAGGGGAGGAGAAGAAGAATACGGTAGGGAAAGGAAACATTTTCTATCTATGCACAAGAGTCAAGAAAACTAGAATGGAACGGTTGTGTGCAAATTTTGCACTTTGCGGAAGTTAAGAATAGAAAGCCAATGAGAAATAATATGCCTTTAATTGCGTCTTGATGTTGTATGTGATTTTTCAGAACGGAGATAGCAAGGCAAAGAGTTCCAGAAAGTAGGAGCCATGACGGAAAATGAGGAGTGCCTGTGAAAGTCGAGGAAAAACTGTCGAAATGGACAACTAATAACTGTTGTTGTGAAGAGCAGAAGTGATAGTTAAGAACAGTGGCGTACTAAGGAGGGGGGTGCGGGGGAGGCCATCTGCACCGGGCGCGGTCTTTGTAAGGAGGTACAGGCACCCACCTTCCCTCGTATCTCTTTCATTTTCCCTGCGCGAGCAGCATTACAAACTTGCTGCCCATGTTGGCGTTGCCTCTCTACAATGTCACTTCCGGGAAGTGACATCAGAGGGATAGCAGACATGACGAGGACAGCAAGTTTGTGCTGTGGCTCCCACCTGGAAAATTAAAAGGTGCGGCGGGGAGGGGGGGGTCAGGAAGGAGCAGGGGGTGGTGGATAGGGCGGGGGAGGGGCCCCACCACCCCAGCCACCACTCACCCTTGCTACGCCACTGGTTAAGAAGGAAGTTATTTCTTTTAAAGCTGTGGGTAGCAATTTCTTTTCTGAAATTTCCATGTAAATGTGTGGTTAAGTTTGTTGATGCTAGTTTTGTTCTTTTATGATCTAGAACAGCTTGAAAGTTTACTTCTAGACAAAGAAGTTAGTCTGGGTTTGTTATTGTAATTGTGGTAAATATGTGCTAAAGACCTAAAGTAATTATGGCTTAATGTCCTAATTTCTTTGTACGTCATTTTCTCTCTCTCCTTTGATGTGGGCTGAAATTTCCTGTGCAAGTATTTGTATTGTTGCAGGTTTCTGGGTCTCGCTGACAAAGACGCAACAAGATCCGAAACCTGCAACAAGCACAATGCCAGCTGGGGAAATATTTGTATTGTACTTCAAAAATGTCAACAAAAATAAATTTAAAAAAAAAAAACCAACTTTCAGAGGCCCTTTTAACTAAGCAACGGCCAGCGCTATCTCCAGCGTGGGTCTTTCCTGTGCGCTAAGGTGCAATTTCTATTTTCCCCATAGCGCAACACACACCCTCTCTCTTCCCCAGAACTAACACCCCCCTTTTACGAAGCCGTGGTTGTGGCTGACGTGCTGCAAAAGCTCCGATGTCCATTTAAATCCCTATGGGCGTCAGAGCAATTACCGCAGCAGCAGCCACTACTGCAGCTTTGTAAAAGAGGCCCTAAATTCTATTTTCTAGCACGTAAGAAATGCGCCGACCCAAAATTACTGCCGGACTCCTGGGCGTGCCCTGTGCTAATGCATTTTAACCTGTGGTAAAAATGCACTAGTGCTCATCACAACTTAGTAAAGAGGAACTCCACATAAATTTTTTTTTTTAAAAATACACATTAAGGAGCCTTTTTACCAAACTGTGGTAAAAAATGGCCTTGAGTGCTTACATGGTACACTGTCAAAAATGCAGCGGCCAATTACGCCCTGACAATTCCGCTCCATCAAATGCGCGCACTGACAAGTGTGCGCATAAAGGGAGTGGGATTTTTGGGGTGGAATTGTAACTGTGTTTGGGGGGGGGGGTTAGCGGCAATCTAGTGCATCAGCATGGGCCTGAAAGAGGGTGTGAGAACGGAAAAGAGAGTTTTCGCAAGGAGAGCAGGAGTTTTACTGTAGGGGGGGTTCCCCCCCATACCCCCCCTCAACAGGAGCGTGAGTGTGTTGTGGGGTTCCCCCCCCCCAAAACCTCCCCTCAGAGCGCAGACGGGCAGGCCTGGAAGCAGGTAAAACAGCGCATGATTGTCGGCACACCATTGTCCAGCGCACTTTTGACGTGTCACACTTAGGTACACCGTCAAAAGCGCAGCGGACAATTGCACCCTAACAATTCCGCTCCGTCAAATACACGTAAAATAGTGGCGAACATTTGACCTGCACGCAAATGTTGGTGCGTGATTGTCGGTGCACCACTGTCTGGCGCACTTTTGATGTGTCACTGCTTACATAGGTCATTCCAGTACACTAAGGGGCTCATAATTGAAAGAGAAAAACATCCAAAAGTCGGCACTTGGACGAACATTTCTCAAAAACGTCCAAGCACCGATAATAAAACCGGGTTTTGGATGTATTTCTAAACGACCTAGGCCTTCACAGTGCCGCTCAACGTCCAAAGCTAAACGGGGCATTTCTGGAGGTCTCGAGGGCGGGAGTTGGGCGGGATGTGGGCCGGCTTAGACTTAGTCGTACAGCATGTATAACCAAAAATTTGACAACAGAGCCTAGACGGAACTTGGACATTGTGACTTAGACCATGTAAAACATGGTCTAAGTCACAAAAACCCACCTAAACTCACCAGATAAGCACTGCAAACACATAATACAGACCCCCACACACTACCCCAGTGATCACCAACCCCCCCCACCCCCATAAATATTTTATTTACAACTTTAAATTTCAGCCTCCATACCATCATCACCTGGCAGCCTGGCACAGGAAAGCCTATTCGTCCAGCACAGAGACAGCTTAAGTCATCTTGGAGGTGGGTTAAGGACTCATGCCCATAAGCCCCTGTAATCACTGCATTGATACTTAAACATGTGCATTCCCCTATACACCCACAAAACCCTTTTTTACTGGCATATAAGTGGCTCCTGCAGCCATAAGAGCTATTGGGGTGGTGGGTCTAGGGGATTCTGGAGGTGGTTTGGGGGGCTCACCATCACCTATAAGGGAGCTGAAGTGAAAAGAAGCCATGGCACCCTTTTTGTGAAGTTCACAGCAGTGCCCTGTAAGGTACCCCACTATTTAGGTGGCATGTCTGGGTGTGCAGTCCTTCACTTTGCAGACCCCTCCCACGTCCAACAGGGCTTGTTCTAGGCGTTTTGGACTTGGACGGAAAGTTGGACGGAAATGTGGTATAAAGATGGACGATAGTAAAAAAAAGTTGGACGTATCTTTCGAAAATGTGTCTTAGGCTCTTTTTAACTTTGGACGACTTGCGAGATGGACATAAACGGACTTAGACGTCCCTTTCGATTATGCCCCTCCACGGCTATTTTTACCTCACTGGTAAAATGACTGAGTTTTTAATTTTTTTAATTAATGGCTATGTGCTAATTGCCCCATTAGCCTATGGCTAGTAGCATGTGAATCCCTGTCATCACCTATTTTGCAGGCAATAAGGGCCGACACATTAAACGTTTAGCATGCGGTGATGTAACTGTGCTAATGGTTTGGTGCAGTTAACTCTCCACTCCCTGACTCGCTTCCAGAGGAAAAAATAAAATCTATTTTTCATTGAATAGAAAGTATGTGCAGTTGCCATAATTACCACAGGATGCCCAAGTGTGCCCCGCAGTAGGGCATTTTAATCTGTGGTAAACATGTGGATCGTGGTTGACACAGTTTAGTAAAAAGGACCCTTAAATTACATAATTCTGAAAATATGGGCAGTCCCCGTTTTACGAACATCCGACTTACATCAGACTTATACTTACGAACGGGGGTCCCGTTTTACCTTCGGTGACCCAACACACCCCTCTCCTTCTCGAGTCCCAATGCACCCCTCTCTCCCCCCTCCCTCCCTCCATTCTGTGCCTGAAGTACCTGCCTTCCTCCAGCAGGTGTTTTTACCTTCTGGCCAGCTCCTTCCTCCTCCCTGCTGCAGTCGTTTCTCTGCACAAAGTCGTGGGCAGTGGCTCCTACGCACATTCTGCGGCTGAGCCGGAAGCCTTCCCTCTGACCTCAGAGGAAGTTCCTCCTATGTCAGAGAGAAGGCTACCAGCTAAGCCACAGACACCTATAGGAGCCACCACCCATGGCTTTGTGCAGAGAAACGACTGTGGCAGGAAGGAGGAGGGAGCAGGCCAGAAGGTAAACACCCTCTGGAGAAAGGCACATACTTGAGGCACAGGAGGGAAGGAGAGAGAGGAGCGCGCTGGGACTTGGGAGGGAGAGGAGCGCAAACTTCGGACAAATGATGGAAGGAAAGAGGGAGGGGGCATGAACTTGGGACAGAGAATGGAGTGAAGGAGGGAGGGAAGCATGAGCCATATGATGGAAGAATGGAGAGAGTGAAAGAGATGCCGAGGTGAGGGAGGAAATAGAAAGGGAGAATTGGGTGTCAGAGAGGGAAAGAGACGGTGCACATGGGGAGATGAAGAAAGCAGAGAATTATTGGTCGTACAGAGGGAGAGAGAATTATTGGACATGGTGGTGGGTGTGGAGTGAGGCAGAGATGCATGGGGAAGAGAGGGAGTAATGTTGGATGTGGTGGTGGAGAGGGAACAGTGGGATGGACGGAAAGGAATGTAAGAGGGGGTCTCAAGGAGGTGGAGAAGGTGGGAAGAATACTAGGATCCGAGTTACAAACAAATTCAACTTAACGTTTTAAAAAACAGAACCCTTTCTTAACCTGGGGACTGCTTGTAAAGGATATCAATTAAAATGTATTAATAAAACATATAACAAAATATAATTACAAAACAAGTCATTCAATTGTAAGCATTTATATGTCAAGAGAAAATCTACATTCAAAATGTCTTCAACTGAATACATCATGCACTCAATAGACTGTACCTTCAAACTGGATATACCATCTATTAAGAAATATAAAAGGTAAGGACATAAGAATTGCCATACTGGAACAGACCGAAGGTCCATCAAGCTCAGTGGCCAACCCAGGTCCCAAGTACCTGGCAAAAACCCAAAGAATAGCAACATTCCAGAGCTGAGATTGTGATGTCATAAGGCCTCATTCCACCAGTGCCTAAGAGTCAGACTCATCAGTGATGTCACAATGGCTTGATTGTCCTATACTTGGCTCACATAACATAATAATTGTCATACTGGAACAGTCCATCAAGCTCAGTATCCTGTTTCCAACAGTGGCCAACCCAGGTCCCAATGACACAAGGACAATTTTTTTCCCCGTCCCCACAGGAACTCAATTTTCCTGTCCCCGCAAGTTTTGTCACTGTCCCATTCCTGTAAGCTCTGCCTTAACCACACAAGCCTTGAACACTTATGTTTTTAAAGTTTGAAGCTTGTGCGGATGAGGACAGAGCTTGCAGGAAAGGGGCGGAGACAGGAAAATGAGTTCCCGCGGGGACGGGGAAAAATTTATCCCCCGTGTCATTCTCTACCAAATACCTAACTGATTTCACTACATTCTCATCACAGGAGAACTAGTTAATTAAAAGACCTGTATCTTTTCCATTTTCAAGCAGACGATTAGCTCATAGCCAGGCACTGATTGTCTGTAGACACAAAAACAAAATATATTGGGGCTGATATTCAGAGCAATTTAAGGGGGTCAGAGAGGGACTGTCTTGCTTAAATCGCCTTTCATCGCCCAAACAACGATATTCAGTAGCACTAAGCCAGGCAGTGCCACTGAATATTGGCTGGTTCGGGGCAGGCCAGGTGGTGCTAATATTCAGCCAGGGCTCGCATAAGATAAACAGGACAGCTCAAAAGCTGTCTTAAGTTCATCCACTTACCTTATGCAGAACCTGGCTGAATATTGGGCTAGGGCCCGCATAAGTGGATGCAGCAGATGGGCAGACTGGATGAACCATTTTGTCTTATCTGCAAATCTCCCATGCCCTCTCCTCCTCCCCCTCTCCCCAATGTCTCCTTCCTCCTCCCCCCCTGCCCACAGCAAATCCTCCCCAGGCCTACCTGGTGGTCCAGCAGGGGACTTTGGGAGCAAGAGCACAGCCCCCGCGCGCTCCTGCCCCCTCACGGCGGCCTTTCAAAACGCCCCTGACCCACTCTTGCCCTTCCTACGGCGATGTCCCCTTTGCAGATTCAGACAAAGCGGATACAATGCTATAAACGGGCAGATGTGTTTTTGGCACGGATCTGCTGTTTCTGCACCATTTCAGTGCCTTGCATTCTGCAAAACGCTTTTCCGTGTTAAAAATTCAGCTGCAGGGAATATGCCCAGCACTTTGGAGAAAGCAGTTTGCAGTTAACATGGAACAATGATCGCTACCGCGCCAATAACACAGAATGCAGTTACATCTGTGAAGGGCGTAGTCAACTGCTATATTAAAAGGGACGTGCAGTAACCTCCCATGCTTGTCCCCTAATTGGAAGATGCGCAGTATTTTAATGCGGCTCCCTCTAATTGTTAGCATGCATTAAAAAATACGTTAAAACACCCAACGCAGTTTAATAGAAAAGGCTACTTAGGGCTCCTTTTACTAAGGGCATTAACGCGCGGAATAGCGTGCGCTAAATTGCCCCGCGCGCTAGACGCTAACGCCAGCATTGAGCTGGCGTTAGTTCTAGCCACGTAGCGCGCGCTAAAAACGCTAACGCAGCTTAGTAAAAGGAGCCCTTAGAACTTTTTCTACACTGTAGTTTAGTCTTTCTAAATATAAAATTAATACACGGGGAGGGGAGGGAATAGACAGACGGTTTTGAGCAGCTTTATGATGATGAGCATTTTTGATTATGTAATATCAGTTGTGTTTTTCTTCTTTCTTTTATTTAATAATAATAATAATAACAGTTTATATACCGCAGTACCGTTAAGTTCTATGCGGTTTACAAAAGATTAATGAAGTACAAGTTGAGAGAACTTAGGGGGTGGGAAAACAAGAGGGGGATAGTGTAACAGAACCGTTATAGAGGGGAAAGAGAGGAACGGGTCAGCTGTCCGGATACTTCAGGAACAGGTGAGTTTTGAGGCGTTTCCTGAATACCTCGTAAGTGGTGGGCGAGAGCAGTTGTTCTAGATCTTTACCCCATAAAGCTGCTTGATATGAGAGTAGGTGTTCGTGGTGTTTTTTTTAGTTTGTAACCTTTAACCGGGGGAGGAACGAAGTGCAAGTGGGAGCTTCTCTTGTGTCTGTTGGCCGAGAAGGAGAAGAGGTCAGTTATGTATTTTGGGGCTAGTCCGTAGAGAACTTTAAAGCAGAGGCAGGCTGTGTGACTTGGTTTGTGTGACTTGGCTGTATCCTACGTAACCTGTATGATGCTGCTTGGCTGTAAAAATTTAATAAAAAATCTATTGACCAAAACAAATAAACAAAAGGAAATGAATGTATATTCTTCTACAATATGGAGGTATGAATCTGGAGCACTTAATTCTAACTGGCTGTGATGCCAAGCACGGAAAAATCATAACCCAGGGAACACTACCCCCCGTCAGGAAATGTGTCTGCTGCTTGACACTTCTCTTGACGGAGTATGTTTTGATTCCATGGAGATTTTAATTTCCTCTCCCCGGTGCTCGTCAGTAATAAGATATTTCAGTACTAGGAAAGAGAAGAACGTGTAATCTTGGCATCACATACAAATGCACTCCCACCGTTTCCTAACTTTATGCTAGATCAAATTTTCTTCCTTCACAATGGGTAGAACAGTTCACGATTTGTCAGTCACCTGGAAAACCATTCATTCGTTTTCATTTTAGGTAGCACAAAAAGATTAGGGGGGGGGTTGATATTCATACTGCCAAAGGCAGCCTGGCTACCTCCTGTGGTCGGCAATGAAACTGGAAATTCAATGCCGAGGCCGCATCCGCTGCCGGCATGAATTTCCAGTTTAAGTGCGGGCACCATGGACATAGCCAACCACGCCAATATTCTTCATCTGGCTGGCCAAGTCATAGCAGCCAAAGGCAGACCTGCTCTTTAGGTTGATCTTTTTCCCCAGGTGGAGGCACCGAGCGTTAACCGATTGAGGGACCGACGGAGACTGCCTTTGGGGGGATTCCATCCTGGTTGAGCCCCGGACCCAGAGCCACCCCAAAGGGGGCGTTACATAAAATTCTTAACTCCCACTCACCATCAGATACCTAAACCCAACGCATCATCATATTGTATCATTCATTCTACTAGAAACTCCCCAAGCCTGAGATGTCCCGTCTGTCCGAATTAGATTGTAAGCTCTTCTGAGCAGGGACTGTCTATTGAATGTTAAATGCACAGCACTGTGCATGCCTTTCAGCGCTATAGAAATGATAAAATAGTATTAGTAGTGGTGATCTTTTTGGCCACTAGGCTTAGCCAGTCAATGAATATAGGTGTTGACTGGCAATATTGCACGACATGGGAGACAGCAGACTATCCACCACTGAATATTCATAACAGAAGATATAGAGATTAGAATGGCACTGCAGGTCCTGGTCTTGAAAGTCTATTTAAGTCCAAATGCAATCAGATACAGCATGCCCTCATTCATTAACTGTGTCTGATTTAAATCACATTTCATACTACTTCCTTCTGGAATCAAGAATAATTGAATTTCATGCAAATGTTGTTTACTTGTTCACGTGGGGCAGAAAAGCACAGTTACTTACCGTAACAGGTGTTATCCAGGGACAGCAGGCAGATATTCTTAACGCATGGGTGACGTCACCGACGGAGCCCCGGTACGGACCTTTTTCTAGAAAGTTCTAGTTGGCCGCACCGCGCATGCGCGAGTGCCTTCCCGCCCGACGGAGGAGAGCGTGGTCCCCAGTTAAGATAAGCCAGCTAAGAAGCCAACCCGGGGAGGAGGGTGGGACGTAAGAATATCTGCCTGCTGTCCCTGGATAACACCTGTTATGGTAAGTAACTGTGCTTTATCCCAGGACAAGCAGGCAGCATATTCTTAACGCATGGGTGACCTCCAAGCTAACAGAGAGGGAGGAGGGATGGTTGGCCATTAGGAAAATAAATTTTGTAACACAGATTGGCCGAAGTGTCCATCCCGTCTGGAGAAGGCATCCAGACAGTAGTGAGTAGTGAACGTGTGAACTGAGGACCAAGTGGCAGCCTTGCAGATTTCCTCGATGGGCGTGGAACGTAGGAAAGCCACAGAAGCAGCCATAGCTCTGACCCTGTGGGCCGTGACAGCACCTTCCAGTGAGAGACCGGCCCGAGCATAACAGAACGCAATACAGGCAGCAAGCCAGTTGGAAAGCGTCCGTTTAGAGACAGGACGACCTAGACGGTTAGGATCGAAGGTCAGAAAGAGCTGAGGGGACGAGCGGTGAGCCCTGGTACGGTCAAGGTAGTATGCAAGGGCACGCTTACAATCCAGCGTGTGCAACGACTGTTCCCCAGGATGAGAATGGGGTTTAGGGAAAAAGACAGGCAACACAATGGACTGGTTGAGGTGAAAAGCCGAGACTACCTTGGGAAGGAATTTAGGATGGGTACGCAGAACCACCTTGTCATGGTGAAAAACAGTGAACGGTGGATCGGCGACCAGTGCATGCATCTCACTAACCCTCCTGGCAGAGGTGATGGCAATGAGGAAAAGCACCTTCCATGTTAGAAGTTTGAGCGAAGTTGTGGCAAGAGGCTCAAAAGGGGGTTTCATGAGGGCTGATAAAACCACATTCAGGTCCCAGATGACAGGAGGAGGCTTCAGAGGCGGTTTGACATTGAAGAGGCCTCTCATGAACCGGGAAACCAGTGGATGAGCCGTGAGAGGTTTTCCGAGGATAGGCTCATGAAACGCAGTGATGGCACTGAGGTGGACTCTGATTGAGGTAGACTTGAGGCCAGCATCGGACAGAGAGAGCAAATAGTCCAGTACAGTTTCCACCGCTAATGAGGTGGGATCGTGATGATGCAGTAGACACCAAGAGGAGAACCTGGTCCACTTCTGATGGTAACATTGGAGGGTGGCCGGTTTCCTGGAGGCATCCAAAATGCGACGGACAGGCTGAGACAGATTCTCTGGAGAGGTCAGCCCGAGAGAAACCAAGCTGTCAGGTGGAGCGAAGACAGATTGGGATGCAGTAGAGACTGAAGTTGCTGCGTAAATAGAGTAGGAAACACAGGAAGAGGAATGGGCTCCCTGGAGCTGAGCTGAAGCAGGAGGGAGAACCAGTGTTGGCGAGGCCACCGAGGAGCGATGAGAATCATGGTGGCCCTGTCTCTGCGGAGTTTGGATAACGTCCACAACATCAGAGGTAGTGGAGGAAAGGCATAGAGGAACTGATCCGTCCAGTCGAGCAGGAATGCATCTGGGGTCAGACGATGAGGAGAGAAGAGTCTGGAACAGAACTGGGGCAGCTGATGGTTGTGACGACAGAGGTGGAGCAGGGTCCGTTGACGGTCGGAGGGGAGAAATGCCCTCATTAGTGTGGTGTCGAGAACTGCTCCAATGAACTGAAGTCGCTGTGTGGGAAGCAGATGCGACTTGGGGTAGTTGATCTCGAACCCCAGGAGATGGAGGAAAGAGATGGTGTGATGAGTGGCTTGTAGCACAAGTGGAGACGTAGGTGCTTTCACCAACCAATCGTCCAAGTAGGGGAACACCTGGAGGTTGTGAGACCTGAGGAAGGCCGCCACCACAATAATGCACTTGGTGAACACCCTGGGCGATGAAGCGAGGCCAAAAGGTAGCACTTTGTACTGATAGTGACGGTGCTGTATCTGAAACCGTAGGTAGCGACGTGAAGTCGGATTGATTGGGATGTGAGTGTAGGCCTCTTTGTGGTCCAGGGAACATAGCCAGTCGTGTTGAGAGAGAAGAGGGTAAAGCGTGGCAAGGGAGAGCATTCTGAACTTCTCCTTGACCAGACACTTGTTGAGGTCCCTGAGATCGAGGATGGGACGAAGGTCTCCTGTCTTCTTGGGAACCAGGAAGTAGCGGGAGTAGAATCCCTGACCCCTTTGGTCCGGAGGCACCTCTTCGATGGCATTGAGAAGAAGGAGGGATTGGATCTCCCTCAGGAGGAGGGGGATTTGGGAGAAGCAGACTCTACGGGAGGATTGTCTGGTGGAAGAGTCTGGAAGTTGAGAGAGTAGCCGTGGCGAATGATGTTGAGGACCCATTGGTCTGATGTGATGACCTCCCAACGGCTGAGGAAGATTTGGAGGCGACCTCCGATAGGCTGAGGAAGAGGCAATGATGATGGGAGACTGGCTATGCCCTGGAGGAAAAAGTCAAAAGGGCTGAGATGGTTTTGACAGAGGGAGAGGCTAGGCAGGTTGGTGAGACTGTGAGCGAGCCTGAGATTGATGCTGTTGACGAGGTCGGCGAGGCTGCTGTTGAGGCGGGTTGAGAGGTCTGGCCGAGAACCTGCGCTGGTAGAAAGACTGCTGTCTGTAAGTGCGAGCAGGTGGAGTCTTCTTTTTAGGTTTAATCAGAGTGTCCCACCTGGTCTCATGTGCTGAGAGTTTCTGGGTTGTTGAATCCAGGGACTCTCCGAAGAGTTCATCACCCAGACAAGGTGCGTTAGCCAGGCGGTCCTGGTGGTTAATGTCCAGGTCAGAGACTCTCAGCCATGCCAAACGTCGCATGGCCACCGCCATGGCAGATGCGCGAGAGGTCAGCTCAAATGAGTCGTAGATGGAGCGAACCATGAATTTCCTGAGTTGGAGGAGGCTGGAAATATGTTGCTGGAAAAGAGGGACCTTACGTTCAGGAAGGTATTTCTGTAAGGAGGAGAGCTGGTGCACCAGATGCTTTATGTAGAAGGAGAAGTGGAAGGTGTAGTTGTTGGCTCTATTGGCTAACATGGCATTTTGGAAAAGGCGCTTACCAAATTTATCCATGGTTTTTCCCTCTCTGCCAGGAGGGGTGGAGGCATATACACTGGAACCCTGAGATTTTTTCAAAGTAGATTCCACCAGGAGGGACTCGTGGGGCAATTGAGGCTTATCAAATCCTGGGATTGGAATAACCCGGTACAAGCTATCCAATTTACGAGGGGCTCCAAGAACCGTGAGGGGAGCTTCCCAGTTTTTATAGAAAGTTTCCCGTAAGATGTCGTGGACGGGCAACTTCAGAAATTCTTTGGGAGGTTGCTCAAAGTCTAGGGCATCGAGGAAAGCCTGAGACTTTTTAGAGTCAGACTCTAAGGGAATGGAAAGAGCTGCTGACATCTCCCTAAGGAATTTGGAGAAAGAGGATTGCTCTGGTTTGGAGACGGTGTCGGTCATGGAGGGTTCTTCGGCGGTTAACGAAGCGTCCTCCTCGGTACCGTGAGGGGAGTCTTCCCACAAATCTGGGTCCCTAACGTCGGGGTGCGTACGTTTGGACATCGGTGTGGAGGGCTCGGCATGGCGGGTCTTTGAAAGAGATTTGCCTGAGCGCACCGAGGCGGTACCGGGTGAGGAAGACCGATGTTGTTCCTGGGACCGGACAGGGTCGGTAGCATCACGGGTATGTACTGTAGGTGTTTCTGCCAAGAGCACTGGCATGGAAGTATTAATCGGTCTACACTGAGGGGGTCGACACCAATGGGACAGTGTGAGGCTTGGACCGGTCCCGTACCGGAAGGTGCGGTGCCAGCAACGCCGGCAACAGTTGTTGGAGCTGTTGTTGCAGCTGCTCCTGTAACTGTGTTTGGAGTATTGCCGCGATGCGGTCGTCCAGGGGAGGCACCAGTACCGCTTTTTTCTTCTTCGGTACCATAGGTGCCGCTCTACGCTCCGGCGATGAGGAGGCCGATGATGAGGCACTCACCGAGATCGGAGTGGAGCGTTTGCGGGGCCGGTGCGGTGCCGGGAGGGCCGGTGTCGCAACCGTGGCAGGAGGGTGCTCAAGGGAAGTGGGAGGCTTCTTAGCCGGCTTACCTGGGCCCAACGACCCCGAGGAAGGGTCCGGTGGTGTCGATGTCGTCGGTGCCGACTTTTGTGGTGCCGTCGACGTCGCAGCCGATACCAAACAAAATATTTTGCTGGATCTGCCGATTTTTCAAAGTACGCTTTTTAAGCATAGCACAGCGGGTGCAGGTGCTCTGGACCCAAGCACTGGAGGCACCAATTGTGTGGGTCGGTGAGGGAGATCGGGCGTGCACACCGCTGGCACTTCTTAAAACCCGGTTGAGGGGGCATGAATGGAAACACGGCCTCCGCAAAATCGAACCCGGAGGCCTGTATGGTGGCAATAGGCCCCGCTGGGGCCGGCCTGAAAAAATAAGGAAAACTCGACGAGTTTTTTTTTTTTGAAAACAAAAATAAAGGGAATCCGATAAGAAAAAAGGAAAAAAAGTGAAAAAATACGCGAGCGGGAAGGCAAAAATTAGTTTTTCAACGGCTGTTGAAAACACATGCGTCTTCTTCGCTCCGCAGAAACGAAGAAACTGGAAACCACGCTCTCCTCCGTCGGGCGAGAAGGCATTCGCGCATGCGCAGTGTGGCCAACTAGAACTTTCTAGTTAAAAAGGTCTGTACCGGGGCTCCGTCGGTGACGTCACCCATGCGTTAAGAATATCTGCCTGCTGTCCTGGGATAATGAAATGTAGCACAGAGTCTGTCTCAGCTGCAAAAATATTCTAAAAAAAAAAAAAAAAAAATGACAAAGTGTTTTCTCATTATAATTAAATTGGTTTTCAAAGCTGCTTATCGGGGTATCTTGGCTTGAATGAAAACTGCAGGTCCCAGCCTGGCCTAAAACATGGACTTTCACAACATACATCCTTTTAGCTATATGGTTATCATCCCCGGGAAGAGAATGTGGATAGGTCAGGGGGAGGGTGACAAGAGTAGACCATAGCAGTAAGTTTCTCTTAGGCTTCCACGGCCTATGTCATGATGGTTGCAGTTGTCTGGGTCTCCCCACATCTAGGTAGGTAGAACCGACATTTCAGCCATCATGCTGTGGTTTTCTTCAGGGTGTGCTGCCGATGCATGAAACATCAGTTTTGTCTACCCAGATACAGCAAGACCCGGACAACTTCAAGAAATTAATAGCAGACATAGGTTTGCTTAGATTTTGAAAACGTCGCATGCTTTGCACGCTCTGCCTGCAGAAAAAGCAGGTACAAATGTATGCAGCCATGTACCTTACAAATGAAAATCTCCACTCATTTATAGCAGCAGAAACTCTCGGAAGTGTGGGAGTGGAGATTAATGGTCCTCCAAAACCTGGTGGAAGGTCAATGAGCTGCTCATTCACATCTGTATAAAAGCAACATCAGTAGCAGCCGCTGGATGTGTCTCGGGGCAAGAAGGTACTTCAGCTGGCTTTGAACCACAGTTTGATCATCTGCAGCTCCTCATTAATATGGAAACCCTTAAGTCACATCAGATCCCCAAAGCAGAATCTTCCCTCCCAACACATTATCATCTCCCCCACACCAAAGAATGACACCTAGCACATTCTTCTGTCCCCATCCAACATGTTCCTCTGAGTCCCCCCCTCCCCCCTCGAAGCCTCATCTCAATCACTAGTGGGAGCCTCTGGGTCACAATGGCACAGAAGTGATACTAATTTCTCTTGCTACATTGCTGCCATAAATTATAATAGTGCCAGCTGGCTTATGCCATGCCCCTTTTTGCCAGAAAGTAGGACCCTAAAGTTTGGCTAACCTGCTCTTAAAACAAATCACTAGCTGGGTTTTGTACATTACTAACAAGCAAAATTATAAGAATTTTTCTGGAAAAAACATTAAGTATGGACTTTTTATAGCCAGACAAAAAAGGGCCATTTTTTGCTACAATAACATGATTAAAATGCTTATTTTTGCCCTCAAAATCATATAATGGACGGCTAGTTGCTTTCATAAACTACAATAACACAGAGTCTGGAAAAATGTGTTAACCTATCAGCATTAATATAAAGAGTCATGTACTGGGAATTCCTTATATAGAACTTTAAAAGATTCATAGATGAAGATGGAACAGGATGACGTTCAGCACCACAGACAGCACCAGCATAAAAGAAAATCACAATAAATCTCAGCGGAAGAATATAAGACGAAAGGAAAGAACAGTATATTAATAATGAAAAACTTGCTCAGCAAGACCTCAGTAATAAAAGGCACACTGATTCTACCTCTTTCCTGCACATGCTCTCGAACTGCCATCCTTTCAAACAGTAAAAATAAATGGTGGGTCCATTATTCTATTTTAACTCTTAATTTTTGCCTCCGTAGACTTTTTGCAGGTGGACGGTGCTCTTCCATGGGTAGGACCTTTCTGCAAATCATTAAAGCTTGCAATTTTTTAACTTGGCAAAGTTTGGAATCCAGTCTCTATTTTCAAAAACTACTCAAGATTCCACACTAATGGAAAAAAAAAAAAAAGTCTGAAAAATAGACTGGCATTTCCTTTTTGAAATCCACATTTAAAAGATCATCATTTTAAGTGATAGTGAATATAAAATGTATGATACAAACATCTAAGCAGCGCTTCTGACTTTAGATATTAGGTATAAACATAGGCCATGATATTCAGTAGCACTTACGCAGCTAAAACACTACATCAACTGTTTGGACCAACAAGAAGTGTACCTAACCCTCTAAACCAGGGATCTCAAAGTCCCTCCTTGAGGGCCGCAATCCAGTCGGGTTTTCAGGATTTCCCCAAGGAATATGCATTGAAAGCAGTGCATGCACACAGACCTCATGCATATTCATTGGGGAAATCCTGAAAACCCAACTGGATTGCGGCCCTCAAGGAGGGACTTTGAGACCCCCTGCTCTAAACCTTCCAGGACTGGATACGTAACAAAACCATCAACTTCTGCATAGACAGTCAAGTTGCCATGTTCTATCTCAGCAAACAGTGGGTTCAGGCTCCCTTTGCCTTTGCTGTAAGGCAGTCAGGAACTGGAATCTGACACTTTCTATTGGAGCCACTCTCCAGGCCACACACATTCTAGGAGACCAGAGCCACTTTGCAGATCTGCTTAAATCACAGGTTCAGCCCCTCATGGGTGGTTTCTCAATAACTCCATGGCACAGCAGATCTTTGAATACTGGGTTTAACCAGCTACTACACCCAAACCTCAGGTTCTACTAAGTGAAAGTATAGTTGTTGAATGACAAACTCTACTCTGGAATTATCTGGCATAATGTCAGTGAAAATGTTGATTGAACTACTCTGTCATTATCCAAATACTGCTAGGTCGAAACTTTTGGCTTTCTATCTAAGTAGCAAATATTCAGTGCCATTACTTGGATAATGATTTGGCTAAGTTAGGACAGCCAAGCAGCCCAGAGAGTTGGACAGATATCACTGCTGAATATAAGCAGTGCCCAGATAAATTCCAAGTAGGTGTGAATGCACATGTGTATAAATTTCAAGGTTCATCTAAACCATGCCCACAATATACCTTCTTTAAATTTGTGCATGCAATGGCATACAGGTAGCAAGTTTTCTAAAATATATATGTTTGACAACTTATGCATGTAAATTAGCTTTTTATATGTGTAAATAGCGTAGCTGGTTTTAAGAAAGGTTTGGACAAGTTCCTGGAGGAAAAGTATAGTCTGTTATTGAGAAAGACATGAGGGAAGCCACTGCTTGCCTTGTATCAGTAGCACGTAATATTGCTACTCCTTGGGTTTTGGCCAAGTATTAGTGGCTTGGATTGCCCAGACTGGATGTAGCAATATTCCATGCTACCGATACAGGGCAAGCAGTGGCTTCCCCCGTATCTCTCTCAATAACTATGGACTTTTCCTCCAGGAATTTGTCCAAACCTTTGTTAAAACTTGTTATACTATCCTCTCTTACCACATCCTCTGGTAAGACGTTCCAGAGCTTAACTATTCTTCCAATCAGTTTTAAAAGTATTTCCCTGTAACTTTATTGAGTGTCCCCCTACTCTTTGCAATTTTTAACGGTGTGAAGAATCGATCCACTTGTACCTGTTCTACTCCACTCAGAATTTTGTAGACTCCAATCATATCTCCCCTCAGTCGTCTCTTTTCCAAGCTGAAGAGCCCTAACCGTTTTAGTCTTTCTTCATGAGAGGAGTTCCATCCTCTTTACCAGTAGATAAAGACAGGTTGTTCACCCTCTCCAAGGTAGAGAGAACGAGAGGACACTCTCTAAAGTTAAAAGGGGATAGATCCTGTACAAATATAAGGAAGTTCTTCTTCATCCAGAGAGTGGCGGAAAACTGGAACACTCATCCTCCAGGGATTCAAGACAGAGTTAGATAAGTTCCTGCTGAACCAAAACGTACGCAGATAAGGCTAGTCTCAGTTAGGGCACTGGTTTTTGACCTAAGGGCCGTCGCATGAGTGGACTTCTGGACACAATGAACCACCGGTCTTACCCAGCAGCAACAATTCTTATGTTCTTATACCATCTTGGTCGCTCTTCTTTGAACCTTTTTTAGCGCCACTCTATCTTTCTTGAGATAAGGAGACCAGAATTGACTGCAATACTCTAGATAAAGTCGCACCATGGAGCAATACGGAGCAGTTTAACATTCTTAGTCTTGATAACTATCTCTTTTTAATAATTCCTAGTATCCTATTTGCTTTTTTGGCTGCCGCCACACATTCAGCAGAAGATTTCATCATATAGACTTATCACCTCAACTTCTTCCTAAGCCTTCTCATTTGAGAGCTTCTTTTCAAATGAAAGAGATTCACCTCATGTGCATTTAAATGTCTCTACCATATCTCCCCTCTCCCACCTTTCCTCCAAATTATACATATTGAGAAAAGCACCATACCCTGAAGAAACTACACACAATTATTACTATGTACACACACATGCACATAAAACCCAATCTATTATAATTTACAATATGAAACAATTGCTAGTCAAATATGTCACCAGAACACACACTGTTTGCATTAGTATTAGCTGGGTCAATATTACCGTTTGTGGGAGATACGTGAAAACCCTACTTTGTTTGGAATAAAAGTCTGTGGTTTCCTCACCGGCTTCAAAGAATTGTAAACTCTTCCATGTTTGTAATAAAGATTATGAGGTTAATGGTTTAGATGGGTTTCTAAGGAGACTATTGTGCGACTCCCCAAAGCACCATGGGACAGGTGGCTTCTTTAATGTTGTTTTTTCTTGGCATCCAGATGAAAACTGAAACATATATTTACTCACTGTTCCCTCTCAACTGAGTAGGACTCCAGTGTGGAGGGGTGTTTCTAAATTGTGGTTTTCAATCGCTAGGGGCAGGCAGGTTCCCTGGAGTCCTGCAAACTTAAGCTTGTTCCTGACTAATGAAAAATGTGATAGTGAATCAGTACCTCCCATTGGCAGGACTGTAGGTAGATGACTCTACTCAGCTTAGAGGGAACAGTGCATTTAATACATCAATCTTGAGAACATAAGAATTGCCAAACTGGGACAGACATAAAGATCCATCAAACCCAGTATATGGGTTCCAACAGTGACTAACCTAGGTCCCAAGTACCTGGCAGAAACCCAAATAATAGCAACATTCCTGAGCTCAGACTGTGATGTCGTAAAGCTTCATTCAACCAATGCCCAAGAGCCAGCCTCGTCAGTGATGTCACAATGGCTTGATTGTCCTATACTTGGCTCAGATAAGATCACAAGAATTACCTAATCTTAACATGTCAAAATATCATCAATACATCTCGGATATTACAAAACTGTTAGCTGCCAGAGCATCCTTTAAACAATAAAGGACAAATATACAATTCAGACGCTAGTTGGGACTAGTAAAAAGTTACGCACAGAAAGTGTGATATTGTAAAAAAAAAAAAAAAAAAAAGTGCATGCTATTTGCTGTGCATGAATTTGAAAAGGTGCGTGGCCAGGCGTGAATCGGGGGGTGTTCCTAAAAGTTAGGCATATTGTTATAGAATTTGCCCGATGCACACAAAACTTAGGCACAGGCATTTAGGCCTGGTTTTAACTGACTTAAATGCCTGAGCCTAAGTTATGCGTCTCACACCAGCACCAAGAGTGATTCTATAAAAGGTATACGCACCTTGTAGAATTGCGCCTAGTGCCACACTAGTCGGTGCCGATTTTTTTTAGGAGGAGAGTGTGGTGCAGTGGTTAGAGCTACAACCTCAGCTTCCTGAGGTTATGGGTTCAAATCCCGCGCTGCTCCTTGTGACTCTGGTCAAGTCACTTAATCCTCCACTGCCCCAGGTACATTAGATAGATTGTGATCCCACTGGGACAGATAGGGAAAATGGTTTAAGTACCTGTGGGTAAACCGCTTTGATTGTGGTTGTATAACTACAAAAAGACGATATACAAGTCCTTTCCCTGATGTCATAATGCCTGGCAGAAACCCAAATAGTAGCAACATTCCAGAGTACATACTGTGATGTCATAATGCCTCATTCCACCAATGCCTAAAAGCCAACCTCATCAGTGATGTCACAATGGCTTCACTGTTCTATACTTGGCTCACTTCTTATACTGTATCAGAGGAGAGTGTTCAAACCCACGCTGCTCTCTGAGACTCTGGTCAAGTCATTTAATCCTCCACTGCCCCAGGTACATTAGATAGACTGTGAGCCCATCGGGACAGATAAGGAAAATGCTTGAAGTACCTGTATGTAAACCGCTTTCAGTATGGTTGTAAAACTACAAAAAGGCGGAATAAAAGTCCCAATCCTTATCCCTTATGATATATAGAATCAGGCCCAGTAGAACACACCTACTCTCCACACCCAGACAAGTCCCCTGCACCAAAAAATGAAAAATATTTTTAGCCCATGGTAAAATTACCATAAGCCACCTCAGTGCATCCTATAATACTAGGCTATATTTTGCTGCAGTAAGCATGTGTTGCTGCTTACCACTTTGTTAAAGGGCCCCATAGACGGGTATTGTGAATGTAAATAACAGCATCACAATGCTCCATGTCTGTGGTATGCCCTCCCTTACATTTAAATGCTGTGCCACTTTTGTGCACTCTTACAGAATAGTGATTAGGGGGAGAACATAAGAATAGCCTTACTAGGTCAGACCAATGGTCCTTCAAGCCCAGTAGCCCGTTTTCACGGTGGCCAATCTAGGTCACTAGTACCTGGCCAAAACCCAAAGAGTAGCAACATTCCAGCATCTCAAAGAACAGCAAGATCCTGGAACCCCAATGAGAGCAACATTCCAGAGCTGAGATTGTGATGTCATAATGCCTCAGAGCCAACCTTATCAGTGATGTTACAATGGCTTGATTGTCCTATACTGTGGCCAATCCAGGTCACCAGTACCTGACCCAAACTCAAGGAGTAGCAAGATTCCATGCTACCGGTCCAGAGCAAGCAGTGGCTTCCCCCATGTCTTTCTCAATAACAGACTATGGACTTTTCCTCCAGGAAATTGTCCAAACCTGTCTTAGGACCAGCAACACTATCTGCTCTTACCACAACCTCTGGCAATGCGTTCCAGAGCTTAACTATTCTCTGAATGAAAAAATATTTCCCCCTATTGGGTTTAAAAGTATTTTCTTGCAGCTTCATTGAGTGTCCCCTAGTCCTTGTAAGTTTTGACAGTGAAAAATCGATTCACTTATATCCATTCTATTCCACTCAGGATTTTGTAGACTTCAATCATATCTCCCCTCAGCCATCTCTTTTCCAAGCTGAAGAGCCCTAACCTCTCTAATCTTTCCTCATACAAGAGGAGTTCATCCCCTTTATCAACTTGGTTGCTCTTCTTTGAATCTTTTCTAGTGCCGCTATATCTTTTGAGATAAGGAGACCAGAATTGAATGCAATACTCCAGGTAAGGCCGCATTAAACGCGTGTGTACATGCATGTATAAGTGTCAGTATTTTGTACATTTACACATACAAATGTAAATACTCCATTATGGACCTGCCTCTCATAAATGTGGAATTGGATGGTCTTTTGGGCCTCAGATATAAACAGGACTCTGCAGCAGTCATAGCATCAATGCAGAGGGATCACATCCTGGCACTTCAAACTACATCGGCAAAGACAATACTCACTGGAATCAGGTTAGTTACATGGAAATGTCCACTGTCAAAGGTTCAAAATAAATTAGAAACAAAGAAATTATCAGGCTTTGGAAACTAGTTGGAGCGTAGCAATACCTGTAGTTTCCAAGGTAATGCTAGGATACTATCAGCTCTCGTACTGTCCACCCACCGATTTCTAGAGTAAATTAAATGCTGTCTGTACTTCTCTCTTGAGGTATCAAGTCAAATCTAAGCAGCCCAACGGAGTTTGAGTTTCTTCTTGACACATTAATTTGTTGAAAAAATTTATCTGCGAGGATGTACACTTATGCATTCATTTGATTCTTATGCAGCCTTTCCAGTAAATCCCAAGGTGGAATAGAAATAGCATAGAAAAATGAGAAAACTAAACAGAACAAAGTAAACATATCTAAAAAAACAGAATACAATACATAAATACATCATAAAATCAAAATAAGACACAGCACACTAATAAAATATTACTACACCCTCCAAAAAATGCTAACAAAAGTAAAACACACTACAGAAAGAAATGAGAAAAACAGAAATATGAGAAAATGACAAAAATACTTCTGGCTCAATCCATTAGTCTAATGGCTTTCATCTATGTAGACAACACAACTTCTTTGTACTTTTTATCCAACCAACTTCTCTGACATTCAAAATAATCAGTCAGAAACTGGTACAAATCATTTCCTGACTTTCCAATAACCAACTGTTATTCAACCCTAAAAAATCCTATCTTCTCTACCAATGATATCGAAAAGCCAGTCACCACAATTCTTCCCTCAAATATTCCCATTCTACAGATACCTTTCCTGAAAGTACTCGGGGGTCATACTTGATAATAAGCTTAATTTCCAATCTCAAATATCCTCAGTCATACAACGATGTTACTTCAAACTACACATGACTGAGCCCACAGCCCTCAAATTCTTAATCCTATCTCTAGTTATTAGCCATTGTAATATTCTTGACCAAAGAACCAGACAAAGACCAACATAATCTCCAAATAAACCAAAATATTACGATAGAATTGATCACAGATGCAAAAAGGTTCGATCATGTCACCCCACTCCTTAGATCAGCCCATTGGTTTCCAGTAGCCCATAGGCTCACTTATAAATCTTTAAAACTCATCAGGCCCATACTCCATCCTTTCCTGACCACTTGCTGATTCCATACACTCAAACCCAGATAAATTCTGCTCCAATGAACCAAGTATCAGTCATTCCAACATCTCCGATTTCATTCAACACAGCATATTTTTCCTCGTTAAAGACTTCACTCTATGGAACACGTCTTCTTCACTTTGGTTAGAAACCTTCTTAGATAAATTTAAAAATTGCCTTTAAAAAAACTCTTATTTAAAGACATCTATGATTAAGCTGGTCCATTTCCTCAGCCTCAAGATGGAAAATTCTGGGACCAGGCTGCAGAGTATAGTATCGTATAACCCCTGTATTTTATCACTTCACTTTATCCCTCCTTCCCTAGCAATTATTGTAATTCCGATTTTCATCCCTTTTCCTCCCCATTGATTTTTTTTTCTCTCTCTCTATTTTTGTATAGTATTTGTAAACTGATGCCCTTGCAATGGGAGGTATATCAAGTACTTATTAAAAACTTAAAAACCTGAAAACTTGCTACGCCTTTCTAGACGCCACCGTACTTGTGAGTTCAACGTCTACTCATGGAAACATTCTTATCCTTTTTGAAGTCAGAATCGTGCACGTGCTACAAAGAAAAATAAGCTACTTTGGAAGTAATTTCAGTGCTATTGGTTCATCATGGTATTAGACACAAGTAAGAACAGGCTGAAAGCACGGAGCGCTTTCAATGCTTAAAAATCGAATAAACAAAAAGGCAAGGGCGGTGTCTTTTCAACCAATGATCGAGTCTTTATTCAAAAACAAATAGTCCCAACAAGGATCCCTGTTTCAGCGTGTGGATAACGCCTTCTTCAGGGGACACTTGACAAATGGCAGAGTACAAAACACACTTAGGGCTCCTTTTACAAAGGTGCGTTAGGGCCTTAACGCGCGTGCTAAAATGCCGTGCGCGCTAGCAGCTACCACCTCCTCTTGAGCAGGAGGTAGTTTTTCAGTTAGCGCGATGGAACGTGATTTAGGAGTGATCATTAGCGACGATATGAAGGCTGCCAATCAAGTAGAGAAGGCTTCATCCAAGGCAAGACAAATGATGGGCTGAATCCGTAGGGGTTTTGTCAGCAGAAAACCTGAAGTAATAATGCCACTGTACAGATCCATGGTGAGACCTCATCTCGAGTATTGTGTTCAATTCTGGAGACCACACTACCGAAAACATGTGTTGAGAATTGAGTCGGTTCAGCGAATGGCTACCAGGATGGTTTTGGGGCTCAGGGATCTCACGTATGAAGAAAGGTTAAAAAAACTGCGGATGTACTCATTGGAGGAGCGAAGACAGAGAGGAGACATGATTGAAACCTTCAAGTATATTACTGGGCGTATAGTGGTGAAAGATGATATCTTCAGTCTTACGGGGCCCTCGGTAACCAGAGGACACTCGCTGAAAATCAGAGGAGGGAAATTTCAGGGTGATGCTAGGAAGTACTTCTTCACCGAAAGGGTGGTCGATCATTGGAACGAGCTGCCTCAGCGGGTGATTGAGGCCAGCAGCGTGTTAGATTTCAAGAGGAAATGGGATATTCATGTGGGATCTCTAGGAGAGTAAGAATCAGGGAGTGGGTCACTGGTATGGGCAGACTCGATGGGCTATGGCCCTTTTCTGCCGTCAATTTCTATGTTTCTATGTAATCCGGTGCGTGAGCTAAAAACACTTGCGCACCTTTGTAAAAGGAGCCCTTAGTGGGAGAACGGCAGCGCTCAATCATTGGTTGACTCAATCATTGGTTGAAAAGACACCGCCCTTGCCTTTTTGTTTGTCTGCTTCTATCCCAAGGCGAGGAGTCCGCCTGTCTGCCTGCCTAAAAATCAAATAAACCCAAAATGTATCAGGGTGAGAGATGTGTACAACTTGACAAACATGAGATGAAGAAGGCCCTGCGTAAATCACAGAATGAACTTCAAGTAGTTGCAGCTGAGCAGCAGACAAGACAGAAAAACCTGATGAAAAGACATTTTGATTTTTCTTAATGGAGGATTTAAAAAAAAAAAAAAAAAAAAAAAAGAGAGAGATGACATTTGCAGATTTGTTTGTTTAGTCTGCCGGTCAATCGCATCTGCTTGAAACCTCATCCTGTAATTTAGGTAGGGACATAGCTCAAATAATTTTTTTAATTTATTTATAGGGATTTATTAACTATCTTTATGAAAAGATTCACCCAGAAGATATAGCTTGATATAAAAATTACAATTTTTTTTTAACAGTGTAGCAATGATAAAATGATCAAACTTACGTCTAATTGCAGTCAATGAAATGATTGCAAACTGAATCCTACCGTGTTTCCCCGAAAATAAGACAGCGTCATATATTAATTTTAGGCCAAGAAAAAAACCGCACTAGGTCTTATTTTCGGGGTATATATATGATCATCTCTCCCTTCCTCTCCTTCACCCCAATTCTTCCTCTTTCCTTTCTCTCTCACATGTGCAGCATCTTTCCTCCCCTCCCTTCCATCCCCCTGTGCAGCAGAACCCTTGCCCAGCTTCTATCCTTCTCTGCCGGGGAATTCCCTCTGCCACATCACTGATGATGTCATCAGTAATGCAGCAGAGGGAATTCCCCAGCAGACAAGGCCGAAGCAGCCTGTTTAGAGTGCTGCCGGCCCGACGCTGCTTTGGAGGGAGGTATGTAGGGCTCGCTCGAGGTCGGCTGAATTCAGATGGGAGGGAAAGATGGAGGGTCAGCGGGGGTTCGGCTGTGCGGTGGGGGCGAAGCACTGCTGCTGGAGAATCCCGGGACTAGAGCTTATTTTTGGGGTAGGGCTTATATTAAGATCTACCCCGAAAATTATGCTAGGTCTTATTTTCGGGGAAACACGGTAGTAACAGCTGCAACATAAAACAGTACCAGAAATACACATTTACCCCCAAATTCTCTAATGGCATGCAAATTTACATGTGTAAAATGCAAGCTATTCTGAGATGTTTGTGTAATTAAATTGGGTAACAAGCCACTTCATACCAATAATTGGGTGTTAATGCAAGTTGGATTTGCATGCACATCTTGCTACATGTTATTCTATCAACATGTATATGCAAATTCTATAGGGGAAAACACAAAAGGGGTGTGGCCATGGGAAGGACGTTCACGAAAGACGAGTGCTATTGAGACAGACATGGGGAGAGCCACCGCTTGCCATGGATCGATAGCAAGGAATCTTCTTATTCTGGAACCCCAAAGAGTGTTGCTACTATTTGGGTTTCTGCCAGGTACTTGTGACCTGGGCTGGCCACTGTTGGAAACAGAATACTGGGCTTGATGGACTATTGGTCTGACCCAGTATGGCTATTCTTATGTATTACTGAATACCGGGGGATCCACGCTGGGATTTATATATTTATATATTTAAAAATTTATTAAGCGCAAGGTGCAATAAAGACATAGATAATTAAATCAAAACATAGAGTAAGAATAAGCAAAAAACCCATCTCAATAATAAACCACTTTCAAGAAAAAGCTTGCTTAAATAAAATGGTCTTCAGAAAATTTCCTGAACTGCAGCACCTTTTGCCTCCACAGGTAATGCAATCCACACTGACACACCTAAGCATTCTTAGGTGCCGGTAGGTCCATAAAGCCTTAGGCACACTTACATTTAGGCCAGAGTTTTCTTGGCCTAAAAGAGTGCACGCCCAAGCTCTTGCCTCGAATCCACCTCTAGCCATGCCTACTTGCCATGTAGGAGCCAGTAGGCACCTTGGTGTGGACGCTTACCAAGAAGTGGTAGGCACCTTTTGGCAAATTAGAATATATAAATTGCTATACTGGGACTAAAAGTCCATCAAGCCCAGTATCCTCTTTCCAACAGTGGCCAACCCAGGTCCCCCGTACCTGGCAGAAACCCAAAGAGTAGCAACATTCCAGAGCTGAAATTGTGATGTCATAATGCCTCATTCCACCAATGCCTAAGAGCCAGCCTTATTAGTGATGTCACAATGGCCTGGTTATCCTATACTTGGCTCATATAAGAACATAAGAATTGCCGTACTGGGACAGATTAAAGGTCCATCAAGCCCAGTATCCTGTTTCCAACAGGGCCTACCCAGGTCCCAAGTACCTAACTTGATTCCAAGTAGCAAAACAGATTTCATGCTGCTTGTCCAGGAATAAGCAGTGGATTCCTCCCAAGCTCTCTCAAAAATGGCTTATGGATTTCTCTTTTAGGAAATTAGTCAAACCTTTTTTTAACCCTGCTAAGCTGATTTCACCACATTCTCCGGCAACAAATTCCAGAGAGTTTAATTACATGCGACATACTCTATACCAGTGGTACCCAAACCCTGTCCTGGGGGACCCCCAGCCAGTCGGGTTTTCAAGATATCCCTAATGAATATGCATGAGAGAGATTTGCATACCTGTCACTTCCATTATATGCAAATCTCTCTCATGCATATTCATTAGGGATATCTTGAAAACCCGACTGGCTCGGGGTCCCCCAGGACAGGGTTTGGGAACCACTGCTCTATACCAAAATCACGGAATATTAAAAAGTCAAATGAAGGAATTTCTGGCAGCATTTGACTCAGAAAGTAATGAATGTGACTGCTGGTACAAATGAAACAAAGAGTTTAACACAACTGGACAAGTATACCACAAGATAGAATTCAGGGCCTAGATACCTGGGTACCTATTTTAACCATCTGCAATACAAATGAAAGAAATGAGGTAAATCGTTTTTGCCATTATTTGTTTAATACCAAATTGCTTACCCATGCCAAAAGTTTAAGAACTAGTTCAAATACAGAAGAGAGATGAAGCTACATCAGTAAATCTGAGCCTCCTTTAACAATCAATATAGATCATTCATATATTAAGTGATAGGCACCTTAGGGCAAATTATAACATAAGAACTGCCATACTGGGACAGAGTGGCTGAAGTTAGAACACAAAATGGTGAACTGGTCGATGGACCAAAGTCAGAGGGTGGTGGTTAATGGAATTTGCTTGGAAGAAGGAAAGGTGAGTAGTAATCCTCAAGGATTGGCGCTAGGGCTGATTCTGTTCAATATGTTTGTGAACAAACAAAAAATCGACTCTTTAGTCCCACAGGCAATGCAAACACCAGTGAAAACAAAAATATCTGTGGAGATGGTGATGTTCAAGACGCAGGCTTTATTCAAAAATGTATAATTGGATAATCACATAAAATATATCTAGGAGCTAAACCACAGAGAGGTATGGACTATACACAATCGCACAAGAACTCCAGCAATTCATAGGAAAGAGCACAATCGCACAAGATCCAAATCCAGAGTTTAAAAGTTAAAAAATATCTAAAATTGAAAAGACATGACCGTAAACATACCCCTCTCCCCCCTTTTTATAAAACCATAAAAGTGGTTTTTAGTGCAGGCCGCTCTGTGCTGCTCCCGACGCTCATAGGAACTTTTTGAGCATCGAGAGCAGCGCAGAGCATTCAGCACGTCGACCTGCATTAAAAACTGCTTTTCGTGGTTTTGTAAAAGTGTGTGTGTGTGTGTGTAGGGTGTACCTTGGGGATTAGCGCCCAAAAAAAGGATCTGGGTATCATCGTAGACAATACGATGAAATCTTCTGCCCAATGTGCAGTGGCGGTAGCCAAAAAAGCAAATAGGATGCTAGGAATTATTAAAAAAAGGGATGGTTAACAAGACTAAGAATGTATCGCTCCATGGTGCGACCTCATCTGGAGTATGGAACTCCTCTCGTATGAGGAAAGACTAAAAAGGTTAGGTCTCTACAGCTTGGAAAAGAGACGGCTGAGGGGAGATATGACTGAAGTCTACAAAATCCTGAGTGGAGTAGAACGGGTACAAGTGGATCGATTTTTCGCTCCGTCAAAAATTACAAAGACTAGGAGGATACTCGATGAAGTTACAGAGAAATACTTTTAAAACCAATTGGAGAAAATTCATTTTCACTCAGAGAATAGTTAAGCTCTGGAACGCATTGCCCAAGGATGTGGGAAGAGCAGATAGCATAGCTGGTTTTAAGAAAGGTTTGGACAAGTTCCTAAAGGAAAAGTCCATAGTCTGTTATTGAGAAAAACACGGGAGAAGCCACTGCTTGCCCTGTATCGGTAGCATGAAATATTGCTACACCTTGGGTTTTGGCCAGGTACTAGTGACCTGGATTGGCCACTGTGAGAACGGGCTGCTGGGCTTGATGGACCATTGGCCTGACCCAGTAAGGCTAGTCTTATGTTCTTAGTATATCATTACACTATATACTAGAGAGATTCAAATTACCCAATCTCGTAAAAAATCACTAGAGTTCAGGTTGTGGGTCTGAGCGTTCACTTAATAGCACTTTTTGATGCCAGTTTGATAGTGTAATTTTATTATATCTAATATAATAAAGCCCTAAGCGCGCATGTGCACTCCCACCTGCATGCTCCTGTTTTCTGTGCGCTGTAGGGACCCGCAGGTAGGAGTGCGCATGTGCGCGGCGGCGCAGAGCCTGTCGGCCGCGGCGGCTCTTGCTGTCTGAAGGATAAAAAGAAGCACAAAATCTATAAGGAGCACATCTGAAGATCTTATGAGAAGGCTGTAAGTTGCAGTATATAGTACTCCCTCCCTCCCTTCTTGTACGTTTGCCGCCGCCACTGCCGTCCTAACCCAGAACCCACACTCGCGGCAACAGAAAGAACAGGCCGTACAGAGCAGCGTCTCCCGTGGCTTTGGAGTGTGAACCGGCCAGGGTGACGTCAGCGGGGGCCGGACCGGAGATGGAAGGGAGAGGAGCTGCTCTCCTACCTCAACGGACTTTAATTCCCGTCTCCCAGGCTTCTCCTCCTGCTCTGACTGGGCTCGCGTAAAAATCCCCAAAACCCCCAGAGCTCGCTTCGGGTCCGGCAAGGGCTGCGGGTCCTGAAACCTTCTGATTCAAGCAGCGTCTGCAGCACTCTGCACACGCTGCTTCGGGACTAACGCTGCTGGAATCGGAAGGTTTGTCGGGACCGCGGGAAGGGAAGGGGGGGCGGTAAGGGACTAAGGGAGCCGGCCAGACCACGGGAAGGGAAAGGGGGGTAGGGGAAACGCTGCTGCTGCACAGGGAAGTGGTGTGGGGGGAGGGAATGCTGCTGTGGCTGCTGCACAGGGAAGTGGTGGGAGAGAAATGCTGCTGCATTGGAGGCAAGAAGAGAGACAGATAGATAGAAAGAAAAGAAGAAAGACATAGGGGCAGGGAGAGACACAGAAAGACAGACAGACAAAGGGGGCCAGGGAGAGAGACAGACAGCGGGAGGGAGAGAGAGACAGAAATAAAGACACATCTAATATAATAAAACGGTAAGCCGCACATGCGCACTTCCTATGCGTGCGTCCATTTTCCGTGAGCTGTAGCTAGGAAGTGCGCATGCGCGGCTTACGGTCTGGCCTCGGAGCGGTGGCTGCCGGCCGCTAGCACCCCCTGCCCTCTCCATCGCCTCCCGGCTCCAGCGGCATGACAGTTTTCAAAGAGGTGCGGGATTCTTTCTACGCGGAACCACCAGCCGTTAAAGCTCCTGGCACTGACTCCCGACTCCAGCCTCCAACAGATGGCTGCTTCCCATTGGATCCGGCCGCTGGCAGGTCTCGCGTTGTCCAGTCTTTAAACCTGAAAGGTCTGCACAGTGCCTCAACAAAAACATTTTTAGGATGGGCTGAGAGTCTCGGATGTTTGGTTTCAGAAGTCATTGATGCTTTTTAAAAACGTATTTATTAATAACAAATATGACTCGGTATTTACTCACACATTCTGAAACGGAAGGACAGTGATCAAAAGAAGGACAGATTAAATATCAAGGGGGAAATAAAGAGCCAGAGAACTGGTCTCGATGGGCAACACTAAGAATGGCCTGGGTGGCTCTTTCGGGAGGGGGAGGCTAGGTTGGAGGGCAGCGGGTCAGAGTGAGATGAGGAATGGGGGCGGGAATTAGGAGAGGCAAGGTAGAAGAAGAAAATCGGAGAGGAGGAGAGAAGCAGAGAGAGAGAGAGGACAAAGAGGAGGGGATGGTGAAGGAGGAAGAGAACAGAAAAGAAAAGGAAAGCATAGGAGGAGCATTAGAGAGGGAGAGGAGAGGACAGCAGCCAAGGAGAGAGAGAGATAAAGAAACAGAGACAGACAGACACATCTATTCTAGCACCCGTTAATGTAACGGGCTTAAAGACTAGTGTATTATATTTGTTATTTACTATTTAAGGTGATCAGTGATAGAGCTTAGTATATCATTGTGCCTGCTGGCAATACCTGCTGTGCAAATTAATCGGCCTGTAATAAAATTATTCTTAGTCTGTAAAAGTAAACCAAGATTAAAATATCCCATTTCTCACATTTTTGAAAGACCAGGAGCTCCTAGAATACACGAGTCTTGAACAATGTACGGAGAAAAGGGAAACTGAGGAAGGCTTCCTCGCTTCAGTTTTAATTCTCTCTTGCAACCACAAAGAGCTAATGCTTCCAGGTATCAAAGGATCCTCTGTACAGTGTCCCTACTCATTTTGTACAGATTGTTTTTACACTGGAGCTCCACAAAGCAAGGTTTGTTTGATCTGGAACACAATTACTTTTTTTTCTGTTCACATGACAACACAAGCCATGGTGTAGCTTGATTTCAAAGTAGTAGCCAACTTAAGCTCCCCCCTCAAAGCTCCCCCCCCCAAACAAACCCACCTTCCTGAAATCAGATAGATGGGTGATATTTGCTTCTCTCCATAATATGAAGACCGCATGCAAAATTCTCTTCTCTGAATGTTGGAAAGAAGAATGGATGGTTTGGGTGAATATTTGATTTGATTTTTGGCTGGATTATGGTATGGTGATGTGTTGTCTTATGAGGGTTTTTTTTTTTTGTATTTATCGTGTCATCTTATGTGTGTATTATTTTTTAAATCATGTATTAGGATTTATTAACTGCCTTTTCATGAAAAAATTCACCCCAAATGGTTTACAATATATTGAATAGTAATCAGGTACTCGTAAGTTTTATCCTGTATGTCCTGACAGGGTCACAATCTAACTGTAGTACCTGGGATAATGGAGTGCTAAGTGATTTGCCGAGAGTCACAAGAAACAGGCTGGGATCAAGCTCACAACCTCAGGGTGCTGAGGCAACAGTTCTAAGCACTAGGCCACTCCTCCACTCCTGTTTTGAAAAAATCATCAACAGATAATAGTGCGATGCATTAGCCATAGACCCATATCCAATTTTCCATTCTTGACAAAACTAATAGAAATTATTGTCTGTACCTAATTTCAGGACCACCTTGAGATGTGCAATTTACTTAATCTGTGTGTCTTAATCTGGTTTTAGACTGGGGGAAGTGCTTAAATCAGGCATCAAAACAGAAAGTGTTAATATAGTAACTTTATAAATGACTGTAGATAAAAGACTTGAATGGTCCATCCAGTCTGCCCTATAACTACATGCAATGCAATTTCATGATTGCATTGTCTTTTTTTGTTTGTTTCTTTGTTTCTTCCGGGGCCACAAACCTTAGAAGTCCACCCGGTACTGTCCTTAGGTTCCAACTACTGGAGTTGCTGTTGAAGCTTACTCCAGCTTATCCAAACCGCCTCCTTTGCGGGATTAAGGCCATGAAAGTTTGCCCATTCATATTCTAGTTAGAGATCCTCTGTGTTCATCCCACGCTTTTTTGAATTCCATCATTACCATGTCCTTCAGGATGGCATCCACCACTCTCTCCGTGAAAATGCATTTCCCACCATTACTGCCTGCGCAAAAACCCACCCTATGCATTCGTAAAAGGAAGGGATTCTGTCTTTTATTTTATTTAAATTATAACTTTTTCACAAGTATAACAACTTGTTTAAGGAAATACAGAGCCATAATCCAACATGAAAATAAATCTAAGTACAAACTAAGAAGTAATAACAATCTTATGGAAATAGCTCTTCCTTAGATCACAAACAGAAGGAAAGGAGGAATCAAAATTACCGAGAGATAAGTTACAGGACACTATTTAGGAAAAGGCTTAATATATGTCAACCCCCCTCCCACCCAGTTACTAATTATTTGAACCGGACACTCCATCTCTGATAAACCCCTTGAGGTCCAAAAAGGATCTTAGCTGATCGGGCGCATAAAAAATATATTTCAAATCCATATATTTAATAATACACTTGCAGGGGTAGGTTAACATAAAGGTAGCACCCAATTTCTCTCTCTTGTCTCTCATTGCAAGAAATAACTTGCGCCTTTCTTGGGTTAATTTTGTTACATCATGATATAACCACATTTTTTGGCCACAACACTGTGAAACTGAGCTTTTGAAAAATAATCTTATTATAGAATTAAGATCTTGCTCAAATATAAAACTAACAATCGGTGCAGCTCTCTCTTTAATATCAGATGACATCTTTCTTCTTGTTGTGCCATCCACGTGGGAGGGGGGGGGGCTGGGTGGGGAGGTTGGGTATCTTTGGGGTGCTATTTGTAAAATCATTTCTGAGCACTTGATTCTTTATGGCACTGTGTGACTGTTGTATTCTTTGTTGATGCCTTGTACTTAGGGTTTGCCGTGGTGTATTATTTGTTGTGTTCTGTGTTTTTTCTTGATTTGCTCAATAAAATATATTAAAAAAAATAAAAATAAAAATCAGAATACGAGATTCTGCCTTATTTTATGTACATATATAAGCAAGTTCAAATTCCTCTCCAGCCCTGTTGCCAGGAACGCCTACACTCAGGTAGGATATGCTTATGCTCATACATGTTTTATGTTATATGTTCAAGAAAAAGCTACTTATTAAAAATGATCAAAGCACACTAAATTGGCTATTCAGAACTGGCAGATTCAGTAAAATGGAGGAAAAAAAAAAGACTCCAAGTGGGCCAAGAAAACAAGTTTGAGAAAATTTTCGTACCTTATATCCCCCTATCAGGAGCTACCATTAGTCATAAAAACCTCTACAATGTTATAGTTCAATGTGTTCTACTTTGTCTATTCATAATCCAAAAAAATACTAAGAACATATTATGATCGATCTACTTAGCAAGTCCTCTGTGCTCAAATCCAGGCACAGTGTGGTTCGCCCGGCTTTGAGCACAGAAGACTCTGCCCAGATTCTAGATTGATCATAATATGTTCTGCTAATTTTGGGGATTGTGAATAGCTAATGTAGATTATTTGTATAACACACTGAACCGTAAAATTTTGACGCAAGGTTTTTCTCTTGCCGAGACTTAGGGCTCCTTTTACTAAGCTGCGTTAGGGCCTTAACTCGCGGAATAGAATGCGCTAAATTGCCTAGCACGCTATACCTTAACCCAAGCATAGCACGCAGTTTAGCGCACGGTGATTTTGTGCGTGCGCTAAAAACACTAACGCACCTTAGTAAAAGGAGCCCTTAAAGTCCTGGCAATAGGAGGCACTTTTTTTTCTGAATTTCCTGTCCAAGCCTGGTCACATGGGAAAACAGTTCATATGTATTTTTGGAACCAAGTCAGCTAGAATCTTTTCTTTTGAATAAACCTGAGAAAAAAAAGTCAGTTTAATCTACTCCATAAGGTAAAGTGGGATTATATATTTAATTTTAAGCCAAAAGATGCGATTTATTTTCCTTATGTTTTCTGCTCCTTCCCTCCCCATGAAGTGGATTTGATGGAATGATTGAATTATGCTACTTAAGTGGTTATTTTATTTTATGCCATTTGCCTGATTTCTAATATTGTAATGTATTAAGAAATTTTTTTTAAAAAAGAACTATAAAATTTTGCAGGGATACAAGGTATGAAAAAAATTCCCTCTCAACCTTGTTTCTTGAGCACTTCGTCTTTTCCTGAATTTGTCAGTTATGAATACCCAATTTAACTAGTTTGGTTTTGTCATTTATATGTTCCCATGCATATACCTAGGGACATTTCATAAAGGAGTATTTCTGCATGTAACCTTTTTTATCCACAAAAATGATTATTAAAACTTTTCCATGTCTGGCAGCCAAATAATGGAACTCCCTACCAATACAATTAAGAATGACTCCCTCCTATGAGAGCTTTTGTAAAGGCCTGAAAACCTGTTTGCAAAAACTCACTCACCCTAGTAGATGACTTTGCAAAAGGTTCCAAAAACCTCCTTCCCTCACTATGCTGCTGTGAGCAGTTTCCCAACACTCCTGCTTTGGTGATGCAGTGGTTTAAACTGGAAAATCTGACACCTATCAGTGGTCTCATGGTACTACTAGTCATAAGATTCCACATTTACTTGACATACTACACTTTCCCCTACATATTCATGATGGTTATGGGCAGAGCCAGCCCGCAAATATTAAAAAATTGTGAATAATATTCGGGCCGGTTCTGCCCCTAACCCCCACTGCCCCTAACCCCCACTTCCCCCAGCTATTTTAAGCCCTGAAAGTCCCCCCTTAAGCCTTACCTGGTGATCAAGTGGGTTTTCAGGCAGGAGCGAACTTCCCACGCTCCTGCCCCTTGCAGATCGCTCACAGGAAATGGCTGCCTTGAGCTCCCGTAGTCTCTTGAGCCATTTCCTGCGAGCGATCTGCATGGGGCAGGAGCATGGGAAGATTGCTCCTGGCCCGAAAACCCGCTAGACTACCAAGTAAGGCTTAAGAGGGAGCTTAGAGGGCTTAAAATAATAGCCTGAAAAAAGAAAAAGGAATTTTAGGTTTAAAATCGCAAATAAGTGAATCCGTAAGATACGGAAACCGCGAATACGGAGGGGAGAAGTGTAATTATTATTGTGCCTGAAATCTGAGCTCAATTATTCTAGTTTTCATTAAAATTCGAAGACCTGGCTGCAGAAACTGCTAAGTTTGTCTCAACTTGTTTCATCCAGGCAGTTTGCGAATCCTGGACGCGGGTTTTAAATTGTTTTGATACCAGCAGAATGAATCACTACTGGTTGCTAGGTTTAGTCAGATAGATTTGGTTGTTCTTTTGTTTTTGTAAACATCTGCTGAATGCTTCAGATCCAATTAATTTCTAACATTTTATGCTGATTAAGTTCAAGGGATGTTAGCATGTTATTGATACACCCTCTCAATTTCTTTTCATTTTAAAATCTTCGATATAGGAAATTGCTTTTGTAAGCAGTTTTTTTTTTTCTCATTTACGTTATCTAATAGTTTATTATTTATATCCCACCTTTCCCAAAGAAGCGTCACACAATAAAGTACAAACAGTCACAATAACACACATGACAACCATCATAAAATATAACAATAATATCAAAACTACTAAAAGTCACAATAGGCTACCAGTGCCCTCCCCCCACCCCTCACATATACAATTCAGGTCCCATATTTCATCCTGCAGAAAATACTTTTTTTCAACATTTTCTTGAAGCTATAATGCTTACATCCTAACAAACTGATGATCTGAGACTTTTTCTTGCATGTTAGCCCCTTAAACTCAGATGTCTCTTGGAAAAGCATGACAAAATCCAAATTAAATTGCAAGTAACTTGGTTTGCAAGTGTTTTGCAAGACAAGCTAAACATTTTATTAAATTTTAACTTGATATACAAGCAAAGTCTTGCAATACGAGTACATACAGTATATACGCGCCACATCATCACAACTGAGCCGATGGTTCTTCTCCGACGCTGCAGGAGTGTAGCGACTGTTCTAAATGAACGACATCTTGCAATACAAGTACGTATTGTAGTTTGTATTAAAATTTGGGGGTTGTGGAATGAATCGTCTGAGTTTCCATTATTTCTCATGGGGAAATTCACTTTGATATACGAGTGTATACGAGTGCTTTAGATTACAAGTATGCTTCTGGAACGAATTATGCTCGCAAACCAAGGTTTTACTGTATACTAAATATATACGTACATACTGCCAGTGGCATAACTAGAGTAGGATGCGCCCCCCCCTGCCCTTCCTTCCACTGTATGTCTAACTCTGCTGGTTCGAGCAACATCTCCAACCTGCTACCTGCACTGACCTTGGTTCTCCCTCTGTCACTTCCTGGGAGTAGGCCATGTGTCCTCTGTTTTCACTCGGTAACCCTAATCATTCAGCTTCTAAGTTCATGAAGGAACCAGATGACTTATATAAAGAGTATTTTCAATCTAGGCACCAACTCTGTAGAATTCAATTCCCAATGAACTGCACACCAGACAAAATGTTTGTGTGTTCTGAAAAAGCTTTAAGGCTTTCCTGTTTAACCAGGCATGTAATTGAGATGTATGTTTATATTGCAATGAGCTAATTTAGCTTTTGTATTTTATTTATCTTCTGCCTTAATGATATTGATAGGATTTTCCTTTGCTATATTTTTTATTCAATCTTTTTAGCTAGTCCTCCCATAGGAGCTCAGAACAGGTTACAAATCAGGTACTCAACCATTTTCCCTGGCTGTCCCAGTGGGCTCACAGACTATCTAAGGTACCTGGGGCAGTAGAGGATTAGGTGACTTGCCCAGGGTCCATAAGGAGCAGCTCGGGGTTTCAACCCGCCACCACTACACCACGCTCTCCTCCTTACATCTGGCTCTTGATGTTTACTAACCTCACCTTGACCTGTGACTATTGGCTGAGCAATAAATCTCTTCCTGGATCATACCCTCCTGGCTCCACCCTCTCCCATATCACTCCCCCCTCCCCCACCAAACATGGGCAAGACTATGAATTTTAAGGTGGTTCTGACTGAGAAATGTTCTTAAGGGAAAGTGTCAGTGTCTTATATACTCCCTCCCACCCCCTTTATTAGCACTAACATTTACGCACCAAGCGCCTGAGTAAGTTACAGATTGCTAACACTTACGTACACAACTGTGACAGGAAAACACAAAAGTGTTAGCTGGGTGCTAAGTGGTATAGTCTATAAATTTAGTACATAAATGCGAGGGGGTATATAGAAGGTGAAGTGCATGGGCAGAGTATTGCTGTGTGCAAACATTTACCATATTTTTCGCTCCATTAGACGTACTTGACCATAAGACGCACCCTAAATTTAAAGGAGGAAAACAAGAAAAAAAACATTCTGAACCAAATTGCCCTGCCAGGCTCTGCACCCAACCCCACGCTCCTTGCCAAGCTCTGTACCCTGTGCCCCCCTCCCTGCTAGACTCTGTACCATGCACCTCCTTTGGTGGTCTAGTGGTAGGCCAGGACAAGTCAGGCAGGGACAGGGCAAGCAGGCAGGTAGGGACGGGACAGGGCAGGCGGGTAGGTAGGTAGGCAGGCAGGCAGACCTCCCCCCGGCAGGCAGCAGGAAAGCCCCGTCCTCTCCCTCCTCCCTCCCTATTTTTAATTTGGCAGGGAGGGCAGGTAGGCAGGCCCCGGCCTCTCCCTCCTCCCTCCCTACCCCCCAGGCAGGCAGCAGGCAGGCCCTGGCCTCTCCCTCCCTATTTTTAATTGGGCAGAGCAAACAGCCCTCAGCTGGCTGGCAGGGAGCAGGCAGGCCCCGGCCTCTTCCTCCTCACCCCCCCCCAGGCAGGCCCTGGTCCTCTTCCCTGCCACCCCCTGCGCATACCTTTTTTTTTTTTACTTCTGTTCGCGGCCAAGACTGGCTGGCTACCTGGTTCCCGCCACTTCCTGCCAGAACTGCCAACTGACGCGGCTGCCTCCTCTTCCGTTCTCTCGCTGCATAGCAGCGCACCGGGTTGCCTGCCTGGTCCCGCACCGCTTTCCCCAAGAATTCTTGCGGGAAGCGGCGCAGGACCAGGCAGGCAACCTGGTACACTGCTATGCCATGAGAAAATGGAAGAGGGGGCAGCCGCGTCAGCCAGCAGTTCTGGCGGGAACCAGGCAGCCTTTGCTGCGAACAGAAGTTTAAAAAAAAGGTACGCGCAGGGGGCGGTGGGGAGGAGGAAGAGGGCCAGGGCCTGCCTGTCACCTGCCAGCCAGTTGAGGGCGCCACATCCAGCGAGGGAGGACGGCCGCATTAAAAATAGGTATCTGGGGGGGAGGCGGTTTGGGTATTTGCGCCATAAGATACACCCTAACTTCCACCCACTTTTGGGGGAGAAAAAGTGCATCTAATGGAGCAAAAAATACGGTACACACCTAACTTACAGAATACTGCCAGAAGGGAGCCGACGTTGGCCAATATTTTAAGTGGTACTTGGGGGCAGTGGGATGCTTAAGCGGTGGGGAAAAGTGGGGGGAACCGCCCTGAGTGCCAACCTCCCTCGCTACGCCTCCGTTTACATTAACTGAAACTTATTTATTTTATATACCGCCTTTAAACAAAGCAGTTTCCATAAAAACAAGCATACATAACTGCGGAATATAAAACAAAATTAGATTACCATAAAATGCATTTTCTTTAAAAAAAAGGGGAAAAAAAAATAAAGTAGATGCACAAATTCTATAAACACCCCTGATCCACCTAATCCCCTCCCATGGCCATACTCCCTCTTTGCATCTGCTCATAACATTTACACATGTATCTTTAGAGAATACCAACCACAAAGATGAGCGTCCAAATTCAAATTAGTGCCAAGTAGCGCTAGCAAATAATTTTTAGCCTCAAGTATTGCTGCTAATTGACTCATTGTTCAATGGAATTGTGCGTGCAGTTTTGAGCGCCATATAAAGAATTAGGGGGTAAAGCAGCACATTTGAGCATGTGCTTTTAAACAATGGCATAAGTGGGCACGCCTAAACGCAGGCATCGTTCTGCTTACGCTGGTATTCTCGAAAAACATTTCCATGTGTGATTTTATAGAACAGCACTTAGACCCCCGAATCTATAAACGGCGCCTAATAGGCACCGAGAAACGCAGCACAAAGTGGCTGTCAATCTTCACTTAGGCGCCATTTATAGAATTGGGCCTAGTGGCGGCTAAATTGAACTTAGGCACCGGAAGGCATCCAAATCTTAGGCGTTCCCTATTTATGACAGGGTTTTCTGGTTCACAGTCATTCGCGCGCGGGACTTCAGCGCCCCGACATTGCAGCGCAGACAAATCGGCGCAAGACCCCAGAACACCTAAAAAGTTACTTTTAAAGTACTCCAACGCGGGGTGTAAGTGGTGAAACACCCCCCCCCCCAAGTTTACTTCATACTCTTCGCGCTGCCGTTGGGGGGGGGTTAGGGGTTGGAACCCTCCATTATAGAGTAAACTTAACTTTTTCCAGATTTTTTATGAAAAAGTTAAGTTTTATCTATAATGTGGGGGGTTGCACCCTCCACACACCCCTAACGGCAGCGCGAAGAGTATGAAGTAAAGTGGGGGGGTTCACACCCCCGTCGGAGCTCTTTAAAAGTAACTTTTTAGGCGGTGCGCTGGGGTCTTGTGCCGATTTATCTGCGCTGCAATGTCGGCGCGCCGAAATCTCGCGCGCTTTTGTCCCGTCACCGGGTTTTCTTGGCCTAAATATCAGCACCTAAGTCCAATTTAGGCGCCTACGTGTAAAACATACCCAAGAACTGCCCTTAACCACACCCGCTTTCTGGTAGGTGCTTCAGACTAGATGCCTACTTGAAATCAGTAGGCACCTAGCTAGCAGCTAATTTTAGTTTAAGATAATTATTTAGCCAATTAAGCTCGTTATCAGCATGGATTTAGCTAAGGTTATTAGTGCAGGGAGCCGTGCTGCATGCTTCGCACTGCTCCCGACGTTCATGCGGCGCGTTCAGTGCAGCTCCCTGCGCTAATAACTGCTATTGCGGTTTAGTAAAAGGGGGGAGTAAGTTAGGCATTTAAAATTGGCAGCTAATTGTAGGCATCTTTAATAGAACCTGGCCTTCAGCACGCAAATTCAGTGCTTAAATTTTAGCACCCGGTTATAGAATTGCCTCCTTGGGGCCATATTCTAAATATGTTGCCTAAAAAAAATACAGCGGTACCAAAAAGAGTAGCGTTTAGCATAATTCTATAAAATGTCTCCAAAGTTAGGCTCAGTTTATAGAATTAAGCTTGCGCCCATCTGCATGAATAACATTTAAGCATACCCATTTAGACAATGAAAACCAGGCCTAATTACCTGCCCCCATGTTGTGGGTGGATTGGGCATATTCTATGTGCACTTAACTTTTAGGAATGCCCAAGCTCCTCCCTGGCCATGCCCCCCCCCCCTTTTGAGATCCACACACTAGGATTTATGTGAACCATTTTATAGAATACATCAATTAGAGCCAATTACTTGATAATTGCCCATTACTGGCGCTGATTGGTTTGTTAAAACAATTAGGTTGAGCATGCAAATCGGCAATGTGCACAGATTTGCATGCACAACTTTGGTCAAACTACACAGATTCAGGCCCTTGGTGGGTTTTTTGGTAGTTTTTTTTGCAGCCCGTCCACAGTAGCTAGACTGCAGCCTGTTTAACCTCCAAGATGTGTTACAACTGGGCTCCCTTGGCATGGTGAAGCACTTGTTTTGAGAAGAAGTGATTCTGCTTATAATAACAGTTTGATAATTTTCCAGAAGCAGCCTACATCAATTGGCAGTGGAAAGCAGTAATATTTGCTCATGAACGTTATGAGAATGAATGAGAACACATGCTAAGGAGGCAGAACTGAAAGCCCCTGGCAGAGTAGGAAGCCCCAATCATTGCGCAACAGTGATACCTCTAATCCAACTCTGTAATCTTCATTTGCCACGATACCTGCGGTATCCATTTTGTATTTCTACTTTACTGTATACCGTCTTGAACTGAATAGGTATGACGGGATATAAATAAAGCTATTATTATTATTCTTATCTACTGCCCATATTCAAGGCCCATGGTTTCAAGTTCTGGAGACCCAACTTTCCAGCTGTTCCAATGATGAACCCAAGTGATTTGGATGGAGGAGGTACAAGAAAGGCAAAAGCCTTCTGGGTAGCTGCAAATCAGTGGCACAGCTAAGGGTCCATTTACTTTGGGCTCAGGTCCACCCAAAATTGCAATGCCTTTGCTTTGGCTGGTGGGGCCCTCCAAGCCCCACTTGGAAGAGCTCCTTCCCCGGTAGCCAGAACACTCCCTTTTCACTAGTCAGTCGATGTGCCAGCTCTCTGTTTTTCACACATGTGCTAAACCTGAGCATGGGGGGCAGCTGGCATGGTGGCAGCCTATGGCTAGCGTTGCCAGCTGCAGAGCCAAAGAAAGGGCCTCGTCAGCTGATGCAGCTTGAGGATCCCTGCCAGCTCAGCTATTTATAATTTCAATTGGGGGGTCATTGGGGAGGGAACATAAAAGGGGAGAGGTGCAGGAAATATGTTGTGCCCACCCACTTTGGGCTCGGGCCCACCCAAAAATTGCACATTTTAACACATATCAGATGTATGCATCATTGTACGATGGTACTATTTAAGTCAAGTACAAAATGTTCCTACCCCAGGGAACTTGCAATCTAATTTGCACCTGAAGCAATGGAAGGTTACATGACTTGCTCAAGGTCACAAGAAGTCTTAATGGCAGAAATAGGAACGCTAGTTTCCCTAAGTCTCTACCCACTGATCTAACCACCAGGCCATTTTCTACCTTCAAAACATTGGCACTTATTTAGGGTTCCGTAGCTTCCTCTTTGGTCTTAGGTTTGTTTATATGCCCCCCTTTTTTTACATAAAGAAGGTACCTGAACCCACAGTAAAGTACCAGGCCTGCTCAGACGGAAAAACAAAACTGGTACACCAGTTCAACTGACACCATCTGCTGGAGGCAGAGAACTATTGAGATGTTCCAGGTTGTACCACTCCCTGTATCGATGTCGCTACAACAGTTCAGATTCCCTGCCTCTATCTGCTAGTAGGGAAATAACCCATCAGTCTGTACTAGTCTAGCAGAATGATGGGAAAATGATGATTTTTACCTATTAAATCAGCAACAACTGAATGTAAGGGTAATTTAAAAAAAAAAAAAAAGGAAAATCTAACCGGAACATCACAAGCCACATCGGTTCCATAAAGGATTGCCCCATGCATTGACTGATCAGTTTTTGAGGTTTAGACAATCATTGAGCCTTCAGTGAAAAAAGGCTGGTTAGAGAGCAACAACAACAACAAAAAAAGCAAAAACATCTTATTTGCTAGCACAAATGCTCTTCATGCCATGTGAGACAGACGGTAGAGAACACGATTGCTTTTGCTGAACAACAACCAAAAAAACCCAACCAACAGAATTATACCCTTGGCCTTGCTGTAAGAATTCAGCTTCAAAAAAATTGAGCTAAAGCAGGTTTTTCATCAGTACCTCGAGAGAAAGGCACAAGTACTTTCAAAAATAAATCAGAGTCATTTGTACTAGCAAAGTGGCAGAGACCAGGATGCAGGTATTTGTACATTAAAATGGATAGCAAAGATGAAAGGAAAGCTAAAGAGTAAGTTACCAAGACTAGGGGGAGTGTGTGGCACAATGGTTAGAGCTATAGCCTCAGCACCCTGAGGTTGTGGGTTCAAATCCCACGCTGCTCCCTGTGACCCTGGGCAAGTCACTTAATCCCCCCCCCCCCCCGATTGCCCCAGGTACATTAGAGTGTGAGCCCGCCAGGACAGATAGGGAAATTACTTGAGTGCCTGAATAAATTCATGTAAACCACTCTGAGCTCCCCTGGGAGAACAGTATAGAAAATTGAATAAATAAATAATGTGAAAGTTTCAGCCTCTGATAACCAGAGCTGGTATTGTGACATCATAATGCCTCATTCCACCAATGCCAAAGAGCCAACCTCATCAGTGATGTCACAATGGCTTGATTGTCCTACACTTGGCTCACTTTTACTGCATTTTGATTTCTAGAGTGGTGAAGTGGTTAAATCTAAAGCCTCAGCATCCTGACGTTGTGGGTTCAAACTCCATGCTGCTCCTTGTGACCCTGGGCAAGTCACTTAATCCCCCCATTGCCCCAGGTATATTAGATAGAGTGTGAGCCCGCCAGGACAGATAGGGAAAAATACTTGAGTACCTGAATATAAACCACTTAGGCTATAAGTGGTATAATAAATACTAAAATAAATAAATAAGCAGCTATATTTAACCCTTAAAAATACAATACATGATTGTACAATGGAGGGCAGTGAAAACACTGGGAAGAAAACACCAACAGGCAGAGAACTCTGATGGGGAACCATCAGCCCTAAAGAACATTAAGATCAGAAGATAAATATCTTCTTTCAGTTCTCTCCTTACGAACCATTAATACCCGGAAGGACACTTATCTTTTCGGTGACAGGCCCTCAAACTTGGAACTCATCGCCGATACATGTAGGAGAGGAACCCAACCTTGACAGATTTAAAGGAAAGCTCAAATGTTTTCAAAGACACTAAACTAAACTAAATCTTAGGTTTGTATACCGCATCATCTCCACATTCGTAGAGCTCGGCACGGTTTACAGGAGAAGGGATAGAAAGGAACTACAATGAAAGCTAGAGGTTTACAGGGGATGGGATAGATAGGAACTACAATGAAGAGTTAGAGGTCCAGGTATGAAGAGTTTTAGAGGGCTTAGAATGACACATTCAATACATAAAAGCTACGAGACCATTAATTTTAGATATGATCTAACCTAGGGCTCCTTTAAGAAAGCCGCGTTAGCGGTTTAACGAGCGTAATAGTGTGTGCTAAACTGCCGGCCTTGAGCATTGAGTTGGCGTTAGTCCTAGCCGTGTAGCGTGGGTTTAACGCGCGCTAAACAGCTGCGTGCGCTAAAACCTCTAACGTGGCTTTGTAAAAGGAGCCCCTAGTGTGTTTTTCCCTTTATATCTCTTTCCCATACTTATTGCAGTTCTTCCCACTATCCTAATGTTTCCTGTCACAAGCCGTTTGTCTATTGTTAAAGTCTTCTGTCCACCTTAACATATTGTTTTGTCATATACTATTTAATTTTAATTTTGTACATCGCTTAGAAATTTTTGACAATGCGATATCAAATTTATTACACTTGAAACTCGGTATACAAAATATCAAATGAAATACCCAGGATGGGTACCACCAGTTTAAACCTCACATGCTTCTGAAAGGATAGACAGACTGATCGACTGCTATAAGCGGCGAAATTCATCACTTAAGTTAGTTTTTTGAGCTTTTATTGTACTTGTGGCGCCTTTTATATAAATATCTATGGCGCATTTTACGGATGCTCCAGTTTATGAGCGCAATAAACAGCACGGCAGTGTTTGGTTTGAGTATTTCAGAGCGCGGCTTTTTCACCACTTAACCTAATTGCTCGGTCTCAGTTCTTCACCATCTATCATAACCTCTGAAGAAGGCAAAGTTCTGCCGAAACACAGCCCGTGTCGAGTCTGGTTACAACTACCATTCCTGGAAACAATTAGTGTAACGTGAAAGTCTTTGGCATATCGGGTTTTTTTTGTAATTTTTGGTTTATGATATTTTAATAAACTTGTTGAATTTGACGACTCCTGATACATCCAGGGACTATTATTCCACCGTTTGTTTCTTTCTTTGGACTTATTAGTGCTATTGTGGAACATAGGTTTTCTCCTTTTTGTTTTGTGTATGACCAATCTTACACAATTTTTAATGCCTTTGCTGTGCCCTAAGTTCTTCATTCTATAAGGACCTGAGGATCCTATCCCATCCTTTGACCTTACACATAATTATTAATGCCTTTGCTGTGCCCTAAGTTCTTCATTCTATAAGGACCTGAGGATCCTATCCCATCCTTTGACCTTACACATAATTATTAATGCCTTTGCTGTGCCCTAAGTTCTTCATTCTATAAGGACCTGAGGATCCTATCCCATCCTTTGACCTTACACATAATTATTAATGCCTTTGCTGTGCCCTAAGTTCTTCATTCTATAAGGACCCGAGGATCCTATTCCATCCTTTGACCTTACACATAATTATTAATGCCTTTGCTGTGCCCTAAGTTCTTCATTCTATAAGGACCCTATTCCATCCTTTGACCTTATACATAATTATTAATGCCTTTGTTGTGCCCTAAGTTCTTCATTCTTTAAGGACCCTATTCCATCCTTTGACCTTACACATAATTTTTAATGCCTTTGCTGTGCCTTAAGTTCCTCATTCTATAAGGATCCGAGGATCCTATTCCATCCTTTGACCTTACACATAATTATTAATGCCTTTGTTGTGCCCTAAGTTCTTCATTCTATAAGGACCCTATTCCATCCTTTGACCTTATACATAATTATTAATGCCTTTGCTGTGCCATAAGTTCTTCATTCTATAAGGACCCGAGGATCCTATCCCATCCTTTGAACGCAAGAAAAGCTTCAGGTAAGTTCTCAAATAAGACCATGTGGTGGATGTCACCAAGCGTTTAAACCTTGGTAGACTGTCTGCAGAATTCTTTTCTAGTTATTGCAATTAAAAAAACAAAAATTACCCCCACAAAGCCTCTGTAAGATATTCATAAGGGCATCTATTTTATAAAGAAAGCTTTGGCTCTAACACGAAAATGCCCTTGCACAAATTTACACCTGCTTTGAAGTTAGCATGTACTCTATCCCCGGATTCTAAATATGGCGCTAAACTAAATCGGCTAACAAGCCAATTAGGGCCAGGTTCTATAAACAGCTCCTATGTTAGCGGTCACAAGGTGCCCTTCTTTTCAAGGTCTCTTTGCCTTCCTCATTAGCACCTTGCTATTCCTTGTGCTATTTACAATTAATTTTCAGTTAGATCCTTTTTCCACTTTCTGAAGGTTTCTCTTTTAGCTCTAATAGCTTCCTTCATTTCACTCGTTAACGCCATTTGGTCCTCCTTTTTTAATGTATGGAATATATCTAATCTGGGCTTCCAGGATGGTATTTTTGAATACATCCACGTCTGATGAACGTTTTTTTGACCTTTGCAGCTGCTCCTCCAAGTTTCTTCTTTACCATTCTCCTCATGTTATCACAGTCTCCTTTTGTAAAAGTTAAAACGCTATTGTATTAGATTTCTGGTGTGAACTTATTCCAGCGATTATATCAAATCTGATCATGTTATGATCACTGTTATCAAGCGGGCACAGCACCATTACCTCCCGCACCAATTCACATGCTCCACTAAAAACTTGGGCTAGAATTGCTTCGCCTCCTGTACTGGCTTCCCAGTCAGCAGGTCCAGAACCATCCATGTACCAATGCCATTTCAGAATGCAGATGAGCCGAGCGGGTGGGAGGAGTGAGATGGGAACGGATGCACAGGAGGCAGGGATTATGTTAGAGAGTTTATGCCATCCTGGGTGCCTGTACGGCGAGCTCAGCCCTATATACTTCCATAAAGATCTTTACACTTATCTAAACCATCAAGAGCTGGAGGGTATGAATAGGTCTTCTGCGTTTTTATTGTGTGCCTCTGAGGCTAAATATATCATTTCTTGATGACATGTTATTTTAATGCTGAAAAGCATTACACAGAAATATTGGGCAACAAATAATATCCATCTCTCTACCTCCTCCTGATTTCAAAATGCCAGTGAACGAATGAGTGCAGGGGGAACTGTATTAACATTCCTCTGGCAAATGGCACGTTCACAGAGGTGAAAAAACTAGTATTACGTAGGGGGATGGGAAAAGTGCACCAGAGTAATTAATAAAAGCAGCCCAGTTAGCACAGACCTTACTTTCTCACCCCTCTAGCACAAACATCACAGCCTGAAAGCAGCAACTGAGATAACAGGACTGAAGAGTCATAACCATCCCTCTCCTCTCCCCCCCCCCCCCCATGTAAGCAGCTTCCCAGTTAAAAATGCACTCACTGTTCGGCGTTTCAAACCAAATCCATGCATCTAAGCTACAATTAAACAAAATATTATTGTAGGAATTCATATTTAATGTTCCAATAATTAACATGCATTGAAAATAAATTACACATAATGAACTGGCACGACGAATGTGTGGAAGTAGATGAGAGGGGTTGTAACCACCATTCTGTGCAGGTTACACGCATCTATGCCCTTTTAGGGGGGGGTTGAGCTTAATACTGTGTAGGTTATACCCAATAATGCTTTTGTTTGGGGTTGCACCCTTCCGTGCCCTCATTTGGGATTGTACCTGTTGTTTGAAGTGTGAATGTACACTTCTCCCTCCATATTCGCTGTGATAGGGGATTAACAGAGCTGCAAATACAGAAAAAAATGCAAATAACTTTTTCATATGTTATGCACTGTTTTCTGTTAAAAACCATCGTGAATATGGTGAAACCGTGAAGAACATGGTAGGAGACCTGGCCTGTTCCTGAATGAAGAGTCAAAACACGGTGAAGAAAGTGCTGGGAATCGGCAATTTTCTCTGTAAATGCTTGGAATCGGCAATTTCTCTATGCAAGCTGACATAATTTAGGGGAGGAGCCAGAAAACTAAAAACCGCAAATAATTGAAACCGCGATTGCTAAAACCGCGGAGGGAGAAGTGTAGTTTACATTTTGTCTGTATCCTCTTTCTAATACAGGAGACCTCAGTGTTTATCCCTCACCTTTTTGAATGCCATCACTGTTTTTGTTCCCACCTCCTCCACCAGGATTCTGGGTCCTTAACCCCACCAGCTGTGCTCAGAGCAGGGCTTCCCCAAAACTGTTCTGAGTACCCACCCAGTCGGTTGACTCTCAGACTTCACCAAAAATGGCTCATTATGAAATCAACTCGTAATTCTGCTTTTTTTCTTTTTAATCTCCATTCTTACGGAATGACCTTCTACGAGTTATTTGTCATGAACTTTCATTTCCAAAATTTAAGTCTATGTTGAAAACTCTTTTGTTTTTTTTCAATTTGACATTTAATCTGAGGTAATGTTTAGATTGTCAGTGGATATGAGAAGACTGCATTCACGATTAAGAAGGGGATCACGAACAGATCGGAGGAGGTTATCATGCTGCTGTACCAGGCCATGGTGCGGCCTCATCTGGAGTACTGTGTCCAGCACTGGTCACCATACATGAAGAAGGACACAGTACTACTCGAAAGGGTCCAGAGAAGAGCGACTAAAATGGTTAATTGGCTGGAGGAGTTGCTGTACAGTGAGAGATTAGAGAAACTGGGCCTCTTCTCCCTCAAAAAGAGGAGACTGGAGAGGGGACATGATCGAAACATTCAAAATACTGAAGGGAATAGACTTAGCAGATAAAGACAGGTTGTTCACCCTCTCCAAGGTATGGAGAACGAGAGGACACTCTCTAAAGTCGAAAGGGGATAGATTCCGTACAAATGTAAGGAAGTTCTTCTTCACCCAGAGAGTTGTAGAAAACTGGATCATTCTTCCAGAGTCTGTTATAGGGGAAAACACCCTCCAGGGATTCAAGACAAAGTTGGACAAGATCCTGCTAAACTGGAACATACACAGGTGAGGCTAGACTCATTTAGAGCACTGGTCTTTGACCTGGGTGCCACTGCATGAGCGGACTGCTGGGCACGATGGACCACTGGTCTTATCCAGCAGCAGTAATTCTTATGTTCTTATGATATCACAACAAAAAGGGGTGGGGGGTTTTCTCACAACAAAAAGGGGTGGGGGGGGTTTCTCTCCTCAATATTTAGATTAGGTCTTTCCTATTGATAATAGTGTTCTTTTCTTGTTTTAACTGATTTTATTGCGTTTTGTAAGCTGCACTGATCTGTAAATTGCAGGATGCCAAATTTTAATAAAAGTAATGCATGAAATATATGTGCACTGTGGGATCACTTCATAGGTTGTATTCAGCTGAAGGTCAGGAAAGGATCTGCCAATCAGCTGATCTGAGGCTGTTCTTTAATAACTCCAAAATAATCCTTCACTTGTGCATTTCTGGAATTTTATCTTCCTGCTGAATTAAGTGAGAAACCCACAATTATAGAGCTGAGCAGAATCCACATGGATCAGGGTGGATTGAGAGCTCCGGATGATTACAACCCTCAAATAGGAAGTCACCATCGATGGTAATGGCAGATGAACTGGGCGGTTACCTGTCCATAGGGGCCCATAGTTACCATAAATGCAAAAGACAGAAATGATGTAAAAAACACAGTCAAAAAGCTCTTTCCAAAATTGTTACATGTGCAGAGTAGACATCAAGGGACTCAATCAAAAAAACTAACACGTCCAAAAACCCACGTAAGTCGGCACTCGGACGACCTCATCAAAACCCTTTTCTTGGACATCTAGCATGATGTTTCTCCCACTGTGCTTCCAGAGATCCAGGGGGCGTGCTGGGAGGCATGTTATGAGCAGGCATTGGACATATTTAACTTGGACATCTTGCGGCGATAAAAATCAAACCTTCCCCAAGGTGTCCTGGAAAGAACTTAGACGGTCTGAGATAGACCTGTTGTAAAAGCGTCTAAGTGCCACAAAGGGACCCAAACTGACCAGATGACCATTGGATACCTTAAGGTATAACCCACCGCCCCCCCCCAAAAAAAAAAAAAAAAAATCTGAATGAAAGAGTAAATACCTATCTCTAGAACAGCAGCATCTGGTACAGAAAATCCTAGTACAGCATGGGCTAGTGAATGGGCTAGTGCAGGGCTGCCCAAGTCCGGTCGTCGAGATCTACTGGCAGGCCAGGTTTTCAGGCTATCCACAATGAATATGCATGAGAAAGATTTGCATACCAAGAAGGCAGCGCAGGCAAATCTTTCTCATGCATATTCATTGTGGATAGCCTGAAAACCTGGCCTGCCAGTAGATCTCGAGGGCCGGACTTGGGCAGCCCTGGGCTAGTGAGTCATAGAGAGAAGGACCCAAGCCCAAAGGCCACTCTAACCAGTACATTTATGGTGGAAAGTATGAGCCCACTACAACCCTATGCTACTCCCATATAGGTGCCACCTATTGCCTCGAGGGCTATTGCTGTGGTAGACGGGCGAGTCTAGTAGGTTTTTGGGGAGTTTTGGAGGACTCAGCATAAATTAGCAGGGGTACATGTCGAGATGTACTTTCATGCACTCTTTATGTGAAGTTCATAGCAGTGCCCTCTAAGGTGTCCCATTGAATTGTTGGCATGTCTGTGGGCCAGTCCATCACAATGACAGCCACTCTCACAACCGAATGGTCTGAATTTGAACGTTTTCAACTTGGACATCTGTCATTAGTTCTTATTTGCTCTGAACAGTTTTCAAATGTGGTATCTATTTTTGGCCTTGGAGGGCCATTTTCGAGTTGCTGTTTCCTGCTAAATGTCCAAAGTCAGAAGCACAGAAACCTCCATTTTTAAAAGCCGAACCACTAGACATCCAAAAATATATATTTTTCAAATCTGCTACTTGGACGTGTAGGCTGACAAGATGTCCAACTCTTTACACCCCATTTTCAATTAAAGAAATGTCCAAGTTGAAAACGTCCAAATTCAGACCAGGTCCAGTAGCAGCTGTCCCTTTTTTCCCCTTGCCCAGCAGCTTCCCAGACTCCTTTTCCCTCCTTCCCTCCCAGCAGCTTCTCTCCTTATCCCAATCCAGGTCCAGTAGCAGCTATCCCTTTTTCCCCTTGCACAGCAGCTTCCCAGACTCCTTTCCCTCCTCCCCTCCCAGCAGCATCTCTCCTTCTCTCTCTCCAGGTCCAGTAGCAGCTGTCCCTTTTTCCCCTTGCCCAGCAACTTCCCAGACTCTTTTCCCTCCTCTCCTTCCAGCAGCATCTCTCCTTCTCTCTCTCCAGGTCCAGTAGCAGCTGTCCCTTTTTTTTTCACCATGCCCAGCAGCTTTCTCCTCTCCCAGCAACTCTTCTTACTTGCCAGCGCTGCGATTCAGTAAGGCAGCCTCGGGTCCTTTGTTGGGTCGCACCGCCTCTGAGGAAAGTGGAAGTTGCATCATCAAAGGCGGCCGACTCAGCAAAAGCTCAAAGGCTTCCTTCCTGAATCGCTGCACTTGTAAGTAAGGAGAGCCGCTGGGAGGGGAGAAAGCACGGCTGTCGTAGGCTCCCCGTTATCTCTCTGGGCCAACGCGAACTACAGCTCCTCGATCTTGCCGGTCCTGTGCGGACCAGCAGGAAATTAAAGATGTTGATCTCGCCGGTCCTGTGTGGACCGGCAGGAATTTTCTGCGGACCGGCGGTTGAAGAACTGTGTTCTGGAGCTCAGATTGTGATGTCATAATGCCTCATTCCACCAGTGCCTAAGCTCCGTCCTTATCTGCACAAACCTCAAACATTTTAACATCATAAGTAGCAACATTCTAGAGCTCAGATTGTGATGTCATAATGCCTCATTCCACCAGTGCCCAAGATCCGTCCTCATCTGCACAAGCCTCAAACACCTTAAAATCATACGTAGCAACATTCTAGAGCTCAGGTTGTGATGTCATAATGTCTCATTCCACCAATGCCTAAGCTCTGTCCTCATCTGCACAAGCCTCAAACACTAAAATCATAAGTGTTTGAGGCTTGTGCGGTTAAGGCAGAGCTTACAGGAGTGGGGCAGGGACAGGGACAGCGACAAAACTCGTAGGGACGGAACAGGGAAATTGAGTTCCTGCGGGGATAGGAAAAAATTTGTCCCTGTGTCATTCTGTACTCCCATGTCCAGTGTAAATATTTGGGGGGGGGAGGGGGAGCAGGAATCTAGAATGAAAGCAAAGGCCGAGGTATTCAGTCAGGATGAATTTTCTATGTAGCATTCAGTTTTCCCGATAGTGGAGGGGATATGGGTTTTGTTGATCCTTTTTCTATATATGTGATTTATAAAATGACAGTTGTACAGAATCGCGGCCGATTCCATGGCAGACCCGGTACCGAACAGGATGTTCTGTTGGATCTGCCTCTTTTTCAATGTACGTTTTAAGAGTAGCACAGCGGGTGCAGGTGTCAGCCCGATGCTCTGGACCCAGGCACTGTAGGCACCAATTGTGTGGGTCAGTGAGAGATATCGGGCGTGCACACCGCTGGCACTTCTTAAAGCCCGGCTGAGGGGGCATGAAGGGAAACACGGCCTCCGCAAAATCAAAACCGGAGGCCTGTATGGTGGCAACAGGCCCCGCCGGGGCCGGCCCGAAAAATAAGAGAAAATAAAGTTGTTGTTTTTGGGTTTTTTTTACAAAAAAATAACGAAAAAGAAACCCGAAGGGAAAAAGAACAAAAAAGGAAGAGAATTTCGCGAGCGGGAAGGCAAAATCTGAAATTTCAACGGCCGTTGAAACACATGCGTCTTCTTCGCTCCGCGGAAACGAAGAAACTGGGGACCACGCTCTCCTCCGTCGGGCGGGAAGGCACTCGCGCATGCACGGTGCGGCCAACTAGAACTTTCTAGTTAAAAAGGTCCGTACCGGGGCTCCGTCGGTGACGTCACCCATGCGTTAAGAATATCTGCCTGCTTGTCCTGGGATAATATTGTTTCTTTTTATACTGTAATAAAATGATTTCAATATAAACTCATAACTGTTCAAAGGCTTGTGTGGCAGATGGGGACAAATTTTCTTCCCCTGCTTCAAATTCTTATCTACCAAGCAGACCAGTTTCTGCAGGAAATTTCCAGACCAGTTCTGACCTATTTGACATCCTTCTTCTCAATGCATTTCAGTACCTGCCTTGATGATTTAGAAACAAAATGGAAAAAAGCAGAGTTGCATGTACAATGATGCAATGGGACACCACATTCAGAACCCAAACCACCCTACCTAGCAAGCATTTCGTGTTTTTTTTGAGGGGGGTGGGTTTTTTTTTTTTTTTTTTTTAATATATTGAGTTCATTAAATCCAAATCCAATACTCCATTTCCAATAGTGGTCAATACAGGTCTAAAGCACCTGGCACGATTCTAAAAAGAAGACAGTGTCAATGCTGTGTATTCCCTGCATTTCCCCAAGTCTACCTTATGGACTTTTCCTCCATAAACTTGTCCAAACCTATTTAAAACCCAGCTGCACTAACAGCTTTCACCACATCCCTCAGCAATGAATTCCAGAGCTTAATTATTCATTGTGTAAAAAAAAAACATTTTCTCCACTTAGCTTTAAATGCATCACTTAGTAACTTCATTGCTTGCCTGACACTCTTCCTACTTTTTGAAATAGTAAACCCATTCCCATTTACGTTTTTTATTATACTCATTACTTTATATTCCTCTGTCATAATTTCCCTTCTATACTCTATAATTGCTTCTCCAAATCTTTATTCATGGGGAAGTGGTTCCATTCCCTTTATCATTTTAGTCACTTTTCTTTCTACTTTTTCTAATTCTCCTATATCTTTTTTTTTTTTTTTAAGATGCATTGACCAGAATTGCACACCACAGTCAAAATTGCAGTCAATCCATGGAGAATTCAGGCTTAACTGAGCTATCCAATGACGCATAGGAAGTTATTCAAAGCAAGAGGTAAACAAAACCAATATGGTTCTCTAATAAAGTGGCTCAAAACTGAAAGGAATTTGGAAAAGAAGACCAGGTAAAGCTGAAAGAGATGCACGATACAAAGGGCTCCTTTCACGAAGGTGCGCTAGAGGTTTTATCGCACACACCGGATTAGCGCGCACGCTAGCCGAAAATCTACCGCCTGCTCAAAAGGAGGCAGGAGCGGCAAGTGCGCGTGGTGATTTAGCGCGCGTTAAGGCCCTAGCGCACCTTCGTAAAAGGAGCCGAAAGTAGGGTAAATATAGGGCTCCCTTTACAAAGGCGCGCTGGTGGTTTAACGTGCAAACCGCTAGCCGCTACTGCCTCCTCTTAAGCAGCTGATAGATTTTAGGCCAGCGCAGGGGTTAACGCGTGATGAAAAGTCACGCGCGTTAACCCCGCTAGCGCACCTTGATAAAAGGAGCCCATAGTCAATTACTGATATTCAATTCATTAAAATGCTATACCAATATAGCATATTAAATAAATATTTAATTTATTGATTTCTTTAATTCAGTTCAGATCCTAAAAACTAACAAAATTTATTTCATCTCCTGTAGCTTTCCCCAGCCTATGATTTTGTTATTAGTAGCACTTTGTACTTTGTATTACATGTTATTGTAGATTTTTTAAATGTAGATGAAATAAATGTTGTTAGTTTTTAGGATCTGAACTGAATTAAAGAAATCAATAAATTAAATATTTAAGTACTTTTTTATGTTATGGTATTCTTGGTATAGCAAAGCTGAAAGAGATGACTGAATAAGTTGGAAAAAAAAAAAAAAAAAAGATTGAAGAAGGCCATCTGGAAGTCTGAATGGTCTGAATGGAGAGAAATGGAAAAATAAAAATGCTGCAAAAATACTTCTATCTTGGGTTCATGGAAGATGACAACTCCCATATGTAGCTTTGCTAGCTATCGGCAATCCTTTTCCAGAGAGTAGATGCTGCATTGTTCATGGAAGATCAGTATTTATGAACAACTTATAAAACCGAATGTGGAGAAAGTCGTTTGGGTCCATGATTCCAAAAGGAACTTAGGCCCTGATGGATCTGGTAAAAAGATGTTTAAAAGATCTCTGGAGAAGGGAAGAGGACTATGCGGCATGTGATGAAGCTTCTAAGTAGTAGATTTAAAATCAACCAGAGAAAATATTTCTTCACACAATGTGTAATTAAACTCGGGAATTCATTGCCAGAGAATATGGTGAAATCAGTTAGCTTAGCAGGGTTTAAAAAAGGTTGGGATCATTTCTTAACAAAGAAGTTCATAGGTCATTATTGAGATGGCTTGGGGAAATCCACTGCTTATTCCTAGTATAAGCAGTATAGAATCTGTTTTACTACTTGGGATCTAGTTAGGTACTTGGGACCTGGGGAGGCCATTATTGGAAACAGGATAGTCTGTCCCAGTAAGGCAATTCATATAAATTGGGAGAAAGATGGCTGTAGCCCTCTTCTCAAATGTGATAACAGAGGTGGGAAGCTGCAGGCCAGTTAAGCTTTATCTCAGTGATGGGAAAAGTAAGAGATGCTACTGAACGAAAGAAAAAGTGAACTTTCTACAGTCCAATAGATTGCAAGAAACAAGGCAACATAGTTTTATCTGAACAGATGCTGTAAAATGAATCCATCTGATTGGATGACTTTGATTAGATGACTAGAGAACTAAATTGAGGACATATTCTGGATGTGGTCTACTTGGATTTCAGCAAAGTTTTTGATAGTCTTCCTCATAGGAGACACCAATAAACTGATCAACATAAAACTGGGCCCAAGGTGGTGAACTGGATTAGAAATTAATTGACCGAGAGGGTAGTGATAAACGGGCTTCACTTAGAGAGAGAAAAAAAAAAAGGATGAATAGAAATGTGGTAAATGCAGTTAGTTTAGCAAGGTTTAAAATATATATGTCCATAAGCCAGGAAATCCACTGCTTATTCCTGGGATAATCAGCACAAAATCTGTTTTTACTCTTTTGGGATCTTGAAGGGTACTCTTGGCCTGTACTGGCCACTGTTAGAAACAGGATATTCAGCTTGATGGACCTTTGGCCTGTCCCAATATGGCAATGCTTATGTACTTCGTAGCAGAGTACCTCAGGGATCAGTCCCGGAACCAACTAAGTGAAAATATTTTTATGACAGCCATTGCTGCAGAGTTAGGAAGAAAAAAGCTGGCCTTTTCAAAAGATGATATGAAGATCTGCAACACAGTAGATACCCATGAGGGAGTCGACAGCATGAGAAATGATTTATAAAACCTAGAAGAATGGTCAAATGCTTAGCAGTCAAACTTTAAAGCAAAGAAGTGCAGAAATCCAAAACAGCTGTATGTGATATGGGGAGAGGCTAATGGGCATAGATTAGAAGACACATCTCAGAGTGACAATATGAATTGATCTCAAGGTAGCATAACGATGCGGTAAGGTAGTGGACAAAAGCAAAGAGCAAGGCGTAACCAGAAGAAAAAAAAGGGAGGTGCTGGAATACCTCATCTGGAATACCAAGTTCATTTTGAATATAAAGAAGCTAGAGGTGGTCCACAGGAAAGCAATCAAAATGTTTAAGGGTCTACACCAGAAGACATGCGAGATAAAGAGTGAAGGACCTAAATATGTATATTCTAAAGAAGAGGGAGGACAGCAAAGATATGATGAAGCTATTTAAATACTTGAAATAAGATTAAAACATGAGAATCGGGGTGGTTAGGCAGGATTAGATGGGATGACAGACAATTCTATAACGAACAGACGCGATTCTATATAGGACGCCAGTGCGTAATTCTCTTAAGCTGCTTAGGCGGCTGCCGAAACTGGGCGTCCTATAACGAATCCGTCCCTTAGCGCTCAAGATCAAGAAGAAGTGAAATGACGTTTTGCACTTCTAAGAGTGAAAAGGGTAATGCATACGGAACCACAGTTACAAGCCTAATCCTCCTACTGGACAGGCCGGATAGGACATTTTGGTCTTCATTACTGAAAAGGATTAGGTCCCAATTCCTGCCCCATACTTTCTCTGCCATTTGGAAGTCAGGTGCACCTGGGGACATATTGTAGAGGCAAGAAATGATCTCCAAAACATGTCCAATTTTATTATGAGCTTCACATTCCTTTTATATCATTCATGAATCAGTGTTGTCAGCATGTGTCAGCATGTGACGTAAACACAAACCATGTATGTACACAGGTCACATGAAACTTTAAAGACATCAGCATTTTTTCTATCTGGAGACTGAAGTCCACAGAGGGTGCTGTGGTCAGCAGAGCTTTTTTCTTATCTAAAGCTGTCTGTAAATACGGCTTAACAAAACAATTGAATTCACTTCACAACAAGTTAAGAACATATCTTTTCAAACATAAATGTCCTTGTACTCTCTTCAAAGAAGGAAAGACAAACAGGGTCTGGCTTTACAGCTTTAAACAACATATGCCTAAGGAAAATTACCAAGGTTCATGATACATGTCCCTTCAATTATCTGCCAGGTTGTTATGCTAAATGGCCTCTTTGGACAGCCACTTAAGGGCAAATTTTGTAAGAAGCGCCCAAAAGTTGGGCGCCAAAGTAGGCACTGTTCAGCGCGAGTCAAGTAAAATTGGGTGCTATTTAACGAATCACGCTGAGCGGAACCTATTTTTGAGGCGCCCAATAAATAGGCCAAAAGTTAAGTGCCCATGCGAGCGCTTAAGCACACTTAAGAGCAGCGATTCTACAACAAGGCGCCTAACACGTATCCAGGCCCACGCCTAACGTGCATAACGCCTGTTTTTTGTTGTTTTTTTTTGAAGGCCGCCTAAATTTTTAGAGGCGCCTTATTGCAGAATCGCTGTTTCTTGATAGGCGCCTAAGTTTCAATTATTGATGATTAAAAAGCTGAATTGAGCTTGTTAAATCGATTTAGATAGGCGCCTATCTTAGTTGGGTGCCTCCGAAATAGGTGCCTAACATTAGGCACCGGTTACAGAATTTCGGCCTTATTGTTCCTGCCGCGGCATGCACGGTCACGCTGGGAGAACTCATTGCTTTTGCCGTATTGTGGTGGTGGTAATCTGCTTCCAATGGAGGTAAATTCAAGGAGCCAAGCCATTATGTTGAGGACAGATTCAATGGTAACAACCTAGCATGACTCTTCAACAGAGAGGCTTCAGCACTGCTTGGAAACTCTTCTTGGAGGTATCTTTAATTAATGTTCAGTGGCATTAATGCTGTGTGTCTTTGGTATGAATCGATTGCTCAGATGTTCCCACTGGGGTATTAAATGTTCTCCTCAGCCATAACAGCATTAGAAAATTAAAATGTTTTTTGACATCCAATCAGTCTGTAAGGGCTCCCACTAGATGCGGAAAGCCTAAAACCGAAAGGAACAGTTATAAAGTAATGTTTTTCATGCTTCGCGAGGTTGTTTTTTATTTTTTGTTTTTACAAAGCCCATTTTGTTTTTCTTTTGATTACCAGAGTAATTACCCCAGCTTCATCGGATGTCTTTGAATTCTATGTAGGACATTTGACGTGAGCTATAAAGTAATATTTACCTGGAGATAAAATCCGCTACTCAATACTTTCATTTAAAAGATAAAACTACACCCAACCTCCAAAATGACCCGTCAGCCGACATTCACTCACCCTGTATCAATTATTTTAATTCTTGCAATTGCCAGAAGCCCACGGGAGCAGTCAAGGTCGGAAAAGAGCCCTACTTCCAGACCGATTAGAAAATCAAAAGCACATGAGCCTCTGCCGTGGTCCATCCCAGACCAAAACAGGATGCGACATCAGAGGGGCGAGAACGCAACAGAGGCCGACAGCAGCCTGTTAGAATTGCTACATCACCGGCAATCCTCTGCAGGCCGTAATTAGTTTAGAAAGTGAGAATGGGAGGTCAGTAGAGAGAAGGGGAAAACATCCCGGACTTCGGGGGCCCCCTGGTGTAGCTATTAGAAGTACACAGAGGGAGGGGGTACAAAGAGAGGGGCATATGCTGGACTAAGGGTAGGGGAAGAAATAATGGGTCTTAAAACAGAGGAGAGAGCGAGAGATGGTGGCCAATGAAGGGAGGGGGGGGAAGGGAGAGAAGTTGAACCCAAGGGATGATGTGGAGGGAGGGGGGATAGAAATACTGGATGGAGGAGTGTACATTAGAGAAATGTTGGACTGTGGGGATGGAAGACAAAAAAAAAAAGGGGAGGTGCCAGACCTACAGGAGAGGGAAGGGGAGGACAGAGATGGAAGATGGATGGCGAGCATGGAGAAAGAAGAAAATGTCAAATGGGCAGGAGACCCTGGCAAGCGAGTTAACAGAAGACAAACAGAAACCAGAGCCTGGGACCAAAATGATTTGAATAATGAACAGGCAACAAAAAGGTGGAAAAAATAATTTGATTTTCTGTTTTTTTTTATTACAATATATGTCAGATTTGAATTGTGTATCCTGCCAGAGCTGGTGTTAGACAGCGATCATGAATTAGAACCTAACAGAGAGGAAAAGTCTTTTTTGTTTATTTTGTTTACACCATAGCACCAGCGTGGGTAGGAGAGGGCAAAGGGGGTAGGGTGGGTGAAAAGGCAACAAAATAAACCTACCAGGACATTTGGGGTAAAAAAAAAAACACCCCCACACTCATTTGAGCAGGAAAATCTAATTTAAAAATCTATTCAATAGACTGAATTGAGCAATACTACAAGGCTGGGGCAGTAGGAGGTAGGGGGTTGTCAATAGAAGTTTGGAAGCAAGAAGGGAAGAGATGCTGGATGCAGGGTGGGTACAGAAAAGGGGAAATGAGACGACATTAGGAGATGTTGGTAATCTTGGGGGGGGGGGACAGAAATGGGTAAAGGCGATGCTAGAAGCCTGGGTAGCACAGGAAGAGAACAAAGATATCAACTATAGGGAGGGTTGAACCTTGAGTGCCCCCCAAACCTAGGGCTAGGCACTCAAGATTTGCCTAGAGTGCCCGATACAATTGGGTGTCATTTTAAAAATGTGTCTTTGGTAGAAGAGAATAGGACCTTGATTTTTTATATTATCTCATCTTGATTACTGTAACACTATCTACCTCTGCATTACAAAAATTTGTTGTCATAGATTACAATTAATTCAGAATACTGCTGTGAAGTCTTCATTGGCTCCCAGTTTATTTTATAATTCAATTTAAATGTGCTTGTATTTCTTTTAAAATTCTACATGGTATCTTTAATCCTCTTATTTCTTTATTTTGGAATGTTTACCATTCTCCGTTGCAAGAGGTATCCAAGAATTTAAACTCTCCCTTCCTTCTAAAAAAGGGATTAAAGGAGTCAAGATCTTCAGTCAATCTTTGGTCTTTAAATTCTCTCAACTCTGAAATGATCTCCCCCTTTTTTTTTTTAAGAAGTTCCAGTTTGTTTCAATTTTTCCATAAATCTTTAAAAACTATTCTATTTGCCAAACATTTTGAAAATTAATTATTTTTAAATTTTGCTATTATCTTCTATTTATCATTTGTAAATCATTGCCTGTTTATTGAATTTCTGTAAACCAAGTCGAGCCTTCTCAGAATGATGACTCGGTATATAAAGTTAAGCTTTAGTTTAGCTTTTTTTTTTTTTTTTTTTTTTTTTAATGTAAGCCATATTTAGCTTTTTTTAAAAAAAAAAAAATGTAAGCCATGATTAATGATTCAAGTATCAATCACAGCTTTGATTCTCTGTCTATAACTTGTCTGAAGCAGCTGTCTAGCTATTGAGACATCACCATCAAGAAGTGCAACAGGTAGCCCTGCGCAAGCCAATGGCAGGATCAGAAATATTTGATCATTTTCTAGAAGTTACTAAACTGAATGCAGCGAATTTCAAAAGGGAAAGAATCTCAGCTACCTAAGGGCAAGTGTCTAACTTTTAAAAATGACTGCAACACGAAGAAATGACATGTACTGTTATTTCAGCATATCTGATCAAAAAAAAAAATGGACCATACTACACATGAGAACTCGCATCTGTCAGCTCTAACATTGTGGGGCCACTTCAAACCTTACAGCATCTTGAAACATCTGTAAGCTTCACAAAAGATAAGAAACTGAAAAACCAGCAAAGATGTTAACATATTCCAAGGGAGCAGTCTTTTAAACACTGCAGAGGTCGCTTTAAGTGAAGACAGCACAAATTCAAACATGCATTACCATTTATAAATATAAGTCGGGTGCAAATTAGTTATTTGTGTACCGTAAATGTCAATTACATCCATATGCAATCAAATTTTGATTCACTATTAATATGTCTGCTGTTAATTATTTTAATAAAACCATATCAGTGCAAAACAGATCAAGCCTTCTAGTAAACCATTTCAGATGGTCTCCCTTCATTCAATGATGTCTCATTTTTGAAAAGAGAACTTATGTGGCTTAGATTTCTGCCTGGGGGAGGGTCACGCCAATCAAACAGAATGTTCCATTTGATCTGAAAGGCCAGAACACAGGAAATAGCCTCAGAAAATATTTGTCACATAGGAAATACTACTTCTGGGGGTCATTTACCCCCCCTTTTTTTTTTTTTTACTAAACCATGATAGCAGTTATTAGCGCAGGGAGCTGTGCTGAATGCTCCGTGCTGCTCCCGATGTTCAGAGTTCCTATCAGCGTCAGGAGAAGTGCGAAGCATTCAGCGCAGCTCCCTGTGCTAATAACCTCTATTACGTATTAGAAAAGGTCGGCACACGGTATCTGCCACAAGGCCCGTAAGTATAATATGCAGCGGACAGCATGCATCATTAGCCTACCACTTCCCTGCTGGGGGGGGGATGGAGGGGATGGAGGGGGGAGCTTAGTCAACCTGCCCTTTGTCTTGTTTGGCAAGACCTTTTTCTGTTGAAACTGAGAGGAAGAGGGAAATGCGGTAAGCTCTTGTATGAAGGAGAATACACTAAGTAAGTCCTTGTATGATACAGGTGGCCTACGTCAAAACTCTTGTTTTCTGTAATTGGTCCCCAATGGTGGAACTCTTTGCCCCAACATATCAAAAACAAAAAAGACATCTCTTCTTTTAAAAAATCCTTGAAAACACACCTTTTTAAAGATGCTTTTAACATTTAAACTTTCTAGATTTTATGATATTTCTTTTCTAATAATTACCCTGTTTCCTTTTGTTTTCCCCTTATTTGTCTTTCTCGATATAACAGATGTATCTTTTTACCCTCCTCCCCTTCCAACTAATGTCTGTCTTGTCTTAATCTTAATGTTTATGTATTTTGTATTTATTTTTTAATTCTATCCTATTTTATAAATTATGTACATCGCTTTGTAAACAGATTCAGCGATTCATCAAATATTTAATAAACCTTGAACCTAGAAACCTTGATTAGCACTGGGGATTGAAGAGACCAACTTCCCGATCGCGAGGAACCTCCTGGATATTTAGAGGCCATGTTCAGGTGACGATGAAAAAAATATATATATATTTTCTCCCACATTGCGCCTCTTAAGCAAACTTAGGCCGTATTTGTTGGACAGCACGTTGAAGACTATTCTACAATCTGTGGTGCTATCATGTTTCGACTGCTGCAATCTGGCGCTTTTGGGCTTGCCTGCAACAAGGTTAGGTGCTTTGCAGGTTGCACAAAATTCAGTTGTCAAGACGCTGTTCCGGTTGAGACGGACCGAACATGCGACACAATAATACGTTTCAAGTTTCAAGGTTATTAAAAGATTTTTTAGACCGCTTAATCAAATATCTAAGCAGTTTACAATGTAGAATTACATAAAAACATATACCGTATTTTCTCGCATATAACGCGCGCGTTATACGTGGTTTTTACGTACCGCGCATACCCTCGCACGTTATACGCGTGAGCGCGTTGTACAAAAATTTTTTACATAGTTCCCCCCCCCCCCCGACGTCCAATTCACCCCCCGCAGGTCCGCTCGCACCCCCACCCCGAAGGACCGCTCGCACGCACCCCCACCCCAAAGGACCGCTCGCACGCACTCCCACCCGCACCCCCACAGCCTCCCGACCCCCCCCCCCCATCATGTAGAAGCTCCTACCGGTGTCCTGCTGCTTCCTCTTGGCGGTCCCGACACCCAACACGATCAGGGCAAGAGGGAGCTCAAGCCCTCTTGCCCCCCCGACTCCCCGACACGATCGGGGCAAAAGGGAGCCCAAGCCCTCTTGCCCCGCCGACTCCCCAACTCACCGACAATATCGGGCCAGGAGGGAGCCCAAGTCCTCCTGGCCCTGGCGACCCTCCCCCCCCGCTAGTTGTTTGGGCCAGGAGGGAGCCCAAACCCTCCTGGCCACGGCGACCCCCTACCCCCACACCGCACTACATTACGGGCAGGAGGAATCCCAGGCCCTCCTGCCCTCGACGCATACCCCCCTCCCCACAACGACCTCCTCCCCAAGAACCTCCGACCACCCCTCCCAGCCGACCCGCGATCCCCCTGGCCGACCCCCACGACACCCCCACCCCCCTTCCCCGTACCTTTGTGTAGTTGGCCGGACAGACGGGAGTCAAACTCGCCTGTCCGGCAGGCAGCCAACAACGGAATGAGGCCGGATTGGCCCATCCGTCCCAAAGCTCCACCTACTGGTGGGGCCTAAGGCGCCTGGGCCAATCAGAATAGGCCCAGGAGCCTTAGGTCCCACCTGGGGGCGGGGCCTGAGGCACATGGGCCCAACCCGACCATGTGCCCAAGGCCCCGCCCCCAGGAAGGACCTAAGGCTCCCGGGCCTATTCTGATTGGCCCAGGCGCCTTAGGCCCCACCAGTAGGCGTAGCTTTGGGACAGATGGGCCAATCCGGTCTCATTCCGTCGTTGGCTGCCTGCCGGACAGGCGGGTTTGGCTCCCGTCTGTCCGGCCAACTACACAAAGGTACGGGGAAGGGGGGTGGGGGTGTCGTGGGGGGTCGGTCGTTGGGAGGGGGGTTTGCGTCGAGGGCAGGAGGGTTTGGGCTCCCTCCTGGCCCGAACAACTAGCGGGGGGGGGGGGGTCGCCAGAGCCAGGAGGACTTGGGCTCCCTCCTGGCCCGATATTGTCGGGGAGTCGGCGGGGCAAGAGGGCTTGGGCTCCCTTTTGCCCCGATCGTGTCGGGGAGTCGGGGGGGGGGTAAGAGGGCTTGAGCTCCCTCTTGCCCCGATCGTGTCGGGTGTGCCGCGGTTGGCTGGGGCAAGAGGGCTTGAGCTCCCTCTTGCCCCGATCGTGTCGGGGAGTCGGGGGGGCAAGAGGGCTTGAGCTCCCTCTTACCCCAATCGTGTCGGGGGTGCCGCGGTTGGATGGGGCAAGAGGGCTTGAGCTACCTCTTACCCCGATCGTGTCGGGGAGTCGGGGGGGCAAGAGGGCTTGAGCTCCCTCTTGCCCCGATCGTGTCGGGGGTGCCGCGGTTGGATGGGGCAAGAGGGCTTGAGCTCCCTCTTACCCCGATCGTGTCGGGGAGTCGGGGGGGCAAGAGGGCTTGAGCTCCCTCTTGCCCCGATCGTGTCGGGGGTGCCGCGGTTGGCTGGGGCAAGAGGGCTTGAGCTCCCTCTTGCACCGATCGTGTCGGGGAGTCGGGACCGCCAAGAGGAAGCAGCAGGACACCGGTAGGAGCTTCTACATGATGGGGGGGGGTCAGGAGCCTGTGGGGGTGCGAGCGGTCCTTCAGGGTGCGGGTGCGAGTGCGTGCGAGCGGTCCTTCAGGGTGCGGGTGCGTGCGAGCGGTCCTTCGCGGTGGGGGTGCGAGCGGTCCTGCGGGGGGGGGGTGAATCGGACGTCGGGGGGGGGCATCAGGCTTTCAGGGTGGGGACAGGACTTCAAGGGGGAGAGGAGAGTCGGGGCGGGCGAAAGGAGAGTCGGGGTGGCCAGAGGAGAGTCGGGGCGGGCGAAAGGATTGTCGGGCGGCGACGGGAGAGTCGGGCAGCATGCGCGGTATATGGGTGTGCGCGGTATATAAAAATTTCTGTACATAGATTTGTGTTTTTCGCGCGCTATACCCGTGTGCGCGTTTTACACGGGTGCGCGTTATCTACGTGAAAATACGGTAACTTTATAAAAACAAATAAAACAAGGGGAACTGGAAGACAATCCGATTATTAAAAGCACAAGACGTACGGACAACTGCCAACAATAGGGGAGTGGGAGAGAACTACAATTTATATAGAAAAGATTCAACATAAAGGGAAAGTACGATAGGCTGGGGTAAAAGATTAACAATTTACTTTATATTTTAAGTTATATTGGTTGAAATTGGGGAAATCAAATACGTTATAAATTGCTAGCGATGGTCTATCTGTGTGAATAGATTGGAACCAAAAAGCCTGGCAGGTAGTATTCTGCCATATGTTCCATTACCAAAATTGTGTTCTGTTCATTATGCTCATTTGCATATTCCGCCTGTCAAGTGTCTGAGGTTGAAGGTATCAAGAACAAGCATGTTTTTGTGCATGGGCCCTCAGGAATGCAATGAAGTATCTACGTATATCCACCAGCAGGGAAACTTAAGCGATTATTGAAGAGACACTTGTTCTGTAAAATGATATAAGGGAACTAGGTCTATTACATTTGCCAAAGCGCTGGCCACTAATCTGTTCGTTTTAAACATGTATTGTGTGTATATGTGTTTTGCATACGTTTTCGCTGTAAACCGCTTTGTATAAAGCGGGATATAAATGAATAAACCAAAGAAACCTGTGTAGATTCAGTATGGCTACCTTCATGGGTATATTGAGTCAGGAAAACCCAGGCCTGATGTAATAGTCCTATCACTACGATGCCTAGTATGAGGAAAGACTAAAACGGGTGGAAGGACATAATCGAAAGGAACGTCTAAGTCCATTTTCGTCTAAGTCGCAAGTCGTCCAAAGTAAAAAACAGCTCAACACATTTTCAAAAAATACGTCCAAATTTTTTTTCGCTTCAAAAATCGTCTAAGTATACGTCCTGTTAATCCGATCGCCCAAGTCGGTAAATCATCCATCTTTATACCACATTTTCATCCAACTTTTTGTCCAAGTCAAAAACGCCTAGAACAAGCCCTGTTGGACATGGGAGGGGTCTGCAAATAACCTAGGTCTAATTCTAATATGGCTAATTCTAATAGGTCTAATTCTAATATGAACACCCAGACATGGTACCTAAATAGTGGGGTACCTTACAGGGCACTGCTGTGAACTTCACAAAAAGGGTGCCATGTCTTCATCTCAGTACAGCGCCCTTATAGGTCATGGTGAGCCCCCCAAACCACCTCCAAAATCCCCTAGACCCACTTATCTACCACCCCAATAGCCCTTATGGCTGCAGGAGCCACTTATATATCAGTACAAAAGGGTTTTGGGGGTGTAAAGGGGAGAGCACATGTTTCAATATCAATTCAGTGATTACAGGGGCTTATGGGCATGGGTCCTCCTCTCTATGGGTCCCTAACCCATCCCCAAGACAGCTTAAAATGCCTCTGTGCAGCATAACTAGGCTTTCCTATGCCAGGCGATGATGTTCTGGAGGCACAATTTTAAAGTTGTGATTAATATTTTTATGGGGATGGGGGAGGGTCATTGATCACTGGGGCAGTGTGTTGGGGATCTGTCTTATGTGTTTGCAGTGCTTATCTGGTGACTTTAGGTGGGTTTTTGTGACTTAGACCATGTTTTAAATGGTCTAAGTCACAACGTCCAAGTTCCATCAATCCTGTGCTGTATAACTTTCGGTTATACATGCAGTACGACTAAGTCTAACCCTGCCCCCGTCCCGCCCTCAACACTCCTCCTGAAATGCCCCGTTTAGTTATGGTCGTTCAGCGGCACTATGAAGACCTAGGTTATTTAGAAATACATCCAAAACCCGTTTTTATTATCGGCACTTGGACGTATTTTGACAATGTTCGTCCAAGTGCCGACTTAGGCCGGTTTTTGGATGTTTTTCTCTTTCGATTATAAGCCCTTAAGGGCTCTTCAGCTGGCAAAAGAGAAGGCTGAGGGGGAGATATGACTGAAGTCTACAAAATCCTGAGTGGAGTAGAACGGATACAAGTGGATCGATTTTCCACTCTGTCAAAATTTACAAAGACTAGGGGGACACTCGATGAAGTTACAGGGGAATACTTTTATAAGCAATAGGAGGAAATTTTTTCACTCAAAGGATAGTTAAGTGCTGGAATGCATTGTCAGAGGTTGTGGTAAGAGCAGATAGCATAGCTGGTTTTAAGAAGGGTTTGGACAATTTCCTGGAGGAAAAGTCTATAGTCTGTTATTGAGAAAGACATGGAGGAAGCCACTTCTTGCCCTGGATCAGTAGTATAGAATGTTGCAACTCCTTGGGTTTTACCCAGGTACTAGAGACCTAGATTGGCCACCGTGAGAACAGGCTACTGGGCTAGCAGGATCATTAATATGACCCAGTATGGCTGTTCTTATGTTCTTATGTGAGCCAAGTATAGGACAATCAAGCCACAGTAACATCACTGATGAGGTTGGCTCTGAGGCACTGTGGTATGAGGCATTATGACATCACAATCTCAGCTCTGGAATGTTGTTTGCATTGGGGTTTCGGAATCTTGCTATTCTTTGAGATGCTGGAAATGTTGCTGCTCTTTGAGTTTTGGCCAGGTACTGATGACATGGATTGGCCACGGTGAGAATGGGCTACTGAGCTTGAAGGACCATTGGTTTCAAGGTTTCAAGGTTTATTAAATATTTGATAAATCGCTATATCTTTATACAAAGCGATGTACATTAAAATACAATTAGTTAAGATAAAAACATACAATAAATATATAAACATTAGATATTAGACAAGACAAACAACAATTGGGAGGAAATGGAGGTTAAAGTTACATATCTTATAATAAGAAACACATTTAAGGGTAAAACATTAAGGAGGTAGTAAAATTCTTGAAACAAAAAAAAATTTTTATTTAAAAAAAAAACTAAATTTTTTATGTATTAAAAATCTTTTTAAAAAGAAATGTTTTCAAAGATTTCTTAAAAGAGGGAATGTCTTTTTCATTTTTTATGTATTGGGGCAATGAATTCCACCATTGGGGGCCCACGACCGAAAACATATCTAATCTACGGGTGCCTATAATTTTTAAAGATGGAATAACTAATAAGTTTTGGGAAGATGATCTGAGTGCGCGTGCGGAACTATAGGGAATTAGCATTTTAGAAATGCACTGAGGTTCTTTGAAAATCAAGTTTTTAAAGATAAGTAATAGAACTTTAAACTGTATACGCTGGCAAATAGGAAGCCAATGTGCATCTTTAAAGAGTGGAGTCACATGATCAAATTTCCTGGCATCATAGATTAGTTTTATAGCCGTGTTTTGAACAATTTGCAGTTTGGTCTGACCCAGTAAGGCTATTCTTACGTTCTAAGCCCGCTTAAGGATGGTTCATGTAGTGGGCTGAAAACCTGAGGATCCAGGTTCAATTCCCACTGCAGCTCCTTGTAATACTGGGCAAATCACCTAACCCGCCTCCATCCGAGGTATTTAAAATAAATAAATAAGAGGAGAAACTTAGGCCCTCTTTCACCAAGGTGTGCTAACCGATTAGCGTGCACTAAACGCTAACGCGTGCATGTTAGTCTATGGACATGTTAGCGTATCTTAGTAAAAGAGGGGGTTAGATTGTGAGAAAGTGCCTGCATAGAGTGTGGAGCAGTGGTTAAAGCTACAGCCTCAGCACCCTGAGGTTGTGGGTTCAAACCCACGCTGCTCCTTGTGACATGGGGCAAGTCACTTAATCCCCCCATTGTCCCCAGTACATTAGATAGATTGTGAGCCCACTGGGACAGTCAGGGAAAACTGCTTCAGTACCTGAATTAACTCACGTACCGTTCTGAGCTCCCCTGGGAGAACAGTATAGAACATTGAATAAATAAATAGTGTGAAAAGTTTCAGCCTCTGATAACTAGAGCTGGTATTGTGACATCATAATGCCTCATTCCACCAATGCTTAAGAGCCAACCTCATCAGTGATGTCACAATGGCTTGAGTGTCCAAGACTTGGCTCACTTTTACTACTTTTTGATTTCTAGAGTGGCGCAGTGGTTAAAGCTACAGCCTCAGCAACTTGACATTGTGGGTTCAAATCCACGCTGCTCCTTGTGATCCTGGGCAAGTCACTTAATTCCCCCCCCCCCCATTGCTCCAGGTACATTAGATAGATTGCGAGTCCACTGGGACAGACAGGGAAAGATGCTTAAGTACCTGAATAAATTTGTAAGCTGTTCTAAGCTCCCTTGGTAGAACGGTACAAGAATCCATGACCAGTCATTATGACTCACTGATGCCGGAACTTCTCATTCATAGCACGCCCTTGCAGAAGTAGGGAGTTTTCTTTTGGTGGGGGAGGGGTTTAATCATTTTTATTAGAAAGGGTACAACCGGGTTACAGGAACAACAATAATATCAAAAGCGCAAATACAAAGGGGCATTATATACACAAGAAAATACACTCTCCACAAATAAACACATAAATAGCACAGGTACAGCAGGGCAACAAAGAGAAACCCAAAGGGAAGCCAGCCCCACCCAGCAAATAGAAACGAAGAAATAGTTGGCCCATACAAGCAAAACCACCAGTAATACATAAAGGCCGAGGGCCCCAAATGCTCCCAGATGGAGAGAGTTTTATTGTTTATTGAAAGTTTCTATACCGCTAATAATGGCTGGGGAGTCAATTCAGAGCAGTTTACATGAGCTTCAGTAATGGTGTTATAATACATGAGCTATGATAAAAGGAGGCACGCCACAGCAGAGAGAAATTCCAGCATCAGCGAGTCACAGCAAGAAATAGCTTATGTAGATGCGAGGGTCCCTGCAAAGAGAAAAGGTTGCCGAGGTGTTTAGAGAGAGATGCTGGAGCACAAAAGAGGTGCAGGGGAAGAAAGCAGGGGAGTCCCGAGTAAGCACCGCACCCCCAACTGCACTGGGCCCTCAGGCACTGCCCGGTTGCCTGAATGGTCAGTCTGCCCGTGGATTGGAGCCATCATGGGCAGCAGTGACTTGGATCACTCCTACCCTATGCCAGATTCAATCTCAAAATTGTTGCTGTTAAGGCAGCCGCAGGAAGTAAGGGGAGGCCCCCACTTTTGATCAGGCATTTCTGGCCAAAACTAAAAAAAGCAATATTAGAATTTTGGGATGGTTTCAGTGCCAAAATCAAAACTGAAATTCACTAGGCCTCTAATCTGTAAATAAAACAGACATATTTATGTTGCTAGTTTTTAACTCTTCTAATCTTCTCTCCCCACCGACTGCAACGTTGAGGACCAGTGCATAACATGCAGCTTTGCAGAGGACTTCTTTATTCTAGGAAGTACTGTGAAGGTCAAAAATACAGAGGGGAGGGAAAAAAAAATAGGTCCAGCAGGCAAGATTTTATCTGCAGACTGCTCCAATGTTCTGAAGAGCCCATGACTGAACACTGCACTGCCCACAAATCATGCACGCTAATGAAAATGTGTCTCTGTGCTGGAGGAAGACAGGACAGTGCAGGAATAAAAATGTGTTTTCAGAATGGTATCTGCAAAGGTAAAATTGGACTCTCTCCAAAGCTGCAATACCATACACCAGACAAGGGGCAATCGCATAGCTATTGCCTTCAGGTTGACTCTGAGGAATGTCACAAGTTTTCAAAACTATGAAAAAATGTAAACACCAAAAAATTACAATGGGGAACTGACGGATGCATTATTTCCAGAAAGTCAGATTAGCTTTTCTCTGTTCTACCTCCTTTTTAAGCTGGCTGAATTTTGTCTACAAGGATAAGAAATTTTAAAAAAAGGTGGTCAAACAGATGACTCTTCACCTGGTAAAGATAATCCCAATAGAAAAGATGAACCCAACGTCAGCGATTTGCAGGGTTGTTTGGTTTTTTTTTACTTGGGAACTAACAGGCCCTTTTACTAAGGTGCGCTAGCGTTTTTAGCGCACGCAGGAAATTACCGAGCACTACGCTTCTAGAACTAACGCCAGCTCAATGCTGGCATTAAGGTCTACTGCGTGAGGCAATTCAGTGCGTGCTATTCCGCACATTAAGCCCTAATGCAGCTTAGTAAAAGGAGCCCTAAATCTCCATTGTTGTACCCCTGAAGAAGTCCATTTATTGGTCGAAACATGCAAAGACGTAGACGGTTTTTGTATTATGTTATTTTATCTTTTAGATAGGGAGAAATTAGGTTCTTACCTGCTAATTTACTTTCTTTTAGCCTCTCCAGACCAGCATAGGACCCCACCCTATCTATTGTCGTGTTTCTTGCATGGAGATTTTCATTTTTTGGGTGGTTTCTAGTATTTTTCTAGAGCTGGGGAGATTAAGAACAGCGGCTATGGCTTGGCTGGTGAGCTGTGGGGACCTTTGCTTTTTGTATTTTCCAGCAGCGTTCTTGTTTTTATTTGTTGATACTCTAGTTCAGAGTCCTGTTTGTTTTCTGCATATAGTTCTTATTTCTGCTTGGCTATTCGGCAGACTGAGGTAATTAGGGAGGGGGTCACATGATATGTACAGTTCCAAAGTTTTGTCTCAGTCTCCACCTGCTGGTCATGATGAGATATAAACCTGCTTGTAAGATTAACCTATGCTGATCTGGAGAGTTGCTAAAGAATATGAGGCTCATAATCTGGAAGGGAAAAAAAAAAATAAAGTCTAAAAAGTGGCCTAAATGGGTACTTGGACGATCAAAAAAGCCTGATCGTCCAAGTACCCATAATCAAAGCTGGTTTTAGATGTATCTAAAACCAGCTTAGTCCTTTCCCCTACCTCTAAACGCATAGAGCAAAAAGAGGCACTTTTAGAGGAGGGGAAAAGGCGGGAGGTGGGCCAACCTAGACATAGCCATACAGCAGGTATAACCAAAAGTTTAGGCAGGTTGACTAGTCGTCATTTATACGTTTTGACTTAGACCAAGTCAAAACAGGTATAAGTGCCGAAAAAGGGGCCACTGAGCTGATGGTGGCTGGCGCAATCAGCTCAGCGGCCCAGCAACCTAACCACCCCTCACCGCAACCATCAGGGCAAGAGAGATGCCTTATCTCCCCTGCCGCAATAGCGATACCACCAAGTGTCGCTCAAACCCCTGTGGGCGGGGTTTGAACCACCTTGGCCAATCAGGCCCTAAGCCAGCCATTCGAAGGATGACTGGCCTGCCGGATGGACGGGCTTGGGACCGATCTGTCCGGCCAACGTTTTTCAGGTACAGGGGGGGGGGGTGTCGAGTTGGGGGGATAGGGTGGTCGCCTGGGCAGGAAGGGTTGGGCTCCCTCCTGCCCGATCTTGTAGGGGGGGGTCGTGTGGCTAGGAGGGCTTGGGCTCCCTCCTGGCCCGATCATAATTGGCGGGAGGGTTCGCGGATCACCGGGGCAAGAGGACTTGAGCTCCCTTTTGCTCTGATCGTAATCGGCGGGGAGGCGGGGGTCGTGGATCGGCAGGGCGAGGAAGGCTTGGCATCTCTCCTGGCCTGTTGTCGGGGGGGGGGGGGGGTTGTGGGTCTCTGGGGCAGGAGGCTACAGGCCGGTGAGCCTGACTTCAATTATAGTGAAGATGGTGGAAGCTATGATCAAGGACGGCATTTGCGAGCACATCGAGAAGAATGACCTATTGAGAACAAGCCAGCACGGATTCTGTAAGGAAAGGTCGTGCCTAACGAACCTTCTGTACTTCTTTGAGGGAATAAGCAGTCGGGTGGACAATGGGGAACCCATAGACATCATTTACCTCGATTTTCAAAAGGCTTTCGACAAGGTGCCACATGAAAGGCTGCTTAAGAAGCTGTGGAACCACGGGGTGGGAGGGGATGTGCACAGATGGATCAAGCACTGGTTGTCGGGCAGACTGCAGAGGGTCGGAGTAAAGGGTCAATATTCTGACTGGCGGGGAGTCACAAGCGGTGTGCCACAGGGGTCGGTGCTGGGGCCGTTACTCTTTAACATATTTATCAATGACCTGGAAAAGGAGGAAAAGTGCGAGGTTATAAAATTTGCAGACGATACCAAACTGTGCGGCAGAGTTAGGACCAGGGAGGAGTGTGAGGACCTACAAAGAGACCTGGACAAGCTGGAAGACTGAGCAAACAAATGGCAAATACGCTTTAACGTGGACAAATGCAAGTCATGCATATAGGGAAAAAGAACCCGTTGTTCAACTACAAATTGGGGGGGGTATTGTTGGGAGACAGCAGACTTGAGAGACTTGGGTGTGCTGGTGGATGCATCACTGAAGCCATCTGCACAGTGCGCAGCAGCCTTGAAAAAAGCCAACAGGATGCTTGGCATCATAAAGAAGGGCATAACAACCAGAACACGGGAAGTCATCATGCCATTGTATCGAGCGATGGTGCGTCCACATCTGGAATACTGCGTTCAGTATTGGTCGCCGCACCTCAAGGACATGGCGGTACTTGAAAGAGTCCAAAGGAGAGCAACGAAAATGGTAAAAGGGCTGGAACACTGCCCATACGACGAGAGGTTGGATAGGCTGGGGCTCTTCTCTCTGGAGAAAAGGAGGCTCAGGGGAGATATGATAGAGACGTTCAAGATCATGAGGGGCATAGAGAGGGTGGATAGGGACAGATTCTTCAGACTGAAGGGGACAGCAAATACGAGGGGGCATTCGGAGAAACTGAAGGGAGATAGGTTCAAAACAAACGCAAGGAAGTTTTTTTTCACCCAAAGGGTCGTGGACACTTGGAATGCGCTACCGGAGGAAGTGATCAGGCAGAGTACGGTACAGGGATTGGACGGATTCCTGAAGGATAAAGGGATCATGGGATACTGAGGGAGGAGCTGGGATGTAACACAAGTATAGAAAGCTAACCAGGTAATGAGTATAGAAACCAAACCAGGTCGTGCATGTGCAAGACCGGAGGGTTAGGACTTCGATAGGAAGACAGGACTTAAATGAGAAACCAAGGTGGCAAGGGAGCCCCTTCTGGTGATACAGACAGGTCGTGACCTGTTTGGGCCGCCGCGGGAGCGGACTGCTGGGCAGGATGGACCTATGGTCTGACCCGGCGGAGGCACTGCTTATGTTCTTATGAGGCCTTGAGCTTCCTCCTGCCCCAATGTTGTTGGGGGGAGGGGATTCTGTAACCAGTGTTGTTTTTGACAGACACCGGTTACAGAATCCAGCTGTTAGGTGAAGGACTGGCTCTTCCTTCGCCTAAAAGCTCTAGTGTTGGGCGTTTGCGACTTAGGCTGTTTTTGGTTGATTATATGTTGTTAGTGTAGATGTAGTGGTTGTCTGGGCATTTAAACAGCTGAACGTAGAGGCAGGACATTATAAAAAAAAAAAAAAAAACCTCCTTTTGGACGTTTTTTTTGATAATGGACATTTTCCCTGCTTCTACTTTCAACATTTAAAGCCTTAGGCCAAAAGGGGACTGATATTTTTTTTATTATTATTATGCCCCTCTACGGTTCTATATTATTTTATCTTTACCAAATTATTTTATTACATAACATCATTACAACCCCTTTGTAGTCCAACGTTTTTTTCCCTTTATTCAGTCTGATCGTTCTATAACCACTCATTTTTTCATAGTTTATATTTTATTAAATGTAATTTTAACCGATGAAGACATTTTTATTCATGACTACAACCATTTCTACCTTCGAGGATTTTTTCCGCCTTTTGTGTTTCAACATCAGCATTTTTTTTTTTAAATCAAACATTTCTGGTATGTATCTCCTTCTTTTAACACATATACATTTCACTATTGATCACATCATTTGGGCTCCCACATCTCACCTTTTCACCATAATTTTCATTCAGACATCCTCACTTGGCACAAGTATAATTCTATACTCGTGTACTCCTATGCTTCACTTCACTCATAACATTGCTAGACCTTCATTCATATAAATCACCTAAAAAACACTTAATTTTGGTTTCTCGTTATCATTTTTAATGTCCTCACCTTTCCCCATCATATATCATCATCTACATCATATATATCCATTATATGTCTTAATTTCACCATTTTTACACTTCTATCATTATTTCTTAATATGTGATTTTTGCCAAATAACAAACCTTTTTATACACTTAGGACCTCTGAGGAAGATGGTTTTAAGTCGAAACACGGACCATGGTGGGTCCCCAACTTCCAAAAGCATATGCGGATTCTGATGTTGTAATGTGAATTTCATTATCTGATTGACTAAAACATGTTATTAATGGCGTTATAATACACGAGCTATCATAGCTCAAGTATTATAACACCATAAATAAACACTGGCACCATGAATATTATCTCCGCAGTCTTTTTGTGCTGTTCTCCATGTTGGGTTCATCATACTTAAAGATCTTTGGAATATCTTTACCAAGTGACGAGTTGTCTGTTTAAACTTGTTTTTTGTTATCCTTGTGGACATTTTGCAAGGTATTTCAACTCGTTTGCTTCTTTGAATTTTGTCTAAAATTCTCCACTGCCCAAATTACTTCTTCACTTAATCACTGCCTAGTGAAATGCTAGATAATGGCAGATAAAGACAACGGGTCAATATTCAACGCAATTTAACCAGCCAAAAATGGATACTGGTAAGGGCCTAGTGACAGAGCTCTGAGGTTGTAGGATCAAATCCCAGTGCTACTCCTTGTGACCCTGGGTAGTCGCTTAGCCTGACTTCTGTAACCGGTGCCATTGTCGGCGGCCACCTTAAAAGCGGAAGCTGACCGTGGGTCAATCACACAACAGCACAAGATACAGAATTGTGCCTCCAGCAAGAGGTAGGCACCTGAAATATAGGCCAGGGTTTTCCTGGCCTACATTTCTGGTGCCAATCTATGATGTGAACTATGCGCCTGTAGGCCGCCTAATGCCACGTCCGCCATTAGCCATGCCCACAGTGGCGTTAGGCGGTTTATAGCATCTACGGAGGAACGATTCTGGTACTGAATTTTTAGGCGCCTTGAAACAGCATTTTTTTTTTTTTAACCGAGTTTGGGCCCCTAAAAAATTGGTGCTGGTTCGAGAATCCGGGCCTTAATCCTCCATTGCCCCAGCTACAAAAATAAGTACCTGTATGTACGTAAACTATTTTGAATATATAACAAAAAACACAGTATACAAGTCCCATCCCCCTTAAATTGTTGTTTGGAGCTAACCGCTAATTTTCAATAGCCCTTAACCGTTAGTGCTGCTGAAAATAGCCAGTTTAGCGCAGAACTGAAAACCAGCTATTTTGTGGACATTCTAGGGACGAAATTGGCACTTCATCTTCGTCTACGCAGGTGGGGGCAGGCACTCCGACATAGAACTATGTTTCGCCAGTGAGGACCTTTTTCAAGGAATTCCCCCTTAGAGCAACACGGCTAAAACGGATGAACGAGGGAAGCATGTGTCTGTTGCTCTAAGGGGGAATTCCTTGAAAAAGCCCCGCCCACGTAGATGAAGATGAGTATTTCACTACTTTAAAAATTTAACTAAAAATCTAATTAATGCTATAAGATATTCATAATATTTATTTGGGACCGATGACGATTTGGGTGCTGCTATTCTGTATGTTTTAAAAGTTTGGATTCATACAGAAGGAAGTCTATAACATTCTACTTATGAATTTCTATTTATAAGTTTGTATCTATAAGACTGGTTTGCATTGAGTTTGAACAGTGAGTCTTTAGATTTTCATAAATACCGAGCTGGTTTAAATTTATTCCTAGGATAAGCAGCATGAAATCTGTTCTACTCCTTGGGATCTTGCTAGATACTTGGGAGCTGGGTTGGCCACTGTTGGAAATAGGATACTGGGCATGATGAACCTTCAGTCTGTCCCAGTATGGCAAATCTTATGCTCTTATCACAATATAAGCAAGACAACAAAATCAACATAGCATAATAAAACAGATTACAACTTCATAAACTTCCTCAGGACATAAAACCAAACACCAATTTCCATAAGCCTGCTCAAAAAATTACGCCCTAACCTTTATTTCTAAATTTTAAAAGGTCATTTTCCAAGTGGAAAAGCATTACATATAACGAGCAAAGGAGAACACTTGACATCATGTCTCAACTCTGTGGTATGTTCTCAATAAAGGAACCTGAAGTTAATCTTATCCACACCAAAATGACATATCCCAATTGGCAACCATATTTATTTATTTAATTTATATACTTATATCTTAAGTGGTTTTACATTCGGTTGCACTATCTGTCCTGGTGGGCTCAACTCTATCTAGTGTACCTGGGGTGATTAAGTGACTTGCCTACGGTCACAAGGAGCAGTGAGGGATTTGAACCCACAACCTCAGGGTGCTGAGGATACAGCTCTAACCACTGCGCCACACACTCTCCATAGAAAGTGAGAACCTGTAAGATATCCTCCCGTATGGAAGACGGTTTCTAGTTGCCGTCCTCCATCACACTTCAGTCTCCTGGGTAACATTTAACATGCTTTTCTGAACAGGGGTGTAAATCCCTTAAAACAGTGAAGGTACAAACAAAATCTATAGTTATCTACTGCCCTATCAGATGTCTCTAAAAAAGGCAGAAAATTTCTCAGAAATAAAGGCTACCACCCCCTCCCCCCCACACACGTTTTACTATACCATAGAGTGGTTTTTAGCGCCAGCCACGGAGGTAACAGCTCCAACACTCGCAGGAATTCTAAGAGCGTTGGAGCTGTTACCGTCTCGGCCGGCACTAAAACCATGCTACGGTTTTGTAAAAGGGAGGGGAAGAACAAAATTAAGGCGATACCTTTTATTCAACTAAATACATTTCTTGACTAGCTCTTATCGCCCTCTTTTACAAGGGTGCGCTAAGCGTTTTAGCACGCCCTAAATCAACGCGTGCAACTAACCTTTAACACGTCCATAGGATAACATGCATGCATTAGCATTTAGCGCGTGTTTAGCTTGCGCTAATGTTTAGCACGTGCTAAAAAGCATAGCGCACCTTTGCGAGAGAGGGGAGTATATTGTGTAAAAGCAAAAAAACTTATCTTGCACGACTAGTGATGACTATCAGTCCAAGATGGGAGTATAATATTGCCAACAGCAATCACACCTCCATTTTCCCCACTTATGGGTGGACGTTAAGAAAATTAGATCTGCCCAGTTTAAAGGACAGTTGCCAAGGCAACAGAAAAGGTTTTTTTTTTTGTTGTTTTGTTTTTATTAGAGGGCTATATAACACAGCAATGAATGAAACTGCACTTTCCTTAATCAGCCACATAGCAGTTCTTAAGCAAGAAGGGGAAAATTCTATAGCCAGAACCTAAGTTATTTGACAAATGCGAAACGGCGAAAACCCCCAATGTTCAAGCACCTAAATAAAAGGTGCCAGAATCACGCCTACGAAGGCACTGTCCAGTGCCCAACGCCACTATGGACGAGGCTAACGTCGGAAACAGTGACAGGCGACAGAAAGAGCCTACGTAGGCGCAATTCACAGCCTAGATAGGCACCAGAAATGTATTAGGCACAGAAAACCCTGGCGCCTATCTTGCGCGGAGGCATGATTCTGTATACAGCGCCATCACCTGACTGACACACGATCTGTGGCTACTTTAAAATGTTTTGAGGCTTGCAGGGATGGGGGGCAAGGACAGGACGGGGATTGAGACTGACATGGGGACAAATTTGTCCCCATGGGATCTCTCTAGAATTTACCTCCTGACATCCCTAAAGAAGTTGAGATAATACTTTATACAATACTGATCTATACAGCACTGAATGAGATAAAGGGGAGAACGGGACTTGTACACTGCTTCTTTGTGGTTACACATTCAAAGTAACACAGATGTGTTAATTATCCACACAGAAAAATCAGTGAATGATTATTAATAATAATAAATTTATTTTTATATACCGCCATACCCGGGAGTTCTAAGCGGTTCACAACAATTGGATAAGATACAAACAGTACAAGTTACTTAAAAGACAGCAATTGAAGGCAACTGATAAAAGAAATATGTGGAAGGGCATAATCAAAAAAAAGTCTAAGTCCCCTTTCGGCCTAACTCCTTAAACGTTCAAAGCAGAAGCAGGGAAAGTGTCCATAACCAAAACAAACGTCCTTGTTTTGATTATGGCCTGCCTCTACTAAACGCCCAGATCACCACTACGTCTACAAGTACACCCCCACGACGTCTACACTTTTTGGCCATAATGAACCAAAAAAACGGCTAAGCCTCAAACGTCCAACAGAAGGGCTTTTAGGCGAAGGAGGAACCAGTCCTTCGCCTAAAAGCTGGATTCTGCAACCGGTATCTGTCAAAAACAACACCGGTTACAGAATCCCCCCCCCCACAACGATCCAGGCAGGAGAGTGCCCAAACCCTTCTGTCATGTCGAACCGCGAACCCCCCTCCCCCCGACAACATTGGGGCAAGAGGGAGCCCAAGCCCTCTTGCCCCGGCGATCGTGCCCCCCCCCGACTCGATCTGGCCAGGAGGGAGCCCAAGCCTTCCTGGCCCCGGTGACCCCCCCCCTACTGGATTGGGCCAGGAGGGAGCCCAAGCCCCCCTGGCCCCGGCGACCCCCCACCCCCCACTACAATACGGACAGGAGGGATCCCAGGCCCTCCTGCCCTCGACACAACGTCCCTCCCCCCAACGACCGCCCCCCCCACGAACCCTTGATTGGAACCCCCCCGCCAACCCGCAACCCCCCCCAGCCAACTCCACGACCCCCCCACCCCCACCCCTTCCCTGAGCGTTGGCCAGACTGATGGGTGCCAAGCCAGCCCATCTGGCAGGCCAGCCTGGTCCAGAATGGGGCCAGATTGGCCCAGGCGGAAGAAACCCCGCCCACAGATAGAGCCTGAGGCGCCTGGGCCAATCAGAATAGGCCTATTTTCCTCCTCCTATTCTGATTGGCCCAGGCGCCTCAGGCCCCACCTGTGGGCAGGGTTTCTTCCGCCTGGGCCAATCCGGCCCCATTCTGGACCCGGCTGGCCTGCCGGACGGGCGGGCTTGGCACCCGTCCGTCTGGCCTACGTTCAGGTACGGGGAAGGGGTGGGGGGTCGTGGAGTCAGCCATGGGGGGTCGCGGGTCTGCGGTGGGGGTTCTGATCGGGGGTTCTGGGGGGGGGCGGTTGTTGGGGGGAGGGGGGTTGAGTCGAGGGCAGGAGGGCCTGGGATCCCTCCTGCCCGTATTGTAGTGGGGGGTAGGGGGGTCGCCGGGGCCAGGGGGGCTTGGGTTCTCTCCTGGCCCGTTAAATCGAAGGGGGTGGTCGCCGGAGCCAGGAGAGCTTGGGCTCTCTCCTGGCCAGATCGAGTCGGGGGGAGCACGATCGCCGGGGCAAGAGGGCTTGGGCTCCCTCTTGCCCCGATATCGTCGGAAGTGCCGCGGCTGCCGCGGGGCAAGAGGGCTTGGGCTCCCTCTTGCCCCGATGTTGTTTGTGTGTGGGGGGGGGGTGATGCATCGCGGCAGGAGAGATGCCTCATCTCCCCTACCGCGATGCCATCACTCCTCTACCCGAGCTAACGCGACCCGCGGCAGGAGAGATAGGGCATCTCTTCTGCCACGGGTCGCGGCAGTTCTGGTAGAGGAGTGATGGCATCACGGTAGGGGATATGAGGCATCTCTCCTGCCGCGATGCTTGCAGCGGGTAGGTTGCTGGGTCGTTGAACTGATGGCGCCAGCGGCCTCTTTTTCGGCACTTAGACCTGGTTTGACTTCGTCTAAGTCAAAAAGGTCTAAGTGCCGACTACGCAACCTGTTAATGTTTTGGTTATACCTGTTGTACGCCTAGGTGTAGGTCGGCCCACCTACCTCCCGCCCACTGCCCGCCCTTTCCCCTCCTCTAAACACGCCTCTTTTCTCTCTGTGCGTCTAGAGGCAGGGGAAAGGCCTAAGCTGTTTTTAGATACGTCTAAAAACCAGCTTTGGTTATGGGTACTTGGACGATCAGGCTTTTTGATCGTCCAAGTAGCCATTTAGGACACTTTTTAGACGTTTTGGGTTTTTTTTTTATTATTAACCCCATAAATTATAAAATGCATGCAGTATAAAAGAAGAATGTGGATAATTTTACATAGCAATATAAAAATATAATGTTAAACCTACTCGAGGTACCATACTAAGGGGCTCATAATTTAAACTTAAAAATGTCTAAAAACCCGCCCCCAAGTCAGCCTGTGGTCGACTTAATAGACAGGCCGTCCAAGTGTTGATAATCGAAACGGGTTTTTGGATGTAGCCAGGGACTTTTTATGCCTCTGAATCACGCTGTGCGCCCAGAGCTGAAAGGGGCATCTCTGAAGGAATGGTTAGGGCAGGTGCCGACCTAGACTTTGTCGTCCTGCAGGGATAACTGAATGTTTGACGAGACTTGCTAGGTGAAACTTATACGTTGTGAGTAAGATAATGTAAAGGCAGGTAGGTATAAGTGCCCAAAGTGCCCAGAAAACCACTGCAAGGACAAGTAAAGACCCACACTCCCTCCCCTCCCCCCCCCATGTTCACTGACCCCATTGCACCCCCCACAAAGTTCAGAATAAAAATGCACATACCTTCCTCAGGAATATCAGCACCTGCTATAGGAAAGCCTAGTACAGCTGCACAGAGATGGCTTAAGTAGTTGAGGGGAGGAGGGGCTAGTGAACCATAGAGAGGAGGATCCAGGCCTATAAGCCACACTAACCACTACATTAATGGTGGAAAATGTGAGCCCCTCAAAACCCTCCTCTACTGCCATATAAGTGTCACCTGCAGCCATAAGGGCTTTTGGGGTTGAAGCAAGGTGGATATAGTGGGTTGGTTTGGGGTTTGTTTGTATTTTTTTTTTGGGGGGGGGGCTCACCATAACCTATAAGTGAGTTCTGGTGAGATATTTATGTGGCACCCTTTTTGTGAAGTTCACAGCAGTGCCCTGGTAAGGTGTCCCACTGCTCTGTTGCCATGTCTGAGTGGGCAGTCCATCACAATGCTGGCCCCTCCCACGTCCAAAAGGTCTTGTTCTGGGCATTTGGGATTTTCACAAATTTTTGGTGGAGAATGTCATATAAAGATAGACTTAGTGGCAGTCTAGATGATCAAAAGCCTGGACACATAGAGAGATGATTTTTTTTTAATATATATATTTTGGACGTACTTTTCGAGAATGGACATTTTGCCGCTGCAGACTTTGGACAACTAACACCCTACGTCCAAATCGGACTTAGATGTTTCTTTTAATTATGCCCCTCTAATTGTATCCATATGTACAGACAGATGGAAATTAAATGGCCTAAAAAAATATATCAAGGTTTGAAAGCAAGCATTTTTCTGGAGAATAATTAATTGTTCAAATGAAATCAATCCCGTTCATATTACTGTTAAGGTTCAGAAATTATGGTTATGATGAAAGGACTAAAAATACATACAAAAGGGAGTGGAATCAATTGTGAACTTATACTGTAAAATCATGGAACACCAAATCACCTTGCTCAATTAAAAAAACAAACAGGAGGAATGATAAAATGTTTATGCAAATGAAAAATGTGATGTAGGAGAATGTTCTTTGCAGTTGAATTTATATTAAAACATTGTTTAATTGTGCTCAAAAACGTTATAAATTAATTGTGCTCAATCAAAACTCCTATAATTCTAAACAAAATCTATGAATAAGTCATGTTTAAAAATTTATTTTGAAGGAATGATAAACATTTATTAGAAATTAATATGGTCAATTTAAATGTAATGACTATTTTACTGTGTTATATTATTATGTATTTGTTGCATTTCTTCAATAAAAAATGTTATAAAAAAAAACCCCACAAAAAAACCCAAACATGTATAGATGGAGAGAAGCACATAGCTAATTCTACAAAAGCAAATACTACACGTTTATACCAAATGAGGCATTTTGGCGTGAATACTTTGTTCTTATCCTTTCCAAGAACGAGTTTTTAAAAATTGCCATTTGAACTCACGATGGTGACCTGCCCCAGCAAACCCCCAAAAAGCTGCGCGCCTTCATCCATCAAACACCTGACATTTTTTTTTTTACAAGCAAAGTTTACACCGCAAGCCCTGAACCCCATGAACAGTGGGGTCTTGAGGGCCAGTCTGGCTGCCTCTGAACGCTGCACGACCAAACGAAAGAGGAAAAATAACGAAACGAAAACAATCCGCACGATGGCATCGTTAATACGGGGTACAGCACGGCCGGAATTATTTAACCTCGCAGCAGCAGCCGCCGCCACCCCCCCTCCCCCAACCTCTCTGCATATGCAGCCACCTGCTGAAGAGCCCGGGGCCACCGACTGGTAACTACAATGAATCATCGGCGTCAAAAGCCAAGCCAGGACCTAATCCGACTAGAAGGCAGGGCGGCGACGAAGCATGCACCAGCTCGTGTGGCAGCACCTCAGCAGCCAGGCTCCAGCTGTCCGACTCCATGCAAGCGAGCACTCACCTCCTTCTTGACCGTGCGCAGCAACATCTGGCGCGTCTCTGCCTCTGGGGAGAGGAACAGAAAAGCACGAGCCCGGTTAGTTCCATTAAAAAAAACCAACCAAAGGGGAGCCACTAAAGCAGGGCTTTGGCGTCCCTTTACCTGTGGTAGCCATGGCGCCGCCGGCTGAGGGGAGAAGCCCGCAGGGACGCCTCGGCGAAGGTGGCAGCAGGTCGCGAGCTCCCGGCAAGCGCGAGCCAGCCAGCAGCAGCAGCAGCACCAGCGGCCGCCCGTGACGTCGGCGTGCGCGCCCTCCTCCCCCTCGCGCCCTGCCGCTTTTTTTTTTTTTTTCCCCAACTCGCGCCTCCTGCGCGCGCGCGCCGCCCCCTCCCTTCCCTGTCGTGTCCTCTAAAGGCGTGGAGTTCGCGCTTGCGCGCGCGCAAACTCGACCTGATCCATAGGGTGAGAAGGGCGCCTGATATTTAAAATATATTTATGTATATTTAGTGATGCTAAATGACTCCTCCCTAGACACAGTGAAGGGGTTTGCTCAACATATCGGGGTGCTCAGCTCCCACTTGCACCTGTGCCCAATGGTAGACCTGGAGAGCAGAGTGCCATGTGGCTCCAGAAAAAGGAGGGCGGATTGAGACATCCGGGTTTTACTTCTACAGGAACATCCTTATTAGAAACCTGCAACATAGTCTTATTATAGGGTTACCAGATTCCCGGATGTCTGAAAGGCTTTTCAAAAGCCAGCATTTTGGCCAGGGTTTGAAAATCTTCCAGCTCGGGGACTGCATGGGGAGGGCATCTGCGCATGCATGCAGGGCAGGATTAACCAATAGGCTAAGTAGGCACGTGCCTAGGGCCCTAAATGGTCAGGGGGGCCCGATGAAATAGGGCATCAACATTGTTTTTTCCAAACGGCAATGGGCCCCTCCAGCATCGATCGGCAACGCAGCCCCGCTCCCCCATCAACGGAAAGTAAGACAAGCAAGCAACGCGGGTAAGAAAGGCAACGGGAACTGTAATTGTGCAAGCGGTGCTGCTTGCCCAGAGCTTCCCTCTGACACAGCTTCCTGTTTCTGCCTGGGCGCATGGTGGGGTGTACTTGTGTGCCTAGGGGCCCTCGACAAATCAATCCTGCCCTGCATGCATGGATGCAACTCGGTGACATCGCATGCATGCGTGTGACTTCATAGCGTCGCGCATGCGCAGGTGTTCTCCTGATACGGTAACGAACACGAGAACAGGTTGGGGGGGGGCAAGACGGGGCAGAATGGGACGGGACTTGGGTGGAATGGGACGGGGCTGGGTGGAGCTGGGCAGGCCTGGGGGGGGCGGGGCATTGGGTCCGGATTATACCATAGTAAAATCTGGTAACCCTAGTCTTATATGCTAAATACGAAGGTGCCTAAGGTTACCGTACGGCTCCAGAAAAAGGCGGACGGATTGAGACATCCGGGTTTTACTTCTATTTTTTTTGTAATGGCGTTCACATACATGACTGCAGTATTTTATATTGCTTTTCTAGTGATTTTACCTCGTATGTGAGTTGATTCATTAATGAGACTCTAGGACTCCTGAGGCAGGCTTCTTAGCCGAAATATGGCTCGTATCGAGTCACAATACTGTTCTAATCATCTGATTGATAATAAATCCCTTTTGGTTTGGTGACCTGGACTGCTCTGCTCTTTCTTTGAATTAGTTCGTATTTGTGCAGAGGTTGATATTCCCCTTTGTTGAATTTTGTTTCCTTATTCTGCAGCCCTAGGGTAACCCTAGCACCTTTGTATTTTAGCATATAAGGCAGTTGATTATTCAATGGTTAATAACAAAAACAAAGTTTTTCTTTGCTACTGAGAACTTAAGAAGTATTCTTAGTTAATTTAATGATGCTGATTTCAGATCTGTAATTGAAATTCAGCTGGCACTTCAGGTTTCTGAGATACACATTACTGATTTTTATTAGACAGTTTGCCATATCGGCCCAATATTGCGAATGTGAACTGTGTCCCACCAAACTTGAGTTAAGGAGTTTACTCTAAACAAATATGAAGACAATGAGACATGTTACAGCATATATTTACACCCCTCTTAACTCACACAAAAGTGATATCAGCATATTTAGAAATGTTTGAGACACTTGCTTTTATGCTTGTACTGTACATTTGTATATCTATAGCGATTAACTTGTCCTTTTGATCACTCTCTCCTCAACAATGAATTTCCTGTCCTATTAATTCTCTTTCTTCCTCCCCTCTTAAAGTCAATTCAATTTGTTACCTTTGCTTAATCTTCTGTAAACCGCATAGAACTTCACGGTATTGCGGTATATAAGCTGTTATTATTATTATTTGTCTCTCTTTGCAAGAACCAACAATAGTCTCCCATCATACTGGGATTGAACTTTCCCTGATATCTGCTTTCCATCACCTTGATATCTTGATGAAATCTATCCCCATGCTTATCGCTGACATCACCAAGATGGGGTGGGAAGAAGTCGAGGTGAGAATGTAAGAAGTTCATTTTAAGAGACATTCTGGCAACCATTAGCTGATGGTACATAGACGAAACCGCGCCGACAATCATGCGCAGGACATCTGCGCGCTGGATTTAAACAGTATTTGAAAGCACTCTGAGGGGTGGTTTGGGTGGATAATCCCTCCACACACTTTACTTAGAACTGTTTGCGCTCCTGTTGCAGGGGATATTGGGGGGGAACACCCCATTATAGAGGAAACCGCCTTTTTCCCTGTTTTTTTAGGGGAAAAAGTACAGTTTCCATGTAATGGGGGTTCCCCCCACCCATCCCCAACGGGAGCGCCAACAGTTCTAAGTAAAGGGGGGGGTTCCCCCACACCCCTTAGAGCACTTCAAAATACTGTTTAAATCCAGCGCGCAAATGTCCTGCGTGCGATTGTCGGTGCTCAATTGTCTGCGCAGCTTTGTCTCGCATGGTTTGGACCCGTCTTCTTAGCTGATATGCTGTCAGCATGTTCTCCACAAGCTCAGCATAATTCTCTGATCTGTGATTGCCAAAAAAAATTCTGAACAGCCAGCACAAATGCTTCCCATGCTGTTGATTCAGCTGGGTTCAGCTTCTGTTTGAACACATTATCAAGGATTAGTTCACAGATTTCGGGTCCAACAAAAAACACCTTGTTTGTTACAGGCTATGGCACTTTATAGGCCCTCAGAGCATTGCGATCTGAGGGGGCAGTACGATTGTCGTTGACGGGCCACTATGAGAGTACTAGGTGTTCCGCTATCTCTTTCATGGGAGTAACGCGGTGGAATAAGTTGATTGGACCGCTACGAGCTCTTGTAAATTTTCAGAAGTTTAAGAAACTCCTAAAATCTACATTATTTGTAGAAGTATTTCAATAAATATCTTTCTTGAGTTATGAATGTTCCTATATTGATACTTCCTTTATAAGGCAATATTTAAAACAAGAAAACTGAGGATTCCTCATAACAGAACAAGTCAGGAACTGCTGTATTTATTGTTTGTATAACCTGTGTTGTATGTTTCTTATTGTTATATGATTGTTCTTTTTGTAAAATTGCCTAGTTATAGGCGGTTAAGAAATCTTTTAAAATAAATAATAAATTTTGGCTTCACTTTTCTCGAAACCAAACGTACTTCTTAGGTGCTGATTGTGCAGTAAATTCTCCGCAGACATAACCTAAATTATCAGGATGGTTAACACAATCTCGTCTGTTCATAATTATATTATCTTAGACAAACACAAATAAAATATAAAAATTCACAGGTAGAAAAAGCAACACAATCACTTTTTATTATAAACTTTCAAATTGCTGGTATGTGTGATCAATGAGCTGTCCTAAAATGCAATATTGTGTTACAGAGACAGCAAAATACTGACGCTTCACGGTAGCGTTATTGACGAAAATGATATAAACACAAACTGACGCATAACTTAAGAACAGGATGTGATAGACGAAAACTGTTTTTAGATTTAGAGTCAGCATGTGGCCCTTGTTAAGGTACAGGTGACTGAACTCCAGTAGCAAAATGCTTGTTGACCAGTGTTGTGTTGCATGTTTCCAATAAGGGTGTTCCTATTTACCTCTGTTGTTCCCCCCACCTTTGAAGAAGTTTCATGGACTGCTCCCTTACTAACAAAATTCAAGTGCCCCATTAATAGAACCAACCCAGGGGTAGCAGAGCACAGATGAAAGTTTGCCTATAGCATCATGCTTCCCTCCCTTTCTCACCCTCCCCTTAATCCAGCATCTCTCTTTCATCACCCCCTAATCTAGTATGTCTTTTTTCTCATTCCCCCACCCACATTGTCCAGCATCTCCCCTTCCCTACCCTTATGTGTCCAGCATTTCCCTTCCCATTCCCATCCCTAATTCCCAGAGGTCCAGTATCTCTCTCCTTTTCTATCCCCCCCCCCCATAATGTCCATCATCTCCCTCTCTTTCTCGTGCATAAAGGAGGTGGTTTAGCCATCATATATCGTGACAATTTGGTCAGTACTATAGACCACTCTTCTGGGAATGTAATCATTGAATTCATCCAAGTTAGGCTCAATACCAAACCAAATATCGACATTTTATCCCCCACCTATTGGACAAAACAATCTAATTCTCCTTCAAAATTTAATCTTTGATTTCTGTTCCTCATCAAACAATCCTTTGATCCTTGGCGACTTCAATATCCACTTTGATGAATTAACCAATCCTATCACCAATTAATTATTAATACATACCAATATCCTTAATCTTCAACCAGTAATTCAGTGCTTAACACACTCTGCAGGACATACACTAGACATGATTTTAACCTCTAAAGCTCAACTTTTTACATACTCTGATCCTCATGTAACACCAATCCCTTGGTCAGACCATTACTTTATCTCAATCAAGAGTCATTCTAAACAAAAAATTAATCACTTACAACCCCAAAAAATTTCATATCGGAATTACACAAAATTAGAATTATCAAATATCTCTCCCCTCTTCAATTCAAAAACATTAAACTTAAATGCTGACAATTAGAAGATCAGCTCGCTATCTGGAATTCCACTATCCAATCTTTATTAGATAAGGAAGTACCTCTGATTACCAAAACCATTTCTTCACGTAAAATTCACAATCTCTGGTTTTTAGATGAGCTGTCGTTGCTCAAAAGACAACTAAGATCTCTTGAGAGGAAATGGCGTCAAAATAAATCACCTGTTAATTTAAAATTCTATAAAGAACACGCATCTTATTATAAGACTAAAATTAATTATGCTAAAAAAAACTACTATTCTACTAAAATTCTAAAAGCAAAAACCCCCTCAATTCTCTACTCTATTCTAAAATCTATTGCTCCTATCCCTCAAAAACAAGACATTAATCTTAAGAGCGGCCCAACAGCTCAGAATCTCGCAGATTACTTTTGTAAAAAGATCTGTGATATACGGAATAAATTTGATCATACTCCATCCAGTGATCCTATTAGTTCCCCTACCGAATGCCAACTACCCTTTGCCAAATTCTCTACTTTTAATCTTCCTTCATTAGCTGACATTGAGCGCCTTTTTCAAAGAGTTAATCTAAAGGGCTGTCGTAAAGAGTCTATCCCTCCGTTTCTTTTTTAAAAATTTTTTCATGTTTCGGCCCTTTCATACATTCCCATATATTAAATAGCCTTAACTCTGGTTTATTACCTTATGCATCGAAAACTGCCACAATTCTGCCAATAATAAAAGACTATAAATCCAGCCTCGAGGACCCCTCAAATTATCGTCCTATAGCCAACATTCCATTCCTAGCAAAACTAACTGAAAGGATAGTATTTGATCAACTATCAGATTTCGTCGAATCAACTAATGCACTACATCCAAACCAGACAGGGTTTAGGAAAAACCATTCTACAGAGTATTGGTCTAACTACAAACATGCTCTATTATCTAGATCAGTGGTTCCCAACCCTGTCCTAGAGGAACACCAGGCCAATTGGGTTTTCAGGCTAGCCCTAATGAATATGCATGAAGCAAATTTGCATGCCTATCACTTCCATCATATGCAAATCTCTCTCATGCATATTCATTAGGGCTAGCCTGAAAACCCGATTGGCCTGGTGTTCCTCCAGGACAGGGTTGGGAATCACTGATTTAGATCACCATAACTCTGTAATTCTTTTTTCTCTAGATTTGTCATTAGCATTTGATACTATTGATCATGTTCTACTTCTCGACAGACTAAAGACCATAAGTATCTGTGATCAAATACATGATTGGTTCAGATCTTTTCTGTCTAATCGCTCTTCTGTAGTCACTCTTAATGATTCTGTCTCTAAACCTTATACCCTTAATTACGGTATCCCACAAGGATCTATCCTATCTCCACTTTTGTTCAACATCTTCCTGTCCCCTCTATTGACCTTATGTCAGTCTATAGGCTTTACCACCTTCACTTGCGCTGACGACATTCAACTCTCCCACCCTTTAAATCCAGAAAATAAAGAGGAAATACTAGAAATTCAAAATTAGAGAAGGTTAAACAATGGCTTAGTTCCCACATGTTAGACTTAAACATACAAAAAACAAAAGCTCTATTTCCATGGAAACAGGGAATAAACTTGAGTGCCCCCTTTACTCTTAATAACACTCACCTGGAGCTTGTATCATCCTTAAAAATACTTGGTGTCATCATCGATAACAAATTTTCTTACCATGAGCATATAAGTAACATCGTAAAATCTTGCTTTTACAGATTACGAATGATCCGGTCAATCTCTAAGTTCTAGAGCCAAAATCTTTAAATATACTAATTCATTCTTTAATTTTTGCCAAACTTGATTATTGTAACTCATTATTAATAAATATTACACAAGAGGAAAAGAAACGATTACAAATCATCCAGAAAACTGCCGTTAAACTTATTCATAATGGTAAAAAATATGATCACGTTACTCCTTTTCTGATCAAATCTCACTGGCTTCCCATTAATCACCACATCACTTTTAAAATCTTATTATTAGTATTCAAAACCCTTGATACTAACGAACCCCAATTTATCAATAAAGCACTTATTCCTTATATTACATCGCGTTCCCTTCGGTCTACTAACCAAAAACTCTTAGTGGTTCCCTCCCTGAAAATTATTGGAACTCGACAAGATATGTTCTCGGTGATGGCTCCACAACTTTGGAACACTTTACCTCAGCAATTGAGAGAGGAAAATAATTTGAGTCATTTTAAAAGTAATTTAAAAAGCTTTCTTTTTAAAAACGCCTTTAATCTATAAATTTTACATTACCTTCCAGGTTTTCAACTTCCCCCTCCTAATGATTTTTTCCATTTATGGTTCTTTTCTGTATCCTAAAAATATTGAATTATAGTTCTGCCCTTTTTTTTTTTAATCTAGTGTCTCAGTTGGTCTGTATGTCTGTTGGTCTTAACTATTGTTTTAAAAATTTTTAAGCATTATGTTAAAATAAATGTTATTTTTTTTTTCTATGTTGTAATTCGCTTAGTAAAAATTAAATTAAGCGACTCATCAAATTAAAATAAAACTTGAATAGGCAGGAGAGATCAGCTGGGGCGCCGGTGGGTGCAAAATCACTCGCGGTGTGCTCCAACCGCCTCTTCCTGTTACTAAAGTCAGGCTACACCAATCGGGAGCTGCTTTGACACGCAGCTCATGATTGGTGTAGTCTGAATTTAGTATAGGAAAAGGCAGTCTGAGAATACCGTAAATTAGTGACTCCGTGAACCGCGAATTCGTGGGGGTACACTGTATATCAAAATGAAACTGAGCACAACACAGGGCCTTTGAATACCTGCATGCAGTGGCGTAGTGCGGGGGGTGCGGAACACCCCGGGAGCCAAGTCAATGGGGGTGCTGGCACCTCTCCACCCTGCCCTGCCACACTACGCCACCCTCCAGCCATCCCTCCCCTCACCCCGTCCCTCCGTATTATCTTCCCTAGATGCGCTTTTCACAGTACCGTCACCCCCAGACCAGACTAGAGGTTACGAAAGAGGTGAAGTTTCATACTGGCCACCTCTCTGTAGTCAGAAAGGAGATGGAGGAGAAGGTGAGCCTTCTGATCCAGGAGGGCAGGGAAAAGGGTTTTCTGATCTAGTCATGGAGGAAAAGCATCTAATATCTACGTTTTCTGAAATTATGCTAATTTATTTGCAACATTCAAGTATTACCCTCTCTACAAGAAGAAAAAAAAGAGATATCCGGAGAGAGATGGGATGCAAAGAAGGCCCTTATTCACTCAAAAACAAGCCCCACACGGACAAACGATACACACACCAAGCAACACTACAAGGCCTTACTTACAACCCACAACATTCACACTCCCCAAAGAGAAAAGGAAAAAGAAAAGAAGTGGAGAAAAAGGCCTAAGTTCAGCTTCATCTGGCCAAAAAAACTCCACTCCTACAAAAGCTGTTTATGTGTAAATGCTGAAAAATAGTCCAAGAAAACAAGGCAACTATAGTAGCCTGCCAGGTGGTATCAAACGGCACGCCTACTACAGATGAAAGTCAGTGGGTGAATGTAACAAAAGGCAGTATAGTCCAGCTCATAACATCCACAGCAAAAGCAAGAAAAAATAACTTAGCTGCTAATGGCCTCCAAATCCAGGCAAAGAAGGCCCCTTAAGAACAACAGTGATTCCCATAACTTTTTAAGGAATTTTGGAAGGCCAGGGATGCTAAAGAATTTCTAGGAACTTTCTTCTTACTGGACCCAAACAAAGTAATTTTTGTTGACTCAGCCAGTTTTGCATTTCGACTCAGTAAATTTGCATTTGATCAGAACTAGTGGGTATATGAATAACGTGACCATTTATTTTTTTCCTCATAACGGGACATCTACTAATTTTCAGTCCTGTCCCCAATCCCGCCCTAGCCCCCCCCCCCCCCAATTTCTTCCATTCATTTTTCATGTATAGTACACACAATATCTTATTAATTCATAATGGTAACCATAAAATTTAAAAAAAAAAACACAAAGCACACTGTATGCAGAGAAAATGCTAATCATCATTTATATTTGGGAGGTTTCAAAGAGGTCAAGACAGATGACTTTAAAATATGGAACATCACAACTATAGAAAAATAGACAAATATAGTGCAAAATATAGAAAACAGATATAAATTCTCAAAATTGACACATTTTGATCACTAAATTAAATACTGTAAAATCATTTTTTCTACCTTTTTGTTGACTGGTGAGTCTCTGATTGCACTTCCTTCTGACACTGCATCCATTCTTTCTGTCTTTCTTTCTCTCTCCCTGCCCCCCTTTCTTTCTCTTTCCATGCCCCTTTCTTTCTCTCTCCCTGCCCCCTTTCTTTCTTTCTTCCTCTTCCTGCCCCTTTCTTTCTTTCTCTCTCCCAGCCCCCTTTCTTTCTTTCTCTCTCCCTGCCCCCTTTCTTTCTTTCTCTCTCCCTGTCCCCCTCTTTCTTTTTTTGCTTTCTTTCTTTCCCTCTCCCTGCCCCCCCCCCTTTCTTTCTTTCTTGCAAACCACAAATCTCTCCCCTGTTGCATCTTTGAAGAACTGGGAGAAAGTGACTAGCGATGTGTCCCAGGGCTCGGTTCTTGGGCCCATCTTATTTAATATTTTCATCAACGACCTACAAGAAGGAACGTCCAGTGACATCATCAAGTTTGCAGACAACACAAAGTTATATTGGGCAATCAGATCACAAAAGGACAGCGAGGAACTACAGAGAGATTTTAGCCAGTTGGAGAGATGGGCAGAGAAATGGCAGATGAAGTTAAATGTGGAAAACTGCAAAGTGATGCATTTGGGCAGAAAGAACAAGGAGCACAAGTATAGAATGTCAGGTGCAACCCTGGGTAAGAGCGAACAAGAAAAGGACCTGGGTGTACTGATAGATAGGACCCTGAAACCGTCAGCACAATGTGCGGCGGCAGCAAAGAAAGCAAATAGAATGTTGGGCATGATAAAGAAAGGAATCACGAGTAGATTGGAGAGGGTCATAATGCCGCTTTATAGAGCAATGGTCAGACCACACTTGGAATACTGTGTCCAACACTGGTCTCCCTACCTAAAGAAGGATATAAAACTGCTGGAGAGGGTGCAGAGGCGAGCAACGAAGCTGGTAAAAGGTATGGAGAACTTGAATTACAAAGAACGACTTAGAAAACTGGGACTGTTCTCCCTTGAGAAGAGGAGACTGCGAGGGGATCCGATTGAGACTTTTAAAATAATAAAAGGAATCGACAAGATAGAGCAGGATAAAAAGTTATTTACGATGTCAAATGTGACTAGGACAAGAGGTCATGGACTGAAGCTGAAGGGGGACAAGCCCAAGATAAATGCCAGGAAGTTCTACTTCACACAGTGAGTGGTGGACACCTGGAACGCTCTCCCGGTGGAGATTGATGCGGAACCCACCGTTCTAGGATTTAAGGGCAAGTTAGATGCACATCTCCTCGAAAGATGCATAGAAGGATACGGGTGACTAAGTTTTTGCCAGGTTACACCTGGCTGGGCCTCCACGTGAGCGGATCACCGGACTCAATGGACATAAGGTCTGATCCGGAGATGGCAGTTCTTATGTTCTTATGGGTAATGTGAGTTTTGTGGTATTGGTGGAGGATAAGTTACGCATCAGAATTTGAGTAGATCGAAGGGGACAGATGGTTTTGGGCAGTGTTCAATGCAAGGCTTGGAGGCCAGTGGCGGCCCCTAGAGACATCTGGATAAGTCCTCTTCATTCTGGCTTTTTTTCCCTGCCACTCTCTACCCAAGTTCAGGACAGAAAGGGGGAAGTGGATAGGAGGAAGAGCCGCATGCGTAGGTATTCAATCTGGATAACCCTGCAATGTTGGCTGTATTCTGTTTGACATGTGTTAATCTGTTACGCTATTGTGCATGTTTATTTTTTACACCGCTTTGATATAAAGCAGTATATAAACTTTCTAAATAAATAAATTCCATATACTGTATATACAAAGAAAGAAAATATCATATATGAAAAATATGCAACCAAGCAAGATTTTATAATCCCAATATGCAATTGCAGTATAATTACCTACAGGAAAAAAAAAAAAGGTGAAAGTTACTTGCACAAGAACACTTCTCTATAAAAAACTTTGATGACTGTCCTTGATCCTCAGTATGCAGTACCACACATTAGCAAAAGGGAATGAGAAAGAGAGTAAGATATAGCGGCGCTAGAAAAGGTTCAAAGAAGAGCGACCAAGATGGTAAAGGGGATGGAACTCCTCTCGTATGAGGAAAGACTACAATGGTTAGGGCTCTTCCGCTTGGAAAAGAGAAGGCTGAGGGGAGATAGGATTGAAGTCTACAAAATCCTGAGTGGAGTAGAACGGGTACAAGTGGATCGATTTTTCATTCCGTCAAAAATTACAAAGACTAGGGGACACTCGACGAAGTTACAGGGAAATACTTTTAAAACCAATAGGAAGACATATTTTTTTTCACTCAGAGAATAGTTAAGCTCTGGAATGCATTGCCAGAGGTTGTGGTAAGAGCGGATAGCATAGCTGGTTTTAAGAAAGGTTTGGACAAGTTCCTGGAGGAAAAGTCCATAGTCTGTCATTGAGAAAGACATGGGGGAAGCCACTGTTTGCCCTGGATTGGTAGCATGGAATGTTGCTACTCCTTGGGTTTTGGCCAGGTACTAGTGACCTAGATTGGCCACTGTGAGGACAGGCTACTAGGCTGGATGGACCATTAGTCTGACCCAGTAAGGCTATGCAGGAAAGAGTCTGAAAGAATACCTTTACCTAAGGGCCAGCAAAAGCTGCAGAGCAGATAGTAAAGACAGTTTCATAACATAACAAATTACTTCTATACCACATAACCGGTAAGTTCAATGCGGTTAACAAAATTTTATAAATAATACAAACTAGAGAGAATTAATTAGTTGGGCAAACCGATGTGTCTTCAATTGCTTTCGAAAATGAAGATAAGACACAGAACTCAGTAACAAAGGTTTCGGCTCCTTATCCCAGGGAGCCCCCTGATAAGAAAGCAAAGATCGGTGATGTTTTTTGTAACAGCCTTTAGTAGATGGAAAAATTAATACGACTGCGTGAACTACGTGAATGTTTGGACTGAGTAAAGGAAAAACATTCGGATAAGTAAATAGGTGCCATGCCAAAGAGGACTTTATAACAAAGACAACCGAATTTAAATTTGATTCAAGCCTCCACAGGAAGCCAGTGCAATTCTCGGTAGTCATGGTCGAAGTTCTTTTCAACTTTCCCTTATGGTACTTGTCCGCTATCGGTCTCGTGCTGGTATTTAGCCTTAGATGGAGTTTACCACCCGCTTTGGGCTGCATTCCCAAACAACCCGACTCCGAGAAGACCCGGACCCGGCGCGCCGGGGGCCGCTACCGGCCTAACACCATCCGCGGGCTGGGCCTCGATCGGAAGGACTCGGGCCCCCGAGCGGCGCCGGGGAGGCGGTCTTCCGTACGCCACATTTCCCGTGCCCACCACACGGGCGGGGATTCGGCGCTGGGCTCTTCCCTCTTCCCTCGCCGTTACTGAGGGAATCCTGGTTAGTTTCTTTTCCTCCGCTTAGTAATATGCTTAAATTCAGCGGGTCACCACTGAGGTCCGCAGTATTCTGGACTATAAGCAGCCTAGATAAATTCTTTTGAGGGCCTGCCAAATCTATTACATTACAATAGTCCAGTTGGCTCAACGCCAAAGATTGTACCAGTAGCTTAAACGATGCAGTGTCAAAATAAGATCTTATACTACGTAATTTTCACAAAGTATTTAAAAAAACTTTCAGCATCAAAGCATTTACCTGATCCTGATCTTAATGGTGGGTTGTATTAGATAAGTGGTGTTGCTTAACAGAAGAGATGTTTCCGTAAAATTCTGGCCCGAAGAGGCAACGAAAAATTTTGTCTTCTCTGGGTTGAATTTCAATTTCAATTCTAACATCCATGTTTCGATGATCATAAATATCTCCTCTATTTCATATCTGACGGAAGAGATGGAAAGAGTAAATTGCAAGATGATGGTGACATCATCTGCGTAGCTAAATATTTTTAATCCCAGAGAAACTAATTTTGAGCCCAGAGAAGACAAATACACATTAAACAGAGGGGGAAAGAAAAGACAGAACGGGAAAGAAAAGTGAGCCGTGTTTCACGCTCTCACAATAGAAGGAAAACTGCAAGAATAAACTTTTTGGAATACTGTACTTAGAGAAGACTGGGAAAAAAATATTCTTACCACTATATGAAGTGAAAATAAGCAGGGATAGGAAGAAAAGATCTTCTTACTTTATCAACTCCAAAGATATACACAGGCACAAAGAGATAAGGACCTAAGAAAGTGGATGAGGGAAGTGCAAATCTTGCATCTGCTACAGGACTGAGAGGCAAGAATCAGATAAAGATAGAAACACATTACCTAGCTAGTTACTCAGTAAGTACCAGGTTAAATCTAAATCCCTAACTCCACACACAAGAACAAACACACACAGAAAGAAAAGGGAGAGGCATCTCACCAAGCACTCAGAGATGCAAACACACAGAAAGAAAAGTGAGATGTTTCTTCAGTCACAATCATTCAGGATTGCATGCACACAGACACTGAAAAGCATTGACCTGACCTCAAGCTCCATCTATCCCTCCCCCAGCTTAGCACATCACATCTCTCCCCATTAGACTATCATGAACATAAGAATAGCCACACTGGGTCAGACCAATGGTCCATCAAGCCCAGTAGCTCGTTCTCACGGTGGCCAATCCAGGTCCCTAGTACCTGGCCAAAACCCAAGGAGTAGCAACATTCCAGCATCTCAAAGAATAGCAAGATTCCGGAACCCCAATGAGAGCAACATTCCAGAGATGAGATTGTGATGTCATAATGCTTCATTCCACAGTGCCTCATCAGTGATGTTACAAAGGCTTTATTGCCCTATACATGGCACACATAAGAGCATAAAAACAGCCATACTGGGTCAGACCAATGATCCATCAAGCCCAGTAGCCCATTCTCATGGTGGCCAATCCAGGTCTCTAGTACCTGGCAAAAACCCAAAGAGTAGCAACATTCCATGCTACTGATCCAGGGCAAGCAGTAGCTTCCCCCATGTCTTTCTCAATACAAGACTATGGACTTTTCCTCTACGGAATTGTCCAAACCTTTCTTAAAACCAGCTACACTATTTGTTCTTACCACAACCTCTGGCAACGCATTCCAGAGCTTAACTATTCTCTGAGTGAAAAATAATTTCCTCCTATTGGTTTTAAAAGTATTCCTCTGTAGCTTCATCGAGTGTTCCCTACCTAGTCTTTTGTAATTTTTGACAGAGCGAAAAATCGATCCACTTATACCCGTTCTACTCTACTCAGGATTTTGTAGACTTCAATCATATCTCCTCTCAGCCATCTCTTTTCCAAGCTGAAGCACCCTAACCTTTTTAGCCTTTCCTCATATGAGAGTCATCGTCCCTTCCCCCCTCCCATCCCTCCCACCAAGCTTGTCCACCCCTGGCTCTCTCCAACACTCCCACTCTTCAACTTTTATCCCCTTCAGTTTTGACCCTACAGTAGTGACCACTTTCTCTCCCTCCCCAGGTTCCTCTAGGGAACCCTGACTTCACCCAGCCCTACCATGCACCAATGGCACTCTTCCTCCCAACCAGCTTGACCCTATCCTGTTGTCTCCTACACACAAGCATGTGCAGGCTTGTCTCTTAGGTCCAATGATGCGGCTCTCTCTTCCAGGCCTGTGTGATAATGGCAGTAGCAGTAGCATAGCCGTGAGAGTGCACATGATGGCAGTGGCATGTCTCTAATGTGGCTGGCAGGACTCCCCAAGCCCCGAACAGCTGGGAGAAAGGAACGAAGCCCTGAGATAAGTATCATCTATGATTGTGTGTGTTAAAATCTTTTTTTATCGTGGAAAGAACTCAAATATCTGTTTGTTCAGTAGCGTGGCAAGGGTAGAAGGACCCGGGGCGATGGCACCCCCCCTGCCCACTCCTTCTGTGCCCCCCCCGCTCCTTCCTGTCCCCATTTCACACTTGCACTCTCCCTCCTCCCCCTGTTCCTCTTAATCTTTGCCAGCTTGAGTGGCTTCTGAAAGCATGCTCCTCACGCCAGGTTTGGGTTCCCTCTGACGTCACTTCCTGGCCACAAGACCTGGAAATGATTCAGAGGGGAACCAGGCTGGCGCAAGCAACAGGCAGAAGCTGCTCGCGCTAGCAAAGATAATATGGAGGGATGGGTGGAGGAGGGATGGCGCGAGGGTGGCATGGTGTGGCGGGGCAGAGAGGTGCCAGCGCCCCCACTGACTTGGTGCCTGGGGGCGGTGCGCACTCTCTGCACCGCCCTTACTAAGCACTGCATTTGGTTTTCAGACAAAGTGGACCCCTGATGCAGGCATAAGCCAAAACACAGGTCATGTTGGGTTTTCTTCTTTTTTTTTAAAATTCTTTATTCATTTTTAAACGTACAATAAGTGCATCAATATAATATACAAATAGATCATAAATATATCACTTAATGGTCATCAAGAGTACACATAAAATGCTATTAACCCCCACCCTCCCCAACCCTTCCTATTATATAATCAAATACAATGTACAATATACATTAATAAAAAAATAAAATTATCCCCTTCCCCCCTCGTAATTGAACCTGTAAATCAAAGGAAAAGAATCATTTAATCATTGCAATATTTTGTTAATGGCTCCCACACATCTTGAAATTTTCTAAAACACCCTCGCTGTGTTGGGTTTTCTAATAAAGGTTCTTCCCAGAGCATGTGACTCTGGCTGGTTGTTCCTTCTAAAGCCCTCTGCACTGTGTTGTTGCTCCTTGGTTTTCTGTGGTACTGTTTTTCCCTCTACATAGGTAGGACCAGGTCAGAGGGAAGGCTCAGGGCCAGTGTGTATGGCAGGTAGGAGTAGCTGTTCATTGCTGGCAAAAAAAAAATAATAACAATGAAGGCTTTAAAAGGTAAATTAGAGGGGGGGAAGCTGAGAGACGTTCAGTCTCCTGGAGGGGGAGAAAGAGATGCCAATCGAGAGGGGGGGTTCTCATGCCCACTTACTTTGGCCACAGACTCATCCAAAACTGGATATCTGGTTATGGCCTTGCTGTGTGGGCAAGTGCAGCAACCTTTCTAGTGGGTGTGGATCACAGACCTCTTCCCCCTTTTAAGATTACGCAGCCGGATTGCGTACATATTGTGCGCTGCACAGTTGCACGTTCTCCCAAGTGCTTAAAGCCCACACTATTCACCCATATTTCAGAACATTTGTCTGCTTGCAGTAAAAGGGGGAAAAAAAGGATTTGTCTGCTTTATTGGCAAATTCTTTAATTGACTTTCATGCCAGCCTCCCACAGTGGCATCTGGGAGCTGTGATTAGTTAGAAAATTATTCATGCTAGATTTTATGCTGCAAATTGACAACAAATCCTGAGAATGAAAGCAAGTAACGCATGAATCCGAGAGAAAAGGAAGATCAAAATGGCAGGAAACATCACACCTCAGAGGGAATCTGCACTTGGCCCCTATCCAGAAATGAGCTCCCATGGGCCTCGGCGCTTTGCAGGGAAAATTCTTGCAAAAGTTCCGCTTTTTTAGGACTTCTGGGAACACTGTGGCTAAAGCAAAGGATTTTTAGAAAGAGACTTTGTGATCTCTCCTTTACTCACTCAGAAACGAATGGCACGATATCTTGAGCCTGAAATTCCTCAGGGGCTACTAGAAAGTGTACAAACAAAAGCCCAGAGTTGGCTGTGACAGTGTTAAAAAAAAATGATTGCCTGCTAGAAGCAACAGATGTAGAAGCTCAGGGAATTATGAGACTGATCTACTTATCCGCAGGATTTCCTGTAGGTTAATGGCCATACATTCCCACACAACTTTACCCATGCAAATTGGTTGGGTTGCAAAACTGTGCACAACCCTTTGCTTGCAGAATGTCTGAAAAAAGATCAATACAACCAATGTTCTCTCTAAGCTATGCAGGAGTCCTCCAAATGCTTTCCTGTCAGTGGAGGGGGGAGGGGAGGGAGGGAGCGGCACTTCAATACCGTGTTTTCAATCTCTAGGATCAGGCTTATCTGTCACTCTCTATTGAAAATGTGATAATGAAACAGCACCCCCTTGTGGCAGCAATGTAGATGAAAGACTCCTGCACAGCTTAGAATAGTGTCTCTCAAGCTTGCTTTTTTTTTAGCTCAGGCACGTTAAATGGATCAAGCGTTGTTCACAGCACATTATAATTGAAATTATAAAATTGCAAAACCAACAAAAAATTAAATTTGAGAGCTATTTATTTAAAGTTCTTTATGCTAAGTATGAGTAATTGTAACAACTGTGAAACTAAAGTAGATAGAATAGAATTGCTAATCAATGCGATGGATGTGCTTGTTTTTGAGTGCAAATTAACTCTAAATGCGGCTCGATAGTCGACAAGCAAACGCACATTTCGTCATCCACCATCTGCAGTCATTCTCTTGTTCTCAATTTAATTTCTGTCAAAGTTAAAAATCCAAGTTTGCAAAGATAAGATGGTCCAAACAGTAACAAAGCCTTGATTGCTTTGTTGCTCAAGTTAGGATAACTACTGCATAAAAAAATAAAAATACTTGCCATCAGTTTTCAAGGACCAATCACCTCAAAGAATGATGCTTGTCTGGACAGTTGTATCATGCACACAGACGCTTATAACATTGACAGACTCTTGTGTACATGACTTACATGCATCTATTTTAGTGTATACTTATGAATAAAGAAAAATTCTGGAATCTCTCATGGCACACCCGGAATCTCTTCGAGGCACACCACTGTACCTTGGCACATAGTGTGAGAGACGGTGATGGGATAATCGCGTGCCAGACGCCAGCGCACTGACAATCCAGCGTCGACAATTCGGCGGAAGACAGAAGCGCCCGGGGGAAAAAATAATTTTTAAAGAGCTCCGACTGGGGGTTTGGGGTAGCAACCCCCACACTTTATTGGTTAGTGTTCACGCTGCTGTTGCGGGGAGGTGTGGGGGGTGAAATCCCCCACATTATAGAGAAAATGGAACTTTTCCCGAAAAAAATCAGAAAAAGTTCCGTTTTAGCTATAATGGAGGTTTCCAACCCCCCGAACCTCCCTCCAACAGCAGCGCGAACACTAACCAATAAAGTGGGGGGGGGTTGCCACCCCAAACCCTCCATCGGTGCTCTTTAAAAATTACATTTTCCCCCGTGCGCTTCTGTCTTGCGCCGGATTGTCAGCGTGCTGACGTCTTGCGCTCCACTGTCTATGAACCGTGAGAGACACTGGCATAGAAGTAACACTGAATACAATCCGTGATGTGTATTTGTAGTTTTTGCAAAAGTGGTAAGGTTACCAGATTTTGCCTTGGAAAAAAAAAGAGGATGGGTGGCCCGCCCCATTCTGACCACAGCCCTGCCTCGTTCCGCCCTTCCCCCCTCCCCCCCAACCTCAGCCCAACACAAACCTTATCTCTTGCGTGTCTGGAGGGCATCCGCGCATGTGCAGATGTGATGTGGTGATGTCACACACAGAAGCGCATGCATGTGACATCACTGCATTGCATGCATGCATGCGCAGAAGCCCTCCAGACGTGGCCTCCCTCGATCTCAACACTTTTCCAAAACCCGGACGAAGTGCCGGGTTTTGAAAAGCCGTCTAGACGCCTCGCCTGTCCTCTAAAGAGAGGACATGTCTGGGTAAATCCATACATCTGGTAACCCTGAAAAGCAGGCTTGTAAAAGCACTTTCATAGCCCATTTTGTCAAAATTCAAAATGAATGAACTGCCTTCCACGATTATACGTTGCTGCAGCTCATTCATTTTATATTCAAATCTATTTTATTAAGCAACAGTAAATACAACAGCAATGACAACCATGGTATACATTTCCATCAAACACCCGCGGAGGACTGGACTCTTATGTCCTCCCCGGACCCATCATACCCCCACCCCCCGACAAAGAAGCCCCTACCCCCCACCCACCCCTCCCCCATCCCCCCACATCTACAGAAAAAACTCGTAAGAAGGGAACAGCAGTGACGCCTAGAAGCACAGTTTCAGAGGTGGAGTCTATTCAAGACCCGGCTACGACTCTCAGGAGTCAAAATGTTCAAATACGGAGTCCAAGTGTGAACAAAGTCTCTGCTCCGGCGTCGAGAAGAACGAGCCAAACGGGCCTCCCATCCCATAAGTTCATTCATTTTAAATACACTTTTTCATGTAGTGAACTGAATCCAAAAGTCTATTTACTACACACTGGAAAATTTATGAAAATATTTGCAGGACAGGGCTACACACATTAAAAAGTACAAAAACACCAAAATGCCGTCACATTTGAATATGCAAAGTCACATCTGTAGAAATTTCCACACATCTGGGGTGATTTTATAATGTGGACCCTTACAATTATATTCAAATTCCATTCATAAAGGATAGAATATCAGTATATATTAGGATTGCCTGATTTTACATTAGTAAAATCCAGATATTATATAGACTTTTCCCTTTTCTCAGTTTGTTCATCCACTAGACATTTTCTTCATGCTCCATGCATCATTTCTCTCCAAAATGGAACCGTTACTCCCAACACAAGTCTGTGTTTCACACATCTAGTGAATAAACAAACCGAGAAAAGGCTCACGATTACTAAAGTAAAAAAAAATAAGTATCTGTGTGGTCATGTTTTTGAAAATGATACCAAACAGACGTTCATATTCCTGGGGGGGTTTTCGGTCATTCAAAAGTTGGAGGTTTCCCTTTGGAAAATAGCTATTCATTTTGGACCTGTTCAGTTCACCAAATGATCATCTCAAAGCCATAACTGAACAGGAAATCCTAGATGTTTTTCTTCTTTGATGATGGCCTGGGATTTTAAGGACATAAGAATTGCCGTTGCTGGGTCAGACCAGTGGTCCATCATGCCCAGCAGTCTGCTCACGCGGCGGCCCTCTGGTCATAGATCAGCACCCTAACCAAGACTAACCCTACTAGCGCCCGTTCTTGTTCAGCAGGAACTTGTCTAACTTTGTCTTGAATCCCTGGAGGGTGTTTTCCCCTATGACAGACTCTGGAAGAGCGTTCCAGTTTTCCACCACTCTCTGGGTGAAGAAGAACTTCCTTATGTTCGTACGGAATCTATCCCCTTTCAACTTTAGAGAGTGCCCTCTTGTTCTCTCTACCTTGGAGAGGGTGAACAATCTGTCCTTATCTACTAAGTCTATCCCCTTCAGTTCCTTGAATGTTTCGATCATGTCCCCTCTCAATCTCCTATGTTCGAGGGAGAAGAGGCCCAGTTTCTCTAATCTTTCGCTGTATGGCAGCTCCTCCAACCCCTTAACCATCTTATTTGCTCTTCTCTGGACCCTTTCGAGTAGTACCGTGTCCTTTTTCATGTATGGCGACCAGTGCTGGACACAGTACTCCAGGTGAGGACACACCATAGCCCAGTACAGTGGCATGATAACCTTCTCTGATCTGTTCGTGATCCCCTTCTTTATCATTCCTAGCATTCTGTTTGCCCTTTTTGCCACCGCCGTACATTGCGTGGACGGCTTCATCGACTTGTCGATCAGAACTCCCAAGTCTGTTTCCTGGGAGGTCTCTCCAAATACTGCCCCGGACATCCTGTATTCGTGCATGAGATTTTGTTACCGACATGCATCACTTTACACTTATCCACGTTGAACCTCATCTGCCATGTCGATACCCATTCCTCAAGCCTGATTATGTCACGTTGCAGATCTTCGCAATCACCCTGCATCTTCACTACTCGGAATAACTTTGTATCATCCGCAAATTTAATCACCTCGCTTGTCGTACCTATGTCCAGATTGTTTATAAAGATGTTAAAGAGCACGGGTCCAAGCACTGAGCCCTGCGGCACCCCACTGGTGACACTCTTCCAGTCCGAGTATTGTCCATTTACCCCCATTCTCTGTTTCCTATGATCCAGCCAGTTTTTAATCCACGTGAGTATTTCACCCTTGATTCCATGGCTCGCAATTTTCCAAAGTAGTCATTCATACAGAACCTTGTCGAATGCCTTCTGAAAATCCAGAAATACAATGTCGACCGGATCGCCCTTGTCTATCTGTCTGTTTACTCCCTCAAAGAAGTGCAGCAAGTTCGTCAAACACAATCTGCCTTTGCTAAAACCATGCTGACTGATCCTCATCAGCCCGTGTCTGTCAAGGTGATCAATGATGCTGTCCTTTATCAGTGACTCTACCATCTTTTCTGGTACCGAGGTCAGACTCACAGGTCTGTAGTTTCCCGGATCTCCCCTCGAACCTTTCTTGAAGATCGGCGTAACATTTGCCACCTTCCAGTCTTCTGGAATCTTTCCTGATTTGATCAACAGATTGGCTTTTAGTTGAAGCAGTTCTGCTATGGTCCCTTTCAGTTCCTTGATGACCCTCGGATGGATGCCATCCGGTCCCGGGGATTTATCGCTCTTAAGCCTATCAATCTGCCTACACACCTCCTCTAGACTGACCATCAATCCTGTCAGCTTTCCGTCTTCGTTTCCAGCATATAGCCTGATGGGTTCCGGTATGCTGTGTACATCTTCTTCGGTAAATACAGATGCAAAAAATGTGTTCAGTTTGTCAGCGATTGCTTTGTCCTCCTTTATTCCATGGTCATCTAACGGTCCCACCACTTCCTTTGCGGGTCGTTTCCCCTTAATATATCGAAAGAACGGCTTGAAGTTCTTCGCCTGCTGAGCTATTTTTTCCTTGTAGTCTCTTTTGGCCCCTTTTATTGCCTTATGACACCTGCGTTGATGTTGTTTGTGCTTGTTCCAGTTTTCATCTGTTTTTGACCTTTTCCATTCCTTAAATGAAGTTTTCTTGTCTCTGATCGCTTCCTTCACCTCTACAGTGATCCACGCCGGTTCTTTGTTCTTTTTCCTCTTGGATCCTTTGTTGATACATGGTATATATAGATTTTGCGCCTCAGTGACTGTGTCCTTAAAAAGGGACCTAGCTTGCTTTAGCATTTTTACAGTGCTTATCCTCTTCTTAATCTTCTTCCCTAACATGAGTCTCATCCCTTCGTAATTCCCTTTTCAGAAGTTCAGTGCCGTGGATGTCGTTTTGGACCAATGTTTCTCCCCTGCATCCAGATCAAAGCGGATCATATTGTGATCACTGCTTCCCAGCATCCCTTCTACTTCTACATTTTGTGCCAGTCCTCGCAGGCCATTTAGAATTAAGTACAGAATTCCATTTCCTCTAGTATTTTCCTTGACAAGTTGTTCCAGGAAGCAATCGTCTACAGCAGGGGTGTCGAAGTCGGTCCTCGAGGGCCGCAATCCAGTCGGGTTTTCAAGATTTCCCCAATGAATATGCATGAGATCTATGTGCATGCACTGCTTTCAATGCATATTCATTGGGGAAATTCTGAAAACCCGACTGGATTGCGGCCCTCGAGGACCGACTTCGACACCTGTGGTCTACAGCATCCAAGAAATTGGTCTCTCTAATGCAGCCGGAGGTGCCTAGGTTCCAGTCTATTCAAGTTTCAAGTTTATTTAATTTCTTTGATTAATTCGCATAATCCAAATCCAATGCAATTTACATAAATTCAAAATTAGGTAAAATAATAAAACCGACAAACATAACATTCAATACTAATACAGTAATACGGATAGTTGAAGTCACCCATGATAACTGTCTTCCTTCCCTTGCAGTTGCGTTTAATCTTGTCTATCATTTCTCCGTCAATGTCTTCGGACTGCCCTGGGGGTCGATAATAGAAGCCGATCTTCATTTCCAGGCCATTTGTTCCTGGAATTATGACCTGTAGAGACTCTAACTTATCCGTCAGTTGTGGTGTGTTCTCTCCAGTAGATTCAATTTCCTCTTTGACGTATATGGCAACGCCCCAACCTTTTTGAGCCACTCTGTCTCTGCGGTATAGTTTGTATCCCGGTAGCACAGTGTCCCAGACGTTTTCCTCAGTCCACCATGTTTCCGTGATGCCTATGATGTCAACGTTATCTTTATGTGCCATGGCTTCTAATTCACCCATCTTATTACTAAGGCTCCTTGCGTTTGTGTTCATACACTTGAGTTTGCGGCCTGTTCCTTTCTTGCATTTTCTTCCCTCTTCTGTCCTTTTCGATCTGTCTTGCCTGTAATCCGGTGAGTCTTTCCCTCTATCTTTTTGCACGGTATCCTCCTGGTATACCGGTTCCCAAACCATCGACTCTCTCTCTCGGTCGACTCTCGGCTTTCCCCTTCTTCCTAGTTTAAAAACTTGTCCACTTGTCTCTAGATGTTGCTTGCAAGACAGCCATCTCTGCTGAGGTGGAGTCCATCCTTCCTGTAGAGCTTGCTCTTCCCCAGAACGTCGTCCAGTTGCACACAAAGTGGAATCCTTCTTCCTCACACCAGTGCTGCATCCACGCATTGACTGCTTGCAGCTCCATCTGCTTCTTCTCATCTGCCCTGGGTACTGGCAGGATCTTCGAGAATGCTATCCTCTGCATTCTGGTCTTCAGTTTTCTTCCTAGCATCCGGAACTGGTCCTTCAGTACTTCCCTGTTGTAGTTCCTGTTGCTCACGTTATTCGTCCCCACATGGATCGCCACCACTGTATCTTCTTCCACACTGTTGAGGATTCTGTCAATGCGGCTCACTATGTCTTCTACCTTGGCTCCCGGTAGGCAGGTCACCAGCCAATCCAGTCTTCCTTCCGCTATGTGGCTGTCAACTTGTCTGATGATGGAGTCCCCCATGATGATTGCTGTCCTCTCTATCTTCTCCTGATTCTCCAGCCGCAGGTCCATGTCCCTGGTGTATGTCCATCTCTCCTGCCGCAGGTCCGTATCCTTCATTCTCGCTGCTGTGTCACCCATTTCATCCTAGTGGTTGTCCGTCAGGTAGTCCACACTCTCTATAGGTGTCCTTCGGTAGTTCCACTGTTGCTGGTGATTTTCCACGGCCTCCCTGTATGCCTCCTCTATGAACTTCTCTAGCTCTTGTACTTCTTCCTCGATGGTGTCCTCTGTCTTGTTCTCTGCTTCCTCTGTCTGGACGTTCTCTGCATCTCTGACTCCCTCCTCCACTGCTTGAAGTGCCTCCAGTTCCAGTATTCTACCTTCCAGGAGTCTGACTTGTCTCTTCAGGCTCTCCAATTCTCCGCATCGAGCACATACGTAAGACCGCCTCCCAGACAATGCAGAAAACTGGGTAGCTCAACATCTTGCTTCCGTCTACTGCTTCCATTGCTGCCTGCTTGCCGGTCTGCTGCGGATGCCTTCTGTGTCTGCTGTGGTTGCGCTTGCTCTTTTATCTGCTTTTTTCCCCCTTTGGCTTCTCTCTCCCTCTGCCTCTCTCTGTAGCTGCTTTTCTCCTGCTCAGATCAACTTTGCTCCGTTGGCCCCTCCCCTTTTACGGCAGAGCTTCGGTGGTCGACGTTGGGGGGGGGCGGAGCTAACTCTCACCGATTCCCCTCTTGGTCTCCTGCCTCTGCTTTTCTCTCCTGCTCTTTTATCTGCTTTTTTCCCCCTTTGGCTTCTCTCTCCCTCTGCCACTCTCTGTAGCTGCTTTTCTCCTACTCTCTCCTGCTGTTTGTTTTGGTTTTTACTTTGAGTAGGATATGTTGGTTTTTTTTAAACTTAGACTTCTTTTTGAAAATGCCCCTCCGCATGTAAATCTGGGCATGCAAGTTTCTGGAATGGGTGATAGAGACTGCCTCAGATGCCATACCGTGTCTTGAATACTACAGTTTTCTTATCTTGTAGAGTGTAAAAAGTACATCAATGCACTAGGTGGCGCCATTGTTCTTTTAAAGCCTTGGAACTTTTTCTGCTTTGAACACATTGAGCCTGATTCTCTAAAGCAGTGTTCTTCAACCTTTTGACACCTATGGAAATAATTATTTTGTGGACCGGCAGTTGAAGAACACTGGGTTAAGTCATAGGTCAGACCCCGCCCATCTCCACCCAATCACCACCCCAGACCCCGCCCCATAATAGTACTAATTGTAACACCATTTTTTCCATTCATTTTTCATATATACATACACACAATATAATCTTATATTAACAACACATAATGGTTAACCACAAAATTAAACTAAGCAAAGCACACTGTATGCTTCTCGATATTCATTCCTACCAGAACACAGATAACCCCATGCAAATACGGGACCAAAAACTAAAAATACTAATATATACAAACAAACCCTAAGATGCAAGACTCTGCATGCAGTACAACCCCAGAGAAATAGAAACAAATGCATTTCTTCGTGAACAGTGCAAAATACAGACAGCAGATGAAAATCAATCACTAAATTAAAAAATAAAATCATTCCCCCTACTATTGTTGTCTCCCTCCCTCCATGCTGTGTCTTGCCTTCTGGTCTGCCTCCCAATATTATCTTCAGGCTGGCTCCCTCTTCCTCGGTGCTGCAATGCACAAAGCCATGGGCACTGGCTCCTCGCGCGTCCCTCGCCTCATCTGGAAGTCTTCCCTCTGATGTTGCGACATCAGAGAGAAGTCTTCCGGTTCAGGCGCAGGACGCGCGTTGGAGCCTCTGCCCACAGCTTTGTGCACTGCAGCACCGAGGAAGAGGGAGCCGGCCTGAAGACAACGCCAAATCGATCACACTGTGGACCAGCGGCTGAAGAGCACTGTCTGGGGCCTGATGCATGTGCCGGCCTTGCGGACTGGCAGGAAATTTCTGCGGACCGGCACCGGTCCACCCATTTCAACCGGTGGTTGAAAAACACTGCTCTAAAGGATGCCAATCTCAGCAGCCACCCTATAAGTGGCCGCTGATTGTATGTCAAGAATCACGTCTTTCTTTTTTTTTTTTTCTAACAGACACCTTAAATGTAGGCCAGCATTTTACAATTTTAGAAAGCAGTTAAAAACCTACTTATATGAAAATTTTTTGTAATTAACAATACATACTCTATTTTTTAAATAATTCGCAGCCCAATATACTGCTTTCTTAGTAACATAACATAGTATCATAGTAGATGATGGCAGATGATGACCAGAATGGTCCATCCAGTCTGCCCAACCTGATTCAATTTAAATTTTTAAATTTTTCCTTCTTAGCTATTTCTGGGCAAGAATCCAAAGCTCTACCCGGTACTGTGCTTGGGTTCCAACTGCCGAAATCTCCGTTAAGACTTACTCCAGCCCATCTACACCCTCCCAGCCATTGAAGCCCTCCCCAGCCCATCTTCCACCAAACGGCCATATACAGACACAGATCGTGCAAGTCTGCCCAGTACTGGCCTTAGTTTAATTTTTAATATTATTTTCTGATTCTAAATCTTCTGTGTTCATCCCACGCTTCTTTGAACTCAGTCACAGTTTTACTCTCCACCACCTCTCTAGATTCTCTTAGACGATCATAGATCACTGTGCATTTCACTTTAGAATGAATCTTGCATACCTGTGCAGCCGGTGACCCGTCAAAAACATGCCGGACTTTGTTGTGCAGACAGTTGCGCGTAAGACATATGCACACTTCTGGTCCCGCCACTTTAAAGCCTTACCATTAGCGCTGTTAGGGGGGTACCCCCGCACTACACGTACAAGTCTTTGCGCTTCCATCGGGGAGGGTGTGGGGTGGGCAAACCCCCCACCCCACTACCCTGAAAAACTGCCGACCACTGAAAATTGAAAGGAAAACGGAAGTTTTCGGTGTACTTGGGGGGTTCCCCCCTCAAACCACCCCCAACGGGAGCGCGAGGGCTTGTACGGTACTGTGTGGGTACCCCCATACCTCCCTTCACAGTGCTAACGGTAAGGCTTTAAAGCGACGGGACCGGCGGCACACATACATCTTGCGCGCAATTGTCAGCACGCCTTTGTCGGAGCGCTTTTGTCCTGCGCTCAATTGTTACGGCACCGCACAGCCACCAAGGAGACAATAATTATAAGTTCTGACACAGATAAATGTCTGTTTACTGACATAAAACAGTGGCTTGATTATTCCTCGGATAAGAGTAAGCGTTTGCCCTCACATTTACTTTTAGTCACCGGAGAAAAGGGGCAGAGCGAGAGAGAGAGCTCAGGGTAAGGAAAGAGTGTGTAAGGATTTTCGTTTTGAAATTTCCACTCGGAATCTGCTCCCTGGCAGGTGCAAAGTATAGGATAGAAACATACCAGATGTGCATGACAGGAGGGCTGGCTCAGCTATTAGCCAAATTATGTAAATGTCTGGAGCTGCAGCTTCTGAGGGAAGGCAAAGAGCAGCAGGAATCAAAGCAAGACAATAGATCCTGACAACCACCAAAACTCCAAAGAACCATCAGCACATTCTTTAACCTGCAGGGGGTGTGAACACACACCTATACATGCAAAGCACAGGATTGAAAAATATCATGCAAATTATACCTTTCTGCAGGATTGTCCACAGGAGGGCTAGTGCTGGACTGATGACGATTGTGTAATGTAATCATCAAAATCTCAGAGGTTTGCCCAAGGCACCCAGTACCCTTGCACCGGCCCTGCAAGAGCAAAGTCAAGTATTTCAGGGTCTCCTGACAGAGGGCTAGATGCACTAAAGCAGGGGTGTCGAATGTCGGTCCTCGAGGGCCGCAATCCAGTCGGGTTTTCAGGATTTCCTCAATGAATATGCATGAGATCTATTAGCATTCAATGAAAGCAGTGCATGCAAATTGATCTCATGCATATTCATTGGGGAAATCCTGAAAACCCGACTGGATTGTGGCCCTCGAGGACCAACATATGACACCCCTGCACTAAAGTCTCTGATTGTCTAATGCTCGTCGCCAAACCAGTTTGACCAGTTTAGCGACCGATCGCATTTGCCGACCCGATGCCCAAAACGGCTTACCGCGTGGTTTTCCGTATGATCACTCATTCTCCGATTCTGGAATGCAAATATGGGCATTAATACTAAAAGCAGCCATCCGACCGATGCTGTAACTTTTCATGCCAGAATCGGATCGGTAAACCCGACCCTGAAAAGCCAACAGGTCTGCCTGATTTTTTTATTTTTTATTTTTTTTTTCTTTGGTCACAGAAGCTGTACCCATTTAAAAAAAAAGGTCTGACATGCTGGGCCCCCACCACAACCCCAGTATCAAAAGAGGCAGGAGAGATGCCCACTCCATCCTGCCTCAGTGCCCCCTGCCAAACTTACCACCCCGCCAGGACCCCCTGATGACCACCTTGACCCCAGTACAATAAGAGGCAGGAGGGATGCTCACTCCCTCCCGCCATGGTAAAACCACCTGCCAGGCCCCCCCCAACCAACCCCTCCCCTTCCCCACCCCCTTCATTAAAAAAAAAATCAGAAGGAGGGTTGCCCACTCATACCTTCCACACATACCTTGAACCTCTCCCGTACCTGTCTCTGAAGTTGACAACAGGAGGGATGCCCGGTCCCTCCTGCTTCGAGGACCGCCACTCCAAAAGGACAGGCTTTCCCCTTCCCGGAGCATCATGGTAAAGGGGGGGGGGGCTTCAGAAGGGTGTGGAGGCCTTCAGGAGCCTACTTACACTTGGGGAGGGGGCTTTCAAGCTAGGGACACATCTTGGAGGGTCCCTGGTTGAGATTCAATATTGAGGGGATTCTCAACAGGGACTTTCACGGGGGGGGGGGGCACATGGGAGACTCATTTTTACAGATATTGGCCCCTTTAGGAAATAGCCCAGAAGTATCAGGTCATGAGTTGGGCCCAAAGATCCAGGGTAGTAAGAACATAAGAATAGCCTTACTGGGTCAGACCAATGGTCCATCAAGCCCAGTAGCCCATTCTCACAGTGGCCAATCCAGGTCACTAATACCTGGCCAAAACCCAAGGAATCCAAAGAATAGCAAGATTCTGGAATCCCAAAGAGCAACAAGATTCTAGAACCCCATGGAGTAGCAACATTCCATGCTACCACTCCAGGTCAAGCAATGGCTTCCCCCATGTCTTTCTCAACAGACTATGGACTTTTCCTCCAGGAACTTGTCCAAACCTTTTCTTAAAACCAGTAAAATAATTCCAGCTAAAAGCTGGGTTATTACAAGCTATATAACGTTATAACATAGCTTGTGGTGTACACCTGCTGCTCACTGCAATCCATAGTATACTATCTACTCCAGCCCATCTACACCCTCCCAGCCATTGAAGCCCTCCCCAGCCCATCCTCCATCAAACGGCCATATACAGACACAGACCGTGCAAGTCTGCCCAGTACTGGCCTTAGTTCAATATTTAATATTCTTTTCAGATTCTAGATCCTCTGTGTTCATCCCATGCTTCTTTGAACTCAGTCACAGTTTTCCTCTCCACCACCTCTCTCGGGAGTGCATTCCAGGCATCCACCACTAAGTTTCCAAGTTTATGAATTATTTGATTAATCGCTTATTCCGAATTCTAAGCGATGTACAAAACATTAAAATCTTGAGTTACAATGATCAAAGGGAAACAGACAATATAAATATAACTAACAGGACAAAAACAAATGATACAGGAGGATGGGAATTGGAAAAGAAATACAAGTTTAAAAATAGTAAAGAAGACATATAAGGGGAAAAAACAATAGGGAGGGGGAGAATAATAAGCAACAGAGAATTTAAAGACCAGAGCTCAGTAGAGACACCTGATCTAGTCCTATTTTCAGGTTTACCAACCAAATCTAGTTTTATTAGTTGTCAAATGCATCTTTAAAAAGAAAGCATTTTAGCTTGCTCTTAAATCTATCCAAACTGAGTTCTTCTCGTACATGAATTGGGAGTAAATTCCACATTTGGGGGGCTGTAACGGAAAAAAATAGAGTGCCGCCGTGTATTTATGGTTTTAAGAGAAGGAACTGTCAAGAGATGTTGGTCAATAGATCTGAGTGATCTAGAGGAAGTATATGGAATCAGTAATCTATGAATGAACGAAGGTGTTTTATAAAGAAGAGATTTGAAAGTTAGTAAGCTTAACTTGTAAGTTATTCAATGAGCAACTGGAAGCCAATGCGCTTCCTTGAGTAAAGGCATCACATGATCAAGTTTTTTTGCATTCTTTATGAGTTTAATTGATGCATTTTGAACAATCTGCAGATGACGAATTTCTTTTAAGGCAATTCCTTTGAACAAAGCGTTACAATAATCAATTTTTGAGATCACCAGTGAATGAATTAGTATGTTTAGAGAGGTGGTAGGGTATAAAAATTTGGAAACAGAATGAATTTGCCGTAATCTAAAAAAAGGTAGATCTAACAATATTACTAATATGTTCGTGGAAGGTAAATTTGCAGTCAAAGATGACCCCAAGGATCTTAATGCTGCTGATCGATTGCAGGATAGAACCTTTAATAGTAATGGGAAACAGAAGTTTGTGACCTTCTTTCCAAGGGAAAAACATAACATTAGATTTGTTGACGTTCAAGGCTAATCAATTTGTCTCAAGCCATTGGTGAATCGGTTCTAGTTTCTTGTTGATAGCTGTTGTTTCGGAGGAATTATTAGAGTCTAGCTGGTGTATAAGCTGAATATCATCATCTGTTACGGTCTGCACGGTCTGTGTCTGTATATGGCCGTTTGGGGGAGGATGGTCTGGAGAGGGCTTCAATGGCTGGGAGGGTGTAGATCAAGTTTCAGGATTATTTAAAATTTCTTATACCGCTCAATCAGCCTTCTAGGCGGTGTACAAATTCATGAAAACATAAAACAAACTTTAGCGAAAATAATAATAATAATAATAATTTTATTCTTGTATACCGCCATACCCAGGGAGTTCTAGGCGGTTCACATCAATTAATTAATACAAGTTTAAGCTGACATTACGTCACCAAACTGTAACTTTTAATAACTTTCAAAGACTTTTAAAAACAAAGATAAACAGGAACAAAAGGTAAAAAGGCAAGAACGACAATAGTCAAAGTAAAAGAGAACAATTAAGGAAAAAAACAATAGGAGGAGCTGCTATAAATACTGTTGATGGGCTGGAGTAGATTTTGACGGAGATTTTGGCAGTGGGAACCCAAGCTTTGGATTCTTTCCCAGAAATAGATAAGAAGAAAAAAAAAATTAAATTGAATCAGGTTGGGCAGACTGGATGGACCATTCGGGTCTTTATCTGCCATCATCTACTATGTTACTATGTTCCAAGTTTCCAAGTTTATTCAATATTTGATTAATCGCTTATTTAACATTCTAAGCGATGTACAAAGTATAATAATAAACATAAGCTAATAGAGGGAGACTGACAATTTAATTAAAAAATAAATAAATAAATAAAATTAGGACAAACATGGGATACAAAGGGAAAGGAGAAGGGAAAGAAATACAATTTTGAGAAGGTTAAAGAAAACATATATGGTAATGAGATCTATGTTATATAGTAATAGGCTGCTTTACATGCATTTGCTACTTTAGGGCAAGAAAGACATCCTGCATTCGTAAGCCATGCTAAGGGGGAAATAATGTGGGTTACTGCCCTAATGCAGCTTAATACCTTCCCCCATAAATGTCTGAATTAGGAGTTCACACTTTTTTTTGAGGGAAATGCAGTCTCATGTGACCGTCCTTGGCGGTACTGATTTATCGAGCAATTCATTGATTTGATTTGTACAATATGGGTTGGATTCTATATATGACACCATCAGTCAGGAGCTGGGAAGATTTGTGCAAAACCCGCATTCTATAAAGGGTGCCCGGCCTTTATAGAACACTAGCATAGCGCGCAGGTCGCGGCTAGCTGCGGGTGCCGGAGTTACAGCTGACAGAAATAGGCATAAATCTGGCAACCAAAGGTAAGCATAGATAGGTACTATTTTATAATGTAGCATCTAAACTTTGGAAATATCCATGAACATAAGATCATAAGAATTTCCGCTGCTGGGTCAGAACAGTGGTCCATCGTGCTCAGCAGTCCGCTCAAGCGACGGCCCTTAGGTCAAAGACCAGTGCCCTGTTTGAGTATAGCCTTACCTGCCTACGTTCTGGTTCAGCAGGAACTTATCTAACCCTTTCTTGAATCCCTCCCCTGGCCACGCCCTCTTTCGGGTTATGCATGTAAAAAGATAGGCACCAATTTTGTGCTTGTTAAGACAAATTAAGGCCACTTTTAAAACAGAGAACGGTCAAGTTTCTGGAATGCTATGGATTTCAGGACCGGAGGCAACATGGACTCACTAGAGGTAGGTTTTGTCAGACAAATCTGATCAATTTCTTTCACTGGGTGACCAAAGAATTGGATAGCGGATGTGCACTAGATGTGGTGTATTTAGATTTTAGCAAAACCTTTGACAGTGTTCCACACAGACATCTAATAAATAAACTGAGTGCCCTCGGGATGGGTCCCAAAGTGACGGGCTGGGTCAAGAACTGGTTGAGTGGAAGGCGAGAGAGGGTAGTGATCAATGGAGATCGCTCTGAGGAAAGAGATGTTACCAGTGTTATGTCTCAAGGTTCTGTTCTTGGGCCTGTTCTTGTTAACATTTTTATAAATGATATTGCTGAAGGCTTGTCGGGTAAGATTTGCCTCTTTGCGGATGATGCGAAAATCTGCAATAGAGTAGACACGCCGGATGGTGTGAATAACATGAAGAAAGACCTGGCGAAGCTTGAAGAATGGTCTGAAATTTGGCATCTAAAATTAAATGCTAAGAAATGCAAGGCCATGCATTTGGGCTGCAAAAACCTGAGGGAACAGTACGGTTTAGGGGGTAAAGAACTTATGTGCACAACGGAAGAGCGGGACTTGGGTGTGATTGTATGTGATGATCTTACGGTGGCTAAACAGGTTCAAAAGGTAATGGCGAAAGCTAGAAGGATGCTAGGTTGCATAGGGAGAGGTATTGATGCCCCTGTATAAGACTTTGGTGAGACCTCATTTAGAATATTGTGTACAATTCTGGAGGCCACACCTTCAAAAAGATATAAAAAGGATGGAGTCGATCCAGAGGAAGGCTACTAAAATGGTATGTGGCCTTCATCATAAGGCGTATGGGGATAGACTTAAAGATCTTAATCTTTGGCGGAAAGGCGGGAGAGGGGAGATATGATAAGAGACGTTTAAATACCTGAGTAATGTAAATGCGCACGAGTCGAGCCTCTTTCATTTGAAAGGAAGCTCTGGAATGAGAGGGCATAGGATGAAGTTAAGCAGTGATAAGCTCCGGAGTAATCTAAGGAAATACTTTTTTACAGAAAGGGTGGTAGATGCATGGAACAGTCTTGGAAGAGGTGGTGGAGACAGAGACTGTGTCTGAATTCAGCAAAGCATGAGATAGGCACGTGGGATCTCTCGGAGAGAGAAAGAGATAATGGTTACTGCAGATGGGCAGCTCTATGACCTCACAATGCAGGTGCACAGAGCCTTAGCCTATAGGAAGAGGAGATGCAAATGTTAAGAGCCTTAGCCAATAGGGAGAGGAGGAGATAGTGGATGCTGTGGATGGGCCATTTGGCCTTTATCTACCATCGTGTTTCTATGGTTCTACAAATGGTGCCTAAAACATAGACGACGAGGAATGCGCACCATTTATGGAATCGCGCCCAGCAGTGCCTAAACTGCACTTAGGTGCTGGTAAATGTCCGAACCTTATTTGGTAAGTGTCCGAACCCCTATTTGTGCCAGGGTGTTCATAGACAAAACCGCCGAAGACAAAGGCGCGCGCCGACAACTGAGCGCAAGACGGAAGTGCGCGCCGAAGAAAAAGAGTGTTTATAGGTGCTCCGACGGGGGGTTTTGTTGGGGAACCCCCCCACTTTACTTAATACAGATCGTGGCGGCGTTGTGAGGGGTTTGGGGGGTTGTAACCGCCCTCATTATACTGGAAACTTAACTGTTTCCCTGTTTTGTAGGGAAAAGTGAAGTTTTCAATAAAATGTGGAGGGTTACAACCCCCCAAGCCCCCCACAATGCGTTGCGATCTGTATAAAGTAAAGTGGTGGGGTTCCCCCCCACACCCCCCGTCGGAGCCCTTTAAAACAGTCATTTTCTTCAGCGCGCGCCTCCGCATTGCGCTCAGTTGTCTGCGCGCGCCTTTGTCCCGGCACGCTTTTGACCTGACACCGTGCTAGGGTTTTCTTGGCCTAAATACCAGTGCTTAAGTCCAAAACAGGTGCCTATAGGCCAATCACGCCCACAATCTGCTCCTAACCATGCCTACGTTCTGGTAGGTGCCCACCAACCAATTAATTATAATTTAAGACATTTATGAGCTGCTAACTGCTTGTTATTGGTGCCGATTGAGCTTTTTATGTAATTAAGGCCCCGGTGCACGCAGGGCAGGATTAACCAATAGGCCAAGTAGGCACGTGCCTAGGGCCTAAAATGGTCAGGGGGGGCCCGATGAAGGAGGGCATCAACACTGCTTTTTCCAAACAGCAATGGGCCCCTCCAGTATCGATCAGTAACGTGGCCTCCTCCCCCCCCCCCGATCGGCAATGCAGGGCCCCCCCCCCAATCGGCAACGTGGCCCACCCCCCCATCGACGGAAAGTAAAACAAGCAAGCAACACGGGTAAGAAAGGCAATGGGAGCTGTAATTGTGCAAGCGGTGCTGCTTGCCCAAAGCTTCCCTCAGACGCAGCTTTCTGTTTCCGCCTGGGCGCATGGTGGGGTGGGGTGGGGTGGGGCAGAGGACCCAGTGTACTTGTGTGCCTAGGGGCCCTCGACGAATTAATCCTGCCCTGGGTGCACGACTGTCTAGTTTTGACTGACTAGAGAGTTGTTTCCTGATGTACTTAACATTGTGCTTTGTCGGCTCAGATACACGCATTAACAAAGGCATTGTTTCGATCTGTGGATCGCATATCACAGTGACCCCTGATGCAGGCGCTTATGTTCGCCGAAACATAGTACTGTGTCGGGTCCATGTTACTGTACGACCCAGGTGGAAATAAATAAGACATTTCTTCATAGTGCTGGCTCTTTTGGAGTGTTCATTGTCCGTTCCCATTGTCTTCTTTGCTGTTTGGCACCTGTGGGTTTTCGTCCTGTTGGACGTTTGGTTGCATTCTTCCTAGTGGGTCATGAAGGCAAGGCAGATTCGAGCAAAAACAAGAATATCTGTAGTTTCTTCTTAATTCCTCTAAGGAACTTTCTAATCTAAGAGATATCAGAAGAGCATTCCAGAGCATAAGGCCAGTTACACTGAGCATCTTTGTTCTGATAGTGCCTAAAGAGACAACATGGAAGGGTTGAATAATAAAGACAGTTCTGTTGGGAAGATCTTAAAGACCTAATAGGGACATAAGGAATCAGAAATCTTGAGATGTAATGGGGATCCTTATCAACCCTGGATCGGTAGCATGGAATGTTGCTACTCTTTGGGTTATGACCAGGTACTAGTGACCTAGATTGGCCACCATGAGAACCTGCTACTGGGCTTGATGAACCATTGGTCTGACCCAGTAAGTCTAGTCTTATGTTCTTACGTGAGCCAAGTATAGGACAATCAAGGCATTGTAAGATCACTGATGAGGTTGGCTCTGAGGCATTGTGGAATGAGGCATTATGACATCACAATCTCAGCTCTGGAATGTTGATCTCATTGGGGTTCTGGAATCTTGCTATTCTTTGAGATGCTGGAATGTTGCTACTCTTTGGGTTTTGACCAGGTACTAGTGACCTAGATTGGCCACCATGAGAACAGGCTACTGGGCTTGATGGACCATTGATCTGATCCAGTATGGCTATTCTTATGTTCTTCTATGAGCCAAGTATAACACAATCAAACCATTGTAACATCACTGACGAGGTTGGTTCTGAGGTACTGTGGAATGAGGCATTATGACATCACAATCTCAGCTCTGGAATGTTGTTACTTTTTGTCTTTCTGCCAGGTACTAGTGAACTGGCTTGTCCACTGTGAGAATGGGCTTCTGGGCTTGATGGACCATTGGTCTGACCCAATAAGGCCATTCTTATGTTCTTATATTCTAACATAAGGATTTTAAATGTAGTTCTGTGATTAATGGGCAGCAAATGATTCTCATGCAGTAAAGAGGTCACAGATGGGCTTTGGAAAGGAAGGGGAAGGAGAGGATGATAACCATGAATGGCAGGGAAGGGAAGAATAGAAAAGAGACCGAAACTAGACAAATTTGAAAAGGAGGATAAAAAATAGTTGATCATGAAAGATGGATATAGGACAGGAAGGAAAGAGGAGAAAAAAAAGAATGAATAGACAGAGCAAAATGAAGCAGAACCAGAGATGTGGAACAAGATAATTAGAAAGATAAAATCACCAGATAACAAAGAAAAGATAAATGATTTTATTTTTAGTTTAGTCTGGGGGGGTAATGGGATTTGATATAACATATTTCTATAGGACAATTGAATTGAAATGTGTCAGTTTTGAGAATTTATGTCTGCTGTGTATATATTGTACTATACAGGAGGAAATGTGAGGGACGCTTTATGCGATTAATCGTGCAAATAGAAATCAATATTGTAAATCATACGTGTGACCCTACCAAATGTCATCCAAAAAACTCTCATACAGTTCATATATACAGTATACATATAAGAAGCTGAATCTTCAGAAAGTGCTCCCGGATGATTTCCTTCATTTTTCAATTGGGCAAATGCACTCAAATCGTCACTGATCAGCTGTTACCTATTATTTTATTTAATAGCCTCTATGAATATTCCCCCCCCCCTTTTTTTTTTTTTTTTTTGTTTGTTTCTTCATTTTATAAATTTATCTTAAGAAAGACTTTTCTGATCTGTGCTGAAATTGTCGTCCGGGGGGAGGGGGGGCACCTCTGACATGTTTCACCTCACAGCTTTTTTCAAGGATGAGCCCTAAATATGGCACGTTGTCCCGTCTTAAGCCCCTATTTCTTTGTCATCAAGACGTTGGTTCAACATTGCCTCGATAATGAATGTGACTGTTGGACAGACTGGATGGACCGTGCAGGTCCTTTATCTGTCATCATTGTCATCATTTGCTACGTTACTATGTTCAAATGATTTTTATTAAAGTCAAGAAGCAAAAAACAATAGAAACACTTTCAAGGTTTTCATATAGAAACAACGATTCCCCTCTTTTCCCCACCCCCCAAACCCATCCCCCTCCCTCCCAACCAAGGTCATTCGCTATACAGCAGAACAGAAACTAACAAAGAAAAAGGTAACATCAAGACGACTCCTTACCAAAGGAGTCATGGTGTTCCAAAATGGCTGCCACGCCTGTTGAAAGAAGCGCCCCCGAGGGGAGGAAATCTCTAGAATGTCTTTGCATTCCCACATCAGAAAAGAAATCAATCGAGTCCTCCACAAGGAGAAATCTGGAGCTTCTGCATCCAACCACTTCAGGAGAATGCACTTTAGCACAATTGCCAATGTCCATTTAAGAAAGGTAGAAGTACCCCTCTGCCGTGGATGGTAACTAGGAAGAATACCAGACAGTAGTAAAGGGGAACGACGTATTTTTATCTTCCAAATATGTTCTATAAAGATGAAGATGCAATACCAAAAAGCCAAAACCAAAGGGCAAGACCAAAACATATGGCCTAAACTTGCTTCCGGGCAGGAACAGCGAGTGCACTGAGCTGATGCCCTAAAACAAGCCAAAAATGCTCTTTTAGGAGAGGTGTAGAGACGCAGCACTAATTTATAGTGTTGTTCCCAAAAGGTCATATATTTCCGATAAACAATTAATTTCTTAATAGCTATTGAGACCACATCCTCGGATAACAAAATTTGTAAATCTCGGGCCCAAGCATCTCGGATCTTCTGATGAACAAGCAAAGGGGATTCATCCTTCAAGTGACGGTGGTGGAACTTAAGTGGAACCAATTGTTGAGCATCAATCGTATAAGCCGTGGACAACAAGTCATGCCGACCCACGGCTAGATCTTCCACGGGCAAAGATTGGAGATAATGTCGAATTTGAAAATACGCAAACCCATCAGTAGAAGGTAAGCCAAATTCAGTTTGTAATTGGGTAAAAGATTTAATGGTCCCATCATCCGACACCAGATGAAACAAATAATGAGTCCCCCGTGCTTCCCAACGGCGAAAATCAGCAGTGTCCATATCAGGAAGAAAAGAAGGGTTGAGACGAACAGGTAAAAAATGAGAAACCCGAGACGAGACACCATGAAAGCGGCATATCCAAGTCCAAACCCGCTTCAAAGCACCATGTAAAACAAGTGCGAGGGAGATTCTCCCGGTGTGCAGAGGAGACACCATGTAGATACACACTAAAGTGAATGGTCTGAAAGCAAGAAAGTTCCAAAGGAGTGTTAGTAAAGTATGAGGTGCCACGAAACAGATCATTAATATGACGCACACCACAACCAACAGTTGCTACGTTACTATTAAATAGGCAAAACAGAAGAGCCCCCCATCTTGGGATATAGGCAAAAACAACAGGGAAAGACAAGGGGGATGTCATTCTGTATTCGGATCATCTTCAGCAAAGTGTCCCCTGAAGAAGGGGTCTTCTAAACGCCGAAACTAGGATTCTTGTTAGGACTTATTGTTTTGAATAAGGAATTTACGGTTTTGAATAAAGATCCATTTTGGTTGTTTAAGACAACCCCCCTTGCATTCCTTCTTGTTTTTGCCTGTATTACTATTATTCAAGTTTCAAGTTTATTTAAATCTTGATATACCACTTTTATAGTCAAAGCGGTTTCCAATTAATACAAGGTTTTAAAAATATTTTTAAAAAATAAAGGGAATAAATTCACAATTACCACACAGACACAACATGATACAGATGGTCAAATGGGGAAGATACATTGCATAAAATAAAAGAAAGGAGAGGTAAAAAAAACAAAAGGTACAAAGGGAACCATTAATGTAAGGCCTGATGTCTGAGATTTTGGATTAAAAAATTAAGTATAAATCTCAAAAGCATCTCTGAAAAGAAATGTTTTAAGATTAGATTTTAAATTATTGAGATTCTTCTTGTGTGGGGAGTCTATTTGGATTGCTTATCTCCTCGAGGTCGCAGTCTTCTTTTGAATCCTCTTGCTTAGCCTTGTTGAGGTCCATCGCACTCACTCCCGGGATCGGTCATCGCAGGCACTTTTTTTTTTTTTTTAATGTTTTGTTATGTTATGCTGTTTTGTTTGTTGGGGAGGGGGCCTTCCTATTGTGGCTATCAAGGGCCACCAGAGCACGGGCCTTTGGCATTTTAGAGTTTTGTTGGTTGATTTCTGTATGCTTTATGGGACTAGGGGGGGGATTTTGTTCGGGTGATTATTGCTACTTGAGTGGGGTTCGGGGGACAGGGGGGCGGGGGTTTTCTACTCTTGTTCTACCAAAACAACATGATAACTTTTGTATTGTTGGAAGATATTTCTTTTGACTTTGTTGTCTTTGTTGTTTGTTGTTTTGTATTCATAATAAAACAGATTTGAACATAAAATTATTGAGATTTTTTTCTTGTCTCAAGGTCACAGGTAAAGTATTCCACAGTGTGGGAGCGGTCACAGAGAAGATTGTTTTCCGCGTTGTAGCATAAAAGAGTTGGCGTACTGAAGAGACTGCTAAAAGGTATTGTTGGGAGATATTTCTTTTGACTTTGTTGTCTTTGTTGTTTGTTGTTTTGTATTCATAATAAAACAGATTTGAACATAAAATTATTGAGATTTTTTTCTTGTCTAAAGGTCACAGGTAAAGTATTCCACAGTGTGGGAGCGGTCACAGAGAAGATTGTTTTCCGCGATGTAGCATAAAAGAGTTGGCGTACTGAAGAGACTGCTAAAAGGTATTGTTGGGAAGAGCATAGTGTCCTGTGCGGATCATATGGGATTAACATCCTATCTATAAAGGATGGAATGTGATTAGATTGAACTTTAAAAGTAAGAAGTAGTATTTAGAAAGTAATCCTATGTGAAATGGGTAGCCAGTGAGATTTTCTAAGGAGTGGTGTTACATGGTCAAATTTTTAGCGTTAAAAATGATTTTTATAGCAGTGTTCTGGTTGATCTGTAATCTCCTGATCTCCTTTTGAGTGATGCTCTGATAAAGTGAATTGCAGTAGTCTAAAGTTGAAATGATTAAAGAATGGATAAGAATATTGATTGAATTCGGGTTAAGTATTGATTTGAGAGATCTGCTCATTTTTAGTTTGATGAAACATTTTTGTACCACAGAGCTAATCTGAGGTTTAAAAGATTTAAAAGACAGCGTATTCATCAAAAAGCCCTCAAATGTTTTCCTATTTCAGGCTTTAAGTCACCAAGGGCTCCTTTTATGAAGCCGCGTTAGTGCTTTAACGTACGCTAAACTGCCGGCCGTGCTAGCCGCTACCGCCTCCTCATGAGCAGGTGGTAGTTTTTCAGCTAGCGCAGGGGTTAGCGCGTTATAAAAAGTCACATGTGATAAAGCCGCTAACGTGGCTTCGTAAAAGGAGTCCCAAATTATTCAACAAAGTAATGTTCACATAACCAGAGAGGCTTATCCACAATGGTATAGAAAGGATATTTTACCTTCACTCAGATATACAAGATTCACAATACACACAAAAAAAAAAAAATCTGTTTTCCATATAATATTGGACAGTATCTGGATTAAATTTAACTGATAACTTTGGTAAAATCATTATACTTTCTGTTATTGTTTTCATATTTTTATATGCAGTCATATTGTTGACCTCATTTAGAATATTGTGTTCAATTCTGGAGGCCGCACCTTCAAAAAGATATTAAAAGGATGGAGTCGGTCCAGAGGAAGGCTACTAAAATGGTGAGTGGTCTTATGGGGACAGACTTAAAGATCTCAATCTGTATACTTTGGAGGAAAGGAGGGAAAGGGGAGATATGATAGAGACATTTATTAATAATAATAATAATAATAACAGTTTATATACCGCAATACCGTTAAGTTCTATGCGGTTTACAAAAGATTAGTGGAGTACAAGTTGAGTTGACGTGCAAGTTGAGTTAACTTAAGGGATGTGGGAACAATGGGGAGAAAGGGCAAGAGAGGGGAAAGAGGGAAGTGGGTCAGCTGTCTAGGTATTTCAGGAATAGGTGAGTTTTGAGGCATTTCCTGAATACCTCATAAGTGGTGGGCAATAGGAGTTGTTCTAGGTCTTTACCCCATAGAGCAGCCTGATGTGAGAGAAGATTCTCATGGTGTTTTTTAGTTTGCATCCTCTAACCGGGGGAGAAACGAAGTGCAAGTGGGAGCTTCTCTTGTGTTTGTTGGCAGAGAAGGAGAATAGGTCAGTGATGTATTTAGGGGTTAGACCGTAGAAAACTTTTAAAAAATTTTTAATACCTACATGATGTAAATGTGCATGAGTCGAGTCTTTCATTTGAAAGGAAGCTCTGCAATAAGAGGACATAGGATGTAGTTAAGAGGTGATAGGCTCCGTAGTAATCTATGGAAATACTTTTTTACAGAAAGGGTGGTAGATGCGTGGAAAAGTCTCCTGGAGACAGAGACTGTGTCTGAATTCAAGAAAGCCTGGGATACTCATGTGGGATCTCTTAGAGAGAGGAAGAGATAATGGTTACTGCGGATGGACCATCTGGATGGGCCATTAGGCCTTTATCTGCCATCATGCTATTATGTTTCTATAAACATAAAGCTCTATGACCTCACAATGCAGGTGTAAACAGCCGTTAGCCTATAGGAAGAGGAGATGCAAATGTTAAGAGCCTTAGCCAATAGGGAGAGGAGGAGATAGTGGATGCAGTGGATGGGCCATTTGGCCTTTATCTGCCATCATGTTTCTATAACCATAAAGCTCTATGACCTCACAATGCAGGTGTAAACAGCCGTTAGCCTATAGGAAGAGGAGATGCATGTTACTAAGTTTCTTTTGGATTTCTCATATTCAACTCCCTGCCTACAATGTGCATCCTTCCTATCAATAAATGAGCTCTCTATAAACTCATTGCACACTGCCCATATATGTGGATGAACATTAAAATGCACTCATTTCTTCCGTAGGTTCGTTTCCTCTGTGGTTGCTCATAAATCTTCCCCTCCTCCCTATCTTTCTTCTTTCATCTGTCCGCAATCACGTATAACAAGATGGGAGTTGTATCAAACACTTATCAAAGCCACTTCATTACAATTTCAATATGTACAGAAGAGCATGTAATATTCTAATTATTTGCTTTCCAACAAGCTTCTTCTGCCCTATCCAGTCCCAACGTGCAGATTTATAAATGTCAATGATAATTTTGAGTTAGTGGAATCACAGCTCCTTTTTGCTATATATTGGAGCTAATCTATTCCAAAGTCTGATCTAATGAATTTATGTTTGTAAGAACATTTGGCTATTGTGAAAACCACATTGTAGCTCATCTGCTGACCTTTTATTAAAAGATAATGCATGATCTTAACATTTGCTCTTGCAAGGAGGCTTCAAGGATAGTTTATTCCTAGCTTTTGCTGACCAAAGGGAATAACTACAGACCACAGGTCAGTCAGGTGTCTTAGCAACACTTACTGGGTCTTGCCATGGAGGATCTGGCTTTGATTTCCTGGTTAGATCTCTGCTCCCTCAGTTGTTGATGGCTAGGGATGAAACATTCACAGCCCCTGGGAAATAGTGACTTCAAGTGACCAGACATGGGGTCCAAGATTGCAAGCTTTGGAAGACAGCTTTTTTCCATGACTTCTGGGGGGGGGGGGGAGAGAGGGATAAGAAAATAGGGCAAGAGCGCCCAGAGAGTTGCAATTGAATGTGCAATGCACTGTAGTGGAGAATGACATGGAGACAACTTTTTCCCCTTCCCCGCAAAAACTCAATTTCCCTGTTCCGTCCCTACGTGATTTGTCGCTGTCCTTGTCCCCTTCCTGTAAACTCTGTCTTAACCGCACAATACTTATGATTTTAAAATGTTTGAGTCTTGTGCAGATGAGGACGGAGCTTAGGCATTGGTGGAATGAGGCATTATGACATCACAATCTCAGCTCTAGAATGTTGCTACTTAGGATTTGAAAGGGTTCGAGGCTTGTGCAGATGAAGATGGAACTTAGGCATTGGTGGAATGAGGCATTATGACATCACAATCTCAGCTCTAGAATGTTGCTACTTATGATTTTAAAGGGTTTGAGTCTTGGGCAGATGAGGACGGAGCTTAGGCATTGGTGGAATGAGGCATTATGACATCACAATCTCAGCTCTAGAATGTTGCTACTTAGGATTTGAAAGGGTTCGAGGCTTGTGCAGATGAAGATGGAACTTAGGCATTGGTGGAATGAGGCATTATGACATCACAATCTCAGCTCTAGAATGTTGCTACTTAAGATTTTAAAGTGTTTGAGGCTTGTGCAGATGAGGTCAGAGCTTGCAGGAATGGGGCAGGGACTGGAAAAGAACTCGCAGGGATGGGACGGGAAAATGAGTTTCCGTGGGTAAGGGGTAAAATTTTGTCCCCGTGCCATTCTCTACACTGTAGTCCAACAGAAGCGAGTTTCAAAGGAGCAGAAGAAAACTGGCAGGCCAAAGAAAAAAGAACCACAGAGAAACTGAAAGAAGTAGACAACTTTCAAATGCTCAGCTTCCAATTTTGGTGGCAATCGGCTTGTACCATTTATAAATATGAAGCCAATCTAATTATCGCTTTGGCAGTTAACCATGTGTTTCTTATATGACCCGACACGGGCTGTGTTTCAGCGTGTCTGCCTGCATTAGGGATCTCTATGCGTTCTCCACATCAAAATGGATTTTTTCCACAAACTGCCTGAGACAATACCCTTTTTCAGATGAACACGCAACAAACCCTATTACCTCTGCGCTGTTTTTTCTTGTTGTCTGATTTGCATTTTGTACCCCCCTCTCTATCTTGGATTGATGAGATTTGGGCACTATGAAGGAGCTTGCTCAATACTAGGGGTGCTCAGCATCCACTGGAGCCCACAGAGCTGGCGTCTATGTTAACGAGACTTAAATCTGTAGGAAAAAGAATAGGAACTGTGGAGTTAGGAGAGGGGACAGGCAAGCCAGGAGCAACAGAAGAAAGGGGGGGGGGTTCATTAGAGAGCTCAGTGACTGCACTATTCTAGGCTCCCCCCTCTTCTCTACCACAGGCTGTCAGGAAGGGGGGATGGAGCAGAACTCAGAAGTGGAGAAGCTGCTTTCCAGGTTGCTCCCTTAGAAATAAAGCTCTGCTTGCAAATTTATGAAACATCAGGTTTGCCCAGTTCTGGCAGTCTGGCTTTTATTTGTCTCTCTCACTTTACCCAGCCCCTGATCAAATGACAAAGCTTTTTCTCATGGCTGCCCCCCCCTCTTAGAGTGCATCTCCACTCTAGAGGTGGAAAAGTTTATTTGATGCGACCCATCTCCTCGAATCTGTGATCAGAAGGAGGGGGGGAGGAGGCGTCCTTCTTTCCTCTTCCAGTGTACCCATTTTGAATCGTGCCACACTTGCCAGGAGTGGCAACATGGCACAGCAGAACTGCCTAGCTTCTGGCGACAGCCCGCCCAGACGGGGCAGCACAAATCTCAACCACAGCGCCAACCCACTGCCGCTTACCACCTCAACGGATTCCAGAGACAAGTGGAGAAGAAAGATCGATTTCCTGCTTTCTGTCATTGGATTTGCTGTAGACCTGGGCAATGTGTGGAGGTTTCCTTACATATGTTATCAGAATGGAGGCGGTAAGAACTTACACTTGTTAATCTGTCTTTGTTTGGTTGAGTCTGTTTTTTTCAAGACAGGGAAACTAGGAGAATTTGTTTATAGGATTCAAAGGGCTCCTTTTACTAAGGTACGCTAGCGTTTTTAGCGCACGCAGGATTTTAGTGCACGCTACGCGGCTAGAACTAATGCCAGCTCAATGCTGGCGTTAAGGTCTAGCGTGCGCGGCAATTCAGCACGCGCTATTCCGCGCGTTAAAGCCCTAACGCAGCTTTGTAAAACGAGCCCAAAGTATTCTCCTTTATTTCCAGCCTCTTTATTCATAAAATAAAAATACAAGCACAAATGATTTTAAAAAATGATTTAAAAAATACAAACATAAACGTATTAGAGTGAAAACAGAGATTTTTTTTTTTTTTAAACCCAAAAAACAACACATCTCAGTATCTGCATTCAATGAATTAGGCGCAATTTTGTATTTGATGTTTTTGGGCCAGACTAGATAGAGATTGGAATAATAAGTTTTCTGATATTTTTTTCCCATGAAAAATATGATTTCACTGCAAATGGGTTTCACAAGCTACATTTTTGTGACCTGGCTAGTTGTTTTCACAGACTGTTTCTTCAGTTTAATAAGTTTTCTGAACTAGAGTCAGAACAACTTTTATCAGCATCTCCTTTCATTCAATCAATCAATATTTTTTTTTAATTTTTAACAAGGTGATTTTAAGGACTGAAACGAAATACAAATAGAATGAAAATGATATGAACATAGGATCAAAATAATGATAGAATCTGATGGCTGTTTCCCAGTCAGTTTTTCACATATTAAGTTTTGTTTTTTTTTAACGTTGAAATCAATCATCTCCGGGATTTTGGTTTTCTTGCATAGGACTCAGGAAAGCGGAGACCGAAGTTCAATACAGGGCTCTGGGGAGCTGTCCATGGTAACAAGTTTCCTTTGCTAAATCTTCCATAGAGCTGAGAGAACAATTGTACTGGAGGTGTTTCGTGTCCCTTTACGAAAACTGCAAAGCTTTATTCATGTATTTATTTGAAAAAGCTGTGTTTGAGTATTCATATTTATTTGCAATCCATAGGGCTTCTTCATAGGAGAGACAGTCTTGTTCTGTTACCAATCACGGAAGACCCATTACGATCAATTTCTTTAAAATTGATTACTGAATGGATTTGCTCCACTAACGAGGGCGTTTTTATCTGATGGAATAATCAGACCTTACAATAGAGCTTCGCTTGTTAAAAAAAAAAAATCACAGCTATAAACATATACTGTCAAAATTCTATTAATTTGGCAAAAATCAGCACACAATTGATTTGCTCCTTGACACTGCAGTTATACTTTTTTTTAAACCGGTTTGGGCTAAAACCTGTTGACATATGGAATTCTAACGGCAGCTTCCGAAAAGGTTTGCTGTCTAGTTACTTTATCAAACCTTTGATCTGGGAACTTTAATATCAAAGCAAATAACTCACATTGAGCAACTGGCTCACTTGTGAATTGGTGTTTAGTTGCAGTTATCAATATTGAGTTTGCTTGGCTCTTTTAGCAGTGTTTAATAAAAGGAGACTCGGGGGTTTTCACAGAACATCTTTTCTAGAATTTGACCTGCTACTTTACTCTTATCCCTAGTTATTAGTAACTAGGATTCATTGAAAAAAAAAAAAAAAGGGATCTGTGCTAAACTAGCACAAGTTAGTAGTAAAAAAAAAAAAAAAGTCTTAAATACCCACATTAATAACTTCCCCATTAAAATGAAATAACTATTTATTTTCTTGTTTTTCAAATGTAAAATCGTTTACATTTGACTGGAAGCTTACTGTTTTTATACAATTTCTATCCCTCCTAATTTGATAACCAAGTTAAGGGGATGGGATTTGATATTCTGCCTTTCTGTGGTTTCAATCAAAGCTGTTTAAATATTATATACAGGCACTTACTGTATTTTCGACCTGGAGCAAAGAAAGGTTAAGTGGGTTACCCAAAGCCACCAGGCACTACAGTGTGAATTGAACCCCAATTCCCTGATTCTCAGGCCACTGCACTAACCATTAGACTTCTCTTTCAGTCAAAGAATCATACAATCTAAAATAAATATAAGAAAAAGAAAGGAACTCCAAAGACACAATAGGAAACTCACTTAGAGTCTCAGGTAAATCAAAGTTGTTCACAAGCAAAAAAAAAAAAAAAAAAAAAGCAAGAGAAATGTCCTTAGAACCAAATAGCATCAGTTTTATTCATCTTAAAAAGGTAATGTCCCAACAAGGAGAATGTGGTGAAAAAGTTAGCTTAGCAGGGTTTAAAAAAGGGTTTGGGGCAACACACTGCTTATTCTTAGGATAAGCAGCAGAAAATCTATTTTATTACTTCGGATCTAGCTAGGTACTTGGGACCTGGGTTGGCTACTATTGGAAACAGGATACTAGGCTTGATGGACCTTCAGTCTGTCCCAGTATGGCAGCTCTCATGTTCTTATGTGAGCCAAGTATAGGACAATCAAACCATTGTGACATCACTTAGGCATTGGTGGAATGGGGCATTATAACATCACAATCTCAGCTCTGGAATGTTGCTGCTCTTGCTTGATGAACTTGCTGCACTTCTTCGAGGGAGTAAATAGGCAGATAGACAAGGGCGACCTGCATGAATGACTACTTTGAAAAATTGTGAGCCATGTAATCGAGGGTGAAATACTCACGTGGATTAAAAACTGGTTGGCAGATAGGAAACAGAGAGAGGGCGTAAATGGACAATACTCGGATTGGAAAAGAATCACCAGTGGAGTGCTGCAGGGTTCGGTGCTCGGACCTGTGCTCTTGAACATGACCTGGAAATTGGTACGACGAGCGAGGTTATAAAATTTGCAGGCGATACAAAGTTATTCAGAGTAGTGAAGACGCAGAAGGATTGTGAGGACCTACAACGGGACATAAACACACTCGAGAAATGGGCCACGACATGGCAAATGAGGTTTAACGTGGATAAGTGTAAGGTGATGCATGTCGGTAGCAAAAATCTTATGCACAAATACAGGATGTCCGGTGCAGTACTCGGAGAGACCCCCCAGGAAAGAGACTCGGGAGGACTGGTTGACAAGTCGATGAAGCCGTCCGTGCAATACGCGGCGATGGCAAAAAGGGCGAACAGAATGCTGGGAATGATTAAGAAGGGGATCACAAACAGATCGGAGAAGTTTATCATACCACTGTACCGGGCCATGGTATGCCCCCAACTGGAATACTGCGTCCAGCACTGGTCACCGTACATGAAGAAGGACATGGTACTACTCGAAAGGGTCCAGAGAAGAGCGACTAAAATGGTTAAGGGGCTGGAGGAGTTGTACAGTAATAATAATAACAGTTTATATACCGCAGGACCGTGAAGTTCTATGCAATTTACAATGATTAGAAAGATGCTACAAATTGAGTGGAACTTACATAGTTGAAGATTAGTGACTAACAGTTTAAGGGATCAGTTGTTATGGGAGATTGTGATGGGAGAGATTGTGCAGATCCACTACCTAGGTACTTCAAGAACAGGTATGTTTTTAGGCGTTTCTTAAATTCAACATAGTTATTTGCGTGTATAATTAGTTTTTGCCTCATAATGCCGCTTGATAAGAGAGAAGATGTTGATGGTGTCTTTTAAATTTACATCCTCTAATCATCTACCCCTCCAAAACTCCAAAATATATCAAAACTTTTAAATATATGTAAACCTTCATGTACATAAGCATTAGAAATATTTTTAAAAATTTTTTTGGAATGCGCATAGCGAGCGTGGGAGTGAATCTCGGATTTGTAATGCGCATGGCGAGAAAATCGTGGATTAACCCCATGCTCTCCATGCACATTGTACATTTCAAATATCAATGGCAAATAACAACAACAAAAAAATCCAAAATCAAATAAAACTTTTATGGGCCAGCTATCCCTCCCCCCTTCCTTCCGGCTGGATTGTCACGTCGCTAGTGGTTGCTACGTGCTTCACGGCTGATAGAGCTGCACAACCTCCTGGGAATCATAGCCTGTATATAGCAGCGCGTGATCCCTGCGCATTCAACAGCTGTTAACTGTTGTGCCTTCTAGCAACTTAATAGTACTTTTCCAGAGAGAAATGGAATATGCATGAGAGATATTTGCATATAATGGAAGTGACAGGCATGCAAATCTTCTCCATGCATATTCATTAGGGCTATCCTGAAAACTTGATTGGCCTGGTGGGCCACCAGGATAGGGTTGGGAACCACTGCTCTAGAAAACACATACCGGGGGAGGGGGGAAGAAAATTCTATAAAGGGTACCATGATGGAGCGCACTAAGGCTTCTGTAAGCAGTGCCATTGTTGGCGGCCATCTTAAAAATGGCCACCAATCATGTATCAATCACGCAACAGCGCCATTTACGGAATCACAGCTACATGAAAGGTAGGCACTGGAAATGTAGGCCAGAGTTTTAAAGGTCTACATTTCCGGTGCGTAGCTTTCACAAGAATCGCACCACTTCTGTCGTTAACCATGCCTACATTGATGTTGGGTGTCATAAGGTACCTCATAAGGTGGAAAAACAATGGCCCTTATAGAGGAACCCTTAGGCATTGCCATTTTTTTAAACTTAAGTTTTAATCACTTTTTTTTTTTTTAAGTACTTATATACCACTTACAGCCTCAGTGGTTTACATGCGGGTACTCAAGTATTTTTTCCTGCCTGTCCTGGTGGGCTCATACACTATCTAATGTAAATAGGGCAATGGGGGATTAAGTGACTTGCCCAGGGTCACAAGGAACAGCATGGGATTTGAACCTACAACCTCAGGGTGCTGAGGCTGTAGTTCTAACCACTGCATCACACACTCCTGCTTGCTACTGATCCAGGGCAAACAGTGGCTTGCCGCCTGTTTGTCTCAATAGCAGACTATGGACTTTTCCTCCAGGAGCTTGTCCAAACCTTTTTAAAAACCAGCTGCATTAAGCACTCTTACCACATCCTCTGGCAATGCATTCCAGAGCTTAACTATTTTCTGAGTGAAAATATTTTTCCTCCTATTGGTTTTATGTTTCAACAATTTTTATTGAAGACTGCACAGCCAAACCAAGAAATAAGCACCAATCAAATATAAAGATATATGTAACATGATACAGCTCAAGTCACCAGAACCAAGATAACAACAGGAAATACCGGTAAGTCACTCTCCCTTCATGTACTAACAGGCCTACAGTTCCCCCCCAAAAAAAAAAACAACTTACAAAACAGCTTCCCCCACTCCAAAACATGAGAACACCCTCTCAATCCCCCCTCTTTCTACCACCCCCATCCTCAAACAGTTCTCACTCCCCTGTACCCCCATTTCCTCCTCCTATTGGTTGTAAAAGTATTTCCCTGTAACTTCATTGAGTGTCCCCCTAGTCTTTGTAATTTTTGACGGAGTAAAGAAATCGATCCACATGTACCCGTTTTACTCCACTCAGGATTTTGTAGACTTCAATCATATCTCCCCTCAGCCGTCTCTTTTCCAAGCTGAAGAACCCTAACCTCTTTAGCATTTCCTCATACGAGAGGAGTTCCATCCCTTTTATCATCTCGGTCGTTCTTCTTTGAACGTTTTCTAGTACCACTATATCTTTTTTGAGATAAGGTGACCGGAATTGAATGCAATATTTAAGGTGAGGCATTATAACATTCTCAGTCTTGTTTACCATCCCTTTTTCAATCATTCCTAGCATTTTATTTGCTTTTTTTGGCCACCGCCACACATTGGGCAGAAGGTTTCAGCAGTTCAAGCTACTAGAGTTGCGTCAAATGCCACTTCAGCTTATCCAGACCATCTTGCCATGTGCGGGACATAGACCATAAAAGTCTGCCCAGCGCTGTCCTCATATTCAAAAATTACTGGCATTTCCGTTGAAGCCTTCTGTAGCCCATCCTAAACCAAAATGCCATATGTGAGACACAGACCATACAAGTCTGCCCTCTACCAGCCTTCGCAGTCGGAGTTGCCATCTAAGCACCACTCAATATTTTTAAAACACACACGCAACCATTTAAGTTTTGTTTCTATGCCATCCGCTTTCTAATGAGATATCCTCCGCGTTAATCCCATGCCTTTTTGAATACCGTCTCCATTTTTGTCTTCACCGCCTCCCTCAGCAGGGCTTTCCAGGCCTAAAGAATTTCAAGTTTATTAAAAATGTATTATCCTGCGCCTCGGGAATAACTTCAGGGCGGCTTACATTCTAAAAACAGTAAAACAGCTTCAAAAAAATACATGAAATTAAGGTCAAAGGGGAAAGCTACAAAATATAAAAACTGAAAACTTCACTCTTCGACAATTAATTCTTTTAAGATCACAATAAGCACCTGACCTTTACTTCATTCCGCTCCTTCCTCCCACCCTAACCCATTTCCCTCCCTTTCCTCAAGTCGCCTAGAGCCTGTTAAGGTGTGAGTGACACACAAATATTAGATAAAAAGAAAAAAGGGAGGGAGGGAAAAATACAGGAGGGATATTTTCTGTTTTGCCTGATACCAACAGCATTGTTTACATAATCATGGCTTAATATGCATCGTTGAAAAGAAAAGTTTTCAGGTTGGCTTTAAACTTATCCATAGAAGTTATCAGTCGGAGGGTTAATGGTAATGAGTTCCACAATTTTGGACTGTTGGAGAAAATTGCATCACTTTCCTGACATTATGGGTTCCTTCGCTAAGCGTTTTAGCGCACGCACCGGATTAGCGCACTCTAGCCGAAAATCTACCACCTGCTCAAAAGGAGGCGGTAGCGGCTAGTGCGCGTGGCAATTTAGCGCACGCTATTCCACGCGTTAAGGCTCTAGCACGGCTTTGTAAAAGGAGCCCTATATGTTTTGATTTCTATCCCCAAAGAGCTCAGAATGGGTTACAGGTATTTATTTTTTATCATTTATATTCTGCCTATCCTACAATCCTATGTGGATTACAAATTATTCAGGTACTCAAGCATTTTTCCCTGTCCCGGCGGGCTCCCACTCTCTCTAATGTACCTGGGGCTATGGGGAGTAAGTGACTTGCCCAGGAGCAGTGTGGGATTTGAACCCACAACCTCAGGGCACCGAGGCTGTAGCTCTAGCCACTGCACCACACACTCCCTTCCTCTGTCTCTCAACCCACAACCTCAATTCATGTCCTCTAGTTTTACTGTTTTTCCCTTCTCTGGAAAAGATTTGCTTCTATATTAATACCTTTCAAGTATTTACATACATAATCAGCACTTGCCTTGATTTTACAGAATGAGAGGCAATGAGTAAATGTGCGTGCTGAATCATTTTAGTGCAAGGAAGCAATAGTATTTCATGAGAATTGGGGTTTGTTTCTCTACGTGCAGGAGCGTTTCTCATCCCTTACACTTTAATGGCCATTTTCGGAGGAGTCCCATTATTTTACATGGAGCTGGCTTTGGGGCAGTTTCATCGAACTGGTGCAATCCCGATCTGGAAACACATATGCCCAATCTTTAAAGGTAAGCATATTTACGAGGGTTGCTTTTGTAATTTATTGCTTTTTATCTCAGAAATGTTAGCAAATTATAATTATAATACGTACATAGCTTAGAAAGAAGTCAATTCAATCTATTAAAACAAATTCAAGTCTATAAACATGGTCGTGTTAGGAAGAACTCTCCTTATCTGAAATTCTTTAGCTGCTATTTCCCACTATTAGGAAAAATCCCTTATCCAGAACAAGCCTGGTAACAACCAAGCCAGATAAAACAGACTTGTCCTACCACATTTTATATTTTGTCATATTTGGAGGACCAAAACAAACGCCATTGTATTTTGCCGCATGTTTTGTCAAATAGTGTCAAAATATGATAGTACATTGTTCCATCACCCCCTTCCCCCCCCCCCACGCTTTCACCCTGTCTCTAACAGTTAGATTTTAATTTTCCCACCATGACATGGCTCTCTGCTAGCTTGAAGGCAAACAGAAGAACACCTCGCCTTGGGTTATATGCAGACAAACAGAAAGGCAAGGGAGGCATCTTTTCAACCAATGATCGAGTCTTTATTGAACTCAAATAGTCTCAATCATTGGTTGAAAAGACGCCTCCCTTGCCTTTCTGTTTCTCTGCTAGCTTGAGCCATGTCATTCCAGAAGTTTGGGCTTGTCTCATAACCCAAACGTTCAACACCGCTTGACTCAAGCTTACAGAGAGCTGATCTGCAGTGGAGCAGCAGGAATCCCATTATAAATAGCATAAGAATTGCCAAACTTCCAAAGATCAGGCAAAAAACCCAACCCTAGTTGGGTTGGTTTCTGGTCCATGGGCTGGAAGTTGAACAAGTCTTAAATAAAGGGGTTATCTACTGTAAGTAACTCTATACTATCAAATAGCATTCCACACACAAAAAGCATTTTATAATCACCAATGTTCTGGTCATCTGTTTAAATTCAAGGCAAAATCTAAAATATTGGTCATCTTTGCTTTAAACATTTGATGTCATTATGAGAGCAGAGAAAGGTAAGGGGATTTTATTTCACTTTGCCATCATGACTTGCTGAATTCTTTCACCCAATGGATGGTTAACAAACATGTCCTGTCCTTGGAGGCATTGGGTTCTCTATTTGCATTATCGCCTTGTACGTCTCCTTCTACTACAACACCATCATCGCTTGGGCATTATATTACTTCTACTCATCTTTCACTGGGACGTTGCCATGGACGACTTGTGATAACCCCTGGAACACGCCCAACTGCACCAACTATTTTGGGACAAGCAACACGACATGGACCAACTTCTCCAGATCACCAGCTGAAGAGTTTTATACGTAAGTTTATGTAAGTGACTTAGGCGATGGCTCAGTGTCAAGTTTCCAAGTTTATTTACAGTTTGATATACCGACCATCAAACAAATATCAGGAAGCAGACTGAAAGTTTTGCAGGTTGACCAATAAACATACTACATTCTCTGGAACCTCAGATTCTGTTTCGTCTACAGTCCCTGAATGGTATGAGATCACCAAATCTGGCTGTAGCGATATCTGTCTACTTCTGACCTCTTAGGCTGTTTTCTTGCATGTGTTTATTTAATTCCGATATTTTAGCTGCATGTGACCTGCTAACTTTGCAGGGTCATAAACCAGTTCATCACCTATAGTTACAATACAATACAATTTTTATTTGTATATCGCCAATACCTCTTCAAAGTTCACAGCGGTTCACAAACAATAATAATGCATCAATTATTAGGATCTTAGCAAATATCCCTAACTGCCCCTAAGGCTCACAATCTAACTAAAAGCAGTGTTTCTCAACTCGGTCCTGGAGTACCCCCTTGCCAGTCAGGTTTTCAGGATATCCGCAATGAATTTGCATGAAAGAAATTTGCATTTAATGGAAGCAGTGTATGCAAATCAAGTTTATACATATTCATTGTGGATATCCTGAAAACCAGACTGGCAAGGGGGTACTCCAGGGGACTGAGTTGAGAAACACTGAACTAAAGCACCTTAGAACAGCTACTTAACCTACTTAAAATGCAAGGAGAAAAACATAATAACAAACATTAAGTAGGAAGATAAAACAAAAGATTAGATAAAATGGAAAGAAAATAGAAACCTAGCAGAAAAGAACCCCCCCCCCCAAATAAACCTAAGGTTAAAACCAATACAATAACCAGACAATTAATGTGGATGATCAGGGAGGACAAGACTGCAGTGTAGACTCCTTTACAACCAGTTGAAAGGGGGGGGGGGAGCAATTGTCAGGGGGGAGGGCAAAATGGTTCATAGACAAAATCGCGCGAGACAATGGCGCGCTGACAACTGAGTGCAAGATTGACGGCACGCCGAAGAAAAGTACTATTTTAAAGGGTACCGACGGGGGGTGTTGGTGGGGAACCCCTCTATTTTACTTAACAGACATCGCGCTGGCGTTGTGGGGGGTTTGGGGGGTTGTAACCCCCCTCATTATACTTGAAACCAAACTTTTTGCCTGTTTTTTAGGGAAAAAGTTCAGTTTTAAGTATAATGTGGGGGGTTACAACCCCCCAAACCCCCCACTACGCCAGCGCAATGTCTGTTAAGTAAAGTGGGGGGGTTCCCCCCCACACCCCCTGTCAGAGCCCTTTAAAATAGTGCTTTTCTTCGGCGCGCCGTCAACCTTGCGCTCAGTTGTCGGCGCGCCATTGTCTCGCGTGATTTAGTCCCGTCACCGGGCAAAATGAGCATTACTAGAGGACTAAAGGAGGGGCTTTGTGAGGCCAGATTTGAGGGTGCTATGGCCCCATTAGAAACCAGCTAGAACCAGCTAAAGCCTGCCGTCATGTTTGCAACATGACACTCTAGACTTTCCCACCTGCTGATTCTTTGTGGTATAGAAAGATAAGGCTGAGCCACTATTGCGTGGTAGGAGCACCTGATAATGACATTTTCAAGTTTTGATCTTGCTCCTATTAATATGAATTTGACTTTTGGCATTCTAAAATTCCTTTTCTAAGAGATTAGCAGCAGTTGTAGTTTATAAAAAAAAAAAAATCAATAGTGGAAGATGGAGGAAGATAAGGAATTTGGAAATCAAGGTTTGTGCATTGCACTGTCAGTACCAGCCAGTTCCCATTGAGGTAAAAAGAAAAGAATCATTTTTTCTGTACCTTATCTGATTCTTTGAATTCCAGACAGGTTCTGCTTAGGGTCCTGTTTAGCAAGCTTTTTCACATAAAATGATTGCTCCCCCAGCCACTTGGACTTTTTAGCACCTCCGCAATGAATATCCATATGCTTTTAGATTATTTTCAATTTGTCCTAATCATCAGCTAGCTCATTAATTGATGGGCAGTATATCAAATAAAATGGAAACCTGAATATGCAATGCATAAATTTGCATTGAATGCAGGCAGCGCGTAGAAAGCAAGTTCTTGAAAACGCATTGCAGCCGTAGAAACAAATACAAGGAATGGTTTGGGAATCGCTGCAAACCTTGGGATCTACCCAGCCTGTCAAATTTTTGGGGATGTCCAAAATGAATAAGCATGAGACAATTCTGCTGCAGTGTCTCTGTTGTATGGAAATCTCTCTCATGCTTATTCATTGTGGATATCCTGAAAATCTGACTGGCCAGGTGGTCCCTGAGGACTGGATTGCAACCTTCTCATCTAAGAGCAGGGGTCTCAAAGTCCCTCCTTGAGGGCCGCAATCCAGTCGGGTTTTCAGGATTTCCTCCATGAATATGCATGAGATCTATGTGCATGCACTGCTTTCAATGCATATTCATTGGGGAAATCCTGAAAACCCGACTGGATTGCGGCCCTCAAGGAGGGACTTTGAGATCCCTGGCCTAAACCACACATGGACAACTCCGGTCCTTGAGGGCTGCAATCCACTCGGGCTTTCAGGATTTCTGCAATGAATATGCATGAGATCTATGTACATGCACTGCTTTCAATGCATATTCTTTGGGGAAATCCTGAAAACCCGACTGGATTGCGGCCCTCAAGGAGGGACTTTGAGATCCCTGTCTAAGAGCAATCAACAGACCTAAAATAGTCCAGCTCCTTGGTATTCACTCCCAGTCCTCAAGAGCCACCAATGGGTCAGGTTTTCAGAATATCTTTAATGAATAAGCATGGGAGAATTTGTATGCTCTCCACATCTATTGTATGCTAACCTTTTCCAGGAATATCCTGAAAACCTGGCCTGTTGACAGCCCTTCTGAACTGAAAGTGACTATCACAGGCCTCACAGAACTCAGTAGCACCTGGTCTTGCCAAAAAGAAAAGCTCCTGATGTGGGTCCTAATGGTCTGCCAAGCTGCCCAGTACTAAGAGGGTGATTTTAGGCCAGGCCTGGATTTCTGACCACCTCATTCATGCATGATGGGACTTTTAGTAATGATTTCAATAGGTAGAATTGGAGACTACAAATCCCACACTTCTCCAGAATAAGTTGAAAACAAGGACCAGCTCAAAGGCCTCACTCTTGGAAGTGAGTAACTTGGCAGCTCTGATCCTGGTTGTTAATGAAGTGTAAAGAAAAGCAGGAGCACAGTCTAGACAGATCAGATTTCCTAATGATTTTGGAGGAACAGAAGCTGTGTGAACATACTGTTTTGCTGAGAAATGAATAAAAAGACCTGAAATTGCCTATTACAATGCTTCTCAACCTTCTCCTAGAGCAGACAGGGGCAACTCCGGTCCTCGAGGGACTGAATCCAGTCGGGTTTTCAGGGTTTCCCCAATGAATATGCATGATATCTATTTGCAGGCACTGCTTTCATTGTATGCTAATAGGTCTCATACATATTCATTGTGGATATCCTGAAAACCTGACCTGGTTCTGGCTCTCGAGGACTGGAATTGCCTACCCCTGAGCTAGGTGATCCTCAAGAACAGGATGTCAAACCACTGACAGAACTTGTGTACATACACAGAGAAAGCCATGGTAAGGACAAAGGCAGGGGTGTCATAGTCCCTCCTCAAGGGCCGCAATCCAGTCGAGTTTTCAGGATTTCCCCAATGAATATGAGTGAGACCTATTAGCATACAATCTCATGCATATTCATTGGGGAAATCCTGAAAACCCGACTGGATTGCGGCCCTCGAGGAGGGACTTTGACACCCCTGGCCTACACCAAGTGACCCAGTTGACAATAGCAAGCTATGCCAACTGGCTGGGCCAAGAGTTTCATATCTGTTATGATCTCCAGTGTTATTACACAAGATTGCTTGATTTAAAAAACAAACAAACATATTCCACTTATACCTAAGTGGATTACAAAAAAACCAAACATAATCATAAGATAAAATCACCAAAAACACAATAAAACACAATAAAACAAAGGAATATACAGGGTGCCCACAAAAACACTCCTTGATTTTAAATGGTTACCAAACCAAAATTTATTGGAATATTCTTTCACCTTTGAGGCTACAATTTCATCAACTCAAAGTTTCATATGGTATCTGTTCATTACATACACTCGATGTGCGCCCCCACCTGTTACTCGGCAAACATCGATGCAATAATCGAGCTGAAACCAGACTCTCCGAAGCATATCCAGCATGATCGCGTTTATAGCTTCAGTGATGCGTTCCTGCAGATCATTCATAGTTGCGGGTGGTGGAGGTAAGTACCCCCAAAGGAAAAAGTCACCAACAGTAATGTCCGGTGATCTCGGGGGGCCACTTGAGGAACACTTGGTCATTTTATCGCCGTTGCATTGTTTGAAGGTTGTAACTTCTACACCTATTGCAACTTATAAGGGTGAAAGTGCAAGCGATTGTGTAAAATCTTGCTAACCATGCTTTTTGTAACTTGTATTTGCTGTCATCTTATTTATAAACCTATTCCAATAAGTTTTGATTTTGTAACCATTTAAAATCTTCTGTGGGCACCCTGTACAAATGACATTTGCATTAATCAATTCATTCCTTCAGTTGCTGATTCTTATCCACTTACAAAGGCTTCTATAGAAAGAGATGTTTTAAATCATTTTTTTACAAAACTCTGAAAGTTATTATTCATTCTCAATTGTCCATCCAGATTATTCCAAAGCTTTCTCTCCCTTTTTCGAATGTGACATGTCGTGCTTTAGGAGGAAGGTTCTTGGCATTCACAAGTCCACAGGCCTGCATGACGTTGCTGGAATCCGCTGGCAGCTTCTTCTCTGTCTGTTCCTCATTTTTACTATTGTCTACTTCAGCCTGTGGAAGGGCGTGAAGACCTCGGGGAAGGTAACCATAGCTTTCTGTAATGAGCTTAATTCCCTCAGTCATATAGGGCTCTTTTTACTAAGGCACACTAGCCGTTTTAGCGCTCGCTAAATAATAGCCTGCGATCAACGCTAACGCATTGTCCTTTTGAGGACACGTCTGGGGGTCCAGACGGCTTTTCAAAACCTGCCACTTTGTCCGGGTTTTGGAAAAGCTTAGAAGAAATCGCGGTCGGGCAGAAGGGCATCTGCACGTGCGCAGATTTCACGTGATGACGTCACCCGCATGAGCATGTGTGTGACATCATCGCGTCACATCCGCACATGCGCGCATGCCCTCCTGCCCAACGAGAGCAGGCAGCTGGGGGGGGGGGGGGGCTGAGGGGGGCTAGGGCGAGATAGGGGGCAGAGCTGGGGTGTAAAGGGGCGGGGATGGGTGAAACTGGGCGAGCTCTAGGGGTGGGTCTAGGGGTCTGGATTTTCCAAACGAAAAATTTTGTAAATCTACTCAATACCTAATCCTTGTAAGGCCAGGTGAGAGAAGAAGACCCTACCCGCTATCATCCAGGAAGGGAAACAGAGTGTCATTAGACAGGAAACATAGGTTCATAGACAACGGTGTGAAAGACAAAAACGCGTGCCGACAGTTGAGTGCAGCGCGGAGGCGCGCGCTGCACAAAATTACAGTTTTTAGGGGCTCCGACGGGGGGTTTTGTTGGGGAATCCCCCCAGTTTACTTAATAAACATCGCGCCGGCGTTATGGGGGGTTTGGAGGGTCGTAACCTTCCACATTTTACTGTAAACTGAACTTTTTCCCTAAAAACAGGGAAAAAGTTAAGTTTTCAGTAAAATGTGGGGGGTTACAACCCCCCACACCCCCCACAACGCCCCCACAAGGTGGCGCGATGTCTATTAAGTAAAGTGGGGGAGTTCCCTCCCACGCCCCCCCGTCGGAGCCCTAAAAACAGTAATTTAGAGCGGCGCAGGCCTCCACGCTGCGCTCAATTGTCTGGGCGCGCCTTTGTCCCGGCGCGCTTTTGATCTGACACCGGAAACATATACTCTCTGACCTATGTTAAAGCCTTTAAAAAGTAGGGATCAAATTTCAGCTCAGCGTTTTGCTGATCACCATCAGCGTTATGACCAGAAAGTCAGTGCTGGACTTTGTTAGGGCTTCAGGACCGAATTTGCGGGTTTGCAGAGCTGGTTCTGGGGCACTGCCTAAAGATAGGACTGACTTTTATGCGGTCTTCTTGGTCAGTCGAGTGCTAAGTATCGCTGACAGCAGTGAGATCACTCCAAGGGGCCAGAGAGCTCGCCATTTAGAATGATATACGGATTTGCGCCCTAGCCATCACTTCTTCCTGCGCATTTTTTAGGTTGTGTGGGTAACGGCTACCTTTCCCTACGTCATACTGTTCATTCTGCTGATGCGAGGAGTGACTTTACCAGGGGCCTGGAAAGGCGTCATCTTCTATCTAAGGCCAAACTGGGAGAAGCTGATGAGCACCGTGGTAAGTACCCCCCTGGCATGATTCATACAGTCAGAGGTGACGTGAATAAATACAAAAGAACATAAGCGTCATCATACTGGACAGACCACAGGTCTATCAAGCCCGGTACCCTGTTTCCATGGTGCTAGACTGACGTTTCATGTGAGCAAGTGCAAAGTGATATGTGCAGCTCTGGTCGCCGTATCTCACAAAAGATATAGCGGAATTAGAAAAGGTACAGAGAAGGGCGACGAAAATGATAAAAGGGATGGGACAACTTCCCTATGAGGAAAGGCTAAAGCGGCTAGGGCTCTTCATCATGGAGAAGAGACGGCTCAGGGGTGATATGATAGAGGTCTATAAAATAATGAGTGGGATGGAAAAGGTAGATGTGAGTCGCTTGTTCACTCTTTCCAAAAATAGTAGGACTAGGGGGACAGGCAATGAAGCTACTGAGTAGCAGATTTAAAACAAACCGGAGAAAATATTTCTTCACACTACATGTAATTAAACTCTGAAATTTGCTTTCCAGAGAATGTAATGAAATCAGTTAGCTGAGCGGGGTTTAAAAAAAATGTTTGGATAGATTCCTAAAAGGAAAGTCCATAGGCCATTATTGAGATGGCTTGGGGAAATCCACTGCTTATTCCTAGGATAAGCAGCATAGAATCTGTTTTGCTACTTGGGATTAGAGAATGACACGGTGACAAAATTCATCACCGTTCCCGTCCCCGCGGATAACCGCAGGAAACCATCTTCAAGTCATTCTTTAAGGAGAGAGGGAAGAATGAGAGTATAATTGGGCACAACCACTGACCCTCAAGCCTTGCATTGAAGAATGCTGGTGTAGAAGGACTAAGGTTGAAATAGACACTAGAATATGACATGGGATTATTTCCCGCGGTTATCCGCGGTGACGGGAACGGTGATGAATTTTGTCACCGTGTCATTCTCTACTTGGGATCTAGCTAAGTACTTGGGACCTGGGTTGGCCACTGTTGGAAACAGGATACTGGGCTTGAGGGACCTTCATTCTGTCCCAGTTTGGCAGTTCTTATGTTCTTATGTGAGCCAAGTATAGGGCAGTCAAGCCATTGTGACATCACTGACGAGGTTGGCTCTTAGGCATTGGTGGAATGAGGCATTATGACATCACAATCTCAGCTCTGGAATGTTGCTACTCTTTGGGTTTCTGCCAGATACTTGGGACCTGGGTTAGCCACTGTTGGAAACAGGACACTGGGCTTGATGGACCTTCAGTCTGTCCCAGTATGGCAAGTCTTATGTTCTTATAGCTATGTAAAGCAGGGCTCCACATTAGGAGTCACCGCTCAGTACGCAGTGGTGGCTAAGAAAGCAAATAGAATTAGGAATTATCAGGAAAGGAATGGAAAACACGGATGAGAATGTTATGATGCCCTTGCATTGTTCCATGGTGTGACTGTACCTTGAATATTCCCCCTGATATTCAGTGGGGCTTAGCCAGCTGGGAATGGCTCCTGGATGGCTAAGTCCTGTTTGCCTGGCTATCTGTCGATATTCAATGGGAGATAGCCGATTATCTCTTGCTGAATATGTGGCTTGCTGGCTAACCTGGTGACCGGCTATGTTATGTGATACAGTCGGTTACTACTGATTTGCATGTGGCCAGATAGACCTGCCTAAAAGCAGGTCTATCTTTGGCCAGCTGAGTTCAAACCATCAAACTGACATGATCGAAACATGCAAGATACTGAAGGGGATAGATTTAATAGATAAGGACAGGTTGTTCACCCTCTCCAAGGTAGAGAGAACGAGAGGGCACTCTCTAAAGTTAAAAGGTGATAGATTCCATACAAACCTAAGGAAGTTCTTCTTCACCCAGAGAGTGGTGGAAAACTGGAACGCTCTTCTGGAGGCTGTTATACGGGGAAACACCCTCCAGGGATTCAAGACAAAGTTAGACAAGTTCCTTTTGAACCAGAACGTGTGCAGGTAGGGCTAGTCTCAGTTAGGGCACTGGTCTTTGACCTAAGGGCCGCCGCGTGAACGGACTGCTGGGCATGATGGACCACTGGTCTGACCCAGCAGCGGCAATTCTTATGTTCTAAACTTTTACCCAGATATTTAATGCCAGTGGCTGGATATGACCCCGACATTGAATATTTGGGATTGTCGCTTACTGAGATAGGTAACCAGGCTACTTCCTGTGATCTCAATATCAGGCCCAACTGTGTGCAATTCTAGTCACCACATCTCAAAAATGATAAAGGTACAGAGAAGGGTGACAAAAATGATAAAGGAGATGGGATGACTTCCCCATGAGAAAAGGCTATAGCAGCTAGGGCTCTTCAGCTTGGTGAAGAGATGGCTGAAAGGAGATACGATTGAGGTCTATAAAATACTGAGAGGTGCGGAACATGTAGACTTGAATCACTCCTTCACTCAAAGAGTAATTGAACTCTGGAATTCGTTGCCAGAGAATGTGGTGAAAGCAATTAGCTTAACAGGGTTTAAAATGTTTGGGTCATTTCCTAAAAGAAAAGTCCGTATGCCATTATTAAGATGGACTTGGGAAAATCCACTGCTTCTAGGATAAGCAGCATAAAATCTGTTTTATTCTTTTGAGATCTTGCCAGATATCTGTGACCTGGTTTGACCACTGTTGGAAACAGAATACTGGGTTTGATGGACCTTTGGTGTGTCCCAGTATAGCAACGCTTATGGTCTTATGTTCTAACCGTCCCGTGTCATTCTTTAGTGTCTATCTCAACCTCAGTCGTTCTACACTAGCATTCTTCAATGGAAGGCTTGAGGGTCAGAAGCTGAGCCCATTCATACTCTGATTCATACTTGAGCCAAGTATAGGTTAATGAAGCATTGGTGGAATGAGGCATTATGACATCACAATCTCAGCTCTGGAATGTTGCTACTCTTTGGGTTTCGGCCAGGCATTTGTGACCTGGTTTGGCTACTGTTGGAAACAGGATACTGGGTTTGATGGACCTTTGGTCCGTCCCAGTATGGAACGCTTATGTTCTTATATTGTTATGTTTGGTTGGTAGAAATTATCCCTGTGCAGTATTGACAGATTAAAGGCCTACCCTTGCTTTGAAGTGACGAAATATCTTTTCAGTTGGTCTTTTAGGATGACTCATAATGACAAAAGTAGGACATATAGGAGGTGAGAAGGTGCATGTAACACACACACATTATAAATCCTCCAGAGGTAGGGGCACACCTAATGGACCTGGCCATAACTCACCTTGACCTACTACTAAAAAAGGTGTGAGCTAAATTCAAATAAATAGATAATACACATATAGATTATGCCACACACACCTTAAACACATCAAACACAGACTATTCATGTACCAAAGATACCCACACAAAAACATACCACAGTTAACAAATACACACACAATGCACTATATATTAAAGTTAATTTCAAATTTGCAACAACTGTTTATCTCATTGCATGAATGTACAGTATTAAGATACATTTGCAACTTCAACTAACAGCTGCCCTTAAAGAACACACGTTAGTTTTGTCTGGCAGGAGCTCTGGGAACAGATCAGAGACCTGACGAGTAATGAATTCATTATTATCTTCAGAACACGGGGCCCTGCCGGACAAGCTCTTGGAAATGTAAATCTTTCATTCAATCACACATCTCATTTGCAATTAGGTTTTATGTATGCTATGCCTTCCCCCTTCTGCTCCTTTACAAAGGATTTCCTGTCTGTAATTACTGCTGGGCTACACTTGAGAATGTTCATACAGCATAATCAATGATATATTTTCAAATGAAAATGTTAAATAAGATTGCAAACAAGCCATCAGAGGAACCTTTCTGTCGACACCTAGAAGTCCTGTTCTCTCAGGGTTTCCGCAGCTGGCATTGTGCTTGTTGCAGGTTTCCGGGTCTCGCTCCAGCTCCATGGGGAGAATATCTTTAAACCTGCCAGAGACTTTTCCATTCTATGGACTTTCACAACAAAACTCAAATTTCTGACCAACTGACTTTCCTGCCAAAATTCAAATTGGTGGACTGCCCTGTTCTCAATCAGGTCAGTGAACCCACTATTTTCAAAGTCAAACTGCAGACTTCAGAGCATACCCCTGAAGAAAGCCACAGCATGGTGGCTGAAACGTCAATTTCTACCTGACAAGGACGGAGCGAGACCCGGAAACCTGCAATAAATACAATGCCAGCTGTGGAAACCCCGAGAGAAGATCTAACCTAGCTCTATGGGGAGAACATCTTTAGATCTACCAAAGACTTTTTTCCATTCTATGGCCCTTCACAACAAAACTCAAATTTCTGACCAACTGACTTTCCCGCCAAAATTCAAATGGGTGGACTGCCCTGTTCCCAATCAGGCCAGTGAACCCACTATTTTCAAAGTCACACTGCAGACTTCAGAGCATACCCCTGAAGAAAGCCACAGCATGGTGGCTGAAACGTCAGTTTCTACCTGACAAGGATGCAGCGAGACCCGGAAACCTGCAATAAGTACAATGCCAGCTGTGGAAACCCCGAGAGAAGATCTAACCCAGCTCTATGGGAGAACATCTTTAGACCTACTAAAGACTTTTTTCCATTCTATGGACCTTCACAACAAAACTCAAATTTCTGACCAACTGACTTTCCCGCCAAAATTCAAATTGGTGGACTGCCCTGTTCCCAATCAGGTCAGTGAACCCACTATTTTCAAAGTCACACTGCAGACTTCAGAGCATACCCCTGAAGAAAGCCACAGCATGGTGGCTGAAACGTCGGTTTCTACCTGACAAAGACGCAGCGAGACCCGGAAACCTGCGTCAAGCACCTTGAAGTCCTATTTTCCTAGCGGTTACCAGGAGATGCATTGGACTGTTTTGATTTTCATAGCTGGAGTAACATTAATACTTTCTCTGAAAGTAAGGCCCTCTTTTACAAAGGCACGGTAAGCGTTTTAGCGCAGGCTAAATATTACCGCGTGCTAAACATGCGCTAAACGCTAACACGTGCAAGTTATCCTATGGACGCATTAGCGGTTAGTGCATGTGTTGATTCAGCGCGCGCTATATCCACGCTAAAACACTTAGCGCGCCTTTGTAAATGAGGGCCTCGCTTTCAAAACAAGAGTGCTAAATTTTGTGGTGATAGTGTTTTTATTTGTCCAGATGTAGCTCGTACCACCCAGCGTAGGAGGAAGGCATTTATTTTGTTAAAACCACGAGAACATAAAATACTGCATAAAACGCACTATTAATTACACAAGTAATATATAAAACAATCATTTTCTCCCACCCTCCTCCCAGTTATTAATACAATAAGACATATGATGTGATTACAATATTATAATTTAATAATTTAAATCCTCAAAATACATTTCCCTCCCCCCCCCCACCCACCCACCCTGGATGTGTAAGGAAATCTAAGAAAAGGAAAGATATATGACCCTTATTGCGAGGTAACAAATGTAGTCAATGGGCTCCACACTTTATTAAATGAACTACTAAACCCCATACATTCCGCATTCATTCTCTCCTTTATTCTTAACTTATATTAATTATTTTGTTGTTATCCACACCCAGGAGTAGTGTAATGGTTAGTGCAGTGGCCTGAGAACCAGTTCCTCGAAACTCTGGGCAAATCACTTAACCCTCCATTGGCCCAGGTACAAATACCCTGTTTCCCCGATGATAAGGCAGGGCCATCAAATAAGACAGCCCCCCCTTTTTAGAAAAAAATGTAAAATAAGGCACCCCCCCGCAAATAAGCCACCCACCGATACCTGCGCTTACCCAAATCTGCGCTTAACCTGACTCCGTGTGGTCCCTCCGTCTACCGTATTTGCCTCCATGGCTGTGTGCCGCGCCTCGTCATGAAGTGAGGAGGAGGAAGTGACAGGACTGCAGCGCGCGCACGTGAATCCGCGCAAGGAAACACAGGCAGCTTCCCTCATCCCTCCCTAACGGAGACTGCAGGAGTTTGTTCACGGCCAGAACATCCAAAAGTGAGACACGCAGACAGGTTTCTTTTGCTGTGAGCAATACCACTTACTGTATATAAAGCCTGTTTAAAATGCATACGGTATATAAACAATGGTTTCACATTGTCAAGTCCCCTCTGATGCTGCACTACAGAATAATCTCTTTACTGTGTTTCCCTGATGGAGAACATTGGGGACATTAAATGGTACAATATATTGTATGATGGATAAAGCTGGCCATACACGGTACGATTTTTCGGCTGACCGATTCTTCAGCCGTCAAATAAGACAGCCCCCCCTTTTTAGAAAAAAATGTAAATAAAAGGCATCCCCCCGAAAATAAGCCCTAGAGCATATTTTGGCCTTCCAAAAAAAATAAGACAGTGTCTTACCATCGGGGAAACAGGGTAAGTACTTGTAAATAACATTTAAACTGCTTTAATTATAAGCATAGAAAGGGGGTATATCAAATCCCATCCCCCCTTGTCCTGCTACAGTGGTTAGATTCAGTCATGCTTAACGTGACCGTTTATTTTTTTTCCTCAAAATGGGACATCTACTCATTTTTATATAATAGTATGTGTACCCTCCCTCCCTCTCATCCCTTGTGCAGCAGAATCCTTGAGCACTCCCCCCCCCCGCGCCATGCAACCAAACCCCCACTGACCCTCCATTCTTCCTTCCCATCTGAACCCCGCAGACCGTGAACCATACCGCCCTCCAGAGCAGCGTCGGGCTGGCATCACAACAGGCTTCGCAACCTCCTCTGTCGGGGAATTCCCTCTGCCACATCACTGATGATATCATCAGTAACGTGGCACACAGAAGGCCCCGACGAGAGAAGGCCGCAAAGCCTGTTTAGAGTGTTGCTGGCCTGACGCTGCTCTGCAGGGAGGTATGGCTCGCCGTCTGCAGGGTTCAGATGGGAGGGAAGGATGGAGGGTCAGCGGGGGTTCGGCTGCGTGGTAAGGGGGTGGTGGTGGGGGACAGGGCGGCAGCTAGGGGTGGGCGGGGGGAAGCGCTGCTGCCGGTGACTAGGGCTTATTTTCGGGGAAATGGGACATTTCGGTATTCCCAAGCTGTGCTTGGGGACAACGGGACAGGCTACCTAAAAATGGGATGGTCCCGTTCAAAACGGGACATATGGTCACGTTAGTCATACTTGATTAGAACTCAGAGTTCTAATCCTGTGGTGCAGTAGCAGTACACTTCTCCCTCTGTATTCGCTGTGAGAGGGGATTAACAGACCCACAAATACAGAAAAACCGCAAATCACTTTTTCATATGTTATTCGCTGTTTTCTATTAAGAACCATTGTGAATATGTTGAAACCGCAAATAACAAGGTGGGAGACGTGGCCTGTTCCTGAAGGAAGAGGCAAAACACAGTGAAGAAAGTGCTGGGAATCGGCGATTTTTCTCTGTAAATGCTTGGAATCAGCGATTTCTCTATGCAAGCTGACATAATTGGGGGGAGGGGGGGTAGGAGCCAACAAGCTAAAAACCACAAATAATTTAAACCGTGAATACGGAGGGAGAAGTGTAGCTCGTGCTGTATAATCTCCTGAACAGCTGCTTTGTTCTTCTTATCAGGTTTGGGTTGATGCCGCAGCACAGATATTTTTCTCCCTGGGCCCTGGATTTGGAGTCCTCCTGGCTTTGGCCAGCTACAATCAGTTTAATAACAATTGCTACAGGTGAGTCAATGTATTGATCTGGGTGTCATCGTAGACAATACGGTGAAACCTTCTGCCCAATGTGTGGCGGCGGCCAAAAAAGCAAACAGGATGCTGGGAATTATTAAAAAAGGGATGCTTAACAAGACTAAGAATGTTATAATGCCCCTGTATCACTCCATGGTGCGACTTTATCTGGAGTATTGCGTTCGATTCTGGTCTCCTTATCTCAAGAAAGATACAGTGGCGCTAGAAAAGGTTCAAAGAGGAGCGACCAAGATGATAAAGGGGATGGAACTCCTCTCATATGAGGAAAGGCTAAAAACGGGACACCTTAGGTACACACCGTATGTACGCCAGGATTTTCTTGGCCTAAATACCAGAATCTATGTTAGGCACCTATATATAAGTCCAAAACAGGTACCTACATGGCAAGCATGCCCAAAATCTACCCTTAGCTATGCCTACTTTCTGGTAGGCACCTTGGATTAGGTGCCTACCATCCAATTAATTTTACACGCTGTGATAGGGGATTAACAGAACCGCAAATACTGAAACACCGCGAATAACTTTTTTATATGTTATTTGCTGTTTTCTATTAAAAACCATCGTGAATGTGGTGAAGCCGCGAATAACACAGAGGGAGGCCTGGCAAAACGCGGTGAGCAATGTGCTGGGAATTGGCGATTTTCTCTGTAAACGCTTGGAATCAGCAATTTTTCTATGCAAGCTGATGTAATTTGGGGGGGCGGAGCCAGCAAGCTAAAAACCGTGAATAATCGAAACCACGAATGCTGAAACCGCGAATACGGAGGGAGAAGTATAATTTAAGTCAATTATGAGGTGGAAATGCTTTTAAAATAGAAAATTTGCATTGACCTCTTTGAAACCCGCCAGATATAAATGATAATTAACATTTTCTCTGTGTATAGTGTACTGTGTGGGTTTTTTTAATTTTGTGGTTACCATTATGTATTAATAAGATTATATTTTGTGTATATGAAAAATAGATGGAATAATCTGCATTACAATTAATACTATTATTATGGGGGTGAAGTCAGGGGCAGAGTTTGGGCAGGTTTAGGGTGGAACTTGGGCGGGGCTACTCGGTTGGTATTTGCTAAGCTTAGGGGGTACTTGGCTTGAACAAGTTGAGATACATTGGTTTACAGGACCGGAGGCAACATGGATTCACAAGATGTAGGTCTTGTCAGACAAATCTGATCAATTTCTTTGACTGGGTGATCAGAGAATTGGATAGAGGGAGTGCGCTAGATGTGGTATATTTAGATTTTAGCAAAGCCTTTGACAGTGTTCCACACAGACGTCTAATAAATAAACAGTGCTCGTGGGATGGGCCCCAAAATGACGGGCTGGGTCAAGAAGTGGTTGAGTGGAAGGCGACAGAGGGTAGTGGTTAATGGGGATCACTTTGAGGAAAGGGATGTTACCAGTGATGTACCTCAAGGTTTGGTTCTTGATTCTTTTTAACGTTTTTGTAAGCGATATTGCTGAAGGGCTGTCAGGTAAGATTTGCCTCTATGAGGATGATACCATCATCTGCAATAGAGTAGATACCCCTGATGGTGTGAATAGCATGAGGAAGGACCTAGCGAAGCTTGAAGAATGGTCTGAAATTTGACAGCTAAGATTTAATACAATGAAATGCAAGGTTTGGGCTGCAAAAACCAGAGCGAATGGTACTGTATAGGGAGTGAAGAAATTTTGTTCGCAAAAGAGGGGCTGGACTTGCATGTGATGATCTTAAGGTGGCCAACAGGTTGAAGAGGTGACGGAAAAAGCTAGAAGGATGCTAGGGTGTATAGGGAGAGGTATGACCAGTAGGAAAAGGAGGTATCGATACCTCTGTATAAGACTCTGGTGAGACCTCATTTAGAATATTGTGTACAATTCTGGAGGCCGCACCTTCAAAAAGATATAAAAAGGTTGGAGTCGGTCCAGAGGAAGGCTACTAAAATAGTCTCTGGTCTTCATCAAATAACATCGTGAAAGACAGCAGATAAAGACCTGAACAGTCCATCCAGTCTGCCCATTCGTTATACACATTATAATTTCATGATTAAATTAACTTGCCTTTTTTCTTTGATAGTTCTGGGCCATAGACCGTACAGTGAAATTTCACAAGTAAAATCCCTTCCTCTGCTGACGTTTCCCTGTCCTCCCTTTATGCCTTCCAGAGACGCAATTGTAACCAGTGTGGTGAACTGTTTGACCAGCTTCCTGTCTGGTTTTGTAATTTTCACAGTACTGGGATACATGGCTGAAATGCGCGATGTAGAAGTGGAAGATGTGGCAAAGGATAAAGGTTTGTCTGTCTACATTAATTGTGAAATGCTGCACCTTTAGCTCATCCAATGTACTGTATAAGTCGATACGTACGTATAATGAGAGTGAAGTGGGCAATCGAGAAACTGAAACCATGTTGCTCTACCAAAGGGCAAAATAAGACCCCCATCCTACCCAGATAATCCATTTTAAATATCTACTACTAGCTCTTCAGGTGCCAATGGGTATAAAGCAGGTGTATCATTACATAGATAAGAAATCTGTTTAAAGCAGTGGTCTCAAACTCGCAGCCCGGGGGCCACATGCGGCCCACCAGGTCCTATTTTGAGGCCCTCGGTATGTTTATCATAATCACAAACGCAAAATAAAGCAGTTTCCTGATCATATGTCTCTTTAGCTTTTACTAAGCTGCGATAGCGGTTTTAGCGCGTGCTGAATTGTCGCGTGTGCTAGACGCTAACAGCAGCATTGAGCTGGCGTTAGTTCTAGCCGCGTAGCGCGCACTAAAATTCTGCAGGCGCTATAACCGCTATCGCAGCTTAGTAAAAGGTGCCCTTAGCCAACAGGAAAGATTTATAAACTATAAAGAGTTTTACCTCATGCAAAATTGTCATTTCTATAATAAGACATTAACTACGGTATTTTTTTCTGAGGCCCTCCAAGTACTTAAGAACATAAGAACATAAGCAGTGCCTCCGTTGGGTCAGACCACAGGTCCATCCTGCCCAGCAGTCCGCTCCCGCGGCGGCCCGAACAGGTCACGGCCTGTCTGAGTCACCAGAAGGGGCCCCCTTGCCACCTTGGTTTCCCATTGAGTCTTATCTTCCCATCGAAGTCCTAACCCTCCGGTCTTGCACATGCACGACCTGGTCGGATTTCTATACTTATTACTTGGTTTGCTTTCTATACCTGTGTTACATCCCAGCACCTCTCTCAGTATCCCACGATCCCCCTATCCCTCAGGAATCCGTCCAATCCCTGTTTGAATCCTTGTACCGTACTCTGCCTGATCACTTCCTCCGGTAGCGCATTCCAAGTGTCCACGACCCTTTGGGTGAAAAAAAAACTTCCTTGCATTTGTTCTGAACCTATCTCCCTTCAGTTTCTCCGAATGCCCCCTCGTGCCTGTTGACCCCTTCAGCCTGAAGAATCTGTCCCTATCCACCCTCTCTATGCCCCTCATGATCTTGAAGGTCTCTATCATATCTCCCCTGAGCCTCCTTTTTTCCAGAGAGAAGAGCCCCAGCCTATCCAACCTACTTACAAATCCAAAATCAGGCCCTGCAAAGGGTTTGAGTTTGAGACCACTGCTTTTAACCACAGCCATGTTACTTGAAACATAGATAATTTCAAAAAATAGTAACCCACTTTGGAAGAATATAGTAATATCCAAAAAAAATCCTTCCTCGGAAGGGTGCGAATAGCAGAAGGCCAATATAAAAACTACAGTGCAAAACAATTAGACTGCAATAAGTTTTGATAATAATAATAATAATTTGTGAAGGGATATTTGGCTCATTTTTATTTACTACAGCCATGCAGATAAGTACTGTGTTAGATTTTTTTTAATTTTTTTTTTTTTTTAAATATTCTTTATTCATTTTGAAAACTTACAGCAAGCGTACAGGAATATATCATTAGTAACAACAATAACACTTGTAATTCTCATATAATTCTACAAACATAAAAATTATATCCCGTCCCACCCACCTTCTTTTAAATATTATAATCAGTTATATCATAAATATAATATAAACACATAATATAGTGAAATTTCCAGAAAAATTCCCTCCCACCCCCCAATGTGTACATAAATTCATCCAAGGAAAATGATGTTTATTCATTACAATATCGTTCCAATGGCCTCCAGATCTTTATAAAATTAAAGGAGATAGGAGCCAGATACAGTCTTATGTACCCTGCAATTATGAAGATTACCTTAGATAATAAGACCTGTCAATTTGAAGATCCAGAAGAACTTATAAAGTTCCTTTCACAACAAAAAGAACCAATGAGTATGTGATATAGGAAAGTTTAAAGGAAAGGAATTTATTTGGCATAAGGACAATTGATTAAAAGTCATTTCAGTAATTAAAACTGGATTGGACTGTAAAAGATTATTAATAATAGAAGAAGGAGGAAGGGGAAAAATCTAAACAACATTAGAATGCAGTTTAAATCTAAACGGAGTATAGAATAATATGAAAAATTGGATATATAAACTAAAGCTGGTGGAGTGATTGGTAATCGATTGATGATGTCTATTCTTTGAGATGTGTTAGATTTTTTGATAATTTCCAGCTGATTTTTCCTTCTGACCATGTTCATTCTAAGGCTTGAACTGAGCATGGAACGCTGAACTGTGCTGAATAGCAGCAGTCAGTATTGATTGTGTGTTGCACACTTTTCACTATATTTTTCACTTACGGGAGTTAGTCCAGGGATGTTTCACAAATGAACCCTTTCTGGGTAGAAAAAGTGACAACTTTTGCCTTATATTTACTGGCGTTAAGTTGTACAAACTGAGGACTCTCCTGCCACAAATTTTTATTATTATTATCAAAACTTATTATTGCAGTCTAATTGTTTTGCACTGTAGTTTATATTGGCCTTTTGCGACTCACACCCTTCCAAGGAAGGATTTTCTTTGAACTTGAAACATAGAAATATGATGGCAAATAAAAGTCAAACGGCCCATCCACAGGATCCATTATCTCATCGTCTCCCTATTGGCTAAAGCTCTTTACACCTGCCACTGGTTGAAATAGCTAAAATACAAAGATTTTATCTACATGTAGGAGGAGAATGAATGAAAATATTGCTAATTCTTCTGACTCTTTATGTTTGGTAGGTCCAAGTCTTCTCTTTATCACTTACCCTGAAGCCATTGCTAATATGGTGGGTTCTACGTTCTTTTCAATAATATTTTTCCTCATGATGGTAACCCTGGGATTAGATAGTACGGTAAGGAATTCTCTGTGGTCTGTCTTATATTTGGATAGAATTATGGAGGCCTGATCAACCCACTGGCCAGGAATCAGCTATCATATTGTCATTAATTTCAATAACCTCCATTGGTCTATATGCAGTGGCTCTTAAACCTGTCCTGGGGGACCCTCAGCCAGTCGGGGTTTTAAGATATCCCTAATGAATATGCATGAGGCACATTTGCATGCCTGTCACCTCTGTTATATGCAAATCTGCCGCATGCATATTCATTAGGGATATCTCAAAAACCCTGACTTGCTGGGGTGTCCCCCAGAACAAGTTTATGAACCACTGGTCTACGGTACTATAAACTTTCCTTTCAACCGCCTGGAGGTGAGGGGGGGGGGGGGGTTTCCTATTTTGTATTCCCTCCCAACTCATTTCGTAGTACAGCAATAATTCTCACCTGAAGCCATATACAAGGACACCTTCCAGATGGCTATCACAGTCCTAGATCCAGCCATTAACTGCTGTGATTGTATCTTCAGTCAGATTATATGTGTTATTTATATAGAGTAATAAATATTCATCAAATGGTTCATGATAAATCAAATGCCTTATCCCTTCCCCAAACAATAATAATTGGCCTGAAACTGTCAGCAGAAAAGTAATGTAGATAGTGGCCACTTCTTTTTTTTTTTTTTTTTTTTCCAATTCTTTATTCATTTTCAAACTAATAATAAGTGTGATAATATATCCAAACAAATAACCATAAATATATCACTTAATAATCAACAAAGATACATATGATATTCTCTTATCTCCCACCCTACCCACCCTTACCTATCATATAATCAATACTTATACAACATGTAACAATAAAAATAATCCCCCTCCCTCCCCACAATTGAACTTGTAGATTTAAGGGAAAAAAGATTTTCTAATCAGTACAATACTTTGTTAATAATTTGTTATTATTTGTAGATATCTGACTTTTTGCTCTCATTGCCATACCAAACAGCACATTATCATATGATAATGCCACAGGGTTATCTAATAAACAGTTAATTTTGGTCCCAAATTGATTTCCAAAAATTCATAATGAATGGACAATAGAATAATAAATGATCTAAAGTCCCTGCTTCGAGATGACCGTGCCAACATTCATTAGACAGTGGCCACTTCTGACAGGTCCCGAAGATAGCATTCTCGAAATTAGGGTTATTAGTGTGGAAATGTATTACTCTTTTGCGTTCTATATCCCACTAATCTAAGGTGCTGGCCATTAAACTCTGCCTTTAATCCCTTCCCCAAGCATTTGCCATATAAGATCAAGAGGTGTGGACATGGGAATCCAGTTGGGGGTCTCCAGGTTCTATTATGTTATAATTACTGCCCATGTTCTTTAAAGTATGTTCTAATACTTATTATTATTCTTCACCAATAATATATATATCCCTCTCTGGCTTAGAGAGATATATATTATAAAGAACTTTTAATTGGGGGGGGGGGAGGGAAGTTAGCTCGCTTGATTTAAACAGCTCTGTAATAACAATTAGATCACATCGAGATTCCCTTTTTAAATCCATCGAATTCATCATTATAAAACCATCTTAACTTCAAGCAGAATTATAAAACATTTTAACCTTAGGTCCCTCAGAATAAATGATCTAATGGGTCAGGCGATAACCCCAGCAACATTAACTATAACAGCCCATGTATTTTAAGATCATATCAGAATTATAAACTCATTTCATGCTACAGTTCAAGGCCTTGGATTACCATCTAAATCAACTGAAGCAGGATGATCCAGCCCTATTAGATACAGGGAAAGGCAGGCCCACATTGCTTAGGAAAATTAGACATGTGCAGTGGCGTAGCGACGGTAAGTGGGGCCCATGGCGTTGGTGCCCCTCCCCTGCCCTTTTCTCCGCCTCCCCCCCCCCAGCCTCCACACGCTCTTTTCCTGACCCCCCTCCTGCCACAAGCGCATTCCTTTCCCTCATATCCCCGTAACGTTCCTGGTGCGAGCAGCAACCCCCGAGCTGCTGTCACGCCGGCGTGGGCTCTTCCCCTGACGTCATTTGCTAGGCGCGGGTCCAGGAAGTGACATCAGAGGAAGAGCCGACGCTGGCGTGACAGCAGTTTAGGGGTGGCTGCTCGCACCAGGAACGTTACAGAGGTGCAGGGGAAGGGAAGCGGCGCGCGCACACACGTGGCAGTGGGGGAGGGGGCGGAGAGGAGAACGGATGCCTGCGTCCCCCCTCCCCCTTCCTAAACCACTGGAAATGTGACTTCATGCCTGCAAGGGTGGCTCATCTTATTTGGGCAGCTCTAAAAACAGGCATTTCAGCCTTCACTTGTTCTAATTGGATTTGCACAAAGGAGAGCGTCTTCAAAGCGTCACGTTCATTTCACCGTAATAAACTTGTTAATTTCCTGCAAAGTGTGTGCGTGCGTGTCTGTGTGAAGCCCAGTAACATCGGTCCTGCACGGTTGTTCTTGCAGTTTGGAGGCCTGGAGGCTGTGATTACGGCCGTGATGGACGAGTATCCCCAGGTGTTAGGAAAACGCAGAGAGCTCTTTGTCCTGGGTTTGGTCACGCTCTGCTTTCTGGGTTCCCTCAGTACACTGACCCATGTGAGTATAAGCAGAGGTTAATTTTACTGTCCTCCTTCATATCACATCTCTGCCAAAAAGCCCCATTCAACTTCCAACAGCATTTCAAAATGATAAAACAATTAAAAACAGACCCACTCATACTATTGTTACCCATTTCCAGTGTATGAATGTTCTGGAAGACAATACGCCCAACACCCACCTCATCTTAATGCTTCTGCCGTACTACCACGACCCATCTAGAGACACAGGAAAAGAAATCTTAACATTAATGATGTTACTATTCTAGTATGAAACTAACTGGGCACCAAGTTTTTAGTGCCTCAGTGGCATACACTGAATACTAATTTTATCAGAGCCAGTGGCATCTCTCTCTCTCTCTTTCTTTCCTTCCTTCCTTCCCTCCCCCACCCCCAGCATGTGTAGCAGCCTCTCTTTTTCCCTCCCCTCCCACCCCGCTAGTCCATGCAGTCTCTCTCTTTTTCTCCCTTCCCACTCCTCCCAGCCCATGCAGCATCTCTCTTCCCTCCCAGCCCATGCAGCATCTCTATTCCCTCCCTTCCCATCCCTCCCTTCCCATGCAGCATTTGTGTTTCTTTGTAAATTGCCAGCAGCAGTTCCTACACACTGGCAGTGGCTGACCAGGAAGCATTGCCTCTGATGCAAAATGCAAACATGTCAGAGGGAAGGCTTCCAGGTCAGCCGCCGACAGTGTGTAGGAACCACTCCTGGAAGCCTGTGGCTGCTGGGTGGCTGGGCCTGAGCCCGAACTGGGTGGGCTAGGTCAGCCCCATGGCTTTGCCCCTAATCAGAGCATCATTGCACCAAGATGCCGCTATAGAAACCCACCATTGCTATGCCTATAATTTATGTACTTGCAGTTACACTAGCCTTAGAGCTGGCGTAATAGTTGATGCATAAATGTGGTATAGGTGTGTCTACCTTACACTTAACTTTCACTGGGAGCCCCACCCATTCTCTGCCCCTTTGAAAAATGATATGCTATATCACTCACACACATCGTTAGTGCACTTAAGTGTGTAAGTACCAATTTTCTCAGCACTTATGTGTGCAAGATGTGCTTAACCATGGACACATATACAGAATTGCCTTTCACATTTGAGAATTTTGTAAAACAAAAAAAATGTAAATATTATTTGATGAGTACCCTTCATATAATAAACCATATCATCTAGAACAGGGGTGTCAAAATCCCTCCTCGAGGGCCGCAATCCAGTCGGGTTTTCAGGATTTCCCCAATAAATATGCATGAAAGCATTGCATGCAAATAGATCTCATACATATTCATTGGGGAAATCCTGAAAACCCGACTGGATTGCGGCCCTCCAAGGAGGGACTTTGACACCCCTGATCTAGAACTTGGGCTGCTACAGTTCCTCAAGGTGTGACATTTTGGGATCACAGAACCTAGAACTTGTGCTGCTACAAGGCATTATGGTGTCCGCAGCCCAGATTTAGTTAAACTAAACCAAACTAAAACTTAGTTTTATAATCCAGGCCATCAGCCAATTTGGAGCTCGACTCGGTTAACAATACGAAAAGGAAAAATATAAAAGAACTGAACGAAAAAAGAACTAAGACAAGAGAGGTAGAAGTGATTAATTTCCAAAGTGCTTGGCCAACAGAATTGTCTTCAAAGCCTTCCTGAATGTTAAGAAGGGGCCTAAGCTTGCTAAACTGCCTCTTCCGGCAGGGTTAGGGTTAACCTCTATTGCAGTGATTCCCAACCCTGTCCTGGAGGAACATCAGGCCAATTGGGTTTTCAGGCTAGCCCTAATGAATATGCATGAGAGAGATTTGCATATGATGGAAGTGATAGGCATGCAAATTTGCTTCATGCATATTCATTAGGGCTAGCCTGAAAACCCAATTGGCTTGGTGTTCCTCCAGGACAGGGTTGGGAACCACTGCTCTATTGGAAGTAGTTTACCTTCAAAAATAAAGCCTAACACTCCAAAAATCACATACATAGGAGATAGTACACTGTTAGCGACCCTCATGAATAAGACTTTTTAGCTACCGGCGACCCCCCATCCCTCATTGGGTTTTCCCTTGCCTGTTCTTTCTTTTAATGAAATTGTAGTTCTTCCCTCTTGTCCTACCTTCTAGTTTGTGATGTTTAACGTCTGTCTAACATCGCTTTGAAATTATTATATAAGCGTTTTATCAAATTTTAAATAAAACTTGGGAAACTTAGAAACATAGAAACATAGAAATAGACGGCAGATAAGGGCCACGGCCCATCTAGTCTGCCCACCCCAAAGACCCTCCCCTACCTTTCTCTGTGAATAGATCCCACGTGTCTGTCCCATTTGGCCTTAAAATCAGGCACGCTGCTGGCCTCAATAACCTGAAGTGGAAGACTATTCCAGCGATCAACCACCCTTTCAGTGAAAAAGAATTTTCAAAGCATATGGACATCTCAAAATGCCTACATGGACATCCGTGTACTTGAAATATCCAAATCCCAGTTTTGTAACATGAACATGAACCACTCTTCCTTTTGTATTGGGGGGGGGGGGGGGGGTTTCTGTCTAACATCAAAGAAAATTAGAAATAGACAGCAATGTTTTTTTGCCTCACAAGTTCAAACATTTTATTGAATTTTTATAACAAACAGAATTCAACTACAGAGAACTATTAAAAAAAAAACAAAATATTAATGCTTGGACTGCTCTTACCATTTCAGGGTGGTGCGTATGTCGTGAAACTTCTTGAGGAGTTTGGCGCAGGCTGCTCACTTCTTGCTGTCGTGTTGCTAGAGGCGATGGCTGTTTCATGGTTCTATGGTGAGCAGTTTTTCAAAAATATTTAACTCAGTGTGTCCTTCCTTGGTCCTGGAGTATCCCCCTAGTCCAGGGGTAGGCAATTCCGGTCCTCAGGAGCCGGAGCCAGGTCAGGTTTTCAGGATATCCACAATAAATTTGCATGAGATAGATTTGCATCTCAAGGAGGCAGTGCATGCAAATCCATCTCATACATATTCATTGTGGATATCCTGAAAACCTGACCTGGCTCCGGCTCTCGAGGACCGGAATTGCCTACTCCTGCCCTAGTCCAGTGTCACACTAAACAGAGCAAATGTTTTTCACGGCACATTATAATTGCAAAACCAACAAAAAATTAAATTTGAGAGTAATTTATTGAAAGTTCTTTAAGCTATGTATGAGTAATTGTAACAGCGGTGAAATTAAAGTAGATAGAATTGCTAATCAATGCAGTATTTGTGTTTGAGTGCAAATGAATTCAAAACACATCTCGATAGTTGACGAATAGGCACACATTTCATCATCCACCATCTGCAGTCGCTCTTTTTTTACGATTTAATTTCTATCGGAGCTGAAAATCCAAGCTCACAAAGATAAGACAATCCAAAGAGTAACAAGGCCTTGATTGTTTTGATGCTCAAATTAGGATAACTACTTCATAAAAAATAAAATTACTCGCCTTTAATTTTCAAGGACCAATCACGTGACAGAATGATGCTTGTCTGGGCAGTATCCTTACGCACACAGACGCTCATAATAGAGAATGACATGGTGACAAAATTCATCATCGTTCCCGTCCTCACGGGAAATAATCCCATGTCATTTTCTAGTATCTATTTCAACCTCAGTCCTTCTACACCAGCATTCTTCAAAGCAAAGCTTGTGGGTCAGTGGTTGTGGCCATTCATACTCTGATTCTTATGTGAGCCAAGGATAATAAAGCCATTGTGACATCATTGATGTGATTGGCTCTTAGGCACCGGTGGAATGAGGCATTATGACATCACAATATCTGCTCTGGATACCAGAGACTGTCATTCTGTAGTGTCTGTTTCAACCTCAGTCCTTCTACACCAGCATTCTTCAAAGCAAAGCTTGAGGGTCAGTGGTTGTGGCCATTCATTCTCTGATTCTTCCCTCTCTCTTTAAAGAATGACATGAAGATGGTTTCCTGCGGTTATCCGCGGGGACGGGAATGGTGATGAATTTTGTCACCGTGTCATTCTCTAGCTCATAACATTGACATACTCTTACGTTTGCAATGTCATCTATTCAAGTGCATACTTATGAAGGGCATTTTTAAAAATAAAGTAAAATTCTGGAATCTCTCGTGGCACACCCAATATTGCAACTGCAGTAAGTGTCAGTTACAGAGAAAGAGTGAAAGTTACTTGCACTAGTATAATCAAAGTAAGGATTTTCTCTAGCACTCCAAAAGCTTTCTATTTGCTGTACCGCACCCTAGCAAAGAGAAATGAGAAAGAAAATAATATGACACATGGCAGAAGAGAAGGAAGAGTCTGAAAGAATGTCTTAATCTAAAGACAGAACAAGGAAGAAAAAGTGCATTACGCACTCACAATAGAAGGAAAATTCCAAGACATCGGGGAAAGAATAAACTCTTAGGAATACTTAGAGCAGATTGGAAAAAAGAAAATATTCTTATCTAATATAATAAAATGCTTGGCCGCGCATGCGCACTTCCTATGCGTGCGCCGGTTTTCCGTGAGCTGTAGCGACCCATAGGAAGTGCACATGCGCGGCTTACGGTCTGGCCTGCTCCCTGTTGAAAGACACAGCGGTGACTACTCTCACAATACCCGCCTGCGATCCCTCCCTTCCTGTGAGTTGGCCGTCCCCGCCACCGTCGTTCCCTTGCGCACCATACTCTCTCCGCTCTCTCTCTTCCTTCCCCCCCCCAAGGCAGATGTCAACCGCGGCGGCCTGAGTCCGATGTCGGCCGCAGCGGCCCAAGTCCGATGTCGGACGTGGCGGCTGCTGGCGCGGCGGCTGTCGGCGGCTGCAGGCCGCGGCAGCCAAACCCGGAAAGCATTTTAACATGGAGTTCAGGAGGAAGGTATGGGGGGAGGAAAATACTGCACAGGGAAGTGGGGTGGGAGGGAAATGCTGCAACACACGGAAATGGAGGGGCAGAAAAGGGGTTGATGGACAGGGGAAGAGGTGCTGATGAACAGGGAGGGGGGTCAGAAAAATGAAGACAGGCCTACGGCTGGACAGGGGGAGCAGGAAGGAGGTGATGATGGACAGGGGAGGTAAAACAAAGGGAGAAGGGCTTCTGCTGGATAAAGTGAGCAGTGATGGGGTGGTGGAGGACACAGGGGAGGTAAAAGGAAGGGAGAATGGACAGGGGGAGCAGGCAAGGGGTGGTAGTGGACAGCCAAGGAAAAAAAAAAAAAAGACAGACAGAAATACAGAAAGCGGCTAAGGAGAGAGAAAAAAAAATAAAGACAGACACACACACATATATTCTAGCACCCGTTAATGTAACGGGCTATAAGACTAGTCAGTATATAAAGTAGAAATAAGCAAGGATAGGAAGGAAAGATCTTTAGTGTCTCAAGCCCATAAACATACACAGGCACAAAGAGATTATGACCTTACAGTGAGAATGAGAGAGATAGAAAGTACAGGGCTAAGGAATAATTAGAAGGTACACTTCCCCCCTCCATAGTCACGAAATCCGTATCTACGGATTTGCTTATTCGTGGTTTTAAATTTTAAAATTTATTTTCATTTTTTGGGCTATTTTAAGCCCTGTAAGCCCCCCCCCCCCTCCCTCTTAAGCCTTACCTGGTGGTGTAGCGGGTTTTCGGGGCAGGAGCGATCTTCCCACGCTCCTGCCCCGTGCAGATCGCTCACAGGAAATGGCTCGAGAGACTATGGGAGCTCAAGGCAGCCATTTCCTGTGAGCGATCTGCACGGGGCAGGAGCATGGGAAGATCGCTCCTGCCTGAAAACCCGCTAGACCACCAGGTAAGGCTTAAGGGGGGGCTTTCAGAGCTTAAAATAGCTGGGGGAAGCAGGGGTTAGGGGCAGAACTGGCCAGAATATTATTTGCAGTTTTTTAATATTCGCGGGCCGGCTCTGCCCCTAACCCCCGCGAATACGGAGGGGGAAGTGTAGATGCACATTACCTAAAGACAGTTCTGTGAAGTATAGCATGATAGTCGTCAGCAAGCACACGCACATACACACACACAAAGAAAAGAGAAATGTTTCATCAGTTACAAGCATCCAGAATTGCCATTGAGGTGGCAAGAACTCCTGCAGGCCCCAATCCAGATCACTAATTCCAGACACAAATAGGAAGAAAAGAGAAATATCTTCACCAAGCACTCAAAGCTGCAAACACACAGAAAGATGGGGATTTCAGCCAGGTCGGCAGGAGCTCCCGCAGACACTGACCGAATCCCAAAGAACATGAGAAATAGCACACCTTTTATATCTTTTTGCTTCAAAAGCCTACAATGGAGAACACCAATTAGTCCATCCTGACCTTCAGTGTCAAGTAAATTACGTTTCTCAGTTCTTATTAGTGTCAGTTATATAGGCACAGGTGTTTGTTGCTCCTTGCCCAAAATAATTTCAAGGATACCACTAATTGGACTGGGCTATAGATGAGGCAAACCCAGATGTCCAAGATGGGGACAAAAGCGCACACATATCCATCATTTTGACAATCTAGGCTACATGCCCAGAAAACAGCTATCTGATGGGGAAAAAAATCTAACTAAGGACTTTGGGCCTATATTCCAGGACCCAATTAAAGAGAATGGCCTATGCTAAGGGGCATGATGATTGAAGGAAGGCAGAGCAGAAGTCAGACTGAAACAGGCACAAGAAGACTATACGACAGTTCAAGGAGAATGAGGCCTGCAAACCTTGTCTTTCTGGCAAATATTTGTGTGCACAATTTCTGTGAATATTTCCATCCATCTCCCTTGGGGATTAACTCATTCTCTCTCTATTCACTCGCTGGTGTTTCAGCTTGCCAGGCCTGGTGCACGTATCAAAAACTGAGAAAATTAAGACTGCTTATACTGTTTGTTAAGCTCCGTGCACTCACAATAACCTGAAAACTTAACTGCATGTGCTCCCTCCATTGCAAACAATTTATCTCATACAGAATCAGATTGGCAATGTGGTGTTCAGGAGGCCCACAATGAATATGCACGAGGCGTTATGACGTCACAATCTCAGCTCTGGAATGTTGCTCTTATTGGGGTTCCGGAATCTTGCTGTTCTTTGAGATGCTGGAATGTTGCTACTCGTTGGGTTTTGGCCAAGTACTAGTGACCTGGATTGGCCACCGTGAGGATGGGCTGCTGGGCTTGACCCAGTAAGGCTATTCTTATGTTCTGACCTCTCTTTGTCATTTATGGGACACAGATCATAGATGACTGCCTGGCTTTGTCTTAAGACCCAACTACTGCAGTTGCCCTCAAAGCCCACTCTGATCTGTCTTGAAATATGCAGGAACTGACCGTAGAAGTCTGGCATTAGTTCCTCCCAACTGGAGATACCATCTAAGCACCACTCCTGGTATCCTCTTTCTATATAGGCAGAGGCATAGTGAGGGTGAGAGGCGCCCAGGATGGTGGTGCCCCTCCCCCACCCTCTTCTCCACCTCACCCCTACTCGCTCCTTCCCTGCCTCCCACTGCCACACCCGCATGCCGCTTCCCTACCCCCGTACCTCTGTAACATTCCTGGCGCGAACACCAACCCCCCAACCTGCTGTTGCGCCTGCGTGGGCTCTCCTTCTGATGTCACTTCGTAGGCCTGGGTCCAGGAAGTGATGTCAGAAGAAGATCTGACACAGGCACGACAGCAGGTTGGGGGTTGCTGCTCATGCCAGGACCAACAGATTAGCCATTCGGTCAGGAAAGGCTTTTGGAGTTTACACAGACTAAAATCTGTTCACTCATTGCTTTATCAAAGTCATTTTGCTATTCTTGTTCACTCAATTATACTGGCCCAATTAGATTTCTATAATTCAGTCTATCACGGAGTTGGTGAAGCAAAGGTAAAACGATTACAGCTGTTACAAAATACTGCAATTAGACTGATATTTAATAAAAAAAAAAATAGATTGGAGCATGTTACTCCTTTGATGAAAACGTTGCATTGTTTACCAGTAGATTCTAGAGTGAAGTTTAAATGTGCAGTTCTAGTTTATAAGATAATGTAAGGTCAATTAGATAATCAAATTGTTCCTTTTGACATTTTATGCATCAAGACAATGAAGATCTGTTTCGTTATTCTCATTAGTCTGTTAAAGGTATTCAGCCAAGGGATCTTGTTTATCGTTCTATCCCGTTTCTTTCTACTGCTCTCTGGAACTGTTCACCGCTACATTTAAGAAAATGTAATTCTTATTTAGTGTTTCGAAAGCAGTTAAAGAATTTTATGTTCAATATATAATATGACTACTGTAGTTAAACATCTAATCTAAATCTTATTGTAAACCGCATCAGGCTTCATGTTGGGGATGATGCAGCTTATAAGAGGAAAGATTGGATTGGGTTTCAACGTTTTTCGATCCATCAGAAAAATATGGAACAAAAAAAAAAAAGTGGAAAATTGCTGGACTAAGGGCTCCTTTTACAAAGCTGCGATAGCGGTTTTAGCGCGAGCTAGACGCTAACACCAGCATCGAGCTGGCGTTAGCTCTAGCCGCGTAGCGCGGGTTTGACGCACACTGAAATTCTGCATGCGCTAAAAACGCTATAACGGCTTTGTAAAAGGAGCCCTTGATGGAGACTGCCCCAACTTTGTTGGCTGGGCTGAAAATTTTTCATCGGCCCCTTGTACATCCAAAGTTGGGGACAGAGAAAGTACCGGAAAGTAATAACGATCTTACTTTTGTAACCCTGAGTAATGAAGGGTAAGGTAACTTGCCCAGGATCACAGGGAGCCACAGTGGGAACTGAACCAGGTTCCTCCAGGTTTCAGCCCACTCTGCTAACCATTAGAACATAAAAACATAAGAAGAGCTTTACTTGGTCAGACCATCAAGCCCACTAGCCCGTTCTCATGGTAGCCAATCCAGGTCCCTAGTACCTGGCCAAAACCCAAAGAGTAGCAAGATTACATGCTACCTATCCAGGGCAAGCAGTGGCTTCCCCCATGTCTTTCTCAATAACAGACTATAGACTTTTCCTCCAGGAACTTGTCCAAACCTTTCTTAAAACCAGCTACGCTATCCGCTCTCACCACAACCTCTGGCAATGTGTTCCAGAGCTTAACTATTCTCTGCGTGAGAAAATATTTCCTCCTATTGGTTTTAAAAGTATTTCCCTATAAATTCATCGAGTGTCCCCTAGTCTTTGTAATTTTTGATGGAGTGAAAAGTCGATCCACTTGTACCCGTTCTACTCCACTCAGGATTTTGTAGACTTCAATCAAATCTCCCCTCAGCTGTCTCTTTTCCAAGCTGAAGAGCCCTAACCTTTTTAGTCTTTCCTCATATGACACGAATTCCATCCCCTTTACCATCTTGGTCGCTCTTCTTTGAACCTTTTCTAGCGCCACTATATCTTTCTTGAGATAAGGAGACCAGAATTGAAAGCAATACTCCAGATGAGGTCGCACCATGGAGCGAAACAGGGGCATTATGACAGTCTTAGTCTTGTTAACAGTCCCTTTTTAAAAATAATTCCTATCATCTTGTTTGCTTTTTCGGCCACTGCTTTACTCATATATTCTTTGTTTCACCAACAGGAATACAGAGATTTTGTAATGATGTGAAAGCCATGCTGGGCTTTGCCCCAGGAATGTTCTGGAAAGTTTGTTGGGTAGCAATCAGCCCAGCCTTTTTAGCGGTAAGCACTTCTCCCATTTAACAGCGACATTTAATAAGCTGAGTAGCTTAGACCTTAATGGGAACTAAAATGGATTGAAATGAATGAATTAAAATGGACTATAATGAAACGTTGAATGAATAAGTAACTATGATGTATGAAGACAAATTTTAAGATAACTTATTAAATTGCCAGCACAAATGAACGGATGAAGTAAAAAAGCAAAAAAAAGTAAAAAAAAAAATAATATATTTAAAGAAAGTAAGTGTACGATTGGGTGAGCCAGTGAAGATTGCTGCCACACTGTATTGTGTATCAGACAGGGTGGCATTCTGAGATTCCCCACGTGTGATTTACAAAACACGTCTGATGGATGTAGCATGATAAATTTTGATGAATTGAATATTTGACTATGTAAAGACCTACGTGGCATAAATGTGCATGAGTCGAGCCTCTTTCATTTGAAAGGAAGCTCTGCAATGAGAGGGCATAGGATGAAGTTAAGAGGTGATAGGCTCAGGAGTAATCTGAGGAAATGCTTCTTTTACAGAAAGAGTGGTAGATGCGTGGAACAGTAGAGATGGTGGAGACAGAAAACGTGTCTGATTTCAAGAAAGCCTGTGATTGGCACGTGGGATCTCTCGGAGAGAGAAACAGATAATGGTTACTGCGGATAGGCAGGCTGGAAGGGCCATTTGGCCTTTATCTGCCATCATGTTTCTATAACCATAAAGTTCTATGACATCACAATGCAGGTGTAAAGAGCCTTAGCCAATAGGGAGAGGAGATGCAAATGTTAAGAGCCTTAGCCAATAGGGAGAGCAGGAGATAGTGGATGCTGCGGATGGGCCATTTGGCCTTTATCTGCTGTCATGTTGCTATATTTCTATGTAACTATTGCATCTGAGAATCAAGAGCAAAATCCACAGCTGTGTCATGTTTTTACGAAAATCTGTTTTCCATTATTTGGTCTCACAGTTTATCATCATCAGCTCTCTTCTGGACCAGCCATCTCTCATGCTGTTTGACTATCAGTACCCAGACTGGAGTTTCTCTGTCGGATACCTTATAGGACTATCATCCTTTATCTGTGTCCCTTTCTATATGGTCTACAAGCTTGTATGGACACCAGGATCTCTTAAACAGGTCAGACTAAGGCATGTGTTTTAGGCGATGACGGGCTGAAAGAAGAATCTATTCTTTTGGTATTTTAATCCTTGAATGTTGCTTGTCATTATCAAATGAAAATGACCAGAAAAAAAAAAAAATAATGTGTGTTTTACATTGGCCAATAACAGTGCTTTAGAAAGCGGATGTCCATTACTTATGTGCAAACTACTGCTCCAGGTTGTTAAAAATAGGTGCCCGTCCTGGCAATGTTTCTCCTGGGCTGCTTCAGGGGCATATAAAATACTGTGAACACATTAGGACTATACATTGATTAAAAATTATTATCACACGGGTAATCATAATTAAAATGTTTAATTGTATGATTAATCACATAAAGTGTCCCCCTCATATTTTCTCCTGTAATGTGCAAAATATAGACAGCTAAACTGAAAAGAAAATACTTTTCTTTTTTAGCCTTTGTTGTTCAGGTGATTTTCTTTTTCTAATCACTTGTTTCCTGCTTCTGGTTTTCCTTCCTGTTTCCAGGGCAACCTATCAATTCATTATTTCTTTTATCTCCGTTGTTCTTCATTTTCTACCCTAAGTTCAGCTTTCTTTCATTTTTCTTCCTCCTGAAATCTGTCTAGTTTCCATTTCATCTCATCTCCTATCTTCCCCTCCCCTCCAAGGGCACCATCTCATCTCCTCCTCACTCTGTGGACACTCCCTCCTTTCCTTGGGTACAGCCTTCTTTCTTCTTTTCTCCTCCATGAGCACCATTTCATCTCGTCTTCCTTTTCCTCCATGGGCACATCTTTCTCCCTTCCCCTTCTCTTCCCTTCATAAGCATCCCCTCCCCTCCAAGGGCACCATCACTTCCCTTCCATTTGCCTGCACTCTGGCATCTGTCACTCTGCTCCCCACCCCCCAATCCCAGTCTGGATCTCTCCTATGGGTCCTGGATCTTTCTCTTCCTCTCCTCTCCCCCTGCACTCAGGCATCCGACTTTCCCCCAACCATCCCTGCTTGCTGTTATAGTCTCTTGCTACCACTGCTGCCACAACACACACACACACACACACTCAGCATCTCCCTCTCCCTCCCTTTGCCGGCTCTCCCAGCTTGCATTTCCAGTCTGCAATACTGGCTACACTCTAGAGCTACGAGCTACAGAATGACACAGGGACAAATTTTTCTCTGTCCCCATGGGAACTCATTTTTGAAAGGTCACTTTGGTCAGCCACAAAACTTAGAGACTTGAAGAAAGCACAGATGTTTTATTCAGCATATGCGGACTCCTGAGCCCCCAAGCTAGACCATCCCCCCTCCCAGACAGAGAATACAGAAACCCCCCCTCCCGTAAATATCCACTCCCTCTCCCCTTCAGCAACTATCCATACTAGAAGTAGAACTGGCCAAGGCCCTTCTAAGAGACCCCCCCAACCCTCCAGGCAGAAAAGAGGAAAGCCCCGAAACCCAAACAGCAAATAACCAACAAACAAAAAAAAAGAAGAAGGGAGAATCCAGCACCCCCCGAACCACCCAGCCCGGACGGACCTGGAAAGAATTATAAGGAGTTTAAAATCTCACTACGAGGACGGGAAGGTAAAACCTGAATATAGGAGGTAGAGAATGACACGGTGACGGTTTACCCGCGGCCACCGCATTTAAGCCGCGGGTCACCGCCGAAAACGGGGAAGAAAACTAGCAGTCGCTGCGGTGACGGGGACAAGGCCATTCACCGACCACGGAAACGGTGAACAGGTTTGTCCCCGCGGGCCAATGTACCCCCTTCTAGGAACCGCTATTTACCTGTGTTTCACCGTGCTCCTCATTTGTCAGATCAACCCTTCCTGCCAATCGCAGCAGAAGGGTACCCAACCCCTCCTGCCGGTCCTCCCAATGGCCTCCCCTAAGATCGCCGGCAGGAGGGTACCCAACCCCTCCTGCTGGACCCCCCCCCAACGAACCCTCCCACCCCGGAACCCCCTTAGTCTTACTTTCCAAGTTGGACCGGACAGCTCCTCGCTCGTCTGGCCAGCAGGCCTGCCTCCGTCCAAATGAGGCGGGCCCGCCCCTCCCCTCCCCTGCCTAACCCACAGGATCCTAGGGCCTGATTGGCCCAAGCACCTAAGGCCCCTCCTATAGCGGGAGTGGCTTTAGGTGCCTAGACCAATCAGGCCCTAGGATCCTGTGGGTTGGGCAGGGTAGGGGCGGGCCCGCCTCATTTGGACGGAGGCAAGCCTGCTGGCCATACGTGTGAGGAGCCGTCCGGTCCAACTTGGAAAGTAAGACTAAGGGGGTTCCGGGGTGGGAGGGTTCGTTGGGGGGGGGGTCCAGCAGGAGGGGTTGGGTACCCTTCTGCTGCGATTGTCGGGAGGGCCGTTGGGGGGGTCTACAGGAGGGGTTGGGTGCCCTCCTGCCGTGATCGCTGGGGGGAGGGGAGACTTGCAGCCGTAGCCGCGGTCACTATGCTAATCACGGCAGCATTTAAAGTACATGTCGTGTTTGTTTTTGCATTGCTAGCCCCAGGGGTGGTGGAAGATTAGTGATTGAAAAACTGTATGAAAAATAACTATTTTAAATTTAGTGATCAAAATGTGTCAGTTTTGAGAATTTATATTAATTAATTTTTTCTCTGCGTGTTTTGTTTTTGTATAGTTATTAACTAATATTTAACTAAGTTTTAAAGTTTTAAAGAATGTTTCCTTTATACGTAAATAAAGAAAAGTGAATGGGATTGCAGTGGCGGTGACGGGGCGGTGAATGGGGTGGCAGTGGCAGTGACGGGGCGGTGAAGAGGATGGTGAGACGGGGACGGGGCGGTGACGGGGATGGTGAGACGGGGACGGGGCGGTGACGGGGATGGTGAGACGGGGACGGGGCGGTGACGGGGACCAATTTTTTCACCGTGTCATTCTCTAATAGGAGGTCCAAATTTGGAGGAATCATTTCCTGCCATTGAGGCCAGCCGATGCGGACTGTCGTTCCAATAACAGCAAAGAATGTAAACGATTCGTCCAGCTCCAAAAAGAAGGTGCATCCCCAGTCGTCCAAACAGAGAGAATCTCCTTTCCCAACACACCCAATTTAAGAATCAGCCCCTAAGATTTTAACCTTCTTAAAATATTGGGTTTGAGCGTGGTTTTGTGATTATGCCATGTTTTTATGTATTTTATATGCCCCAGGCGAAACATGGCGGGCATCCGTTTTTAACCTGGAGCACCACGTTTTCATCTTCTTATCCGTTTTACGGAGAACAGGCTGGTCCAGCTGAATTCATGTCTCTAAGCATTCTTAGGATTTTAGAACTTTTTTATTCGCTTAACATTTTGAAAACTAACTCTCTTGTATTTCAGTTCACTTTATTTTTTAATTTATTGTTAACTACATCCTTTGGTTGAAGACCCGGTATATAAAGTTAAATTTAAGTTTAGTTTAGAATACCGTGAGTATGTATCTAATATAATAAAATGGTAAGCCGCGCATGCGCACTTCCTATGCGTGCGTCCGTTTTCCGTGAGCTGTAGCACACATAGGAAGTGCGCATGCGCGGCTTACAGTCTGGCTTACACAAGTGGCATGCGCGCCCTTCCCTGCTCTCCACCGCTGCCGGCCGCTAGCACCCCCTGCCATCTCCGTTGCCTCCCGGCTCCAGCGGCATAGGCAGCACTATAAACACGCTGCTTCGCGCCCTTCTCTGCCAATTTCCTCTGCCGCGTCTCTGATGACATCATCGGAGACAGACGCGGCAGAGGAAATCACCAGTAGAAGGCCGCGAACCAGCGTGTTTAAAGTGCTGCCTACGCGGCTGCAGTCCTGAGGTTTGTCGGCGGTGGGAGGGTCAGGAGAAGGCCGGATCGACAACGGAGGGGCCGAACGGAGCAGGGAAGATAAGGTAAGAAAAGGGAAAGGGGGAGTGGGGGAAAATGCTGCTACTGCTTCTACACAAGAAAGGGGGGGATAGGAGGGAAATGCTGTTGCTGCTGCATAGGGAAGTGGGATGGAAATGCTGCTGCACAGGAAAATGGGGAAAAATGATAGACAGACAGCGAGAGGGAGGGAGACAGAAAGAAAGAAAGAAAGACACAGGGCCAGGGAGAGGGACAGAAAGACAGACAGAGAAAGGGGGCCAGAGAGAGAGTCAGCGGGAGAGGGAAAGGGGGCTGCTTTGGGGGGAGGGGGGTGCTTGGGGAAAACAGCTTTGCTCTGGGGGAAGACAGAAGGGGCCATGGAGAGACAGGGAGAGGGATAGGGGGCTGCTTTGGGGGGAGGGGTGTGCTGGGGGAGACAGAAGGGGCCAAGGAGAGATAGGGAAAGGGGACAGACAGCTTTGCTCTGGGGGGGAAGACAGAAGAGGGCCATGGAGAGACATTTGGGGGGAAGGTGGGTGCTGGGGGCAGACAGCTTTGCTCGGGGGGGAGGGGGAGACAGAAGGATACAGACAGTGGCCAAGGAGAGAGAGATAAAGAAACACAGACAGACAGACACATCTATTCTAGCACCCGTTAATGTAACGGGCTTAAAGACTAGTAAATTATAAAGCTGTCCTGAGATTTAGACAAAATCTTACACGTGACTGGCAGACTGTTCTTCACTGCCCTCCACAAACCACTGCATTGAGTCACAGAATAAAATGTAGAAAGTAGGGATGGGGCAGGCTTAAGAGACAATGTTGCAACTTATGTCTATCAGTCAAAAGTGGTGGTTCATTTTGAAAGTGCGCTAGTTTAAGACAAGTGTGGCCTGGCTGGGCCTAACTTCCTCATTATTCTGTATTTCTATCCTCAGCGGCTGGCAGTCTGCATTCGACCAGAGCAAACAATAAGAGATCAGCAGCTCGACTCCATTTGTATGGCACCTGTCCCATAGATCCTTGGAACTGAAATCCAGAAAGAAGAGGGCTTTAGATTTATAGGCCTGGCCTAAAAAAGCAAAACACTGGGAAGTAAAAACTTTGTATTAACTGTGGTCCTGCGCATCCTGGGATTTAAATATACGAACCCCAAAAGCTTTTTGTATGTGTAACAAGGAAGATGTAAATATCAACCACTGGAAATACACATTTTAATAGTATGTAAATTCATTAAAAACTTATTGGGGGTATTTTTAAGTTTAGAGGTTGAAGGTCTTTCATGCTTAAAATCATAATGACCCTCCCCAAAAGTGAATAATATTTTTAATTGAGATATAATTAGGGTTTTTTGTGAAGACAAAAAAAGAGGATATATGATCCCGCCCATACTCCACCCACAACCTCACCCATGCTCCGCCCAAACCCCACCCACACAATAGCAAGTAGTGAGTAGAATAGAATTCTGAGTTTCGCTCTTATAAAAAGTAACACGTTAAGTTGACTGGGGGGGGTGGAGGTTTACGAGGGGCCGCTGAAAAGTTCTCGGCCCAACCAAAAAGAGAATGAACTGGAGCCACGAAACTTACAAGTTATTCCACACTTTTCTTGACACTTTTAGTTTCAAAGATATGAAATAAAACAACAAGTGCCAAGAAAAGTTTGGAATAACTTGTAAGTTTCATGGCTCCACTTCATTCTCTTCTTGGTTGGGCTGAGAACTTTTCAGGGGCCCCTCGTATTGTGATGTCATGATGCCTCATTCCACCAATGCCTAAGAGCCAGCCTCATCGATGATGTCACAATGGCTTGGTTTCCCTATACTTGTGCCCATTTGCTAGATGCATCTGCCTCATTGAAATTAAAAGTGTAGAATAACTTGTAAGTTTCATGGCTCCACATCATTCTCTTCTTGGTTGGGCTAACTTTTCAGTGGCCCCTCGTATTGTGATGTCATAATGCCTCATTTCACCAATGCCAAAGAGCCAACTTCATCGGTGATGTCACAATGGCTTGGTTTCCCTATACTTGTGCCCATTTGCTAGATGCATCTGCCTCATTGAAATGAAAAGTGTGGAATAACTTGTAAGTTTCATGGCTCCACATCATTCTCTTCTTGGTTGGGCTGAGAACTTTTCAGCGGCCCCTCTTAGCAGCTGTAAATATAATAAAAAATCAAGCATAAACATTCAGCAGTAATAACAAAATGCCACATATAAGAACTAGATTGGTATAGAAGGTGGATAAAAGATCTCAGTGTCACCTAATGTGTGGAAAGCAACTCCAGTAACATAGGGACTAAATTACTTTCAGAAAAGACCAGAAAGGAAGACTTTGGGTCAGTAAAACTCCACTTCATAGACAAACCTGATAATTTTTAACAGCAGGTAAATATAGTATCAAACATATCGATTCAGTCAAACTTATCTGTTCAAAGTGACATCAGGCGTCAGTTGTCCTAGTCCTAGTCCTTAGCTACACAGAAACTAGGTACTTTAAATACCGTGTTTCCCCGAAAATAAGACCTACCCCGAAAATAAGCCCTAGCATGATTTTTGGGGTAGGTCTTAATATAAGCCCTACCCCCCAAAATAAGCCCTAGTCGCCAGCAGCAGCGCTTCCACCTGCCATCACCCTCCTGCTGACCCTTCCATCTCTCCCTCCCATGCAAACTCCGACCACGAGCAGAAATACCTGGAAACAAACGGCAGTGTTGGCAGCACAGGATGGATTGCGGCCTGCCATTATCACGCTTGGCCGTTCTGTGCCGCGTTGATGATGACATCATCAGTGATGTGGCAGAGGAATGCCCGGACATGAGAAGGGCAGGCCGCGATCCAGCTTGTGCTGCCGACACTGCCCGTTTGTCCATTTTATGATTGTTATTATGTAAACCGTACAGGTAATACACGGTATATACATTTTTAAATAAATAAATGGTGGCTTGGTATATTTTGCGAACACTTTGGGCTCTTTTCCCCCAAAATGTAATCAATAATACTGTACTGCACATGTTCTGATACACCAGTATTAGGGGCCCTTTTTCTACGCTGCGTCAGGCGCTAACACCTAATACAGCTAAAAGTGGAGTGTTGCAGGCGCTGTCACTAAATTTCTGTGCACTAACTGGTTAGTAGTGCAGGTATACCACATGAGCCCTTGTCACTTACAAAATGGGTGTTGATAAGCACTCATATGGTCATTGTGGACGAGTCAAGCAGGTGGGCGAGGGAGTGCACACGCACAGGTAGCCGAAGACACGGTCAGACAGTTCAAAAGGGAAGATTTATTATCAAACTTGGTCCAGTACAGGTTTCATATCTGCAACCAGCAGTTTGGTTCTTCCCCTCCCCCATTCGCCTAAGGCTCTTCCTTCACAGCTCAGCCTTGGTCACAGTTCCAGGGACTCCCTTTCTGCAGGCCGGTTCCCTCAGCGACAATCTCCAAAGTCTCTGGGATTCAGCAGCTGCAGTTCAACCGCTTGCCATCCGAACTTTCTCACATCCTGTTAATCTTTAGTCAAGTCCAGGATAAAGACAAGCCACAGATGGAAAGTTATACACTCAACTCAGCCAACAAGAGGAGGGAGAATACTTGGATCCCATGCAAACAACCCTCCTTCTCTAAGCTCCCTCCTAGGCTTTCTCTCTCTCTCTCTCTAGCCCTGCCTTTGTGCTTTCCTGAGTTGCTTCCTGGTCTCTTCACCTCCCCCTCCCTGCAGATAAAGAATCCTCTTCAGGATTATGTGGTTTATGTGAGGTAGTCTCCAGGAGGGGAAGTAGTAAGACTCCCTCACAGTCATTTTTAAAAGTGGCCCATGCAACATTAGTGCATGGACATTAATACAAAAAAAATTTGAAAATCAGCCATTTTACAATTGCGATAAAAATGGTCTTAGCGCACAGGAATGACGCTTGTAAGGATGCACTAATGGCACTTTTTGTCACAGCTTAGTAAAATAATTTGTGTCCAATAATCTTCTGTAAGCTTCATTTATTGACTTGTTTGTTAACTGTGCATTTTAAACTGGTAAAAAGTCATGCATTTGATATATATTGTATTCTGGTATGATGACTTACTTGTCTTGCAGTTCGGCCCAATGTGAATGGTCATATTTTTGTATGATAAAAAGTTACCAGATGTGGATTATTTCTCCTAGTTCTTGGTGCTTCATTTGTAGACAAAAGGGAAGTGGAAGTGTGGAACCAGGGAAGACACCACAGGAGAAGAGGGGCTGGAGGTGGTGGAGAAGAAAACTGTATCTGAATTCAAGAAAGCTTGGAACAACTACCTAGGATCTCTATGGGAAGGAAAAGGAGAGTAGGTGATGTGGATGGGCAGACTGGATTGGCCATATGGTCCTTTCTGCCTTCACATTTCTCTGCTTCTATGGATTAGAGCAATGTCTCAAAACACAAACAAACAAAAACTGTGGAGAAGATGTCCAAGACGCAGGCTTTATTGACGATACAGTCGATTAATCCACATGATAAAATGTCTAGGACCCAATTGATGGGGACTATGGACCCAACACGGTCCGTGTTTCAACAACCCTGTCTTCCTCTGGGGTCCCTGAAAGTCCTAAGGCAAAATACCGTGGATCAAAGGCTCAAGACGGTTCTGCTACAGCATTTGAGCATCACTCTATCACGCAGAGTTCTTGAGCAGAACCATCTTGAGCCTTTGATCCACATTTTTTTGCCTTAGGACTTTCAGGGACCCCTGAGGAAGACAGGGTTGTCGAAACATGGACTGTATTGGGTCCATAGTTCCCCATCAATTGGGTCCTAGAAATTTTATCATGTGGATTAATCGACTGTATCTTCAATAAAGCCTGCATCTTGGACATCTTCTACACAGTGGTTTTGTTTTTGTCTTAGAGCAGTGTCTCGCAAACTCTTTCGAGCCAGGGCACACTAAACCTAGTATCCCTGGCTCGAAACACACCCGGAAGTGCGCTGGAATCGGCGCGATGATGTCATGTGCATGCTTGACATCAGCGTGTTGCCATCAGCGCATGCGCAAAGGCCCTTCAAATGGGCCTTGTGCAGAAAGACCCACTGGAGGGAAGGCCGGCAGAAAGACCTGCGCTGGAAAGAAGGGCCACACAGAAAAACCTACGCTGGAGAGAAGGGCCAGCAGAGAGAAGAGGTGCCGGTGTTGGGAGATTGCTTACAGGATGTGCCTCTCTTCACGAGAGGCACGTCCTGTAGACAGTAATCCGGTGCTGGCACCTCTCCTCTTCCCCAGTGTACCGCGGTACACCAGAAATCTCAGGAGGCACACATTATCCGATGCACTGGATTAGAGAGTAGAGTTACTGCTTCCTGCTCTGTTCCAGGATGTCTCCCTCTCTTCTTTCCTGCAGGCTGCCTAGTATGGAAGGGCTGGATCCTGAAAAGAAGTGGCAGACCTGTGTGCCAGGTCATGAGTAGTGATTCACGTGCGTGTGCTGCGCTCTACGCCAAGAGGTGCTTAGGAGTTATGTCAATCACACATATATTACCAGTTCAATATTAATTTATTAATGTTAATCTTACATGTCTCAGAAATCATATGTGTGATGGAGTCCCAATAGGCGTGAAAATTGCACCTCTCCTGATGGTCTCTCTGAGTCTATACTGTTCCGTTCTTTTTACATTTTTCACAAGCCAGTTTGACATCACACTTGTCAACCAATCCATTAACAGAGGCTGTCCTTAGATTTGGACAAAGAACTTCCTTTTAGCATGAAAATAAAAAGTTCCAGAAATCATATTTTTGTTTACATTCATTTCTGAATATGCATAAACCCATAAACCCTGCCTTCGCGGAAACTGAAAGTAGGCAGGACCCGGCAGCAAGAAGAGGAAATGCTTCATTTACTTGTCTCCCGCCTTAGCCCGTAGCGAACGCTTGCTTCAGGGTTCTCAACATGTGCGTGCCGGCTTCCCTTCTCCCCTCCCCCCCCGAACATAACTTCCGGTTTCGGAGGGAGGAGAAGAGAAGTTGGCACGCACACGTTAGAGCCCTCGCTACGGGCTGAAATCTCCAAGCCGGTTTTTTTGGGTTTTTTTTAATGTTCAGCAGCGGCAGATGACAGCTGGGCAGACCGCCCAGCTAAAAGGCCCTAGGGAGAACACTGGAGAGGAAGGCTGATCGGCCCTTAGATCAGGACGGCAACACGAGTCTGCGATCGACTCACGTTGCCTTCCTGAGCTACTGGTCGATTGTGATCAACGTGTTGGGCACCCCTGCTATATACTGACGGTGTTAAGAATTTTATGCTCTATCACCCTGCGCATTTTAAATTGATTTAGGACTTCAGATTTAAGACTTGTAACACTTAAACTGCAGAATGTCGAAAAATGTCGATATTTTGTAAATGGATTACATTAACTATTTCAATATGTACTAAGTTTATTTTTATTTTAACTGTTACCCCCGTCAAGATGAGGTAGTCCTGAAAAGGGCTGGTTGTCTTCTGCTATTCTAATAAAGTATGGGCCAGCCTTTGTTCTTGATAACAAGCTTTCAGCATTCGGGCATGGAATGAACCGATTTTTGAAGTTCATCTGGCTGTACAACATGGTGCCAACCATTAATCAGTGGTTCAATCAACTCAACCTTTGTTTTGGGGTGTTTTCTGAACACCTTGACAGCAAGATTATTACACACATTCTCAATTGGATTGAGATCTGGTGACTGCGCTGGCCATTCCAGTCACTGAATATGGCTTAATGTCATCCACTTTGTCACCATCGTTGCCCAATGACAGGGTGCATTGTCATCCTGGAAGTGGAAGTCACCCTGGAAGAGACTCCTTGCAGACGGAACCATTACATTTTGCAAAGTGGAGAGATTCTTGGCACCGTTCATCATGCCATCAATCAAATAAGAACATAAGAAGTTGCCTCCACTGGGTCAGACCAGAGGTCCATCGCGCCCAGCGGTCCGCTTACGCGGTGGCCCATCAGGTCTATGACCTGTGAAGTGGTTCCTGACCATTTCTATAACCTACCTCTACTTCTATCTGTACCCCTCAATCCCCTTATCCTTTAGGAACCTATCTAAACCTTCCTTGAACCCCTGTAATGTGCTCTGGCCTATCACAACCTCCGAAAGCGTCCAATGTCATCGGCTGACATACAGCCCCAGACCATGATTTTTGTCGGATGCTTTACAGTCAAGTCCAGGCACTGTGGTTTGAAAGCCTCATTCTTAAATCGTCCTACAAATGTGTTCCACTGGCCTCCTAACACACAGAAAGTACAGTCATCGCTGACTAGAACGTTTTCCCACACCTCTGGAGTCCACACGCTGTACTTTCTGGCCCACTTAACCCATCGCTTTCTTTGCATCGCCGTTACCAACGGCTTCTGTCATGCTCTCTAGCCACGTAGGCCAAACTCCAGACACCGCCGACGTACTGTTGAAGTAGATACATTCACTGAACACATTTCCTGCCACTTGGCTGACAATTCCGATGATGTGAGCTTGTGATCCGCCACTGAGATCCGGCGAACAACCCTGTCCTCTCGCCCAGTGGATTTGCGTGGTCTTCCACTTCGAGCTCTGTCCAGTCACATTTCCTGTCTCTTTTTTCTTACTGAGAAAGCGTATGACTGTACTTTGATTGCACTTCACCCTGGCTGCAATTTGCCGGCTTGAAAAGCCTTCTTCATTAAGTACAACCACCGTCACACGTTCTTCTTTTGGAAAGATTTCTAACTTTTCCCATGTTGTGATTATGCTGTCACTGGAGTAGCAGTTATGAAAACTGATTTTCCCGCTTCGCCATATATGTGCGTGAATGATGCGCTGTGATTGGTTCCTCAAAACAAATGCCATTGGTTGAAAATGGAGTGATATGATTGCACCGTTTCGATCCGGTTTTGACGTGAAATAGTGACATTTTTGACATACCGCAGTTTATGCGTTACAAGCCTTGCATCTGAAGTTCCAAATCAATTTAAAATGCGCAGGGTGATAGAGCATAAAATTCTTAACACGTCAGTATATAATATGCAGCAGTAGGCATCAGAAATATTGCTGTGATCCAGCAAGAAAGACGGAACAATGTATTACTCGGAGGTGATGCAAAACTTTTGCACGGCTCTGTATATATGACAAGGGGTTACTAGACATCCGGATTTCCCCGGATATGTCCTACTTTTCGAGGGCATGTCTGAGGGTACAGACAGCTTTTCAAAACCCGGTACTTCGTCCGGGTTTTGAAAAGCTTCCTCTAAATCGCGTCAGACAGGAGGAAATCCACACATGCACGGATGCCACCTGATAACATCACGCATGCGTGTGTGTGATGTCATCATGCCACAGCCGCGCATGCGCGGATTTCCTCTTGTCCGATGAGAGCAGGCAACGGGGGGGGGGGGGGGAGGGGGCGTAACGGGGAAGAAATGGGTGGAACTTGGCGGGTCTAGGGGGCGGGTCCGGATTTTACTAAAGTAAAATCTGGTAACCCTCTACAGTATATGACTACTGTCAACCAACACAGAGCAGATTTCTTAAACACAGAGGTCAGTATTTAGCAATGCTTAAACACGCAGGAGAAGCTAGTCCCACCCACTTAAACCACACTGAAGAAGCCATCCATGGATTTTGTGCAGCACTTAAACACACAATGCTGCTGAAAATCTGGTGAGACTGCCATAGTACTGTCTGGTTAGTGCATGGACCAGGTGATATTCAGAACTGGTGCCCACATACCTAACGGCTTTTTATGTGGTCCTATCTTTGCCAGGTTAGGTATGTGGGTCACAGCAGTGAATATTAGCCAGCACCTACATTACTTCCAGGTTTACCGAGGACATGTATATTCAATACCAGTGCCCAGACGTGGCTCAGCATTGAAAATCTAGATCTAATTCAGCCTGCGGCTGTCACTGGTTTTACAACTAGCTCCTGAGATGTAACCATAAATTAAAAATATAACAAAGAATGATAAAATGTTTTTTTTTTGGGGGGGTTGACACTTAAGATAAGGGAGAGGGTCAGTAGGTTAAGCAGGGGGAGGAGGAGAGGTCTAGGACAATTCATCGTGGCCTATTAAGAACTGCCAGTTCCTCTTGGCATAAAAGTAGTGAATGAAACCACGGGGCTGATGTGCTGAAAAGCAAAATTAAAGTGGGGCAAACTGTAAAATTATTCTTAAAATTGTAAAAGTAACAAATCTTCGCTTAAATTTAGTGAATGGTACTGAGGGGCTGACGTGTGACACGCCGAAAGCAAAATGAACGTGTTTACCACCGCGCTGTAAAGCAAAATTAAACCGGGCTGAAAAGCCAAACTAAAGTGGGATGGTGCTGAAAAGCCAGTGCTGAAATGACTGGGAAGAAACATCCTGCAGTGACAAGGCCGTGCTGAACTGGCGGCGATGGAAGGGCCACGATGAATCGTCCCATTCCCAAGGAAGCCATTGTGAATCCATCACAGAAGTTCAGAACAGCCAGTAAAAGTGGAACGAGTGACATTCCTTCTGAACATCCTTTTTTTGTTTTCTGTTACATAAATCGAGACAGAATCTATACCCTCCGACACTTCCTTAAGTGTTCACCAAAATTCTCTTCTCATTTTGTCCATCTGCCACAGTCCTATCTGCACAGAGGGATGGGAGGGAGGGCTAGAAAGACACTGCAGAGGGAAGGCCCGGCCCTGGCGGGGAAGGATGTGAAGCAGCCCCTTCCTGCCGCTGTTTTTGGAGGCCTCGGAGCTGCTGCGCAAGGGGATGGGATGAGAGGTGAGGAAAGATGCTGCACATGGAGGGGGAGGGGCAAAAAGGAAAGAGGAAGAATTGAGGTGGAGGAGAGGAAGGGAGAGATGATTGGCAAATCAGGCAGCATTAGTGTCAGGGATGGAGTCGGAGAGTGTCAGGGTGGCTTCAGGGGTCGATCTTAACTAGGGCATATTTGGGGGGTAGGGCTTATATTAGGAGCATCTTTAAAAATCATGTTAGGGCCTATTTTGGGGGGAAACACGGCATACCCCTAGCTAGTTTAGAAATTTTTTCTAATTTTCCCCCTCTTTAAAAAGCAGTGCTAGCGTTTTTAGCGCCGGCCGCGGTTGTAACCACTTGGACGCTCATAGGAATTCTTTGCATGTTGGAGTTGTTACCACGGTGACCAGCGCTATAAACGCTAGTGCAGCTTTTTAAAGGAGGAGGTTTACAGCTAATCTTCTACTGGTTGCCTTGTACAGAATCTCTCCCCACAATTCATGGTTTGCTTGCAGTTATGTATCAAAGATAATTTTCCTTTATCACTGTGACAGACACTTACAATATCCGCAAACTTCCTTAGACGGTTAATGTAGTTTCAGCAAAAGAATACAAGGATAAGAAAGCATTCTGGGCTTAGGAGAAAAACTTCCAATATCCTGTCACAGCTTCTACTGTAGTCATTGCAATGATAAACAGGAAATTAAAGAACTTTGACATAAAAGGCTTTCCATTTTTGATAAGCATGATGCTAGCTATGAACTTAGGAAGGAACTCCCCCCCACCCCACCCCCACACACACACATGCAAAACATGAAAAAAGGATCTGCAAAAGTTAGAGGAATGGTCTAATATCTGGCAACTATAATTCAATGCAAAGAAGTGCAAAGTAATGTATTTGGAGATTAGAAATCGGAAGGAGCCGTATGTGCTGGGAGGTGAGAGGCTGATATGCACGGATGGGAAGAGGGACCTTGGGGTGTTAGTGTCCGTAGATCTAAAGGCGAAAAAACAGTGCAACAAGGCAGTGGCTGCTGCCAGAAGGATGCTAGGTTTATAGAGAGAGGCATAACCAGTAGAAGGCAGGTGTTGATGCCCCTGTACAGGTCGTTGGTGAGGCCCCACTTGGAGTATTGTGTTCAGTTTTGGAGACCGTATCTGGCGAAAGACGTAAGAAAACTTAAAGCGATCCAGAGAAAGGTAATGAAAATGGTAGGAGGTTTGCACCAAAAGACATATGAGGAGAGACAAGAAGCTCTGAATATGTATACTCTAGAGCAGTGGTCTCAAACTCAAACCCTTCGCAGGGCCACATTTTGGTAGGTACTTGGAGGGCCTCAGAAAAAAAATAGTTAATGTCTTATTAAAGAAATGACAATTTTATATGAGGTAAAATTCTTTATAGTTTATAAATCTTTCCTTTTGGCTAAGTCTTAATAATATTGTAATTTATAGCTAAACAGACATATGGTCAAGAAACTGTTTTATTTTACTTTTGTGATTATGATAAACATACTGAGGGCCTCAAAATAGTACCTGGCGGGCCGCGAGTTTGAGACCACTGCTCTAGAGGAACGGAGGGACAAGGGAAATATGATTCAAACATTCAAATACTTGAAAGGTATTAACATAGAACAAAATCTTGTCCAGAGAAAGGAAAATGGTAAAACCAGAAGGCATAATTTAAGGTTGAGGGGCGGTAGACTCAAGAGTAATTTAAGGAAATTCTTCTTTACAGAGAGGGTGGTTGATGCCTCGAATGTGCTCCCGAGGGAGGTGGTAGAGAGGAAAACTGTGACAGAATTCACAAAAGCATGGGATAAACACAGAGGATCTCTAATCAGAAAATAATGGTATATATTGAGGAACTAAGGGCAGTTCTGGGCAGACTTGCACGGTCTGTGTCCCGTATATGGCCATTCAGTTGAGGATGGGCTGGGGAGGGCTTTGACAGCTGGTATGGTTTATATGGGCTGGAGTGTGTTTTGATGGGGACTCCAGTGGATTGAACATAAGCACAGTACCGGGCAGAGCTCTGGGTTTCTGGCCCAGAACTATCTAAGAAAAAGGACAATTTAAATTAAATAATTAATTTATAGAGCATGTGCGGTTGGGCAGACTGGATGGACCATTTGGATCTTTATCTGCCGTCATTTACTATGTTACTATGTTATGATTTTTTTTTGTCATTTTAATGTTTATTAATTTTCATTTTCATAATCAACAAAAATCAACATTTTAACAGTTACATTTCAAATTAGATAAAAGTAAAATATAATTAAATCATTAAATAAAATTTTCAATTGTACTGTTATTTAGTCCACTATATTGAGGAGTGAGCTTTGGAAAACTATGTTATGTTAAGGGAGTCAAGAAAAAAGCTTTTTGGTTAACTCTTAAACAGAAATGACAAGGACTAGAAATTTGAAGGTAATGCAGCCTGCATTCAAGCATAGAAATATGATGGCAGATAAAGGCCAAATGACCCATCCAGTCTGCCCATCCGCAGCATCCACTATCTCCCCCTCTCCCTAAGACAGTGGTCTTCATTGCAAGGCCTGCGGGACAATGGCAGTCCACGGGGACCTCTTTGGTAGCTCCCACCGTCATTCTGGGTCTTTTTGTTTTGTTGCCAGCGAAGTAGGTGCCTTCATTATTGAAGGCAGTGCTTACTCTGGATTAAATCTTTAGTCAAGGGAAGTCCTGTCAATTCCCCCCCAAACAAACCAAAACAAGTCTCAGGCATCACCTTCTGTGCTGTCCCTCTCTACCTGTTCCTTTGCTCTGTGACCCCCCACCCCCACCCTTCCTGGTCCTGTAAATTTCCAACTCTTTGTAGAAGATTAACCTAGGCAGAGAGTAATTGCTTCCTGAAAGGGCAGCAAACAGAAAACCAAAAAAGGCAAGAGAGATGTCTTAAGCAAACTGTATATGACTTTTATTATTAAAATGACCCAAGGATCCATGGATAGATGCTCTCATCAGGGGACAATCAGATGTGTATAAATAGTAGGGTCGCAGTAGGGTTTGTAACAAACAAACAGTGAAACTTCTTTTTTTTTTTCTAATAATAGATGTATCAAATACATACTTTTAGTTTTATTACAAACAACAACCCCCCCCCCCAAAAAAAAAAAAAAAAAAATCCAAAACAGAATATCCCCGACTGGTCTGGATTATAATTCCATCCGAAAGCTAAGCAGTAAAAGTTCGGATCTGACGCATTTGTAGATCTAATCAGTCAATGTACAGCTGAATATGAATTTTGACGACATTCAAATAAATGCGCGTCTTGGTAAAAGTGAAAATACGCGGGGGATCTCTAATAAATAAGCAGCTCCCTAGGGGTCTGGCTAGGACTCCATTAAAAACAGCAGCCACAGGCCTCCTCTCTGCTGAGCGAACGCGCAAGTGGTCATTAGGATGGAAGGGGCGGAGCCAGGCGGGTGTCGGAACCAGGGAGCAGAGGGGCGGAGACGAAGAAGCCAGATGGAGAGAGGACCGGCCTGGCCTTTGATTTCCGGGGCCAGCATTAAGTCCGAGAGAGGGCAGAGCTGAGCAGGGCTTTAGTTCCTGGGAAGAGAGGGGCGGAGTCGGGCCTGGTTTTGTGACCTTAGAAGGGAGGGGCGGGGCCAGGATCGGGAAAGGGAGGAGGCAGGGCCAAGTACTGCTTAGTAGACGGGTTGGGATGGGGAGGGGGGCAGGGCATTGGGTCTCGTGAGGAGGGCAGGGGGCAGGGTCGAGCACGGCTTGGTAGATGGGTTGGAACGTGGAGGGGGGCCTGGCATTGGGTCTCGTGAGGAGGGCAGGGGAAAGGGCCGAGCACTGCTAAGTAGATGGGTTGGGACGGGGAGGGGGCCGGGCATTGGGTCTCGTGAGGAGGGCAGGGGGCGGGGCCCAGCACTGCTAAGTAGATGGGTTGGGACGGGGAGAGGGCCGGGCATTGGAGCTCGTGAGGAGGGCAGGGGGCGGGGCTTAGCATGGCTTGGTAGATAGGTTGGGACGGGGAGGGGGCTAGGCATTGGAGCTCGTGAGGAGGGCAGGAGGCGGGGCCGAGCACAGCTAAGTAGATGGGTTGGGACGGGAGGAGGCCGGGCATTGGAGCTCGTGAGGAGGGTAAGGGGTGGGGCCGACCACAGCTAAGTAGATGGGTTAGGACTGGGAGGGGGCCGGGCATTGGAGCTCGTGAGGAGGGCAGGGGGCGGGGCCGAGCACAGCTAAGTAGATGGGTTGGGACGGGAGGAGGCCGGGCATTGGAGCTCGTGAGGAGGGTAAGGGGTGGGGCCGACCACAGCTAAGTAGATGGGTTGGGAGTCGGGACTGGGAGGGGGCCGGGCATTGGAGCTCGTGAGAAGGGCAGGGGCAGGGCCGAGCACTGCTAAGTAGATGGGTTGGGACTGGGAGGGGGCCGGGCATTGGAGCTCGTGAGGAGGGCAGGGGAAAAGGCCGAGCACTGCTAAGTAGATGGGTTGGGACTGGGAGGGGGCCGGGCATTGGAGCTCGTGAGGAGGGCAGGGGAAAAGGCCGAGCACTGCTAAGTAGATGGGTTGGGACTGGGAGGGGGCCGGGCATTGGAGCTCGTGAGGAGGGCAGGGGAAAGGGCCGAGCACTGCTAAGTAGATGGGTTGGGACTGGGAGGGGGCCGGGCATTGGAACTCGTGAGGAGGGCAGGGGGCAGGGTCGAGCACGGCTTGGTAGATGGGTTGGGACGGGGAGGGGGCCGGGCATTGGGGCACGTGAGGAGGGGGCGGGGCCACACCAGCCTTTAGATCCCGGTAGGAAGGGGCGGAGCCGAGGCTGGCTATTCGCTCTACCGTGTGTGCTGGAGGGGATGAAGAATGCCGCGCCCGCCACTGCTCTTTGTGTGTGTGGCCGCCTTACTGGCGCCCGGCTGCCTGGGTCAGAGCGAGCCGCCCCCGCTGCAGAGCTGGCCCTACGCCGTCCTGCTGAAGCAGAACCTGGGTATGTGCGTAGGAGAGAGACGGGCCCCGATTCTGCCGGCTTTCGTTCCCAGCTCCCGGAGGCTTTGGTTGGGGTCCCGAATGCACCACCAGTGCCGCTCCTGTTGGCAGCTTTCCCCGTCCCGCCCCTGCTGCGTCTGCGGTGCAGACAAGGGCATCCACTGTGCGTGGCCTAAGGCAACTGCCTAGGCGCAGCCCCAAGAGAAGCCTGTTCCCGCTTATCTTAAGGGCCGTGTGCCTGCGCTGCATAAGAAGTACAACTGTAGGGCTCTGACCTTACCCTGCACCACTCTTCTTTGGGTGCCACACTTTTAAATCCCCTGATCCCCCCCCCCCTTTTTTCCAGTTTTCGTATGCACTTGCCTCCTGTACATTACATTACATTACATTACATTAGTGATTTCTATTCCGTCTGTGCCTTGCGGTTCTAAGCGGATTACAAATTAGAAGAGATCTGGACATTACCGAGAGAATTATATAACAATGATTCATGTAAATTATATGATACAGTAGAGAATTACAAATTAGAAGATATCTGGATTTTTCCGATAGAATTACAAAGCAAAGATTCAAGTAATTACAGGATTCAATGGAGAATATCAATATTTTCGGGTAACGGAGGAAAATTACCTAACATTGAAGGAAGAATTTTATTGGATACAGATGGTATTTGCTAATTTAGGAATCTGAATATTTTTGGTAGGTATGGTTCCAGGAATAGACTAATGTGATATTCACAGGGGAGAAAGCATGTGCGAATGGGGAGGAGATTATAAGAGTAGGGATGTATTTTTTGAATAGAAATGTTTTGATTTCTTTTCGAAACATTTTGATGTCTGTTGTTTTGGTCATCAGTTTGGTGATGGTGGGGTCAATTTTCGCTGCCTGTGTCGCTAGAAGGCTGTTGTAGAGTTTCTTACGTCGGGTACCATTATGAGGGGGGAAGGTGAATAGGTTCTGAGCTCTCCTTGATCTGGGTGAGCGGTAGTGGTATATGCGGTTGTTTAGGTAGCTGGGGGCAGTACCATGGGTTACTTTAAATAGTAGACAATAGAATTTGAATTGAGTTCTTTTATTGGAAGCCAGTGAGAGTCTACATAGGCGGGGGTGATGTGGTCAAATTTGCTAAGAGAGTAGATGAGTCTGATGGCTGTGTTTTGAACGGTCTGTAGTTGTTTTATCATGTTGTTTGGGCATGGTAGGTAGAGGCTGTTGCAGTAATCTAAGGCAGTGTTCTTCAACCTTTTTACACCCGTGGACCGGCAGAAATAAAAGAATTATTTTGTGGACCGGCAAACTACTAAGACCGAAATAAAAAAACACATTTTCGCCCGTCTCCGCAAGCTCGGTCCCCACAAACCATCTGATCCCATCTGCACAAGCCTCAGTTATGATTTTATATTGAACGTATTTTATTAAAGTATAAAAAGAAACAATATTCTGTACAATTGTCATTTTATAAATATAAATATTCAGAGCAAGGACCAACAAAACCCCTGTCTCCCCTCCCCTTCACATATATCCCCTCTACTATCAAGAAAACTGAACAAGCCAAATTATTACAGAATGCTACACAGAAATATCATGCTAACAGAATACTGCAGTCACACGATAGGAATAGTGTTAGGCTTTGCAGTCCCCAGTTATGTCTCTAGCAGGATATATATTTCAAATCTGATATATTGTAATGACAAAATAGAAATAAAATGATTTTTTTCTACCTTTTGTGGTCTCTGCTTTCATCTTCTTTCCACTCTTCCTTCCAGCGAATGCCCGTTCCATCCACTGTCTGGCCTCTCCTCCTTCCATATGTATATGACTTCTTTCTATGCCCCTCTCTCCTTTCCATCCAGCCTGTGCCTCCTCTCTCCTTTTTACATCATTCATTCCAGCTTCACTGCTTTCTTCATTTTTATCTCTCCTACACCAGATCTAGCATATTTATCCCTCTCTCATTTCTCTGCTGACCCCCTTTCCAGCATCAATCTCTCTCTACTTTCTCATTCCTGTCTCTCCCCTTTCCCTCCTCTAATCTCCCTGCCAGCTGTTTCCTTCCTTTTTTCCTTCTCCCTTCCCTCCTCCTCCCTATCCAACAGTAGCTCTCTTCCCATCCCTTTCCCTCTTCCCCTCCCAGCAGCATCTCTCTTTCTACCTCCAGGTGCAGTAGCAGCTCTCCCTTTATCCAGCAGCTTCCCAGCTTCCAACAGTGGCTTCCTCTCCTTCCAGCAGCTCTCAGTACTTGCCTGCAGCAGTGATTTCCTTAGGCAGCCTTGGGTCGTTGCTGCCTCTGAGGAAGGGGAAGTTGCCAAAGTGAATCACTGCCCTGGTAAGTACAGAGCTGCTAGGAGAGGAGACAGCCACTGTTGAAGGCTCCCTGCACATTCGCGACCCCCCCCCCCCCCGGCAAAAACAGCTTTGCACCGCAGGCCCTGCCGCCCAAGACGAGCCGGAGGCCCCTATCCGCCGCATCCTGCACGTGGGCAGAATCTCAGCACAGACACTGCTGATGGCCCCAATCCACACGCTGCCCCCCACCGCGCACGCTGACCATCTCCCTTCTAATTGCAGCTTCCCCGCGGCCCTCTTCGGCGACTCGGTCGGGGCAGCGATCAAGACAGGCTGCCGACATCGGGACCTTCCCTCTCTGAGTCCCGCCTATTTTGTTTCAACTTCCTGTTTCCGCATAGGCGAGACTCGGAGGGAATGGCTGACGTCAGCAGCCTGTCTTGATCGCCCGAGGCTGGGAGGAACAGAAGATTTCCCCGAACATCACCAGGGCAGGAAATTTAACAGCGTTCATCTTGCCGGTCCTGCGCGGACCGGCAGGAATTTTCAGCGGACCGGCACCGGTCCGCGGACCGGCGGTTGAAGAACTGTGATCTAAGGTACTAAGTGTGAGGGATTGTACAATGATCTTGTAGTATTCTTTGGTAAAGAATTTTCTTATTTTTCTTAGGTTACGCATGGTGAAGAATGCTTTTTGTTTGATTTTGTGGATTTGCGTCTGCATTGTGCAGCATCTGTCTAATTGTATTCCCAGAATTTTGAGAGTGCTCTGTATTGGATATTTGATTGCGTTTACTTCCATTTCTGTTAGGGATGGTTTTTGTTCCTTCTCAAGTAGTAGGAATTTGGTTTTCTCCGCATTCAGTTTCAGCTTGTGGTTCATTATCCATTTTTCTACAGTTTCCAGTGTTGTTTTCAGGCGTCCATTGGAGATGGGGTCTTGGATGTCGAAGGGGAGGAGGATGGTTATGTCATCCGCGTAGCTGAAAGATGTTATATTTAGGGCGTCTAAGGCAGTGCCTAAGGAAGCTATGAAGAGGTTGAATAGTATGGGCGATAGAGGGGATCCTTGTGGTACTCCGCAGGGGTTTGTCCAAGGGTCGGATAAAAGATCTTTTGACTTAACTCTGTATGATCTTGTTTTAAGGAATCCTTGGAACCAGTTGTGAACTTTACCTGATATTCCTATGGCATCTAGTATCTGGAGTAGTATGGGATGGTCTGCTAAGTCGAATGCTGCTGAAAGATCGAGTAGCCGTCCTCAGTCTCTGCTGCACCAGCCCCCATCTTGAGTCGAAACTGAAAACTCTTTTAGGAGGCTGCAACTGGTAGCCTAGCTCTTTCTTAAATAGAATTGGAACTGCTATACTTGAGGCACACGATGGCCCGTATTTTAGTATTCACAACGCATCTGTGTAAAAGCTGTACAAGAGTTTAAATTGCTTAAATGGCTAGAGGATGTGATGTGGGGGCAATGCTCTACATGTCTTCCTTTCCTGACATAGGGAATTCATGTGTGTGTGTGTGTGTGGTACACACTTCAGGAATACACTTGCACTTTAGCACTGTACATGTGTTGCAAAAATGAAAATTATTGCCCAGGCTTTACTTTCATCTTTATCTACCTTAAGTCTCTTCAAGTGTGGTCTTGCTGTCTTGTCCAGGATCTGCCACTTGTCTTTCATTACATCCTGTTTCTGTCCCAACTGAATTGTAAGGCCCAAAGATTACAGACTGTCAATTCCTCCTTCCCAATTCTATAAATTGCATGCATAATTCTTTACTTACGTATTCCAAGTTGTACATGCAAGTTACAGAATAGTCGTGCACATAACTTAATGATAACTGCTAATTGACTATAATTGGTTTTATGTACTAATCAGTCATGTATATAACTGGTTAGATTTTGTGCAAGCAATCTGCAAAAATGGCATTTTGTGCAACTGTTGGGGGTGGGACATGCCTAGCACTTCCATGAGTGGGTTATAGTGCTGCCTAATTCAGGGAAAATAATTTTGAAAAAAACCCCACTCGATTGGGCAGGAAAAATGAATTGAATCAAATCGAAAAAAAATCAATTCAATAGGCCAAATCGAATCAAACAGCCTGGCGGGTTTATTTTTATAGCCTCTTCAACCACTCGAACCCTATGCCCCTGCTGTGGTAAAAACAAAGACTTCCTCTCTCTGTTAGGTCTTAGCTCACACTCGCTGTAACACTAGCTCTGGTAGGATACACATTTCAAATTTGACATCCTGTAATCAGAAAATAGATGGTAATAGTTGTCATGAGTTTAGGGTTTCTCAGTTAAAATTTCACCAGCCGATGTATTGCACAAGAAAAATATTTGTATTTTTTACTAGTTGTTAGAATTTCAAAATAACACACACAAATTATCATACAAAACAATTTCAATTAATAAGCTTGCATTTCTCTAACAGGAACTCATTTTACATCTTAGCTGTGAATACTAACAGATTAAAAAGAAGCAATTCAGCAATTATTTGCTCTCTAAAGTTTCTTCAAACCCAGAATTTTAAAAAATCTGTGACCTAGGTCAGTAGGTACACTTTTAAAATATTGATCTCGGCCACTTAGCTTCCCTCTCTAACATATGCAAGGTTTCTCCCTCCTTTCTACCTCTTTGTTGCATCTCTCCCTTCATCTCCTCCACCCCATGTCCAACAATTCTTTCTTTCTCCTCTCCCCCCATCCCTCCCTCCCATCCCCCAGTGCAGAACCTCTCAATTGACACCCTCCCCTCCCTTACTGTGAGTGCTCAACTTTTGGGCCTCCTAAAGCAGCAGCCTGCCAGCCAGGGCTTCCCTCTGCCGCGTCATCTGTGATGTCATTAGCCTGTTCACTGCCTGCCTCTTCCACTGCTGATGCTGCTGCTTTAGGAGACCAAATGTATTTCAGGAGACTCAGTACTCACTGAATTGGTGAGTCCGATTTTGTAAGAAAACGAATCGACTTGAATCGACTCACCAAAGTGAATCTTTGAATCGACTCGTCAAATAATAATAATTTATTTTCTTGTATACTGCCCAACCAGTAGTTCTGGGCGGTTTACAACAGGAAAAAATACTGAGACATTTCAGCACATGGTACGTAAAGTCTAAAATTATATAGTAAAAGTAATACAGTTGTTAAAAACATTCAAGTACAATATTAAAAATTATTTAAAAAAATTAAAACATACTGTGACAATAAGAATAAAAACATAAGACCTCATTTAAAAATATATCAAAATTAGAGAATGACACGGTGACAAAATTCATCACCGTTCCTGTCCCCGCGGATAACTGCGGGAAACCATCTTCATGTCATTCTTTAAGGAAAGAGGGAAGAATCAGAGTATGAATGGCCACAACCACTGACCCGCAAGCTTTGGTGTAGAAGGACCGAGGTTGAAATAGACACTAATAAATGACATGGGATTATTTCCCGTGGTTATCCGCGGGGACGGGAACGGTGATGAATTTTGTCACCGTGTCATTCTCTAAATTAATGTTCTTATTTGTCAAATAAATAGGTCTTTAATGATTTCCTAAATGTGAAATAAGAATTAGACCGAACAATCATCGGACTTAGCCAGGAGTTCATCTTCCCAGCTTGATACGCCAAAGTCCTGTCTACAAAGGTCTTAAAACGACAGGCCTTTGGAGTAGGGAAGATGAACTTTCCAGAATTTCTAGTTCCTTTTGTTGAGTAATAAAGTTTCAAATAGGGGGACAAATATGAGGGAGATAATCTAAAAAGCGCCTTACAACAAATGCATCCGAACTTAAAAAGCACTCTGGCCCCAAAAGGCAACCAAAGTGAATCTTTGAATCGGGCAACACCAGTGGGTTATAGTTAACCATGAACATTTACCCCAGTTATGTAGCTTATCTCAAGCAAGTCATATCTCTGTTCTGATCTCTCCCTGGGGATTATCAAGCAGACTAAACCCAGTAATGAGGCATATAAAATCACTAGCATGGATTCTCATTCTTAAGCAAGTCTTCAATGTACTCAAAGAACTAAAAAAAAACACAAAACAATAACTTAACAGTTCAGCTGCTTGTAAAGAATTGTAACCTCTTCTATCATTCCACGCTTAATCAGTGGGGTTCAGGAAACTGGGAGAATTATTTCAGCACATGCTGAAGTAAAGCTGTGGTTTACAGTGGGAATGGTAAAGGGAAGAGAAGGGCATGTACTGGCTAGATCAGGTTGCTGCTGGCAGCCATGCTCTCAAGACAGAGTAAAGCAAATGGGGGTGAGGGTGGCTGCTAGCTCGGCAAGCAACCAATATTAAGCTGGTTCTTATGAAGCTCGTACATCAGTTTTTCTGAACCTACAGTTGGTCTGCCATAGTCTTCATTATTGGGTCACAGCGAGAGAAGAGCTTTCTACGTTTCATCCGTCACTTTCCTATTACCCTCTCTGAAGTGCTTCCAGCACCGAAACACTGCAGCACCGCTAATATGTTTCATCACCGTATGCTTGCCGTAACATTTCAAGAGTTTCATTGCCACTCTTTCCAAGTTTAACAAAATTCAGTCGCGCACCTCTGGCGCACTCTCAGACACATCTTCCTCATCTGTCATGACGAAACGTACAAAGTTCTTCCTCTCACTGTGACCCAACAATGATCCGAGACAGCTGTGGCGCCTGATCCCCAAGCCGAACGTCGCCGAGAGTTGTTTTTACCTCAGCGTATTACTGACTGTTCTCTATAAGTGTCCCCTGAGGAAGGTGTTTTTAGATGCCAAAACTAGAATCCTTGTTAGTACTGAAGTTTTGAATAAAGACTCTTATTATAGTTGAAAAGACGTCTCCCTTGCCTTTTGTCAGACTATCTGTATCCCAAGGTGAGGTGTTCCTCTTTCTGCCTGCCTCCAACAATGAAGACCACAACAGTCCCAACTTCAGGTTCAGAAATGTCGGTGGTTGAGCTTCGCAAGATCAATTCAATGAAGACTTGTATAATTTAAGAAGATGTAACTATACTGTGCTCTCAGATACCTGCTTGGTGAATCATCAAAGATTTCTTTAACCAAAATTGCAGGTATCAATCATTGAGAACAGTAGGAAACCATTAAAGTGCTCTAAAGTGCTTCAAATAACTTATCAAAAAATAGCAAATAACTACTTAATAACGGTTAACGAGCCAAGCCGCATAAGTTTTGACCCCTGAAGAAGCCAAATATGGTGAAACGGGTCCCCGTAGGGTTTATCTTATCACTACAGTGAACATTGTCAACATCACTAAGATAAGTGTGTTGTCTGAATGCTATATCAGTTATTAAGTAGTTATTTGCTATTTTTTTGATACGGTATCTGAGAGCACAGTATGGTTACATCTTCTTAAATTATACAAGTCTTCATTGAATTGATCTTTGGATACTGTAGACTTGTTTCATTGTTTATTGATTAAGTATTTTTACTAATTTTACAATGAGCTTCGCAAGAGCCAGCATAGCGTTGCCATGTCTACTTCTTGGAAAGAAAAACAGAGGCAGTCTCGACTTTTCAATCAGCTTTTGTATAATGGCTGTTCTATGCAGAACTGCTGTCGTAGAATTATGCTGGGCACGCATCATCTGGGCAGTTAAATTTTGGTGCTCTTTCTTGAGCCTAGCCCTATATCCGCCTCGCTTGGTGTGTGTTTACATTCCCTTTTCTGTATTTTTCCTTGCAGTATTGCTGGGGATCGTCTTCAGCGTTCTGCTTATCACCATGATACTGATGGCTGTGTGTATTTACAAACCCATCAGACGTCGGTAGCGATGTGGCTGCCCCTTTCTGGAATGGATCCCTGGATTGGAGATGGTTTTAGTCAAGTTACGCTGGAAACCGTAGACGCAAAGGGATGAAATCAACACGTTGAAAACAAATATTGACACAGATATGTTAGTTTAAATTTAAATTGCACTTTTAAATTTGGAAATATGGTCAAGCCTGTTTCAATGAATTAAGGCATTTTTTTCCCCAGTTAAACCTCGGGAGCCTTTTTTTTCCGATTTGGGATGGCCTTCATTCCATTTGTCTATTACGAACAAAGCCTTGGCCATAATTCAAAAAAATTACAAAATGAAATGCCAAGTCTAAAGAAATGCCTATAATGATATGTTTTCTACCTAGCAAGCTGAAATGAACACAAATACAACAAAGCCCTGGTAGTACAGTCCATTCTTGTTATTCATGGTAGTTATGGTTCATGAGTTGCAAAATCTGGAGTTTATGGGAAAATAGGGTTAGGTTCCTGCATGAAGTACCTGTAATTCACTCTCCGGACACTTGGGGGCCATATCTAACCGTGAGAGATTTTTTTTTTTTTGCCTCTCATTTTCAAGTGCCAGTTTGGGAATATGCAAACACACAGTGGCATAAATGAGAAATTTGGTTGCAATTGATGCAACCATGGATAGGAGAATCCGTGTGTCACGAATGTACGAATAACAAAAATGGGGCTGTACATTTTAAAGGCACTACAGTGGCCCTGGAGGTTTAATTTGGACGAAGACCTGTAAAGATTAATATTTGAGTTTGTTAATTTTGTTGCAACACTTGGATCCTTTTAATATGCTCTTTAACAATGTAAAAATAATTTGTATGTCACATGGTTGTATTAACTTGTTTCTGAAATACCTCAGTTGAGTTTCAACCTACTTTAAAAGAAAAAAACTGATAGAGCAGGTTGGCTTTTGGTATAATAATAATAATAATAATAATTTATTTCTTATATACCACTATACCAGAAGTTCTAAGCGGTTTACAACAGGGATACATACAGTCAGTGATTGAGATATAAGGTAAGAACAGTTAATCTGATACAAGGTAGAAACGTTCAGTCTGAAACAAGGTAAAAACATTCAGTCTGGAATACAATTACAGTTGCAAGAGCATCCCTTAAATCTAAAATCTATAAGTTGGAACAGTGGTGTAAGTAGGAAGTGGACGGCTGTTGTGAATTGATAAAGAGATAGGAGGAACAAGATTAGAGATTAGAACTTGTCAAACAGACGTGTCTTCAGTAATTTTCTAAAGTCAAAGTATGAAGTAGCCTCAAGTATGGGTTTTCCAAGCCATGTGTTCGATTTAGCTGCCTGGAATGATAACATTCTATCACAAAACTTCTTGTATTGACATGATTTCAGGGAGGGATAATTAAATAGATTTATTTTGCGGGTGATCTTATTAGAACAGTTTAGAGTGAACTGAGAGGCAAGGTAAGCTGGTAGCCTGGCCTTATTTTTGAAATTATCAGATGAGGTGCACTGCCCAGTTGCTGTAGGTGTGGATTCAATACCGTGATTTTGACACCAGAACAAGTGAACTTCAAACCCATTTATTGGAAAAATTACAATATCTGTATTTCTTTGGAAGAGACAATTGTATGGTAAAACATGTCTTAAAAGAAGTACCACATCAGAATAATCTTGGCAGGGTGAATACTGGTAGATCTTTGTGTCCGAGTTACGAACTGCATCTCTCTTACGCAGTGAGGCACACTACATCCTTCATGTCGCAAACATAGACACATAGAAGATGATGGCAGAAAAGGGCTACAGACCATCAAGTCTGCCCACTCTGCTTACCCACCCCCTGTCTATGCCCTAATGACCCAATTTCCTTATCGCAATACTTAGTTGTTGTTTTTTAAAGTCACAACTGCTTTACAATTTAAATAGTTTTGACAAATTGTTATTTCAACGGTCAAAACTGAAGCAAGGAAACTAGTCTGAAACGCAGCACCCAATCAAGAACCTGAATTACTTACATACCAGGTACGGGTTAATTGGTTAATTACTTTCGAGATATAGTTATATCTAAACTCTTCTCACCCGGACTCTCCTTTTCCACTCTGCTTCTAAATTATAATCTAGAAATTATGGAGTAATTCATAGATTTTCAAAGGCACTTTAGCATACTGTCTTAGATGTTACTTGGGGCCAATGTGCTAGGCATTGTATAGCGGTTCAGCTTTTGAGCACGATGCTCTGTGTTGCCCTCTAGAAACAAGTTTGTGCATGAGCTGTGCGCAAAGCCTTGGGTAGACGGTGCAGAGCACATTTAAATCAGTTAATGAAGGTGTTAGCTATTCTAGACGGATGCAGAGAAGTGCACAGAAGATACGGAAGACCCTTACCTTGTTTAAAAGCAGACTGAAAACCCACCTTTTTGATATAGCCTTCACTGCTTAACCCTACTTCCCACTGCCCTCCAACCCAGCCACCAGATTAACCGTTCCCCATGACATTCTGTTTGTCCTGTCTGTCTTTCGAGCAGGGATTGATTTCTTCTTCTTTGTGACTCTGTACAGCGCTGCGTACATCTGGTAGCGCTATAGAAATAATTCATAATAGTAGTAGTGTAAGGAGTTTCAGTCTTTGGGAAGCAGAGCTGACATTGTGATGTCATAATGCCTCATTCCACCAATAAGAGCCAACCTCATCAATGATGTCACAATGGCTCGATTGTCCTGTGTTTCCCTCTGCCCTCCAACCCAACCACCAGATTAACCGTTCCCCTTAACTGTATCCATGACATCCTGTTTGCCTTGTCTGTTTGGATTGGACTCTGTTCGGCGCTGCGTTCGTCTGGTAACGCTATAGAAATAATAGTAGTAGCACAAAGCTCAGGCTCTAACACAAGGTCTGAGGAGAAGTAAAAAAAACATGTGAAATAAATAGGTTCTTGTCTGAAAATGTTGCTAATTCATTTGGAAGAGTTATTTAAAGTAGCATTGCCTTCAAGAGACTTATCTTCAAATAAAAATGCGTTTTAAAAAAGTTCCTCCTTCCTAGATAATCTGTACTGCTTTTAGCCGTTTTTTATTTTGTAATTACAGTATTTTGCCTGGCAGTCCTTTTTAGTTCTTTGGGGCTTGTAGCTCCATTAGAACCTGATTCATCTGGGACCATAAGTCTTTATTTGTGGCTAATTGGAGGCTATCCATTATTTTACTCGCCTTCCCATCTGGTGCAGCTGTCTTCTAGCTGAGAGTACAGATTTCACTTGTTCTGGAACCCAACTCAAATAGGTCTCGGAGAAATGTTTAATTAGTTGGAGTTTCTCACTTCTGTGTGCTGTAAACATCTCTATAGCAGGGGTGGGCAACCATAGTCCTTGAAGGCCACAACCCAGTTGGGTTTCCTTTTTTGACAATTTTATAACATTTCCATTTACACATAGAAACAAAATAGGCTCCCAGTTGAATTTTCAAGGTTTCCACAATGGGTATGCCTGGAACTGATTTACATATACTGCTTCCATTGTATGCAAATAGATCTCATGCATATTTATTATGGAAACCTTGAAAACCCAACTGGGTTGTGGCCATTGAGGGTCTTGTATGCCCACCCATGCTCTACAGCAGGGGTGCCCAACGCGTCTATCGCGATCGACCAGTAGCTCAGGAAGGCAACTCGAGTTGATTGCACTCATGTTGCCGTCCTGATCTACGGGCCGATCAGCCTTCTTCTCCAGTGTTCTCCCTAGGGCCTTTTAGCTGGGCGGTCCGCCCAGCTGTCATCTGCCGCTGCTGAACATTAAACCCCCCCCCCAAAAAAAAAACCGGCTTGGAGATTTCAGCCCCTAGCGAACTTATGCTCCGGGCTCTAACGTGTGCGTACAGGCTTCTCTTCTCTTCCCTCCGAAACCGGAAGTTATGTCCGGGGAGGGGGGGGGGGGGGAGAAGGGAAGCCTGCACGCACATGTTGAGAGCCCTGAAGCAAGCGTTTGCTACGGGCTAATACGGGAGACAGGTTAGTGAAGCATTTGTTCTTGTTCCTGCCGGGTCCTGCCTACTTTCTGTTTCCGCGAAGGCAGGACCCGGCAGCATTTCCCCCAATAGGTTGATCACGATCTTGGGCTGATCAGCCTTCCTCTTCCCGACGGCAGAATTGACGTCGGGGAGAGGAATGCTGGTTGGCCGAAGCAGGGAGAGCTTGGGGCCTGTTATTGGTGGCGTTTGGGTCCTGGTCCCCGATAGTAATGGCAGTGGCAGTGGCTTGGGGGAGGGCAGGGAGAAAGAAAGAAAAAGGGCAGGCAGGGAGACAGAAGGAAAGAAGAGAAACAGAAAAAAATGAAAGGGAGGCAGAGAGAAAGAAAGGGAAGAGGAAGGAAAAGTTGGGGGGAAGGAATGAGGTCTGGAGGAGAAGAAGCATACAGGCTAAAAGAAGGGAAGAAAGATTGTATGCACAGTCAGAAGAAGAAAGTGCAACCAGAGACTCATGACACCAGACAAGGTAGGGAAAATGATTTTATTTTAAATTTAGTGATCAAAATGTGTCTGAATTTATATCTGCTGTCTATATTTTACACTAAGGTCCCCTTTTACTAAACCGCAATAGAGGTTTTTAGCGCAGGGAGCCTATGAGTGTCGAGAGCAGCGCTGGGCATTCAGCGCAGCTCCCTGCGCTAAAAACTGCTATCGTGGTTTAGTAAAAAGGGAGGGGGTATATTTGTCTATTTTTGTATGGTTGTTACTGAGGTGATAGTGCTTAGAGTCATCTGCTTTGACCTCTTTGAAAAACCCTGGAATAGGAATGATGATTAACATTTTGTATGCATACAGTGTGCTTTGTGTTTTTTTTTAATTTTATTGTTGGTAGATCATTTTGACTTGGTCATTTAAAAAGTAGCTCGCAAGCCCAAAAAGTGTGGGCACCCCTGCTCTACAGTATCCACATCCCCAGACAGCTCTGAGAATTCCCCATATATCCATGCAGATCTGCCATTTTTAATTTTTGGAGCACATTTCTCTCTTCTTGCTTAATCTTGGTAGGGTTTTGAAGTTGACATGCCTTTCCCTGCTCTTATACTCCTAAGTTGAGATGTGGCTTATATGTGCTTCTCAGTTTAAACAAAACCCACAGGAACATTAAAATTAGGCTGGATCACTAAACCTGAATTCCAGTAGCAAACCAAGAATGAGGTACCACTGCTTTAAATAAATGTTTCTTTAAGCAAAATCAGGGAAATGTGAGGTTTTAAGTGTACAAATACCTCAAAAGTATTATGCTCTTTCCTCTTGTCTGCTGTTGTCTTCGGTCAGTCCTCTGCTTGCCCAAATACTGTCTAGTATGCACAATCTTGGGAACAACCTTTCCAAAGCAATTCGGGCCTAGAACCCTCTTATATGCTTGTGGCAAAAGTCTTTGCCTTCAAGAATCCCCAGGTTTTTCAGAGACCTTCGTAACTTGATATATGTTGAATTTTCTGTAGCACTTGAGATTCTTTTAACAATTTTTCATTGACACTGATGGTCAAAGAAAGTTGAACTCTTACATTGGCCTCTTTGACATTTTACTAAGGGATAATGCTTAAATTTTTATACTCAGAATTTCACTGAATTAATTGTAGAAGCAGAAAAATGGACGGCAACAGGAATAGATTTATGGTGATGAAAAGAAGTTGGGAGCATAGCTCTGATTTCTTGCGCCGGGCTCATAAAACTAGGCAAATGAATGACATTTATAAATCACCTTTGAGTCAAAATACAAAATTTAAAAACGGTGAGGGCCTACATAAACGAACTCAATGAAATTGCCCAGCATTCATAATAACCACCCGCTCATTTGAGTGCATTTTTTATCGACCTAAGCAGCAGCTCATTTCATACAGGCTCTACTCAATCCATGACTCGCCTGCCTCATCAGTCTTTCCACTGCCTTTTATTTCAAATTTTATTTTTATAAATCTGAACCAAAACCTTTTTCCACGTAGATTAAAATGCTGTACCTTTCTCGTATGGGGAAAGACTAAAATGGTTAGGGCTCTTCAGCTTGGAAAAGAGACGGCTGAGGGAGATATGATTGAGGCCTACAAAATCCTGAATGGAGTAGAACGGGTACAAGTGGATCGATTTTTCGCTCTGTCAAAAATTACAAAGACTAGGGGACACTCGAAGTTACAGGGAAATACTTTTAAAATTAATAGGAGGAAATTTTTTTCCCACTCAGAATAGTTAAGCTCTGGAACGCGTTATCAGAGGATGTGATAAGAGCAGATAGCGTAGCTGGTTTTAAGAAAGGTTTGGACAAGTTCCTGGAGGAATAGTCCATAGACTGTTATTGAGAAAGACAAGGGGGAAGCCACTGCTTGCCTGTATTGGTAGCATAGAATATTGCTGCACCTTGGGTTTTGGCCAGGTACTAGTGACCTGGATTGACCACCGTGAGAACGGGCTACTGGCTTGATGGACCATTGGTCTAACCCAGTAAAGCTATTCTTATGTTCAGGACTCGCCTGTATTGAGAAGTAAAGCAATTTTAAGCTATGTGGAACAAGTTTTTGGTTGGGATTTATAAGAAAAGTAATTTTTTTAAAATTTAGAAATAAAAAATAAGACAGTGGAAGGATCAATGAGGAGGAATGCAAGTTGCGGATTGAGTAGAGCTGTTGGAACAAGTTGCTGACGAGGTCCATAAAGAATAGTTAAATCAGCGGGTTGTGGTCAGTGATTAAATGTTGGGCAATTTCATTGAGCTAGGCTTAAATTTATATAAGCATAGGGCCTGACAGCCGGCGGCAGCAAGCAGTTTGCTCACCACTGATTTGAGTTATTTCCATGTGAAGGCTTTTGCTTTGAATATGTGGTTATTTTAAAGTCAGTTAAGACATAACCGCTTATGTCGGTATTCAGCACTTAAGTGGCTACGGGTTATCGTATAAAAACAGGACAGACTTTTCTGTGGTCCCATTTATGAGATAAAACTGGCCTACTTAACGGCTGAGTAGCAGAACTTAAGCAGCCTAGCGCTGGCTGTGGCCTTGGAATTCCCCCAACGTAGCTGGCTTTGAGTTTGGCACTAACTGAGATATTCAGTGGCACTTAACTGGTTAAATACCACTAAAAATTAGTGGCTAGCCCCAGCCAAGTAATTGAACTAGTCAGTTCAATTTAGGGTTACCAGACGTCTGGGGAACCCCGGACATGTCCTCTTTTTTGAGGACTGTTCGGACGTCCGGAGGGCTTTAGAAAACCTGGTAGTTTGGGTTTTGGAAGGCTCCGAGCTCGGGGGGGCCATGTCTGGATGTCCTCTGCGCATGCGTGGACGTCGACATAATGACATTACATGCATTGTGTTGATGTCCTTGTGAGCTTGGAGAAGGAGACGTGCGATTCGGGTGGGGGTGGAGCTGAGGGCTGAGCAGGCAGTGCCAAGTATTCTCTTTTTTTTTTTTTTTTTTAAGAGGAAGTCTGGTAATCCTAACTAAATTGCTTTGAATATCCGAGCCATAACTTTAAAGCTCCTAAATTAAAGATGAATTTTCAGCTGAAAACTTAGGCTTCTAAATTTAGTTGAAAATAGATCACAAACTTGGGTGCACAAATTTAGAATCTCGGCTGTTTCTGAATGTCAGGCCCGGAGTTTTTGTACCATAAGCATTGTAATTGCTTTTTATTCCACAGGCTTCAGGTTCTTCAACATAACTGTATTGTGAGCTCCTCTAGAACCTGAGACTTTTGGCCAGACTAGGACTTAATAAACGATATGGCCGTGTGTTACTGAGCATACAACTGCAATGACATTGTCTAAATCAGTGGCCAGGTACTATTTTGAGGCCCTCGGTATGTTTATCATAATTACAAAAGTAAAATAAAACAGTTTCTTGATCATATGTCTCTTTAGCTATAAATTACAATATTATTATTAAGACAGCCAAAAGGAAAGATTTATAAATTATAAAGAGTTTTGCCTCATGCAAAATTGCCATTTCTTTAATAAGACATTAAACTATTTTTTCTGAGGCCCTCCAAGTACCAACAAAGCCAAAATGTGGCCCTGCAAAGGGTTTGAGTTTGAGACCACTGGTCTAAATGCTGCTAATTTTGATTTTGCACTGTTAACCGGTGGGCTGGAATTTTTCTTCTAACCTTTTAATTATTGTGATTTTAAACAGTTTAATTGTATATTAGTATTTATATGATGTAGTGTCTTCTGACTTTAACTTTGAGAACCGTTAAAACATTGCATAGCTATGCATTTTCTACTCGTGAACCCAAAGGGGGTTTTTTTTGTTATGCTTTTTTCTGTATTGATTGTGCACAGATGTCGGCATGTATTAATAAATGGTAGAATGACTTTTCTTTTGGTGAGCTGGTATTTATACAGAGAAATTGCAAACCCTAAAGGTCAGTGTGAAAGGAAGACACTGGGCTCCAGGAGTTATTTCTGGCATGGTTTGCATCATAAAGGCATTTCCTTTCCAAACTGATAGCCTGGTGACAATCCTTTTGGTGTAAGAACATAAGAATAGCCAGGATCCTGTTTTCACAGAGGCCAATCCAGCTCACAAATACCTGGCAAAAACCCAAATAGTAGCAGCATTCCAAAGCTGAGATTGTGATGTCATAATGCCTCGTTCTACCAATGCCTAAGAGCCAACCTCAACAGTGATGTCACAATGGGTTGATTGTCTATACCGGTTCTTGGCTCACATAAGAACATAAGAATAGCCATACTGCGTCAGACCAATGGTCCATCTGGCCCAGTATCCTTTCTTCGCAGAGGCCAATCTAAGTCACAAGTACCTGGCAAAAACCCAAATAGTAGCAGCATTCCATGCCACCGATCCAGGGCAAGCAGTGGCTTCTCCCATGTCTGTCTCAACAGCAGTTTTTGGGCTTTTCCTCCATGAACTTGTCCAATCCTTTTTTTAAAACCAGTTAACATTAACCGCTCTTACCACATCCTCTTGAAATGCACTAGTGGTTAGTGCAAGATCCCAGGGAACTGGGTTGGATGCCCACTGTAGCTCTTTGTGCCTCTGGGCAAGTCAGCCTAACTCTCTGTTGCCCCAGGTACAAAATAAGTACAGTAAAACCTTGGTTTGTAAGACAAGCAAAACATTTGATTAAATTTTAACTTGACATACAAGCAATGTCTTGCACCACAAGTACATACAGTATACACACATCACAACTGAGCTAATGGTTCTCTCTCTGACGCTGCAGGAGTGTAGTGACTGTTCTAAATGAGGGAGGTCTTGCAGTACGAGTACGTATAGTATTTTGTATTCAAGTTTTTGGGTTGTGGAACAAATCGTCTGAGTTTCCATTAGTTTCTGTGGAGCAATTCGCTTTGATACGAGTGCTTTGGATTACAAGCATGCTTCTGGAACAAATTATGCTCACAAACCAAGGTTTTACTGTACCTGTATATAATATGTAAACTGCTTTGATTGTAGCCACAGACAGGCAGTATATCAAGTCCCAACCCCTTTCCCTAAATGTTTTCCTCTGTGCTTCCTTTGCATCTGGCCAGAAATGTTTTAACATGTCATCTATCTAAAATTAGTTATTTTCTTCCTTTTCAAATCGGATGTTGTTCACCTGACAAGAGAAGGGACAATGACATGGTGAACTCAGGATGCTAGTTTAAAGCATCAGTAACACTATCCACTTGAGAGGGTGGTGGATACCTGGAATGTGCTCCCGAGAGAGGTGGTGGAGAGGAAAACGGTGACCGAGTTCAAAGAAGCGTGGGATGAACACAGAGGATCTAGAATCAGAAAATAATATTAAATATTGAACTAAGGCCAGTACTGAGCAGACTTGCACGGTCTGTATATGGCCATTTGGGGGAAGATGGGCTGGGGAGGGCTTCAATGGCTGGGAGGGTGTAGATGGGCTGGAGTAGGTTTTGACGGAGATTTCGGCAGTTGGAACCCAAGCACAGTACCGGGTAGAGCTTTGGATTCTTGCCCAGAAATAGCTAAGAAGAAAATAATTTAAATTGAATCAGGTTGGGCAGGTTGGATGGACCATTCAGGTCTTTATCTGCCATCATCTACTATGTTACTATAGAATCTGGAGTCTTTGTTTTAATGTAGGATTTGCTGCACGTATGGAGGGGTATTTTCAATAGTGCATCTTAAGTCCAATTTGGTGGGTTTACCGCTAGGCGCCCAAAGTCAGATATAGAAAAAGCATCTATTTTTAAACATCTGAAAATTGGATATCTTAGCCGACAAGATGTCTTAACTTTATGCAACATTTTTGACCACAGATGTGTCCAATGCATTTGGATGTGGGAGGGGCCAGCGTTATAATGGACTGGCCACACAAAACATCCCAGCAGAGCAGTGGAAACACCTTAGTGGGCACTACTGTGAACTTCACATAAAGGCTGTCGCATGTACATCTCACCAAAAACCTCTTATAATTTAGGGGGAGCCATCCAAAAACTCCCCCAAAACCTACTCTATCCACCTGTACCACCTCAGTAACTCTTATGGCTGCAGGTGGCATCTACATGGAAATAGAGTAGGGTTTTGATGGCCTCACACTTTTCACCATAAATGTAGTGGTTGGAGTGTCATGGGCCTGGCTCCTTCTCGCTATGGATCATTAGCCTCGGCCCCCCCCCCCCCCAATCAGGCTACTTAAGACATCTGTGTGATGCTCTACTAATCTTAGGATATTTTGGGGGTGGGAGGGGGGTTTGTGAACATTAGGGGTTGCTGCTTGCCACTGGGAATGTTACAGAGGTACGGGGAAGGGAAGCAGTGAGGGGGGTAGTGGGGAGGACGGGGGCTGTGCACCTTTCAAGACAGCACCCGGGGTGGACCACCTCCACCCTCTTATTACGCCACTGGTTAGAATGTCTTTGAAAAAAGAGCTGGATTTACCCATATTAAAGTTCCACTTTTTTTTTTTTTTTTTTAAAGAATCTAGGAATATATTGACATCTTCCACAAATCTTCAAATGACTGTGTAGCGGAGCAGATTTAGTCTTAAGAAATGTCATGTGATGTCTGCATGATGAAGATTAAGTGTGAAAATAACGTTTAAAGCCTGTCAAAACACTTGGTACATTTGATGGCTTTAACAAGGCAAATGTCATGCAGATTTTTGCAAATTGCCTCCTGCCATTCTTAAAAAGACTCGTTTCATCTTCAGTGGATGAAGATAGAAAGGAACAGCTTCAGCTGCATTGTAGGATGGCAAACTGAGGGGAATGTATGTGACTGATGGAGGATTCATATGCAGAGGCCAATTGTTAAAGAACTGACACTCAAAATGTCACCTCTTAAAAAATTCCTTGATGTATTCACTGGGTATATACATCCTCTCTTGAACTGTTCAACTTATTACACTCCTGCCTCCTTATTTGCAGTTTTGGCACATGAGATTTTGACTATTTGTGGGTTTTTGGGCCGGGACCCCACCTAGTGAATCGACCTTACCTGGTGGTCTAGCGGGGCAGGAGCGATCTTCCTACACTCCTGCCGTCATCGCAAATGGCTGCAGTGAGTTCCTTTGGTCTCACGAGAGTATAATGGGAACTCATGGCAGCCATTTTTGAAGATGGCTTTGCACGGGGCAGGAGTGTAGGAAGATTGCTCCTGCCCCGCATCACTGCTAGATCACCAGGTAAGGTCCAGGATGCAGGAAGGAGGCAGGGGTGGGTCAGAATCGGCCCAAAAGTTATTTGCAAATTTTCAATATTCGCGGGCCGGTTCTGCCCCTAACCACCGTGACTACGGAGGGGGGAGTGTATGATCAAAGAGCCAAAACAAAAATACAAACACTATACCACCGTACTACTATCCATTCAGTCATGTCTGACCCTTGGATACAATGTCAAAACAAAAACCAGGAGAAAAACCTCCACAAACAAGTTGGAAAGCCAACACGCAAAAGCAGAGGTCCAGAATAATGTTGGTGTGTAATTTTATTCATTAAATCACAAGGTGCTGTGTGGGTGGCTCAACACGCATGTGTTTTGGCCTCTACAGCCTGCCTTAGGAGCCTTTGTAAAACAAAATTTGATTGTGTAATATAGATATTGATGAATCATAAAAACCCTAAAACTCACTGCCCACACCAAACTATTAGGAAGGAGTGGCCTACAGAGTCCATGGACCAAAGGTCCATCAAGCCCAGTAGCCCGTCCTCACAGTGGCCAATCCAGGTCACTAGTACTTGGCCAAAACCTAAAGCGTAGAAACATTCCAGCTTCTCAAAGAATAGCAAGATTTCAAAGAATAGGAAGATTCCAGAACCCCAATGAGAGCAACATTTCAGAGCTGAGATTGTGATGTCATAATGCCTCATTCCACAGTGCCTAAGAGCCAACCTCACCAGTGATGTTACAATGGCTTAATTGTCCTATACTTGGCTCACATAAGAATAGCCTTACCAATGGTCCATCAAGCCCACTAGCCCGTTCTCATGGTGGCCAATCTGGGTCACTAGTACCTGGCCTAAACCCAAAGAGTAGCAGCATTCCAGCATCTCAAAGAATAGCAAGGTTCTGGAACCCCAATGAGAGCAACATTCCAGAGCTGAGACTGTGTTGTCATAATGCTCATTCCACAGTGCCTCAGAGCCAACCTCACCAGTGATGTTACAATGGCTTAATTGTCCTATTCTTGGCTCACATAAGAATAGCCAATTAGCAACTGAATTCAATGATTAAAAAACCACAGCTGTTTTTGGATTTAAATGAATTACTGTTAAATGAGATCATTGTCTTGTCTGCCTTTGATGTGGCAACAAGAATCTTGTCTGCTGATCAGACTCCTACCATCTCCAGTAACCTTCCATCATGTGCCCAGCTGCTCTGGCATCTTACTGTTACTGCTACAGATTCATCCAATGTTGCTGGCATCAAAGAACATTTCCAACATTTAATGGACATTTATTTTCCTCTTCATTCATACACAGTGTTGGTTCTCTTCTGCACCCATGTCTGAAAGACAATCCAATTACCTTCTCAGATGATGTAAAACATAGGCAACTGAATCTTTGGGAAGGTTGTACGAAACCAGAAAGAAATGGAAGGCTCTATTTGTGATTCTCATATAAGCAATTGTACAGAATATAGTTTCTTTTTAAACTAATAAAAAGACTTAGATACAAAAGCTTAAGTGTTTGAGGCTTATCTATTTAAGATGTAAAGCTAGCTATCCTCTTCTTAACCTCTAATTTCTTATTATGTCCTTCCCTCATTTACTGAATTACCTGTAAACCGTGTCGAGCCCTATCTTTATGGAGATGATGTGGCATACAAACTTAAGGTTTAGTTTAGTTTAGGCTTGTGCAAATGAGGACAGAGCTGGAGGGGGTAGGGGTGCACGGTCCCCCGTCCCTTCCTTTGAGGCTACAACCAAAGAAAGGTTCTGTCTGATAATAATGAAACAGAAATCACAGCAGGTCTCTTTTCTTGAAGAAGATTTATTGTAAATGTATAATGTTCTACAATCAAGCAAACACATACAATATGCATAGTATTCAATTCCAAGAGAAACTTGGTCTCCAGTGACCACTTGGGCTCTATGAAATGTAAGGACAAAGTTTGGTAGAATTGTCAAGGATCAAGAAAATCACATTTTACCGTCCAAGCCCTTAATTGAAGGGCAGCTAATGTCACATGCCTGTTGGCATACCCTGTAATGGTATCATTAAAATGAAGTTTTCTGCTGCCATAAACAGTTTTCAAGTTACACAGTGGACACACTATTATGGGAATATTGACAGGATGTTACAGGAAATAGCAGTATGCTGTGTACAGACTATAAGAAATGTGCAATAATTCACGCAAAGTGATTGAGAGAACCCCCTTGTCAAAGGAAATGGGCAGGCAGGTTACAGTAAGACAAGATTTACAACCGGTCTGGATAAGAAATGTTCTCCTTTAGTGTAGTGAAGAGCTGTAACATACCATGGTTCATTTCCCATTTGAGAGTTCTGGCTCATTGTTAAGGGCTGGATTTATTCTATGTATAAAGATGTTAGGGTACATTATTGCACACTATGGAGTACCGTGCACATCACTGTGTATTAGATAGCTAGCTCTAACTCAGCCCACTCAGGGCTCCTAATTTGAAATAGAGAATGACAGGGGGACAAATTTTCTCCATCCCCGCAGGATCTCTTTATCCCTGTCCTGTGCCCACGAGCTCTGTCCTTTTCTGCACAAGCCTCAAACACTTTAAAATCATGTTTGAGGCTTGTACGGTTAAGGCAGAGCTTGCAGGAATGGGACAGAACAGGGCTATTGAGATCCTGTAGGGACAGGGACAAATTTGTCCCCTGTCATTCTCCATTACAGACCTCGTGCCAAAAGGTATGTTCATCCATGCTCTAGAATTGGATGGATTCTAGCTAAAGACAAACTGGCATTTGAAAATGACAATACATAACTAATAAACCCCCCACCTTTACAAAGCCGTGGTAGCGGCTACTGTGCGGCAAATGCTCCAACGCCCATTAAATCCCTATGGGCATTGGAGCAATGATCTGAATTTCTGGATCGCGCTTATTCAATACAGGTTCAAGGCGATTTACAAGTTAAGAGGTCCAAAGGCAGGATGGGAAGTATTAGTTACATCTCATCGATAAGAGAAGGTAACTTGATGATAACTGAGATGTGAAATATTAGCAGCTGATATGATCTTTAGCCCTTCACATGTCATCCTCTTTTGACCGGGTGTGTACGCTTAGAGCATGGCTTTTTTTCACTTGGCAGTTTCTTCCTGCTCCATTCTCAAAATCTATGGACAAACACAATGAATTAGCTCAATGGTCCTCATTGTATTTTTGGAAGCACATGCTAAATGTTCAGAGTGATGGGCTGTGTAGAATTTTGGAAGACCTTTATTGAAAGCAAGTTCACTATTATAGATAACTGTAATAGCCAAACATATACTGAACCTGAGAATAGTAACCCGTTTACTTGCCCTTGTAAGATGAGAAATTCAGGGTTAAGAAATGTTATGTGTCAAAAACGGTTTACATTAGTATATAGTTTTGAGTTTTATTGTTGTATTTCTGTGTTAATCTTCTAGAAGGCCTAAAGTGAAATCCAGTATATGGATAACAACCTCATAACCTATCACTGAGGAAACTTTAATATATTGTATCATACAGAAAGCCTTTAGCTGTAAAAATATCTATAGTACAAAAGATTGGAGTTTGATGATAACCGAGATGTGAAATATAGCAGCTGATATGGTCTTTAGCCCTATACATCGGTCATCCTCTTTTGACAGGGTATGTATGCTTACAGCATGGCTTTTTTTCACTTGGCAGTTTCTTCCTGCCCCTTCCAGCTTCCCATTCTCAAAATATTCTCCACTAAGCTACAGAACCAGAGAGCATCATTAGTTTATTTTCCCCTCCTAACTTGGTTTAGCCATCTTGAAGGTAGCTCATAGCCTGGGGCCACAAACTGCAGCTTCCTCAAACTTGGCTAGCATGAACCCTAAAGTCCGTAATCTATGTGTTATTATTAAGGAATGGATAAGATTTTGTGTCCAATGACATTTAAGGACAGTCGGTAAGTCTGTCTTTAAATATCATTGTAATTACAACTAACCCCCTCTTCTACAAAGCCGCACTAGGGGCTGCTGCGCGGTAACGGCCCCGAAGCCCATAGAGATATAAAGGGCTTCGGGGCTGTTGTCACGCGGCTTTGTAGAAGAGGGGGTAAGTATTATCTGTAAATCCCAATTTTAGTAGATTTGTAATTCGCTTTGAAATATTATTATAAGCGTTTGCATCAAATTTTAATAAACATGAAATGTTGTCATTGCCACTACCAAATCTTTGATCCTGGCCTGCCTAGGAAGGGAACCCATTTCTCTTGCATGGGTGCCACCAATTCACCCTGTAGCATCACTTCCTATCTAAATAATCACAGTTTCAATAAAATCTAAAAAGTAACAGCACCGCAGATTTATTTCGATCTGCTTTAATATCTCCTACCTAAATCACAATATCAACTGAACAGCCAAGAATGAATATAATTACAGTTTAAGGGAAGGACAATCTCCCCCACAGAATTAGAATCCTTTAAAATTTCAGACTGTGGCATGACTTATTGCTTGTACTAGTCAAGAGATTACTGCCATTACATAAATAATATTCCATTCAAAGCCTTTTCCAAAACCAGGTTCTAGAACTAGAGGCCATGAAATGAAGTTGCAAGGAGGGAAACTGAAAAGCAACAACAGGAAATACTTTTTCACAAACCGGGTGGTGGATGCCTGGAATGATCTCTAATCGAATCTTCCATTTGTGAGTCGCACATACGGTACCTATACAGGCTCAAGGCGACAGATCTAAGAGAAGGGAAAGTAGAGGGGGAAGGGGATATGGAGAAGCTAGAGGAGTGAACATAGAAGTAGGGGGAGCTATACAGAAACTAAGGCCAGCCAATCCGGGCCTGACCTGGGCAGGTCCGACAAATTCACAAAAGTAAAATATGCAGATGGTCTGTGCATGCCCATTGGAGCCGCAATCTATTTTTTTTTACTTTTTATTTGTTTGGTTTTTTTAAAGTAGTTTTGAGCCCTGTGAGCCTAGGTGGTTTTAACCCGCTTTAAACCCATGGGTTAAAACCACGGGCTCGCAGGAAGGGGAAGGGCAGTGCAGGGTGGCAGGACTTCAGGGAGATTTGGGGCAGGGCAGGGCGGCAGGACTTCGGGGCAGAGAGCAGGATATGCAGTTGGAAACCACTGAATGACTGGTCCTCAGCAGTCGCTTTTGGAGTTGATGGGCCAGCCCAGTCAGATCTAAAACTTTCTTTTGTGAATCGCGTCCCTGCCTACTTTGCATGCGTTTCTCCTCATTTGCATGCACGGATTTGAAGCGGATCGCAGGAGAGGTTAGTGGATAGTGCAGGAGGGAAATCTGGTCGCTAAGGGCTCGCAAAACAATCGATACATGATCAGTTTGCTTAGTGAATCTAGCCCTAAGACAGTTAATTGTCAAAGAGGTGAGTCTTCAGGATTTTTCTGAATGTGGTGTAGTTTGTCTCTTTCCTGATAGCTTCTGGTAGGTCATTCCAGGTTTTTACACCCAGAGAAGTTAACATAGAATGGAAAATTCGCTTGTAGTGAAGGTATTTTGTGGATGGCAGGTTTAGTTGGATTCTGTTAAGGATTCTTTTTTATGTTGACCAAACAGTAGAGAATAATTGGATGAGAGGGGCTGCTGAGTTTCCGTATAGCATCTGGTATAGGATACATGATGATTTGAAAATTATTCGGGATGATAGTTGCCTGATTAAGGTTGTGATTGTGAAGTGGGATGAAGGAATTCAGAAAGGCACTGGGATAAATGCAGAAGTTTCCCTGTAGTGCATGAAGAGAGAATAAAAGTACAGAGCATTTCTACTCACAGTAATATTTAAATAACTTCCATACTTTAAAGAGTTTTTTTAAAAGATGTGTGTGTGTGTGTTTGGGGGGGGGGGGGTAGGGGGTAGTGAAAGACTGTACCAAGCTTCAGCTATACAACCCTAATGCCAAAAGTGTGGTGGTGGGAACTCACAAATACAACTCTACCCACCTTTCTAAGTAGACTAGATGGCCATGGTGCTACATTATAATGGGTAAAGGGGATGGAACTCCTCTCGTATGAGGAAAGACTAAAACGGTTAGGGCTCTTCAGCTTGGAAAAGAGACGGCTGAGGGGGAGATATGATTGAAGTCTACAAAATCCTGAGCGGTGTAGAACGGGTACAAGTGGATCGATTTTTCGCTCCGTCAAAAATTACAAAGACTAGTGGACACTCGATTAAGTTATAGGGAAATACTTTTAAAACCAATAGGAGGAAATATTTTTTTCACTCAGAGAATAGTTAAGCTCTGGAACGCATTGCCAGAGGATGTGGTAAGAGCGGATAGCGTAGCTGGTTTTAAGAAAGGTTTGGACAAGTTCTTGGAAGAAAAGTTCATAAACTGCTGTTGAGACAGACATGGGAGAAGCCACTGCTTGCCCTGGATCAGTGGCACGGAACGCTGCTACTATTTGGGTTTTTGCCAGGTACTTGTGCTCTGGATTGGCTTCTGTGAAAGCAGGCTACTGGACCAGATGGACCATAGGAGTGGCCCAGTAAGGCTATTCTTATGTTCTTAAAGACTATGGGGTCCTTTTTCTACGGTGTGCTAAATGCCCATTATATTCCTACGGGTGTCTTAGCATTTAGCACATGCTAAATCGGTGACCCCTATGTGTTAGTTAATTTTTCCACACCCCATTGGCAGCATAAATGTCTTTGAGAAGGTAATCTCCAGGCTGTTATAAAAATTAACAGCGTACATCCAATCAGTATGCAGGGCTTACAAGTTTTAATCAGTCTTATAAATGTTTGAGATACACACAACAAAACAGAATTAAAAGTATTCCCTGTCTTCTTTTTAACACACACAGCATTTAGCATGTTATACAGACAGCAATGATATTCAATCTGCTATCTGTATATCTTTAGGACTCAAACTCACGGCCCGCCAGGTACTATTTTGAGGCCCTCGCTATGTTTATCATAATCACAAAAGTAAAATAAAAGCTATAAATGACAATATTATTATTAAGACTTATAAACTATAAAGAGTTTTACCTCATGCAAAATTGTCATTTCTTTAATAAGTCATTAACTATTTTTTCTAGCGAGATTTTACAATATCTAGTGACCCTCGGCGTGACATATTATCCGTTTGTTTTTACTGTATATTTCACTACAATTTTTTGTGACATATGTTTTTTCCCTTTTCTACCATGGACCCCTGATGAAGGTTGTCCGAAACACGGACCGTGTTGGGTCCCACTGCATTAGGACAACATTGCCACTGTCCTAAAGTTATATAGATAATTATACATAGCAGACTGAAAATCACTGCTATTCTTATAGTTTTCCCAAATGCATGTGCTTCATCCCAGCACTATGCTGAAAATCGATACAGCCCACCTGGCCCAATCTGGAAAAGGCTGCCTAGGGAACTCACTGCATAACAGCTTTTGAATATGGAGCCATTCATTTTAATAAGGCAGCAGATAGATTGATCAAACAAAGGCACTTCTGTTACGTGGCATAGCGCTAAAGAATGAGGAAAAAGTCTTAAATGGGAGCGGTCAGTGCTTAGTTAAAATAAGGCCAAATCTCTTTCTGCAGCACTTGAGTACTCTCACTGCATATGCTCCAGAAGCACTACATTAATTCTGCTCCTCTGTCCCCAATTCTCATAAGGTTGTTTTCAAAAAGGTTCTAGAAAGGACCTCCCCCCCCCCCACTCTCCGTCTTCCAATATTTAACCAGTGGTCAGTATTGAAGCAAAACACCAGCTGCCACAGTTAAAATAAAACTGGATAGCCTTTTTGCTGTCCAAACTTTACCCAGCTAGTTATATAGCAGGCTGACCAGATAAAAGCCCCAGCCCCATACTATCTAGATAGTGCAGCGACGGTCCAAGGTAATATTCAGTGGCAATATCCAGATAGTGCTATTAAGTCTTGGTGATCCTAATATTCATCAGCCTAGCATTTCATTTTCGATCTTGGCCCCAACATGTTTTCCCATTCGAACCTGGAGATTATAAAACAGTAGAGAAAGAAGGAACAATGAAAGCAGACAATGCTAGTACCAGTTCTTAAAAATTATAGTTACAAGTAGCAACCTAGCATGAGAACGGATTAATGAGAGAAAGCCAACATGGATTTAGTTGAAGGAACTCTTGCCTCACCCATCTACTGCATTTCTTTGAAGGGGTGAATAAACATGTGGATAAAGATGAGCCAGTTGATATTGTGTATTTAGATTTTCAAAAGGCGTCTGACAAGTACCTCATGAAAGTCTTCTGAGGAAATTAGAAAGTCATGGGATAGGGGGGCGTGGCTTAGCGCGAGCACGGATGGAGGTGTGATCCTGAAGCTCCTCTCCATCGGGCAATGAAATAAAGAAAAAAAATTTATTTTCCTTCAAAATAATTGTATATAAATATATATACGGAAAGCTGAGTAAAAGATAAAAAACAAAATCCTAAATAGCGATATTTGAAGAAAGGTATGTGCAGACAAGAGACGGAAGAACGAAAGCCGTTTGAACTGACGGTTACATAGAACTGAATACAGTGCCGAAGTATGTGTTCTGATCAAATATAACAAAATATAACAAATATAACAAAAAAGCTGAGAGGAATCGGGAAAGTAGACTGTGATTTCGGATGTTTGGAGAGACTTGAAAGCAACGCTGAGACGGAGAGACGAAAGTAAAAAAAAAGGCTGAAGGGAATCGGTAAGCAGAGAGCTGTCAGTGTCGGCGTTTTCAATAAACTTTGAAATATATGTTAAATTGAGAAAAGTAAAGAATGAATGAATATATTCTGACAAAATATAACTAAAGGAAAAAAAAGCCGAATTGCTATATTTAAAGTGGGATTAGTGCGGATGAGAGTTGGGAAGACATAGAACTGTTTGTGCTGACAGTTTATTGAAGTTTAAATGCAGCGCTGAAACCGCGTGATATACATGATTCAACAGTTTGGCGAAATAGAGGATAAAAGTTTATATTCTGAACAAATATATATTGAAACATAAAAAGGAAGCTGTTAAAAGTCAGGAAAGTTGAGAGCTGCCTGTATTTCAATTGATTTAAGAGACTTTGCAGCTTAGCGCGAGCAGCAATACTGATACAGTTGAATGTGAAAAACCAGAAGGTGATCTGATCAAATATAGAAAAAAAAAAAATCTGAATTGCGGCAGTTGAAGTGGGATAAGTGCTGACAATAAACGGGAAGACAGAAAACCAGTTGTGATTTTGGCAGTTTTATTGAAATTGAATGCTGTGTTGAAACCAGCAAATTACAAGTGAAAGATCAGTATTGATTGAAAAAAAAGGAATTTGTGTTCTGACCAATTATATTGGAAAAAAAAAAAATTATTCTTTGACAAAAAAGGGGATTAAAAAAAAAAAAAAAAATTGAGAGAGAGAAGGACTTACATTTCTCTTAAAAATTGGGTGCCTTAGCACTGAAGACAAATAAATGTCAGCTTACTTATAAAAAACAAATACTGAATTCAATATTAATTTCCTCTTGCAAAGCTGCGATTGGGCTTGTGAGAGAGGAGACACGAAAAAAAAAAAATATTCAACGGAACTTTAAAAAACTGAAACAGCAAGATATTGAGGATTTGAGAGACGCTGAGAAAAAACAGAAGAAAATTGCTTAAAGCTGATCAAAATAGAAAAATAACTCTAATAAAGGGTTGCTCTCCTTAATCAGAGCTGCGATTGGGCTTGTAAGAGGAGAGAAAAAAAAAGTTCCCCTACAACATTGAAAAAGTGAAAGTGAGAAAAACATAGGTAAAGGAAAAAGAAAAGAACTTAAAAAGAAAAACTTTCTATTTCAAAGATATAACAAAATCTTGGAAGAAAAGAGATTAAAAACCTAAGAATACCAAATATAAAAGATTTAAATACAAGAAATAATAATAACCAAGGAAAAGTGAACAATAAAATGGCAAGTACTAGACAAAACAAAAATGAGACAGGTACATCTGCAAAAAGACAGAAACAAGAACAAATAACACCTAGCAAGATACCACTTCCTATCGAAGAATCAGACACATTAAGCAAAGCTGAAGTCATGGAAGAATTAAAACAAATCAAACAAATGCTGAAAGAAACTATTACTAATATGTCTGATATGAAAGAAGAAATTTTAAATATACATAGACAAATGGAAGTTAACGACAAAAGAACAACTGAATTAGAATCAAAAATGGAAATTATAGAATGTGAATCAAAAAGATGTAAAAACGACAACCTGGAATTAAACAAATTAAAAGATCAACTGGAGGATTATGAGAATAGAGGAAGAAGAAAGAACATCAAACTCTTTGGAATACAAGAAAATCTAGAGGGGAAAAATACTATCCTTTTCCTTGAAAATTTAATTCCAAAAATTTTACAATTAGACTTGAAACAAACAATTGAAATCGAAAGGGCACATAGAATCCCAAAAAAAAATTCAGAAAATAAAAACAGACCAAGACCAATCATTTTCAAAATGTTGAGATACCAGCAAGCACTAGAGATACTAAATGCTGCAAAAAAAGATAAAAACTTAAACTATAAAGGATCAAGATTATGGTTTTTACCAGATTTCGCCAAAAACACAGCATCTAAAAGGAAAAGACTACTAGATATGAGACCACTACTCAAAGAAAAAGGATTTAAATATGGACTATACTATCCAGCGAAAATGAGAGTGTCATCTGGAGACAAGTCGTTATATTTTGAGGATCCCGAAAAACTAAAAGAGTTTCTATCTAAACCAGAACCTATGATATATTAACAAAATATATTAAAAAGGTTTTGAAGACTCTATGAAAAATTAGGAAATACAACATATCGAAATATTGAAGAAATGGAGGAAAACAATACAAAGAAAAGACAATAATAATTATATGAAAGAAAGAACAGAATATATGAAAATTATTAAATAATACACTGCATACAAGAGGAAATACAAATCAACACATTGTTAAATAAAAAATGATACATTAATAAAATGTTATGGAAAATGATTAAATAAATATAAAAGATCAATATAGATAGATAGAAGGGAAATTTGTTAAACAAATGAATATTGATTGCCTGGAATGGGGAGAATGTTAGGATTATATTTCCAATGTGCATCCTTAAGCAGCCAATGTATTGGGTGGGAAAGGGAGGGATAAGAAGAATATTTATTAGAATAATTAAGGGAGATACATTAGGGTTTAATATGTGTGTCATGAGGAAAATTTTTTGGATATTAAATATGAAAGAGGAGAGGAGGAATAAGATAATGAAAGGTATTAAAATATATAATGTCTTTTAAAATATATTCTATTAATGTCAATGGCCTGAATCATGTAATTAAAAGGGAAAAAATATTAACATATTTAAAAAAACAAAATGCAGATATTTACTGTCTGCAAGAGACCCATCTTAATATGAAGGAATCACAAAAATTATCAGGTGGATGGATAAAAGAATGTTTTTTTGCTCCAGCAGTGGGTAAAAAAGCAGGGGTTGCAATCCTTATAAATAAAAAATGTATGGCCAATATAAAGATAAAAAATTCAGATCCACATGGAAGATGGATACATATCGATATAAGTATGGGAAATGATACCCTGACGTTATTTAATATATATGCCCCTAATTCGAATCAATCAGAATTTTTCAAAAAGCTACAAAATATGTTACTACCACTGGCTGCCTCTAATTTAGTGGTGGCTGGAGATTTTAATGCTGTAATGGATCCATTATTGGATAAAAAACCAGGTAAAAATATTAAATCTTTAGGTTTAGATAATTTAATTCGATCATGTGATTTGAAAGATATATGGCGTATTCTTCATTTTAATGATCAGGAGTATTCATTTTGTTCACAGGTTCATAAATCATTTTCAAGAATAGATTATATTTTCGTTTCAACAAATAAAGTGCAACAAGTGAGTAAAGCCTCCATTGATCCTATTATCATTTCGGATCATGCAGGAATATGGATAGAATTACAATTAGATCAATTAGAAAATAATAGACCTCTTTGGAGATTTGATAATGCATTGCTTGTAGATGACAAATTTTTGGAAAATCTTAAAACACAAATTAATGAATTCTTTCAAATAAATTTAGTGGAAGATACATCTATAGAAAATGTATGGGATGCATTTAAAGCAACTATGAGGGGTAATATCATATCATATTCAGCTTTTATTAGGAAACAAATTAAAAAACAACATATAGAATTAGAAAAAGAAATAAAAATATTAGAAGCTAAATTGATAAGCAAATGGGAATATGAAGTTTTGCAAGCTCTTTTGAAAGTAAAAGGTAAATATAACGAATTAACTTCAAAAATGATAAGAAAAGATTTGTTTTCCAAGCAAACAATGTATTATGGAAATTCTAATAAGGCAGGAAAATTATTAGCAAATTATCTTAAGGCAAAAAAAAGAAGAACTAATATTAATGGAATTAAAGACGATAATGGTATAATAACAAATCAAACAAATATAATATTAAAACAATTTTTAAATTTTTATAAGGATCTATATTCTTCTGAACCTTATTTGGAGAAACAAAAAGATGGAAAAAAATTTTTAGATCTAATAAATGGACCTAAGATTCCTGATCATATAAAACGAAGTTTAGAAGAGCCTATATCATTAAAAGAATTAGAAACAGCATTGAGATCTCTTAGAGTTGGATCCGCTCCAGGTGGTGATGGTTACACAGTAGAATTTTATAAAACATTTCAAAATATCCTCTCCCCACATTTATTAAAACTATATCAGACACAACTTATAAAAGGTAATATAAAAGGTACTATGGCTGAATCAATAATAATTGTTTTGCCTAAGCCAAATAAAGATCCTACTTTGGTTTCGAACTACAGGCCTATATCTTTGATAAACGTTGATAATAAACTTTTGGCGAAAATTTTGGCTTTGAGATTGGCCAAAGCTCTCCCACATATTATAGATATGCATCAAACGGGTTTCGTTGCTAAAAGACATTCCTCCAATAACTCTAGACTATTATTTCACATGCTAAACTTGTCAAAAAAAATGGATGAACCGGCATTTACAGTTTCATTAGATGCCGAGAAAGCATTTGATAGGGTAGAATGGAATTTTATGTATCAGGCTTTAGAATGGTTTGGTATAGGTTCTGGATTTATACAAATGGTAAAAACATTGTATAGCTTCCCGATTGCAAGATTAAATATTAATAATAAGATATCTGATGGTTTTCAATTGCAGAGGGGAGTTAGACAAGGTTGTCCTTTATCTCCTTTGTTATTTGATATTGTATTAGAACCCTTATTGTTAGCAATACAACAAACGAGGGAGATACAAGGAATTCCATATTCAGATATGGAATATAAAATTTCGGCTTATGCTGACGATATTTTGCTTTATTTGAGAAATCCAGAATCTACCTTATCTTCTTTATTGAAATTAATTGATAAGTTTGGCAAATTTTCAGGTTATAAAATTAATTGGAATAAATCTGAAATTATACCCTTGAATGTTCACTGTGTAAAAGGATTATTTGATACTTTTCCATTTATATGGAAAGAAGAAGGATTTAAATACCTAGGCATTCAAGTTAAAAAAACAATTGAAGATACTGTAAAAGAAAATGAAAAATATGTATTAAAAAAAGTAACGGAGTTATGTGAACAATGGAACCCACTACATATATCTTGGTGGGGGAGAGTTCAAACTATTAAAATGATGATCTTGCCTGTGGTTTGCTACCAAATGAGTATGATACCTATTTATTTTCAGGGGTCCTTTTATAAGAATATTAATAGAATTTTAACAAAATTTCTTTGGCTTGGTAAAACACCTAGAATAGCTTTAGTAACCTTACAAAAATCAATTAAGGAGGGAGGGGTAAATTTTCCAAATTTCTATAGGTACCATCAAGCCTATATTCTACGTCAGGGTATGTATTGGATCCTCCCAGAACTTATAGAGAATGCACCAGATTGGTTATATTTGGAATGGCGCCTTATGTTTCCCCTAAATTTAGTTCATTTACCAAGTATTAATATACCTAAAATATACAGAGAAAATAAAATAATAATGGATACTTGGAAAACATTGAGATTTATAGATAAATTAACACCCATCCCAATATATAAATCAAATAATCAATCCATATGGATAAACTCCAAGATCAAAATAGGCGGAGCCCAAATCCTTTGGAAGAACTGGATTATTGCAGGAATTAGATCTCTAGATGATATTATTTCAGAAGGTAAACTGCTGGATTTTTCACAATTGCAACATAGATTTGGTCTTAATAAAACACAAAGTTTTAAATGGTTGCAATTGAAGCAGGCCATTCAGGTTGGGTTCCCTGAATGGAAATCATTAAACAATCAATATAGTTTAAAATTCTTATGCTTTAAAGCAGACTTCCTGGGACATCAAGCCGCATTGTGGTATAAATTAATATCTGGATATTTGAATAAAAAACCAAAAAATGGTCTAAGAGACATTTGGAGCATTGAGATTGGACATCAAATTAATGCATCTCAATGGCCACTGATTTGGTCTTGGAGAATGGGATGTACAGTGTCAGCATCTATGAGACAAACATGGTTCTTTTTATTACATAGAGCTTTTTGGACCCCTACTCGTTTACAAAAACTAGACAGTTCTAAGTCTAATAGATGCTGGCACTGTAATCTAGAACCAGGGACATTAGATCATTTATTATACTACTGTCCTTATATTAAAATATTTTGGAATTCAATTTGGCCACAAATTAATAAATTAATGGAAAATCATATTGCAATATCATATGATACAATTTTATTTGGAACAATGATGAGAAAAAAAAGTCAAATTTCACCAGAAAATAATAAACTTTTATTAATTATGACAGGGGTTGCCATTCAACATATAACTAACAATTGGAAAAATTACAACAACCTAAACTACACATTTTGGTGGAACACAATATGCCATGTTTTTAAAATGGAAAGATCAATATCAATACAAAAGGGAACATACAATAAATTTATAAAAATATGGGGGCCATTGACAAAATTCTGTAATGATTAAATAATAGAATACTTTTTCTTCTTTTCTTCTTTTAGAGATTTTCTTATGACACACATATAGGGGGGGTAAGGAAAACAATTTATATATAATATAGTATAATATATGATACAAAATGTAACAAATGATTAAGGAATAATAGAAGGGTGGGGGGAGGGAAAATGAATAAAATTTATCTAGAATATATTGTTTTAGATATAAATATGTTATTGAATAATTATTAATTGTATTCTATTATGTTATATACTTTTATAAAATTTGAAAATAGTATATTAAAGTGATGAAGGGGTGGGGGGAGGGTGAAGGGGAAAATCAAATTCAGACATACATTGTGTTAGATATAAAAGTGATACTATACATATATCAAATTTTATTATTCTGTACACTTTTTATGAAATTTGAAAATAAAAATATAATGGAAAAAAAAAAAGAAAGTCATGGGATAGGAAGTAATGCTCTAAAATGGCTTGAGAATTGGTTAAAAGACAGAAAACAGAGACTAGTTCAAATGGTCAATATTCTCAATGGAAAAGGGTAAATAGTGGGGTACCCCAGGGGTCTGTGCTGGGACCGCTACTTTTTAATATATCAATGATCTAGAGATTTGAATAACTAGATAGAGTTTGAGCCCACCGCGATAGATGGGGAAATATAATAAAGTACCAGGAAGTGAAGTCAGAGAGAGAGCTGAGGCTGATCCAAGCAGCAGGTAAGAGATGCTGCTCACTGATGGGTATCAGCTGAAGAGGTAGGTGGATTGGCGGAGAGGAGGAATCTTGCTGGCGTCCCCGCCAAGACAGAAGCTGGGGCAGTCCACCCCCCTGCTCGCTACGCCACTGGTTACAAGGTTTCTCTGCTGGAAGCACATAGCAGTGCTTAGCAGAGCAATTTACATATATTTCCATACAGCCCCCATTTCAGCAGAATGTAGAAATTGGAATGGAGATGCCTGCCCATATCGGGATGTGTTAAATTCTGCAATATTTTACTAAAGGATCTGCTAACATGAAGTCTTTTCTAAAATACATACAAGAAATGTACATGATCTGATAACTATAGCAGAAGCAAATATTTTACCCTTGTTAACGTTTAATCAGGGCTGCCCAAATCCGGTCCTCGAGATCTACTGACAGGCCAGGTTTTCTGGATATCCGCAATGAATATGCATGAGAGAGATTTGCCTGCACTGCCTTCTTGGTAAGCAAATCTCTCGCATGCGGATATCCAGAAAACCTGGCCTGCCAGTAGATCTCAAGGACCGGACTTGGGCAGCCCTGATTTAAATCATCAACAGAAGCAACTAAGCGATCTAAACACCTAAACGTTGGCAGTTACAAATGTAAGTTGGTATTTCAGAATCTAGAAGTGAATAGCACTTGTTTGCTCTTCAATGAAGGCCCTCGACAAAGTATTCTAGGCAATGAAATAACATTACAAACAAAGATCAGACTTGTACACACATTCATTTTCTCAGTGGTCAATCACGGATGCGAAATCTGGACACTACAGAAACAAGAGAGAAAGAAGATTGACTCATTTGAGCTTTGGTTGTAGAGAAGGATTTTAAGCGTGTCGTGGACCACCAGAAGAACAAATCCATTCTGGAAGAGATCAAACCGGCTATGTCACTCAAAGCCCAAATGATGAAGTGAAGAATTTCTTATTTTGATCACACTGTCAGAAGAGAGATCACTGGAGAAGGACATCATGTTTGGGAAGATCGAAGGAACCAGGTGAAGAGAGCGACCTGCAATCAGATGGCTGGACAGGTTGAAAACAACCATAGAGATGATGCTGGAGGACCTTTCAGGACTAGCACAAAAAAGATTTCTTTTCAGATCTGTCATTCATCAAGTTGCTAGGACTCGAGCATGAGTCAATGGCACCTAACAGAAGTGAAATGCTGACACAAAGACATGTACATGTGACCTTTTAAAAACCTACATGGCTAAATGTTCCCAGTTAAGGACGGTAGCTAGCTACACATAGCTGCACAGAGTTCAAGGAACTTGGGGCACCAAAGCTGCCTCCAATCCACTGGCTTTCCTTGCTGATGTCAAAAAAGTGGGTGGGGCATGAGGACAATGGCAGCACTTGAGGTTGTACTGTACAAGATTCATTTGCAGCGTGCAATGCTCCTGGCTGCAATCATTTAGCAATATCAATTTGGGAGGAAAAAAAAAACACTGGGAGATTAATTGGGGGTGGGGCGCACTCCTCATCCCTCCAGTAGAGTGCTGCCCAAAGCAATCACTTTTACAGCAGCAGTAAATCCCAATGTTGATCTCAGTGATCATAGATGTGCAGTCCTCTTTTGAATTACACATATATTTTTTGGTTCTACCCTAGTATTGCCCAAACTCCACCCCATCTTCTTGCCACATGCACATTATTGCAGATTTACAGAGATAAATCTCAACTTCCTAAATTTTCAAGGTTTATTTGATATACACATGTACACGTTACCATTTACACACATGAAATGCAAACAGGGCTTCTAAAGTTAGGGTCGCAGTATTAAAACAGCTGGATTCTACTTGCAGTGTTGTATTCAAGGGGCGGGCATTTATGAACGCATATTCCGTTCATTTTGGTACTAAAAATGAACAGGGGATGTAAATCACTTGCACACATATAACAACCCATTTGTGCACGTAAAAAGTTCTGGTGCCTGGAAAAAACCAAATGTGCATGAAAAACTGCCCAAAAAGTGGAAAAAGTATTCAGAAAGAGCAAAAATTAGAAACATGATGGCAGATAAAGGCCAAATGGCCCATCCGCAGCATCCACTATCTCCTCCTCTCCCTATAGGCTAAGGCTCTTTACACCTGCATTGTGAGGTCATATTAACCACTAAGCCACCACATTGACTGTTAGCATGTGCTAGCTGCCACCTTTAACATATAATCATTTTAGGGGCTATTTACTAAGCCATGTTATTTGAAAACCGCTCTCCCTCAACTAAAAGCTGGCATTTAGCTGCATTTAAGGGAGACATTCCTTGGGGAAGTTTCTGGGTGGAGTCAAAAAACAACACATATAGATTGTACTGTCAAATCCGTGCACATTATTTTCCACAAAAATTCTACATAAAAATAGGAAGATATCTAAATTAAACTCTGTGATGAAAATGTCAGCAGTATTTCCAATCAATCACAGCTCCTATTATAGCTAATTATTTTGCTCATATAATCCTATATCTTTATAGTAAAGTACTCAGACCATATAACCTTTAATTAGGTGATAACACCTAACTGTGGTTATTATAGGGACCATCATTGCCTTTACCGTCCCTAACCCAACCCTTAAATTACTGGATGATGATAAAACCACTTATCTGAAATCTCTAACGAGTTGGGAGTTCAATAACCACAACTGCAAAACGTGCCAGTGCTCAAAAGTGGTCAACAGTGTTATTGTTTAAACTCAAATCCCCATATTGAAATCCATGGCCATCATAATAACCACAGTTAGGTGTTATCACCTAATTAAAGGTTATATGGTCTGAGTACTTTACTTTAAAGATATAGGATTATATAAGCAAAATAATTAGCTATGTGATTGATTGGAAACACTGCCCACAAAAATTCTAGCCACACAAAGAGCAGGTACGAGAGAATTTTTTCAAAGGGGGAGCATGCTCATACTTTCTCTTTGAAATGTGATACAAACTTCATGGGTAAAAAGTATCTAAAGACTTTGCACCAAAATGAATAGTTTGAAAATGATCCCCTTAATGCATTCTTAATCTTTTCAAGCCACTGGTTCTGCCATTAAAAGTTGCTTGCTAGAAGCCCAGAACAAGAACAAAAAGGAGCAGTGCTATGTTCAACACGGTTGCTCAGCTATAACATACATTTTCTGCAAACAGCAGAATTAATAAGGCACACTACTGATGAACTCAGACAGCAGCAGGCACCATCAGATGACATCACCCACTTGTATGCCTGATCTTTGACTGCACTTATCAAACTTTCTATAGCTGCAATATACACGACCCCCAGAGGAATGGGCTGATGGCATTTCTACTGACAGCTCTCTCAGGTTGTGACCCCAAACGAAGGCTTTGCAACCCCCATTTGTGGTCATAACTCACGGTTTGGGAAGCCCTGGTGTAGAGGGATGGCTGGGACTCCCTCCTTCCTGAGATTTGCAGCATTTCCAGCTGATCTCCCTGAAGATCCCTCTGCTACATTTCAGTGGCTCACACACACACTGGACTCATGTTATCCCAGTAAGAGTTGCTGCAGCTAAGAAGGATGCAACATAATGGGCCTGATACCCCACAAAAGAATGCAAAACAGGTAGTTCAGTGGGATTCCTAGTATCCTGGTAAAAAATGAATGTCAGCATTTAGGTATACAAGTTTAGCCTGAGAGTGATTGGTAATACATGCATGACAGAAACACACATTGCTTCTTAGGCACATCTGGCCGGACTGCACAGCTAGAACGGGTGCCCCCTCCCCAGATATAAGGCTTCTAATTATTGCAATTTAGGAAAAGGATCCGCTAGTAGCTTGCTGGAAGAGAAACCTTGGATTACGGCTGGATATCTCCAGTGTACATATGAAAAATGTACCAAGTTACTGCCTTGTCAATCCAGATCTGAGCTGCCGTTCTACAGAAGCCCATGTCAGAATATTTACATGGCAGCGTTCTAAGGCTCTAATCCACTCATCAGAAAAAGTATATATCAACCAATGTGATTGGCCGATATACTGTAATGACAATTCTAGAACTGGGTGCCCGCATTTACACGTCCCCTTGCACACATTAACGTACAGAATAGCAGCACTTACCCCTGAAAAGTGCCAGCAGGGCGCCTCAGTGCTATTCTGTAAAGGCTTGCATAAGTGATGTAGTATGTAAATGAAAAGGGGGCGTATAACTGGGCGGGGCATGGGCGGAGCTCCTGCTTACACTTGGATACTATAAATTGTGTGTGTCCCTGCTGCATTTATGCCAGGCCTATGGCCGACGCGACTGCAGGCAAGTAAACAAGAAGGCACGTTGATGCCAGCTTACGCCTGCATTCTATAATGGAATCTGGGTGTCCAGATGCTATTATGAAATAAATAGGCTCTCACCAAACTGCACTGGTGCCCACCTGTAGAATGCACTGGCAACCTGAATGCCTTTCAAGAGTTTCAAGAGAAGAAAAGGCCAATATACAAATATATGACCTATAGGATTTCTCCTGAATTCATCCGATGAGAAAGCTTTGGCGCTCGAGTTACACTTTACGCGTCTCTACACATGCAGTACAATTTTATAACCGGGAGCCTAGATTAAACGTACCTAGTGTAAGCCTAGTCCATAAAGAAATGCTAGGCCTCTGCTTAAGAAGCCTTCGTTTAAGGCACAGCCGCTTAACACTAGCCCTAGACCTAGTGTAAATGACTAGGCTTTACATTTGCAAGTAGGCAAATTATTATATTGCATAATTAACGTGCGCATGTGCTCGCTCCAGCCCCAGCGAAAGTATGCGCCATGCAAACAACGTGTGTACTTTTACACCGATCGGTATTTAATAAGAGGTATTTTACATGGGAAAGTAGAGACTTAAAGCGCATAAGTGATTACAACATTGCCATTTACATGCAGTCTTTTCATCTTAAATTAGCCAGCTCCTTATAAAATTATTCTCATTTTGCTTTATTTGCCAGAAAAGTGGTCGACAGATCAGCAAACTCGGGCTTGGCAGGCATATATGACCTTAAATTCATGCTTAAAATGCGACCCTTAGGATCCCACCGATGAGACCCCTGAATAGCAGTTCACAGAAGTGCTTCAGCTCATTATGAGGCAAATAACTGCACCGAAACAAACTGTGAAACTATCCACAGAACAATTTTGGGCTCAAAGAAAATAGGAGATACTTAAAACAAAACAAAACATCTAGGCATATTATAATCTTGGTACGAGTTCTCATAATGAAACTGAACTTGCATGTATGAACTCAGCTTTCTACGGAGGAGGTGCAGGCTGGCAGCAATGGTGTTGAGTATCCTTCTGTTGAGAAATCTCTCCCAATCGTCAGGAGTCAGTTGATAATTTGAAGGATTTCTCTGAAGACAGCCGAGAGGCATCCTTGCTATTTTTCAATGAGAGAGAGCTGTAAGATCCGCTCCAGTTCTGCCTCCTCTTCCTGCTGCCTAGTCTCCTGTTGCTCTTGCTCTCTGGTTGATAATTCTATGGCAAGTTTTAAGTCTGCATCCAAGCCAGTAGCTTGGCTGAGAACACTGGAGTGTAGGCTATTTGAATCTGTAAGAAGACTTTCCTGTAGTGCCCTGGGGAATTAAAGAGAAATTTATTTATTCAATTTTCTATACCATTCTCCTAAGGAATCTCAGAATGGTTTACATGAATTTATTTTGGTACTCAAGCACTTTTCCCTGTCTGTTCCTGTGGGCTCACAATCTATCTAATGTACCTGGGGTAGAGAATGACACAGTGGTTGTTAAACGGTGACCAAAAAAAAAGGTCATCGCGAGATTGGGGACAAGGCCATTCACCGCCCCGTGGAGCGGTGAATGGTTAGACGGGGTGGTGAACAAGCGTGAACATGCGGTGAATGAGCGTTCGATCCGGCAGCCCACTCTCTCCCGCCGCCGCCATGCATCTCCCTCCCTCCCTCCTTTTCCCTTATCTTTTCTTGTTGAAATTGGCGATTTCCATAAGGCTATGAGCTGTATTACAGCCGGAACCTTAAAGTTGCATCGCGTTGCCTGCTGGAAAAGTCTCTGACGCAACTTCCTGTTTCCGGTTGCATCGGAGAAGACTTTTCTAGCAGGCAACCCGACGCGACTTCAAAGCTCCGGCTGTAATACAGCTCATAGCCTTATAGAAATCGCCAGTTTCAACAAGAAAAGGTAAGGGAAAAGGAGGGAGGGAGGGAAATGCATGGCTGGCCGGCGGGAGGGAGCTGCTGGACCGCGTGAGGGGTGCTGGGGGTGGAGAGGAGAAGACGCTGAAGACAAGGACGGAGACAAGGCGGTGAAAGGGACAGCGGGGACGGTGACGGGGCGGTGAAGGAGACGGCAGAGACGGGGACGGGGCGGTGAAAGGGACGGCGGGGAAGGGGCAGTGAAGAGGATGGTGGTCCGGGGACATGGACAGAATTTTTCCCCGTGCCATTCTCTAACCTGGGGCAATGGTGGGATTAAGTGACTTGCCCAGGGTCAGAAGGAGCAGTACAACATTTGAACCCACAACATGAGGCTGTATCTTTAACCACTGCCCCATTCTAGAAATCAAAATGTAGTAAAAGTGAGCCAAATCTAGGACAATCAAGCCATTGTGACATCACTGATGAGGTTGGCTCTTAGGCATTGGTGGAATGAGGCATTATGATGTCACAGTACCAGCTCTGGTTATCAGAAGTTGAAACTTTTCACACTATTTATTTATTTGATTTTCTATACCGTTCTCCCAAGGGAGCTCAGAACAGTTTGTCCTGGTGGGCTCACAATCTATCTAATGTACCTAGGGCAATGGGGGATTAAGTGACTTGCCCAGAGTCACAAAGAACAGCGTGGGTTTCAGTCCACAACCTCAGGATGCTGAGCCTGTAGCTTTAACCACTGCCACACTCTCCCCTTCAGGCGCTCACAAGCACATTGGGGGCAATTGTATAAAAGCCCCTCCCCCCTTCAAGATAAGAAAAATGTCCAAAATCAAAAGGGAGAAGGATAGATACAATATCTTCAAAATACCACCTCTTAAAATTATGGGCCCCTTTTATAAAGCTGCGGGAAATACATCCAAGCCTATAGGAATTTAAAGGTGCTTCGGTGCATTTACCATGGGAGCATCACTACCGCGGCTCTATACCATTAATATGATGAGAAAATTTACATAAATGAAACTTGTACCAAACTTCCCCCCACCAAAAAAAAAAACCAGCAACTTAAAAGGAAAAAAAGGTGTTTTTTTGCTTATGTTCTTATACATATATTTTTAAAAAGTCAATTGGTTGAAGACACAAAAACGACTGAGTTTGATAAGTAACGTAATATTTGGAAGATTGAATTTTGCAAAAATGAGCAAAAACGATATATATAAAAAGCTGGAATTGTTTTTTGACAAATGAAAGAAAGCATAGCGACACCTGAAAAAAATTATTGGTTTCCAGGGAAGTTAAGACAATTGAGGTCCTTTTCTGCTTAAAAAGAAATTTAAGATAAACGTCCTGTGAGATACAAAGAAGATGATGGTGGTTTGAAATACTGTTCAGAGGACATTTATCTTAGTCATTATAATTAGGAAGGGGGCTCTAGTTCTATATACTATATAAGTATTTATAAATAATGTTAAATGGATATTTGAATTATTTATAGAGCATAGTGTAATGATTAAGTATAAAGATTTGTTAAATAAATGAAAATATTTCCTGTACAGATTTTTTGAGTAAAATATGGTAATATATAGAGAAGTTTGAATTGATTTTCCTAGTAGTTTGTTGTATGCATATTCATTTGGGAAATTCTGAAAACCTGACCTGGCGAGGACTGAGGTCGGATGCCACTGTTTCACTGGATATTAAGTTGTGTAAGTTACCAAGTATATGTGGCTGAATGTCTGTCAATATAACAGAGTAGATCTACCAGGTTATTCTACCCACTTTTATTAACTAACCATAACAAGGCTGATACTGAGTGAGATGGGGCCACATTGTTTTTTTATTTATTTATTTTTTAAAAAAATATATTTTATTGAGCAAATCAAGAAAAAACACAGAACACAACAAAAGGCAGCCGTGCCAAAAGAGCAATAATACACCACGGCAAACCCTAAGTACAAGGCATTAACTAAGAATACAACAGTCACACAGTGCCATAAAGAATCAAGTGCTCAGAAAAGATTTTACAAATATTACCCCCAGTAGATTCCACCAGGAGGGACTTGTGGGGCAATTGGGGTTTATCAAACCCTGGGATTGGAATAACCCGGTACAGGAACCGTGAGGGGAGCTTCCCAGTTTTTATAGAAAGTTTCCCGTAAGATGTCATGGATGGGCAACTTCAGAAATTCTTTGGGAGGTTGCTCAAAGTCTAGGGCATCGAGGAAAGCCTGAGACTTTTTAGAGTCAGACTGTAAGTGAATGGAAAGAGCTGCTGACATCTCCCTAAGGAATTTGGAGAACGAGGATTGCTCTGGTTTGGAGACGGTGTCGGTCATGGAGGGTTCTTCGTCGGTTGACGAAGCGTCCTCCTCGGTACCGTGAGGGGAGTCTTCCCACAAATCTGGGTCCCTAATGTCGGGGTGCGTACGTTTGGACATCGGTGTGGAGGGCTCGGCATGGTGGGTCTTTGAAAGAGATTTGCCTGAGCGCACCGAGGCGGTACCGGGTGAGGAAGACCGATGTCGTTCCTGGGACCGGACAGGGTCGGCAGCATCACGGGTATGTACTGTAGGTGTTTCTGCCAAGAGCACCGGCATGGAAGTATTAATCGGTACCGAGGGGGTCGACACCGATGGGACAGTGTGAGGCTCGGACCGGTCCCGTACCGGAAGGTGCGGTGCCAGCAACGCCGGCAACAGTTGTTGGAGCTGTTGTTGCAGCTGTTCCTGTAACTGTGTTTGGAGTATGGCCGCGATGCGGTCGTCCAGGGAAGGCACCGGTACCGCTTTTTTCTTCTTCGGTACCATAGGTGCCGCTCTACGCTCCGGTGATGAGGAGGCCGATGATGAGGCACTCACCGAGATCGGAGTGGAGCGTTTGCGGGGCCGGTGCAGTGCCGGGAGGGCCGGTGTCGCAACCGTGGCAGGAGGGCGCTCAAGGGAAGTGGGAGGCTTCTTAGCCGGCTTACCTGGGCCCAACGACCCCGAGGAAGAGTCCGGTGGTGTTGATGTCGTCGGTGCTGACTTTTGTGGTGCTGTCGACGTCGCGGCCGGTTCCATGGCAGATCCGGTACCAAACAAAATATTTTGCTGGATCTGCCGATTTTTCAGAGTACGCTTTTTAAGCGTAGCACAGCGGGTGCAGGTGTCAGCCCGATGCTCTGGACCCAAGCACTGGAGGCACCAATTGTGTGAGTCGGTGAGGGAGATCGGGCGTGCACACCACTGGCACTTCTTAAAACCCGGTTGAGGGGGCATGAATGGAAACACGGCCTCCGCAAAATCGAACCCGGAGGCCTGTATGGTGGCAACAGGCCCCGCCGGGGCCGGCCTGAAAAAATAAGGAAAACTCAATGAGTTTTTTTTTGAAAACAAAAATAAAGGGAATCCGATAAGAAAAAGGGAAAAAAAGTGAAAAAATACGCGAGCGGGAAGGCAAAAATTAGTTTTTCAACGGCCGTTGAAAACACATGCGTCTTCTTCGCTCCGCGGAAACGAAGAAACTGGGGACCACGCTCTCCTCCGTCGGGCGGGAAGGCACTCGCGCATGCGCGGTGCAGCCAACTAGAACTTTCTAGTTAAAAAGGTCTGTACCGGGGCTCCGTCGGTGACGTCACCCATGCGTTAAGAATATGCTGCCTGTTTGTCCTGGGATAACTCATGATTACCTCTATTTCCAGAAACAGGTGAAAGTCCGGCTGTTCTCCAGAGCCATTAATACATGTGGTGACCGACAATGCATTCACTCCTCATCTGGACTAGACTGTTGGACGCCCTTTAACTTAGACCAGTTCCTCGTATCTTACTCAACTGTACGTATAATTTGCTTTAATTTTAGCTACTTATCCATTTATCCTAAAGAATGACACAGGGATAGAATTTGTTCCTGTGGATAACTGCAAGAAACCATCCCATGTCATTCTTTAGTGTCTATCTCAACCTCAATCCTACACCAGCATTCTTCAATGCAAGGCTCAAGGGTCAGTGGCTGAGCCCATTCATACTCTGATTCTTATGTGAGCCAAGTATAAGATAATGAAGCCATTGCGACATCACTGATAAGCTTGGCTCTTATTGGTGGAATGAGACATTATGACATCACAATATCTGCATTGGATACCAGAGACTGTCATTCTTTAGTGTCTCTCTCAACCTCAGTCCTTCTACACTAGCATTCTTTAAAGCAAGGTTTAAGTCAGTGGCTGGGCCCATTCATACTCTGATTCTTCCCTCTCTCCTTAAAGAAAGACACGGGGATGGTTTCCTGCAGGGATGGGGACAAATTCTGTCTAATTTAACTGACCCTGATCCTGGGTTGAAGTGTTTAGTGCGACAAATTCTGTCCCCATGTAATTCTTGCAACAACTCTGTATTATCTCTTTAGTTGTCTTTATGTCTCAATTGCTCTCTCCTTGGCTGTCTGTTAAGATATTTCATTGCACTGTATGAATGGCATTAGGATCATATCCGCTTAATTTGAATGTTACAATGCATGTCATTAAGGTGTTTTATCTATATTATGCAGACACCGAGTATTATATTTATGTTTTATGAATGTTCTTCCCCGCTATCTATTATGGTATAGTTTGCTTTACACTGCTGTTAAATGTGCATATTTCTGACAATGCTTCATGCTAATCCTATTATTAGGTTAAAATTTGCCATCTCCAAGTTGACCTCACTGATTGTATTTGATTGTATTTCTGCTTATATTTGGTCATTATACTATTGTCATGCAATACACTATCTTCAGTGAATCTCTTCATAAAGATGGTTAATACATAGACAGCACTAAATGGGGATCCAGCAAAATTCTTCCTTACAGGAAATAGTTGAATTTTGGGTTGGGGGCAGGTGCCTATGATTGAGGTCCAGAACTGTAACGCTTCCACCTCTGTCAATACCATGGTGCAAATCAACAAAAAAATGAAGAGAACAAAAATTGTCCAAAAAACAGAAAACTCAAAAGATAGAGAACACAAAAAAAGAAACAAGTAAAAATAAGCAACCAGACCTTATGTTTCCCAAGGCATCAATTTTAATCAAATAATTATTGCCCTTTTTAAGATAAACAATTCTCTAATGGTCATTTGGTCAAGTGACTTGTGCTGTGCAAAAAATTCAACCAATAAAGCATAAAGTGTCCAAAAATGGAAAGCACTTATCATACTCACCCGACGGCTGCCCAACTGTTTCACATTTTTCGTCAGGGGCTGTGCTTCCATAAGCTATTGCACATAAATTTTATCAGGCAATGTTCATGTACGCCTCATAGTTAATACCTGCACAGCAAAATGTGCTTTCCATTTTTGGACACTTTATGCACTTTATTGGTTGAATTTTTTGCACAGCACAAGTCACTTGACCAAATGACATTAGAGAATTGTTTATCTTAAAAAGGGCAATAATTATTTGATTAAAATTGATGCCTTGGGAAACATAAGGTCTGGTTGCTTATTTTTACTTGTTTCTTTTTTTTGTGTTCAATACCATGGTGCAGACAACCACAGCAACACCACGGAAGAGAAAGCCTTACGAGGAAGTATGCACTTTCATGAACTCACCTCTCGTATTCTCCGTCTAAAGTCTGGTGCTGAGCGACGCTTCCATTGGGCTGGATTTCACACATCTCCTAAAAGTTAAACAAGATATTTCTTTTCAGACTCCTCAAAGAAAATGTGCCTTGAAAGGCGTTTACGGAGTGGACTTGACTGCTGGTTTCTGCAACAAAGATGATTTCTTCAGAGGTCCAAACAAACTGATTTGAAGCCTGAATCACCTTTGTTTTTCTTTATAACTTTGAGAAATGGGTTTGTGGTTTCAGTAGAGATGACCATCTGGGGAAATACAACAGATCATCTAGAAAGCAAAACTGCTTACCTGCGCCATTCTTTCAGAACAGCAGGACTAATTAAGCAGACAAGTGGATGACATCATCTACTTGTGTGCCTGATTTCATCCTGTTTGCTCACACAGAACGTGTCGAACATCTGGCCCTCTACTTCTCAGTCTGCTAAAATGGATTAAGAATTTATGGACAAAGAAAGAGAAGAACACAGATATGGAGCTTCATATAGTGTTCACAAGAGAGAAAAAAAAAATCAAACTAAAGTCTAGTATGATGGGAAAGACTTTGCATCCTAATGTTATACACAGACATACTAGGCCTTTGGCTACATTATGGGAGTAGCAAAGTTCCAGCCCCACCATCATTCCCCTTTCTTTCCATGCACTGTCAGCCCCATCCCATTGCCCCTCCCCCTACAGAAGTCAAAGCTCCAATTCTGGCAGTGCTATCAGTAGAGACTGAGGGGAAGATTCTCTAATGTTCTTGGTAAAATCTGACAGGTCGCTGCTGCAGCTGTTATTGTAACGATTTCAAAAAGATGAGTCATTCTCAAAAAACCGCACATGCAAATGAGGTTTGTGGAGTTTCGCAAAGGGTCGCTAAATTTATATGTGATGAATCGCTGGTGATGGCGATCGGCACATGCACAGAATACACCACAAAAAAGGCTTAAATGCGCACATGTGCCAGGAAAAGCAATGCGCACATGTGCAGGGAAAAGCAACAAAGTCATCATCATCTTCGGGTCTCATCGCATATCTTCTCATCAGGTCAACATGGAAAGCGTGAGGATAAGAACCACCATCCATAATGTCATTCGCTATTATAGCACAAAACACGCGTGGCTCACAAACGCCTATAATTCATGGGCTTTTGAATTTTGTAATTTTTTTTAATGTCAAATTTTATCATGAGCCACAGCCAGAAACTGATGCCTGAGATGCAATTTTCACAGTACTGGCACCTCCGGAGCAGTCAGTGATTTTTGGCCGCAAAAACCCATCACCATGCTTGTGGATGATAATTGCTCGGAGTGCTCCTTTGAATAATGATGAGCCCATTTTACTACCATTTTAATATTAATGACCTCGTTGTACTACATTTGCATGGCAGAGTTGGAGACTGCTAGAAAGCTCGGAAAAGATTGCGGTGAGCCATTTTGATAATCGGCTGCAAAAACACATGCACACTAAACCAGCTGGAACAAGTTTAGCAATCATCGTTAAGGGCCTAAGTTTTCAGAATCTGCCTCCAAGTCTGTTGGTGCTCACAAGAATCACAATGGTCTAAGCTTTCCAGGCTTCCAGGAGGGCAGCAACGAGTGTAAGCATAGGCTGACTCAGTCACTCAACTTTCTATATACTACTCGTAGTACTGCCAGAGCACTAAGGTCTGTGGGGAGGGATGAGAATGAAAAAATTGGAGATCTGTGGGGTGAAAGCTGTTGAATCAGATCAGATCCAATGAAGGGAAGAGGAAGGGGGAGGGATTATTTAAAAAAGAATGGTTAACAAGACTAAGAATGCTATAATGCCCCTGCATCGCTCCATGGTGCGACCTCATCTGGAGTATTGCGTTCAATTCTGGTCTTCTTATCTCAAGAAAGATATAGTGGTGCTAGAAAAGGTTTAAAGAAGAGCAACCAAGATGGTAAAGGGAATGGAACTCCTCTCGTATGAGGAAAGACTAAAACGGTTAAGGCTCTTCAGCTTGGAAAAGAGATGGTTGAAGTCGGGCAGCTGCGGGACTGCCTGTCCCGATGGTAAGAGTGCTAAACAGCACTAGCGACAGGCTCCCTCGGCGGCTGGACCGCTTTTTAAAGGAGCTGAGAGGGTCCTTTTTAGAATCCTTTAAAAAGCGGTCCAGCCGCGGTACGCGGCCCGCGGTTGCGAGCCCCGGGTCGCGAGCTGAAGGGGCGTGGCTAAAGGGGCTTGCCCCTTTTGAGCCCCTTCGGAGCCTAAGAGGAGCAGGGAGCAGGACTACTGATTCTTCAGCATGGGTAAGAGGAAAGCCAAAGCAATACCATCTGCTGGAACAACAGGCCCGATGGATCGCCATCTTGTGGTTCCTGTCTTACCTCCTGTTGAGGAACAGGTAACTTTTAATATTCAAGCTGTCTCCTTATCTTCTGGGGAACCAACACCACCTCCTCAACCATCTTATTCCCCAAGGTTAGAAGAATCTCCTTCCCCTTTTAAGGAAGGAATAACTTCTTCTTCCCCTCAATCATTGTTATTATCTGGTCTGGAGGTTTCAGGACAATCCTTGGGGCAAGCTAAAGAACTAACCCCAGTGCAGATGATTACTGGGCCAAGCTCGGACGTTCTCCCCAAGGATAAAGTGATCACTTTAAATGATGTTTGGCTTAGCATTAACAGAATAGAGTCATCTTTACAAAAAACCGTTTTGAACTTATGTCAATTTTCATCTGATGTAACTGTGAAAATTAAAGAACAAAATAATAAAATTGGAGAAACAGCTGTAAAGGTTGAAAAGTTAGATCAGGCAGTAGGTAATTTACAAGCTAGTGCTGTTTCTAATATAAAGGATAGTATGATGTTACATACTAAATTAGAGAAAATGGAAAATGCTATTAGAGTGAAGAATCTTCGTTTGTTAAATTTTCCCATCACACATTACCTTTCTTCAATGGAACTCTTGAAAATGTATTTGAGGGAGATATTACATTATAATAAAGTGGAGACCTTTGAGGTCGATAATTTATATTACATTTCAAGAGATTCCAAAGAAAAGGTAGAGGAAGGTGGAATGGATAGAATAGTATCACCTGAGAGTTTGAATGTATCACAGTTTTTGGAGTCATCTAAGGACATAATTGAGAAACGAGCAACACTTCTCGTGACCTTCAAGACAGAGCTTGAGAAACAAGATATCTTGAAATTATATTTCCTGAAAAAGCAAGAGATGTTTTGTGGTCAACGAGTGATAATTTTTCCAGATGTCTCTAGACAAACCCAGTTTAAGAGGAAACAGTTCCTTCAGCTAAAACCAAAGGTTTTGGCAGTCGGAGCTACTTTCTTTTTAAAATTTCCATGTAAATGCCTGATCTCATATGGAAGTGATAAATATGTGTTTTTTGATCCAGCCCAGGTGGAAGATTTTATTAAAGAGAAACCTTTGTTGAAAGTTTAATTTCTTATATTTAGTTTATTTTTGGAGGATGATGTATAATACATATAATAGCCATTTGCCTGTTCCTAGATAGTAGATAGAAAGATTTGCTTTGATGTTGTTATTTGTACTGGCGATCAGCTTTAATGTGGACTAGGATACGGTTGAATTAGTTTTCTTATATATTATGTTAATTCCCGGTTGGGAATTTACATTTTGTATTTTTTTATGTTCATTCATGTATGTTTGTTACAAAGATATTGTAATGAATAATCCAATAAATAAAGAATTCAAAAAAAAAAAAAAGGAAAAGAGATGGTTGAGGGGAGATAGGATTGAAGTCTACAAAACGCAACCAAAAGTCCAACAGGTCAAAAACCCACAGGTGTCAAACAGCAAAGAAGACAATGGGAACGGACAATGAACACTCCAAAAGAGACAGCAGTATGAAGAAATGTCTTATTTATTTCCATCTGGGATGTACAGTAACATGGACCCACCACAGTACTGTGTTTTGGCGAACATAAGCGTCTGTATCAGGGGTCACTGTGATAAGGGATCCACAGATCAAAATAATTCCTTTGTTAATGCGTGAATCTGAGCCGACAAAGCACAATGGGGTTTTTTTATTTTATAATTTTTATTCATTTTACAACTTACATCAAGTGTATCAAGAAATAACATTTGAATTGAAAAACATCACTTGAATTACTTGTATTACTATTATTATCATCAACTGACATTCATGAAAGTTAACTTCCCCTCCCATCCCTATCACATCAAAAATATTCATTTATATTATATTATAGAATATACATTCTATTAATATATAAAAAAAGCACAATGTTAAGTACGTCAGGAAACTTGTTTCAACATACTGATTCAACACAACATAGATCGTTTCCATCTATTTTATTCAACACGTTACACAGATTGATTGTATTCAATAACTTTTATATTATTTCTGGTTGATGGGCGCCGTTCCTTCCCCACTTTTTCATTGTCCCTAGCCAAGGACTTGCATTGCCATGATTGGACCCAAATTAGAAGGGGATATTAAAGGTCTGGGAAAAATTGCTTATTTGCAAAATGAATGCTGAGGCACTGGATCCCAATTCTGGTTCCGAGTGAGCTGGAAGTCTGGATGGAATGAGCAACATCAGGAAATATAGAAATTTTACCCCCTAAGAAAATCAGAACTCTTAACTCTAAATACTGTATTAACAAAGTACCGGTAAGACGCATTTATCTTGAAAGAACACAAAAGTCAGCACAAAATACGAGTTGTAACTATAACTTCTTCAGTTGATTTCTCCAATATGCCAGTCAAGTCCAAGCTATCGGAAGATTCATGCACCACAGGTTTTAGATATAGGAGCTAAGTTCCAATTGCAATATCCTTGTAAATGTGTGATTTTTATGGATATACTCCTATATCTTTTATGAATCTTCTCAGCTACAGAACTCTTTGAAGGAGAAAGGTTTAGTTGTTAATGGAGTTTAGCTCACACTCAGTGGGTCATTTTAGGATTCCAGTCTCTGCTTGCTATTTTTCTCTTGGATTGCCTTATTCATTCCACCATCTTCCTCTGGTCATTGCGATGCCTTGCTTTCATCCCAGTTGTGGACTATATATGAGCTATCCGATTTTGTGTTAGTTATCTTTTTTTATTTTTACTTTATTGCACATTTTTGGAAGCTCTGTATTCCTAATCAAAGTTATCTTTGTTTTTTTTGTTTTTTTTTATTATGAAGATAATACATCAAACAAATAAGAAAACTACTGCTCTTCCAGCTCAAAACTATCTTATCTTGACACTTTTCCTTCAGAAGCAAAGCTCAGAAAATTTTCACACTTAAAAAAACACCCGAAAAATCCTTCAATAGATTTAATTGCTATTCAAACAAATAGAAATAGAACAAAACCTGCAGGCAACATCTGGCTTAACTTTTTTACAATCTTAGCCCCCTTTTACAAAACCACCGGTCGGTGCTCTGATGGTCATAGAGTTCCTATGAGCACTGGAAGGGCCGGGGCTCGCTGGTTGAGCTGCTGCCTCTGCACCCAGCGATTGAGAGATCAAATCCCAGTGCTGCTCCTTGTGACCCTGGGCAAGTCAATTAATCCTCCAGTGCCCACAGCTTTGAATGGCAAAGCCACAAAAAGGCGGTATACAAGGCCCCTTTCCCTTTTGTGCGGTTTTGTAAAAGGGGGGATTAATTTGTTTTAATAAAATAAGAGGTTTATACAGGGTTTTGTCAATACACTGATGTTTTGCTGCAGAACCAGAAAAATAAAAACTAATGCCATAAGATTCTCAGGAATTAAATGATCTTAAATAAAACCTCTTTTTCAGACTACCTATAAGGTCAGAACCCAAATATCCAGAAATTGGGACCAGAACAGCACATGAGCAGCAATGCTGCAGGGCTTACCGGGCTCCCGTGGCACTCCAGCAAACTCTGCTGGATGGCGAACTGCATGATTTCATCTTCATCGTCTCGGATGTGTACCCCTCTTCCATTCTCTTGAACGTAGTAGGATGGAGGGATCTCAAACACAGACTGGTCCACCCGAAACTCTGCAACAGCACAAGCTGAGAAAATGGCCAATATCAGCGTCAACAGGCCACCAGTCAGACCACATAAGAGTGTTGACTTTCCATCCCATCTGACTGAAATTCAAACAAGCTGCATCTCATTCACACACAGCATATAATGCTCACAGTACCCCACCTAGGGGCAAAGTTCAGAGGTTGTTTTATTCTGCAGACCTGGCAAGCAATTTTCAAAGAACTACATGTAATTTTTCTGCTGAAAACTTGTTTCCAATAGTACTTGATGAGAAAAGTACCAATATTTATTTACTTACTCAATTTTTTAGCCCGTCCTCTCAAAGGAGCTCAGAATGGGTTACATATAATGTACCTGGGGCAGTGAAGGATTAAGTGACTTGCCCAGGGTCACAAAATGCAGTGCAGGGTTTGAACCCACAACCTCAGGGTGCCAAGACTGTAGCTCTAACCACTACGCCACACTCTCCTAACACAATCTCCTTTTAGAGCAGGTGGAAAAAAGAGTGGCCATACGGATATGAACTACCATTCTGTAAGTGTACTTTACTCCCAAAGACCTAATCATGCCTTGGAATATCCTCCTTTAAATGTTATGAACCCGTTCTGAGGAAAGCCATTAATTTTATTCAGACACATGGCTTTGAGATGTGATCTCATAATGCCGACGATCTAACTTAGGTTTTACATCTGGGTACTGGTGTCCAGATTAGGTTGTCAGCACCCAGAGATCAATGCTTTCCTTTGCTTTAAATATAAAATCTCAGAGGTGTCCTCAGGCTATGTCAGCCCTTGGGTTCTTTTCCTTCTGGATGAAGACAGAGGGCGTAAATGGTCATTTTCTATACAACTGATGTCAAGACACCATAATTCATAAAGACTAAAACTGGGCTACCTTACTACTGGCATTTCTTATTCAAACCAGCAAATCTCTCCCCTAAAACCACATTTTTTTTTTCCCAATTCTTTATTCATTTTAAAATCAAACAAGTGCACATAAATATATCATACATTGATTCCAATATAGCACTTTAAAATCTAACACATAAAATCTAATAGACCATTAATGATAAAAACCCTACCCACCCACCCTTCATCAGTTATTCTATATAAAATATATTATACTATTATTATAAACATAATTATAAAATTTCCTCCCTAAATCCTCCCTCCCCCCCCCCCCCCGAGTGTGCATATAATAAATCTAAAAAAGGAAGAAAAATGATGCCTATTCATTACAATACTTTTCCAATGGCCCCCAAATCTTTACGATGCTGGCACTGTAATCTGGAACCAGGGACATTGGATCATCTACTTTATTACTGTCCCTGTATTAAGTTATTTTGGAATTCAATTTGGACTCAGGTAAATTCTCTATTGGAAAACCATGTTGCGCTTTCTTATGATACGGTTTTATTTGGAATGGTTATGAGAAAAAAGAGTCAAATATCAGCACACAACAATAAACTTTTATTAATTATGAAGGGTTTCTATTCAACATATTACCAATAACTGGAAAAATTACAATAATCTTACTTACACATTCTGGTGGAATTCGTTATGTCATATTTTTAAGATGGAAAGAGCAATAACGTTGCAAAAAGGGAATTATAATAACTAAAACCGCATTTTAATCTCTCAAGGATGCTACTACCACATCCTATCGAAGCGTGCTGCGTCATCGTGACATCATCTCAAAAACCTGCAGCAATTTCAAGGCTGGCAAAAATTAAAGAGACATACACAACTTATTGAGGTAAGCCAGAAAAAAATTTAAATTGACAAAAATCAACAAAAAAACATCCAAAAAGTTCATTCAAAGTCCAAATAAGTTAAAGAGATATTGTCAGAGCATTAAAAAAAAAAAAAAAAAGTTGACCACTGAATGTTGGAGTTCAAGCCAGTTAAATAAGAACATAAGAATTGCCACTGCTGGGTCAGACCAGTGGTCAATCGTGACCAGCAGTCCGCTCCCGTGGCGGCCCTTAGGTCAAAGACCAGTGCCCTGAGTCTAGCCTTACCTGCGTACGTTCTGGTTCAGCAGGAACTTATCTAACTTTGTCTTGAATCCCTGGAGGGTGTTTTCCCCTATAACAGCCTCCGGAAGAGCGTGCCAGTTTTCTACCACTCTCTGGGTGAAGAAGAACTTCCTTATGTTTGAACGGAATCCATCTCCTTTTCACTTTATAGAGTGCCCTCTCGTTGCCTCTACCTTTTGAGAGGGTGAACAACCTGTCCTTATCTACTAAGTCTATTCCCTTCATTATCTTGAATGTTTCGATCATGTCCCCTCTCAGTCTCCTCTTTTCAAGGGAGAAGAGGCCCAGTTTCTCTAATCTCTCGCTGTACAGCAACTCCTCCAGCCCCTTAACCATGCACAGACTGTACCCAGTGTAACCACCGGTTATGCTGTCTTGACATAAGTAGCCCCATTGCAAATTCTCTACATGTTTAGATGTCTCCCCAGACTCTGTCTTTCCTCTCTGCCCTGTAGAGAAGTGTGTGTGTGTGTCTCTCTATGTGTGTCTCTTGATTTTTCAAGCAGTTGGTACTATAAGATAACATCATTCACAGGAATCTAATCTAAAGCAAGATTTTTGAATTGTTTTAATATCATTTGATTCAAGGTGATTTACATCAGAAAGAAAACATAATAATTCTATGGGAAGATACAATTCTTTGGATAAAAAGATATCCTTACAATTGTTTAGATAAAAATACTAACTTTACATCCTGTTTATTTAGATCACATCCTGTTAACCACTTAGGTAAAAGCGGTCTAGAAATTTGAGAAATAAATAAATAAATTTAGAAATAAAGTAGAAAAGCGAACAACTCAGTCTAGTTGATCCCCACTCCAGAAACGCGGTCCTGGATTAGGATTTCAGACTTGTGGAATGAACTGTGAAAGCAAAGGACACAGAGGTTCTATAAAGGTTAAAAATTACCTTCATTTGTTTTGCCATCTACTGCTCCTTCAGTAGTCTGTGATGAAGCCTCCTCTGTTGTACTGCAGGCATTGACGTTTCCAAAGGTTATCCGAGCATTCAGCACGTGAAACAAAGGAATTTCTGGAAGCAGAAGGTAAATGTAGTATCGTTATCATAGAAGGATGGTAGAATATGTGGGAAGTTCAAAGAAATCGGAACCTATTAGTTTCAAATGTAATTTTCAAGTTTATTAAAAATTTGATGTACGCGCAATGTCAGATACTTCAGTGCATATGACAATTTAAAATTAGGAGACAAACAATAAAACAACTTTATACAAAGTTACATACAGTGTATACGTACAAATATTTACCAGTACAAAAGAGAAGGAGAGTGAACTACAATCTTTATAGAAAATAGAGTTACATTTAGGAAAAAAACGACTGGAGGGTAAAAATAATCTTGAAAGCATGGCTAAGGCTGGAGAAGGTAAAGAAGATTGCGACCTATATGTAAAGTCTGATTAAAATTAGGTATTAGAGCATATGCATTAATGATAGATGAATTATGCTTTCTATGTCTCAACTGCATCCTTACACAAGTAACTTTTTAAAGAGCTTTTAAATTTTCCTAGTGAGGATTCACCACGTAAGTAAATTGGTAGGTTAAGAACATAAGAAGTTGCCTCCGCTGAGGCAGACCAGAGGTCCATCTCGCCCAGCGGTCTGCTCCCGCGGCGGCCCATCAGGCCTATTGCCTGATCAGTGGTCCCTGACTATTCCTATAACTTGCCTCTCACTCCTATCCCTATAACCTACCTCTACTCCTATCTGTACCCCTCAATCCCTTTGTCCTCTAGGAACCTATCCAAACCTTCTTTGAAGCCCAGGTTGTTCCAGATCTGGGGTGCTATAACCGAAAAGATAGTAGATCTCCTAGTACCTATTACTTTTAAAGAGGGGATAGTCTGCAATACTAAGTGGAGTACAGGCAGTCCTTGAGTTACAGACGCCTGACTTAAGTATGATTCATAATTAAGAATGCAGTTGTGGCTTCATTTGATTTCACTGAGCAGTATTTCCGGTGGCCTAGACTCCTACCCTTCTCTTGTAGCAGATTCAGGAATGATGCCTGGCCACATTCAGAACAGTGTGTGGTTGTGCATGCTGTACCTTAGAGGGAACACTGCAGTAGGGTCAGTTGACCTTTTTGTCAGCTGGGAGCAGAGGTAAGCAGCAAGAATCTTAAAATCTATAAGTTCTCAGCTGCATACAAATCTGACTTAAGAACAGCTTTAAAAACGTAACTCGTTCTTAACCCGGGGACTGCCTGTACAATAAACATATGAGAAATGAAGTCGCATATAAGACAAAACAACAATGCAATACATAAGACAAAGTAGCAACATGTAAAACAATCTATCAGATCCCATCATGACTTGACCAACACATATACAAACCACTTAAAAGCCACCAAAAAACAGTACCACTCCAAATTATCACATTTACATCAACAACCCACACTGTGGCGGAGAGTAAGGGACGCGTATAGCTTGTCCTTAGTCCTCAACCTGCACCAGCTGTGCGATCCTGGAGTGGCCATGCGAGATTGCATATCCCAAATAAAAATTCTTAAAAGCCAAAATAAAGTGTGAACTTTCTTTTATTTCCCCTCAGGGTAACTTAGCAAGTAAAGAGTTTATTCAGGTGCATTTTGCACGGCTCCAAACCTCAGTCCCCCCAAATCTCCAACTTCACATTCAAACTGCAGCCAGCTTAATCAGTTCATCATAGCCAACTGCTTCCAAACTAGCAGTCCAAACACAGTTCAAAAATTACTCTGGCTCCTTGCCAGCCCTTGATTAAACAAGTCTTGTAATTCACAAACCGACAGTCTGAAAACAATTCCAGACACTGTGTATTCAAACACTACGGCTTCTTGCCAATCTTTGCTTCAGCAAAACTTTCCTGGATGGCCTGCTCTGGGCTCCCAAAGTCCAGCCCCTTTGGGTTACAGGCTTGGCTCTGCACTGAGAAAGTGGGTGGCTTTTAGTTCCCTCTCATCTCTCTCAGGTGACGTAGCCACTATCTTAAACTACAGGATATTCCTTTACTAAAACATTTTTCTACTGCACTGTGCACATAACACAATCTCTCTCACCTCTTACACTGAATTTTATCAGCTAACCACTGAACCTTAGCTATATCTCTGGGTTCAGTGTGTGAAGGGGCTATCCTACCAAAAGATCGGGTTCCCTCCCGAATCCCCCTCTAGTGAGGGTTAAATCAAACTTCTGGATTCTGTTCTCATGACTTGGCACTGCTTAGCAATGGAAAGCAAGCATTTCCACACGTTTCTTTGGTCAGCATGGGCACAAACAGGAGTACAACAACAAGCCACTACAGCTCTAAGCATAACCAACTAGTAAACTGTACCGATTTTAACTGGAAAGCCTGGAGGAAACTGTAGAGTGATGAAATCTCGAAGATGGGCAAAATGAGTGCTTGTCCTGGCCATGAGGTCAATAACTGGAGTGACCCGTTCCACGAGGGAAAGCGGGAAATCTTCACACATCCATAATGTTGCTTTGAATCTGGAATATTTTGAGAAACAAAAACGATTAAAGAATAGAGCATTAATGTTGGATGGAAAAGGTCAAATCACTTACCCCCCTCTTCTACTAAACCGCGCTAGTGGGTTTAGCACGGGGAGTTGCGCTGAACGGCCCCGCCTTATGAGCTTATGACTTCTTATGAGCATCGGGAGCAGCTTGGGTCATTCAGCGCAGCTCCTAGCGCAGTTTAGTAGAAGAGGCCCTTAAGCAGGCTTTTACAAAGCTGCGGTAGAGGTTTCTCCCATGAGTCGACCAGGTAAATGCTCCAACGCTCATAGAATTTTTATGAGAGTCGCAGCATTGACCCTGCTGGCCCACTTAGAAATTGGCTTTTAATATGTATTTTCACTTGATGTAAGAAATGAAAAGGAATAAAGATTTACAAAAAAAAAAAAAAGAAATCTCTACCACGGCTTTGTAAAAGGAGCCCTTAATATTCAAAATTTCAATAGACTCGTAAATTTAAGGGCATTAAAAGTGAGTAGTAACAGAGATTTAGGGCAGGGATAAAGTTAGTAGCTTAGCACAGATTCCCGGTGCTGGGCTCATAAATTGCACTTAGAAATCGAGGCAAATGAATGGCAGGCCTAAATTTACAACTTTAAGCTCCTAAATTAAGATGATTAATTTTCAGTTAAAAACAAACAAACAAAAATCAGTCTCATAGTCAGTCAACGGTGATCAGCATTTTCCTGTCTGCCACCATCATTATATCTGGAAATTCAATGTCAGGCCATGCCTAGGCTATGGCATTAAAATTCTGGGTATATGGAGCCAGTGAAAACACAGACGGTTAAGTGTGATATTAAGTACTTAACCAGCTATGGCAAAACACAAAGATAAAAGGGGGCCTAAATGCAATTCTATCACACTGTGTTAGGGGTTTGTTTTTGTTTTTTTAAATCGCTGGCCGTGGCGGTAAAAGCTCTGGCACTCAAAGGAATTCTATGAATATCGGAGCTTTTACCGCTGCGGCCGGCAATAAAAATCCCTAATGGGGCGTGATAAAAGAGGGCCTTAATGCGGTCCTCTTTATGCAGTTATCTTAATGCGTAAAGAGGACCTTAATGCGGTCCGCTTTACGCAGTTAAGTGCTGAAAATTGGCAGTTAGCTGGCCAAGTACTGGCTCTGCTCCTGGAATGCCCACAAAATAGCCAGTTTTGGTTTGGGCGGTAACCAGGCATTTTCAGCGGCACGATCCAGTTAAATGCCTTGCACAGGCTATTTAAATTGTTTTGAATATCTGGCCAATAAAGGGCGATGCTATAAACTGGTGCTAAGGTTTAGGCACCCCAATGCCATGCACCTACCCCCCAAATTCCATGAAGTGCGCCTAAAGTTAGGCACCTACATCGGCGCACCTAGTCGATGTAGGTGCCCGTCTTAATTAATAGGCTAAATTGGCGCCGATAATCGGAGCTCAACACCTTTTAATTGGCACTGTGGAGTTAATTGGAGTTTGGGCACCTAACTTGGTAAGCGTGATTCTAGAACACTTAGGCGCTTAGTGCAATGTGTATATGTTAAAAGTGGGCATGGTTAGGGGGTGGACTGTGGGCATGTTTTTGAGTTAGGCACCTGTTTTTGAGTTAGGAGCTACTGGGCGCCTAACTTAGGTGCAGGCATTTAGGCCAAGAAAACCTTGGCACAAATAAGGTACATCTAAATGTTAGAATGCTTAGAGCAGGGATCTCAAAGTCCCTCCGTGAGGGCTGCAATCCAGTCAGGATTTCCCCAATGAATATGCATGAGATTTATGTGCACGCACTGCTTTCAATGCATATTCATTGGGGAAATCCTGAAAACCTGACTGGATTGCGGCCCTCAAGGAGGGACTTTGAGACCACTGGCTTAGAGCTACCCAAGCACGGTTAGGCGGTGCTAAGGGTGATTCTATAATGCAGTGTATCTCAAACTGTGCGCCGAGGCACACTAGCGTGCCTCCTGAGATTCCAAGTGTGTCGTGGCACACTGAGGAAGAGAGGCGAATGCCAGCGCTGCCCGATTCGCCGAAAGCTTGCATGTTTCCCCCTTCTCTCTAGCGTCCTCCGGCTTCCCCCCTGGCCTCCCGGTCTCACCTTTAAAGCTAATTATAGCAGCCTGCAGAGGATCGCCGGTACATAAAATGATTTTATTTTCAATATAGTGATTGAAATGTGTCAGTTTTGAGAATTTATATCTACTGTGTATGTTGTGTGTATATGAAAAATGAATGGAAAAAATTGCATTACAATTAGTAAAGGGGATGGGATCTGGGGCAGAGCTTGGGTGGGTCTAGGGAGGTCTGTGGTTGGGGTACTCAGCTGATATTTGTTAGACTTACAGAATTGGGTTTATTTTAGGTGGCCTAAGGTCCGATTCTATACAGGACGCCCGTTGGCTTCTGAGACCGGGTGTCCTATACAGAATCCGGCCCTCCATATACTTTTTTTTTTTCTTTCACACACCTCTTAAGGAGGTTGGCCATTGCAACTAAATATAATCTATGTACATGCATCCCTGAAAGTTCTAGTTTCCTTTCTCTGTCATAATTCTATTTAATTAGTTTCTTTCTATTACTTTATTACTTTGATATGTACGCTTTGTTTTTAACAGTATGATATTGAGAGTTTTTATGTATTCTTGTTAGAAGCTTTATATCTCATTTCCGCTATCTTTATTTTCCTATCTACTACTTGCTAATTTATTTGTCCTTGGTACTTTAGTTAGATTGTGAGCCTTCGGGACAGTAAGGGAATTTCAAAGTACCCATTCTTTATTTATTTATCTTATTTTATTGTATCCTTTATTGTATATTTAATGTATATTTCTCTTTAAACCGCTTAGAACTTAACGGATTTAGCGGTATATAAGAAATAAATAACATAACATAACATAACATAATTTCGGTTGAAGTAGTTTGAGAAAAGGATTTGTCTTTATCCCATTCTTGAATTTTCTGGTGTTCTTTTTCAGCTTTAATTACTTTGGTCTTAGTACCCCCTAAGTCTAACAAATATCAACTGAGTACCCCAACCACAGACCTCCCTAGACCCACCCAAGCTCTGCCCCAGATCCCATCCCCTTTACTAATTGTAATGAAATTTTTCCCATTCATTTTTCATAGAAGTAGTTGAGAAACACTGCTGTAGGCAATCAGCTGGCACCAGTGCCTCTCCTTCACTCCGGCCCTTTTCCCTGCTGGCACCCCCTACTGGTGTCTCAGGGCTGATCTGGAGGCCCTCTGCACATGTGCGGCCGGCGACGTGTTGATGTCGGGCATACGCGTGATGTCATCACGGCGACATCCGCGCACTTCTGGATGCCTCAAGCCATGTGCTCCGGCTCGAGAAAAGTTTGAGAGACGCTGCAATAATGGGTGCCTATCTTTTCTAGAATCGCGCTTAGCACGTTACTCTGCGCCACTTTTTTTAGGCGACATATATAGAATCGAGGCCTTAGGGTCGGATTCTGTAACCGGCGCCCAAGTTGGTGGCCGCCTTAAAAGCTAGGGTTTTCCAGGCATACATTTCAGCCGCCTATCTTGGTGGGATTCGCGGCTGGGTAGCCACTTCAGCCCGCCTAACGCCACTTCCGGCTTTGGCCAGGCCTACTTTGGCGTTCCATGGCCTAAAGCGGCTACCTAGCTGCGAGTCCAGTGGCCATTTCAGCCGCCTTTTATTTAGGCGTCTGTAGGCGCTTCAATACTGCTGTTTCTGTCTGCATTTTTCAATTACTTAGGTATCGGCAGGGCGCCTACCGATGCCTAAATTTAAGCACTAGTTATAGAATTTCCTCCTTAGTGCCAATTCTACAACGGCATCTTGGGGCCAAGATTCTGTTAAAGAATGCCAGCATAAGTCAACACTGGCGCACCTAAAGTTAAGCACCGCTATGTCTAGTCAATGGCAGTCGTAAATGTTGCCACCTAAGTGTGCATACCCTATAGTATTCTATAAAGTACACGCCTATCTCAGAGACATGTCCGAGAGCCATCCAGACTCCACCCACATTCACGCCCCCCTCTCACTTAAGGGCTAAACAATTTTGGCCCATATGTTATGGAACTGCATCCAGCACTTAGGTGTGTAAATGTCAATTAGGGCCTCCAATCACACAGGTAAGAGCTACTATCCTATAACTTATACACACAGTTGTGTATTTTTAGGCACCAAGTTATAGAATTGCCACCTTAGGCTCTTAAGTTCGGCTGAAAATAGGGCAGAAACTTAGGAGCCCAGCTTCTTTTGTAATAAACAAAATCTCTCCCTTCCACACAATAATACTAATAGACATCCAACAGAAAGCTAGAGGACCCCACGTGCAACAAGTCCACCAGCTTCAAGTCAAACGATAAGAACTTTCTCAGGAAACGAAAGGAAGACTTCACAGGCTCCTACTTCTGGGTTCTAATCGTCAATTCTTTTGGTCTTCCGATGTCCCTGTTCTTCAGGTCAAAGTCTTTATTAAAATATTCCTCTGGAGTGATAGCTGTTGGGTTGTTCATTGTTGCAAACTGTGTCATGTGGTCCTACAAACAAAGAGGTAAGGACATAAAATGAAAAATATCCGTGGACCTCAATGCTATGGTGTCACCACCTCAAGGCAAATATGTTTATTAATTATACTAATTTTTGATACAATCATTCAAGATGATGTACAAAGCAAGTAGAAGAATAAGGACAGAAACTAAGAATCATAAACCTGGGCAAATGTTTTCAAACCTTTTCTGAAACACAATCTGGAAAATAAATGTATTCTAATGCTTAGGCCCAACCATCCTAAAAATCCTCTTCCTCCATTTCACCTGACTGTTCATCCCTACCCCAGAGTCACTAACAAACCAGATCTCAAATCTGGTTTGGAGTATAAGGACGTAGAAGCTCCCTCAGATACTGCGGCTTAGAATTAATTATTAATACCCTTGTTGTTAGGTGCCATCTACTCGTGCTCAAGTCCTAGCAATATCAAGTTAAACAATAATAATTTAGATAGCAATAATTTAAAATAATGTCTATCTCACAGGAAGCCAATGAGATTGAAAAACCAAAGCGTAGGCACTCTCCCATCTTCTTTCCTTAAAGGAACCCAACCACAATATCTGGTTTCAGATTATTGACACCTGTTTTACAAACAGGACCAGAACCAAGACACCTACTGGGGAATGCACAAAAGTCAGTGATCGTCGCTAAACCTGTTTTCACAGCTTTAGTGACAATCGCCGATAACTGATCGACTCACAAAACGGTCCACTGTGTGTTTTCCCCCTCAATCACCCATTATCCGATCCATGCAAATTAGCTAAAACCCCATGCAAAATAGCCAAGCGATTGCTGCACTAACATCGCTTGGCTATTATGCATCAGGGTTTGTTTGTTTTTTCTTTTTTTTTCAATGGCACAAAATATCTGTTCCATAAATGTGCCACCACCCCAACCACTGTCCCCCACCGCGAACCCAAAACTAATGTCAGGAGGGATGTCCAATCCCTCCTGCCACTGGATGCCTCCCTATCCCACTCTAAACCCAAAATAAATGGCAGGAGAGGCCCCCCACCCCCGAACCTGCCCCATACCTTTTAAAAATGTTGAAAGCCGATCTCAGGCTCCTGCTTCTCTGGCAAGGCCCATATAAATGACAGGCCTTCTCCTCCTCGGTGCATCATTGTATGCACGGGGAGGAGCTAAAGGCCCCGATTGGTTCAGATGCCTAAGGTCCCTCCCAAGGGCTTTAGCTGTCTAAGTCAATCAGGCCTTAGGCACCTCCCTCTAAATCCAGGATACTGAGGGAAGAACCTAAAGCCCTGAAACCAATCAGGGGAGACTATTCCATGCATCTACTACCACCTAACATGAGAAATCAGCAGAAGGAACCTGGAGTCTAAAGGTCTTCATTTATCAGGACAATATTCAGAAATGCTCACATTGTGGTCAGCAGCGACAACTACATAGGTGTTTTTTTATGTTTTAATCCACCTCCCTTACAAAGATGTCTAGTTACTTATATGACTACATGGACAAAAGTTATCAATTTTTTAAAAAGGGGTATAGAGAGGGGCATTTAAGGACTATCCAAAATATTATTTAATTCTAATATTTCTATTAGTTATCTGTTTAAGAGGCAGTATTCAGTGGACTGATAACTTACATTTAAGTGGTGCCACACTTAAACAGATGTCTTATCCATAAAAATTTAGCTGTTGGTTTCCCACATAAATAAAAATCCATATAATAATTAACTTTCGGGTTCATTAACAAAGCTGTGCTGCCAAGCAGCGTGTGATAAATGCCAAGCCACCCGTTCTACGAGGGTCATTCCATAAATAATACACACTAATTTTTTTAATTTGCATGTTTTATTTTTTTTCAAGTATTTCTTTACAATCCTTCAATATAGTCTCCCTGCTTTGCAATGACCAAGTCCCAATGTCCAGGAGGCTTTATTATTTCATCCAAGACACCATTTTTGTTCAGTTGCCGAATGGCTCAGGTACCAACGGAAGAAAGCTCTTCCAGAGATGCAAAACGATGTCCATGCATAGGTTGTTTCAACTTTGGAAAAGGTCAAGGTCTGGTGGACTCATGTCTGGACTGTAGGGAGCATGAGGTAACACCTCCCAGCCATATTCACGTAGTTTTTCAATGACGACATTCCCTATGTGCGGGCGAGCGTTGTCGCGAAGAATGAGTGGCCCAGCCAAGAGCAACTGAGGTTGAGTTTTGTGCATTTTTCTGCGCATTTTCTGCAAAGACTCACGATAATACACTGTTGTGACACTTCTTCCACATGATCTTTGTCTGTGATAATGACGCCTTCATGATCATAAGCAAAAATCATCATGTTTTGACTTTCGATTGAGCTCGTTGAAATTTTTTTGGTTGTGGGGATGATGGAACTCTCCACTCATCATTGAAAAACTACGCAAATATGGCTGGGAGGTGTTACCTCATCCTCTCTATAGTCCAGACATGAGTCCACCAGACTTTGACCTTTTTTCAAATTGAAACAACCTATGCGTAGACATCGTTTTGCATCTCTGGAAGAGCTTTCCTTCCGCCGTTACCCGAGTCATTCGGCAACTGAACAAAAACGGTGTCTTGAATGGAATAATGAAGCTTCCACGATGTTGGGACTCGGTCATTGCAAAGCAGGGAGACTATATTGAAGGATTGTAAAGAAATACTTGAAAAAAAATAAACCATGTAAATTAAAAAAAATAGTGCGTAGTATGAAATGACCCTCGTATTCCTATGGGTGGCTTGTCATTTAGGTGTGCTTCTTAGCAGCGCAGCTTTGTAAGAGCCCGTATTTATTTGGTGGCTACCATTCTGAAAATTGACTTCTGTGTTTTTCTAAACTGGAAGCTGGATATCCCATGTTCCTATCCACCAAGTTACTTTTACTGGTCATTGGTGACCAGCTTTTCATTTTATATTGAACAAAATCATTTTTTTAACATTATTTCTAATTCTTTTTTATATAAAATGATTCCTATCTATCAATAAGAAAAAAAAAATGAAAAGTCAATGCATTTCTGAAATAATTTTCAGCTTAATCTAGCACTGTGTTATGAAATGCAAAACGTTCTTAATTTTCAGTACATTCAGAATAGGAATTTACTCACCCCCTGAGGGCCAAAATGATGCTCTACTGATCCCAGCAAGGATTCCAGTATGTTCCTGTCAGCTGATCAACCAAAGATTTTAATTAGTTATCATCAGCGGCAGTGAGAGTCCTAATAACTGTACTGGTCCAGGGACCAAATATATTTAATTTCCAAAAATTAAATTAAGAATTGGTTCCAGATATGCAGCTCAGCCAAAGAGAGCTTTATTTGATTCCCAATGCAGCTCCTTGTGACTCTGGACAAGTCACTTAACCCTCCATTGCCCTAGGTACAAAATAAAAACCAGTATATAATATGTAAACCACTTTGATTGTAACTATAAAAAGGTAGTACAGGTTCACAATCCTTCATCCAAAATGTTCGGAACCAGAGACATTTCAGATTTTAGAATTTTTCAGGTTTTGGTATGTGTTGTCACCAGTGGCCACAGCGATTCATATTCGTTGCCTGCAGCAGTATTGCGGGCTTCTTTCTGCCGCCTCCTGCCTTGCTGACATCACGTCCTCTTTCCTTTCTGGCTGGATGTGACAGAAAGAAAGCGAGGGGCCGCAGAAGACAATAAATATGAATCATTGCAGCTACCAGGAACACCTCAGAGGTACACCAGTGTGAGATAAGATGAAAAAAAAACCTGAACTATCATCATCATAGAGTGAAGTCTTTGATGCTTTTGACTAATGAACCCGTTATTCTTTTCTCATTGACCCCCTTAGTCCTTTTGTTTTTCTCCCATATACGTTCTCTTTCCTGTATTTATTGTAGTTCTCCCCCCTCTCCTGCTCGTTCTTATTACGTTTATTTTGTGTTTTGTGCTAGTTGAGTAAAATTTGTTTCTTTATCGTTGATGTTTTTAATTTGTTCTTACCCTTATTTTACTGTTGTAAATGCTTAGGGCTCCTTTTACAAAGGTACGCTAGCGTTTTTAGCAGGCGGTAGTTTTTTGGCTATAGCGTGTGCTAATCTTGTGCATGCGCTAAAAACGTAAGCGCACCTTCGTAAAAGGAGCCCTTAGTATTTGAAAGGCGTTCAATCAAATTTACAATAATCTTGGAAGATACTTTGGGGCCAGGTTTCACTTTTGATGCTTAAAAGGAAGCTTTTTTTTTTTTGTACAAATTAGTAATGCAACAATGTTACCCCAAAAATGTGGGTTTTTGGAGATTTTTGGGTGTTTTTTTTTAAATTTTGGATAAAGGATCTTCTACCTGTAAAGCAAGTCTCATCTCCATCCCCTTTTCTTACCCAATGTACTGTATGCAGTAAATAGTATGTAACATTGTCAGCAAGGATGCAATGTTCTAGAATCTAGATTCAATAAATGGCACTCAAAAATCATTGCCGAAAAAAAAATGGGGGCTATTATTCTATATTATAATTGGGAGCCGCAGGAGCAGAGACTTTGTCCGTACTTGGTCTCCTTATTTGGACATTTTGCATCCCAGGAGTCGTAGTCACATTTTGAACAGACTGCAGCTGTATCCTACTCCACCTGTTTGACCTTGGTTCCCCTTTCTTTTTTTTTGGACTTGGGGAGAGGGGGGGAGGGTTTGCTTGGAGGGGGGGTCTTCTGGGGGGGGGGATTGGAGGAAGGGGTGCCTTTGTAACCCAGGAGGACATCAGAGTCCAGTCCTCTTGGGAGGGGGGGTCCCTTTCTTGTATACTTTTATATGTCTTGTCTGCCATTTTGCATTTGTTGGTTTGTGGTTCTTTCTTGTTAATAAAAACAGATTTCAATTGAATTGCATCCTTTCTATATACGACATCCAAATTTGGGTATCAGGACCTACCACTACTGAAACCAAGTGTAATTCCCAGTGCTCAAATTGGGTGCACATCTCCGATATTCTATGTCATGTTCTCTAGTTCTTGTATTCCTCCAACTCCCACTAAGTGGGCCAAAACAGATAACAAAAGAATAAAGAATGCAACAGAATATTCAACAAAATGACAAAATCCAAATAGCACCAAAAGGTTTCACAAAGGACATGAAGCAGCAAAACAACAAAAAGATTGTTGAACAGAAAAATCGGACATGTTAGTATGTAATTTAATAAGCATCCAAATCACTTAAAAACATCCACAAAGGGTGTTTACAATCACAAGTGACTCACAAGATAAAAACCAAATAATGTATAAAACACAAATGACCCAACATGGGCCGTGTTTCGTCAAAATAAAAATGTCTTCCTTAAGGGTCTTATAAAGGTCCTTGGCTATCTTAAATATGAAAAAAAAAACCTCCATAAAAGTCACAATAATCCAAGTAATAGAGGCTTGTGTGTTGTGCTGTTTGTTTGTAGCTTCTCAATGACTTGGATTTTTTGTGACTTTTAGGTGTGAGGGGAGTATATTTAAACACGACCCATGTTGGGTTACTTGTATTTTATACATTATTTGGTTTTTATCTTGTGGGTCACTTGTGACTGTATACTAGTGCTGCCCGATTCAGGGAAAACTTTTTCGATTCAATTTGGCCTATTGAATTGATTTTTCGATTTGATTCACTTTTCCCGCCCAATAGGGCATTTTTTCCAAACGGCCTGGCAGGTTTATTTTGTAGCCTCTTCATCCATCTCAGCCCCCTTTGCCCTCTCCAGCCCCATGCCATCGCTGTAGTGTAAACAAAATAAACAAAAAAGACTTTTCCTCTCTCTTAGGTCCTAGCTCACACTCGCTGTCTAACACCAGCTCTGGCAGGAAACATTTCAAATCTGACAAATTGTAATCACAAAACAGAAAATAAAATTATTTTTACTACCTTTTGTTGTCTGGTCATTTTATTATTCAAATCATGTTGGCCTCATGCTCTTCTGTTAACTCACTCAACAGGATCTCCTGCCCATTTGCCATTTTCTTCTTTCTCCAAGCTCACCATCCATCTTCCATCTCCGTACTTTCTCTTCCATTGCCATATCTAACATTTCTGTTTCTTTCCCACTGCCTACCATCACTCGCTCTCTCCCTGACTTGGGCCCTGGATCAAATCTCTCTATTCCCCTCCATGCAGCATCTCTCCCTTCCTCCCTTCCATTAACATGTGCACTATTTCTTTCTCCCCATGCACTATCTATCCCTGCCCTCTACCCTATGTCCCAACATTTCTCCCTTTCTCTTCTCCATACATGTCTCCTTCCCCTCCACCATATACAGGATATCTCCCGCTCACTTCTTTCTACCTCTCTAGCATATCTCCCTTCCTCTCCTCCATCCCATCTCCACTAATTCTTCCTCTCTCCCATGTGCAGCAGCTTTCCTCCCTCCCATCCCCCAGTGCAGAAGCTTTCCATCCCTCCTATTGATCTGTGCAGCACCTCCCGACCAACCCCCTTGGGCCTCCAAAGTAGCAGTAGCAGTGGTGGTGACCTGATTGGCAGAAGCAGCGCGATGAACAGGCTTCTCATGGCCTGTCTATTAGGGCTTCCCTCTGCAGTGACGTGGCAGAGGGAAGGATGACAACTCTTTCCAAAGGAGCTCTCCCATTCCTATCGTGATTCCCCTCTTTTGTATTTTTTTTATCTCGATGTAGTTATGTACCCCTTACCCCACTTTCCCCCTGTGTTATGTCAGTTTCATTTTGTCTGTGCTATTCCCCCCCTTTTTTTAAAATATACAACTGATTTTAATTTTTATATATATATATATATATATATATATATATATATAAATTATATATATATATATTAGCTGCATTATATATATATATATATATACATATACATATATATATATATATTAGCTGCATTATAAACTGTTTAGATATTCTGGATAGACGATATATCAAGTAACTAATAAACTTGAAACTTGACCAGGAGAAGCCTCTTCACCGCACTGTGACTGCCAAGCCAGTCACCGCCACCGCTGCTGCTACTTTAGGCGGTCCAGAGGTATGTCAGGAATCAGGACTCACTGAATCGGCGAATCAAATTTTTTTTTAGACAGTGAATCGATTCTAATCAATTCACCAAGGTGAATCAGTGAATTGAGTCTATGCAGCACTACTGTATACACCCTCTGTAGACTGTTTTTAAGCTTATTGCTTTTAAGTTATTTGAAATCTTATTAAACTACAAACTAGCACAGACACCACCTAGACCTAAGCGGCTTACAAAAATACAACCCAATCATAGTGTTTAAATCCAAATTACTGCCAATTACTACCCAATTATGGGCAGCAATCGACTCATTAGCCAATTTAGGTGGGCACCCATTGTGGATCAGTGCACAATTTTGGGTGCCATGCATCAAATCTGGGGGAATAGGCCACTCAATCTCCACATTCGCAGGACCAGGAGCTGCCACTGCACCTTGATTTTCCTAAGAAACGTAGGACTACATGGCTATACATGCTTAGGGGGCAAACCCAGGACTGGATGAGTTTGTTTGGATTAACCTGGGGGACAGCTGGCAATCCTACCAGAATCTGTCATGACCAGAACCTCACCTATTATCCCAAGATTTACTCAGATTGAGGGGGAAGGGGAATGTGGTGTGTGGGTACTCTGAAGGACAAACTGTGTGCTCACGTCGTGGGGGTGCTTTGTAGGGGGGAGGGGGAGGGTTTGTATTATTTAGCTATTTGAGCGCTTTTTTGGTGTGAGCAATATGACAGTGTGAGTTGGGGGCTGTTCTTTTTTTATCCTGTTTTGCTTTGCTGCTTTGAATTTGTCTGTATTATATAATGTGATTTTGTTCCTTGCTTACATTTGTGGATAAGCGGGTTATAAATAATTTTAAATAAATAAATAAATAATGCTGTCTTGGGGTGATTTCAGTGTAGATGGACATTGTTGTCCCTGCATATTTTGTTGTTTAGAGAAGATTTTCTATTAGATACAGGGGGTACAAGGGTTTGTAATTGGGCTATGTTTTGAAGGGTGCATTTGATTTGTATAAGTTATTTTCTACACAAACAAAAGTCAATAAAAATTTATTGAGAAAAAAAAAGGATTTACTCAGATCACTATTACAAATCATGTCAATCATACTTATAAAAAAGGAAGCTGACAAGGACCCTGATCCTAGAATGTGATTTTCAGCCCAAGGCCATGCATGACATGGAAATACTAGAAGGCATGCTGTCCTGCTCCTTCCCCCCCTCCAAACATAGGCATGCGCACATACACACACAAACGGTGCACTCATCTGCATTGACAGTCACCCATGGCCCTTAAATTGCATCCCTTCTCGATCAGTTGGGCTGACTTTCCCCTCTCAAAGGATTAACGAGAGATGATATGAGCGGGCAGCCCTATCTGAACCACGTTATTATACACTGCTTATACCAAACCCGCATGCGCTGATGAGACACACTGAAAGAACGAGCCTTTATATCTGGCCTTGTCTTCTTCCGTCAAATGTTCTGTCCGGGTTTTTGTTACTACGTTCACATTGTTTGCCGTGAAGACCTGAAGATTGGCAAAAGATGACAAAAACAGCTGTCAGCAGACCAAAAGGCAGTCAATAAGATTAAAGAATGATAGATTTGAAGCCAGTGATGCTACCCAAATGGGCAATAAAAACTGGGAAACAATTAACTTATTTTCTGAGGAGTCCTGTCACAGGCATGGACTAAACAGGGCTGCCCAAGTCTGGTCCTCGAGATCTAATGGCAGGCCAGGTTTTCAGGATATCCACAATGAATATGCATGAAAGAGATTTGCCTGCACTGCCTTCTTGGTGTGCAAATCTCTCTCATGCATGTTCATTGTGGATATCCTGAAAACCTGGCCTGCCAGTAGATCTTGAGGACCGGACTTGGGCAGCCCTGGACTAGAAGATCTCTGAGAAGACCCATGAAAAAGGAAAACGGAAACACACACTGTTAGCAGAAAGGACCACTTGATCCACCTGGTCTACCCACTTGGAACATGTCTTGTGAAAACCCAGTAAGTAGCTACATCTGTTGCCTTCCCCCTCCCACCACCACTAGGGTCCCAATCTCATGCATGAAGGAATTCTTTCCAGAGGAAATGTGAAGGTCAAATTCAAGCCTACATTGGAGAAGGACCTTATTGGTAGCAGGAGGGAGAAACCAGAGAGATGACGTCTTCTGAAAGCTCAGTAGATGGGCCAAGTGGTCCTTTCAGTCAACAAGCTCCGTTTCATTTTTCAAAACGCTTCTCATGTTCCATGCTTATGGCAAGAATCCTCACAAAAGAAGCTCATTCAGTGAAAAGGTATTTTCTCCTGTTCCTTCAGGCTTCCCTTCATTCTGCTTCTGATGACAATCTCTGGTCATGAAGTTTGCCATTCTATTGGGGAAATAAAGCTTCCCACCGGTGCTTTATTGAAGCCAGTAGGCCATTTGAATATTTGTTTGTACCTCCATGTTTCATTCTTTCTTTCAGAGAGTATGAAAGTTATTTTAGAGGCCCTTAATGGCATTTGCACAAATAGATTGCATTGAAGTGTTCGTGGTGATTATTTACATTGGAGATGGCCAGAATGCACAGAGGCAGTATTTGGGTGGGTCAAAAGTTGATACAAATGCAATGGCACAGAAACCATATAGTTCCAAAACCTTCCCCTTCTGCTTTTCCACTTCCTGGGAGGCATGCATTTGCTTTTTACAAAGTGCCAGTTTCAGCTAGGGCTTAAAAGGAAGAACCGAGGATGTAACTGCTTAGCCCCCAGTAATTTTCTTAGGTCTTCACAAATGTTAAAATTTACAGGGTAATGTTTAAACTCTGCAACTGGTGCTCCTTTTAAATGCAAGCCACAGTGTTTAGCACATGGGTATAGCTAGCAAACCATTTTTTTTATTTTTTTTTTTGGAGGGGGGTCTATGGTTGACTAAGGGGCCACCCACTCCTCTCTGCCCTCTCCCCTCCATTAAAAATTTTACATTTGCTGGCATGGAGACCCAAGCTCCACCAGATGAAGAGCTCTGAGGACTAACCCTCCCCTGGTACAAAGAAGCTGGCTGCTACTTTCCAGCCACCAACACTGGCACTCCTTTTGCATTTTCAAGAGAGAGCAGCTGCACAGCCACACATCAGGCTGCTTCCATCTTCTCTTGTCACTTTGATTCCCAGCGGTTCCTTTAAGACACGTAGTCGTATGGAGGCCTGTACAGCTCAAAATAGTTGGGCCCAGAATGGCAGAAGAGGAGGAGGAAGCAGTCCGATGGCTAGCTCCTCTTGCTGCACTTTAATGGTACATTTGCAGCTAGGCAAAGAGGGAGGGAGCGAGGGAGGGGAGTTCCTGGCAAAAAGGTGGATAAGGAGTGTGTTTGTCATGTGAAGGAGGTGGACGGCTGCAGGAAGGTGAATGGAGTTCTATATGCCATAGGGAGGGCTGAAGCAAAGTGCATGGGGTGGTGTGTGCCATGGTGGAGGGGACTGGAGAAAGGGAGATAGTGTGTGTGAGGGGGTTGGGGAATGTGTGCACCTGGTGGGAGATGGTGGCCCTTATAATGTGGGAATTCTGCATAAGAAAAGACAAATCAGAATGTGCAAAATTTTCAAATATTATGCACAAAATTTTGATATTTTTTTGTGTGCAGAATTCCCCCAAATTCAAACTGAGGTCTTACTTCAGACACCTATAGCATGTTCCTCTTCCTATCAGTAATACCTCGTTATACACCTAAATTACATTATTAATTTTCCCAGCTCCCTCATCACAATGACTAGTTATCATGAGCTCATGACAGCTAATGATCACCAGATCTCTTTTGGTTCATCACCTCCAAATAGTATTTGACCCTTGGATTTCTGAGTTAAAGAGTGCAATCCATCTTTGGAGCAACAGATTCTATGGAAGGGGTGGGAGTAGGGGGCAATTTCCAGTGCAGGAAAAATCTGAGGTTCCCAATATTTGCTTTTCAAGCCTATTTTTGTGTATTATTGTTTTTGTTTTTTTTAATTGGGAGCTTCTTTATGGGGTTTTAAAAAAAATTTTATATTTTCTTTTTTCCCCAAAATAACGTTTCAGCCACTATCTGCTACTCCATGGACGGACCGTTGTACGCCATCAGAACACATACCCAAGGGCAGGAGAGCAAAGGAATCCCCCATTTTGATTCTGGATTTGGCTCACTTTTCAGTAGTAAGTTCAAGGCAAGACTTTTCTAAATTTATCTGTATACTTATATAGACAGCAGATGAATTTCATTGGCTTTCTGTACAGCAGTGGCTTTCACTGCAATGTAAACCACTTAGATGCCTTATAGACCACATAGGCGATATATCAAATGCTAATAAAGATAAGACATCTATCCAATCACTCCTTTCCAATTAAACATATACCAAATGTACATTGAACTAGATCCACTCTATTTATGTTAACTTAAGATGATAAAACCTTATATTACGTGAAGATGATCAAATTGTATGCTAAACTTGATTCTCGTTATGTATGTTAACCTAAGATGATTAAACTGTACTGTACATATGTCAATTTATAACCTGTTTTTCTATGCATTATGGATAACAACCTTATAACCCATTCTGAGCTCGTTGGAGAGGATGGGATATAAATCAAACCAAATAAATAAATTTAAATGGCACGGTGGCATTTACAAAAAATGCTGACTACGGTGTTTGAATAGGGACCCAAATATATGTTGCTAAGTTGGATTAATTTGTTATTATCCTTAGGAAAATTCCCAGTAGAACAAGGTCATATTATGATCACACCAATCATAAAAAATGCTAAAGAACCCTCTAATATAGCATCAAATTTTAGACCTATCGCCGCCAAAATACTGGAAAGGTTAGTAAACGCTGAACTTACTATCTATCTGGAGCAATACAATATTCTTCATGACAACCAATCTGGTTTTCGGGCAGGCTACAGCACGGAAACAGTCATAGCTTCACTGATTGATCACTTGCACTCACTTTTTAGCTTAGGTTCAAGTGCTATGATTCTGCAACTTGGTCTAAGCAGTGCTTTTGATTTGGTGGATCATTCTATCCCTTTGTACTGTTTAGAATCCATCGGAATCTCAGGCAATGTCATGAATTGGTTCCGAGGATTCCTGGGAAAAAGATCTTACAAGGTGTTAAAGGATGATAAACTTTCTTATGGCTGGGCCAACCCGTGTGGAGTACCTCAGGGCTCCCCTTTGTCCCCTACCCTGTTTAACATCTATCTTGTTTCATTAGGTAACCTTTTGCAGAGTTTAAAGCTTAAATTCTTCATTTATGCAGATGACATCACTATTGTTATCCCGTTAAGCTCCTTTACTTATAAACTCTCTATCAATCATTTTAAATCAGGTGGAACTTTGGATGTCTGCTTATAGATTAAAATTAAATAAAGACTAAATTTTTTCTAGCAGCCCCTAATGATAAAATCAAGGCTACTATGATACAGATAAATGGGATGAATTATAATATTGAACAATCTCTAAAAATACTAGGAGTAACTTTAGATAAACATCTCACACTAGAAAAGCATTCTGATTTAGTGTTTAAGAAAAGCTTTGCAGTGCTCTGGAAACTCCGTACTATTAAAAAATATTTTGACGAAGTTTCCTTTCGCCTATTAGTCCAATCCTCTATCCTGAGTATTCTTGACTACTGCAATATTATATATGTAGGCGCTCCCAAGAAAATTAAGGGTGGTCCAGAACACAGCTGTCCGCCTTATTTATGGCCTAAAGAAATGGGAACACATCACCCCTTTCTATCAAAAACTCCATTGGCTGCCATTTGAATCCAGAGTTCTGTTTAAGTTCTCCTGTTTCTGTTACAAAATAACATTCGGTATGCTTCCGAGTTACCTAAACTCTCACTTTAATCTAAGTTATACAAATAAGAGTTCTCGAAGATTGCATCTGTTCGCCTATCCCTCAGTTAAATTTTACCAGTATAAAAGGTTTGGGGAAAGAATCTTTGCCTTTCAGGCAGCCAAACTAAATATTTGGCTTGCCCGGTATGTGTTAGAGGCCTCTTCTTAACTGGATTTTAGAAAACAGATAAAAACTCAATTATTTACTAGGCTAGGGTCTTAACACTTTTTATATTTTTTGCTATGTAAAATTCTTCGCATTCTTTTTATGCATTTTATAATTTTATGTATTTCTCTGTTTACTGGCTTTTAATTGCTGTTTTTATATAACTTGTACTGTTTGTATCTTATTCAATTGTTGTGAACCGCTTAGAACTCCATTGTATGGCGATATATAAAAATAAATTTATTATTATTATTATTTCTTGAGGGTTTTCCTTAAGAAATAGATATGTGAAAGCTTTCCATGAGCTATTTTTACCTTTGCTTCGTAACCATTGACTGCTTCGGTTTTATCTGTCCTCCAGCCCCAGAAGCCAGACTTCGTCCTAAAGAAAAGGCAACAAAGAGTGGTCTACTACCAATGTTTTTAAAATATTTTCAGTAAGATAAGGATAGGCCAGGGGTTCTCAAGTCAGCCCTCAGGACACACCCTGTCAGTCAGACTTTCAGGATATCCACAATGAACCCACATGAGATGCAGACAATGAAGGCAAATTCATCTCATGCATATTCATTATGGATATCTTGAAAACCTGAGTGGCTGAAAAGACAGACCTGCTATTTAGGGGCCTATTTTGACTGCTAAACAACGCTGGTTTGGCACTGACTATCCGTGCCTAGCTGGACATGTCGCCCGACATAGTGAGTTAGCAGCTAGCCATTAACTGGGATATTCAGTGGGAAATAACTGGTTATCTCCCGCTGAATATCCGCAGTTAGGCGCCGATATGGTATTTAACTGGTCAGGACCTGTTTGGATCATGAAAGAGCATAAGAAAAATAGTGGATAAAAAATATATCGTACCTGGGTGGATACAGGAAAACCAAAAAGGACCAACATGCATAAAAATAAAAAATGCCTTTAATAATAATAATAAAAAAACCTGTATCAAATCCCCTTCATATGGCACAAAAGCAGAATGGGCCAAGAGGAGCCAACACGGTCCATTTTCGGCACTATGCTTTCCTCAGGAGTCCCATATACTTGAGATCTGTGCACAGAATACAGGGCAAACGTTAGGTAAAATGGTATAGCTCAGGGGTGGGCAACGCCGATCCTCGAGGGCTGAAATCCATTCGGGTTTTCAGGATTTCCCCAGTGAATATGCATTGAAAACAATGCATGCAAATAGATAGCATACATATTCATTGGGGAAATCCTAAAAACACAACTGGAATTTGGCCTTTGAGGACTGGAGTTGCCCACCCCTGGTATAGCTTGATGTTGTTTGCTAGAGTCGGCAAGCAAACTCCCCTCCCCCTCCTCCTGCCTGCTCCAGGAAACTCAACATCAAGCTATGTCATAATAAAGTAGCTCCATCTTACCTGTATCATGCCAAAGATCGGTCTATTGTTGCTGTAAAATAATGTTGTCAGTGGCGTAGTAAGGAGGGGGGGGCAGTCTGCTCCGGGCACCATCTTGCTAAGGGCCTGGCACCCCTCTTCCTTCCCCCGTAATATAACATAACACTCACTTGTATACCGCAAATACCATTAAGTTCTATGTGGTTCACAAAGACTAATAATACAAATGAATAAACATCCAATTTCTAACTTCCAAAGTATTCCCTGAAAAGATAAGTTTTTAAGGCACGTCAAAATTGTTGATAGGAAATTGGGAGTATAAATGTGTGAGTTCAATCCCTAGTCCTTGAGGCTGCCTGGAAAGATAGTAATCGTTCCTGAAATTGCTTGTATTTACATCCTTTCATATTAATTTAGCCCAGTGGTCTCAAACTCAAACCCTTTTCAGGGCCACATTTTGGAGTTGGAGGGCCTCAGAAAAAAATAGTTAATGTCTTATTAAAGAAATTACAATTTTGCATGGGGTAAAACTCTTTATAGTTTATAAATCTTTCCTTTTGGCTAAGTCTTAATAATAATATTGTAATTTATAGCTAAAGAGACATATGATCAAGAAACTATTTCATTTTACTTTTGTGATTATGATAAACATACTGAGGGCCTCAAACTAGTATCTGGCGGGCTGCATGTGGCCCCCGGGCCGTGAGTTTGAGACCACTGATTTAGCCCGTCCTCCCAAAGGAGCCCAGAACAGGTAACAAGAGTACATTCACAGTATAAGCAGGACAAACTTTAGTGGGAACTACAGACTTGATAGACATGGGGGGGGGGTTAAATCTCAGCATTTACAGTATGGTCATAACATACAGGCTTAATGTGGTTTGAATTGCATCATTTTCCATATAGACATAGGGTGGTTTAAACTGTATAAGCAGGACAAAGTTTAGTGGGAAATACAGACTTGGTATAGCTCTTTCTGATGTCACTTCCAGGAAGTGACGTCAAAGGGCAAGCCGACACCAACGTGGGCATGCTGCTCATGCCGGAGACATCAAAAAGGTATACGGAAGGGGGTGCACGTGCAGCAGGGGAGTGGTGCCACCACCCTTGGGCGCTTCTCACCCTTACTACGCCACTGTGCTGTGTTGTGAAGACAAGCCTTATTATGCAATCATTTTCACTTGCAGTTATCTCCTGCTATACCATATACTATATTTGAGAGGACACACTTGCTATGCTTCCTTTTTTTCTTCATGCACGGTTCTCACGGTCCTTATCCAACTTAAAAATATTTTTTTTCCGTTTGTTGCTTCCTTGTGTTCAGAAATCAGATGTATTCATGTGTTTTATATTTTGTTTTTTTGAGGACTCCTGAGGAAGGCCTATTACACTGAAACATCGGCCATGTTGAAGCCAGTCTATATGTATTTACATTTTTATCCACATTTGAGACCGTGTATTATCAATAAACTGCCTGGCTTATCCAGATATTCTGGTCGTTTTCCCACTTCTGTTGTGCTTCCTTCTGGTTCCTGTGGGATATTTTTGGTTCCCCCTTTTTGTGTTACTATTTTCCGATGATCTGTCAGAAAGCTGGAGTTAAATTTGATGTCAAAATACAAAAAAATAAGCTAGCCTAGTGGTTCAGTGACTGCACTGTGTGCTGCTGTGTGTGTGTGGGGGGGGGAAGGGGGAGGGGAGGTCTTCTTTATATTGCATCTAGATTTTGCAAAACATGCTTTGAAAATATAGCCAATACCTGGGGCAGAATCTTCATCATTATGAGATTTTTATTTTAGATCCATTATCAATTCAGCTGAATTGTAGCACTGACGAATGACATGGAAATTGCTTTGAGGCACTGAGATCTTTTTCCTCCTTGCACAGTATTTCGGTCTATTCTATTTTTGTTTTAGGATGGTAATGTTAACGTTTTAGAAGTGGTTTGCCTACCTTTCAAAGGCAATATCTGCGGTGTCAAGGCACGTGTGAATAACAGGGGATGTTAGGCGCTTGGTTACTTCTCTCTCTGTCGGCTGCATGGAGTCCAACGTGATGCCCTGGATTTCCTGAGAGATGTCAAAACGTTCTTTGGTAACCGTTCTGTCGTCGTGGTTTATCTCCATCAGCTCTGCCCAGTTATCTAATCAAAGAGAGAGAGAGAGACTTAGCACATCATGCTGACAGAAAACGGATATCTGCAAATACACAGCATCAGCTGTGCTACACTAAAGATGGCTCTGGCTCTGGCAGGCTGTTCAAGCACTATCTATCTTAATGTTGTAGTTTTCCCTGTATCTCACCTTTGGCAAGCCTGAGGCCTGGCTAGGCCAAGAAACATCTTTTCGGAACAATACTATATTCTCTTTCAGAGCCCCCACCCTATGGAAGGTTCTCCCGTTGGATATCAGAGTGGAAGAATTGTTGGACAAATTTAAGACCAAACTAAAAACTCTCTTATTTAGGGACACATTTCTAACACGCCGCTCACAGTAATGAATACTAACCGCTTTTAAGAAGCGTCACCTCCCCCTTTGTTTTCTCCTTGCCCTCTTACCACCCTTATTTATTTTATCTCGATGTATTTTAGTCCTGCCTAACTCTTGATTCTCTTGTTTCTGTACGTTTATGTCTTATCTATTGAACATATATATTTTTTTATTTTTTACCTTCTTTTCAATTTTTTTTTTAGTATTGTAAACCGTCTAGGTACAAGTTACTAGACGGTATATCAAGTATAGAATAAACTTGGAAACTACCTTCATGGATTCTGCATGCCTTTCTGGAAACATTGTGTTAGCTGATGTCATCCATGGACATACTATCCACCTGCACTAGCCCTCCAGTCTATCTTGTGTGAAGCTACGGAGGAGAGAGTTTCACAGAAATACTGGAATGAGATAATCCTTGTCACTGTGTTTCCCTGAAAATAAGACCTACCCTGAAAATAAGCCCTAGCATGATTTTTGGGGTAGGTCTTAATATAAGCCCTACCCCCAAAATAAGCCCTAGTTAGATCACCTCCGAAGCCCCTCCCTGTGCCGTCATCAGCGATGTGGCACAGGGAAGGCCCCAGCGGGAAAAGGCTGTGAAGCAGCCTGTTTAGAGTGCTGCCGATGTTGCTGTTTGGAGGGAGGTATGTCGGTCTCGTGGCTGGAGGGTTGGCGTGGTTCTGCTGCATGGGGGGAGGGATAAAAGCTGTGCAAAGGTTCTGCTGCACGGGGGATGGGAGGGGGTCTAGAAAGATGCTGTGCAAGGGTTCTGCTGCACGGGGGGATGGGAGGGAGGGATAAAAGATGCTGCAGAGGGAAGGCACAAGGGGATTGGTGAGAGGGGAGGAAAGATGCTGCACATGTGGGGGCGAGAAAGGAAAGAGGAAGAATTGGGGTGGAGGAGAGGAAGGGAGAGATGATTGTTGTATATGAAAAAAAAATAAGACATCCCCTGAAAACAAGCCCGAATGTGTTTTTTGGGGATGTCTTAATATAAGACAGTGTTTTATTTTCAGGGAAACACGGTAACTACCTCATTAGCGAGGTATCCTGATAGCCATCTGGAAGTCCATCGGCCCGTCATTATGAGTGACTGTATATCACCTGCTGGACAGATGTATACAGTTCCTGATTGGACTAGAATTATCACCTGTGGCCCATCGGGGAAGAGCCAACATTGGGCTTTGGCGAAATATGGACCAGAAGAGACGACTACCTGGTGGCGTACGCATCTCTCTGAGGAGAGGGACATTGTCAGAAATGCCTATGAACTGTGTCTTTCCGTGTTAAGTTCAGTCCAAGAAAGAATTCAGGAGCTGATTATATACGGCTTCTACAAGACTGAGGATCCACCTGCTGTGCAGGGCCAGGACTTGTTGGACTGTACCTGATACTAACCTGGGGTTAGTATCAGCTAGAGCCCTGAAAAGAAACCAAGTCATCACCATCAGATGCTGAAGCTGCCGGACCTCTAATGGCGAGAACAGAACTTCTTCTGTAGTTCAGGGGCTGGTCAGTCACTTGCTTTGGCGTGCCAAGGGTTAGTTATTTTCCAGACACTTGGGGCTCCTTTTACAAAGGCGCGCTAAACCGCCGGACACGCTAGCTGCTACCGCCTCCTCTTGAGCAGGCGGTAGTTTTTGGCCAGCGCGGGGCTTAGTGCTTGATGAAAAGTCACGCGCGTTAACCCCACTAGCACGGCTTTGTAAAAGGAGCCCTTGGTCTATAGCTTAATATAGTTGCTTATTTGTTCTCTCTTCTCAGGAAAGTATTGTACTGTAACCAAAAATATACTTTGTGTAACCAACCCTTAGTCTATTTTGTAACATCCTTGCTAGACTTGTGACATTATTCTTTATTACAAGACAGCACTACATGAGCTTTAGGGCCACCTTAGGTGCAGTCAGAGAATGACACGGGGACAAAATTCATCACCGTTCCCACCCCATGAATAACCGCAGGAAACCATCCGTCATTTTTTAATGTCTTATCTCAATCTCAGTCCTTCTACACCAGTATTCTTCAATGCAAGGCTTGAAGGTCAGTGGTTATGCCCATTCATACTCAGATTCTTCCCTCTCTTCTTAAACAATGACACAGGGATGGTTTCCCATGGTTAACCGCGGGGAAAGGGACAAATTCTGTCCCTGTGTCATTCTTTACAAATACCTGGCAGAAACCCAAAGAGTAGCAACATTCCAGAGCTGAGATTGTGATGTCATAATGCCTCGGAGTCAACCTCAGCAGTGATGTCACAATGGCTTGATCCTATACTTGGCTCACATAAGAACTACCATACTGGGACAGACTGAAGGTCCATCAAGCCCAGTATCTTATTTCCAACAGTAGCCAACCCAGGTTCTGGTTCAGGTTCTTTAGTGTCTATCTTAACCTCAGTCCTTGTACACCAGCATTCTTCAATGCAAGGCTTAAGGGTCAGTGGCTGAGCCCATTCATACTCTGATTCTACCCTTTCTTGGGGATGGTTTCCCACAGTTATCCGAGGGGATGGGACTGCTGATGAATTTTGTCACTGTCATTCTCTAAGTCGTACTTCTTGTAGACAAGTCCAGAGCAATTACTATCTGAGCGATTTTCTGTATTGTAATTGCACCTATAATATGCTGCAGAGTGCTATTCTGTAGTGCTGTGTTTCTGGGGCACTGCAAACAGATAACATGGAATACGCTCTTCAGTCAAGCCAGGACCAATCACTCAAGCAGCTCTGTAAGCTTATACTTTTGATGATTGGTCCCAGCAGGGACATATGCACTGCTCAGTATATCAAATCCTGGAAGCAGATAACCTCCTTATCTCCTAGGATACAAAATAGTACGGTTTACTTGCAAGAAGACACTATGGGCTCCTTTTACGAAGTCGCGTTAGCGGTTTAACGCGCACAATAGCACGCGCTAATTTTCCGGCCGCGCTAGCTGCTACCGCCTCCTCTTGAGCAGGCGGTAGTTTTTTGGCTAGCGCAGGGGTTAGCGCATGCTAAAAATGTGCTTGCGAAACAGCCGCTAATGCGGCTTCGTAAAAGGAGCCCTATGGTTTTTTTTAATGGGTCATGGACTTTATATACCACCTTGAGTGGTTTACATAAACTATATGCAGATTTTTTTTCTGTTCCTAGTTGGCTCCCAATCTAAGTCACTAGAGTGACAGCAATTTGAAGACAGCAATAACATGTCCCAGGATACTAAGGGAGCTCAGAGAGGTTCTGGCGAGTCCTATTAAAGACTTGTTCAACAAATCTCTGGAGACGGGAGTGATTCCTGGGGATTGGAGGAGAGCGGATGTGGTCCCTATTCATAAAAGTGGTCACAGGGATGAAGCAGGAAACTACAGGCCGGTGAGCCTCACTTCAGTTGTTGGAAAAATAATGGAAGTGTTGCTGAAAGAAAGGATAGTGTATTTCCTTGAATCTAATGGGTTACAGGATCCGAGGCAACATGGCTTTACAAAAGGTAAATCGTGCCAAACGAACCTGATTGAATTTTTTGATTGGGTGACCAGAGACCTGGATCGAGGACATATGCTAGATGTAATTTACTTGGATTTCAGCAAAGCCTTTGATACAGTTCCTCATAGGAGGCTGTTGAACAAACTTGAAGGGCTGAAGTTAGGACCCAAAGTGGTGAACTGGGTCAGAAACTGGCTGTCGGACAGACGCCAGAGGGTGGTGGTTAATGGAAGTCGCTCGAAGGAAGGAAAGGTGACTAGTGGAGTCCCTCAGGATTCGGTGCTGGGGCCAATCCTGTTCAATATGTATGTGAGTGACATTGCTGAAGGGTTAGAAGGAAAAGTGTGCCTTTTTGCAGATGATACCAAGATTTGTAACAGAGTAGACACCGAAGAGGGAGTGGAAAATATGAAAAAGGATCTGCAAAAGTTAGAGGAATGGTCTAATGCCTGGCAACTAAAATTCAATGCAAAGAAATGCAGAGTAATGCATTTGGGGATTAATAATAGGAAGGAACCGTATATACTGAGAGAAGAGAAGCTGATATGCATGGACGGGGAGAGGGACCTTGGGGTGATAGCGTCCGAAGATCTAAAGGCGAAAAAACAGTGTGACAAGGCAGTGGCTGCTGCCAGAAGGATTCTGGGCTGTATAAAGAGAGGCGTGGTCAGTAGAAGGAAGGTGGTGTTGATGTCCCTGTACAGGTCATTGGTGAGGCCCCACTTGGAGTATTGTGTTCAGTTTTGGAGACCGTATCTGGCGAAAGACGTAAGAAGACTTGAGGCGGTCCAGAGGAGGGCGACGAAAATGATAGGAGGCTTGCGCCAGAAGATGTATGAGGAGAGACTGGAAGCCCTGAATATGTATACCCTAGAGCAGCGATGGCGAACCTATGGCACGCGTGCCAACAGTGGCACGCGAAGGCCTTGCAGCTGGCACTCACAGGGCCGCCATCAGGGCAGTACTACCAGGGGGTGCACAGGAGAGAGAGCTGAACGGGGACGATGGGGGACCTGCGGGGTTAAATATAACTCGAGCCGCGAGGCTCGTCTTCTACTCCGACTGCCCTGCTGCTCACACAGCCGATTGGAAATCTTCCCCGACGTCAGCGCTGACGTCGGAGGGAGGGCTTAAGCAAAGCCCGCCCTCCGACGTTAGCGCTGACGTCGGGGAAGATTTCCGATCGGCTATGTGTGCGCGCGGGACAGGCATGAAATAGAAGACAAGCCTACGCGGCTCGAGCTACATTTTGCTGAGAAAGTTGCTAAGATGGGATGGGAGACAAACGGGCAACATAAAAGGGGGAGGGAGTGCGTTTTGGACACAAGGCATGAACTTGGGAGAGAGGAAAGGAGGGAAAGAGATGCTGAGGTGGGGGAGGGAATGGGTTTTTGGACAAAGAAGGCATGAACTTGGGAGAGAGGAAGGGAGGGAAAGAGATGCTGAGGTGGGGGATGGAATGGGTTTTTGGACACAGAAAGCATGAACTTGGGAGAGAGGAAAGGAGGGAAAAAGATGCTGAGGTGGGGGAGGGAATGGGTTTTTGCACACAGAAGGCATGGACTTGGGAGAGAGGAAAGGAGGGAAAGAGATGCTGAGGTGGGGGAGGGAATGGGTTTTTGCACACAGAAGGCATGAACTTGGGAGAGAGGAAGGGAGGGAAAGAGATGCTGAGGTGGGGGATGGAATGGGTTTTTGGACACAGAAAGCATGAACTTGGGAGAGAGGAAGGGAGGGAAAGAGATGCTGAGGTGGGGTAGGGAATGGGTTTTTGGACACAAGGCATGGACTTGGGAGAGAGGAAGGGAGGGAAAGAGATGCTGAGGTGGGGGAGGGAATGTGTTTTTGGACACAGAAGGCAAGGACTTGGAGAGAGGAAGGGAGGGAAAGAGATGGTTGTGTACACAGGGAATAGAAGAAAGGAGAATTTTTGGTCATAGGGAGGGAGGGAGGTACAGACAGTGGCATACCAAGGTGGGGGTGGGGGCGGTCTGCCCCAGTTTTACGCCCCAAGGGGGTGCACAACTGGCCACCCTCCAGTGTTCTCCCTAGGCTGGCAAACTGCGTCTCTTTAGCCACTTGAGTGCCACCGCCGCCATTGGGAACAGGCCGGTGCCAAGTTCTCCCTGCTTTTCCCCTTGGGGCCGACCAACTCTCGCCACCCGCGTCAATTCTGATGTCGGAGAGGACATTCTGGGCCAGCCAATCGCTGCCTGGCTGGCCCAGAACGTCCTCTCCGATGTTAGAATTGACGTCGAGTGGCGAGAGTTGGTCGGCCCCGTGGGGAAGAGAAGCAGGGCGAACTCGGCGCCGGCCTGTTCCCGATAGCGGAGTGGCAGCCTATTCCCCAGTGGCGGTGGCAGCATTTTCCCAATGGTGGTGGCATAGGGGAGGGCAAGGAGAAAGAAAGAAAGGGGGGGACAGGGAGCCAAAAAAAAAAAAAAAAAGAAAGAGGGCTGGGTGAAACAAAGAAAAATGGGGCACGGAGAGAGAGAGAAAGACAGACATACAGAATGAAAGGGGGTATGGAGAGAGAGAAAAAGAAAGAAGGGGGCAGGGTGAAACAAAGAAAAAGTTTGGGGAGGGAATGAGGTCTGGAGGAGAGAAAGCATACAGGAGGCTGAAAAAAGGGAAGAAATATTGGATGCACAGTCAGAAGAATAAAGTGCAACCAGAGACTGATGAAATTACCAAAGGTAGGAAAATGATTTTATTTTCAATTTAGTGATCAAAATGTGTCCGTTTTGAGAATTTATATATGCTGTCTATATTTTGCACTATGGCCTCCTTTTACTAAACCGCTATAGCGTTTTTTAGCGCAGGGAGCCTATGAGCTTCAAGAGCAGCGTGGGGCATTCAGCGCAGGTCCCTGCGCTAAAAACCGCTATCACGGTTTAGTAAAAAGGGAGGGGGAATATTTGTCTATTTTTGTATAGTTGTTACTGAGGTGACATTGCATAAAGTCATCTGCCTTGACCTCTTTGAAAACCCGCGGAATATAAATGATAATTAACATTTTCTCTGCGTACAGCGTGCTTTGTGTTTTTAAAATTTTATTGTTGGTAGATCATTTTGACTTGGCCACAAAGGTAAGGGGGAGGGAGGGGAGCTGCTGAAAGAGTCTACCTTGACGTGGTTGCAGGCTTACAAATCTTTTGGTCAAAGAGTGCGGCGACAGAGAAAAGTATGTGTGTATTCGGCCCATGAATGAAATCATTAAAACATTATAAATTGCCAATAAATTGAAACGAAAACCAAAGGATTGTGAATCAAATTGATTCTCTGACAAGACAAAGATTCCAACCTTTAAAAATGATGTTACATAGTTCAGGCAACTTTATAAAGAGTTTTTAGATACTAAAATCTTGTTATTAAGGTTTAATTGACGTGCTGGCACTTTCAGGAAATTCTTTGGTTTTGTGCGGCAGTTTGGGCACTCGGGCTCAAAAAAGTTAGCCATCACTGCCCTAGAAGAAAGGAGAGACAGGGGAGATATAATTCAGACGTTCAAATACTTGAAGGGTATTAACGTAGAACAAAATCTTTTCCAGAGAAAGGAAAATGGTAAAACCAGAGGACATAATTTGAGGTTGAGGGCTGATAGATTCAGGGGCAATGTTAGGAAATTCTACTTTACGGAGAGGGTAGTGGATGCCTGGAATGCGCTCCCAAGAGAGGTGGTGGAGAGTAAAACTGTGACTGAGTTCAAAGAAGCGTGGGATGAACACAAAAGATTTAGAATCAGAAAATAATATTAAATATTGAACTAGGCCAGTTACTGGGCAGACTTGCACGGTCTGTGTCGGTGTATGGCCATTTGGTGAAGGATGGGCAGGGGAGGGCTTCAATGGCTGGGAGGGTGTAGATGGGCTGGAGTAAGTCTTAACAGAGATTTTGGCAGTTGGAACCCAAGCACAGTACCGGGTAAAGCTTTGGATTCTTGCCCAGAAATAGCTAAGAAGAAAAATAAAAAAAAATAAAAAAATTTTTAAATTGAATCAGGTTGGGCAGACTGGATGGACCATTCGGGTCTTTATCTGCCGTCATCTACTATGTTACTATGTCATAGAAACACAGAAACAGACGGCAGATAAAGGCCACGGCCCATCTAGTCTGCCCACCTCAATGACCCACCCTCTACCTTTCTCTGTGAACAGATCCCACGTGTCTATCCCATTTGACTTTAAAAATCAGGCACGCTGCTGGCCTCAATCACCTGAAGTGGAAGACTATTCCAGCGATCAACCACCCTTTCAGTGAAAAAGAACTTCCTGGTGTCCCCGTGCAGTTTCCCGCCCCTGATTTTCCACGGATGCCCCCTTGTTGCCGCGGGACCCTTGAAAAAGAAGATATCTTCTTCCACCTCGATGCGGCCCGTGAGATACTTGAATATCTCAATCATGTCACCCCTCTCTGCGTTCCTCGAGTGAGTACAGCTACAATTTATCCAGCTGTTCCTCGTAATGGGAGTTCCTTGAGAACCGAGACCATCCGGATGGCCATTCTCTGGACCGACTAAAGTCTCAGCACATCTTTACGGTAATGCGGCCTCCAGAATTGCACACAGTACTCCAGGTGGGGTCTCACCATGGATCTATACAATGGCATAATGACTTCAGGCTTACGGCTGACGAAACTCCTGCGTATGCAACCTATGATTTGCCTTGCCTTGGATGAAGCTTGCTCCACTTGATTGGCAGTCTTCATGTTCTCACTGACCATCACCCCTAAGTCTCATTCTGCTTCAGTTCTTGTCAGGATCTCACCATTACGGGTGTAAATCTTGCATGGATTTTGGCTGCCCAGGTGCATGACTTTGCATTTTTTGGCATTGAAGCTGAGTTGCCAGGACCTAGACCAGTGTTCCAGTAGGAGTAGGTCGTGCGTCATGTTGTCGGGCATTGAATTTATGTCTGTTGTGCTTTTGCCCACTACGTTGCTTAGTTTGGCATCATCGGCGAATAATGTTATTTTGCCTCGGAGCCCTTCAGTCAAGTCTCTTATAAAGATGTTGAATAGGATCGGGCCCAGGACTGAGCCCTGCGGCACTCCACTGATCACCTCCGTCGTTTCGGAGGGGGTGCCGTTCACCACCACCCTCTGAAGCTTACCTCCAAGCCAGTTCCCAACCCATTTCGTCAATTTGTCGCCTAATCCTATAGAACTCATCTTGCTCAGCAAACTGCAGTGTGGTACGCTATCGAATGCTTTACTGAAGTCCAGATATACGATGTCCAGGGACTCCCAACATCCAGCTTCCTCGTCACCCAGTCAAAGAAGCTGATCAGGTTGGATTGGCAGGATCTCCCCTTAGTAAATCCATGTTGACGGGCGGTCCCGTAGATTCTCCTCGTTCAGGATCATGTCCAATTGGCGTTTGATTAGAGTTTCCATTAGTTTGCACACTATTGATGAGAGACTCACTGGTCTGTAGTTTGCCATCTCCATCTTGGAGCCTTTCTTGTGGAATGGAATGACGTTAGCCGTCTTCCAGTCCAACGGGACGTTACCCGTACTAAGGGAGAGATTGAAGAGCGCGGATAACGGTTCCACCAAGACATCACACAACTCCCTGAGCACCCTGGGGTGTAGGTTGTCAGGCCCCATTGCCTTGTTAACCTTAAGCTTTAACAGCCCGCAGTAGACACCGCTGGGTGTAAACTCAAAATTACTAAACGGGTCAACTGCGTCAGCCCTTGTCTGTAGCTGAGGGCCGAGTCTTGGCGCCTTGCGGGTGAAGACTGAGCAAAAGTATTCATTAATAGTTGGGCTTTTTCCGAGTCTGTTTCTACATAGTCTCCGTCTGGTTTCCTAAGACGTACTATCCCGCCTGAGTTCTTATTTCTGTCACTGATATACCTAAAGAAGGATTTATCTCCTTTCAGGATGTTCTTCGCTAGAGACTCCTCCATGCGGAATTTGGCCTCCCTTACTGCTGTTTTGACGTCTTTTGATTTGGCCAGATAGACTTCCCTAGAGTCCTGTTTCCCTGATTGTTTGTAAGAGATGAAAGCTTTTTTCTTCTCCTTGATGAGGTCCGAAATCTCCGCAGAGAACCACTGTGGCTTATTGTTCCTTCGCCGTTTACTTACTGATTTAACATAGTGTTTAGTCGCTTCTTGTATTGTGGCTTTCAAAATCGACTACATTTCTTCCACGTTATCGGTTTCTGCTTGGCTTTGTAACGCCTGGTGAACGAAGTCTCCCATTTCTTTGAAGTTTGTGTCCTTGAATTTGAGGACCTTGGTCAGTGTGGTAGATTTAGTGAAACCTTTCTTGAGATTGAATCATACCATGTTGTGGTCACTGGAGGCCAATGTGTCACCCACCGAGACCTCTGTGACACTTTCTCCATTGGTAAGTATCAGGTCCAGTATTGTCTGATCTCTTGTTGGTTCCAACACCAGTTGCCTGAGTCTTGCTCCCTTCATAAAGTTTAATAGCTTCTTGCTGCTGCCGGAAGCAGAGGAAAGCGTGTCCCAATCCACATCGGGCATGTTGAAGTCACCTGTTTAGGTGTTATTGAGAGCGTGCAGATTGGATTATGTCTCAAATTTTCAGTTTATAGCTGTAATTTATTTATTTACTGAAATGTATAGTGCATATGGCACTGATTCTAAATGGGAACATAACTTTGTATCAGCACTGTAATATATTATGCTCGTATAGACTGCCCAGTATCTGGCATGTCATGGAACGTAGTCTCGCGTGATACATCACAGGACAGAAAATGAGAGACAGGTGAAATGGAGATAAAAACTGCAGAGGAAGTGGAAGATAAAGAACATCAGCAGGGTATGTAGGAGACACTTCACCAAGTTTCCCTCAGCTTGATAAAAGTAACTTTCAAGGGACAGAGATGTCTGGATGCTCAGTTTAGAAGTAGGAAGCAGCAGACAGACTAGATACTGTCTAGCACCAAAGCCTCCAGATAGAATTCCTCTGCACTTTCTAATCCATTTCCATGTTCTTAAAGAAATTGACATTAGGGCTGTGGTCTCAAACTCGCAGCCGGGGGGATACTTGTGGCCCTCCAGATACTATTTTGAGGCCCTCGGTATTTTTATCATAATCAAAAAAGCAAAATAAAACAGTTTCTTGATCATATGTCTCTTTAGCTATAAAATTACAATATTATTTTTAAGACTTAGCCAAAAGGAAAAATTTATAAACTATAAAGAGTTTTACCTCATGCAAAATCGTCATTTCTTTAATAAGACATTAACTTTTTTTTTGAGGCCCTCCAAGTACCTACAAATCCAAAATGTGGCCCTGCAAAGGGTTTGAGTTTGAGACCACTGCATTAGGGTATTTGAGGTATTTTTCCTCATTTTTTAAATTTGATCATTACCGTAAAGTTCATTGGGTTTAAGTGTCACTTTTTCTTTTTTTTTTACACCAGTGTTTCCTTTTTTGATTTTTGAATTACTCCTTAGTATATGCCACAGAAAATGGTTTGTGAGAACTCTCTTCTGAAAAGTATAGGCACTCTAAAAGATCTCCCTGATCTGTATCCTACTCCAGCCCCTATTCCAAATTAGCTTTGTGAGATGTGCAAACCACACATCCTAGCTTTCTGAAAACTATAAAAAGAAAGAAAGATGTTTCGGGTGGCCCCATAACTCAGTGGCAGTGCCGGATACTGAGGTTCAACTCTCGTGTTCACTTGGGCTACCGTTTCTGCATTAACCCTTTTTAACTGAAGTGTGGAACAGAGGTCTGGAGGACACTTCCCAACCTCCCGTGGTCAGCAAGGGTCTCTGTGTTGTCAGGGCATACTGTGTGAGGAGATGGGTGTGCTACAAGAGCGAGGAGTCTCGCTGCTTACCTTCTTCCTTAAAAATATAGCTGTGCTTCCCTCTTATCCAGCTCATGTTTTCAAAACCCAATAACGTGGCATCAACTCGCAGCTTGGCACCACTTTTCCATATGCGACAGATATCATTCGGACACATCCGGGACAGCAATGGAACTGTTGCAAAACCAATCCAAAAAAAAAAACAATCAAAAACAAGTACAAAATCATCTCATAATTACTACACTTCCCCCTCCCCATTCGCGGTTTCTGCACTCGCGATTTCACATAATCACGATTTTTTTCTGAGGAGGGGGAAAAATTTTTAAAAAACTTATTTTTTACCTCCCTGCCGCCTTCTCGGCCTTACCTGGTGGTCTAGAGGGCTTTCGGGGCAGGAGCGATCTTCCTACGCTCCTGCCCCGTGCAGATCGCCATGAGGAAATGGCTGTAGGGAGTTCCCCAGCCTAGCTTTTGCGTAACTTCAGCCTCTAAAGCACAAAAGGGATCTTGGGGGCGTTTACAGGTAGTGGTAACAGCTACTGAGAATCTTATACTAATGCACTACAAAGAAGCTCGTTAGTATTAAAATGAGTATCTTTTAAGGCAGGTCTTTTAAGGCTACTTTTAAAGAATTGGAAAAATTGGGATAAATTAAGTTACTCATTCTGGTGGGAATCCCTATGTTATATTTTCAAAATGGAAAAGTTTATGGCCATTCAGAGGGGTTATTATAAAAAATTTATGGAAGTGTGGGAACCATTAACTAAATATTGTAAAGATTAATCTAATTGTTTAATTGTGGAAAATGTGCACATCCAGGGTGGGTGGGGGGTATGTTTTTGGCATTTGATAAGAAGTAAAGAAGGGTTGATTATAAGTATTTTTATCAGATGTTTTTAAATTGGAAGGGGATGAGAGAAAATAAGTCTTATCTTTCTTTTATTAAGTATATTGTGCTGTAATGATAATAACATATGTAAATGCATCATTTGTTGTGCACAATTGAAGTTTCAAAAATGAATAAAGAATATTAAAAAAGGCAGGTCCAAGCTCTCGTAACTTTACTTTCCTGTCAGTGCCTGAGCACTGACTGTCTAAGGCACTGACAGGAAATTAATTAGCAGAGCTCAAACCCACAAAACATCCCCAGGGGTCTCAACCATCCCCCAAAGCCACAACACAGAGAACCCCCCTCTCCCGCTGCTCCGAACATTTAAAAAATGTCTTCAGATTCCCCCTCATAAGAATTGCTGCTGCTGGGTTAGACCAGTGGTCCATCATGCCCAGCAGTCTGCTCATGCGGCGGTCCTCCGGTCAAAGACCAGCGCCCTAACCGAGACTAGCCCTATCAGCAGGAACTTGTCTAACTTTGTCTTGAATCCCTGGAGGGTGTTTTCCCCTACAACAGACTCCTGCTAATTCCCCCCCCTACTGCTGCTCCCGAGTCTTCCAAGATTCATTCCCCTCATCCCTCCCGACGATCCCCTCTGAGCCTTCAAAAAAAAAAAAAAAAAAAAATGGCCATTGTGGTCTGATAGCAGACCTGATTCTCCTTGCCGCCCTCAAACACCCCCCCAATTCATCCCTTCTGCTGAGCCCCCAAGAGAACCCTGGTGGTTTAGTTGGCTGAAATAGTCCCTCCCCAGCTCAAGGAACCTCTCCCCCTTCACCTCACTGTATGGGCCAGAACCCTCCTGACACTGGCAGCAAGAATGCTCACTCCCTCCTGCTTCAGGGCTGGCCTCTTCAAAATGGTGGACCTGCCTCTGCTTGGTGCATCCTAGGATGAACTAGGAGGGGCCTAAAAGCAATGTTACTTACCGTAACAGTTGTTATCCAGGGACAGCAGGCAGCTATTCTCACTAGTGGGTGATGTCATCAGACAGAGCCCCGGTACGGACGTCTCACAAGCACGTGTTGCTTGTAGAAACTTAAAGTTTCTAGATGCCCGCACCGCGCATGCGCCGGTGCCTTCCTACCCGGAGATCCGGGCGTGTCTCCTCAGTTCAGGTGGCTAGCCTGAGAAGCCAACCCAGGGGAGGTGGGTGGGACGTGAGAATAGCTGCCTGCTGTCCCTGGATAACAACTGTTACGGTAAGTAACATTGCTTTATCCCAGGACAAGCAGGCAGGTATTCTCACTAGTGGGTGACCTCCAAGCTAACCTCAGTGGGATGGAGGGGGAGTTGGCGACTTAAGAGAATAAATTTTTCAATACTGTTTGGCCAAACTGTCCATCCCGTCTGGAGAGGGTATCCAGACAATAATATGAGGTGAATGTGTGAACCGAGGACCAGGTGGCAGCCTTGCAAATTTCCTCGATTGGTGTTGATCTGAGGAATGCTACTGAGGCTGCCATTGCTCTGACCTTATGGGCTGTGACCTTACAAGGAAGTGATAATCCAGCCTGGGCATAGCAGAAAGAGATACAAGCCGCCATCCAATTAGAGATGGTGCGCTTCGATACGGGTCTTCCCAACTTGTTAGGATCGAAGGAGACAAAAAGTTGAGGAGTGGTTCTGTGTGGCTTGGTGCGATCCAGGTAGAAAGCCAAGGCACGTTTACAGTCTAGAGTGTGAAGGGCCGATTCTCCGTGGTGAGAATGAGGCTTAGGGAAGAATACTGGAAGTACAATGGATTGGTTGAGATGAAATTCGGAGACCACCTTAGGCAGGAATTTCGGGTGAGTGCGGAGGACCACCTTGTCATGATGGAATACTGTGAATGGTGGATCCGTCATCAATGCCTGGAGTTCGCTGACTCTGCGAGCGGACGTAAGGGCTACAAGGAAAAGCACTTTCCAGGTGAGATACTTAAGAGGGGCCCTGTTGAGTGGTTCAAACGGGGGCTTCATGAGATGGGAAAGGACTACATTGAGGTCCCAAACTACTGGGGGTGGTTTGAGAGGAGGGTTAACATGGAAGAGTCCTTTCATAAATCTGGCGACCACCGGATGGGCCGAGAGGGGTTTCCCTTGTAGGGGCTGGTGGAACGCCGCAATAGCGCTCAGGTGGACTCGTATGGATGTGGACTTGAGCCCAGATTGAGATAGGTGTAGGAGATAGTCCAGAATGGAGGATAAGGAAGCTCGCTGAGGTTCCTTTGACTTAGAAACACACCATGAGGAGAATCTGGTCCATTTCTGGGAGTAGCATTGTCGAGTGGCGGGCTTCCTGGAAGCTTCCAAGACCTCCCTCACTTCTTGTGAGAATTGGTGAGGGGTTACGTTGAGAGGAACCAAGCTGTCAGGTGGAGAGACTGCAGGTTGGGATGAAGTAGTGATCCTTGATGTTGAGTAAGTAGTGAAGGAAACACTGGAAGTGGTACTGGTTCCCTGCTGCTGAGTTGAAGTAGGAGGGAGAACCAAGGTTGTCTGGGCCACCGAGGAGCTATTAGAATCATGGTGGCCCGTTCGAGTTTCAGCTTGACCAGGGTCTTCTGGATCAGCGGGAATGGTGGGAACGCATATAGAAATCGTTTCCCCCAGTTCAGTAGAAAAGCATCTGCCTCGAGGCGATGTGGAGTGTAGATCCTGGAGCAAAACTGAGGCAGTTTGGAGTTGTGGGGAGCCGCAAAGAGGTCTATCTGAGGCGTCCCCCATTGCGTGAAGATTTGGTGAAGGGGTCTGGAATGGAGAGTCCATTCGTGCGGTTGTAGCAGACGGCTTAGTTTGTCTGCTAAGACGTTGTTCTCCCCTTGGATGTATACTGCTCTGAGTAGGGCGTTGTGGCGCACCGCCCAGTCCCAGACTCGTAGAGCTTCCTGGCAAAGGAGGGCCGAGCCCGTGCCTCCTTGCTTGTTGATATAATACATGGCGGCCTGATTGTCTGTGCGAATGAGGATTACCATGTCGTGGAGTAGGTGTTGGAAAGCTTGGAGCGCATTGAAGATGGCTCTGAGTTCCAGTAGATTGATTTGGTGTAGTCTTTCCGCACTGGTCCAGAATCCTTGGGTGCGGAGACCCTCCAGGTGGGCCCCCCATGCATAATTCGACGAATCGGTTGTGAGAACTTTCTGATGGGGGGGAGAGTGCATCAGCAAACCTCTGGATAGATTCGAAGAGGTCATCCACCAAAGTAGAGACTGCCGAAGAGCAGGTGTGACTAAGATGCGTTTGGATAGTGGATCGGACGTCTGATTCCACTGTGATGCCAGGGTCCACTGGGGGATCCTGAGGTGGAGTCTGGCAAAGGGTGTCACATGTACTGTGGAGGCCATATGGCCCAGGAGCACCATCAGTTGTCTCGCCGGTAGGGTTTGGCGAGTAGACACCAACTGGCAGAGATGAAGAAGAGACTCCATGCGTTGCAGAGGCAGGAATGCTCGGAGTCGGGTGGTGTCCAGGACCGCTCCGATGAAGGGGAGGGACTGGGTGGGTTGTAGATGAGACTTGGAGAAGTTGATCTCGAAGCCCAAATTCTGGAGGAAGTAGGTTGTAGCCAAGGCCGCCGAAGTGACCTCTGGGGCTGACGGGGCCTTGATGAGCCAGTCGTCGAGGTATGGGAACACCTGTAGACCCCTGTCCCGGAGTGCTGCGGCCACTACCACCAGGCACTTTGTGAAGACTCTGGGGGACGAAGATAGGCCGAATGGTAGCACTCGATACTGTAGGTGCAGATTTCCCACCCGAAATCTGAGGAACTTTCGGGAGGCCGGGTGAATGGGGATGTGAGTGTAGGCCTCCTTGAGATCCAGGGAGCATAACCAGTCGTTCTGCTCGAGGAGGGGGTATAGAGAAGCCAAAGTCAACATGCGAAACTTCTCTTTGACCAGGAACTTGTTGAGGGCCCGAAGGTCTAAAATGGGTCGCAGGTCGCCCGTTTTCTTCGGGACGAGGAAGTACCGGGAGTAAAACCCTCGGTTCAATTGGTCTGACGGGACCGGCTCGACAGCCCGAAGCTGAAGTAAGGTTTGGACTTCCTGAAGAAGAAGGGCGGTCTGCGTCGAGCTTGAAGGATACTCTCTTGGAGGATGGTCCGGGGGGACCCGGTGGAATTGAAGAGAGTATCCTTCTCTTATGATGGTGAGGACCCATAGGTCCGTGGTTATGGCCTCCCATCGATGGTAAAAAAGATGGAGGCGGCCCCCTATGGGAGAGGCCGAGGTTATGCTCCCGGGAGGGGCGTCAAAAGGGCTGGGGAGCCTTAGGTACAGCCGGTGGCTGAGGTTTTTGCTGAGACTTCTGGGGAGGTTGTCTCTTCGCAGGCTGTCTCGCAGCAGGCGTTTGTCTGGGCATGTAACGCCGCTGGTAAATCAGGGGTGGCCTGGAAGGTCGAGACTGTTGAGGTTTGGGTTTGGGCCGCAGGATGGATTGAAAGGATTTTTCATGATCCGACAGCTTCTTGGTAACAGTTTCGATAGACTCATCGAACAGGTCAGCTCCAGCACATGGTACGTTGGCGAGTCTGTCCTGTAGGTTGGGATCCATATCGATTGTACGGAGCCATGCCAGGCGACGCATAGCTACCGCGCTTGCGGCGGCGCGTGCCGAGAGTTCGAATGCATCGAAGGAGGATTGCATCAGCTGGAGGCGTAATTGGGAGAGGGAGGCTACCACTTCCTCGAACTCGAATCGAGCTTGGTTGTCTATGAACGGAGTGAACTTGCGGAGCACCGGCAAGAAGAACTCCAGATAGGAAGAGAAAAAGAAATTGTAGTTTAGCACCCGTGACGCCATCATGGAGTTTTGGTAGAATTTTCTACCAAATTTGTCCATCGTTCTCCCCTCTCGGCCCGGCGGTACAGAGGCGTAGACCTGGGAGGGGTGAGAGCGTTTAAGGGAGGACTCGACCAGTAGGGATTGGTGGGAGAGTTGAGGGCCCTCGAACCCTTTATGGTGCACGATGCGGTATCGAGCATCGAGTTTGCTGGGGATCGCCGGTATGGAATACGGTGTTTCGAAGCACTGCATGAAGGTCTGGTCCAGTAATTTATGCAAGGGGAGCCGAAGCGACTCCGTTGGAGGGTTAGGTAAATGCATGGTGTCCAGATACTCTTTGGAGTATCGGGAGCCCGTGTCAAGGGTCACATCCAGATCATCCGCCATTTGTCGGAGGAATGATGAGAAGGACAATTGTTCCGCCAGCGTCGGTCTGTGGGACGGGCTGGAGGAGGAGGAGGCCTCCAGGTCCGTGGACATCGGGGAGTGACAAGGAGAATCGGGCACCGGTGTCTCCTCGTACTCCGGGCCCCCCGGAGGGGACACCTCTGATGAGGAGTATCCCCTACGTTGCAGTTTTTTCTGCGGTGACACCTCCGAATGGCGTGAGGAGTGCCAGGATGAGTGTCTCGATCGGTGCCCGTCTCGGTGGCGGGACGGGGATCGGGATCGTCTGTGCATCGCATGGTCTCCCGAGGCCCCCAAGTGGATAGGGCTGGAAGCGGTGGATCGCAACTGGGTTTGCGATGCGGGTTCTTGCGATGCTACCCAAGTCTGGTAAGGAGTGCGGAAGAACTCTTCCTGACTATGCCCAGGGCTTCGAGTATCGATCGGAGGTCTGGTCCCATGTTGGCGCGGAGGCGTAATGGGTTCTAATGGCGGCATATCGGTAAGCGAGGCTTGCCGCGTGGGCATCGCCGCCCTCCCCCGTTCGTCCTCGTCGGTTGTCGAGGTCGAACGGTGTGGGGGAGGGGGAGGGGGCGGACCGCCCCTTTGGACCGGTACCGGGAGGTCACCCTGTATGGCAGCGATGAGCCCGGGTCCGATGGTCTGCATGAGCTCAACGAATTGAGCTTCCAGCACGGACCGTAGCGAAGCCGATAAGGAGGGATCCGCACCGAAAGGGGGTCCTCCTGCACGGACATCGCGCTCCTTCGAGGCCGAGTGCTTCTGCTTAGTAGCTTTCGGCACTTTGATGACCATTGGTGGCACTGTGGAAGGAAGAGGTACCTGAACCGAGGAGACCGGGGCAGGCACCGACGTCGAGCTCGTGGATGGTGTCGGGGTGAGCGATGCCGGTTTCACCACACTCGATGCAGGAGGGGTCGATGCCGGTTTCGCCCGAACCGGGGAGGTATCAGATGAAGTGGAGGCTGAGGGATCCTTAGCTGCGTCCATCTTGAACATCGATTCCCACAATAGGCAACGCCGCTTGAATGAGCGTGCCGTAAGGGTAGAGCAAGGCCTGCACGATTTCGGGATGTGGTCAGGGCCCAAACACTGCAAACAGCGCCAGTGAGGGTCCGTGAGTGAAATCGCGCGTTGGCACTTGCTGCACTTTTTAAACCCGGTGATTGGCCGGGACATAGGCCGGAAAATCTCCGCCGCGAGGTCGAAGCCAGTGGGCCTGAGCCACGTGGCCGGCCCGTTCGACCCGCCGGAGGAAATAATCTTCTTTTTTTTTTTTTTTTTTTTTTTTTTACTGAAAAAGAAAAGAACTGTTAACTGTAATTAAAAGAAAGCGAAAACGCGGACAAGGAAGGCAAATTTAACTGAATTCAGCTAGCGCATGATGAAGTTGAACTTCTCAGCTCCGCGGAAAAGAAAGAACTGAGGAGACACGCCCGGATCTCCGGGTAGGAAGGCACCGGCGCATGCGCGGTGCGGGCATCTAGAAACTTTAAGTTTCTACAAGCAACACGTGCTTGTGAGACGTCCGTACCGGGGCTCTGTCTGATGACATCACCCACTAGTGAGAATACCTGCCTGCTTGTCCTGGGATAATACCATATAAGGATGCACTGGGCAGAGCAACCATTTTGAAGAGGCAGGCCCTAAGGCAGGAGGGATTGGGCATCCCTCCTGCCGGTCTTCTAAACAAGGTACAGGGAACAGTCGGGGGGGGGGGGGGAGGTCATAGCCTGTACAGTCAGGTGGGAGGAGGGTATTTAAGCTGGAGGGGGGAGGGAATTTCTCTGGCACTGTAGCTTTACGGTGCTAGAGTTTTGTGCATCTGGCCCTGGCTGTAGAGTCTGGAACACCCTTGCATCTGCTGCAGTCCTGAGGATCATGTTCTATTTTTCTAACGTTTGAAGAATATTTGCATTGAAACAATAGAAAGTGGAACCCACTCACCCAATTACTGATTTTTCTCTGGTTCTTCAGTTCCTTTGTGCTCTGGAGTCACACTGACTGAAGCAGTTTATCTTGTTGGGCAGATTGGATGGACCATGCAGGTCTTTATCTGATGTTCTCTACTAAGCTATTCAGGTCAATATTCAAACGGAAATATCCAAATAACCAGATAACTACCAGTTATCCAGGCACAATTTTCAAGTTGTGATTAATATTTTTATGGGGGGGTGTCGGTGATCACTGGGGTAGTGTGTGTGGGGGGGTCTGTATTATGTGTTTACAGTGCTTATCTGGTCATTTTAGGTGGGTTTTGTGACTTAGACCATGTTTTAAATGGTCTAAGTCACAACGTCCAAGTTCCATCGATCCTGTGCTGTATAACTTTTGGTTATACATGCAGTACGACTAAGTCTAAGCCTGCCCACTTCCCGCCCAAATCCCGCCCTCGACACTCTTCCTGACACGCCCCATTTAGCTATGGTCATTCAGCGGCACTATGAAGGCCTAGGTCATTTATAAATACATCCAAAACCCAGTTTTATTATCGGCACTTGGACGTTTTTGACTGATGATCGTCCAAGTGCCATCTTAGGCCGGTTTTTGGACGTTTTTCTCTTTCAATTATGAGCCCCCCACTGTATATCATTCCATCGCTATTATACTTACCCCAACTTGTAAACTCCCACTTCATTTCCATATAAAAGTCAGGCGCCTGAGACAAAACAAAACACAGCGCAGGTAAAGAATGAAGACAAGCAGGAAAGGAATACAGCCTGCTTTCTAAGATGAGAGAGAAAATGGTGATCTGAAGCTCCTTGGACCACCTTCTACAGATAATATAGAGAAAGGTCCCTCTGGTGAGAGCAGAGAGCTTAAGTCAGAAATTCATATCCCTTTCAGGCAAGTTTTATCTAGTTAAATCTTCTTTTTTCAAATGCGACTCTTATGCAGATTGAAACCAATGTTATCAAATTATGATTTTAGAACTGTGGTTCAAAGTATGATATAAGTAAATAATGAATCCAAAAAACCTCACAGTATGCCACTTTTTGGACCATTTTCTTTTTTGAAAATGAGCTCCATAGTTACACATATTTGCACATAGAGGTGATTAGAGCTGGCTGCGTCTTGAGGGTAGTGAGCACCCGACTCTGGCACCTTGTTGAAAAGCCTGTATGTATATAGGTATGAAAAGCCAGCTGGTATATTCTGAGACTTCATCTCCTCCTCTATATTTAAAGTTGGCTATATTACTTGGGATCTTTTTGGATTTATTTCTGTGATCGAGTTGAGCATTTTTATCTTAATTTTGGATACACTGATTGTAAATAAACCTTCTCTTGACACAGTTCCAACATTTTCACTGAGTGGTAACTGAGTACGATGGAGGATTTTTGGGGGGAGGGTTTTATTTACTACTACTATTAATTATTTCTATAGCGCTACCAGAGAAAGTTTGGGTGGCTCTTGGGAACCCTTTCCCTCAGTGCTGCTCTGTTCCCTTCCCAGACCTGAACATTAGAGAATGACACGGGGAAAAAATCTGTCCCCGTCACTGCACCGTCCCCGGCCCACCATCCTCTGCACCGCTCCGTCACCGCCGTTCCCTTCACCGCCCTGTCACCGTCACCGCTATCCCTTTCACTGCCCCGTCACCGCCACTGCCATCCCATTCACTGCCCCGTCACCGTCCCCGCAGCATCCATATAAGCCTCAGTACTGCGAAAAACCATGAAGACAGAAGAGAGTTCTGCCACTACTACTACTGCACTGAGAATCTGTTTCAGTGCCTCTGTCCTGTAGTAAAAACAGAACATAAAATAAATCAATTAACTTGTCCTCCCTTTCAATGACGTGTCCCCCATGTTCACCTATAGCTCGAATCAGGTCAATTGTGCACACTAAAAATGCAGGAGGATCTGGAACGTGAGCGCAGGCAGGCAGTGATACAAAAATAGCAGACACCCGACCGACTGCAGAGTTCCGCCATCTCCCTCCCTCCATTTCACCTTAGATGTAGAGTATGCCGGCTTTCTTTTTCGCCCAGCCGCATGTGCGGGTGCTCATTTGTTCAATATTCTCCTCTGACGCAACCGGAAACAGGAAGTTGCAAGAGAGGAGAAGATTGATCAACGCGAGCGCGGCTTTTTGAACGCATTCGGCTGGGCGAAAAAGAAAGCCAGCATACTCTACATCAGTGTTTTTCAACCTTTTTACACCCGTGGACCGGCAGAAATAAAAGAATTATTTTGTGGACCGGCAAACTACTAAGACTAAAATTTTAAAACCCTGTTTCCGCCCCAGCTCCGCAAGCTCAGTCACCTCAGTAACTATAGAAAAATATACAAATATAGTGCAAAATATAGACAGCAGATATAAATTCTCAAAACTGACACATTTTGATCACTAAATTGAAAATAAAATCATTTTTCCTACCTTTGCTGTCTGGTGATTGATTTCATGAGTCTCTGGTTGCGTTTCCTTCTGTCTGTGTATCCTTTCTTTCATTTCTTTCTTTCTGCACTCAGGCCCAAGAATTGTCCCTTTCTATTCCCTCCCTCTTTCCTTCCTTTGTCCTTAGTGCCCCCGGTGCCTCCTTCCCATGTCTTTAGTGCCCCCGGTGCTTCCTTCCCATGTCCTTAGTGCCCCTTCCTGTCTTTAGTGCCCCCAGTGCCTCCTCCCCATGTCTTTAGTGCCCCAGTGCCTCCTTCCCATGTCCTTAGTGCCCCTTTCTGTCTTTAGTGCCCCCAATGCCTCCTTCCCATGTCTTTAGTGCCCCCGGTGCCTCCTTCCCATGTCTTTAGTGCCCCAGTGCCTCCTTCCCATGTCCTTAGTGCCCCTTTCTGTCTTTAGTGCCCCCAGTGCCTCCTTCCCATGTCTTTAGTGCCCCCGGTGCCTCCTTCCCATGTCTTTAGTGCCCCTAGTGCCTCCTTCCTATGTCCCTCTCACTGTCTTCCACACTTTATCCCACCCTCACCCCCACCCCCGAAGCCTGCCTGCCTGCCTGTGCCTGTCTACCTTTCTCCCTCCCTAGCCAAAGCCAGCCTGCTGCCTCCCTGCCGCTAAAAAAAAAAAAGCCTCCCTTCTTTTCCTTTTCTCTTACCGCCATGCTGCAGCTGCTAAAGCCGGAAGTCTTCTTTCCGACTCAATTCTGAAGTTGGAGAGGACGTTCTGGGCCAGCCAGGCAGCGATTGGAAAGGCTTTAGTAGCTGCAGCATGGCGATAAGAGCAGGAGAAAAGGAGAGGCTTTTTTTTTTTTTCTTCGCGCGGACCGGCAGAAATTCAACCGGCGGTTGCTCTTCAGTTCAAAGGTGAGGTGGAGAGAGGGAGATGGCGGGGACCGCGCGATCTTGATTGCCTCACTGCGGGGACAAGTCCATTCACTGCTCCACGGGGCGGTGAATGGCCTTGTCCCCGTCCCGCAGAGGCCACTATTTTTTGTTCCCCGTTTCGGCAGGTTACCCGCGGCTAAACGCGGCTAGCCACGGGTAACCGCCACCGTGTCATTCTCTACTGAACATACCACCTCCAAAGCACACCCAGGCCCAGGCTACTTTACTCCTATCAGTTGCTCTTACATTGGATAAAACATGGCTATTGAAGTTATATTTTAAAAATAAACACAAGGAATTTCTGGGATTGAAAGTTCAAATGTTTCCTGATTTGGCCAGGGACACACAGAGGCGTCGAAAGGAATTTTTATTGTTAAGACCAGCAATTACTGACCTGGGAGCAACCTTTTTTCTCTGATACCCTTGCAAATGTATTGTTCATTATAAGTTGCATAAATTTGTTTTCTTTGAACCCTCACAACTGACAACATTCCTGTCTCTGTCAAGACTGGAGAAAGCTCATAATGTATGATGTATAGATGACTGCCTTACTACAGTTCTACCTATTACTGTTTCTTTCTTCTTTTGTACCTGATTGCTTTAAATTCCGTTTGATTTAATCTTGGATCCTATATGAGGACTTGAGCGTGATTTAAGACAGAATTTATTTTTCTTTTGAAATTTAATATGTTGGATGTTTCTTTCTTTATTGAATCTTGCTTTTCTGTACAAGTTTAAACTTGATTGATTATAATTGAAAATTTATAAATATAAATTAAAAAAAAAAAAGAAATTGGTGTTGCAAGGTTCCCTAATATATCAGGATGGAGTGGTCTGAAATCCAGGAGTGGCCCAAAATATCCAGTGTGGAACTGGGAAACCTGGCATCTCTGCTAAATCATGGAACCAGCCTGAAATTCCAGCAGAATATACACAACCTGAATCTGCAAACATACAGGCATGAGAAGAACTTCCTCTATGTGGGGCCTTTCATTACAAATGGTAATAAACCATAGTAAACAATTCCTCCATATTTATTAACTTAATGTAAAATCTAGAAATTGAAAACCAAGATCTTATCTCCAGATACCTCCAGTGTTTTCTTCAGTAATTCCGGAACTCCTCCGAGCGCCATGGTGGCTGTGTGGTATTCCCGATACTGCAGGACCATCTGAACCATCTCGGGGTCACCTGTGCTTACAGCCTCATGTAAAACTGGAACCCCAATGAGTGGGGTTTAAATAAAGCAGAAATAAACAGGACCATTACAAATGCAGTTATTCCCCAGGGAGTCTAAGTAGCAGAAGGAGCAAAGATATTTTGCATCTAAAAAAAATTATTCAATAATGTAAAACCAAAGTTATAAATAAGAATGCGTAAAATGACTGTGGTTTAGGATGACACATAACAACCCTGCCCAGCGTCCAGTGGATTGCAAGCCCAGATCACTGAAAATTATTTCCCTTATCAGCTCCAAAATATTTGCAACTCTCGGCAATCTGTTTGCCCACCTCTACAAAGCAACTTTCTTGTTTTGGCTAGCTTAAAATTTTGTTTTTTGAAAATGGTACGTGGGCAAAGAAATAAGCACAAATTGCCTCTCCTACTTGAGATACTGCACAACAGTCATTTCAAAACCTGGATTTAATAAGTTTTGTGCATAAATACTGGATGAAGAGTTTGTGTTTTCAGTAGGGATGCAAGGTAGTTAATTCTGCGATTAATGCATTAATTATTAGCTGTGATTTAAAAAAAAAATAATCAGTGAATATCTAAAAAAAATAAATAAATTAAGCTTGTTACAGTGTCTCCTATCTAGGGTTATCAGATTTTACTATTGTAAAATCTGGACCCATGGCCCTGCCCCAAGCATGCCCAGTTCCACCCAGCCCTGCCCCCATTTCACCCAAGTCACACCTCATTCTGCCCCAGCCCTGCCTCCCTTCAACCTGTTCTTGTGCTCGAAGCCGCGTTGGGAGGTCATCTGTGCATGTGTGACACAATGACATCACATGAATGTACATGACATCACTGCGTTACATCCATTTATGTGCAGATGCTCTCCTGACATGGTCCTGAGCTAGAAACTTTTCAAAACCCGGGCAAAGTGCTGGGTTTTGAAAAGCCGTCCGGATGTCAGGACATAGCCTCTAAAAAGAGGACATGTCCGGGTAAATCCTGACGCCTGGTAACCCTACTCCTATCTCCTTCAAATATTTCTTCTGCTCTCTTCCACTCCCAACCCTTGTCCTCAGTGCAATCAGGCATCAACTCCCTCCCCCTTAGTCTACCTTAAAGGTAGTTCTCTGTTGATTGTGAACAGAAGCAGTATTGCACTGCACATATGCTGCTTGCAGCCTGGTCTGAAGCTTTCCATTAGACGTGTCCAGCTCATAAAGAAACAGGAAGTGATATCAGAAGAGGCAGGACAGCAAGAGGGAAAGCCACAGCCAATGTATGTTCAACACAGCCACAGCCATGGACCAATAGAAGACCACCTTTAAGGTAGACTGCTGAGATGGGGCATGTTTGAGAGGGGCAGGGAAATGAGTTGCCGACCCAATAGTGGAACCCAAGAGGCCACCAGTTTAAGATATGGCTGAGGCGACCAGTTTCAGCAGCCATGAAAAGACCTTGTGTCACTGCTTATGGGAATGGAGGGGAGGTAGAGGAGAAAGAGAGAGAATGGATCCCAGGAAAGAAAGAGAAATAATGGACCTGAAAGAAGAAGAGAGGGAGAAAGGAAGAGATGTTGGATCTGGTGGAGAGAGGAAGGGAGATTCTCAGTCCTTTAAGGAAGAGAAGGGGGATGGGATTTGATATACTGGCTCTCTGTGGTTACAATCAAAGCAGTTTACATATTATATACAGGTACTTATTTTGTACCTGGAGTAATGAAAGGTTAAGCGAGTTGCCCAGAGTCACAAGGAGCTGTAGAAGGAAAAGCACAGTTACTTACCGTAAGAGGTGTTATCCAGGGACAGCAGGCATATATTCTCACATGTGGGTGACGTCATCTACGGAGCCCCAGCGCGGACAGCTTTTCAAGCAAACTTGATTGAAGTTTCAAGTTTGCTATGCTGCACCACGCATGTGCATGCCTTCTTGCCCACTAGAGGGCGCATCCCCACCTCGTGGTCCTCAGTTCCATATCCAGCAAAGAAGCCATCCCCGGGGAGGAGGGCGGGTTGTGAGAATATATGCCTGCTGTCCCTGGATAACACCTGTTACGGTAAGTAACTGTGCTTTATCCCAGGACAAGCAGGCATGATATTCTCACATGTGGGTGACCTCCAAGCCAACCAAAAAAGGGTAGGTGGGAGGATGGCAATTTAGGAAAACAGATTTCGCAAAACTGACTGGCCAAACCGGCCGTCACTCCTGGATAACGTATCCAGACAGTAGTGGGAGGTGAAAGTATGAACCGAAGACCAAGTGGCAGCCTTGCAGATGTCCTCCATCGGAGTAGACTGGAGGAAAGCAACAGAAGCTGCCATCGCTCGGACCTTATGTCCCGTAACCCGACCATGCAGCTCGAGACTAGCCTGAGCGTAGCAAAAAGAAATACAAGCAGCCAACCAGTTGGACAAGGTACGCTTGGAAACAGGATGTCCCAACCGATTAGGATCAAAGGACAAAAATAATTGAGGAACCTTCTGATGAGACTTGGTGCGTTGAAGATAAAAAGCCAACGCCTTCTTACAGTCAAGAGTGTGAAGCGCCACCTCCCCAGGATGAGCGTGGGGCTTCGGAAAAAACACCGGAAGAACAATTGACTGATTGAGGTGGAAATCAGACACAACCTTAGGTAAAAATTTAGGATGGGTGCGAAGAACCACCTTGTCATGATGGAACACAGTAAAGGGTGGGTCCGCAACCAAAGCCTGCAGCTCACTAATCCGACAAGCAGACGTGAGCGCAAGTAAAAAGATCACCTTCCAAGTGAGAAACTTAAGAAGAGACTTGACAATAGGCTCAAAAGGAGGTTTCATCAGCTGAGCCAAGACCACATTAAGATCCCAAACCACAGGAGGAGGTTTCAGAGGAGGATTAACATTCACTAAACCCCTCATGAAACGAACCACCAGAAGATGAAGAGAGAGAGAACGTCCCTCGAGATGCCGATGGAAAGCAGCAATAGCACTGAGATGCACCCGAATGGAAGTCGTCTTTAGCCAAGACTTGGACAAATGCAACAAATATTCCAGAACCGAGGACACCGGAACCGAACTCGGATCCAGATGGTGCGAGGAACACCAGGATGAAAATCTGGTCCACTTCTGGGAATAACAAAGCCGAGTCGAGACCTTGCGCGAGGCTTCCAACACCTCCCTGACCGACTGAGAAACAGAAACCGAAGTCAGGGGGAAAGGAACCAAGCCGTCAGATGTAATGACTGAAGATTGGGATGCAACAGCGAACCCCGATTCTGAGACAGCAGAGAGGGAAAAACAGGCAGAAGTAGAGGCTCCCTGGCACTGAGTTGAAGGAGCAGGGAGAACCAGTGCTGACGAGGCCAACGAGGCGCAATGAGAATCATAGTGGCTCTGGATGACTTGAGATGAACCAACGTCCTCAAGATCAGAGGGAAAGGAGGAAACGCATAAAGGAACCTCCCTCCCCAGTCGAGAAGGAAGGCATCGGCCTCGAGACGGTCCTGGGAGTAAATCCGAGAACAATAGAGGGGCAGTTTGTGAGTCTCCGGGGAGGCAAACAGATCCACCTGAGGAGTCCCCCAGCGGTCGAAGACCTCTCGCAGAACTCGGGAGTTGAGCGACCACTCGTGCGGCTGGAGAAGACGACTGAGTTTGTCGGCCAGACAATTCTTCTCTCCCTGAATGTAAACCGCCCGCAGGAAGATGTTCTGGGAGACCGCCCATTCCCAAAGGCGCAAGGCTTCCCGGCACAGGGACCAAGAGCCCGTCCCCCCTTGCTTGTTTACATAATACATTGCCACTTGGTTGTCCGTCCGTACCAGGACTACCTGATTGCGCAGCAGATGGAAGAACGCTCGAGCTGCCAGAAAAATGGCGCAAAGCTCCAACACATTGATGTGACAAAGACGGTCCTCCGCAGACCATAGACCTTGAGTCCGCAGACCGTCGAGGTGAGCCCCCCACGCGTACTCCGAAGAGTCCGTGGTCAGGACCTTGCGATGTGGAGGGACGAGAAAGAGCAAACCCCCGGAAAGATTGGAAGAGTTGGTCCACCAACGGAGCGAACGTCTCAAGGAAGGAGTCACTGTTACAGGAAGGGAGAGCGGGTCTCGATCCTGACGCCACTGGGAGGCCAAGGTCCACTGAGGGAGTCTCAGATGCAATCGGGCAAACGGTGTGACATGAACCGTCGATGCCATGTGGCCGAGTAGAATCATCAGCCGGTGCGCTGAGACGGAGCGCTGCAGCGAAATCTGATGGCACAGTCGAAGCAGAGCCTCCAGCCTCGAAGAGGGAAGGAACGCACGAAGGCGAACCGTGTCCAGCACGGCCCCGATAAACTGAAGGGATTGAGCAGGGCACAGCTGCGATTTGGGAAAATTCACCTCGAACCCCAGACGTTGAAGGAAGATGATAGTCTGTCGGGTCGCTGAGATAACCCCCTCCCGGGATGATGCCTTGATCAGCCAATCGTCCAGGTAGGGGAAGACCTGCAGCCCCTGAGATCTCAGGGCAGCCGCGACTACCACCATACACTTCGTGAAGACTCGAGGAGACGAGGCCAGCCCGAAGGGGAGGACACGATACTGAAGGTGCAACTCCCCCACCTGGAACCGTAAGAACTTGCGGAAGGCGGGATGCACCGGAACATGAGTATACGCTTCCTTCAAGTCTAGGGAGCACATCCAGTCCCCCTCCTCCAACAGAGGGTAGAGAACCGGAAGCGACAACATACGGAACTTCTCCCGGACCAGGAACTTGTTGAGCTTCTGGAGGTCCAAAATGGGGCGTAAGTCCCCGGTCTTCTTTGGGACCAAAAATTAACGGGAGTAGAACCCCCGCCCCCGTTGGTTTGGGGGGACCGGTTCCACCGCCCGAAGGCTCAACAAGGCCCTGGCTTCCGAGAGTAGAAGAGGAAGCTGGGTTCGGTTGCAAAGAGATGCCCCCGGCGGTTGTTCCGGCGGCGTGGCCGAGAAGTTTAGCGAGTAACCCTCGGAGACGAGACGGAGCACCCAAGCGTCTGACGTGATCATAGTCCAGGCCGAATGAAAGGCCCGCAGCCGGCCCCCGATGGGCAGGGGGTCAGGAGAGAGTGTGGAGGGGGCCCGCCCCCATCCGCTCATCACGTCAAAAAGACGGCGCTGGCTTAGACGCCCCTTGCGTCTGAGGTTTCGGCTGGGCCCCTCTGCCCTGCTGCGGTGGGTGCCTGGGCGGAGGCCTCGAGAATGCTGGTGTAGATTTTTGAGGGTATCGCCGCGGTGGAGGTCTAAATGGCTTCTGCGGCGTTACCCGTGGTTTAGGACGGACCAAGGAGGCGATGGAGCGGACAGGCGTTTGGTCGCCGCCTCCAAGGACTCATCGAACAATTCCGATCCGACACATGGCAGATTGGCTAGGCGCTCCTGCAAGTTCGGGTCCATATCAACCGTTCGGAGCCATGCGAGACGGCGCATCGCTACTGCAAAGGCGGAGTCTCTGGAGGCCAACTCAAATGCGTCGTAAACTGCATGAAAAAGGTATAGGCGCAGCTGTGACAAGTTGGCCATAAATTTACCAAAGTCCCCCTTATGGGAATCCGGCATGACCCTATGATAACGGGGTAATGCCTTCACCATCTGCCTCAGATAAGATGAAAAAGTGAAAGCATAATTAAGGACCCTGGCCGCCATCATGGAATTGGAATAGAGGCGGCGACCAAACTTGTCCAAAGTCCGCCCTTCCCGCCCGGGAGGGACCGCAGCGGCTAGAAGGCTGGGACTTCTTTAACTCCGACTCCACCAGCAACGACTGGTGAGACAGTTGCGCCTTCTCGAAGCCCTTACATGGGATGGTACGGTACTTCGACTCCATTTTAGATGGAACCGCTGTGACTGTAAGAGGGGAGTCCAAGTTCCTCAGGAAGGTTTGATGGAGGACTTTATTAAGAGGCAGACGAGGGGTCTCCCTCGGGGGAGAAGGTAAATCCTGCTCCTCCAAAAACTCCTTGGTGTATTGTGAACCAGACACCAGATCCAGGTCCAAGGCCCTCCCCATATCAAGCACAAATCTGGAAAAGGAGGAGGGTTTGGACGGAGGGGAGGGCGATCGAGAGGCCCGCGTCTCCAAAAAGGAAGGGGAAGCATCACGGGAATGACGAGGTTCCCTACCAGACCCCGAGCCCCAAGAGGCCGCCCCAAGCGATCTTGACGGGGTCGGGGACCGCCTATGCCCCGAGGAACCCCTGTGTGAAGTCCCCGGGGTACGAGGCACCGAGGTCTGCCCCTTCCGTTTCGGCGAGGAGTCTCTTGACAACCCTCCCTCGGAGGAACGGAACAACCTCGGATTATCGAGGCGGAGCTCCGAGACACGTAGCATCTCAGCCCCGGTCGGCGAGGAGCGACCGCGCCTCCGAGGAGACCCGCGAGAACACTTGGGCTTCCTCGGCCGGCGCTTCGCCCGAGGCCGACCCGAGGGCGAGGAGCCCCGGGAGGACCTCGACGAGGAAGAAGTGGAAGAGATCCTCCGAACTCTCCGCACCTTGTCCCGAGGCCGCACACTCCGTTCCGGCTGGTCGACCGAGGTCGAGGGCAAGGTCGGGGTCGAGGCCGGAACCACCCTGGGGGCCAAAGTCGAGGGCACCGAGACCGAGGCCGCCGAAGCCGGGGCACTCGGGGCCGAAGCTGGCTGCAGGTGCGCTAAGGCGCCGGACAGCTCCGAGGTAATGAGGGCACGGAGCAAGTCCTGAAAAGCCGGCACCGCCATCATGGCTGGTAGATCCGGGGCCGGCGGGTGCTCCCTCGAGGGCGACCTCGGTCTCGAGTATTCCCGCGGGGCACCCGACTTCGACGCTCGGGGCGGGGCCGAGGACGACCCACCCGCCCCCGTCGAGGATCCCGAGGATGGCTTCTTCGAAGTTGGAGCTGAGGAAGGAAGAGAGGACTTACCCCCCGTCGACTTCGAAGTCGAGGCTGTCGGCTTCGAGGAAGCAGGATGTCTCGGCGAGGCCGAGGGAGTCGACGCCGAGGTCAAGGCCGGGGCCAAAGCCGAGGCCGACGTCGAGGCCTGCTCCGCGGAGTCGACAGCAAAGAGCTCCGCCATTCTGGCACGACGGCGGCGGAGAGCTCTTAGCTGAAAAGTCGAGCACCTGGGGCAGGAATCGGTGGGATGCTCGGGACCCAGGCAAAGTAAGCACCACCGGTGGGGATCGGTGAGAGAAAGTAGCCGATCGCACTGGGCGCACTTTTTAAAGCCCGTCAAAGGACGGGACATGAAATCGAAAAACGGCCGGGAACGGAACGAGGTCCCGCGGCCGCGGCTACCGGGAGCCCCCGGAGCCGAACGAAAAATCTTTTTTTTTTTTTTTTCGACGATTAACAAACACACGAACGAATAAAAAAATAAAGCAAGCACAGCGACTGAGAAAAACGACTCAGACGCGGTGTCAGAAGGCAAAAAAGAGAGAGCACAATTTCCACAGGGCTTCTGGCTCCGCGGAAAAAACTGAACTGAGGACCACGAGGTGGGGATGCGCCCTCTAGTGGGCAAGAAGGCATGCACATGCGTGGTGCAGCATAGCAAACTTGAAACTTCAATCAAGTTTGCTTGAAAAGCTGTCCGCGCTGGGGCTCCGTAGATGACGTCACCCACATGTGAGAATATCATGCCTGCTTGTCCTGGGATAACAAACACATTCCAATATGATCATAGGGCCAGCAGTTCCAGATACTGATCTCACAATGCACAAAGTGCTGTTGTCCCTGTCTATTGAACATCCTCATGATGTTTTAAGGAAAATAGCACTGGGGAGTCACAGTGATAGTCAGGGTCAACAGGATGAGTTGGGGTGGGGATAGGACAAGGCAAAAGAGGCTTTCTAGCCTTTGTTGCATTCTTTCCCAATCTTTCATACTCAGTATTTTAGATTATTGCAATATTGTGTACCTCACCAACCCTCAGAGACATCTTAACCAGCTTCGTAGAGTTCAACATTTGGATGTTGGTCTTATTTTCGGTTTGAAAAAATATCAGACCATGTTTCTCCTTATTACAGACAGCTTCATTAGCTCCCTGTTGAGGTTCGCCTACTATTTAAATTTGGATGCCTTATATATATTCCATTTTCTATACGTTCTCCCAGGGGAGCTCAGAATGGTTTACATTAATTTATTCAGGTACTTGAGCATTTTTCCCTGTCTGTCCTGATGGGCTCACAATCTATTTAATGTACCTGGGGCAAGGGGGTGATTAAGTGACTTACCCAGGGTCACAAGGAGTAGCGTGGGTTTGAACCTACAACCTCAGAGTGCTGAGGCTGTAGCTTTAACCCCTACGCCACTCTAGAAATAAAAATGTAGTAAAAGTGAGCCAAGTATGGGACAATCAAGCCATTATGACTTCACTGATGAGGTTGGCTCTTAGGCATTGGTGGAATGAGGCATTGTGATGTCACAATACCAGCTCTGGTTATCAGAGGCTGAAACTTTTCACACTATTTATTTATTCAATTTTCTATACTGTTCTCCCAGGGGAGCTCAGAACGGTTTACATGAATTTATTCAGGTACTTGAGCACTTTCCCCTGACTGTCCTGATGGGCTCACAATCTATTTAATGTACTTGGGGCAATGGGGGAATTAAGTGACTTGCCCAAGGTCACAAGGAGCAGCATGGGTTTGAACCCACAACCTCAGGGTCCTGAGGCTGTATTAGAAGCATTTCAGACATAGTCTGAAAACTTCTTTGTATTATAAGTTTATGAAGGAATAGTAAATATTTTTCTTTTGTATTTATGCTGAAAATGCTCAGTTTGTTTGAAAAGTTAACTGCATCAAACTATTTGGTGTACACTTCTCCCTCCGTATTTGCGGAGATAGGGGATCAGCATGGCCACGAAGAAAGAAAACCCGCAAATAACTTTACATATGTTATTTGCCGTTTTTCTGTAAAAAGCTGGAAAAAAAAAAAGACACAAAACTGCAAATAGCCTTACCTGTTCCTGTGAAGAAAGTGCCGCGATTTTCTCTGTACAGTGCTGGGAGGATTGATTCTCCCTGTGTATCGCTGGGAGCAGTGACTTCCTGTGACGTAAATTTGGGGGCAGAGCCTGTGCACGAAAAACCGCAAACAACGAAACCGCGAATACAGAGGGGGAAGTGTACAGCGGTATACAAATAAAATGTTATGTTATGTTTCCAAATGAATACTGCATTGCACACCAGGAGCTGAGCCACACTGCAAAGTATAACTTACAGAACCAGCTATAGCCAGCTAAAAGTGGTACAGTTAAGTCTGCAAAAAATAAATCAAAACTAGTGCTTACCTGTCCATCCCTGTAGATTTTCTCGTGTGACATTGGCCTTGTGTCTCAGCAGGACTCGCACAGACTCTAAGTGACCCAAGGAAACAGCAAGGTGTAAGGGAGTCCGGCCTCGGGGGTCCAGTTCTTCAATGTTCTGTTGCTTAATGAACAAAAAGTAATTAATTAAACTCTGCAAGAGGAATACACAGCACCTAGCCTCTGCTCCAGAGTAATGCAGAACTGCTTAGAAGGTCCCCATTTCACAAAGAACCAACTAACCTGAGGCCCTGGTCGCACAAGACTAAAGCAGAACTACAAATCCCAAAAGACTCTGGGAAGAGTGCCTACTTAACCGATCCAGACCATATTTGGGATCCAAGATACAATTCATTTAGTGATGAAGACCTGGGAATTATGACTGCAAAGATCAGTGTTGATTTCTCCCATGTTAGTCACACACAAGAGTTCAATGTCTCTAAAGCTTTGTTTCGATACTAACCCACCATGCTACAAGACCAATATTCAAATCAATATACATACGCACACATAGAATACAGGGAAGAAATGGAGCACACATCTATTGCCAAACCATCAAAATACACAACATATAGCTAAATTAAGGGCTCCTTTTTTCAAGCTGCGCTAGAGATTTTTAGCGAATGCTGGCGCAGTAAATGCTCCAATACTCATACAATTCCTATGAATATTGGAGCACTTACGTCGCCAGCCCACACTAAAAACCTCTAGCGCAGTTTGATAAAAGGAGGGGGGTAAATACATTCATACATATCTTATTTATTTTCTAGCTTCTACCAGACAGGTGAAAGCTTAGTAAAAGGAGCCCTATGTTTATCACACTATATATATATATATATATGGCAGATGTATTATATATATACTCAAGCGTAGCATGGCTAACATAGCATGGCAGACATTGTATTATACATGGTGAACATAATATTTTATATATATAATATTCAAGAAACGTTTTCAACTTGTCTAGAGCAGTAGTCTTAAACTCGTGGCCATATGCGGCCCGCCAGGTACTATTTTGTGGCCCAAGGTCTGTACTACTGCTGTCTGTACTAGTGCTGCCCGCTCTTTGGAGCGTCCTCTGGCTTCCCCCCTGGCCTCCCGCTCTTACTTTCAGATAATTACTGCAGCCTGCAGAGAAGATTGCTGGTGCTGTAGCAATCCTTGCAGGCTGCCGTCATCTTCAGCAGCACGTTCCCTCTGCCGCATTCCTGCCCCTGATGTCAGAGGAGGGGCGGGACCGTGGCAGAGGGAACGTGCTGTGGGGGCCAATGGCAGCCTGCAAAGAACGCCCCCCCCCAACACCAGCATTCCTCTCTGCAGGCTGCGGTAATTAACTGAAACTAAGACCAGGAGGCTAGGGGGGAAGCTGGAGGACGCTTCAAAGAAGGGGGGGAACATACAGGCCTTTGGGGGGAGAGGAAGATTTATAAACTGTAAAGAGTTTTATCTCATGCAAAATTGTAATTTCTTTAATAAGACATTAACTATTTTTTCTGCGGCCTTCCAAGTACCTACAAATCCAAAATGTGGCCCTGCAAAGGGTTTGAGTTTGAGACCACTGCTCTAGAGCAACTTCTCCTCTGATATATCCGGGCAGTGAATTCCATAATTGTAGGCGCTGCTACTGAAAATATTTCTGCTCGTCTCGTGCCAATAACTTTCAGAGATAGTACAGAAAAAAAGATTTTGGTCAGTAGACCGCAGAGTTCTCGATGGAGTGTAAGGAATCAGTAACTTGTCTAAGAAAGGAGGAAGATTAGCTTGGCGGATCTTATATAATAATTTTTTTATTAACATTTCAACAAAGAATACAGACCAAAGTGGGCCACACATGTGTGTTCTTCACAGTGGCCCTAGGTACAGCACAAGTCCCAACTGTCCCTCCCCCCTTCCACACAGCATTTGGCAGATCTTAAATGCGAGTCCACTTCTTTTTTGCTACTATTACTGGAAGTGACCTTAGGCACCTCCATAGTTGCGATTCACATCAAAGATAGGCACCGGAAATGTAGGCCTACATTTCTTGTCCCTATCTTCGCTGTGGCCACAATTCTCGAAATGGCGCCGTTGCGCAATCGACATCCTATCAGCACTGCTTTTTTAGGTGGCCGCCAGGAACGGTGCCGTTGAGAGAATCTGGCCTTCGGCGCATACTCATTCTGATAGTGCATGCGAAGCACCTACGTAGGTTGTTCCATAGTTTCTTCAATCTGAAATTATTACTCATTCAATAGATTTGTCTAATTCAGTCCCAAACTTCCAGCTGAAATGCAACTGGCCTCTACAGTGTAATCTCATTATAACGGACTTCAAGGGACCTGGCAAAACAGTCCGTTATAACCAGAGTCCATTATATCCAGAGTTGCATTTTTTTTAAAACTTTATTTAGGTCCACTTGAAAACAACGTACAATCAATGAACAACAGTCACTGCACAAGCATATCAGCAACATCAAGAGCAAAACTCAGCAAAACATTGGTATGGCACGAAATGATTGCAAAACCAGAACACTAAAAGATGTTCAAAAGCATTATGTCATACTGTACTGGAAAGAAAAGCAATCTGTCATTTTCTTCTGGGCTGCATTTTGATACTATATCACTGGCACGCCATGCGCCTTGTAGGCGGAGCCTGCATGTCCGTTATAGCCGAAGAAAACTACAGCTAAAAGCGGCTCTGGGGGCCAAATTGGTTGTCCGTTATATCCGAAAGTCTGTCATATGCGAATACGCTATATGCGATGATTTTCTGTATGTTTATAATGGCACACGGCCGGGACAAGCGGACCCCATCCACTATAAGTGAGATTCCGTTATAAGCGAGTCCGTTATAACGAGATTATACTGTACTTACTAGGTTAAAAAATAAAGAAGAAAAAAAAAAGCAATTTCAAAAACCTATGTATTAATTTTCCAAACCAACAGGATACATCAGTATAGCCATCAGCTTATAATATAAAGGTAAAGAAACAATTTAACAATCATCCCTGCCTAGGCTCTTCAAAAAAAAATTAAAAAAAAGGGGAGGCAAAAATAAAGAAGGATCAATGTATCAATAATGTAATTAGCAAAAAATCTCAGATGTGAAAACCAACAATAGTTGAACAAAACACTTTCACAATGATAGAATGCACTGTATCAGATGGTATATTAACAACAAAGCACAAGCCAGAAGACCATTTCTAAGGAAGGAAAAAGCCTCAGACAGGAGCCCTCCCACCTCCACAATGGTGGAATAGCGGTGGTAGAGCGTTCACTTCACTGGCTTAAAAACCTCCTTTGAATGAACCGTGCTTTGTTAAATTTGACTTTAAAAATATATTGTGAGATAGATGACAAAATTCAACTTATCTTCTGGCTTGTGCTTTGTAGTTATTAATATACCATCTGATACAGATCAATAATGTAATTAACCATCCCTTTTTACAAAACTGTAGTGCGGTTTTTAGTACCAGCTGCGGTGGTAACAGCTCAGACACTCAAAGGAATTCTGTGAATGTCGGAGCTGTTACCACCACCGCTAGCACTAAGAACCACGCTACAGTTTTGTAAAAAGGGGGTGGGGTAAATAAACAGATAGCACAGTTACTTACCGTAACAGGTGTTATCCAGGGACAGCAGGCAGATATTCTTAACGCATGGGTGACGTCACCGACGGAGCCCTCGGTACGGACCTTTTTAACTAGAAGTTTCTAGTTGGCCGCACCGCGCGTGCGCGAGTGCCTTCCCGCCCGACGGAGGAGTGCGTGGTCCCCAGTTAGGATAAGCCAGCTAAGAAGCCAACCCGGGGAGGTGGGTGGGACGTAAGAATATCTGCCTGCTGTCCCTGGATAACACCTGTTACGGTAAGTAACTGTGCTTTATCCCAGGACAAGCAGGCAGCATATTCTTAACGCATGGGTGACCTCCAAGCTAACAAAGAGGGAGGAGGGATGGTTGGCCATTAGGAAAATAAATTTTGTAACACAGATTGGCCGAAGTGTCCATCCCGTCTGGAGAAGGCATCCAGACAGTAGTGAGTAGTGAACGTGTGAACTGAGGACCAAGTGGCCGCCTTGCAGATTTCCTCGATGGGCGTGGAGCGGAGGAAAGCCACAGAAGCAGCCATAGCTCGGACTCTGTGTGCCGTGACAGCACCTTCCAGTGACAGACCGGCCCGAGCATAGCAGAACGCAATACAGGCAGCAAGCCAATTGGAAAGCGTTCGTTTGGAGACAGGATGACCCATACGGTTAGGGTCGAAAGACAAAAAAAGCTGAGGAGAGGAGCGGTGAGCCCTGGTACGGTCAAGATAGTAGGCTAGGGCACGCTTACAATCCAGCGTGTGCAGCGCCTGTTCCCCAGGATGGGAATGGGGCTTAGGGAAAAAGACAGGCAACACAATGGACTGGTTGAGGTGAAAAGCTGAGACCACCTTAGGAAGAAATTTAGGATGGGTGCGCAGGACCACCTTGTCATGGTGAAAAACAGTGAAAGGTGGATCAGCGACCAGTGCATGCAGCTCACTAACCCTCCTGGCAGAGGTGATGGCAATCAGGAAAAGCACCTTCCAGGTAAGGAATTTGAGCGAAGTTGAGGCAAGAGGCTCAAAAGGAGGTTTCATGAGAGCTGATAAAACCACATTCAGGTCCCAGACGACAGGAGGAGGCTTCAGAGGTGGTTTGACATTGAAGAGACCTCTCATGAACCGGGAAACCAGAGGATGAGCCGTGAGGGGTTTTCCGAGGATAGGCTCGTGAAATGCAGTGATGGCACTGAGGTGGACTCTGATGGAGGTAGATTTGAGACCAGCATTGGACAGAGAGAGCAAATAGTCCAGTACAGATTCCACCGCCAAAGAGGTGGGATCCTGATGATGCCGCAGACACCAGGAGGAGAACCTGGTCCACTTCTGATGGTAACATTGGAGGGTGGCCGGTTTCCTGGAGGCGTCCAAAATGAGACGGACAGGCTGAGATAGATTCTCTGGAGAGGTCAGCCCGAGAGAAACCAAGCTGTCAGGTGGAGCGAAGACAGATTGGGATGTAGTAGAGATTGATGCTGCTGTGTAAGTAGAGTAGGAAACACAGGAAGAGGAATGGGCTCCCTGGAGCTGAGTTGGAGCAGGAGGGAGAACCAGTGTTGTCGTGGCCATCGAGGGGCGATGAGAATCATGGTGGCCCTGTCCCTGCGGAGCTTGAACAAGGTCCGCAACATCAGAGGAAGTGGAGGGAAGGCATACAGGAACCGATCCTTCCAATCGAGCAGGAATGCATCTGGTGCCAGACGATGAGGAGAGAAGAGTCTTGAACAGAATTGGGGCAGCTGATGATTGTGAGGTGCTGCAAAGAGGTCCACCTGCGGAGTGCCCCATCGAGCAAAGATGGAGTGGAGTGTTGGAGGATCCAGTGTCCACTCGTGAGGTTGAAGTATGCGGCTGAGATTGTCGGCCAGGGAGTTCTGTTCGCCCTGGATATAGACCGCCTTGAGGAAAAGATTGCGGGCCGTGGCCCAGGTCCAGATGCGTAGGGCCTCGAGGCAAAGGAGGCGAGATCCGGTGCCGCCTTGTTTGTTTATGTAGTACATGGCGACTTGATTGTCTGTGCACAGGAGAAGAACCTGGGGGCAGAGAAGATGCTGGAACGCTTTGAGAGCGTAGAACATGGCTCTGAGTTCCAGGAAATTGATGTGATGCTGACGCTCTTGTGGGGTCCAAAGACCCTGGGTGCGTAGATCCCCTAGATGGGCTCCCCACGCATAGGGGGAGGCATCTGTGGTGATGGTCATGGAGTGAGGGGGCAGATGAAAGAGTAGACCCCTGGAAAGATTTGAGGAGTTCAACCACCATTGGAGAGATTGCTGAAGAGATGATGTCACAGAGATGGGATGAGAAAGAAGATCCGTCGTTTGTGACCATTGGTTGGCGAGAGTCCATTGAGGTGTCCGGAGATGGAAGCGTGCCAGAGGAAGGACATGAACTGTCGATGCCATGTGGCCCAGGAGGACCATCATTTGTCGGGCAGGAATGGTGGGATGCATGAGGACCTGACGACAGAGATGGAGCAGGGTCCACTGACGATCGGAGGGAAGAAAAGCCCTCATTAGAGTGGTGTCCAGAACAGCTCCGATGAATTGAAGTCGCTGGGTGGGAAGCAGATGCGACTTGGGGTAGTTGATCTCGAACCCCAAGAGATGGAGGAGAGAGATGGTGTGATGAGTAGCCTGTAGCACAAGTTGAGGCGACGGTGCTTTCACCAACCAATCGTCCAAGTAGGGGAACACTTGGAGGTTGTGAGACCGGAGGAAGGCCGCTACCACTATCAGGCACTTGGTGAATACCCTGGGAGATGAGGCGAGGCCAAAGGGAAGCACCTTGTACTGATAGTGATGGTGGTGTACCTGGAAACGCAGGTAGCGGCGAGAAGTCTGATTGATGGAGATGTGAGTGTAGGCCTCCTTGAGGTCCAGGGAACATAGCCAGTCGTGTTGAGAGAGAAGAGGGTAGAGCGTGGCAAGGGAAAGCATTCTGAACTTCTCCTTGACGAGGTGTTTGTTGAGGTTCCTGAGATCGAGAATGGGACGGAGGTCTCCTGTCTTTTTGGGTACCAGGAAGTAGCGGGAGTAGAATCCCTGACCCCTTTGTTCTGGAGGGACCTCTTCGATGGCATTGAGAAGAAGGAGGGATTGAACCTCCCTCAGGAGGAGGGGGATTTGAGATGAATGAGAAGCAGACTCTACGGGAGGGTTGTCCGGTGGAAGAGTCTGGAAGTTGAGAGAGTAGCCGTGGTGGATGATGTTGAGGACCCACTGGTCCGATGTGATGACCTCCCAATGGCTGGAGAAAATGGTGAGACGACCTCCGATTGGTTGTGGAAGAGGTAGCGAAGGTGGAAGACTGGCTATGCCCTGGAGAGAAGAGTCAAAAGGGCTGAGACGGCTTAGCAGAAGGCAGAGGCTTGTTAGGTTGAGTGGATTGAGAACGTGCCTGCGCCTGGTGATGTTGCTGCCGTGGCCGCCGAGACTGTTGGGAAGGCGGGTTGAGTGGTCTGGCTGAGAATCTGCGCTGGTATGAGGTTTGAGGCCTGTAAGGACGTGTAGGCGGAGCCTTCTTTTTTGGTTTAATCAGGGTGTCCCACCTAGTTTCATGCGCAGAGAGTTTTTGGGTGGTGGAATCCAGGGACTCTCCAAACAGTTCATCCCCAAGACAAGGGGCGTTGGCTAGACGATCTTGGTGATTAATGTCCAAGTCTGAGACTCTCAGCCAGGCCAGGCGGCGCATGGCTACAGCCATGGCAGAGGCACGGGAGGTAAGCTCGAAGGAATCATATATCGAGCGGACCAGGAACTTTCTCAATTGGAGGAGACCAGAGATTTGTTGCTGAAAAAGTGGGATCTTCCTCTCTGGGAGATACTTCTGGAGGGCTGACAACTGCTGGACCAAGTGTTTCATGTAGAATGAAAAATGGAAGGAATAGTTGTTCGCCCTGTTGGCCAACATGGCATTCTGATAGAGCCTCTTGCCAAACTTGTCCATGGTTTTACCCTCTCTGCCAGGAGGGGTGGAGGCATAGACACTGGAGCCCTGAGTCTTCTTTAAGGTGGATTCAACCAGGAGGGACTCATGGGGAAGTTGTGACTTATCGAATCCTGGAATAGGGATAACCCTATAAAGGTTATCTAACTTGCGTGGGGCCCCAGGTACTGTAAGGGGGTTTTCCCAATTTTTATAGAAAGTCTCCCGTAGGATGTCATGCACGGGTAGTTTAAAAAACTCCTTGGGAGGTTGCTCAAAATCCAGAGCCTCTAGAAAGGCTTGGGATTTCTTGGAGTCTGATTCCAGAGGGAGGGATAGGGCGGCAGACATCTCCCTGAGAAACTTTGAGAAGGAGGATTGCTCAGGCCTGGAGGTGGCATCAGGAGCTGAGGGATCCTCATCAGAGGAGGAGAGATCTTCCTCGGTACCGGGGGGAGACTCTTCCCACAAGTCTGGGTCCCGGACCTCCGGGTGTGCATGACGCGACACCGGGGTGGAAGGGTCGGTATGGTGAGTCTTGGACAAAGATTTCCCAGAGCGTACCGAAACGGTACCGGGGGAAGAGGACCGGCGTCGGTCCCGGTCCCGGGAAGAATGGTGCTCCGCTCGGTCCCGAGGAGGATCCGCAGTGGCATGTTGGGCCGAGAGAATCGGCATGGAGGTATTAATAGGTACCGATGGGGTGGACACCGGTGGCTCGGTACGGGGCTCGGGCCGGTCTGGTACCGGAAGGAGCAGTGCCAGGATAGTAGGCAACAGTTGCTCGAGCTGACGTTTCAGCTGGTCTTGCAGTTGACCCTGGAGGATGGCCGCAATTCGGTCATCCAGGGGAGGCACCGGAACCGCTTTCTTTTTCTTCGGTTCCTTAGGTGCCGCTCTACGTCCCGGCGATGAGGAGGCCGATGATGAGGCACTCACCGAAATCGGGACGGAGCGCTTTCGGGCTCGGCTCGAGGCCGGCAGGGTCGGTGTCGCCACTGTGGCTGGTGGGCGCTCGAGGGAAGGGGTAGGCTTCTTAGCCGGCTTACCTTGCGCCAGCGGCGCCGATGTGGGGTCGGGCGTCGTCGAAGCCGACGGTGCCGATTTCTGTGGTACCGCTGTCGAAGTCGAGGATTCCATGGTCGACCCGGTGCCGAACAACAGATCTTGTTGGATTTTTCGGTTTTTAAGCGTCCGCTTTTTAAGAGTGGCACAGCGGGTGCAGGAGTCCGCCCGATGCTCTGGCCCCAAACACTGTAAACACCAATTGTGTGGGTCAGTGAGGGAGATCGGGCGTGCACACCGCTGGCACTTCTTGAAACCGACCTGCGGGGGCATGAAGGGGAAAACAGCCTCCGCAAAATCGAATCCCGAGGCCTGGATAATGGCAACAGGCCCCGCCGGGGCAAAACGAAAAAAGATAGAAAAAATCAAAGTTTTTTTTTTTTTTTGCAACTAAAAGAAAAGAAACCCGAAGGTGAATACAAATAAAATAAGAAAAAATTCGCGAGCGGGAAGGCAAAAAAGTGAGTTCAACGGCCGTTGAAAAACACACGCGTCTTCTTCGCTCCGCGGAAACGAAAAAACTGGGGACCACGCACTCCTCCGTCGGGCGGGAAGGCACTCGCGCACGCGCGGTGCGGCCAACTAGAAACTTCTAGTTAAAAAGGTCCGTACCGAGGGCTCCGTCGGTGACGTCACCCATGCGTTAAGAATATGCTGCCTGCTTGTCCTGGGATAAACATTGAGCCGATTAAGAAAAAGGAGGGCTGGGGCTGGAACTTGTGGGCGTACAGCACTCTGCCAGACTGTAGCGGAATTTTATTGCATTAAGGATGGGTGATGTGCTGAATGTGATTGCTCCGATTAATTTTTACTTTTGAATTACTTTCTGTTTAGATTATTATTACATGCCACCTTAGTAATCTTTGTTAAAATGTGGATTATCAAATCTGTAATGAAACAAACAATTGTACAAGAAGATGCCACCTAAAGTGATTACCCCTTAAATCAGGGGTGCACAACTCCAGCCTTCGAAAGCCGAATCCAGTCGGGTTTTCGGGATTTCCCCAGTGAATTTGCATGAGATCTGTTTGCCAGCACTGCTTCCATTGTATGCATATTGATCTCATGCATATTCATTGAGGAAATCCTGAAAACCTGGCCCGGCGAGGGCCGAAGTTTGTGCACCCCTGCCTTAAACAAAAGCGCAACGTAAACCGAAACACCCTTCCCTGACCTCCACCCCATCCCCAGAAACAACCGAGTAAGATATACAAAAGCAGCAATGAGAGCAGAGGAAGGAAATCAAAGAGGCAAAGATCAGCCTTCGATCAACAGTCTTGCGAGGCTGCCGCGAGAATTCATGGCAGTCATATTCTACTATGGAGACTGCACAGGCAAGAGCACAAAAAGGGGAAAAGGAATGGGACTTGTATACTACTTTTTTGTGGTTACACATTCAAAGCGATGGGCGATGGGAGAATTAAGTAACTTGCCTAGGGACACAAGGAGAAGCGCTGGGATTTGATCCTGTAACTTCAGGGTACTGAGGCAGCAGCTCTAACACTAGGCCACGCCTCACCTCCATAGTGAGTAACTCAAAAGGGGGGTATGCCTAAGGGAAGGGCATTGGCGGATCAGGGCCTTCTGCTAATTTGGGTGCAGTGTTATAGAATACTGGGGATTATGCAAGCCAGGATTTACACCAGGTTTCAGGATCACTTCTGCCCCAGCTCACCACTGGACTGTCAGGGTCTTAAGGTATGCCTAGGGGGGGGGGGGGGGGACGGACTGGGGCAGGCTGATTTGTTGGTTGCAGAGCTGGCATGAAGGTCACTGCAGGGAAGGGAGGGATCAGTCGCTCATGCTCTGACTTCCCGCGCCAGTGGACCACCAGGGCAGTACGGTAGACCTGCAGAGGGTCTGGGGTGGGGGCGGCTGGATGGGACTTGAATATAAACCGAGACCCCCATTTTTAGGCCCCAGAATTTCAATTTATAATCGCGTATATATGGTAATGCAAAAGCACTTGGTGCCTCATATTTAGGAGGTGGTGAGTGGTCCCATGTTACTTCCACATTAGTTGGGGCCGACTTCAGTAAAAGGCATCAAAAATTAGGAAGGAAAGTATTAGCGCTAAGCATTATTCTGTAAAGGGCGCTCCAGAATGAAAGCTCTTTGCAGATTCACACATAGTGCCATTTCTCCGGGTATGAGGAACCTGATGTAAATCCTAGCATGCAAGGTGGGTGGGAATTCCCAGTGTTCTATAACACTGTGCCCAAATTATCTGAAGGCCCCTGACCCTCCTGTGCCCCTCCCATGGGCATACACTCTTTTGTGTTGCTCGATATGAGATTTGGGCAGCCAGTGTTATAGAATCGTGTGTAGGCAGATGCGTATGCAAGTTCTAATTGGGGTCAATTAACAGCAATAATTGGGAAGAATAACCCAAATCACAGTTACCGAATGCTAGGGTCCAACTTGGGGGTTAGTGCCCAAGAAAAGGATCTGGGTGTCGTTTATTTATTTAGATTTTTATCCCGTTCTCCCAGTAGCTCAGAACGGTCTACAGGTAAACATACACAATGGAGAGTAATTAGACAAATAAGAAGTACTATAGGTTAAGTGTTTGGACATACAGGACTGCGAAGTAGTTAAATACAGGGAGTATACCGCAAATTAAGAGAAGAGTTTAAGTATAAGTAGTTTAGTTTAGTATCAGTCGTTTAGTTTGGTATGAGTAGTTTAGTTTAGTACAAGTTATTTGAGTTTAGATACAATTTATCCGAGTACAGACTAAGAGTGGACTATAAAGAAATTTAGGCAGAAGATTAGAATGGAGAAAGAAGGGTAGAGGTGGGGTTTAAGGGGGTTGGGTGTAGACTGAGGGTGACCTTTAGTTGAAGAGGAGGGTCTTTACCATTTTACGGAATGTCAATAGTGAGTTCTGTTGTCTGAGTTGAGGGGGGAGTTGGTTCCAGAGATGTGGAATGAAGTGGCTGTAGGATCGTTTGCGGGCAGTTTCTGAGAGGAGGGACCTTCCAGGGGGAATGCGTAGGCGTATTTCCGATTTTGAGCGGAGGGTGCGAGTGGGTGTGTAGATGGGAAGCTTGGATTTTATGTAGGAGGGGGTGGTGGTATAAATTCTTTTGTGGGCTATTGCTAGGGCCTTGAAAGCACAGCGCTGGCTAATTGGGAGCCAGTGTTTAGCGCGGAGTGCTGGGGAGACAGGATCATGGTAGTTGAGGTTGTGTAGGAGGCATCGTTGTAGACAATACGATGAAATTTTCCGCCCAATGTGTGGCAACGGCCAAAAAAGCAAACAAGATGCTAGGAAGTATTTAAAAAGCGATGGTTAACAAGACTAAGAATGCCTCTGTATCGCTCCAATGGTGCGGCCTCACCTGGAGTATAGTGTTCAATTCTGTTTTCCTTATCTCAAGAAAGATATAGTGGTGCTAGAAAAGGCTCAAAGAAGAGCAACCAAGATGGTAAAGGGGCTCCTCTCATTTGAGGAAAGACTAAAACAGTTAGGGCTCTTAAGCTTGGTAAAGAGACGACTGAGGGGAGATATGAATGAAGTCTGCAAACTCCTGAGTGGAGAAGAACGGGTACAAGTGGATCGATTTTTCACTCCGTCAAAAATTACAAAGACTAAGGGACACTCGACGAAGCTACAGGGAAATACTTTTTAAAACCAAGTGCAGGAAAATTTTTTTCACTCAGAGAATAGTTAAGCTCTGGAATGCGTTGCCAGAGGATGTGGTAAGAGCAGATAGCGTAGCTGGTTTTAAGAAAGGTTTGGACAATTTCCTAGAGGAAAAGTCCATAGTCTGTTATTGAGAAATACAAGGGGGATGCCTCTGCTTGCCCTGGATCGGTAGCATGGAATGTTGCTACTCTTTGGGTTTGGGCCAGGTATTAGTGACCTGCATTGGCCACTGTGAGAATGGGCTACTGGGCTTGATGGACCATTGGTCTGACCCAGTAAGGCTATTCTTATGTTCTTATGTGAGCCAAGTATAGGACAATTGATGAAGTTAGCTATGAGGAATTATGACATCACAAACTCAGCTCTGGAAGGTTGCTCTCATTGGGGTTCCAAAATCTTGCTATTCCTTAGGATTCTGTATGGAATGTTGCTACTCTTTGGGTTTGGGCCAGGTACTAGTGACTTGGATTGGCCACCATGAGAACGGGCTACTGGGCTTGATGGACCATTGGTCTGACCCAGTAAGGCTATTCTTATGTTCTTCTTACTATTGATTAATAAAACTCTCTCTCCCTTTTACAAAATTGCAGAAGCGGTTTTTAGCGCAGGCCAGCGTGCTGAATGCTCGACAAAGCTCCCAACCCTCATAGAGCTCCTATGGAGCAGCGCAGAGCATTCAGCGAACCAGCCTGCGCTAAAATCCGTTTCCACGGTTTTGTAAAAGGGGGTGTGGGGTACGTTGTATGTTTTAAAGACACACCCATGGCTATTCAGTGGCCGGTTCATTCAGTTTGCATAATAATGGCTCACTGTACAACACCTTTGATTGTAGTTAAGTTTGCACAGGTGTCCCTCTGAAGTCTGCAGCCGAAGCATCAAGTTTCAAGCATCAAGTTTATTTAAAATTTGATTGATCGCCCAATTATAAATTCTGGGTGATGCACAATTCTAAAAAACAGTTTACAACAATATACAGGGGAACAAAAAGTTCATATAGCAAATACATGACTTTCAAAACAGATGGGACCAATAGGGTAGATGGGATAGAAATGCAATAATTAAAGGCAAATGAGACAATCAAGGGAAATTACAAAAGGAGGGGTTTTTGGTTTTGTTTTGTTGTTTTTATAATGTCTAGCAGTTAAATGGATCTTTAAAAAGAAAGCATTTTATCTGACTCTTTAAATCTGTCAATGTTTCTTTCTTCCCTTAAATAGATTGGCAAGGAATTCCATAATTGAGGGGCCACAACAGCTTTAAGTGATGGAACGGTTAGCAAACGTTGGTCATTAGACCGAAGTGTTCTAGTAGAGGCGTAGGGAATTAGAATCCTGTCGATGAAAGCTGGGGACTTATAGATGTTGAATCAGAGCTTGAGTGGAAACAAAAGTGCAGCGTACGCAATATACAGTAAATTACAGCTTGGTTTTATTTTTTTTACTTGGCTACCAAATGCTCATCTTGTCTAGACGTAATAGGACAGGGCAGGAAGGTCAGGTATTCATGGCAGCTATAGCTCTCAATTTTGTGTACATTCATTGACATTCCTTAAAAGGGAACCTACAAAATAGTCACCTAAAAATGATGCTTTTTATTAGCCAATAAATATTTTGAAATTTAAGCATTCGAGATTATTTAGGGGGGAATTTATCTTAGGACGCTACCATGTTAGTGCACACTAACTGTATTAGCATGTGCTAAACACTATAGACAACCATGGGAATATAATGGGCGACTTTAACATTTAGGGGTCCTTTTATTAAGGTGCGCTAACCGATTTAGTGCACGCTAAATGCTAAGATGCCCACAGGATATAATGGGTGCCTTAGCAGTTAGCGCACCTTAATAAAAGAACCCCTTAGTGCGCGCTAATGCAGTAGTGCCTTTGGATGATTTCCCCCCTTAACATCTCTATTTCTGACATTAATGAGAACCTTTGTCGAAAGTGAGAAAAGAAGCAGTTCTTGTACCTGGTGTCAGGTCAAAACCGTGGAAGACAAAGGCGCGCGCCGACAACTGAGCGCAGCGCGGAGGCGCGCGCCAAAGAAAATAACTGTTTTTAGGGGCTCCGACGGGGGTGTGTTTTTATATAGATCGCGCTGCGTTGTGGGGGCATTGTGGGGGGTTTGGGGGGTTATAACCCCCCACATTTTACTGAAAACTTCACTTTTTCCCTAAAAACAGGGAAAAAGTAAAGTTTACAGTATAATGAGGGGGGTTACAACCCCCAAACCACCCACAACGCCGCCGCGATCTGTATTAAGTAAAGTGGGGGGCTCCCTAACAAAACCGCCTGTCGGAGCCCCTAAAAACTGTCTTCGGCGCGTGCCTCCATCTTGCGCTCAGTTGACGGCGCGCGCCTTTGTCTTCCGTGGTTTTGTCTATGAACCCTTGTGCCTAAATACTTTTTAAAAAATTGATGATAAATGGTATCCTTATACTGTATATTTACATTTTGAATCTGCAGATGCAATTGAAGTTCTGGTGCTTCAACCCCGATGAAGAGTGTTGAAACATGGATTCATGTTGGGAGAAGTGGCCATAATAACGGAAAGAAGATAAGTACTATTTATATTATAAAATGTTTCAAATGAGATAAGTAAGAATTTGATAAAGTACAATAAACCAGGGATCAATGAAGAATCTGGCTAGACTATGAGTGAGAAACTCTGCTCATTTAACCGTCTAAGGATTCACTAAATAAACAATTTAAGAACATAAGAATTGCCATACTGGGACAGAATGAAGGACCATCAAGCCCAGTATCCTGTTTCCATCAGTGGCCAACCCAGATCTTAAGTACCTAGCTAGATCCTAAGTAGTAAAAAAGATTTTATGATGCTTATCCTAAGAATAAACATGGATTTCCACAAGCTATCTCAATAATTGGGGTTACCGCTATTACTGGCACTAAAAACCACACTACGGTTTTGTAAAGTGTGTGTGTGGGGGGGGGGGGGGGGCTTAGTTATCACAGATTAGTTTCTATCCCAACTAGTTTTTTGCCTAAATGGAGCATGAGTAAGGCGCATAGTTACTTGCATAAAATTACAGAATACTATACTTTGTGTGTATTTTTTGCTTTACCAATCCAGGACTAAGTATTTACACCAGCTCTAAGGCTGGTGTAAATGGTCACACCTAAATTATACACACATTACCACGTTAGTATTCTATAAAGTAAAAGCGGTGCCTGCTTTCTTTTACAGAATAGGCTCTGGTTAGGGGGGGGGGGTCTAAAAATCACACTTCTTTATAGAATTGCAGGAAGGGCTCCTGCATTAACTGGGCCCATTTACAAAGCTGCAGTAATGATTCTTCTGCAGCAAATGCACCAAAGCCCACAGGAACTGAACGGGCTTCAGTGCATTTGCCACAGGAGACTCGCTACCGCGGATTTGTAAAAGGGGCCTTAACTATGTACTAAGGCCTGTACTCTGTAAATAGCACCTTAAATTAGACGCCAGTAGGCGTCTTACCAGTGCCTAACTTAAGCTGAATACGCTGTTTAAACAAAGCATCTTAAAATGAAAAATATAGGTGCCTACCTTATAAAACGGCACCTGCAACACCTACAGTGGTATTAGGTGTCATAAAGCGGCTCCGTAGGCGCGATTCACTTAACAAAAAGTATGTGGCGAAAATGTAGACCTTGAAAACCCTGGCCTATATTCCCTGCGACTACCTTTTCCGAAACCGCAATTATATAAACGGCGCCGTTGCGTGACTGCACACAATCAGCAGCCGTCTTTGAGGTGGCCGCCAACAACTGTGCCATTTACAGAACCCAGGCCTAACTGGTTAGCACAGAAACACCTAATTTCCAACCCTGACCTGCCCCCTAAAAAATATTTCAATCCCCCAATAAATTACTACGCAGTTAACACACATGCCAAAAATAACACGGAATGATTTAGTGCATTCCACATTAGGTTGTTTTTTGTTTTTTGGGGGGGGGGTGCCTCAGGCACAGGTTAGCACCTAATTTAGCTCTTAGTAAAATAATCCCTTAGATTGCAAGCCCTCTGGGGACAGGAAGATACCTAATTGCAGCTGAATTAATTAACCATGACTGTGACTGAGTTCAAAGAAGCGTGGGATGAACACAGAAGATTTAGAATCAGAAAATAATATTAAAGATTGAACTAGGCCAGTTACTGGGCAGACTTGTACGGTCTGTGTCTGTGCATGGCCGTTTGGTGGAGGATGGGCAGGGGAGGGCTTCAATGGCTGGGTGTAGATGGGCTGGAGTAAGTCTTAACAGAGATTTCGGCAGTTGAAACCCAAGCACAGTACCGGGTAAAGCTTTGGATTCTCGCCCAGAAATAGCTAAGAAGAAAAAAAAATAAATTTAAATTGAATCAGGTTGGGCAGACTGGATGGACCATTCGGGTCTTTATCTGCCGTCATCTACTATGTTACTATGTTTAACCATAGAGTTGCCAGTGAAAAGGTGTCAGCTAAATCCAAATGAAAAAAGTATGCACGATTATTTTAAAAACAAACCCACAAATATATCTTTAAATGCCTGATCCCCTACATTTTTTTAAAACACCCCCCCCCCCCCACCTCCTGTACATTTGGAGAATAACTGGAGCAGTGAATTAAGCCAGGCTAACTTGCTCATGCAAAACTGAGCACTGGGCTAATATGAAGCCGCGCTAGCGGGTTTAGCGCGCGCGACTCTTCATCACGCGCTAACCCCCGCGTTGGCCAAAAAAACTACCGCCTGCTCAAGGCAGGTGTTAGCGGCTAGCGCGGCCGGCGGTTTAACGCACGCTAAACCGCTAGCACGGCTTGATAAAAGGAGCCCTAAGTGTGATTTCGAGAAAGCAATAGGACACATCAGCCCCACATTTCCTCAGCCTTTATCCGGACAGATGTCAACCTCTGGCACCTGGGAATGTGCATGTTTAACGGGAACTCTCGCAAAGCCTCCTCCTCCCCCGACCCCCTTTTCACTAGAGATGAGGGGAAAATAACCGGCCGTCTCTTCTCCACATACCTCGGCGGCCAGCTCTTTCTCCAGACTCCTGTGGTCGTTGTTCCAAACCAGCGCATGGAGGGGGAACTTGCTCTTGTGGTCAGCCGAGGAGCACATGGCGGCAGGGGGGCTGGGACATGGAAAGCCCGCGCTCTCCCCCATCCCCGGTGCAGCTCTGCCGCTTCCCCCCCGTCCCTGAGGAGCCCAGACAAAAGGGAAAGCGAAATTAGAGTTTCCGCAGAACTTTTTCAAAACAGGGAAGTAACAGGCGAGAATCCGGACTCGGAGGAGGGGGGGTGGGGGATAAACCTCGCGTCTCACCCACGTCGCAAAAAAAGAGTCGCTTTTATTTCACGCGAAAGCTACGGTATTCCTAGAGTCTGCTGGAGAGTCTCCCGCTTGATACTTTGTTTCTTTTCGGGGTTATTCGCTGATAGTTGCTAGGCGCAAGATGTGGTTCCCCCCTCTTTTTCATCACGGTGGTCGATTCCATCGTTGGGACCCGTCTATTTCCATGTTCGTTGTGGGGGATCATTCATTTTAAGAAAACAAAACAGTGTTTTGCTAAATATGATCCTGCTGACGTAAAAAACAACAACAACGTGTCAATAAAAACAAATGTTTTTGTTAACCAGTCAAGAACTGTTTTCTGGTCCAACTGCCTGCCGTAAGCAGCTCAGTGTAGGCTTTTACGCCATTATTTGCCCCCCCCCCCCTACCCGCCTCTAATGCCCCGATCGTGACAGCTGTCAACGTAAACGCTTTGGAGAATCGCTCAGCGTTTCCAGTCGACGCGCAGGCGGTGGGGGAGGGGATTGCGCGCGAGTGGAGAGACAACTTCTAGAGTTGCCGGAAACTAGCGTTCCAAGCCTCGCTCTGACTTCAGGCCTGTGAAAGCAGAGCGAGGTTTGAGACGCGAAGCTCCGTCTCCGGCTGAGCCGTCCTGGAGCTCAGCGAGGCTGGCCGGACTGGCAGTCGGCGTGGGGGGAGGGGCGGCTTGGCGCCTGCGCGCGAGCTCGCTATGTCCGGGAGTCGGCGGTGGGTTAGTTCTGCCTTTTGCTCTTCGTCTTTTTTTTTTTTTTTTTCTGCGCCTTCGACTCGCGGCGCTAAATGAAAAGCAGAAGAGCAGAGCCTGAAGCCGCGCGTCGGTGTAGAGGAGCAGTAGCAGCTTCGCCGCGCCCCGGCGCTCCACACAGACGGAACAGCTGAAGTGGCTGAGAGAGCGGCTGCCTCCCGTGTCCCCTCCCCCCCCCCATCCCGGGGGCGGCAAACCATGTCGAGGCGGCAGCGGAGTAACGAGGTGTGCGCCGACTGCAGCGTGCCAGGTAAGAAGGGGCGGTTGTCACTCAGTTGCACCCCCTCCCCCACCCCTCTCGAAACTGTTCGGTAGGCTCGTGCTAGGCGAGAGGGGGTTGCGTTTTATTTTTGCATTTCTGGTTAATTGAAGACTTAGGACGTGGATGCTGCGGGGGAACAGCTGCGGTTTTGCACCCCTCCCCCCCCCCCTGGCTGCAGTTGGCAGATGTGTGCAACCTGCTGCCTTCCTGTCACCGCTCTATGGGGGTGGCACTTAGCTTGGTGTCTATTTTTTCTGGTTCTCTGATCGGAGCAGTTTCCTCTTTTACCCTAGCTAAAGTTCTTCTCCCCCTCCCCCCCCAGCTTGGGGGCAGAGCGTGGGAGAACTTGCAGCCCTTTGCGCTCACTCCCATAAACCGGGGAACAAGTTGTTTTGCTCCAAGCTACAGCAGAGGCATGTATACAAAGAGAGCAAGACGCCTGTCACTCCCCATGGCGAGAATAACTTAAAAAGAAAGTCTTTTGTGAGAGAGGGGTAACACAGTGATCTTATAAGCTTGCTTTCCCTTTGGAAGTAGTCTGGGGTTTTGGGGTTTTTTTTAAGACATATTGGGGCCCACAGCAGAAATTTGGAAAGGGGACCCCCAAAACCTACCTGTAGACTGCATGTGCTGCCTTTGGTTTTTGGTAGGCTTTGGAGGTCCCTCATAGCATGGGGGGATTAAGGTGGTTTCTGTGTTTGCACTTCCTACTCCCCCTATAAATTTGCCCCCCGGAGCTGATTGGGAAAAGCTCTTGAGTTTTAATTTATGTGTTAGAATCAAACCTACGTTTTGAGTTAACTCTAAAAAAACATCTTAGAAATGGATAGGAGCTGTGTCTCTTTCTTTTTTTTTATATGTATATTTATAGATTTTCAACAGGAAGAAAATTAAGGAAGTTGCAGTTTGTAATGAATTAAGAATGAAACCATGGTAGTGCAATTTTGAATATTTGTTTTGCCACATTAATGTTCCTAGGAAGTCAAGTGAAATATGAGGTTTTCATGCAGACTTTATGCACCTAGAATGGCAAGTAGGAGGGCTTTCCTAGATCTCCATTAGTCTAGTGATCATATTGACTAAAAATTGTCAAAATGCAGATGTTTTATTTGGGTCAATATTCAAATCGATTTAGCTGGGCAGTAGAGGCTCTTGCCTAGTGAAATCACACTAGCTGGCCCAAGAGCAGATATTTGGCAGCAATTGTCTGGGCAGAGTTGCTGAAAATCTGCTATTGGTACTGGAGCACTCCAGGGGAGGAGCTGAGTTTTCTAGGCACCACTGATTATTCGGTGCTGGTGCCCAGTAGTGTGTGTTTGTGTAGGGGGGGGGAGGTTGGCAGCTGTCCTCCCTTGGCACCTCTCTGACCCCTTGTCATGCCTTCCCTCCAACACCAAGCGCCCCCCGATCTCCCTGACCCCTCCCACAAAATCCTGGTGGGCGAGGGTGTGTGTTAGGATCAGACCTCGTCCCAGCTCAAGAATCCTCCACCCTTGACACCGCACACCCTGTACCTTTTGTCAAAAATCAGGCAGGAGGGATGCCCACTCCCTCCTGTCTTGAAGGGACACCTCTTCAAAATGGCGGTCCTTCTCCCTCCCGGTGCATGCTGGATGCACTGGAAGGGGCCTAAAGTCCTGATTGGCTCAGGCACCTAAGGCTCCTCCTCGTGCATCACCAGCATGCATTGGGAGGGACATAAGGCCCTGATTGGCTCAGACCTGATTTTCGGTGAAAGGTACGGTGGAGAGTTCTTGAGCTGGAGGGGGGTCTGATCCAAAAAAAACCCCAGCCCACTAGACTACTATATGGGAGGGGTCGGTGAACCGAAGGCGGGGGGTGCTTTGTGTCGGGTGGGGGGGGATGTCAGGTGATCCTGGTTTTGGTAGCAGGGGAAGGGGTGCGGAAGTGCGCCTCCACCCCGGGTGCCCCCTCTACCCTTGCTACGCCACTGCTGTGCCCAGATAGCTAACTGGACATTTTGGACTACATAAAAGGCATTCATATGTCCAGTTAGGTTATGTAGGTATAGTGCTGAATATCAGCCGTATTTAAATAGCTTCCAGGTGTTGCCAAATACTCAGATATTGAGTGCTGATGCCAAGCTAGACTTGGTCTTAATTTAGCCAGCGGCGATTAAAGAATAATGGCCCCAGTTGTCTCAATTGCTGACTTTGAATTACAGTGCATATAAGATGCAAAAATAGTTTTTATCTCCACAAGGAGACAATGACATCTGGCTGAAATCTGTATTATATCGTTTGAGTAACTTTCTTTGGTGCTGTACTTGCAATACACATTTGTGCTATGCAGGTAAAATCAAAACCATGCCTAGAGTTTCAAATGTGTACAAGTTCTTTAGCCATGGTCTTCACCTATGTTTCTTCTAAGCTGAACATGTGAGCAATTGTTCATTCATTCTAAGAGTGTCACTCACAGATATTACATGGTTGCTCACAAAAAGACTTGCATATCTGTAAAATTGTTGGTTTTTAGAACTTGTTGCTCACACACACAAAAAAAAATTTAAAACTTGTTGCTCGCATTAGAAAAAATTTTGCATTTTCCTGGCCAATCCTTAGATGGAGCATTGGTCTTGACCAGGAGTGCTCAAAAGGTCGGTCGCGATCGACCAGTAGATTGCGAAGGCAATGTGAGTCGATCACGGAGCCTATTCCGGACTCCATGATAGTCGTGTTGCCTTTGCGTTCTACCTGCTTCCCGATGCGGTAAGGACGCAGAAGCGCCGGGCCGAACAGCCTTCCTCACCTGACGTCAATTCTGATGTCAGAGAAGAAGTTCTGGGCCAGCCAGGCTGGCCCTGAACTTCCTCTCCGATGTTAGAATTGACGTCAGGTGGAGAAGGCTGCTCTGCCTGGCGCTCCTGCGTCCTCTGGCATTGGGAAGCAGGGAGAGCAGAACTTGGTGGCGGTGGCTTGGGGGCCTGTTCCCCGATGGCAGTGGCTTGGGGGAGGGCAAGGAGAAAGAAAGAAAGGGGGGCAGGCAGGGAAACAGAAAGAAAGGGGGGCATGGAGAGAGATGCAGAAAGGGGGCATGGAGAGAGAAAGACAAAGAAAGAAAGAAAGGGGATGGGGCAGGGAGAGAGGAAGAAAAAATTGGGGGAGGGAATGAGGTCTGGAGGAGAGGAAGCATACAGGAGGCTGAAAAAAGGGAAGAAATATTGGATGCACAGTCAGAAAAAGAGACTCATGAAATCACCAGACAACAAAGGTAGGAAAAAATTTATTTTCAATTTAGTGATCAAAATGTGTCCGTTTTGAGAATTTATATCTGCTGTCTATATTTTGCACTGTGGCCCTCTTTTACTAAACCGCAATAGTAGATTTTACCAACGAGGGCGATCTCAATGTAGAGTATTCCCATAATGTGGAGGCACGCTTAGGAGGAGGTCTTGCCGAGGCCGGCAGGAGTACTCATGCTGGGTTGGCCAGAGACTCCAAGGACGGCTTCTTTGGCAGCTGAGCTGAACCTGATGGAGGAAAAGGAGACTTACCCGAGTCCGAGGTCTTCGAAGCTGGAGCTGCCGAGGCCTTCGAAGTCAAGGGAGACTTGCTCGGGACCGAGGTCTTTGAGGTCGAGGCCGAGACCAGGGTCGAGGATTTCTCTGCTGGTGGGACCATGTTGAAGAGTTCCACAATCTTGGTCCGCCGTCGACGAAGAGCCCAAGGCTGAAGGGTGGCACAATGAGGGCAAGAGTCCGTAGGGTGGTCAACACCCAGGCAAAGGATACACCAACGGTGCGGGTCTGTGATGGAGATCATCCCGACCGCACTGCGTGCACTTCTTGAACCCGGTAAGAGGCCGGGACATAAGGCAGGAAGGAACGCCACGGCCACTGCGAGGCCGGGTCAAGGAAAAAACCGGGGGGGTCCCCCTGTTGCGAACGAAGAAGTAAAACAAAAAATTTTTTTTGTTTGTTTTTGTTTTCGTTTAGGAAAATAATAAAAGACGCGGGGCACAGCGACTTTCGAAGAAAAACAATAAAAGAAGCCGCAGTGCAAGAAAGGCACTTAGAATCGCAGAGAAGAGAGACGGCGCTTTTCTGGCTCCGCGGAAAACTTAAGAACTGAGGACCACGTTGAGGAGATGTGCCCTCTAGCTGAGCGGGAAGGCACACGCATGCGCGATGCAGCACTAGCAAACTTTAAGATCTTCAATCATCAAGTTTGCTTGAAAAGCTATCCGCGACGGGGCTCCGTGGATGACGTCACCCACATGTAGAGAATATCTGTCTGCTGTCCCTGGATAACACCTGTTACGGTAAGTAACTGTGTGCTTTTTAGCACAGGGAACCTATGAGTATCAAGAACAACGCAGGGCATTCAGCCCAGCTCCCTGCGCTAAAAACTACTATCACGGTTTAGTAAAAAGGGAAGGGGTATATTTGTCTATTTTTGTATAGTTGTTACTAAGGTGACATTGCATAAAGTAATCTGCCTTGACCTCTTTGAAAAAACTCCGGAATTTAAATAATTAACATTTTGTCTGCGTATAGTGTGCTTTTTATTTTTAAAATTTTTTTATTGTTGGTAGATAATTTTGACTTGGTCATTTTAAAAGTAGCTCGCAAGCCCAAACACTGTGGGAACCCGTGGTCTTGACTATACCTGGCTTGCACAACTGACCCAAATTATTCTGTCAGATTTCATAAATAAGGTACAAGAACAGTGACCAAAAGTAAAACCAAAATAAAAGCAATTTATTAGACTTCATTTAGAAGAAATAGGCCATTGTCTTTCACTGTACTTTAATAAATTGCATTTATTTTGGTTTTAGTTTAGCATTCTGTTCGGTTAAATCCAGTGGTATTGAAGGCTTCATATATTAAACCTGGATGCAAAGAAGCACGCACAAGGCCCAAAGCCTTAACGTGTGGTTTTTGAATGCTGGAAGTTTAACTTGTGGTCTGAAGAGCAGTAAAAATTTTAGCTCGGTTGTGTGTGTCAGTTCTTTATGCCATCTTAAAATACCCACAGCTTAAAAAAAAAATTAATTCATTGTCTGTACTGGAAGAACTACTGAACAGAGAGAGTAGAAAATGCCTGGTTAATAAGATGAAAGAATGAAGAGAAGAGAACCAGGCAGCCCTGGCTCAAGTCATCTTCGGAAGGTCCTGCAGTGGGCATATTGGCAAGAGATGAAGTTAGCTTTCTATTTAAAGTTGCTCGTATGCACCCATGTTGCTCTTACACCTCCATCCTATAGATCAGTGACTTGCAAACTTTGCGAGCCGGCAACACACTAAATTGAGGGCCGCTGCTTGAGGGCATCCAGAAGTGCATGGACGTCGACACGATGACGACGTTATCATGTCGACATCCGCACTTGCACGGAGGCCCTCCAGACAGGGCCCTGAGATGCCAGTGGAGGAGGGGTGCTGAAAAAGAAAAGGCCCGGAGAGGAGGAGAGGCACCAGTGAGTGCTGACTGCCTGCAGAATGTGTGTTTGAAAGGTTAAAAATGTTGCACAGGGTCAGAAATTTCACCCATTCCCAGTGGAATCTAGCCCATACCTGCTAAGATCCATTCAATTCCCACCCACACCTTCAGGAGTTGATGCTATTATTTTACTTGCTCAGAACACTGTTTCCTCCCAGCCCCAACAGCCTCCCGTGGTGTTTTGTGGGGATGGTATTCATTATTCAACCAATAAGTGTTCCAAACCTCAGTCTAACGCTCCAATTGCCTCTGCCACTACATTTTCAAGCCTCATTCTGGAGTTACCAGAGATTTTGACTACTCTTCTGCAGGAATCCCATAGTAACTTTTTCTAAATCTGTGGGAATCCTGCAGGTTCCGCAGGATTTCCGCAATCCCCATTCTTGTGCAGCTCTCTAGTCTCAAATTTTCTGAAGTTTATGGTAGGGTGTCAGGTCAAAAGCGCGCCGGGACAAAGGCGCGCCCAGACAATTGAGCGCAGCGCGGAGGCGTGCGCCGCTCTAAATTACTGTTTTTAGGGCTCCGATGGGGGGGTGTGGGGGGGACCCCCCACTTTACTTAATAGACATCGCGCCCCGTTGTGGGGGCGTTGTGGGGGGTTGTAACCTCTCACATTTTACAGAAAACTTAACTTTTTCCCTGTTTTTAGGGAAAAAGTTAAGTTTACAGTAAAATGTGGAGGGTTACAACCCCCCATAACGCCAGCGCGATGTCTATTAAGTAAAGTGGGGGGGTTCCCCAACAAAACCCCCATCGAAGCCCCTAAAAACTGTAATTTTGAGCGGCGCGCGCCTCCGTCTTGCGCTCAGTTGTCGGCGCGCGCCGTTGTCTTTCGCGCCGTTGTCTATGAACCTTATGGTAGTCTTGTTGGGTGAAGGAAACCCTTGTGAGAGTTGCATGGAATAAAAATAAATGATTATATTTGGTAATGTACCTTTCTCTTTGTGTTTGGAGAAATGATAGCCCCCCCCCCATTCTATCAGATTTTACTAGGTATACAAATTTTTTTGCTAGCCAATGTAATAATATACAGTACATTTGAACAGGCTTTAATGTCTAAAAGTTCCATTTTACATGATTTTGCTTTGTTTATTCACTGTAACCTGCTTAGAATCTTGAAGATTGGGTGGACTATGAAAAGTTCTAAATAAGCCAAGTAAGCTAAACTAAATGCTACAGCTAATCATTTCTATAGTGCTACTAGACATACACAGTGCTGTATATCAAAACATAAAAGAGACAGTCTCTGTTCAAAAGAGCTTACAATCTAGTTAAGACAGACAGACAAACTGGACAAGAAGGTGTATCTTACATAGTGCTCAGGTGGGGGAATTACAGAGGAAATGATAAGACATATTGGTGCTTAGCAGGTGGGTTGGAGGTTGGAACTGAAAGCCTAAAACTCTGAATGCACTGGTAGAGGAATTTCTATTCACCCTCTTTACCTGATAATGTTCTTTTGGCCCACCTCATGTGCAAATAACTAACCATAGGAGGCCAGGGGCTACACAAATTTTTCTGAAGTTAACGAATAGGTCAAACATGAGTTTTTAACAATGGATAAAATGCTAATTTCATACAGAAGTTCTCGGTTAACTGGCACCCATGGGGGATTGGTAGATACCGGATAAATGTAGTTTCTGTTGCTTGAGAGTTACTATAAAAATAGGCCTAAATAATACTATATCCCATACCATAAACTGTTCCAGACATGTGGTAGGCAAAGCGTGGGAGTACTCAGGTGTGGCGTGCCAAGTTTACACTTATGTTGAATCAATTTTTATTATTATCAAATAACACAGAACAGACCAATAGGTCAGAACCACAGTAACAATGGAAAACAGCAGAAACAAAATAGGAGATCCAACAATCCCACCCACACCACCCCCCCCCCCAAACCCCCTAGTCTGAAACGAGAAAAAGTGAGTGCAGTAGGCTTGGACTCAGATAGCCCACTGCCCAAGACAATAAGGAACACCAACACAGAAAGAAAGAAGGAAGAGAGCAAAGAAGAAGAAGAAAGAAAGAGAAAGAAGCATACCTGGCGCCCCTCAAGGATGGAACACAAGCCCAGGTCTCCGAAAAAGTCACAAGGAATTTAGAATGTCACTTCTAGCCCGTGGTGAGAGTGAAAAAAGGTAAGAATCCCAGATCCGAAGAAAGAGTCGCCTCCGTCGTAAGCTATAAGACGCATCTTTACACTCCAGCAGCAGCAGAGCATGCAAACGGTTCCTCCATTCCCAAAAGGATGGAGAAAGTTCCCCAAGCCAAGTTTACACTTAAATTTCTGCCAGAAATTGATTTTTATTTAAAGTATTACAGCATTTCTTTGATTTTTTTTTTTTTTTTTTTTTTGCTGGTTGCTTGAGTTCTGGTTAACAGAAAGTTTACTGTAACATGAAAATTTTTTCCTTTTTAGTGGGGTAGAAAATATTTTTCAGCATCTGCAGTGGAGAGGAGACTGAATTTTGTGCTACCAAATTCACAATTTAAAGCGGCCAGTTTCCTTATTTTAAAAGTTCAAAATCACTAAGTTGGTGTAAGCGCTGGCAAGCACTTACTGCAGATTAAAAGGTGTTACTGCAGAATGCACTCAAGCATCGGGTAAGTTTCAAATTAGTGAGTTCTAATGGTACATCCTCTATTGCCCACCACTTTGAATAGCAGCTTTGAAATGCCAAAGCCACAAAAAGGCGGTATACAAGTCCTCATTCCCTTTCCCTTTTAAGGTTTTTTGGGGATAAAGATGCTGATAGATAGATTTATCTCAGTTGGCAAGAGCAATAGCCTTGGCACCCTGAGATTGTGGATTCAAACCCCGTGCTGCTCCTTGTGACTTGCAGCCTGTACAAGTCACTCCATCCTCCACTGTCCCATATACATTAGATAGATTTTGAGCCCTCCAGGTCAGAGAGGAAAAATACTTGAAGTACCTGTATGTAAGCTGCTTTGAGTGTGATTGTAAAACTAGAAAAAAGGTATACAAAGTCCCAATCCCTTTCCCTATTTGTAGACCATTTCCTTTATAATCTGTACATTAGACTTTTCAGTTTGAAGTAATGAAACTAGGTAGGCCTTTAGCAATTTAAAGCTCTTCGGTGCAGACATCTTTCTGGCTCCAAACAAAACCCACCCCTGTCTGCCCCTGTCACTGATATCAGCTTTCTTCTCTCCTGGTCAGACTGTTAAAGTGAATATGCAGGGCCAGCTCTACCATTAAGCCATCTAGGTATCAGACTTCAGCAGGGGGGGAAGGGAGCACAGCACAGCCAGCAAAAGCAGCAATAGAGAAACCCTTTTAAAGTCCACTTGTCAGCAGTGGACCTTTCAGCATCTGTGCACAGGTCTGCTGTATTCCATCCACTGTGATGGGAGGGGTGAGATGTTACAGACCTTGAGCCTGTGTGCAGCAGAAGCAGTTTTAAACGGCTTCCCTGTTGCTGCCTTTTTGTAAGGCGGGGGGACAAATCCTGATGGGTTGCCTAGGGCATTTTATACCCTTGTATCAGCCCTGTGAATATGCAATGAACGGAGAAGAGGAAAGAGTGAACAGCGAAAAGATGGTTGCGAGATTGACAGGCCAAATGAGATGGAGGAGGGATCTTAGTGACTGGAGCATGCAAAGAACCTCCACTCCTCTTCCTCCCATTTTCTGCCCCGAAGTCACGGAATTAGTTTCTAATAACCTTTGTGAATATTAATGCTAAATGGCAACAGATCAAAAGGCCAATCCCAGTCTGCTTAACAGACACTCGTCAATTTAGGTAGATAGGCATATACAATGCCCTATGTAACCCCTCTCTCCCAAGTCCCTTAACTGCACTCTTTATCCTCCACATCTGTTCCAAGAATGCAAAAAGTGTTTACACTTCCCCCTCCGTATTCGCAGTTGTTAGGGGCAGAGCCGGCCTGCAAATATTTAAAAAATGCAAATAATATTTGGGCCAGTTCTGCCCCTAACCCCCACTTCCCCCAGCTATTTTAAGCCCTGTAAGCCCCCCCTTAAGCCTTACCTGGTGGTCTAGCAGGTTTTCAGGGCAGGAGCAATCTTCCTGCGCTCCTGCCCCGTGCAGATTGCTCACAAGAAATAGCTGCCTTGAGCTCCCGTCGTAGTCTCGAGAGACGACGGGAGCTCAAGGCAACCATTTCCTGTGAGCAATCTGCATGGGGTGGGAGCTTGGGAAGATCGCTCCTGGCCCAAAAACCCGCTAGACCACCAGGTAAGGCTTAAGGGGGGGCTTACAGGGCTTAAAATAGCCTGAAAAATGAAAATGCATTTTTTGGTTTTAAACCGTGAATAAGCAAATTCATAGATACGGAATTCGTGAATATGGAGGGGGAAGTGTACCTTGATGAGGAGGCCAACCAGGCCCTGCCATCTTCATCTGTGTGTCCCATAAACCAGTACTTGCACCCGTACTGTTCTCATTGCTAAGTTTTTTCCAAGAATTCCCATACCCACAACCACAAAGGTTAACCTTGCTGCAGTAGAAGTTGGCACTGGGTTTTAATTGTGATCAGTGATTCCCAAATCTGTCCTGGGGGAACCCCAGTCAGTCAGGTTTTCAGGATATCCACAATGAATGAGATTGATTTGCATATACTTCTTCCTTGATATGCAAAACTATATCATGCATATTCTTTGTGGATATCCTGAAAATCTGACTGACTGGGGTTCCCCCCAGGACAGGTTTGGGAACCCCTGCTGTGGTCCCTTCATTCAGGGCACCCCAGCCTATGTGGAAGCCTGATGCTGTTCCATTACCATTTGTGGTATGGAGTGAATTTCTTACCATGTCAAATGGCATAAGTTAAAAAGCATAAAATATAAATCCAAAAGAAGCAGACTAAAGGATAAATATATTGCACATAGTTTATGGATGAAGAGGCATCATGTAACCCTTTTGTTGGTTCAATTTCATTAATTGCCAGTAGAAGCCTGCATTGCATTTTAAAACATGTTGTTTGGCTTACAAAATCTTAGAAGACTGTTGTTTGGAAATTTTGGTCTGTTTCTCTAGGAGTACCTTCTTAGAGTCACAAGTGGTGTATTCTGGATTGTCTGTACTTCCCTACAGTAAAAGGTCCAAAACTTAAATAGTTTTTAGAGAGGAGTTTGTTTCTTTTTTTCAGTCTGTAAAAATTTGGAACTCTGCCTCAAACTATGTTTAATTCTTTCTTATATTAGTTTTCAAAAGTAATTGAAAACTTCTGTTAAGTACCTTCTGGATTCAGTATTCTAGGTGTTCAATCTCAACCCATAATCCAGGAGTTGCAGAAAGCCATACACTTTTCTGAGCACATGCTCCTCCCCCTTACAGACAGTTAAGATTCAGTTTCAATTGCTGTGCTTACTTTTTCACTTAAAGTTCGCTTTTTCAGTGGCTTCAGTGCCTTGAGACCCCTTCCTGGTGGTCCCCTGTTGGAGGCAGGACGCAGTCCCATGGAGCAGGACTGCTGCTTCACTGAGAAACTTAGGTGGATCTGTGAAGCCAGCCTGCTGTGTGCCACCTTCTTGGACTTAGGGTACGTTCCCCTGAGAGTTTGCTTGCCCGCTGACCTTGTCACGGATTTTATGCACAGGCTGTATGTGTCAAGAACGAAACTCCCTGGGTTTCAGGGCACAAGCTGCGTTTCCCACCCCCGATCGCGTAGAGAGAGGATCAGTGGGGGAGGAGGTTATAGTCGGTGTCCGGCCTATTGGCAGTCTGAAGATTTTCAAGTCTCATCATTTGGAACTGTTTTTGAGGCAGAAAATCCTTTTCCTTAGCAACAGCAGCAGATAAACCCAGAGACCAATGGGGATAGCACACATCTACCAGCAGGCGGAGATAGAGAAACTGATTAACAGGTGGTCCTATTGGCTGGCACTCCTCCTGTATCTTCAGTATGCTCTATCTCCCAGCAGGTGATGGTCGCTATTCAACTAGCTCCTGGATTCTGGCTGTGACTGGAAAATTATTTTCTCCTGTTGAGGTTTTCTCTTCAGTGAGACAGGAGTGTCCGGCTGAACGGTGCTAGCTTTAGGGGTTACACCCTCCCTCCATTGCTTGAGGGTCTGACTGGGTCTCAATTTTTTCTTCTTTCCCTTCTCTGTTTATAAAAAAAAAAAAAGAGAGACCACAGTCGCTACATTCTGCCCTGTTAGTGCTGTACAACCAGCTCTTACTGGCTTCAACCAGCCCTAACAACAACCTTGTAAGTATGTATGTGTTTTTTACTGTTGTTTGAACTTCAGGTTCTGTTCGGGAGTCTTAGTACTGTGGGTTCAGTCAACGTACGTTTAAGGAATGGATATTTTATTGAGGCTAAGTTTTATGACTAGAAATCCTTTGAGGGAGCCGGGATTTTCTCGCCCTTTGCATGCATGCGCTTGGTTTCCTTGTTGGTTACAACGCGGCAGTAGCGGTGCGATTTCATGCTTGCACTTGTTCTCCTTGTTGGATTTCATTGCAGCAGCAATAGTCCTGTTTATTCCGAGGCTCTCTATCGTCGGTGTTTGTCACGGCCATGTGCAGCTGATTCTGCAGGTGCCGGTTTATAGCAGCGTGCATGAGACGGGACATGTTTTTTCTGGCGCTGTGGGAAACACCGCACCATTCTTCTGGTTATTCCCCGAGTCTGATTTTCTTTCTATGCAGGCCGCGGCTGGGTAAATTTTACGGGGCTTGAATCCGACTGTGTTTCTAGGAGCGTTGATGCAGCGGCCACGTGTCAGCGAGAATCAGGCATGCGCTTGGGTCTCCGGCAATGGCGGGAGAGCTGCAGCGTTCCGGTAGTTTATTTACAGCTGACTTTGATCAGGGTATGCCGCGTCTTCTCTCCTTTCCGGTTCAGACAAGTTGTACGTGTTTCACTAGCTTTGGGACAAGCTTGGGCAGATTTTTATGTCTATGTCTGTGTTCCTGTATTCCCTTGAAGGAAGCTGCTAGTTTAATAAGACTCTGGGGTTAGCACTCAAGGGGATTACCAGAGAGACTCTGACCTGTGCTAGGTCACTCAGTCTCAGTTTGTCTCCAGACTGGGTCGACATACGGCAACTCACGGCACAGTGAGATCAGCAGTAAGATAGTGCCCTGTATTTCACACGGGTATCTCATTGTCTCTCTTGGGAGTCCCTGCAGATTGAGCCTTTGTCTGTTGATAATTGTCCTTATTTGGGCCTCTGTGCTGTGCTGCATGTGTCTAGTAGTGGCATAGGATATATATGCCTAAAGGTAGTACAAACAGTTTCCAAGTTTGGGCTGTCTCTATGGGCATAATGACACTTTGCATCTTCCTGCGGCCAGGACTCTCTTTCTCTATTTCTGAGGGGGCCTGGACTTCAGATTTCCATGCTTATCATGCTGGTTTCTCCTGTCGCCATCTTCTCATGGCACATGCTAGACGGACCCCCCCGACCAGACAGGAAGGGCTGTAAAGCTCCTTCTAACCAGGAGCCAGTTACCTATTCTATCAAACCCGCGGAGGAGCATGCGCTATGTGGCTGTTAGCCTCATCCCTGAAGCTCTCATAAGCGATGTGAGCTTTGTCTGATACCTGTTAGGATGCTGTTGTTTTCCACGGGGCGGTAGATGCAGCATCTTTATTGCGTCTAGTGCGTATTCACTTTAAAGGACATGCGTACTTCGCTCACATGGCATGGAGTTAGTACTGTTTTCATGGTTCCAGTATACTCCTCTTTACATTGCGAACCTTGATTTTTTCCTAGGAGAGTTTCTTTCTTATTACAGATCCTACAGTTCTCATCCTGCCGTTCCTTGACCTTCTGCATTTCATTCTGAGGGGATCTTGATTTCTTCCAATGACTCTTCAGGCTTTCTCATGAGGGGGAAGATGCTATGATGTCAGGTCAGGGGGTTGTGAACAGTTTTTCAGGATGCTTGCAACTTTGCATCATCCTCAGATTTCCGGTTCATACTTGGAGTCTCTATGTTTTGTGTTTCCCTTTTAAGAGTTACTGGTCCTCAGGGTGATTCTTGTAGTTCTTCAGGGTCGTTGTTCCACTTACTGCATGGTGCCCAAGACGGGGGCATTGGGCAGACTGGGGCTGCATCCCATTCTGCTGAACTAGTTTCTCAGGATTACACATTTCTGCAGAAAAACTGGGAGAATATTTACATTTTCACTATGGACTCCGAATCGGCACTAGGTTTGCTTGCCTCTCTTGGAGCAGTGCTTTCGGTTTTGGCACATGCCATTTCGCCTACCCAAGGCTTCACGAACATTTTAGAAAATGAGGGCAGTGGTACCGTTTTGGCACTACCAGGCGATTCACCTACTTTCTTCTTGACTGATTGCTTGGTTCCGGCGTCTTCCAGTCGGGCCATTTGACTGACACGAAAAGGGTGGTTTCTTTTCCTCAGTTCTTTGGACGTGAATCTTCGAATTTACACAGCGCTCTTTTCTGCTTCTTTTTGGAGGTTTTTCCTTTCTTGGGTTCTTCTCAACATTTGCACCCTTCCAGAGTTCTTTTTTGGCACAAGTGTATTGCAAAGGGCTTAGCGTTCAATTCCCTTCAGCTTCCAGTGCCATTCTTAGCTCGTTACAAGAGCTAGGTATCTTGCTCTTCGCTTACTTCTCAGCTTCATTTAGTTCAGTTCCTAAACGGAGTACGGTATATTCGTACACCTCTTAGAAAGCTCTGTCCGGAGTACAATCTTAAGGTACTTCTTCGCAGTTTACCGAAGGCTTCATTTCATCCTTGTCTTTTGAGACGCTAGAAGGCTGTGCCATTGAACACGGGGTTTCTTGTGGCCATGGCTTCAGCTCGGCGGTTTTCTGAGTTGCAGGCCTTGTTCGGAGGGGATTCCTATTTCTGATTTACAAAATTTTTGGACGGTACAACAATTTCTTTCTAAGGAGGTGTCATCCTTTCTTTTGTGCCACTCTCACTTTTCCTTCCTTCTTCCTGGGAAGAGAAATGGGGAGACATGCTTTTATTCACTGCATTTTTTTAAAGTGCGTATTGTTCTCCGCAAGCTAGGTTTCTATCTACTTTTAGTTGTTTAGTTCACCTTTTTGTATTCTTCAAGGGATGCCTCAAACGTTTGGCAGCGTCCAAAGCCTCCATCGCTCGATGGGTCCAGGACGGAGGACAATCTTTACGCTGGCTTGATAGCAGGGAAGCGGTTGGCGGAAGAACTTCATGACCATTCCACCAGAGCGATGGCTACTTCTTGGACTCTGTCCAGAGGTGTTTTCCTTGGAGGAGTTTTGTCTCGCAGCTACTTGGTCTTCCGAGAGTGCTTTATCTCAGCATTACCAGTTGGATGTGGGGGTGCTTGCGGTTTAGTGCTTCGGTTGTTGCAGAGGCGGCGTTTGCTTCCCACCCAGATTGAGGATTGCTTTGCTACATCCCATTGGTCTCTGGATTCATCTGCTGCTGTTGCTAAGGAAGGAAAAATTATGTTCTTACCTGTTAATTTTCTTTCCTTTAGACGCAGCAGATGAATCCAGAGCCCCACCCTTTCTGGATATTGTCTGTCGGTTTTTTCTTTTGCAACTTTCGAAGTTTGTTATTAGTGATGGTTGTATTCTGTATTATTGCCTTTTGAGATTTGTTATGGGAAAGAAGTTTTTTACATGCTATGCCTATTGATGGTTATGGATGCTTGGGCAAGGAGCTATACTGAAGATGCTGGAGGAGTGCCAGCCAATATGACCACCTGTTAATCAGTTTCTCTATCTCCACCTGCTGGTAGATGTGGGCTATCCCCATTGGTCTCTGGATTCATCTGCTGCGTCTAAAGGAAAGAAAATTAACAGGTAAGAACATAATTTTTCCTTCCTCCTTCAGCTGCTGTAAAAGTACTAGCAGGCTGGCACTGCTGAAACTGTGAGTAAACCCTCCATTATTTCCTATGGGAACGTTGGGGGTGGCTTATTAAATACTTTAAAACATGTTTTTTCACAGTTTCTGAGGATAGAGTTCAGGTTCCCCACCTTCTCAGAACCCCCAATTTTTTATTTTTAGATTTTGTTTATTTTTGCTATTTTTGGTGTAAATTCACTGGTGGTGACCATTTTGTATTTTAAACGGTCTTTATTTTCAAAGTTATATTTCTGCTTCAAAATCCCTCAATTTGATTAAAAATCATTTGGGATGGACACCCCAGCCCCTAATCTGTCAGATGTGTAACTTGGTTGTGCCGGATTGGTCGCGGCTCTGTGACTGTATCTTTGTGCCGTAGCACACTAGGGGAGGGGGCAGGAGCTATGGGCTTCACCTCCTTCAGGTCCCCCAGGACTGGGAAGCCGGTCTGGGCCTGCGATTTGGGGAAAATTTCTCATACAAAGGCCGTTCTGGAGTCTGGCGCCAAATGCCTGCATTCCAAGTCTGAGGACTTTCTTGCCGCATTGCGAGTACCTCAGCAGGGCTCTGCAGTGCTCACAGTGTGGCTTTTCACCTGAATTTTTTTTTCCATATCCTCTGGAAAATGTATTCTTCAGATGTAGCCAGCCGGCGCGTCAGGTTTCTTTAACCCAGTTGGCGCTAGTGGCAGAGCTCCCTTTGCAGGAGCCCTCTCCGGCTATGGCAGAGCTTGATTACGTTATGCCATTTGAATATTATGCCACCTTTATTTCCTGACACTCTGCCTTTTGTTTTGGATCTGGCTGATTCCCTTTTTGGAACTAGTCTGCCCGGTCGCCCTAAGAGTTTGGGTTAGGTTGAGGACCCCTCAGTCAGCAGACCTTTTATGCAGGATTTTCACCCCTTTTACTTCTGGTTTGGTTGCAAGCAACAGGATGCCCAGGCTGCTCTTTCTGACTCTCTCAAGCTATGTTTAAGTTTTCTCTGCTATTTCCTGCTTTTCTGCAGTTTTGAGCGGCCTAAGGTGGATTCTGCTGTGGTGCAGGATACCCGGCGCACAGACCTCCTTGGTGTTAAAGGAGTAGTGTTTAAGGACTCCCAGGATCACATAGTGGATATTTTATTTAAAATAAATAAATAAAAACAAAGCCCTTTGAAGCGCCTTCTTCAGGCTTCAAGGGAGCAGCAGCTTCCTTTGTTGTGCGTGCTTGTCATGTGATTGTGCATTGTGGAAGTGGATGTCTATCCCCAGCCAGTGCAGATTAAGGGGCGGATGCCCTCTCTGATCTCATTTGAGTTCTTACCATTTATGCGGTGTTTATGTGCCAAGCTTGTCTTTGGGCTGGGGAAGCTGCCTTCAAAGTCATTTTGAGTAGTCTTCCTTTCAGGAGTTAGTTTCTTTTTGGGACAGATCTGGCTGACCTCCTGGCTGGTGTTGCTGATCGCCACCCTAAGTCTCTTCCTGTGAACAAGACTTACCGGACTTTGGAAGGGATCAGTAGTAATTTTCGTCCTTCTGCTGTTTTCGTCAAAACTCCTCAGGCTCTTCCTCTCAGAGAGGTTCTCAGGGATTCAGTCCCTGTGACAACACTTCTGTTCTACATCTCTGTTATCATTCCTGTCTCCTCTGCTCCAAACCTTGTAGTCGGCTTTGACTCCAACCTCTCATTTTCTACACATATCCAATGAAGTGCTAAAGCCTGTCATTTTTACCTCTACATCACCAAAATTTGCCCTTTCCTCTCTGAGCACACTACCCAGACCCTTGTCCACACCCTCAAAACATCTTGCTTAGACTACTGCAACATACTTCTAACAGGTCTCCCGCTGAACTGCCTCCCCCCCCTGTAATCTGTACAAAACTCTGTTGCACGACTTACCTTCTGCCAACCTCATTACACTCGTGTTATCCCTGTCTTCAAATCAGTTTGCTAGCCTCCTATCCACCTTTTGCAAACAGTTCAAACTCCTATTGTTAACCTACAAGTGTGTTCATTCCACAGCCCCTCAGTAACTCTCCTCTCTTGTCTGGACTACGAGGAATGACTTAGGAGACTGGGGTTGTTCTCCCTTGAGAAGAGGAGACTGCGAGGAGACCTGATCGAGACTTTCAAAATACTGAAAGGATTCGACAAAATAGAGCAGGGGAAGCAGTTATTTACAATTTCTGATGTGACACGAACAAGAGGACATAAAACTGTAGGTGAGGGGGGACAGGTCCAGGACGAATATCAGGAAGTTCTGTTTCACGCAGCGAGTGGTGGACACCTGGAATGCTCTCCCAGAGGAAGTAATTGCAGAATCCACCGTTCTAGGATTTAAGAGTAAACTAGATGCACATCTCCTTAAGAGTGGCATAGAGTGATATGGGTGAGGGTAAATTAGATGCACCTCTCCCTTGAGAAGCATACGGTGATATGGGGACTAAAACTAGGCCAGGGTACACCTGGCAGGGCCTCTGCGTGTGCGAATCACCGGACTTGATGGATCCAGGGTCTGATCCGGAGATGGCAATTCTTATGTGCCTCCCTGAGAGAACTCCGTTCCTCAGATAAGTCACTTTTATCTGTACTGTTCTCCTCCGCTGCCAATTTCAGACTTCGTTCCTAGTTGCCTCATATGTCTGGAATAAACTACCTCAATCTGTGCATCATGCCCCTTCCCCTACCTTGTTCAAAAGTAGGCTGAACACCTACCTTTTTGAGAACTTTCAGCTCATAACCCTACTCCCTATTGCCATCTGATCACCACCCTAGTCAGTAGTTCAACCATCCCTATGAACTGTAACCCTTAGCCTAGCAATCTGTTTGTCTGTCTTGATTGATTAGATTAGATCAGTGGTTCCCAACCCTGTCCTGTGGGACTATCAGGCCAGTCGGGTTTTCAGGATAGCCCTAATGAATATGCATGAGAGAGATCTGCATATAATGGATCTGCATATAATGGAGGTGCCACGCATGCAAATCTGCTCCATGAATATTCATTAGGGCTATCCTGAAAACCTGATTTGGCCTGGTGATCCCCTAGGAGAGGGTTGGGAACCACTAGATTAGATTATGAGCTCATTCGAGCAGGGACTGTCGCCTTTGTGACTTTGTACAGTGCTGCGTACATCATGGTAGTGCTCTAGAAATAATTAATAGTGGTAGTAAGATGAGAAGTTTCTGAGTACAAACTACAGTGTCTCTTATAAATCTTGAGGCCTTGGTAGCTGAAAGGAAGTGTTGCTGGTAACCACAATCATCACTTGAAAAATTTGAAGAAAAAAACATTTTTCTGGACAAGCTAGTGGAGTATGTTTAGAATAAAACTTGGTATGAGTAAGCAACAGATTAGGTATCATGATGCCTTTTAAAGCAGTGATCTCAAACCTGCGGCCCCCGCCAGGTACTATTTTGAGGCCCTCAGTATGTTTATCATAATCACAAAAGTAAAATAACAGTTTCTTGATCATATGTCTCTTTAGCTATAAATGACAATATATTATCAAGACTTAGGGTTCCTTTTACGAAGGCGCTTTAGGGCCTTAACGTGTGGAATAGCGCGCGCTAAATTGCCGCGTGCGCTAGCCGCTACCGCCTCCTTTTGAGCAGGTGGTAGATTTTTGACTAGCGTGCACTAAAATGCTTAGCGCGCCTTTGTAAAAGGAGCCCTTAGCCAAAAGGAAAGATTTATAAACTATAAAGAGTTTTTTACCTCATGCAAAATTGTCATTTATTTAATAAGACATTAACTATTTTTGGCCGTCTAAGTACCTACAAATCCAAAATGTGGCCCTGCAAAGGGTTTGAGCTTTAAAGCATCCTACTTATTCTTTCGGTACTTTTCATAATACTGCAAGCGCCATTCTCCATTGCTGAAACCTGTTTAGTTAGTTATTAACTGCCTTCATGAAGAGAGAGATGCACCCAAAGTGGTGGTCAGCAAGTGCAATTCAACTTAAAACAGTAGTAAAAAACAACAAAATATAAGCCTAAATGCAATGAATGAGGTAAACTCAAAACCAGCAAATTGAAATTTTATAATAGGACTGCCATGAAACGGTTTCAAAAATGTTACCCGGGTAGCGGTAAACCAGCATGTTTCTCTGCATATTAGCAAGCTAGAAAGTGATTTTTTTTGGAACAGCTAAGCTTGATATCATCTTTGCTCTTATGAAAGACATAACTATTGATGAAGTTACATTCAGTAGAAAATGTATATTGCAGTGGTTCTTAAACCAAACCCCCCCAGCCAGTTGGGTTTTCAAGATATCCCTAACGAATATGCACATAATATAACTAGACAGGTTTTTTATTTAAATATACTGTATTTTTATTAAATAACATAAATCTTAACACTATATTATACATTAAACATAAATGAATCCATATTGCACTTCCAGTTACTAAAATCTGTATTATCCCACAATACAGTGGAAGAAAACCTGGAGCTTGTACTCAGTCCATTCACAAGCCTTTTCTGATGAAAATAAAGCTGTTCCACATCATAGTCTGTGTGTAATTATTTCATTCCTCCAGTATTCTCCAATGTTCCAACATGCATTTAATGATTCTTAGACAAAGCTGTTAGAATGCCTTCTCCCCCAATTTAGACTGTGTACAGTATAATATAGTGTTAAAGATTTGTGTTATTTAATAAAAATATAGTATATTTAAATTAAAAAAACCTGTCTAGTTATATTATATGTATTAAATACTTTTTGAGATAGTTAATTTGTACCCTGCTTTGTAGTAATGAATATGCATGAGACAGATTTGCATATAATGGGGGTGATAGGCATGCAAATCTGCTTCGTGTATATTCATTAGAGCTATCTCAAAAATCCAACTGGCTAGGGGTGCCCCAGGACAGGTTTAAGAACCACTAGTATATCTAATGAGGGTATTGAAGAAAGCATTATCTTTAGGTTGAACAGTGAGGAAACAGGTTTCTTTCTTTCTTTCTTCCTTCCTTCTTTTTTTTTTTTTTTAAGTACCTCCCTCCCCTCTGTTGCAGGGTAAAGTGGTAGTGTCAGGGTCAACTAATACATAGAGAATTTTATTTTTAGCTCTTTGTTTATTCCCCTGTAGGAATTTTGCACTTAAAAAACTCTGCAAATTCTTATCTACAAGCAGTCCCCTGGAGGGCAAGGAATTTTTATAAGGAAGCTCCATAAGGCCTGCAAGCTCAGTGGAATGGGGGGGGGGTAGTCTGAAAATTTCTGACCTTAACAATATGTCTTCTGTATTCTAAGAGTCAGCTGTGGATATGAGTGGTGTATGCTATTGATATGTTTAATACATGTTGCTACTCCTAGCACTACATGGTACCACTATTTCACTCTTACTGGTGAGTACTGTTTATGAAACAGTTTCATTAAGAATCGGCTGTTAAGCACTTACATTTCCTTCACTGTGTGACAAAATTATTTTCTTTATCACACTGTCACAGATGCAATGGTTATCTCATGTGAAGACATTAAATTTGAATGTTGGAAAGATAAATGTGATAGATTTTGCAAATGTGACTGCTCTACTTGAACAAACAATAACGTCTGATACAGATAGAGCAACCCTCTTAGTATCATTTGTTTTTGAGCAAGATGTAAATATGATTATGAAATTGTTCTTCAAAAACTATTTGGGGGACAGAAAATATGGATATATCCTGATGTCGCTAAGACTACACAAGAACGGAGGAAATAATTTTTCTAAGCGACAACAGACTATTAATTTGGGAGCAACGTTTCTTTTAGCATATTCCTGCAAATGCTTGGTTAGGTACTTAGGAGTTAAATACACTTTTTTCTCTTCTAATCGTCTGAAGGAATTTCTAGATGTTAAGAAGATCATCAAGGATAGAGGGACAATGGATGTAAATGGGCGCTTGATACATTAAGCCTATTGTTTAACTAATGCCTCTTTAAATTTTCTCTCTCTTTTTTTTATTATTGCTTGCTCACCCCCCATTATGGTGGTCTAAGAAGGGGATAACCTGTATGATTGTATAATGAAGTAGTTTAATTTATGGTTTGTTTTTCCTCCCTGTGTTAAATGGAACAAGATGTATTCTTGTAAAATTTGAATGTATAATTAGAAATAAATAATAATAATAATAAAAAAAATTTGAATGTGAGTTGTGATCTATTTATTTATTGGGATTTATTAACTGCCTTTATGAAGAGATTCACCCAAGGCGGTGTACATTTATTTCATAGATATTGCCTGCAGGCTACTGAAGTGGTTATAGATTCAGGTACAAGAGATATTTTTCTATCCCTGGATTGTGATTGTGATTCTATGTGACCTGATAACTGAAGCAGTGAATGGTTAAGTGACTTGCCCAAGGTCACAAGGAGCTGCAGTGGTATTTGAACCCAGGCTCCATTGGTACTCAGCCTGCTGCTCTGTTAGTCTGCTCCTGTATTTCAAATGAGACTTGTGAGAACTTATGACAGCCATTCGGAAAGCAGCGCAGGGCTGAGCAGGAGAGCGTAAAGCTTGCTCCTGACTGCCGTGCTGCTGATTTGTTTCGCCGCTGTGGAAGTGATTTGCTGGCTGGACACTGGAGCACCAGGTAAAACAGAAACAATGGTGACGGCAGGCGGGCGGGCGGATGGACCAGGTGTGGGGTGGGTAAAAAAGGTGGGGCAGCGGGCGGGCAGGTTTAAAAAGGAAGTGTGGCTGTAGTGGGTGGGTTTAAAAAGGAGGTGTGGCGGCAGGCGGGTTTTACAATGGTACAGGGGGGAGGGTAACAAAATTGGTACCTTAGCTTCATAAGACGCACCAAGATTTCCACCCACTTTTGGGTGGAAAAAAGTGCGTCTTATGGAGTGAAAAATATGGTACCTGTATGTAAAACCGTTTTGAATGTGGTTGAAAAACTACAAAAAGGTGGTATATAAGTCCCAATCCCTTTCCCTGATGTCATTATGCCTCATTCTACCAATAAAAGCCAACCTCATCGGTGATGTCACAATGGCTTGATTGTCCTATCCTTGGCTCAGTTTTGCTGCGTTTTGATTTCTAGAGTGGTGCAGTGGTTAAATCTACAGCCTCGGCATCCTGAGGATGTGGGTTCAAACCCATACTGCACCTTGAGCAAGTCACTTAATCCTCCACTCCACTCCTTCGTAAAAGGAGCCCTAAGTCTTGATAATATATTGTCATTTATAGCTAAAGAGACATATGATCAAGAAACTGTTATTTTACTTTTGTGATTATGATAAACATACCGAGGGCCTCAAAATAGTACCTGACGGGGGCCGCAGGTTTGAGATCACTGCTTTAAAAGGCATCATGATACATAATCTGTTGCTTACTCGTACCAAGTTTTATTCTAAACATACTCCACTAGCTTGTCCAGAAAAATGTTTTTTTCTTCAAATTTTTCAAGTGATGATTGTGGTTACCAGCGACACTTCCTTTCAGCTACCAAGGTACATTAGTTAGATTGTCACCCATCTGTCTGACTATTTATCCCTTTTTTAATATGCCAAATAATAGTTGATGTTTCTTTGTAATTTTTTTAAATAAGTATTAATGGTATTGTTAATGGCATTTTTATTATGTTTATGCTATTTTTTATTTATATATATATATATATATATATATTGTAAACTTGCATTGAAATTAGATAAGCGATTAAATCAAATTTTAATAAAACCTTGAAACCTGTGTGTAAAACTGCTTTGAGTGTGGCTTTAAAACTACTAAAAGGCGGTATACAAGTCCCTATTCCTTCCTTATTAATATATTTTACAAAGGTTTTCTTTAATAGAGGAAATGGTACCACGACTATGCAGAAAACAACCGAATAAGAGGTGCAACTCCTAAAAATCTGTTTTTCAGGGCCCAAGAAGTACTCATAGGAGCCAGAAATATAAAATTAAAAACAAGTCAGTGTGCAGCACTCAGACTTGTAAAGTTCTTATGGGAAAAAAATAAATTGTAAATTCCTGGGCACTGGGAAGCCAAACAGCAGGTAGAATTTTGCCCCTGCCTAAACTATATAAGGGGTCGATATTCAACATGGTTGAATCGCCTGTTCTCTTCACTGACTTTGACTTGCCAACTTTCATCACCTTCCTTCTGGTTCCTCTGGTCGTTGTCGTCTTCTCCAAAGGTTTTGTTTTCCAAGGAGAATCAGCAATTTATGATATAAGGACACTTCACCCTGATGCTGTATAATCCTATCTTCTCCAACCACAGGCTCTGCAGAAGACAGCTTTTTGTGGTCCTTTTTAACATCTATCCCCGGCAACTTTCTGTCCTTTGACCCCCAACCCCCTCACTATGGCTTCCAGGTACCCTTCTTTTGGCTCTAGGTGTCCATCAGCAAAGTAAGGACTCCTTTAAAGACTTTCTCTTTTTCCCAGGCTCATTCTGGCTTAGTGACCCAAGTTTCCAAGTTTATTGTAAATTTGATTAAACACTTATCAAAATACTAAGTGTATTACAGCAATAAAATAAGGGTAAGAACAGAAATAAAAACAGAATTAAAAGCAACAGTATTAAACAGATGAAATATACTCAGACGAACAAGACACAAAATAAATGTAATAAGAACAAAAAGGATAGGGGGAGAACTACAATAAATATAGAAAAGAGAACATGTAGGGGAAAAAAACAAAAGGACTAAGGGTTTCAATAAGAAAAGAATAATAGCATAATTAGCCGAAGAACAGGGTCCAGATACCTCTCCCTGAGTTTTGGCTGCCTCTGGATAGGTTGGAGAAAGAAAATGAGACCCCTTTAATCCTCCTTTACAAGAGTTTATATACTACTCCATTGCCTCTTCTTGGGCACGTTCTCTTGCCAACACAATACTTGCCCTAGCATCTTAGCCTCAAATATCCTAAAAGTAACAAGCATAAGTGGTATGTTCTAAATGTGGATTTTAGTTTAAGGAATAGGATGCTGTTTTGATTTTTTGTTTTTTTAATTGAAATTTATTAATGTATCCAAAAAAGTATATAGGATATGGGAATTTACACAAAAAATATAGAAATATTATTTCTTAATACAACTTAAATCAGTCATAGAAAATCAGAAATCCCATCAAGCCCACATCATTGAGGAGAAAGAATTATATTACATAACATAAAATTCAGTAATAAATAAGGGATAACACCCTTAATTTTATAGAGGCATTTCACTATTTCATTGAAATTATCATAACCAAGAAAGGAAAATTCTACCCCAACTTAGAAAAAGGGGGGGTTACTAAGAATGTTCAAGAAAATACTCTAATTGAATAGGATCAAAAAATACGTAATCCTTATCCTGAATAGTTATCAAAGACTTAAGGAATAGGGTGCTGTTAATAAGTGCAATAGTAAACATAGTATCGGATTCTTGAAATATTTACTGTTGTACATTCCTTCTGAGAAATGGGCAAGTTCAAGACAGTGTTTGGAAAGAAATCTCTGGTTCTAGAATTATGCATTATTATTTTTCAATTCAACAGATCCTCATTGGGCATCGATTAACAGAGGCGTTCTAATTTGTGATGAGTGTTGTAGTGTACATCGAAGTCTGGGGCGCCATCTCTCTCAAGTGAGACATCTTAAGCACACGCCATGGCCGCCTACATTGTTGCAGGTAAGAGGCTGTGATGGACCCCTTCTTGATCAATTTGTATCATGTTGTCCCTCAAATGGATACTGGATCTGGTTCGGTGAAGCTGAAGATATTCAGTACAAGTCTAAGGGCGCCTTTTATCAAGCTGCGCTAGCGGGGTTAGCGTGTGCGACTTTTAATCACGCACTAACCCCCGCACTGGACAAAAAACTACCACCTGCTCAAGGCAGGCGTTAGCGGCTAGCACGGCCAGCGGTTTAACGCGCGGCTTGATAAAAGGAGCCCTAAGGTTTGGATTTTTATTTATTTATTTATTTAAAACACTTTTATTCCGAATATCAATCTATACAGGTTACAATATACATACATAAATTAGTAAACAAACAACAAAACAGAACATCATTCTTCAAACAAAATGAAATCATTTAAAAATATTTCTTAAATTAAAAGCAAAACTAAAATCATAAATTCACAAAGCACAATTTACTCCCATCATATATTTCCATTATATGGACATTCAGTTGTAGACTAGGATCTTCTCATTATTTTGTGTAAGAGATATTTTCTATGATTAGTAGGAAATTCCATGTTTTCTATTTACCTTTCTAGGAAATAAATAAATCATTAGTATCTGTTGTGTAGCAGGCTGGATTTTATATGGTTTTCTTGATCTGCTTTTCATGCATCAATGTATAATACAGCTAGAATTATCTACTTTCTTGGTCCTGAGCAATGAGCAATGGGTTCTGTGTTTTTCAGATGGTCCAGACCTTGTATAATAATGGTGCCAATTCCATATGGGAGCATTCCTTGCTAGACCCATCATCTATAATGAGTGGCAAACGCAAAGCTAACCCTCAGGATAAAGTGCAGTGAGTGACTCATTTTCAGTCTTTGTCCCGTCATGATGAATATCTAATTCTTATTCTTAAAAGCAATTCAGCAGTAGCATATGTAACTCTACAAGGGCAGTAGCATATGTAACTGTACAAGATCTTTCTTTAGGATCATGGAGTACTTGAACTTATGTATTTACCCTCCTCTCCCCCCTCCCCCCATTTTTTTATTAGGCATTTTAGTGTTGAAACGGTTTTTATAGAAAAGTCACAAGGCCAAAATATTTACAGAAAGCACAACACTAACAATGTTCCCCGAACCCCCCCCCCCCCCCTCACTGCAGTCAAACTGGAAGGATTAGCGCCGGACCCACATGACCATCATAACCAAAGCAAACTGGGAATCTGTACTCTGATAATTCCCACTCACTAAAAGAACAGGCCCAAGAACCAGCCCACCCATCTCTAATACCAACCTGCTCCCCCTTCCACACTGACTGCTCCCCCCCTCAAACCTCCCATCCTTCAATCAACCATATACTACTCCCAACCTATAGACCACCCCTCAGCCACGGTGGTATTCACTCCGACGCTCATAGATTTCCTGATAGCATCAAAGCTAATACCACCATGGCTGGCGATTAAAAAAAAAAAAAAAATGCCTGACATGGCTTCATAAAGGGGAGGGGGGGTTAATGTATTTATATACTGCTTATATCCTAAATGGTTTATACATTGATTAGTAATCAAGTACTCTCCAAGAGGCTGATTCTATAAACTGTGCTTAACTTAATTGGCAAAATACCCTTAATAGACCAATTGCTAAAAAAACCCCAACCCATTAAATTAAAAAATTAATTGGGCGATAGGTGCCTATCGCATGGCACTTAGTGGCATCTAATGCACAAGTGGGTGTTTCTGTGGACGGAGTATGACTTAGGTGCAGCTAAGTGCGATTCTCCGAAAACTTAGGCGCCTGAAATGTCGGTCTTTTAAAACCCTCGCCTACATTTCAGGCGCCTACGTTTTTACATAGGCACCGCTAGCCACGATTCTGTAAAAGGCGCCTAAGTGTGATTTGACACATGGCCGGCACCATATATATAGGTGCCGGCTGATTTAGGTGCCGTTTTATAGAATCGGCCTCTAGTGTTTTCTCTCTCTGTCCCAGTAGGCTCACCATCTAACTATGGTACCTGGGGCAATGGAGGGTCACAAGAAGCTGCAGTGGGAATCGAACCCAGTTCCCCAGGTTCTCAGCCCACTGCGCGCCTCCACTCCAGCTTGTGTAAACCAGCCCATAGTGAGGTGCTTTGCAAATGCTGAACCTCTCTTATTGATGCTACCCTGTTAAATCTTGGAAGGTTTTAGTAATTTCATAGGCTTTTTTTTTTTTATTCATTTTAAAGCCATAAGTAAGTGCAAAATAAAATACAATCATATAATTCTATAAAAGCACTTAAATACAATTATAATTATAATCTATGACAAAAAGATTATAACCCCCCCCCCCCCATAATTATATCTAAGAACTACATTCAAATTGAGAATTGAAAAATACATTCCAACCCGCCCTCCCACCCATCTTGATACTCAAAACGTGACACAATCTCAATGGAGACAGGAGTTGCCATTCCAAACATAACCAGTCTGGAAGATTTTCCATGAGCTCGGGGAGGAGCCAATACATACCCTGACGCATTATATAGGCTTGATGGTACCTATAAAAATTTGGGAAATTTACCCCACCCTCCACAGTTGGCTTTTGTAAGGATGCTAAAGCAATTCTTGCTGCTTTCCCCAGCCAAATAAATTTTGTAAGAATACTATTTAATTTTTTGTAAACGGACCCCTGAAAAAACACTGGTAACATACCCATTTGGTAACAAACCACAGGCAAAATCATCATTTTCAGGATATAAAATAAATTGGAGTAAATCAGAGATTCTTCCGCTTAATGTACGTTGTCAAAAAGGATTGTTTGATTTATTCCCCTTTCTTTGGAAGGAAGAGGGTATAAAGTATCTAGGAATTTGGATTTACAAAACGCTGGAAGAAACGATGACAGTAAATGAAAAATCTTTATTGCAAAAGGTCACGGAGATGTGTGAGCAATGGAACCCATTACATCTGTCCTGGTGGGGGAGAGTTCAGACGGTGAACATAGGCTCTTAATATAGCAGTGAAGCAAGTGGCCTAAGTTTGTGATTCTTACGTAGCTGAACAGACATTTTGCATTTGATATCAGTATTGGCTTGTGTCTGTGATCCAAAAGCTTGCTACAGCATTAGAATCTATGTTTACCATTTGAAATCAAAAACTGAGATCTCTTGTGCCAAGAAAGTATATTTTTAAAAACCCTAAAATCATTCTAAAAAAAAAAAGGGGGGGAGGGTGCTTCTAAAGGCTTTTCTTATCTGAAAACGAAAGGTAACTTTATTACAGTGATAGACATATTTTTAAAAAATCCATGTAAACAGAAAAAGAATTGTGCTAGTTTTTTTGTATATGAGATTTTAACAGATAATAATGTGCGACATTTTATAGTTACTGTGGCTTTTTTGTTTTTCAGTCCCAATAAAACGGACTTTATCAGAGCTAAATATCAGATGTTGGCATTTGTTCATCGTTTGCCATGTCGAGACGATGATAGTGTTACTGCCAAAGACCTTAGTAAGGTAACTGCCAATCGTCTGATTGTGTTATTGACATTTTGAATTGATGTAAAAGAATAAATATATTACTATTTACTACCTATGCAATAATATTTTACTGTTATAGTCTTTTAAACAAAACTGAATCGAGCAAAACATGCATCTAGACCAGGAGTAGTTCATTCTGGTCCTCGAGAGCCACAACCCAGTCGGGTTTTCAAGATTTCCACAATGAATATGCATGAGAGATTGATTTGCAAAACAATGGAAGCAGTCCATGCAAATTAATCTTGTGCATATTCGAAGTCCCGATTTTAAGAAAAGACTCCATCCTTCACTACACAATAGTTACGGTTTTTCAAAAATTCTTTAAACCAATTAAGAAATGATCCACTTATACCTGACTCACTCAGCTTCTTAATTAACAGAGTATGACCTTGCCGTGACCAATGTTTAACTTTTAGATGTCGAGGTTATCAGCAACAACTCACAAGGTAACGGCGGAATAGAAATCACTAATGTAATGTACTATACAATCCTAGTCCTCAACAACTGATCTCTAGAGCTGTTAATCACTAGCCCTTAACTTTGTTAATTCTACTCAATCTGTAGCATCTTTTAATCATTGTAAACCGCATAGAATTTCACGGTCCTGTGGTATATAAACTGTTATTATTATTACTATGCTTTGGTCAAAAATCCAAATTGAGTTGATAAGAAAACTGCTCTGTATATTCAGATAACTGTTTATTTAATTAAAGTTCCAAGAATTTAGATAGAAAAGGTGTATATTGGCAACAGCCTGAAGTTGGATGGCTGAGATAAATCACCAATTTGTTGTTTAGGAATGGGAGTAATAACGATACTATAAATAAAGAATTAAAAAAAAAAAAAATAACGATACTGCCCAATATCTTTTTGTAAAGAACCTTCTACTAATAGTCTATTAAAGACTAGAAGCCATCATAAAACACAATCGGGAACATTAGCAAAAAGAAATGAAGGACGTACATCCAAAGCGCAAGTTTGTGTAGCAAACCTCCTTGAACAACTGGACTAGATCTTCCATAGTAATAGTTTTAAACGAGTCCCACATCTGATCAGCTCTAAATCCTGATTTAGAAGTATCTAAATGGCATTCCTCCCTTTGAACTGCGATCGTAAAATTGTTGCAGTTCGACAAAATCCTGAAAAAATTATCACATGAATAAGAACTAAGGCCCAGATTCTCTAAACAGCACTGGTAGGCGCTCAAGCTCAGTTTAAAAAAAAAAATTAAAAAATCACAGTTTAAACGACATTTTAAACTGAGTTTCAAGGCACCTAAAATATTGGCATCAGATTCGCACCTCCGTAGACGCTTTATTTTATTATTTATATACCACTTACACTTCTCCCTCCGAATCCTCGGATTCGGTTATTCACAATTTTTTTTTTTTTAATTATTGTTTAAAATTTTTTGGGCTGTGTTTAAGCCCTCTTGAGACTCCCCGGAACCTTACCTGGTGGTCTAGCGGGTTTTCAGGGCAGGAGCAATCTTCTTATGCTCCTGCCCCGTGCAGATCACTCATAGGAAATGGTTGCCGTGAGCTCCTGTAGTCTCTCGAGACTATGGCGGGAGCTCACAGCAGCCATTTCCTACGAGTGATCTGCACGGGGCAGGAGCTTAGGAAGACCGCTCCTGCCCCAAAAGCCCGCTATACTACCAGGTACGGTTCCGGGGAGTCTCAGAGGCCTTAAGGGAAGGTCTGGGGGAAGGTGGGAGGTGGGTCAGAACTGGCCCGAATATTATTCGCGGTTTTTTAATATTCACGGGCCGGCTCTGCCCCTAACCCCCCCCGTGAATATTGAGGGAGAAGTGTATAACCTAAATGGTTTACAGTTGGGTACTTTATCATATTTCCTTCCCTATCTGTCCCGGGGGGCTCAAACTCTATCTAGTGTACCTGGGGCAATGAGGGGATTAAGTGACTGATTTTGGGATTAAAGAAATATGTTCTACTAACTCACTTTGTTATTCAAAACAATATCATATCAATCAATCAAGTAACTGAGGTTATTTAGTGAACACTCAGACCCACAGCTGAGGTCTCAGTGAAAAATTCACGGAGCAGCTGTTAAAGAGACCATCATCGTTGTTCACAGTCTCACCCTCAATACAACAGCTAAATAACTGCACAAAGATGGTAAAACAAAACCAACTTAGCTTTGAATGGAGTGGGTAATCAATATAGCTGCTCCGGGTTCCTTTTTATTCAAGTGACTGCATTCATTACAATTGCCGACCCCCCTACCCAGGTTTCGCCAACTGGCTTCTTCAGGAGGGGTACTATGAATGTAAAACAACCACATTAACACTAAAACACTTCAGTTATCACTACTATAATTTTACACAATAATCACAATTAACTGCCACACCATTCACACTCAGACCTACCGGCATAACGCACTCCACACTACTCACAGACACTAGAGCTTTTGACGACGAATTTCCATCAGCAGGCCCACCTCAAATACTCCTCCCTTTCTGTTACGTCATACTGACATCACTACAATCTGACCAATTAAACCTGCTCCTTCTATAGATGGAACCATTCGATTTCGTTATTTAACCCTTTTGGGGTCAAAGTGTGCCACTGGAAGATGAATTTTTGTTCCAAATATAGTAGACACTGAGTCACATCCCCTGTTTTTTTATGTGTCTTAGCTATAACTGTATATTTAACATCTTCAATTGAATGCTGCTGTTCAAGCCAATGGTTCACAAGAGGAGCCGACACACGATTACATCTAATATTACTTAGATGTTCGGCGATTCGAGTTTTAATGGCCCGCCGAGTATGCCCGATATAATAAAGCCCGCAGGGGCATATTATACAATACACCACTGCAGTAGACAGACAGTTAGTATTAGTTCTTAAGTAGAATTTCTTACCTTCTGATTGAGGAATAAGTACTTGGTCAGTATTGAGGACATGAGAGCAATATACACAATGGGCACAGCTTACATGGGGGCCCCCATAATTCTGTTGACCGGGGGCCTGCTGTTTAAGAATTTGGCCCAGATTACGGCCTCGAGTGTAAGCGAACAATGGAAATTGGTTCATGCTTTCATGTACCTGCAATACTGACCAGTGCTTTAAAATGATTTGTCTAAGTTGTTGACTCCTACAAGAATAAGGTAATACACATACTAGGGCCCCACTTTTCTCTTTCTCCTTTGTATGAAATAACCATTCCCGCTGACAGTTGCGGGCTCTTTTCCATGCTGCTTTGACCACCCACGATGGGTAGCCGCGTTCAATAAACTTTGCATATAATAGTGTGGCCTGCTGATGGAAATCCCATTCGTCAGAGCATATCCTTCTCAGTCTCAAAAATTGCCCCACCGGTATACTATCCCGGAGAGGCTTAGGGTGATAGCTGTGGTAATGGAGGAGTGTGTTACGGTCGGAGGGCTTCCGATACAATGTGGTATCAAAATGTACCTGAGAATCAAACTGGGATTTAACTACCTGAATATCCAAAAAAGATACTTTATTGGAACTCACTTCATGAGTGAGAGAGATGTTCAAATCCACCTCATTTAATTCTTTAAGGAATTCCTCCAACTCGTGACATTCCCCATTCCACGTAAAAAAGATGTCGTCTATGTATCTTCTCCAAAAACCTACTCTGTTAAACCACCTAGATGTATACACATATTTTTCTTCGTATTCAGACATATAGAGGCAGGCGACTGAAGGGGCCACTGTGGCCCCCATCGCCACCCCTTTAGTCTGAATGAAGAACCTATCTGTAAACTGAAAGTAATTTTGACAAATCACGAATTCTGCCAATGTGCCCACTAGTTCCTTCTTCTGTGTTGACATGTTCACACTGTCTATAGATTTCTTTATAATTGCCAGGGCCGCCGATTGTGGCACATTGGTGTACAGTGCTGCAACGTCTGCAGTGACCAAAAATTTACAGGCATGATTATCACTTCCCTGCAAAATTTGCAGGAAGTGAGAAGAATCTCGTATATAAGACTGTTTCTTACTCACTTGTTCACAGATAAAACTATCAATGAACCTTGATAATGGTTCCAGCACTGAACCAATGCCAGCCACAATCGGGCGGCCCGGAGGGCATGTGGGGGATTTATGAATTTTAGGGATGAAGTAAATATAGGGGATTTCAGGGAATTCAACAGTCAGACTCTTGAACTCCCTGACAGTAATAACTTCCGCCTGGCGAGCGGTGTGTAATACAGTATCAATTACTGTTTTAATCTGTTGAGTAGGATCTCCATTAATCTCCCTATAGAAACTCTCATCCAACAACTGTCTAAATGCTTCTGTGCAATACTGTTGATAATCTTGTATCACTATCCCGCCGCCTTTATCGGCACGTTGGATAGTGATAGTAGGATCCTGCTGTAAAGACTTGAGTATGCTGAATTGCTGCAAAGTTAAATTCGAGCCACAGTGGACATTGGAAGTCTCAATTCTTTCTACATCCTGTAAGACTGCTTTTTCAAAAGCAGCCACCGAAACGTCAGGTACTCCAGGCGGGATCCACTTAGATTTCACTTTTATACCTCTTACTGGTTCCACAGAATCAGGAGCAGGTGAAGTCTCACCAAAAAACGCTTTTAGACGTAGTACCCGAAAGAATCTATATAAAGACGCTCGATTTTGAAAAGCGTCATAAATACCCCTCCTGAAGAAGCCAGTTGGCGAAACCTGGGTAGGGGGGTCGGCAATTGTAATGAATGCAGTCACTTGAATAAAAAGGAACCCGGAGCAGCTATATTGATTACCCACTCCATTCAAAGCTAAGTTGGTTTTGTTTTACCATCTTTGTGCAGTTATTTAGCTGTTGTATTGAGGGTGAGACTGTGAACAACGATGATGGTCTCTTTAACAGCTGCTCCGTGAATTTTTCACTGAGACCTCAGCTGTGGGTCTGAGTGTTCACTAAATAACCTCAGTTACTTGATTGATTGATATGATATTGTTTTGAATAACAAAGTGAGTTAGTAGAATATATTTAAGTATATCACTTTGGATAATTAAATTCCCTTGAGGCACAAGATATTAAAGAAATATGACCAAGTGACACCCCTTTATCGGGCGTTGCATTTTTTACCAGTGGAGGCGGGTGTGAAATTCAAACTCGGTTACTTTTGTTTTAAGGCTCTATTTGGTTTGACTCCCAAATATATAAATGAGCTTTTTTCTTTTACAATTAATAGACATAAAAGAAGCTCACACTTGAATTTTGTTTCCCTCCTGTTAAAGGATGTAAATTCAAAAACATCATCAGCATCTTCTTTCATACCAGGCAGCAGCATGGGGCAAAGAGTTAGATCAACTGCTTAGGTTTACTGAAATTTATGGGGAATTTAGAAAACATTTAAAAACACATCTGTTTTTGAAATAATTAGGTAGTAAAATTTTTGTTATGCAACAATCAGATCTTTTAGGGTTTTTTTTACTCATTGGTTTTAACTCTCTAGTTCTCTTCAATTCTGTTGTATTTTAAACAATGTATTTGTAAATGATGTAAACCGCATAGAACTTCACAGCTTTGCAGTATATAAATAAATTGTTGTTATTATTATTATGAGGGATTTGAACCCACAACTTCAGAGTGCTGAGGCTGTAGCTCTAACTACTGCACCACACACTCCCCACTGTAGGCATGGCTAACGTCAGAAGTGGCATGAGGCGGCCTAAAGCGCCTACAGGAGCACAATTCACATCTAAGGTAGGCGCCGGAAATGTAGGCCTAGAAAACCCTGACGTATATTTCTGGCACCTACCTTTTGTCAGAGGTGCGATTCTGTAACCGTCACCATTGTGTGATTGACAAAGCGATCAGTGGCAACTTCTAAGGTGGCCTCCAACGATGGCACTGGTTAGAGAATCCAGCCCAAAGTGAATTTCAGCCTAATGTCAACATTTTTATTGCAATTTCGGATTTTAATGTTGGTATTTTATTTTTCTTTTATAGCAACTGCATTCTAGTGTGAGGACTGGGAATCTGGAGACTTGTTTGAGACTGCTTTCCTTAGGAGCCCAGGCAAACTTTTTTAACCCTGTATGAAATTGTGTTTGCTTAAATCTATTCTTGTAAGGTGTCTTTGAAGCTATCTAAATTGACATTGCTTTGTATCTTGCCCATTTACTATAATCGTCTTCTAATACAGAGGTTCTCAACATGTGGTGCTGAAAGTCTCGCACCCTTTTTCTGCTGTCACATATCTTCCTTTTGCCACTATCGTTTTCTCTCCCCATTCCTCCTGGACTAGCAATGGCAGCTCACTGTGCTTTTAACTTCCACACGCAGCTGCTGCTAGCGTTACTTTAGTGATTCCATCAGGCAGTCTCGGGACCTTTGCTAGGCTGGCCCACCTCTGATGATGCAACTTCCTCTTCCTTGGAGGCAGCTGGCCTAGCGAAGGCCCCGAGGCTGCCTAATGGAATTGCTCTCCTGGCCCCAACCCTTTAATCTCCCTCTCAATCCCATGATTCTCCCCTCTACCCCCGGGCCTACCGAGGTACCTGGTGGTCCAGCGAGAGTCTTTGTGGCAGGAGCGCAGCCCTCTCGCTCCTGCCTTCTAAAATAGATGTCGCAACCACTCGCAGCTGCTCATGGCATTTCCTGTAGTACCACGAACTGCCACAAGAGGTTACAGAAGCTATTTTAAAGGCAGCCACGAGGAGGCAGGAGCGAGAGGGTTGGGAGGGAGATTAAAGGGGAGAGAACCGTCACTATGGATTGCGGTGAGGGATGACAAGTGCAGAGACCTGCAAGGAGTTGGAAGGGGAGAGAGATGTCAGACCAGTGGAAGGGGGAGGGAAAGAGAAAGAGATGCCAGACTGTTGGAAGGAGAGGAGAGAGATGCCAGACTGTGGGAAGAGGAGAAAGGAAGGAGAGAGATGTCGGACCACTGGCAGGAGGGAGGGAAGAGGTCAGACCTTGGAAACAAGGAAGGAAGGAGAAAGATAGAAAGAGAAGGTAAGACATGGAAAAGTAGATTTTGAGAAGAAAGCAGAAAAAATGGAAAAAAGTTGAATCTCCAATGTTGGATGCAGGACAGAAAGTGAAGAAGGAGAGAGAAACAGTAAGTGGATAAGAAGTCCCTGGAAACAGTTAAGAGCACAGATAGAAGAAAGTGCAACCAGAGATTGGGAATGGAGGATTAGAAAAATAAAATCACCAGACTTCAAAGGTGGGGGGGGGGGAAATGAGTTTTTGAGAATTTATATCTGCTACCTATATTTTGCACTATATTTGTCTATTTAGTTGTTACTGAGGTGACATTGCATATTTTAAAGTCATCTGCCCTGACTTCTTTGGAAAAAAACCCAGTGCTTTGTGTAGTTTAATTTTGTGGTTACCATTATGTATTGTTAACAAGATTATATTGTGTGTATATGAAAATTGAATGGAAGAAATAGCATAACAATTAGTTCTATTATTATGGGGTTATGGGGACGGGTCTAGGGTGGAGCTTGGGTGGGTCTGGGCGGAGCTTGGACAAGTCTGGGGCAGGAGCATTCGGTTGATATTTGTTAGACTTAAGGGGTACTTAGCTTGAAGAAGATGAGAAACACTTCTAATGCACTCATGAGAAGGCATACGCTTTTTTAATTGATTTTTCAGGAGAAAGGAAACACCCCACTTCATGTTGCTGCCAAAGCAGGGCAAATTTTGCAGGCAGAATTATTGGCAGTGTATGGGGCTGATCCTGGTACACCAGACTCAAATGGGAAAACACCAATTGACTATGCAAGGTAATTGATCAAGTTCTATGTGAATATTGTGCCTAGTTACTATTGTTATAACACAGCAGTGATTCTTTGAAGAACAGCATGCAGATCTCTAGTTTATTTTCTGCGTACTCTAGGACTGTGCTGTCTGTCTTTCATGTACTATCAAAACTGTACTTAAAATGAATACAGTATTCCGCTGAAATTCGCAGGGGCTCCGTTCCAGGAGCTCCCGCAAATTTTGAAAAACCGCGAATGCGGTTTAGGAGTGGATCAGAGGCAGGAGAGGGCTGCAAGGGGGGTGGTGGTGGGTGCTAAAAAACCCCTCACAATTTTTAGGCTGGCAGGCGGTTTGGCTGTGCAGAAGGCTGACGGGAGGGGGGAAGAGGAGGAAGAATCGGCTGTGCAGAAGACTGATTGGCTGACTAGGAAGGAGAGGGGGAAGAATCGGCTGTGCAGAAGGCTGATTGGAATCAACAGCTGTGCAGAAGGCTGATTCGCAGACTCGGTCATTCCCTGTATTTTCTGACTGGAAGAGGCAGTCAGAAAATACCGTGAATGACTGAGTTCGCGAACTGTGAATTTGTGGGGGTCTGTTGTAGTTCTAGAATCCTGATATATATCATTATTCCAAATGCAAAGCTGCTTGTGTTTATAAATAAGTACATGAATGCTCACATGTTATTTGCTGTAGTTTGTTACTCCACTGTAGTTTGATCTGATATCAGCGTCTGCCAAAATAACTGAGGTGGATTGGCTTTGTAAAGACAGGTGTCTTGGAAGCAGTGTTCCTCTGTTTTTGCTTCTCTAGATCATTAAATAACTTGGGGTATTTACTTCAGAGTTTCTGAAATGCAGCTTTTCCCTTAACTCAGCAATTTTTATGTTTTAATGTCCCTATTTAGACAAGGAGGGCACATCGAGCTGGCAGATCGCCTTGTTGAAATACAACATGAACTTACGGACAGATTATCTTTCTATTTATGTGGTAGGAAACCAGGTAAGTCTTTAAACTGAAATATTAAGTGCTTTAAACTGAAATATTAAGATGCAGTTCTCAGGCTGTATAGGTAAAAAGCATACAGGCAAACGGAAGGACATCTCGCCTTGGGATATAAGCAGACAAGCAAAAAGGCAAGGGAGGCATCTTTTCAATCAATGATTGAGTCTATTCAAATCAAGTAATCCCAACAAGGATCCCAGTTTCGGCGTGTGGTAGACACCTTTCTCAGGGGACACTTGGCTGGTGGATGCTGAGTCCAAAACGCACTTGTGAGGAAACGGTGTGGTCAGCATTTGTACAGGTAAATGACCTTCACACATGTAAATGGGGACTTGAGAAAAGCCATTATATATATCCAAAGTACAGACAATTAACAAGCGTGCATGTTATAGGCAGTAAAGTATTTGCATAGTTCTGATTTTTGCAACAGCATCGCATGCATGCTTAAAAAAACCGTAGACGTTGGCATTTACATGTGGCCCAAGGCACACATAAGTGTTGAGTAACTTTGGCTCTGGAGGAGTAATAAAAGCAGTTAGATTTTTTTTTTTTTACTCACAACTCCAAGCAATGCAGCTTTCGAACATGGTTCTACATAAAATAGGAGCTCTCACTGTACCTGCTGGCACATAACACATGCATTTCCCATTATAATTTGTAATATGATATGTAAACCAAAATGCTATTCTGACTAGATATCTCTAGACAGTTGAGTGGTAAAGGATGTGTTTAAAATCAGTACTTTAAAGTATGGGGGTGTAATAATTTTTTTAAAATAAAACCAGTCAGACACAATATACGAAAATCTATGGCCATCAGAAGCGTAATCTGATCACTAAAAAACTTCCAGGCATTTCTATTGTAGTAAGGGTGGCTGGTTAGGGATATATGAATGCATAAGATTAAAAAAAATTTTTTTTATCATACCGTATATACTTGAATATAAACTGAGATTTTTGGGCCAAAATGTACGGGTCCTGAATTGTAGAGTTTTGCATTTGAACCTGCAAAGTTATTTCAGAAACTGTCCATCATCTTTTCCAACTCTACTTCCTTCCCAGGGAACTGCTCTCCCACACTCCCTCACCCCTCTCAGTTTGCTTTCTGCAAGCAGGTTGCTCAGAAGTGTTTCTGTTGTGCTCTGCAATTATTTTGGGGTATTTTTCTAAGTGTTCAAATGGAAGCTTGGTGCCCAGAGGGTCCCACTTGATAGAACCTCTTCCTGGGAGACACGTAGCTAGCCAGCCTGCTTTTGTATTTTTGAAGCTTAGAGGTTGTCCCCTGCGTAGTTGCTCGCATCCCTGATTATTCAGGAGCTTGAGTGCAGGTTTTTTGGCTCTCGGCTTAGTGGGATTAATAGTGGGCTGCCTGCATAGTCGTCCCCATTTTGCAATCAGTTTTTCTGGGGGTTGAGGCTGTTTGACCTTGGTCCGACTGGCAGCCTGAAAACTAGGTTTGTCTAGCGCAGTGCGTCTCAAACTGTATGCCATGGCACAGTGGTGTGCCCCGAAGAGATTCCGGGTGTGCCATGAGAGATTTCAGAATAGAGTTGCTAATCAATGTGATGGATGTGCTTGCTTTTGAGTGCAAATTAACTCAAAACGTGTCGTGATAGTTGACAAGCAAACACGCATTTCATCACCTACCATCTGAGGTCGTTCTCCTTTTTGAGATTTAATTTCTGTCAGCTGAAAATTCAAGTTTGCAAACATAAGAAAATCCAAACAGTAACAAAGCCTTAATTGTTATGTTTCTCAAGATACAATAACTACTACATAAAAAATAAAAGTAATATTATAATTACATGCCGTGAATTTTCAAGGACCAATCACGTCAAAGAATGATGCTTGTTTGGGTAATTGTATCCTTATGTACACAGATGCTCATAACATTGACAGATTCTTACGTATGCATTGTATATGTCATCTATTCTAGTGTATAATTATGAAGACAATCTTTAAAAATAAAGCCCCAGATGGCTTGGGTTCTGGAATGGGGCAATTTTTTGAGGTTCTCAAGTGATGCGGAAGTACTTTCAGGGATCACATCAGAGGTCCAGTGGAGGAAGGAGACGGCAAGCCTCAGGCTCTCGCTCCTCCCCAGCCTCTAAGAAATCAAAATGATGCCAGGACAGGTACCAAGCCCCCAAGAAAGGGGGCAGGCTGTCGTCCTTTTGGTCAGTCTGGGCTCAGATTGGTGCAGACCATTGTTCGGGATGGTTATGAAATAGAGTTCTTTGCCCCACCCCCCTTCCAGACCACTTTGTAGATTCTCTGGCTGGCCAACCAGAGAGAAGCCTCAGAGTTCGGGCAACAGGTCAAATGCTACTAGATCTTTGTGCCACTCAGATTAAGAATTGGGCTTGGGCAGTTACTCCATATACTTTGTTATACTTAAGAAAGACTCAGAGGATTGGAGGCCAACTCTGGACCTCAAGTTGGTCATTGTGGCCCTGAAAGTGCTGCCCTTCTCGTGAAAATCACTGGAGAAGTCTCTGGAAGACAAAGCAGTCAGTCTTCTTGGACAATGCAACAACGGTGGCCTATGTCAACAGGCAAGGAGGCACCAGAAGTGCCCCGTTGAGCCTAGAAGCTCAACTCCTCTTTTGGTGAGCAGAAACTCATTTTCAGGCTCTCTCAGCCATGCACATAGCAGGAATGGGAAATGTGCAGGCCAACTTTTTCAGTCAGCAGATGCTCGACCTGGGGGATAGGTCTCTGTTTCCCCATATGTTCAACATCATACTTCGGTGTTAGGGGCCTCCACAGATGGATCTGATAACCTCGGCAGTAAACAAAAAGACAATTAACTTTTATAGCCGAAGATAAAAGCCCAGAAGCAAGGAGTTGGACATGGCTCTTTTATGCATTTCCCTTGTCGCCCATGCTTAGTTGAATCATTTGCACAATTGCGAGTCATCCGGGGTTGATAGTCTTAGTGGTGCCAGATTGGCCCTGCAGGCTGTAGTACGCAGACCTAGTCTGTCTCCAGAGGGATGGCTGTGGTATGTAGAACTAGTCCGTCTCCAGAGGGATGAAGGCCTTAGACTGTCGGTCCAAGTGGACCGTCTCACTCAAGGACCTGTCCCTATCGAGAATCTGGAATACTTTGGGCTTACTGCATGGCTCTTGAGTGGGCAGACCTGATGAACAAGGGTTATTTGGATATGGTCATCACCACTTCGCTCAGAGCTAAAAAGCCATCGATGGTGGCAGCCTATGGAAGTCCTTTCAGTGCTGGAGTGCTGTGGAGGAGGTAGAGCCCTTCTGAGCTCTAATTTTGGTAGTCTTGGACTTTTTGCAGGAGGGTACTGAAAGTGCAGATAGCAGGCCTTTTCATTTTCCAAGTGCAGGACAACAGAGGCTCCCTGGCCTCTCACCTAGATTGTCACCCGGTTCATTAAAGGGGCTCTTTGGTTGCACCCTCCAGTGCGTCTCCCTTTTCTCTTCCTGGAATCCTAACACTGTATTTGCAAGGTCTCGGTGGACCTCCATATGAGCCCTTACAGGAGGCTTCCTTTCTAGATCTTTTGGTCAAGATTGTGTTTTTGGTAGCAATTATGTTGGCAAGACGAGGCTCTGAGTTGCAAGCTCTTTCCTGCAGGGTGCTGTTCCTCAAAATTATAGAAGCAGTGCTTTCCTTTAGCACAGATCTGACCTTCTTACTTAAAGTTGTCTTGACCTTCCACGTTAATCAGGAAGTCCGTTTGCCCTCTTTGAAAAAAAAAACAGAGTGCTGGATGTCAAACCTTGAGGTTACCAATGAGTTTTACTTATCTGATGACTTTTTTGTTCTGACCAGTCGTGCTAAGAAAGGGAGGCCAGCGTCTAAAGCAGGGGTGTCCAACCTTTTGGCTTCCCTGGGCCGCATTGGCCGAAAAAAATGTTTCTGGGGCCGCGCAAATGCTGCAGCATGACAGAGGAGTGAGCCGGCAAGACGGTAAACACTCGGGGGCAGCAGAAAAAAACACTGCTTCGACCGGGCTGCACAAAATACTTCACGGGGCTGCATGCGGCCCTCGGGCCACAGGTTGGACACCCCTGGTCTAAAGCGTCAATTTCCAGATGGATTTAGATGGCCATTTCCTCTGTGTATGTGGACTGTGGTAAAGCTCACTCCACCAGAGAGTTGCTACCTCATGGGTGGAAACTAGGGCTATCTCACCCAAGGAGATATTTAGAGTGGCTACATGGTCTACCTTTACCAGGTTCTAAAGGGTGGACATAGCAACCAGGAAGGATGCTGCTTTTGGGTCCTTCGTTCTGAAGACAGGCTCAGCGGGCCTGCCCTGGACTCTGGGAACTGCTTTGGTATGTCCATACAGTTCAGGGCTACTAGTCACACTTGTACTAGAAAGAAAGATTAGGCTGTTACCTCGATCTTCTTTCTGTAGATGTGTGTAGTGGTCCTGAAACCCCACTCTGTATGTTGGCTTCGCCTGCCTTAGAATTGGTATGGAGCTGGAGAAATCTCTGTCTTTCAGCTGAGCTGAGAAATAAAAAAGGAACATTCTCAAGAGTTTATAGTTTGCTTCAAGTCTCTGCTGGATAGCGAAACATGTGAGTAGCTGTAAGCCCTATATAAGATTAGGGCTGGTTGCACATGTTTTTGTACCTGTTGTACAGCAGCTGCTCGAATGTTATAATGTTTATTGGTAATATTTGTTAACAGCAGAACAGAATTGTACTTTCGGAGATTCTTCCCCATTTCCCTCCTTCCAGTTATGTCTTTAGTGCTACTTGATTGCTTTTGTGTGAACTGAGGGTGCGGGAGCAGCTCCCTGGGAAGGAAATAGAGTTGGAAAAAATGATTGACAGTTTTCTGCAAGCAATTTTGGGGTTCAGGTGCAAAACCATATGGTTCAAGACCACTAGATGCATCTTCAAGAAAGAAGATTATCGAGCTAAGAACCTAATCTTTGTTAAATGTCAATACAATACAAACAATACCATCATAGACAGCATGGAAGAACATTAAAATTACTTAGATAGGATACCAGCATAATACCAATGAAACACCTAGTAAGCACATATTAGAACATTCAAATAATTTACCGGTAGATATGATGGTAATGCTTTTTCTACAGCTTTCTATGTTTTTAAGGGCCAATTGCATATATATATATATATATATATATATATATATATATATATATATATATATATAATGGATACAAAATGAGTAGGATAATCAATTGGGATAAATAAATCGGTGGCTAATGCAATATGCTTTATTCTTTTGTGGCTGTGACCCATGATTACAACCAAATTAAAATTGTGTGACCTCCTTCCTCCAGAGGTGCAGAATAACGTACCTATGGAAAGCACACCCAGTCTATGAACCCAAACTTGTGTTTTTTAATTGAAACAATTTATTTCACATAGGCTATAAGAAAATAAAAGAAAATATTCAAACAAAATTTTTATCATAAGAACATTATTTTTCCATGAGAATTGACTCGAGTTACTTCCTGTAGTCCAAAAAGATGTTACTTTTAGTTGATATTGGACTGTAGTTTCAAGAACTGAGATACTTTTGAGGAACACTGTTCCTCAGTTGTGTTTGTTTACAGCTGAATCAATTGGCAGGTTTAAGGAAATAGGTACTAAAGTAGAGAATATTTCTGTTCAAATACATTCCGCTGAGAGTAAGATTTCATCATAGCAAAATACCACTATTTCTTTTCTTTTTTTTTTTTAATTTCTTTATTCATTTTTTCATATTACAACAAGTGTATCAGAAAAATACATATAATCTTATAAACACACACTTGATTTTCCTTCATGAATACTTTAAGTACAATATATCATATTTATATTCATATTTTTATAATGTTTTAGATAATATGTAAATCATTTAATGCTATTAAAGATAGTTTATTAATCTTACAATAAAGAAACATAATGGAAAGTGTTTTGAGGAATTGGAATATAAGATTCCTCAATTTTCTAATAACTCATTTATCAAACTTAGGTTTTGTGACCTCCCCCCCCCCTCCCCACTACACACACACACTTATGGTGCCCCAACTCGCAGTTTGAGAACCTTTGACTTAAGGTAGCCCCTTTTCTTTTTAGATGCAAATGTTTTGTGTCTTTTCTTTCTAATTAACCTTTTTTTTTTTTTTTTTTTTTAATAATTTTCAAGCATACAATATTTGTACAGAAAGGTAGATTGAGCAAATATCTTCAAATTTGTATATCAAAATAAATAAAGAGGACCAAAACAATAGGCTAAATCTATTTCAAGTCCTCAATTTGGAGATCCAAGATTACTTCAGAGTGATTACAAAGTAAAACAAAATTATCAATCCTAACAGGAAATTACAGTTTAACTAATGAGTACGGGGATCTTTACACTTTCAGATATGATGGTATTACATCTCTCTCTCAAGACGTGAAGGTTCTAGAAAACATATTTTAAAGACTGATATCGAATCACACACTTGCAAGGAAACGTCAAAAAGAAAACACCTCCTATCTCTGTTACTGCTGGTCTCAAAATCAAAAACTGACGTCTTGTTTTTTGTGTCTCTCTCAAGACTTCCGGGAACATCTGGATTTTATGTCCCCAAAATTCCTTGGATCTATTCTTAAGGAACATCCTTAAAATCTATTCTTTATCCGGTAGAAGAGCTACCGTCAGTAAAAGTGTAGCCGGAGAAGCAATAGAAATAGTAAATTGGAGACATCTAGAGGGACCTCTCATAGATTTTCATTATTAACCATTATTTAACTAAATACGTATTTTGTACTTGAGGCTTGCAAATATAATTTTTCATTTGCCAATTTATTTCAGATCACAAAAATGGACAACATTATATTATACCTCAAATTGCAGACAGGTAATTTTTTTTTTAAGCATTTAATAGTGAAATAGATGTATTAAGATTGTCTGGTTCACATTTTAATATGGATATTTAAACATATTAGATCATAGAAGCCAGCTTTATAGATGCAGTGGGTGCTAAGCATCCCCATTATTAAGCAAACTGCTTCATTTTGTGTCCAGGGACCAGGTACTTTGTGTTTTTGCAACCCTAATGGTTTTGAAATGTTAACATCTTATGTATGAAACTTACCCTGTTTTTGTGGTTTGAATATTTTTAAAGCCTCCAGTCTGGCATTTAATAACTGTTTTTCTCTTACAATATATTTGCAGGCTTCTTAATAAGCAAAATAATAAATTTAATACTTAGCTTACTATTCAGTGTGAGTTTTTAAACTTTTGTGTGTTGTAGAAACAACAGTTCCCAAAGTGAGCCTTTAGGTAAAAGGAATATAAGTAGTTTTTTTGTCTTGCAAGGAATTTTCTCCCTTATAGAGCACCACATACAATAGGCTAAAATAACATTGGAAAGAATTATGATTAGAAGTATGTGCATGCTGTTCAGATTTACAAGTTATTTCTTGGTCAGCTGTTACACAGAAATCTTCTACTACTACTATTAATTATTTCTAGAGTGCTATCAGATGTATGCAGCGCTGTACAGAGTCACAATGGAGACAGCCCCTGCTCATATGAACTTACAATCAAGACAGACAAACAGAATGCCAGGGTAGGGGTTACAGTTAGAGGGGATGGTTAAACTGCTGGCTAGGGTGGTGAACAGAGGGGAGTAGGGTTATGAGTTGAAGGCTGTCAAAAAGATGGGTTTTTAGCCTACTTTTGAACAAGGGAAGGAGCGTGACGGATGAATTCAGGTAGTGCGGGGCATAAGGGGCGGCAAGATGAAAGAAACAAAAGTCTGGAATTGGAGGAGAAGGGTACAGATAGAAGCAGTTTGACTGAGGAACGGAGTACTTGGGGAGGTGTTTAAGGATAAACAAGAGAGATGCTGAGGGACTGCGGAATGAACATACTCATAGGTAGTAGGAGTATAAACTTTATGAGAAGGTGGATAGGGAGCCAGTGAAGTGATTTGAGGAGAGAGGGATGAGGTGAGTGTAGCAAGGTTGGCAGAAGATAAGTCATGCAGCAGAGTTTTGTATAGATTGCAGGGGATAGAGGTGGTTCAGCAGGAGACCTGTTAGAAGTACATTGCAGTAGTCTAATCACGAGATTACGAGAGTGCAGACAAGGGTCCGGGTAATGTGCTCGGAGAGGAAGGGGTGAATTTCGATGATGATGTAGAGAGAGAAGCAACAGGCTTTAGCAGTTTGTTGAATGAGATATCGGAGTCATATGACTCCAGGGCTATGAGCAGAGGAGACAGGAACGATAAAAGTATTATTTACAGAGATGGAGAATGAAGGGAGAGGAGCAGAGGATTTAGGAGGAAAGGGGAGCAGTTCAGCCTTGGACATGTTTTAGTTTCAGGTGGCATCCTTCTTGACTATCTGCTGCTTTTGATACTGTTAATCACTGCTCACTCATTGGTGTGCTGTCTTTGCTTGGATTCCACGAATCTGTCCTTTCCTAGTTTGCCCTCCTACCTCTCTCATCGCACCTTTAGTGTATGCGCTGGTGGATATTCCTCTGCTGCTATTCTGCTAGCGGTTGGTATACCCCAGCGTTCTGTCTTAGGACCTCTTATCTAGTGCGTGCTGGGGGCTTTTAACAGGTATGGGGGATGGTGGTTGGGTTTCAGTCTGCATGACTGTATTTTTTGTAGAGTTTGTCTAGGTATGAGAACTTGTTTTAGCTTCCACGTTTTTGAATCCTTTCCTCATGATAGGATGTAGAAGCTTTTTCAAAGTGCTTTAAGAGAAATAGTTAACTTTTTTTTTTCCTTCATTTTAATTTGTTTTGGCTAATAACATGTTATTTCATATGACTGGATGTTTATATCTCTCTTAGGAAGAATGCCAAAGCCTCATTTTAAGTGCTTGGTCTGCGTCTCTTTCAAGGAACTAATTTTTAGTCCATTTTTTTTTTTTTCTTCAGAAATAGACATGTGGTTGGAAATACATTTTTTTTTCTGACTGCTGAAAATAACCAGTAATTGTTGGAACTTGGGAGAGACACTGAACTGTGCTAGTATTTAAAAATTTGTAATCTAAAATTAAAAATGACCGTATCTTTTGAACCTAGCAGCTTCTTTCTCCTGCTGTAGGCATTCAGCTCGGTCATAACCAGAGCTGGGATCTAGACATCATGAAATCTCTCCCCCTCCCCTTGTATGAAGCCACGTTAGGGTTTTTTTTATTGTAGGCCAAGACAGTAAAAGCACCAATGCTCGTAGAAATCCTTTGAATGTCGGAACTTTTACTGCCACAGCCTGCAATTTAAAAAAAAAAAAAACCCCTAACGTGGTTTCATAAAAAGAGGGGAGGATGGGGTGTTTGAGTTATCCAGGAATTCTTTTTTTCTATTTATGTAAACTTTCCCATCACAACATGCCTAGTCCAGTAATTGCACGGATAATCCTTTTGGCCAGGGCTGCTTCTAGAATTGTGTATTCAAGGGCCCTGGTCTGGTTACCAGATATTGCCCTTGAGCTATGATAGCTGCTTTCATCATCCTTCCCTCTACATCAGGTGCTGTGAATGCTGCCTCCATACTATCACCATTGGGAGAAGTCATCAAATGTCTTTAATTCTAGCAACTGAAAATTAATGTGTTAGAGTTTCACACCTTCAAGTTGTTTTGCAAACAGTGAACACTTTTTATTCTCACAGCAGTCTGGATGTGTCTGAGTTGGCAAAAGCAGCTAAGAAGAAACTCCAGTCTGTAAGTACATCTGACATAATAATTTATCACCCGTAAATACAATTTCTTTAGCACTCTCCAGACCAGTAGAGGTTAACTTTACGATTGGGTATATATCTAATCATGACCAGCAGGTGGAGACTGAAAACAAAACTTTGGGACAGTATATCCTAGCCCCTCCTCTCTATTTCCCTCAGTCTTCTTTCAGTCTCCAGCAGGTGTTGAGTGATCTGTACCCATCTCCCTTGGTAGGGCTGTTGGAATTTGTTTAGGGGGTTTATTGTCCCTGTTTTTAGCCGGACGGAGCTTGGGCGGACTCTGTTTGGGGGTTCGTCCGACCTCGGGGGTGTTAAACCCGGCGGGTCACGAGCGGGGTCCCTCCCCCCACTTCCTCCACCTCCCCACATTTTTTTAGAGGAGCCTCAGCAGTAAGCCTTGCCCCCTAAATCAAGCAAGGCATATTGCTTTGAGAGCCTGTGGAGTCTGTTCTGTAAAAAAAAAAAAACAAAAAAAAAAAAAACAAAAAAAATCCTGAGGTAGTGCTGGTCTGGAGGGTTGTTTCCCTTTAAGAAAACTGTATTTTACTGTATTTTTTCATGTAACCAGCACTTTTTTTATAGCTAGGTCGCGTATGGAGCAATTGTGCCCTTCTCCGGGGGAGAAGGCCACAATTTTAGTCCAGCCGCGAGGCACTCGCGGCCGGCCTGAACTCGGCGGTTTGGGTCGGTGAGGTGGTGGAGCTCCGTCGGCAGCGGCTGCAGGCGCCCAGAGCTCCCCGCCGATGGTGCCTCGCGAGTCGGCTTGGAGCAGTGGGGAAGCCCGGTCTTCCACAACCGCCCACGGAGGGATTCCCCGAAGGATTCCCTCTCAGCTGATTTTTTGACAGCTGATGCCGGCTTGCCTGCTTTAGCGGCTGAGACTATTCAGGTTTCTCAGCTGCTTCAGGCTATGGAGGGAGCTTTTTTGGCGGGAAAACCGCCATCTTCTCTGTCTGGCCCCTCCATTTTGTCTTCCACCTCAGGTGACCTTCCCCCTGTTTTGGCTAAGCAGGGGCAGGTTTCTGCTGGGTCCCCTGCTGTGGCAGGGAGTCCCTTGGGACCCTCGGGGGGTTTTTCCCCTGATTTTTTCTTTTCATTATGCAAAGCCTATTTTCAGGCGGCTGGGGGTCCCGGTTGCGCCCAGGGGGTCTCGGGGGGTGGGGTTTCCTCCGCGCTCCCTGCGGCTTTGCCTCTCTCGTCTGACGTGACGTCCCCTCCGCCGCCTCTCTTGTCCAAGCGTCCGCGGGTGTCGTGGGACGAGGATTTGTGGTCGGAGGAACGTGTCGGTCTGGAGGAGGACCTGGACCCTTCTGAGGAATTCCAGGACCCTCTGGAGGGGACGGAAGCTGGCGGCGGGTTGTCGGGTTTCCCGTTCTCCAGTGACGAGGCGTCCATGGTGCGCCTTTTTCAGAGAGATGAGCTGCCTGACCTTATTCAACAGGTTTCTTCGGCTTTGCGTTTTGAGGACGCGCCGCCGGAGACTCCGCGTGTGGGGGACCCTCTGTTACGAGGGATCCGTTCCGTTTCCCGCTCTTTTCCTATGCATCAGGATATTCGGGATATTATTCTTGAGCAGTGGAAAACGCCGGAGACGCCGTTTCGGCTGGCGCGCAGCATGGCTCGCCTGTATCCCATTCCTGAAGGGGATCGGGCTACGTTAGCTTCGCCAGTCGTGGATGCGGTGGTCTCGGCTATTTCCAAGCGGCATACCGTGCCTGTTGAGGGCGGTTCTGCCTTGCGGGACTCTGAGGAGCGCAAATTGGAGACCATCCTTAAGCAAAATTTTCAAGTCTCTGCCTTTGGGGTCCAGGCGGCTATTTGTGGGGGACTGGTCGCTCGCGCCGTGTTTCGGTGGGCGGAGCGGGTCTTGGATCGAGAGTCTGACGACTGGTCTCTGGTGGATCAGGAGGTAGCGAAGATTGAGATGGCTGCCTCATTCCTCTCGGATGCTCTGTATGACTTGGTGCGGATCTCGGCTAAGTCCATGGCTTTTGGCGTGGCCGCAAGGCGTGTGTTGTGGCTGCGCGCTTGGGCGGCGGATGCTGCGTCCAAAGCTAAGCTTACTAAATTTCCCTTTCGGGGGTCGTTTTTATTTGGAGAGGACTTGGATAAGTTGATTCAGACTCTGTCGGACTCGAAAGTTCCCCGTTTGCCGGAGGACCGTGCCCGCCCGGCGTCTCGGGGTGGTGCGGCCCGGGGGCGTTTGCGGGAATTTCGCAAGTATCGCCCTGGGCGTGGGGCTGCTTCTTTCCAGTCTCCGGGGTTTTCCCGGGGTCGGTTCTTCCAGCGCATGCAGCCCTTTCGGGGGGCCCGTCGGGGGGCAGGGAATCCCTCCGCCGGTTCCCCCGCTTCCCGTCCTGCACAATGACGCCTTGCCGGCGCCCCCCTTGGTTCCGGTGGGGGCCCGGCCTGCGCGACTTTTTTTCCCAAATGGGCCGAGATCACGTCCGATCAGTGGGTCCTGGAGGTGGTGCGGGACGGTTATGCCCTGGAGTTCGCCCGCTCTCTGCCGGATTTTTTCCTCACTTCTCCGTGTCAGACTCCTGGGAAGACGCTGGCGTTTCGCCAGACCCTTCAGCGCTTGCTAGATCTCAGGGCAGTAGTTCCAGTGCCCCCCCCGGAGTGGGGCACGGGCAGGTACTCCATTTACTTTGTGGTGCCCAAGAAGGAGGGGACTTTTCGGCCCATCCTCGATTTGAAAGGGGTCAACAGGGCTCTCAAGGTTCCCTCTTTCCGTATGGAAACGCTGCGGTCGGTCATTCTGGCGGTTCAGCCGGGGGAGTTTCTCACTTCTCTCGATCTGACGGAGGCCTACTTGCATGTTCCTATTCGGACCTCTCATCAGCGTTTCCTGCGCTTTGCGATCTTGGGTCGGCACTATCAGTTCTGTGCGCTTCCCTTTGGGCTGGCCACGGCTCCCCGGACGTTCACCAAGGTGATGGTGGTCGTCGCGGCAGCCTTGCGGTCGGAGGGCATCCTGGTACTCCCTTACCTGGACGACTGGTTAATTCGGGCCAAGTCGTTGCAGGAAAGCTCCCGGGTTACGGCTCGGGTGGTGGAGTTTCTCCGGTCGCTGGGCTGGGTGGTCAACCTTTCCAAGAGTCGGTTGGTTCCGGCTCAGCGTCTGGAGTACCTCGGGGTGCTGTTCGACACCTCCTTGGGGAAGGTTTTCCTCCCAGAGGCCCGGGTGAGCAAATTGCAGTCTCAGATTCGCCTGCTTTTGGCGTCCCGGTGTCCTCGGGCGCGAGATTTCCTCCAGGTCCTGGGGTCGATGGCGGCGTCCCTGGACGTGGTGAGGTGGGCGCGGGCCCCCATGCGTCCTCTCCAGTATGCTCTGCTCCGGAGGTGGTCTCCCCAGAGGCACGGGATGGATGTTCCGGTTCCCCTGCGAGGCTTGGCGCGCTGCAGTCTGCGTTGGTGGCTCCGGACCCCTCACCTAGTTCAGGGGGTGGGTCTGGATCTTCCGCAGTGGACGGTGCTCATTACGGATGCGAGTCTCCTGGGTTGGGGGGCCCAGTGTCTGGGTCACTCAGCTCAGGGAACCTGGTCCACGGAGGAGGCCTCCTGGTCGATCAACGTGTTGGAGACCAGGGCGGTCCGGCTGGCGCTGTTGGCTTTCCACTCCCTTTTGTTGGGCAAGTCGGTCAGAGTCCTGTCGGACAATGCCACGGCGGTGGCTTATGTCAATCGTCAGGGGGGCACCAAGAGCACTCTGGTGGCGCAGGAGGCGGCTCGGCTCATGGTTTGGGCGGAGTCGCATCTTCTGGACCTCTCGGCCTCTCACATTGCCGGGGTAGAAAACGTTCAGGCGGACTTCCTCAGTCGTCACTTCTTGGATCCGGGAGAGTGGTGTCTCGGCGCCGAGGCGTTTCAGTTGCTAGTGCGTGCTTGGGGGCAGCCCCTGATGGATCTGATGGCTACAAGTGGCAACGCCAAAGTACCCCGCTTCTTCAGTCGTCGCAGGGACGGTCTGGCCGAGGGTCTGGATGCTCTGGTCCAACCGTGGCCAACGGAGGGGCTGTTGTATGTGTTCCCTCCTTGGCCATTAGTGGGCAGAGTACTGCTTCGCATTGTTCGCCATCCGGGGCTGGTGGTCTTGGTGGCTCCGGATTGGCCTCGTCGTCCGTGGTATGCGGATCTGGTGAGGCATCTGGTGGCGGATCCTCTTCCTCTGCCTCTCGAGTGCGATCTTCTGACGCAGGGTCCCATTCCCATGTTCGACCCGTCTCCCTTTTGTCTTACGGCTTGGCTCTTGAAAGGGGCCGCCTGAGTAAGAAGGGATATTCCGACAAGGTGATCTCTACACTTTTGGGGTCCCGGAGGCTTTCTACCTCTCGGGCTTATGTACGGGTTTGGCGTCTTTTTGAGGAATGGTGCCGAGCGCGGGGAGTGGTCTCCTTTCGCGCTTCTCTGCCTAACATTCTAGAGTTTTTGCAGGATGGCCTGGATAGGGGCCTGGCCTGGTCTTCTCTTCGGGTTCATCTGGCGGCCCTGTCGGCTTTTCGGGGGCTGGTGACAGGTCAGCGTTGGTCAGCCATTCCTGATGTGATTCGCTTTCTTAGGGCGGCCAAGTTGATCAGGCCTCCCATAAGGCCCTCGATTCCCTCTTGGGATCTCAATCTGGTTCTCTCTGTTCTAGTGCGCCCTCCTTTCGAGCCGTTGGATGGCTGTTCGTTGAAGGACCTTACGCTGAAGTCGGTCTTTTTGGTGGCCATTACTTCTGCTAGACGGGTGTCTGAGCTACAGGCTTTCTCTTGTAGGGCTCCCTTCTTGGAGTTTTCGAAGGAGCGGGTTGTTTTGCGGCCTGTTCCTTCCTTTCTGCCGAAGGTAGTTTCTCCTTTTCATGTCAATCAATCGGTGGTCCTCCCGGTCTTGGGTAGTCGGGAGGGTTCTTCTGAGCAACGACAGCTGCGCAAGTTGGATGTCGGTCGGGTCCTCCATGCTTATGTGCAGCGGACCCGGGATTTTCGGAGCTCCGATCATCTCTTTGTGCTTCTGGCGGGTCCTCGTCGGGGGGCTGGCGCTTCTAAGGCTACTATTGCGCGTTGGATCAAGGAGATGATTGCTTCCGCTTATCTTCTGAGTCAGAAGCCGGTTCCGGAGTTTCTCAAGGCTCATTCCACTAGGGGTCAGGCGGCTTCTTGGGCTGAGTCGTCGCTCGTGCCTCCGGTGGATATTTGTAAGGCTGCGGTTTGGTCCTCCTTGCATTCATTTGTTCGGCATTATCGGGTAGATGTTCAGGCGCGTCGGGACGCGGTGTTCGGTGAGCGTGTTCTGGTATCGGCCCTTCGGGGGTCCCGCCCGTGAGAGGGACTGCTTTGGTACGTCCCAATCGTAAAGTTAACCTCTACTGGTCTGGAGAGTGCTAAAGAAGGAGAAATTAGGTTCTTACCTGCTAATTTACTTTCTTTTAGCTTCTCCAGACCAGTAGAGGTCCCCACCCTGTCTGTTGTTGTTGTTGTTGGGGCTGTTGCGCGGGCAGTTTTTGGTTTTTGCTGCGGGTTCTAGTATTTTTCTAGGGCCGGGGAGAATTAAAGAACAGCGGCTGTGGCTCGGCTGGCTTAGCTGGCGAGCTGTGGGGACCTTCTTCCTTCGGGAATTTCTCCTCTGCATTTTCCAACAGCATTTTTGGGTATGTTATTTGTTACTCCTTTCGGAGTATTGTTTTTTCTCTCTGTTGTTTTCCAGTTCTTGGTTCTGCTTGGCTATTCGGCAGACTGAGGGAAATAGAGAGGAGGGGCTAGGATATACTGTCCCAAAGTTTTGTTTTCAGTCTCCACCTGCTGGTCATGATTAGATATATACCCAATCGTAAAGTTAACCTCTACTGGTCTGGAGAAGCTAAAAGAAAGTAAATTAGCAGGTAAGAACCTAATTTCTCCTTCTTACATATTCAGTGTGAAATTTCAGGTACAAGTGGTGCTGTCTGAAAACAATTGTGATTTAATAATCATATTTTGACACATAGAAACTGTATAAAATATTTAATTGTTTCATGACTATACAATTGAAAGGAGAGGATCTTTCTTGATAGGAATATCCTGCTCAAAAATCTCAGTTTATATTTGAGTATATACGGTATTCGCCATCTCATATAGTTCAAAACAAGTGTTCATCTTAGATTTCTGATGGAACTGATAGGTAGTAGCATGCTTGGAAACAGTGTCTTCCTTGTTAAAGGTCTAAGGGCTAGATTCGCTATCATGCCTGATCCATGGCCAATCTGTGACAGGCCCACTGATCCACAATAGTCGATGCAAATGGGGGTGATCGGAGGAACGCCCCCCACCAGCCACACGGATCGCTAGTGAGCGATTCTGAAGCATACGCAGACCATCTTCTTTGCCTGTAGATGATCTGCGTATGCTCACCGCAAAGGAAGAGCTGTGATTTTTACTTTACTTTTTTTACTTTAGTTCATGAGCCTGTGGTTTTAACCCACGGGTTAAAACCACGGGCTTGCACTGCTTGGGGAAGGGCAGGAGAGTCTTGTCATTCATCAGGTGCACAGGGAGACATGGAAGTACAGAAACGGAGGGAGAAAGAGAAAGACACTGCATGGGGAGGCAGAGAGCACCAGAGGTTTGGGGTGGCAGAGAGAGAGAGTCGGGGAGGCAGATAGCAGGTTGCATCTTTCGGGGCAGAGATGCAGAGGGCTTTTTTTGATGGGCTGCTGGGCTAGGATTTCAGGGCGAGGATAGTCGGAAAGCACATGAGCGACTTGTCCCCCAGCAGTCGCTTCTTCTGTCGTTCAGCCAGCCCAGTCGGTGTCCCAGATTTGTTTAGTGAATCACTGCCTGCCTGCTTTGCATGCGGTTTCCCCTCATTTGCATGCATGGATCGGAATCGGATCGGCACTGAGGTTAGAAAATCGGGTCGCAAACTGATCGGTGCACGATCGGTTTGCTTAGTGAATCTAGTCCTAAGACTCTAGTAATGCAGTTGCTGAATGCTGATAAGGAATAGATAATCCCTGACCCCAGACTTTGTCAGATTTCTCAAACCCTACAAAGCAAACCAGGCCTTGGTGATTTATTGTAATATAGATAATCCCATTTGGGCTATGCAGAACATCATAGACTGTCACACTATATACCTTTGCTGTGTAAACAGAGGGAGGGAAAATGTACAACGAAACTTGACCGTAGAGATGGGGTGGCATGGTTTGACTACAAATATAGAAACAGTCTGGGGCGCACGTGACTCGCATAGAAAATGCAAGTTGAATTATGAGGGGAAAGCAGATTAGTGACCAGATGTGATCTTTGTTTATTTAAGATTTGATCTACCGATCCTCCATTTTAATGACCTAAGCGGTTTACAGTGTATCAAACTAAAATGAAATTAGGTACTTGAGAAAAACAACCCTATCTGTCCCAAAGGCTCACAATCTAGCTAAAGTACCTAATAAACTAAAAATATGTAATAAACAACATATAATACATTTCCAAGATCAAAAATCAAAGAAATAGAAATAATAAAGAAGATTAAAAATAAAATAAAACTAATTTAACAGATAGAAAAATCTCTAAAGCGGCCTGATAACAAACAGTCATATTTTAGTGCAGGTGTTAATACAACTCCCGACACAGCCCACTTCACGGATCCGTCACTGGCAGAGCTTGAGAGCATCAAAGAAATTAACATTTCTAAAACATATCCACTAAAACTGTTATCTGAAATAAATAAACCCAAATCAACACGAATCAGTACAAATTAATACAAATTAAGGCAGATTGTGGTCCCCATTTCATTATTCAATTCGGGAGAGCCATTTGAAAAAAATGTGCTTTTAGATCTCTCTTAAAATTTTGAAATGATTCTTCCTTCCTTAACTCTACTGGTAAATTGTTCCACAATTTTGGAACCAAGTAGAAAAATGCACCATTTCTGAATGAGGCAAGGTGAGCCTTTGAGATATGGGGAACAGCTACTCTAGTGTCATTTAAAGATCTCAATGAGTGACTAGGTATGTAGAATAACACTAGATTAGAGAGATATAATGGTTGTAACTCAAATAATGCCCTATGTGCCAGCATCAGGATTTTAAATTTAATTCTAAATACCATTGATAACCAATGGAATTTCAAATATAATGGAGTTACATGATCATAGATGTGTGCGCGACCTAACAGCCGAATTGCCGCATTTTGTACTGTTTGTAAATGTTTCAGTTGCCCTACTATTATTCCCACATATACCAAGTTGCCATAACGATTTCTCATCCAGGAAATTTCAAATAGATCTAAGTTGTCTTAATGCCCCAAATCCTTTTGCAACTGTAAAAATTCAAATGACAGTCAAGTATAATTCCCAAATACTTAAAACTATCTCTATATGCTGATGGTGTAGTGAAAGATCTAATTGTGGTGTTACCTTGTCACCGGAAATACAACATGCTACTGTTTTTGACATATTCAATACTAGTCATGTTCCCCCAACCATTCTTCTATCATATCCAAACCATCCAAAAGAGGGCTCAGATCCAGTGTTGAAGGGGATAAATTATATACCAACAAAATATTATCTGCATAGATATATGTACTGATTCCTAATTCCTGAATTCAACTTACAAGAGGACTCAAAAATATATTACACAGAATAGGTGAAAGTGCTGAGCCTTGTGGTACCCCACAGTCCAATAATCTATCACTGGATGTTGACCCATCCGTAACTACTCTAAAAGTACGATGCCGGAGAAAGGCTGCAAACCAATCCCAAACCACTCCTATTAAACCTATCTCCTGGAGCAATCTTAATAGAAGTTCATGGTCAACTAGATCAAATGCTGAGCTCGGATCTAAAGATATTACCATTGTGAAGTTCCCGTAATCCAAGATAGAGTGAACTTCACTAAGGAAACCTGTTAAAACTGTCTCAATACTGTATATAGTTCGAAATCCTGCCTGTCTTGGATTTAGAACCTTTGTTGACGCGATATAAGAGACCAACACATACTGTAGGCGTTCAATAAACCAACTGAAAAATGGGGAGAATATTTTTTTTTATCCTTTTCTGGAAAAACATAAACATGAAATGGTCCCTATCCATTGATAACGTGACATTGAGAAAATGTTTCTATCTGCTTTAAATTTCAGCTGAGTAATCACTTATTTGAAGAGCTGGCTATGGATGTTTATGATGAAGTTGACAGACGAGAGACTGATGCAGGTGATAAAAAGATCTTGAAATGAGATTCTGAAGGGGCAACTCCTTAGGATTGAACTTGTTTACTTGTAGTGTATTTTTAAGAACTTATTTATAACACATTCTATTATTGCATTGCTGTTTAAGAGCGCTTTTTATTTATAAACCTCTATATTTATGGCTGCATTCGTTATGCATAGCTTTTAAAAATGTAGCTTGAACCATTGCAGTGTAAAGTCCTAGTAATCGTAGTAGTGCCTAGTAGACAATACGAGAAATCCAAAGGAGGAGATGTTCATGGTTAGAGTTCACAATTTATTATTTATTCCAAAATTTGCTATACTGCATTTTCTGGGCAATGAGGTTTATTATAACTTAAAAATCTCAGAAATAGGGAAGGAAATAGTACAGGAATGAAGCAAAACATTCACACTTACTAGTATCACACTTAATAATAAATAGAGTCCACTCGGGTCAAAATAGGAGAGGGGGAAGTGTTAAATCTCTGCTGGCTGTAGACAAGATCAATCATCCAAATGTAATGGCAATCATATTCAGTGAAAGCTACTATATATGTGTTATAGTCTGCAAAGTATAACAATTGTAGCTGTTTAAAATGCATGTAAAACAAATGGCCTCTTTTACAAAGCCGTGCTAGCGGCTGCCGTGCGGCAACAGCCCCGAAGCCCTTTAAATCTCTATGGGCTTCGGGGCTGTTAGCGCGGCTTTGTAAAAGAGGCCGAAAATATCAATCACAAACACCAACAACCCAGAATACAGCAATACTAACTACTTTTTTTTTTTCAAAACATTTTTAACTTTTCAAACTTTTTTTTTTTTTTTCAGATTCCTCAGTAGGCTCTCGATCCTTTTCTGTGCTTTTCAAACTAGGGCAGCATGAGCCATTTTCTTCACCGGATCCATTTTTTCTTATAAATACTTATAAGAATATTTATAAGAAAAAAATGGATCCAGTGAAGAAAATGGCTCGTGTTGTCCTAGTTTGAAAAACACAGAAAAGGATCGAGAGCCTACTGAGGAATCTGAAAAAAAAAAAAAAAAGTTTGAAAAGTTAAAAAATGTTTTGAAAAAAAAGCAGTTAATATTGCTGTATTCTGGGTTGTTGGTGTTTGTGATTGATATTTCTGTTGCCCAGTTGATAAATAGCCAGTGGTTTGTAGAGTATATCATTGTGTAAAACAAAATACACTTCTCCCTCCGTAGTTGCGGTTTCAGTTATTCACGGTTTTTAGCTTGCTGGCTCTTCCACCCCCCCAATTACATCAGCTTGCATAGCAAATCGCTGATTCCTAGCACTTTCTTCATCGTGTTTTGCCTCTCCTTCAGGAACAGACCAGGTCTCCCACCATGTTATTCGCAGTTTCACTTGTTCACGATGGTTTTTAATAGAAAACAGCAAACAACATATGAAAGTTATTTGCGGTTTTTCTGTATTCTCGGGTCTGTTAATCCCCTATCACAGCGAATACAGAGGGAGAAGTGTAAGCATGGGCAGCCAAAGACGTATGAGGAGAGACTGGAAGCCCTGAATATGTATACCCTAGAAGAAAGGAGGGACAGGGGAGACATGATTCAGACGTTCAAATACTTGAAAGGTATTAACGTAGAACAAAATCTTTTCCAGAGAAAGGAAAAGGGTAAATCCAGAGGACATAATTTGAGGTTGAGGGGTGGTAGATTCAAGAGCAATGTTAGGAAAGTGTAAAGACAGATGGTTGTATATATCTGGGCAGTAATGTGAGGATACCGAAAAAGAAAAACGGGAAAATGTGTTATTTCCAAGTGCTAGCCCAATATGAATTACAAAACAAAAAAATCAAAATGAAACTGGCAAAATACACAATCTTATATGGGCTGAAGGGTGACACATCAAAAGCACGGAGGACAACGGCGCGCCGATAATCCCACGCCGTCATTTGAACGCAGGAGAAAAGCGTGCCGCCGCTTTGAGGCCTTCCCTTTTGCGCTTTAAAGGGGGTTGTGGGGGAATCCCCCCACTACACTTAGAAGTCCTCACACTCCCATGGGGGGGGGGGGAACTCCCGAAGACCAAAAACGGGAAGTAGAATGGGAGTTTTCAGTGTACTGGGGGGGGTTCCCTCCTAACCCTCCCCCCCCAACGGGAGCACGAGGACATCTAAGTTTAGCCCCACACCCCGCTCAATGCGTAAACGGAACTCAAAGCGGTGGCGTGCTTTTCTCCTGCACTCAAATGTCTGCGCGGGATTGTTGGCGCGCCGTTGTCCTCTACACTTTTGACAGCGTACCAGATTGAAGATGTCTTCAAACTATGCTCAGAGATGTACATATCAGACCAAGCATCGGGTCATGCCCGAACTACATAAGGTCTGTATTGAAACTCTCAGTCATTGCTTCAGTCCAATGCTATATATGAGATATTAACAAATTCACTTATCTGCTTCTTGAGAGCCTTCTGAAAATACTTTGGGTTCTGATGCATTTTGCAGCTGCTGCTTCAGAAAACCTATAGAATGATAACGCATGCAAGTTGTCTGTAAACAAAAAAAAAACCAAGTAAAAACTTCTTAGTCTGTTGTTCAAATCAAAATAAATGATGATGAATTAATATAACCCATTTAGGTGACTCCGGAGGTTACTATATTGTTAAACTGCTTCCATGCCTCTTCTCAGACAATTCTTCTCGGTCTTCACCTTTCTGACTTTCTGACTGTGGATTTTTATTTAAAATCAGAAATTCTCAAAGCATGCTCTTACATCAGACACCACGCACGTGTTGGCATGTCTCACAATTTCACAATGTTTTATCAATACCTCCTTGATTTGCTTTTTTACGGGGCAGAAACTTGTGGGAATTATTGACTCGGTCTCTGTTTACAACCCGTCCTGAGAGAGATGATTCACATAAAGGACATACCAAATGCGGGCAGTGCTCTATTTTGTAGTCATGCTATGGAAGTAACATTCATGATACATCCATGCTTAAAATGGAAATACATCTTACCAGCCAAGACTGATTGCAACTCAACAGGAGTTGTATATCTCCTCAGGTGCCCGTGTGGCTTGTTTTACATTGGTCACACTGCAAGAAGTATTAAAATGCAAATAGTGGAGCATCTTGGCAAAATTCGGAGATGTGACATCACAGCTCCACTTACCTCTCATTGACAGGAGATAGCGCACACTATAGGAGACTTGTGATTCACAGTATTGGAAGCCCCTAAATTGCCTCGAGGGGGGAAATTTGCTAGCTGTTCTGTGGAAAAAGGATTTACCATTGGGAAACAGCGACTCCATTGGGTCTGAATCATAAGGTAGAATGGTGGACATTTTTGCACTATTGAATTCATGCGTTTTTGAGCCAGTGATGTCTCTTCCGGCTTTATGGGGTGGTTAAGAGGTGAAGACCAAGTGGAATTTTCTGAGAAGAGGCATGGAAGCAGTTTAACCTAAACGGGTTGTATTAATTCATCATCATTTATTTTGATTTGAATAACAGACTAAGAAATTTTTACTTTTTTTTTTTTTCTAAATTCTTTATTCATTTTTTCACCTTACAACAAGTACACAATATTACATTATTTAAAACTTTTACACATCACTTGAATTTCTTTCTATTGTCATCGTAAATACATAAATTTATTCCTTCCCCACCCACCCTTCCCTCAAATATTTCAATCAAAAATATCATATAAATATTGTATTCTTATCTATTGATTAACCTTTAAATAGAACTTTATACCATCCCCCTCCCCCTATGCATAAATATATTTTTACTTGTTTTTATTTTTACAGACCACTTATGTGTGAACAAGGCTATTAGCATCATCGTATTGTTTTCCAAAGAGCTACTATGTGGATTATAATATTTGATCTATTTTGCCTGTAGTTTGGCTCGCTACGCAGAATCACAGTACACTAGTAACGGAGACCACGGTTGTCCCTTTCCTTCCTGTAAATCCAGAGTATTCGTCAACACGGAACCAGGCAAGTATATTGTATAATTAGGCGGTGATATTTTTTAATTTTCAAATGAAATGCCATTTCTTGAAGGATAATCAGGGAAGCACATCCTCACATCTCTGGATGTTGTCATCCAGCAGAGCCTACACAGGAAAAACCTTTTCCACAACTGAGCTGTGCATATGACTTGACTTGCTGAGCATGCTCTGCACTTTCTATCTCTATAGATGACCAAGCTCCCTGCAAACTGGGAAAGTGACACCCATACCAGAACCCGTACTATCAAGACTACAACACCAGTCATCTCTCCAAGCCATATGCTGTAATTATACCCCTACACAAATCAAGTTATCTGTGCCATGAACCCTAATGAAATAATATAATCCCTGGATATGGCCAGGCTTTTCTAAATTGTAAATCACATTGAGCGCCTCCTGGGGCATATTAGCAAGCCATAAAAACTAATGTAATGTAATTGTCACACCCAATCTCTTCAGTCACCATTTTTTCCCCTTCAGAGCCAGACAATCATCTTTCCACAGTGATCTAAAAAGTGTTTGATTTTGGTTTTTTGGTGGTGGTGGGGTTCTAATTAAAATTTCATTTTTGCCTGTCTTCTACCATCATTTTCCCTTCCTTTTTTTAAATTTTTTGTTGTTGTTGTTGTTGTTGAAATTTGCCTGTAGCAATTTTCATGTGCTTGACAACTCAGTCAAGCCTACTGTTTTTTTTTCCTAATCAAGTTGTTCAGTTTTCAGGGCAGCTTTTTTTTTTTTTTTCCAGTGTTATAGACCAAAATAAACTCGCAGTAGTTTTAAAATAATGCAGGCAGTGTGGCAAGAATAAATTGAGTGTAGACACTCGTAATTGGTACTTGCAGTGTCCGAGACCTGATTATGACCCCACTAATTGTCATCTTTCTTCAGATGACAGATGATATGCCTGGTGGCTATGAAAAGCAAAGAGAAATGCAGTTCCACTATAACAGGGCTGCCCATGTCTGGTCCTCGAGATCTACTGGCAGGCCAGGTTTTTAGGATATCCACAATGAACATGCATGAGATAGATTTGCATACCAAGAAGGCAGTGCAGGCAAATCTCTCTCAAGCATATTCATTGTGGATATCCTGAAAACCTGGCCTGACAATAGATTTCGAGGACCGGACTTGGGCAGCCCTGCACTGTGCATTTCGTAGAGTCAAAGCAGTTTTGAACACAGGGATCTCGGTGGTGGCTGTATTCTCAGTGTCCCCCAGAAGCTCAGAGTTTGTGGTTTACCTGGGAGAAATTTCATTAGATTTCCTGGCATTAAGGCCTGTGTGGAGCACTTACAAACCAACAACAAGAAAGAGAAAACTTTCAAAGGTTGTTTAGCCAACAAAATTGTTCTAGGAGATGTTCCCCTAGTGCTCCACAACTCCTGATCACAATGCACTTCCAGCAAAAGGCATGGATTGTTCCTCCTTCTCTTTCCTCCACCCACCCACCCCCACCCCTGTTCTTTGGACATGTGCACAGCTCTTCTGGGCATGTGCCTGGAGCATTCTGACCCCTTTACCAACCAATACTTAACACTAATAGCATGCATATAAGTTGCAAGCTGTTGGTTTTGACCATTGACTGCTAAATTAAAATTGGTGCTCCATCTCATGTTTCTGGCGCTGTTCTCTACAGCACTGGAGTTCTATGCGTCTCCCCTCACACCCAAGTTTTTCAGGAGTTTTCATCTTAATCAACCACCTTGCGTTATGGTCAAATGGAATCCCCTTAAAGTCCTGTCATATCTGTAATAATTTGACATCCTAAGTAGGGTTGCATGCTAATCACAGTTAATGTGTACGTGTCACACAGGCATGAAGTTTTTAAAATTGGCTCCTCTTGATTTTCATTTTATGTCTTAGGGAAGACAGAAACTTGCTCGCTTTAATGCTCATGAATTTGCTACATTAGTTATTGACATTCTCAGTGATGCAAAGAGAAGACAACAAGGAAATTCTGTCTCTGCTTCTAAAGGTGAATACTTTGATTAATTAAGTGCTCTGGCCTAATATACCAGCGACTAACATTATGACGCTTACCGGCACCTAACTCGATTTAGGTGTGATTCTACAAGCAGTGCCTAACTCTGATTGACATGCTGTTTTCCTTGGCACCTACTGAGTTAGGGTCTGATTCTATAAATGGTGCCTAAGTGCCAAGTGGCCCATAGGTATAAAACAGGGCATGCAGCATTTAGCGCATGCTAATGTCTATTTAGTATATGCTAAACATTAGTAAAAGGGCCCCTAAGAGACATGTGTTGCCTAAACTTCAAAGAACTGTTTGCTCACCAGTCTGAGTTGTTGTTGGAGTTGCTTTTCAGGATACCTTTTTCTTGTTTGTTTATAGAAAATGTGGAGTTGATATTGAAAAGTATTACCAGCCAGCACAGTAATGAGAGCCAGGATAACGACCAGCCTGACTATGACAGTGTTGCATCAGATGAAGATGCGGATCTTGAATCTGTTTCGAGTAAAGCAAACAGGAAAAAGGTAGGTCTTAAAACTACAACACTGCAAAGCCAGGCATGTAACTGAAAATTTCATTATAGATATCTGCTTTATTTCGCTATAATGAAAGCAACATACATGAAAATATTTTAACTGTATTTGGCTTTGGGCTGTGTTTTATATTGTCTAATTTTAGAATAATCTTGGAGTGCAGAAGGTGTTTTAAATATAAGCAGAGTTCAGGTCTTCAGGTTCTGGATTTACATCCAACTGCAGATTCCTTGTCATCAGCAGCGGATAAATCCACACCTCTCTGGATTCATCTGCTGTGACTAAAGGAAAGAAAATTATCAGGTAAGACATAATTTTTCCATCCATTACAATGATCTCTAGCAGGCAGGTTGTTTTTGTGCAAACTAGTTTGTGTATTCTTACATTCTTTGTCTTTTAAGGAAATTCTTGTCACTTTACAATACAGTATAATAGTTCTTAGAGACTACAATCCCCCAGTGTTACTGGTTTGTTGTGGTTTAAAAAGAAGCTAGAACACCACTAGGAAATGTAAGCAAAAATCAACAGTACTGACTAGACTATAAATTTTTTTTGAACAGATAAAGTTTTCAATTTCTCACACCTAGGGGAAAATTCTATCTATGATGGCAAAACTGGTACAGAAAACAACCTGCTTAGCGCTATCCTATAAACTGTATCTAAAATTAGTCACAGTTTAAAGAAACATAGAAACGTGACAGCAAATAAAGGCCAAATGGCCCATCTAGTCTGCCTATCCACAGCATCTACTATCTTCTACTCTTCATAAGAGATCCCACGTGCCTATCCCAGGCTTTCTTGAATTCAGACAGTCTTTGTCTCCACCATTTCTACCTAGAGACTATTCCATACATCTACCACCCTTTCTGTAAAAAAGTATTTCCTTGGGTTACTCTTGAGCCTGTCACCTTTTTAACTTCATTCTATGACCTCCATTCCAGAGCTTCCTTTCAAATGAAAGATTTGCCTCGTGCACATTTATGCCAAGTAGGTACTTAAACATCTCTATCATATCTCTCCTCTCCTGCCTTTCCTCCAAAGTATACATATTGAGATTGATGAAGACCACTAACCATTTCAATAGCCTTCCTCTGAGCTTGACTCCATTCTGTTTATATCTTTTTGAAGGTGCAGGCTCCAGAATTGCACACAATATTCTAAATGAGGTCTCACCAGAGTCTTATATAGTGGCATCAATACCTCCTTTTTCCTACTGGTCATACCTCTCCCTATGCATTCTAGCATCCTTTTAGCTTTCACTGTTGCCTTTTCAATCTGGCCACCTTAAGATCATCGCACCTAAGTCCCACTCCTCTTTCTTGCACAAAAGTTCTTCACACCTTTAAACTGTGTCATTCCCTCAAGTTTTTACACCCCAAATGTTTTGACATTGCATTTCTTAGCAATGTCAAATCATAGTTTCCAAATTTCAGACAATTCTTCATGCTTCACTAGGTCCTTCCTCGTGGTGTTCACACAATTGCAATTGCAGATTTTGGTATCGTCCGCAAAGAGGCAAAAGTTACCCGACAGCCCTTCAGCAATATCACTTACAAAAATGTTAAAAAGAACAGCCCCAAGAACCGAACCTTGACGCACACCATTGGTAACATCCCTTTCCTCAGAGAGATCTCCCATTGACCATTACCCTCTGTTGCCTGCCACTCAACCAGTTCCTGACCCAGTCCATCACTTTGGGGCCCATACCAAGAGCCCTCAGCTTATTTATTAGATGTTTGTGTGGAACACTGTTGAAGGTTTTGCTAAAATACACCGCATCTAGCACACTCCCTCAACTGCTAGCTGTGCCCTAATCTGATTTTATATGCTCTGACATGCAGCCTAAAATACTAATCTAGACTAAAACTTTTTTTTTTTTTTTTTTAATAAAAACTCTAACAAAAGCTCTAAAGGCTATACTATTGGCTAAACTGGCTTTGCTGAAAAAGCAGAGCATTGAACTAAAAAAGAAAAGAACAATGAAATAACGTACTGAAGCCCAAGTTTTATCTTTTCCAAAGTTTGAATGCCAACAAGTAAGATATTCCAGTGGAGTTTTTCTTCCCCTTAGCAGATCCTCACTCAGCACCTCTTCAGGATAGCACTTTGGGACACCAGTCTCAGCTGCCGCCTAAGAAGTGGCTGAGAATCGCACACTGGCGTCCTTTACAGGATCGCATCTGTCTTTAAAAAAAAAACAAAACCAGACGCCAACTGGCACCGGTTATAGAAATATGCACATTTTGTAGTTTCACAACTGATCGCAGCAAGGGAATCCCTAATCGGCTGAGCCAGCATGTCTCATGGAATCCTGCTGGCTCAGCTGATTGGGGTGGAAAATACCCCTGCTGCGATCAGCTGAGCTGACTGCGGCAGGGGATTCGCCAACACCCACCCACGAAATCAGCAAGAGGGATGTCCACTTGGAGGCCTGCCGGCTCAGCTCATCGGGGATTCCCTTGCAGTGATCAGCTGAGCCAGCCACGTCTACCTTTAGGTTTTGAAATGTAGGCCAGCATTTTGCTGGCCTACATTTCAGGCATCTTTTGCATCTCTAGGGAGACACGTACAGATGCTTAAACTCGCCCAGCCTTGGGCGAGCTTCGGTATCCTTACACGTTTCCCTAGAAAGCAGCGTGATCATCAGAACTTGGCTGAATTATAGAAATATACCAAGGTCTAAATGGGGCCCTACAGTGTAGGCAACCTATCTCAGGGAGCTTTTTCTAAAAAAAAAAACAACCCAAAAAACCATGCATCCAAATTGGCTACCAGACAACGGTAGGACGCCTACCACAGCTACAATCAGGCACCCGTTTGTAGAATCAGCATCTTTGTATCTGGATCCAGAGCTAAATTTAGGTGCAGCCCTTATACAGACTAAAACCTGGTGTGAATCCCTGCGCTTAATTTAGGAGTGCATTGAACATAATCTGTAATAATGCGCATTAGTTTTTGGAATGCCCTTGACCCACTGATACTCTTCTCATGGCCATGCCCCTTTTTCCATTCCATGCAGTAGAATTTACATGCACCAGAATGCATCTGAAAACATGAGCGCTTAAATTTTAATTAGTGCCCATAATTGCTTATCAATGGCTAACTATCAGCATTGATTGGCTCGTTAAGTTGTGCCTCCTAACTGGCTGCTTCATGGTCTTCCCCCCCTGGGACTTTCCCTCTGCCGTGTCACAGTGGGAGGGTCAGTGGGGTTCTGCTGCACAGGGGAGTGGAAGGGAGGGCTAGAAAGATATTGCAGAGGGAAGGCCCGACCTCGGCTGGGAAGACCGTGAAGCAGCTCGTTCAGAGCGCTGCCGCCTCTGCTGTTTTTGGAGCCCTCGGAACGGAGGTATGCGAGTCTCACGGTGGGAGGGTCGGTGGGGTTATGCTGCACAGGGGGATGGGAGGGAGGGATAGAAAGATGGTGCACAAGGGGATGGATGAGAGGGGAGGAAAGATGCTGCACATGGGGAGGTGAGAAAGGAAAGAGGAAGAATTGGGGTGGATGTGAGGAAGTGAGAGATGATTGTATATGAAAAAAATAAGACATCTCCAAAAATAAGCCCTAATGCATTTTTTTTTTGACCCAAAATTAATATGAGACTGTCTTATTTTCGGGGAAACATGGTAGAAGGTGCAAATTTCTAATACCTGCACTATATATCCAACAAAAGTACATACAATAAATTGTGTTGATATTGTAATGTAGCATACTATGCCATACTTCGTATTGTAATTTGAATATTTTTGGTGCTGTAAAGACTTAGGGCTCCTTTTACTAAGCTGCGATAGTGGTTTTAGCATGCGCAGAATTGCCATGCACACTAGACGCCCTTATTTTTGCTGTACACCTCCTTGAGTGAATTTCCTCAAAAAAGCAGTAAGTAAATAAATCATTTTGGCCTCTATAGATAACTAATGTAACAATTAGGCGGGGTGAAACGCTCTCGTATTTTGTTGCTCTACAAATCATACAAGTCACTGTATTTTTTTTTCATGTCTGTAATATTTTTCTTGGTTCAGCTAAACAATCTATATTTTGAAAAAATCTAGTTGAGTCAAAACTAAAGCCTGTATAAAGAGTTTTGAATCAAACAGGTATTTGTGAGTTCAGTGAAGTAAGAACATTTTATGGCTGCAGGTGTATTTAAAATAGTTGTAAGTCTGAATGCTGGCTTAGCTGGAATGAGAGTTTGAAAGGATTCTTAGCAAAACAATGAAAGCCTCTGCTCTCCTATTACATTACATTGGAATCAGTTTAATATAGTTTGAGACAAATGGAAAATTATTCAAATTTGTATTTATATATAATGTATGCGTATGCCTATCAAAAGAGCCACATATTCTTTTTTGTAAGAATGTGCTTATTGTTTGTGTGTGCTGAACCCAGGAAATCCATTTAGTTAAACAAATGTTTTGTGCCTTTGGGGGCATTCCCAAATATGTATACCCTGAATATGTATACCCTTGAGGAAAGGAGAGACAGGGGAGATATGATTCAGACGTTCAAATACTTGAAGGGTATTAACGTAGAACAAAATCTTTTCCAGAGAAAGGAAAATGGTAAAACCAGAGGACATAATTTGAGGTTGAGGGGTGGTAGATTCAGGGGCAATGTTAGGAAATTCTATTTTACGGAGAGGGTGGTGAATGCCTGGAATGCGCTCCCAAAAGAGAGGTGGTGGAGAGTAAAACTGTGACTGAGTTCAAAGAAGCGTGGGATGAACACAGAAGATTTAGAATCAGAAAATAATATTAAATATTGAACTAGGCCAGTTACTGGGCAGACTTGCATGGTCTGTGTCTGTGTATGGCCGTTTGGTGGAGGATGGGCAGGGGAGGGCTTCAATGGCTGGGAGGGTGTAGATGGGCTGGAGTAAGTCTTAACAGAGATTTTGGCAGTTGGAACCCAAGCAGAGTACCATGTAAAGCTTTGGATTCTTGCCCAGAAATAGCTAAGAAGAAAAAAATTTAAAAAATAAATAAAAAATTTAAATTGAATCAGGTTGGGCAGACTGGATGGACCATTCGGGTCTTTATCTGCTGTCATCTACTATGTTACTATGTTATTCCCAGCTTCATGGAAGGCAGCTGTGCAGTTAACACAGTGAAATGATCTCTAACATGCGTTAACAGATGGCAAATAACATGAAATGCAGCTAGTCATGCTTTTGGAGATATAGAGGTCCTTTTACTAGTGTGCACTAACCGATTTAGCACGCACTAACGATTAGCATGCGCTAAATGTCAACGCGTCCGTAGAATATAATGGCCATGCTGGCATTTAGCGCGCCTTAGTAAAAGAGGGGGATAGTTAACGGCATAGTGTTATCTGCAGTGTTAATGAATTTGACACAACGCGGATATTGAAAATAGCAACAGTTCTGCCTGTAATGAAAGATTCAAAATTGGCTTTTGATCAGATATCAAATTTTAAACCTATTTCTGTTTTGCTCACTTTGTCAAAAAAATAGTTGAAAAGCCATTTATTATCAATTGGATAAACATCTACAGGCTATTCACTGATACATTTTTCATAAAAATCATGGTTGCTTTCCACATTGGATGAGTTGTGTTGCGGATTTGATTGTGTTGTTGAATAAACCTGATATTTCTTGATATTTCCATGGCATTTATCTCCATTGAAGTTATTGGGGTGTCTTGCTATCTCCATTGCCTCTCTGAATTCTTCTTGACCACCAGCGGTCTTCTTTCTCCAGGACTTTTGTGTTCTGAAATCTAATTGTATGACCAGTTTCCCTGCCATGGAGGGTTATAGCTGGATTTTTTGTGTGTGTTTCATAGCTTGTGGTATCTCTTGTACTCTTTCAGCCTTTACTCTGTAGTGCATCCCGTTTCACCAATGTAGGATTGGCCGCAGCTGCATAGGAATTTGTACACCCCAGGGGTTTGAACAAAGGTAACCGATCTTCCACACATGCGAGTGTAGATGTGAGTTTCCATGGTGCACCGTAGGCTGTTTTGATGTTATTTTTCCTTGGTAGTTTCCCTATGCCAGGGGTAGGCAATTCTGGTCCTCAAGAGCCAGAGCCAGGTCAGGTTTTCATGATATCCACAATAAATATGCATGAGATAGATTTGCATCTCAAGAAGGCAGTGCATGCAAATCCATCTCATACATATTCATTGTGGATACCTGACAACTGACCTCAGCCAATCACTGAGCGGCGCGGGACCAGGCAGGAAGTGCAAAGGTCGTGCTCCTGCATCATACCGCTCTGCTCTGCTTCCAAAGACAGCCGTCCGGCAGGAGAACACCATAAATTTTTAAAAAGGTACCGGGGGGGGGAAGGTGTATTCGCTCCATAAGACACACCTACTTTTCCACTCCCTTTTTGGGGGTGGAAAAAGTGTGTCTTATGGAGCAACAAATATGGTAATACAGATCAATCCTGCACAGTCAGTGCTAACAGAAAACTATGTCCTTTTCATTCACACAGAACGCAGATACACCCTCGCCCAGTGTGGAATAAGAAATCACAAACTAAAAATAGAAACGTATAGACAAAAGTTAAACTGAACCTCCAAGAAGCCAGACTCACCCCAGAACAGTGACACATGTCCCCTAATACTATGTAAAATATAAAGATAGCAGATGTAAATTGAAAAAACTGACAAATCACTACTTTACATATTAACAAATAGAAATAACATAAAACATGGAAAATAAGAAAATACTATTTTATTGGATTAATCCATTTTTCAATTGGCTTTCATAGGCCAAAACCTCCTTCTTTAGGTCAGTATACTGCTGTTATGGTATTCTGTCCTGACCTGAGAGAGGGGATTTGGACTCCAGAAGTTAGTAAAAAAATGTATTAAAATTAGTCCAATAAAAAGATTACCCTATTTCCATTTTTTTGTTTATATTTATCAATACAACTACAATACTACATGTATTTTATTCTAAAGCAACAAAAAATCTTTTTCTATCATTTGTTATATCTGCTTTATCTTCACTCTTTCTATCCAATCAATCTCTCTCTCTCTCTACCTTCTCTCTCTCTACCTTCTCTCTCTCTACTTTCTCTCTCTCGCTCCTTCTCTCTCTTGCCACCTTCTCTCTCGCTCTCTCTCGCTCCACCTTTTCTCTCTTGCCACCTTCTCTCTCTCTTGCCACCTTCTCTCTCTCTCGCCACCTTCTCTCTCTCTCTCTCGCCACCTTCTCTCTCTCTCTCTCTCGCCACCTTCTCTCTCTCTCTCTCTCTCTCTCTCGCCACCTTCTCTCTCTCTCTCTCTCTCTCTCTCTCTCTCTCGCCACCTTCTCTCTCTCTCTTTCTCTTGCCACCTTCTCTCTCTCTCTCTCTTGCCACCTTCAAGTTTCAAGTTTATTAGGATTTTATATACCGCCTATCAAGGTTATCTAAGCGGTTTTTACAATCAGGTACTCAAGCATTTTCCCTTCTCTCTCTCTCTCGCCACCTTCTCTCTCTCTCTCTCTCTCTCTCTCGCCACCTTCTCTCTCTCTCTCTCTCGCCACCTCTCTCTCTCTCTCTCGCCACCTTCTCTCTCTCTCTCGCCACCTTCTCTCTCTCTCTCTCTCTCTCTCTCGCCACCTTCTCTCTCTCTCTCTCTCGCCACCTTCTCTCTCTCTCTCTCTCTCTCTCGCCACCTTCTCTCTTTTAGCCCCTTCCATAAACTGTCTATCCTGTGCCCTTTCTTTCTTTTGTACATGATTCATTTCAGCTTCACTCCCTCTCCATGTTTCTCTGTCTCCACTCCCTCCCGTATGACCTGGCATCTCTCTTCTCTTTTCCTTCCTTCTCTTTTCTCCCCCATGCCCTAGCAATGGCATCTTTCCTCTCCTTCCCCCTCCATGCTCTGGCATCTTTCCTCTCCTTTCTTTCTCTTCCTCCCTCCTTGGTCTGGCATCTGTCTCCTTCCCTTCCCTCCATGCCGTGGCATCTTTACTTTCCCCTCTGTGGTCTGGCATCTCCTCTCCCTCCTTCCTTTCCCTCCCTCCCTCTCCTCTCGCTTCCCTGGTTTTCCTTCTTCCTCTCTCTCCCCAGTCGGGTGCACCAATTCTCTCACCCTCCCAGTTCGGCAGTTCAGCGTTCACAACTTGCTGTTCTTGTCAGCTTTGGGTCTTTCTGTCTGCTGGGTCTCACCTATTTCCTGTTTGGAGGAAGGAGGGACCTGGCAAAGAGGAAGGCCCGAAGCCGACAAGAGCAGAGAGTTGTGAACGCTGTGCACCCCCTTATGTGCTGTAACTGGGGTGGACTCCCCTGCAGAATAAACAGAATCCTTTAAAAAAAAAAAAGTTTAATGGTACCTTCTGTGCTGAGGCAGTTTACTGGCTCCGGAGCTGCAGATTTATGCTGCCCATTTTCTCCCGTGCTTTATCTTTTGCACAGCCGCAGTGAGTGGTGGCGGGCTTGATCCGACAGGATTCTTGAGGGGGGGAGGTCTCAGCCAAGGCTCACTGCTGGGAGAGCTTTTACATTTACCAGTCTGGGAGAAAGAGCTTGAACTTGATGGCCAATCAGGAGCACTTCTAAGCTCCATCAGGCTCCAGCTCTGTCTCCCTGATGGGTGGATGTGCAGAGCTCTCCCATGTGAGTAACAGTCACTGCGCGATGAAAGAAGGTGCGCTGCTTGGATGGAACATTGCTAGAGAGGTAACCTTTCTGCTGTAGCCATTAGCCAGAAATGTGTCCTTTTCTTTCTGCAGGCTGCCTTGGTCACAGACACTTAGTGCTCTGTTCACTAGTGTGCATAGAACCCCTCTTCTTGTATATAGGGGGTGATGGAACTCTGCATGTAGATAATGGTTGGTATGGATGGGTTTCCTAAATATTGTGTGTCCCAGGCTTCCATCTGACCGCTTTCTGATCATTACATCCAGAAAGGAAGACATCCATTGGTCTCTCCATGGTGAATTTTATGTTGGAATGACGGTTGTTCAGATGGTTTTAAAATGTCGTCTGTTTTGCCAGAGGAAATATGGGCATCGATGTACTTATTTGTCAGATTGGATTTAATGATCCTTTCAGGAAATTATAAAGAACATTTTTGTTGTTTTATGTAATGATGATCTATCGTGATGTATGTGGTATTATGAATATTAAGTTATTGTTTTAATCAGGGCTGTGGAGCCAGAGTCGAGGAGTCTGAGACATTTTGGATACCTGGAGTCGGAGTCGTGGGTACCAGAAACTGAGGAGGAGAAGGATTTATCTACCTATTCCAAGCCCTGGTTTTAATTATAAATATACTGTTGTGATCTGCTTTGTATAAACGCAGAATATAAGTAATAAACTATAATGCGTGCATCATTATAGCACATTAACGCCCCCTTTTACTAAACTGCGTTAGCGGTTTTTAGCACCGGGAGCCACGCTGAATGCCACGTGCTACTCCCAACGCTCATAGAGTTCCTATGAGTGTTGGGAGCAGTGCAGGGCATTCAGCGTGGCTCCCGGTGCTAAATAACGTTAGCGCAGTTTAGTAAAAGGGGGCCTAAATGGAAGATGTGATGCCCATCCATTCTATGATTGAAGTCTACAAAATCCTGAGTGGAGTAGAACAGGTACAAGTGGATCTTTGTAATTTTTGACGGAGGAAAAAAAAAAGGGGGGACACTTGATGAAGTTACAGGGAAATACATTTTAAAACCAATAGGAGGAAATTTTTTTCACTCAGAGAATAATTAAGCTCTGTAACACGTTGCCAGAGGATGTGGTAAGAGCGGATAGCAAGCTGATTTTAAGAAAGATTTGGACAAGTTACTGGAGGATAAGTCTATAGTCAGTTATTGAGAAAGACATGGGGGAAGCCACTTCTTGCCCTGAATCGGTAGCATGGAATATTACTACTCTTTGGGGTTCCAGAATCTTTTGTTACACTTTGGGATTCCGGAATCTTGCTATTCTTTAGGATTTTGAATGGAATGTCGCTACTCCTTGGGTTTTGGCCAGGTACTAGTGACCTGGATTGGCCACCATGTGAACTGGCTACTGGGCTTGTTGGACCATTGGTCTGACCCAGTAAGGCTGTTCTTATGCTCTTAACTGGAATTTCTCTATTAATGTGCACTAATTTGCCAACTTAAACATCTGCTAACACATAAGAATTACCGCTATTGGGTCAGACCAGTGGTCCATTGTGCCCAGCAGTCCGCTCCCACGGTGGCCCTTTTGTCAAAGACCAGTGCCCTAACTGAGTCTAGCCTTTCCTGGGTACATTCTGGTTCAGCAGGAACTTGTCTAACTTTGTCTTGAATCCCTGGAGGGTATTTTCCCCTATAACAGCCTCCAGAAGAGCGTTCCAGTTTTCCACCACTCTCTGGGTGAAAAAGAACTTCCTTACGTTTGTATGGAATTTATCCCCTTTTAACTTTAGCGAGTGCCCTCTCGTTCTCTCTACCTTGGAGAGGGTGAACAACCTGTCTTTATCTACTAAATCTATTCCCTTCATTATCTTGAATGTTTCGATCATGTCCCCTCTCAGTCTCCTCTTTTCAAGGGAGAAGAGGCCCAGTTTCTCTAATCTCTCACTGTACGACAACTCCTCCAGCCCCTAAACCATTTCAGTTGCTCTTCTCTAGACCCTTCTGAGTAGTACTGGTTTTACTCTCATTATATGATACAGGGGACATGAAGTTCAAAACTCGACATGGAACTAGATTTACTGAAGGGAAAATGTACCAATCTTTTGCAGCTGGAGGTGTCTTTGCACTTCTGCAGGTGTGGGGCTCACGCCCAGGCATCACATCACTGTCAGCAGTTCACTCGCCTTTATCTTCCCTTTCTGAGTCTTGTCATATAGAGAAAAACATTCTTTAAACTCAGAAGAAAATATTTTAAGGCCTGTAAATACATTGAGTCTTAAAAGTATAACACTACTGTAACCATTGCTTTTAGATGTCAACGTGGTTTTTAACATGCTGGTGCAGCTTAGTAAATAGGGCCCTAACTGCAATAGGATGCTCAGATCTGGAATCAAATTAAATATCTGTAAACTATTCATAGTAGTATTAAGACATCATTGAACACTCAAATAATTGCAAGGGATTTTTTTTTATCTTTTAGGATTTTTATATTCTCTCTTAAAAAAAATGATGCATGTTTTTGACCAGCAGTTTCCCTTATCTATGGTGCTAAGTTGGAACTAGTGCTGGGATTCTGGTGCCACAATCCTTATTGTAACTATCCCGGGGGGGGGAAGTTTCCCCTTTGGAAGTTAAAAAAAAAAGTAAACTTGCACCAAACACAAAAAAATCTGTGCTTTTTTTTCTAAATTTGATGTATGATTTCATGTTACGTAATAGTATATGAAATGGGTGGACCCCATTTTTTTTTTTTTTTTTACTGTTAGCCTAATGCACTTTCAGTAAAAGGAATCTGTTAGATTCGGCAGCAGCAGATGCCTTTAAAAAAGGCCACCGATCGCATGCATGTCGATCGCGCAATAGCGCCATTTATAGAATCGCGCCTTTTGGGAAAGATAGGTGCCGAGGTGCCGAAAATCTAGGCCAGGTTTTTCAAGGCCTACATTTCCGGCACCTACAGAAGCACTTTACAACACCTAACACCACTTCCAGTGTCAGGTACACCTATAAAGGCGTTGAGCATTGTAAAGCATCTCCATAGGCACATTGCAGGCACCATTGTTTTTAGGTGCTTTGAATTTTTTATTTTTTTTTTTTTAAACCTTTTAAATGGCATTTTCTGTTTTATATAATATGGGCCTTAATGCACATTTGAGCGCACAGTAACAGCCAATGCATAAACTTACTGTATGTGCTCGACTATTAACTCATCCAAATGTAAACCAAGATAACATTCCCCGACCCCCCCCCCCCTTTTAAGGAGAGATAATGTAAATATAAACCGATGGTTTATATTTAAATGGTTCTCTCTCTCCTGTGGCATCTGGTGTTTTTGCTGCTCCTTCTCTTTCCCAAGGCATCCTGCCATAGTTTACTCTGCTCCTCTAAAACTGGAAACTCAGTCGATCCATCCCATTGTACAGATGAGGCCCCTCCCCAGGCCTATTTTACAGCTCTTGTGATCCAGTGGTGAGCTGGGGCAGGAGCGATCTCCCTATGCTCCTGCCTATGTGGTCTCTGTACCAAAGATGGCTGCTGCAAGACTGCCGCTACAACTCATGGCAGCCATTTTTGGTAAGGACACCAAATGGGCAGGAGCAAAGGGGGAATTGCTCCTGCCCCAGCTCTCCACTGGTCCACCAGGGGGCTGTAAGGTAGGCCTGGGAGGAAGGGCTTTGTCTGTACAACTGGAAAGAGGACGTAAGTGGGAGGTTTTTGCCAGTTGCAGCAGGAGGGAATGACAGGAATGTCAGATGCTGGGAGTGGGTGGTCAAATATAAACAGATTTAATTTTTGATGCCTTTTTTGGCTAAAAATTCTGTTTACATTTGAGATATGCAGGAACTTTTACAGTATTTTTTCCATTTCCAAGCATTGATAGCATTTTTTGCTAAGGGGCATAGCTAGATAGAGAATGGATATAGAGAGGTTTCAACAGTTAATACCTTACACTTAATGCACGGTAACTAAGGTAGCAGTTAAGGGAAGTTTTAATATGGAACCCATATTGAAAAGTGCAGGGAGCATCCTAATTGGTGCTTTTATTAAATTTGCAGCCACTGCATAGTAAAATCCTGCATTAAGCCATGGCAACTGCAAATCTTACCATGGTTATTTAAAAGGATCTTCATTATGGTGGCTAAAAGTTATACTGCTCTTTGGAGAGAAGGTATTTTTCATATTTGTAGACATTCTTGTGAAACAGTTTTTATTTTTAGAGCATGGATTCAGACTTGTCAGATGGATCCATCACCGTCCAAGAATTTCTGGATGTTAAAAATGCTTTGGTGGCTTCTGAAGCAAAGATACAGCAGCTGATGAAGGTGAATAACAACTTGAGTGATGAGCTAAGAATCATGCAGAAAAAGGTAAAAGAAAATGCAATTTGAAAGTTTTAATTTTAGAATCTGATTTCATTGGACTGACTCATGGTGTTTCCCTCCCTCGCCTTTTAGTTTAAGAATTGTCATGGAGAAGATAAGCCAAATGTCAAAAACGAATGTTCATATTGTAGCAAAGTTTATCAAATAGTTAAAATCCTTTCCATTTTACCTGAGTTTCACATGAAACAATCTTTTGAAATATTTAGAATGTATTCTTGAAACCTCAGAACACTGGCTGGCTGTCATTCATGGTGGATTGTTCTATTTCTCTACAGATTTGTATGGTTAGTAAAACGCTCAGTGTTTGTCATTAAAATGATGCCTTAAGACAGATCTGAAGTATTTGGGATTGTGAGTGCGACATGGAATTATTTTATGTTTAAGGAATGAGAAAGTAGATTTGAAATATTTAAGAATTTGTGGAATTTATAAACTATTGCTGCTTTTTTTGTTACTGCAAAGTTGGAATTGAATAAATAAAAATTGTATTTAGGGCTTGCGGTAAAAGATTTGTGATGGCATTGGGAATAAACTATAAGAGCAAGAGTGATGGGGACACAAAGTGCTACTAGTATGGGTCCTTTTACTAGGCTGCACTGCGCACTTAACGCAGTAAAAAGTAAATTATCCTGAGACATGCTACAGTGCCACATGGTAGTTTTTGAATGTGCGGGAACTAACCATGCACTAAATAGCTTTTTTTTTGGATTTTTTTTAAGTGGACGCATCAGAAGTGATGAGTGGTCATTCTGTCCTAACCAGTTGGCGAGCAGTAATGTAGATGCGCTAACTATCGTGTTTCCCTGAAAATAAGACACTGTCTTGTATTAATTTGGGGCCCAAAAAAGGAACTAGGTCTTATTTTCGGGGATGTCTTATTTTTTTTTCATGTAATGATCATCTCTCCCTTCCTCTCCTTCACCCCAATTCTTCCTATTTCCTTTCTCTCCCCCACATGTGCAACATCTTTCCTCCCCTCCCTCCCATCCCCCTGTGCAGCAGATCCCTTGCAGCTTCTATCCCTCCCAACCCTTGTGCAGCAGAACCCTTGCAACTTCTATCCCCTGCCACCGTGCACCTCTCCCCCTCCGCCCATTGACCTATCTCTCCCTCCAATCTGAACCGAGAGACAGGACCTTATAACAAACCAGCAGCGTCGGCACTCGGCAGCCATCTACACAGGCTGCTTTGTAGCTATCTCCTGGGCGTGCCTCTGCTGATGATGTCATCAGCAACATGGAAGAACGCCCAGGAGATAGAAGGCCGTGAAGCAGCCTGTGTAAATGGCTGTCGTGTGCCGACGCTGCTGGTTTGTTATAAGGTATTCCTGTCTCTCGGTTCAGATGGGAATATCAGTGGGTGGAGGGGGGTGGGGGAGCGCTTCTGCTGCCGGCGACTAGGGCTTATTTTCGGGGGTAGGACTTATATTAAGACCTACCCCCAAAAATCATGCTATGGCTTATTTTCAGGGTAGGTCTTATTTTCGGGGAAACACGGTAGCTAACAATGCAGGAGCTTTTATAGCTTACAAAATAGGTGTCGGTGAATGCCCCCATGGTAATTTGTAAAATGGCTGTGTTGTACTGCACAGCACTTGTTTCGATCTTCACTCTGAACTCTTCGTGACTACAATCAATTCCGTCTAATCAACTGCCCGTTTTGACTGGACCCTTGAAAAGGCTTGCTAGCTGAAACATGGCCTGTGTCAGGTCATGGTAGTTTTTTATGTGTTTGTGGTTTAATTTTACCATTGCCCGAAGATATCTTTTAAGAAATAAAAGAAAGTCAAGAACATTGTGTTCCTCCACAGTTTTCCTTTTGTGTGCTAATGGCAGCATAAGCACAAGGCCATTAATGGGGAAAAAATAGAAAATTTGAGGATCTTACATCCACTGTTTAAAGGAAAAAAAAAAAAAGCCTTAGTGCACGGGGAAGAAATATAGGTACTGAAATATTTTATTATTTTAAATGGGGTATTTTTAGTTTTAATGTATGATTGTATTACTTTACTTTTAATTTTGGCGTTCCTTTCTTTTTGTGATTTAAGATTGTAATCCGCTATGACCTGTTGCATTAGCAGGATATCAAATGAATAATAAACATAAAGACCAGTGTAAGGACAGAGTAAGGCCTATTTGTACTGCAGCTAAGTAAAAGGACTAGTTTGGGAATCTATATTTGATAGTTGAGAACTGAGAGAGCTGGGTTGGTTGTTTGTTTGTTTTTGTTTTTTGGGGGGGGGGTGTTTAACCATAATGCACAAGCAACTTAGGGTGCAGTTTTCCTGGAAGCTTGAGACAATCTAAGTATCCTACTCTAAAGTCAGCTTTCTTGATAAGATTACCTATGCGTGTTTCCATGTAAGAAATAGTTTGGGTTTTTTCAATTAGTGTGGCTAGTAAGTTTTTGTTTGTTTTTTTTAAAATCACAGTATATAATTTCCCCCTGCAGACAGCTGTTTGGTGCAAATCGGTGGTGGTTTAGAGGCTGGCTGAATGACAACAAATACTCTGAAATTAACACTGACAGTACTGAGAATGTTAATTAACAAATCAGTGAGAGGATAGCGACTGTAGCACTGGCCTGTAGGTTTACATTTCACCGTAATCAGCCATTAGTAAAGAGTTACATGGTGCTTGCTTTGTTAATATATAACATTGTGTGTTATAACATGCAATTATTGTGATGATTGCTAGTTATGACCTTATTTTATACAATTAATATAAGAAGGAAGCCTCCATAAAATTTTAAGTTGGTTTGGTAGTGTGTATGTGAGCTTTTCTCACTTAAGTTACTCAAAGATGGCAGCTAAAGAAGAAGACAGGCTTCTCTTAATGTCAGATTTTGCTTCATGATGGTTTCTCCCTAATTAAAATGAGGAATGTATTGAATCGAATAAATACCCTGTTACATGCAGCTACTGTATTTGAAATTTCCCATTGCTTCCAATATTTACATAATCAGCTGTTTCGGTAGCTGTTGAATACAGATGGAATTAGAGCTCAACCAAAGGTCATAAAAGGTCAACTTGGAAAGTGAAAGGAGGTTATGCAGCAGACCCTGCATAACTCTTAAAATGCTGGAACTGTGTAAGGCGAGAGACTTGGTTCTATGCTGAGCCCAAAATTTGACCAAAACAAGCCTACAAGACCACCTTTTTAAAAGAAGAACATAAGAATGGAAAAATATCAGATTTTAAATTGAGATTGAGAGGCATAGTCAAAATTCTAGCCATCCAACACTGAGACAGACTAGGCCAATGGTTTCTATACCTGTCCTGGGGGGCTTCCCAGCCAATCAGATTTTCAGGGTATCCACAATGAATATTCATGAGAGAGAGCTGCATGCAGTGCCTACGGATCTCTCTCATGAATATTCATTGTGGATCTCCTGAAAACTTGATTAGCTGGGGAATTCCCAGGACAGGTTTGGGAACCATGAGACTAGGCCTATTGTGGTAACTACCTGAAAATGGCCACTCATGCCCTATCCAAAAGGAACATTTAGAAATGCCAGATTGTTTACATTTATTTTTCTGATATGTTAATATAGCAAATTTTAAGCATTACTGATCATGAACCATAAAAGATTTGATATTATTACCACATTCAATTACTGAACAATATTATGTCAGAGCTTCAAAACCACATTTCTCATCAGCTTGTCTAAAAGCAATAGCCAACATAAGCTTTTTCTTAACCTTAACTGCAACTGTCCCTCCTTGCTTTGCAAAGCACCTGTATTTTTCATTGTACTATATCCATGCAGTCTACCTTTTTGGGAAATTTAAACGGCCTACTTGTCTTTGAATCTTTTTGTAGTTGTTGTCATTTGTTATAAATGGAAAGATAAGTTTATACTGATTTGAATTTCATATCTGAAAACAAACATTTTTCCAGTCCTCCATTTACTGCAACACATGTATTGTGCCATGCACAGCTGACCTTCAATTTAAATTTTATAATTTTGTGGCAGCTGTATTAAAAGAAAAAAAAAAAAAATACTCAAATTGCCAAACCAGTTATTTTTCTATTAAAAGCCTGTAACGAATTAAAAATTCCAACAATTGTCAGATTTGAGGATCTATTAGTTTATCATATGCAAATAGTAATATTTTTGCCACTTGATCTGTTTTTTTTTTTCCAGCAATTGTTTATCCAGCGAGACCTTATGTTTGATTAGTAAAGCTGGTAGACAAAGATTTATTTGAAGCTTTTTCTATAAAAAGAGGAAAAAAAAATCCACTGAAAATTTCTTTCAGCTTCAAACGCTGCAGAGTGAAAATACGACCCTCAGGAGACAGGCCACAACCAATATATATCAGATCCAATCTGGCTCTGAATATACAGATCCCTCCAACCATTCTTTAAAGCGGCGGCCTTCAGCACGGGCTAGCAGGCCCATGTCTATGTACGAGACTGGATCAGTTCAAAAACCCTACCTCCCCATGGGAGAGGGCACCTATCCAGAAGAGAGCATGGCGAGACTGCAGCCCTTTCCAATATACGTAAGTAAACCTGCTAATGCTTCTTCTCTGTTTATATCTACCTTTCTGCTGCAACCCAAGCTTGCTTTTGCATAGTGCTCCTTTTAGCAAGCAGCGATAAGAGCATTTTAGCGAGGGGCTTTGAGGTAAGTGCTCCGACGCTCGTAGGAATTGAATGATCATCGGAGCATTTACCTCGCTGGCCTGTAGTAAAACACTCTACCACTGCTTGATAAAAGGAGCCCTTAATATAAGTACGGGGGTGGGGGGTGAGCCTTTCTCATTTGTGCGATCTGCTAACCAACTGCTTTCTGAATAAGTAAACAACAAAAAAGATTTAGCTGTTTTTTTTGCTGTATTAACATGTCTGAAAATGCTTTTATATTTGCAAAGTAGAACAAGTCATGGTAATAACAAGAACTGCAAAATGTGTGGTGAAGCAAAGTTGCTTCCTTATAACTTATGCTTCTGTTTTTATTTTATTGTATACTGGCTAGCTGAACATATCCATATATGAGAAAATCAATCAAGTATCGATAGTGAGATTCCCAAAATTCTGGTTCATGTATATGCGTTCAAATGTAATCTCAAGAAAAGTAAAGACATGAATGTATAGAGAAGTACATAATGCTGCAGTTTACTTGAGAGTGTATGGTAATAGGATGGGATAAGAATTAAAATCTATAGTGTGTGTAATCTGGTTTATCAATTTAACACGAAGAGTTGCCCTACTGTAATGTCAACAACACAGGGCCCCCCTCCCCCCCAAGTTCTTCATTGTGGCCCTCAAACAGTTGGCTGAAATGTTCAAGTCCTGAATACTAATGAAGTTCAATTTTGGCCTCTTGAATAGCGCATTAAGGCCTGGATTCTAAAAGCAACACCTAAGTTAATTGTTTTAATTGGCTCTTAACGATGGGGTAATTGACTGTGCATTAAAAAACAAATTACAAGAAAAAAAAGTAGAGCTATAAGGTACCTACAATACAAGGCCACCGGAATTGCGTCTATGGAGACGCTTAGCGGCTCCGAACATCAAAAGAGGCACAGTTATGGGTGGGGTTTGATATTTGAGCAAGCTAAGCGTCATTTTGTGTCAGTCAGGCATCAGAAATGTAGGCCTGTAAAACCCTGACCTGCATTTCCTGCGCCTACCTTTGACGCAGGCTGCTATTCTGAAAATGTTGCCATAGTCGGAGGGACATGCCACCGATGCAAACTTTTTTATTTTTTATTTTTTTTTCAAGCACATGCCAATTTCACTGCACAACAATTTTTTGGTTAAGTCTTGATTCCTGAAAAGTTTTTGGTGATTATGACAGGTACCAACTTGGTATGCTCAAATATGGTTTTGGTTTTACTGCATCACGTAAGAACTATGAGAAATAGACATTTTTATGTTTACTGACAATAAAATATATAGTCAAGTTTACGTTTCGCACAAGCGACTAAATGAAACAGAATTAAAAGTGTTTTGCTCCCAAGTTTCTTTTATATTCAGTGTCTGGTGCATCACGTTGTAGCATCCAACAATAGTCGGCAAGCATTGACGGATTCCAATTGCCCTGGTATCGTTTCTCCATCGTAGCTATGTCTTGATGAAACCTTTCACCGTGCTCGTCACTCACAGCACCGAGATTTGCGGGGAAGAAGTCCAAGTGTGAATGGAGGAAATGAATCTTGAGTGACATATTGCACTTCATTCTCTTGTATGCTTTGAGAAGTTTGTCTACCAGCTGAATGTAGTTTGGGGCTCTGTAATTGCCCAGAAAATTGTCAACAACGTCTTTCAAGGCTTTCCAGCCAATTTTTTCCGGCCCAACTAACAGATCTTCAAATCGCTTGTCACTCATAACATGTCTGATCTGGGGGCCAACAAAAATACCCTCTTTGATCTTGGCATCAGTTATTCTTGGGAACATCTGTCTTAAATAACGAAAACCTTCCCCTTCCTTGTTCATTGCTTTCACAAAATTCTTCATGAGTCCCAGTTTAATGTGAAGAGGAGGCAAAAATATCTTTGTCGGGTCAACAAGCGATTCATGTGCTACATTTTTCTGTCCTGGAACTAACTTTTTACGGAGTGGCCAGTTCTTTCTAGAATAGTGCGACTCTCTGTCTCGGCTGTCCCATTCGCAGATGAAACAGCAGTACTTTGTATAGCCAAGCTGCAGTCCTAGTAACAGAGCAACGACTTTGAGGTCTCCACAGATATTCCAGTTATACCTGGTATACTGGACATACTTTAGTAACATTTCCATATTCTCATATGTTTCTTTCATATGTGCTGCATAGCCACAGGTACTGAAGGATAAACGTTGCCATTGTGCAACAGAACAGCTTTCAGGCTTAACATTGACGAATCAATGAAAAGACGCCACTCTTCCGGGTTGTGATCACAACCAAAGACCGAGAACAATCCTTCAATGTCACAACAGAAACAGAGACTGTCGACTTGTGCAAAAAATTTGGTTATATCATGATGCCGGTCTCGAAACACAGAAATTTTCGTACCTGGTGATAGCAAACACCATTCCTGCAGTCTCGAACCTAGCAGCTCAGCTTTTGCTTTTGACAGACCCAAATCTCTGACCAAATCGTTCAATTCGGACTGTGTTATCAGATGTGGATCGCCTGATGAGGATGGTTCAAAATCCGGGTCAATGTCACTGTTAGAACCCTGCACTGCAGTTTCTTCATCTGGTTCGTCTAAGGTCCAATCCTCTGGTGGTTTCGGAACTGGAAGACTGTCATCATGTGGCATGGGTCTCATTGCTGAAGGCAGATTAGGATATTCAATTGACTTCTTGTTTTTGGCAGAGAAACCAGACACATTAGTCAAACAGAAATAACAGTCCGTCACATGGTCTTTCTGTTCTCGCCATATCATCGGAACAGCAAATGGCATCGTCTTTCGAGTACCTCTGAGCCAGGCTCTCAGACTAACAGCACATGTCGCACAGCAAATGTGAGGCGCCCATTGCTTGTCTTGATCACCTATTTTGCAGCCAAAATACAGATGATAGGCTTTCTTTACAAGGGCAGTCATCGAACATCTCTGAGGCGTAAGTGTATATTCCCCACAGATATAGCAGAATGTGTCGCGGCTGTTACGACACCGACGAGACATATTGCCCGACACCAAAACGTCTATAGCATCAAGCTTACTTACTGTTATATTGCTACAGCTACTATACTACTATACTTTACTATACTGATACTATATACACACACGGACTATCTATATTAACCAAATGAGCAGGATCGGTGTATGGAAGCCACCATTATAGCATGGTGAGACAGCGCAAGCTCGTTCAGACCTGCCCAGACATGCCCAGGATGTCATCTTCCATAAAACAGCTTCCAACCTGGCTAGATTTTATGCATGGACATACCCAGGCGGCACAAACCGTTGTTGATAAGACACTTATGGGAGAAAAAATTGTTTGCATCCAAATATAAGAAAAAATCACGACAAAATTGAAGATTTCTCTGAAATGGTACGTGATGGGTAATTTTTGATGTAATATTCATGATCAGCACCCAAAATTCTATAAGAAACACCCAGCAGTGTTCAGGAAGCAAAAACTTTGTTGTGCAGTGTTTTCGGTGCTGCTTTCAGAATCCGGGCCTAAATATCTGAAAAAAGAATTGCCATAGGCCTGGCATGGACGATGGTTGGCGTAGGGCAGATGCAGCACCTTACTGTATGGATGGCCGTAGGCAGTAGCTTAGTAAGGGGGTGGGGGGGCGGTCCTCCCTGGGCACCCTCTTGGTGGGAGCACCAGCACCCGTCCTCTCTGCCCCTCCTCCTTTCCCTTCCCCACCACCACCATGTGCTTGCGCCGCTTCCCTTCCTCCCACACCTCTTTAACGTTTGCGGCATGAACAGCAACTCCAACCTGCTGCTCACACCAGCATCTAATTCTGACATTCCTTCATGGACCCCGGCCTAGAAAGCGACGTCGGAGGAAGAGCCGACGCTGGTGTGAGCAGCAGGTTGAGGTTGCTGCTCATGCCGCAAACGTTAGAGGTACGGGAGAAGGGAAGGAGCGGATAGGGTGGGGGCAGAGAAGAGGGCAGGGGAGTGGCACCACCACTCTGGGTGCCTCTCATCCTTGCTATACCGCTGGCCATAGGTCGGATCAAAGATCAGGAATTATATTTAGATGCACGTATACTGTGGTGGTATGATTAAAACTAGAGAAACCATGAAATCCTTGCATTCAGAGAATTATGGAAACCATGTCAAAGTTTTGCTGAAATACCAGAAAGAGAGTATATGATGAAATCCAACATTTTCAGTGATATATTTAACTTTTGGTGATCCTCGGAGCTTTGTCGTATTCACATTGTGGCCCTTCACATGACAAGGGTTAGAGATCACTGCCCTATTGCACTGACCAAGAGCCCAACTAGCTCAGTATCTTGTTTTCAACAGTGGCTATTCCTTTATAGCCATTGTTTTCTGGTATGACGATTACGTTCCTTACATCAACGTCTTGCACGTGATTGTTAAAATTTCCTGCGCGTGTGTTCTAGTTCGCTGCACGCAATTGTCCTGAGCTGAGTTGTCTTGCATGCAGTTGTCTTGCGCACAATTGTCTTTGCGCAATTGTCCGCGCGCTTTTGTCTTGCGCGCATTTGACTTGCCACCTTTCTGGTTTACTAACACTTTTTTTCATGTATGTAGAAAGATAGGCTTGGGGGATGTTATGCCCATGGCTTGCCAGGGCATGGCAAGTAGTCACTTTGGCTATTAGAAGTAAATCTTCATGTCTGCTTGCTTTTTAGCTGCAGTCCTTGCCTTACATCTATGCCAGACAATTAGGCAGCCTTACAACTTACTTTTGTGAGAGCAAGTTGTTTATCAACTTGTATCATATCTCTTATACTGTTTCATGTCTTACCAGGAAGGGCCGAGGAAGGTTTCTCATGGTACTGTAATTAGGAAGGGCCTGAACTCATTCCATCTGTGAGAGTTAGGAGATAAGGGAAACACCTGTTGTTACTGCAGAAACAGCAGTGTCTGTGTGTGTGAGAAATTCAGCACTTTCTGTGCTATAAAAGACTGAGAGTCACAGACTGGACTTTGAATCTTGCTGCAGCCACGGGAGAGCCGTGGACTGTACCTTTCCCTTGATCGTCTAGATTCCTGATCAGTATTGGAGAGGGGCGTGGCAGACATGGTTAAGTATTCTATTTGGTGTATACAGATATTCTCTGCTTATATCTTGTATATTATCTGATGTCTATCTGCATTATTTGTATATTATCTGATGTTTATGCAATAAATCATATTACTCTGAAGCTTTGTTGGAGGTGACTTCTACATACCCTTGTTAGATAAAACACATGGCAGAACAGTGGATCAGGCTCTCTATTTTACTCAGCAGTTTTTTCACATTTGTAATGTATGTATAAAGTGGAGAATAGTTAAGAGATAGTTATTTAAAGCAATCACTGATTTGTTTGGACCAGGGAGGTTCGGCGGTTTGGGACTTCCGGATATCAGCATGTTTAATTTGGCTTGCTTGCTTCGTTTCTTGGGTAATTGGTGCTTACAGAGCGATGATTATCTTTTTCGGGGCTTCGAAACTGCTCTTTTTCATCCCTGGTACTTGTTTTCGTTGTCCCAGATGCCTGTCCGCCACTTGCCCCCCGCACTCCGATCCAGTTTTCTTCTTCGGTCTTGGCGCTTTTGCTGGAAGGCCTTGGTCGGGATGCTGGGGGGAGACCCTTAGGTTTCGAATCAGTTGTCTATACGGGGTAATCCGTAGTTCCTGCCTGGCTGTGATAACCCTGTCTTTGTGCGATGGACTGGAGAGGGGTTGCTTCTTCTTGAACATTTATTGGATGCTGAGGGAGCTATAAAATCTTGGGGAGCTCTTCCCATGCTCCATTCCTTGGGGGTGAGGGGTTTATTTGCCTATAAACAAATTCATCATTATGTGGAGTCCTTGAATCGCCCGGGCTTAAGGTTTAATTTGGGACACCAATTTCATCTCTTTTTTGCCCAGTTTCATGCTAGTGGCTTGACGGTGTCTGCGTTGCATGGTGCTTTGCGCTATATCGCTCCTCGGAAGTCTTATAAGGCTTTGGAGCACCGCTGGGGGAGGGACTTGGACATACCTGTTGAGTCTTTGAATTTCCCTTCCCTTATTAATCGTATTTCCTCTATTTCTATCAGCGCCGAACTGAGGGAATGCCAATTTCAAGTGATCTATCGAGCATATTTTTCCCAAGAGCGGGTACACAAAGCTGGGGGCATTTCTTCCCCGACCTGCCCTAAATGTCAACTGGGATGCAATTCTTTTTTTCATGTATTTTGGGGTTGCCCTCAAGTGAAAGATTTTTGTAGGGCCATACTCTGCTTCCTGGAGCGGCTTATTGGTCACTCTATTCCGATGTCGCCGGCAGGCTTACTTTTGGACAGATATGAATCTTTGCGAGTGCCTGCTCGGGAACATCGGATGCTGATCCAGAAAGCTGCTGTTATAGGAAAGAAGATCATACTTAGCGTTTGGATGCAAGCGACCGCACCTGCTTACTGGGCTTGGAGGAATCGCTTTCATAATTTGATGCTTTTGGAGCAGCACCATGCCCGCTTATCCTTCAAGCGGAAAAAGGTATTTTTGCAGACCTGGGACTCCTATATTCAATCGCTGTCCCCTCAGGCCAGACGTCTGGTCTTAAATTCCTTTTAGCTGATGATACGGTATGACCTTGGCAGTTTTTCCGGGTTGGATGGTATCCTGTTTGGCTGAGTGTGGATAGAGGGTATGGATGATCTGGTGAGAGTGGTATGTTCATTGGGTAGGGAGGGGTTTGATTCTGTGAGGGGGAGTGGTTGGGGCGAGGGTGTCCGGTTTGGTGCTGGCTGGGCAGCATAAGAACACAGCCTGCTCAGCAGTCTCTCTGTTTTCTCTGCTTGTTTGGGGGGGGGTATGGGTAGGGATTTGGGGGTACTTCTGGGGTGGAGGGTATGGTTGCATTTGGGAGTAGATGGGGGTTTGTCCTTGGGTTTATTTGAAAATTGTTCTTGTACTTTTGGTGTTCTCAGCTTTCTTGTACTCCTGTTTGGTGTTGTGTATTTGCTGATGGTACATCAATAAAATATGATTTACATTAAAGCAATCACTGGTTTCCAAAGGTAGACATCAGTAAATGTCTGTAGATGTATTATTTTGACCGATATCCATGGAAAGAAGCATAGCAAAGTGCATGTTAGGTATACATTTTTAATAATTCTGCAGTAAATTTAATTTGGTCCATTCTCTAAAGGTGTCTGCAGCTGGCGTCATGCTTATTGTAGGTTTCTGGGTCTCGTGGTGTCTTAATTTGGACCGTTTTCCTTACTAAAATAAAGTTTTATGTTTAGATCTTTAAATGCAGTGACTCCATTCTGTAATCTGTGGGTTGCCTTTGTTTTGTTTTATGAACTGGACCATAAATCTTAAATTCATAAGAGTTCAGCAAAAAAATAAATAACTGCAGGTTAATAATTTATTAAATAAAAATAAAGCCATTATCAGCAACCTTATTACTTACAAAAGAACCAGAATCAAACAGACAAGCCTTTTTCTTCTCTTGTTCTCTAAAGGGAATCATTAGTTTTTAGCATAGAAATCCATCTTTGGAGCAGGTACATTGGGTTTGTTTTTTTGTTCAATACTATTTCTATAGATTGCCCCTGTTTTTTCATCTAGAGAAGTCTGTAGATGTAATAAACAGACTTGAACTTTGCTAGTTGCTGGCAGGCTAGTACTGCTCCAAAAAGAGTCCGATTTAAAACAGAATTTTGCTGTAGCTGCATTTCTGATGTTAGCTCAGTTTGACTAGAAATTTTTCACCTCTGGCCAGAGAAAGATTGTTGCTCCCCCCACCCCTTTTATATCGAGACATCCTTCTCCATCTTGCATTCTCATTGTGCTAATATCCAGGAAATCTATAGTTATAGGATTTCTCTCCATAGCCGTTAATGGTAAGTCATTGGCTGTTGACAGGCTAACATGGAACTAATGGCGCTTTGCAATCATGATTGGTCTAGTTCAGTGGTCTCAAAGTCGCAGCCCGGGGTCCACATGTGGCCCGCCAGGTACTATTTTGAGGCCCTCTGTATGTTTATCATAATCACAAAAGTAAAATAAAACAGTTTCTTGATCATATGTCTCTTTAGCTATAAATGACAATACAGTATTATTATTAAGACTTAGCCAAAAGGAAAGATTAAGAGCATAAGAAGTTGCCACCACTGGGTCAGACCATTGGTCCATCGCGCAAAATCGTCATTTATTTAATAAGACATTAAATTTTTTTCTGAGGCCCTCCAAGTACCTACAAAGCCAAAATGTGGCCCTTCAAAGGGTTTGAGTTTGAGACCACTGGTCTAGTTTAATAAGGATTAAGTCACAGGAATTGGTCCTGTGATGCAAAGGCCTAGTCAGTTTAAGCATGCACAACCCATTCTCTGATAGGCCCATGAAAGGGGAATCTCAGCAAACCTGCCCTCTGACTACCTTCATGAGTGAGCATAATTGTCCCAGATCATCATGACCTAAATGGCCTTCCACCACGGTTCTTCTGTCTCATGATCTCACCTAGAATAAACATTCCAGCTCCACATTGCAATGTTTTTTTAGTATACCAGCTTAGATCAATAATGCTGACAGCTTAATTCTCTTTAAAAAAAAATACAGCTCAAGCCTAGTCTGGACAGCTATGTAGCAAAGCCTGAATTTAACCTAACTTGCCTATAGGCCCAAAACCGCCCCAAGACTAACCTTAACACCACTATTTTGCCCGGCACTGAAGTCTGGCTTACCAAACTGTAGTTTCCCAGATCACTCCAGAACCCTTTATTAAAAACTGGTGTAACATTGACTACCTTTCAGTCTTCAGGTACTATCAACGATTTTGGCGATCATTAACAGCAGATCAGCAATTTCATGTTTGAGTTCTTTCAATACCCTTGGATGTATACTATCCGGTCCAGGTGACTTTTTACTCTTTAAGTTGTCAGTTCCTCCATATTGTTGCCTTTGAAAAGCATTTCTGGTTCAGGTACTAGTCTCAGTTAGGGTGATGGTCTTTGACCAGAGGGCCGCCACGTGAGCGGACTGCTGGGCACGATGGACCACTGGTCTGACCCAGCAGCAGCAATTCTTATATTCTTATCTTCTGTAAAGACCGAAGCAAAAAATGTATTTGATCTCTCCATTATGGCCCTATCTTCCCCGAGTGTCCCTCTTGTTCCCTGTCCTACGGATTCCCTTGCAGGCTTTCTGCTTCTGATTACCTGCAAATGTTGTTATGAGTTTTTGCTTCATTGGCAAGTTTTTTCTTCATGTTTTCTTTTAGCTTTCTTTATCTATGCTTTACATCTAACTTGCCAGTGCTTATGTTGCTTCATATTTTCTTCATTTGAATCCTGAATTCTTTAAAAGATGTTCTTTTGACTCCAATAGATTCTTTCATTTCACCTTTTAACTATTCTGGCTGTCATTTGCTCCTTACCTCTTTTTGGGGTCCTTTTACTAAGGGGCGCTAGCCGATTTAGCATGCACTAAATATTAGCGATTAAACGCTAACCCGGCCATAGAATATAATGGCTGCGTTAGCGCTTAGCATGCGCTAAATCGGCTATCACGCCTTAGTAAAAAGACCCCTTTGTTAATACATGGGATGCATCTGGTCTGGGCTTCGATGATGATATTTTTAAACAGTACAAACTGTATAAAAAATAATTTACTGCTTATCACAAACTTGTTGCTGCCTGACATTTTAACATTACAATTAGCAGATGTTCTTGTATGTTATGCTCATGACTATCCAGCGATCAATAGGGGGCCATGCAGGGTACACACACATCTCAAACTACCCAGTCTGATATCAATTCATGGTTTCTGAATAATCAAATCATCTCTTTAGCGTACCATGCTGTGTCATTCTTGATATCTAGAAACATCTATCACAGTGGTTCCCAAACCCTGTCCTGGGGGACCCCCAGCCAGTCGGGTTTTCAAGATATCCCTAATGCATACCTGTCGCTTCCATTATATGCAAATCTCTCTCATGCATATTCTTTAGGGATATCTTGAAAACCCAACTGACTGGGGGTCCCCCAGGACAGGGTTTGGGAACCACTGATCTATCACCTCCAGAAAATCAATATTGCTTTTTTATGCAAAACATTTCTTTGGTTAAAATTGAGAAACTAAACACAAGCTCCAGAACTTGAATGGCCACACATCAAATGCTGTAACCTTGTAATTATGCTGTGTTCTGGCCCTAACAAGCCCCATCGGTTGGACCTTAGGAGAGGGAAGGGAAATCGCACCTGAATCACCATGCTGCAGCATAAAATACCCAGCTTTAATTCCTATTCTGCTCCGATATAGTGCTTTATCTTGAAAAAAGATCCAGCATGGAAGTACAGAGAATAAACATCCTTAACCCACTCTCACTAAATGCAGGCAGGGCTTGTATCCATAGCTAGACAACAGGGGAACTTCTCTCCATGATCAAAAAACTCAAAGTAATGTGCGATGGTGTGTAGCGAGAGGCAGCCAACATTACAACCTGGTGGTGGTGGGTTTTCTTAACAGCATCCCCCCCCCCCTTCTCGGTCATACCACTTGTAATTGTCCCTCTATCATGGAATAACCCAAAAAGAAACTCACCGAATACAACTAATTCAAAATACAGTGATTAAACACATTCATAAATAGCTAAAAAATATGACCATGTCACCCCCCTACTCCGAGAATCTCACTGGTTACCAGTCTGTCATAGAACAACTTCTAAAATTCTTCTCTTAGCCTTTAAGATCAAGACTTCTCATCAGCCTGCCTTCCTTGATAAATATCTCCTTCCACACACCCCTTCCAGGGCCCTCAGGTCCACTAACCAGAACATACTAACAGTCCCTCCAAACAAAGATTTGTACTATACCAGAAACACAATATTCTCTGTTGTCACGCCCTCTCTTTGGAATGCAATGCCATCGAATCTTTGTTCTGAAAAATTCCTTAAACAAGTTTAAAACGCTCCTTAAGACATTTCTCTTTAAAGATGCTTATCAAAATTCAAACTGATGTCCCAAATAAAAACGGGACAACAAAAACGCTTCCAGGAAGAGATACCCCATTTTTTCCTCTCGTTTCATCCTCCCCATCTCTCCTTATTTTATTTATACAATGTAATTTAAAAACCTTTCTTTTCCTTCTCTTTTGTCTCATACCCTTCGTAATCAAGTCTTTGTATTGACCTTATAACCCCCCCTATTTTTATTTTGGTTTTTTATATACAACTTTTTTATAATTTTTATCTCTTATTGTAAACCGACCAGATCCTTGTTATGGTCGGTATATCAAAATATTAATAAACTTGAGACCAATACTGAGCAGGGTCTCTTACCCACTGCTTGCGCTGGCTGAGCCTGCCTTCTGACATCAACTTCCTGGTCCTGGTCAGAAGCCAGTGTGAGTAGCATGGGGAGACCCTTCTTGCTGCCAGTAACTGCAAGAGGTACAGGGGGTGGAGAATGCATTTTAAGAGACACCCTCCCACATACCTCGGGGGAGAGGGATGAGAGATGCCAGCACCCCCACCAAATAGGCTTCTGGGGCACTATGTCTCCCTTTACTATAGCAATACTGTTCTGGGGTTGATTTTTAGAGCATTTTGCTTAATCTTGCATATACAGTAGTACCTTGGATTACGAGTATAATCCGTTACAGGAGCATGCTCGTAATCCAAAATGCTCGTTTATCAAAGCGAATTTCCCCATAGGAAATAATGGAAACTCGCTTTGATGCGTTTCCCCCCCCCCCCCCCCCCGAGAACCGGCATTGCTCCCCTCGAAGGCCACCCCTGCAATCAGGCACCCCCTCTCCCTGTGATCAGCACCCCCCTGCCTCGAACCGGCACCCCCCCCCCCCCCGCCACGATCCGACCCCCTCCCCCAACACGATTGGGCACCCCCCCCCCCCCCCGCCATGATCCGACCCCTCCGACACGATTGGGCACCCCCCGACACAATCCGAACCCCCCCCCGACACAATTGGGCACCCCCCCCCGCCGCTTCTTACCCTCATCTGGGCACTCTAGAAGATTGGACTCCTCGTCTGCTGGGCCTTGAGCATCTGAGCATGCTCAAGGCCTGCGAGTTCACATTCACGTTCAGAACATAAACTCACAGGCCTTGAGCATGCTCAGATGCTCAAGGCCCAGCAGACGAGGGCCGATCTTCAAGAGTGCCCAGATGAGGGTAAGAAGCGGCGGGGGGGGTGCCCAATTGTGTCGGGGGGGGTGCCCAATTGTGTCGGGGGGGTGCCCAATCGTGGCGGGGGGTGCCCAATCATGTCGGGGGGGGGGTCGGATCGTGGCGGGGGGTGACGGTTCGAGGCAGGGGTGTGCCAGATCGCAGGGGGGGGTGCCGGATTGCGGGGGAGGGTGTGCTCGTAAATCGAGCCATGCTCGGTTTCCGAGGCACTGATTTTGCAAATGTTTTGCTCGTCTTGCAAAACACTCGCAAACCGGTGCACTCGTAAACCGAGGTACCACTGTACATGACAGCTGAGAATGCGGTAAAACCTGAAGTGAAAATATGAACACTCTTATCTTCCAAGTAAAAGAGAACTGTTTGGCTGTAAATTAAAAGAAAAATCAATGTATAATGTAACAAAGGGATGGTATGTATTTTTAAGTCCAAAATGTTGTTATACCTCAGATGTTTGAATCAAGGATCACAGATCAGATTGTTAGTTTCATGTTGGGAAAGACTTTTTTTTTTCTTTATTAATTTTCAAATGTTAACAGTGCCATACAATGAATTTAAACATAAACACTACACAGAACACACTTTAAATATACAAATAATTTAAAAAAAACATAATTTTCTCCCCCTCCCATAATTAATAGTTACATATTTAATTTCAATAATATAGATAATTAAGTATAGCAAACAATAATACATTCCCCTCCCCCCTCCCACCCTGAATGTGTAAGGAAGTCAAATAAAAGGAAAGGTACATGACAGTTATTGTGACTCAATAAATGCAGTCAATGGGCTCCACGCCATTTTGAATGCGTTACTATATCCCAAACATTCCACGTTCATTCTTTCATACTTGTAACTGGAGCATAGGTTTGCCCACCAGAAAATGTAATTCAGAAAGTGTAATTCGGTCAATCATAACTCTTCCAGTTACGTGTTACCATCTGGATGGCTATTCCCGTCATTATCAAGAAAAGCCGGCTTTTATGTCGTTCCAAAGAAGGTTTAATAGGTAACAGAGTACCACAAATTATGGCTTCATAAGTCATTGGTATCGACGACCCAAGTACAACATTGATTTGTCCCAAAATTGGCTTCCAAAAATTAAGTGTCAATGGACAATAGAACAACATGACAAAAGGAAAGACTTTTTATTAGCATGACAAAAGGAAAGACTTTTGTCCTGTCTGTCATATTGCAATTTAGCTACATTCCAAATCTTTAACACAATTATATTTGAGGCAGTAAAGTGAATTCCCTCCAGTTTTTTAAATGATATTTTTAGTGGGCTAATGTATAACATAATTGTTTTGTATTGAAAGTATTTTTCATGTATGTTGTCCTCTGAGCCATTGTGAATGTTTTATTTGTTAACTGCTTAGTTATAGGTGGTCAAGAAATTTTAGAAATAAATAAGTGTTATTGCTTTTAACATTCAGACCTTTCTGATTTGAATGTGCAAAAAAGTAATTCCTTAAAAAATTTAGAATGGCATTGAATGATTCAGTTTTATAAATGTTTAGAAAACCAAGTATATGTTTGCATGCAAAAATTTAGATAAACTGCATTATCCCAGGACAAGCAGGCAGCATATTCTTAACGTATGGGTGACGTCACCGACGGAGCCCACGGTACGGACCTTTTTAACTAGAAAGTTCTAGTTGGCCGCACCGCGCGTGCGCGAGTGCCTTCCCGCCCGACGGAGGAGTGCGTGGTCCCCAGTTTCTTCGTTTCCGCGGAGCAAAGAAGACGTGTGTTTTTTCAACGGCCGTTGAAATAACTTTTCTTGCCTTCCCGCTCGCGTTTTTTCTTCAATTTTTCTTCCTTTTTTCTTCGGGTTTCTTTTTTTTTTCATTCATTTTCAAAAAAAAAAACAAAAACATATGGATATCCGAGACCCCGACTTATGGGAAGAGTCCCCTCCCGGTACCGAGGAGGATGTCTCCTCCTCTGACGAGGAACCCTCGGCACCCGATACCGGTTCCAAGCCTGAGCAATCTTCCTTTTCTAAATTTCTTAAGGAAATGTCTGCAGCTCTGTCCATCCCTCTTGAATCAGACTCCAAAAAATCCCAGGCTTTTCTGGAAGCCTTGGATTTTGAACAACCTCCTAAGGAGTTCCTGAAGTTACCCGTGCATGACATCCTACGGGAAACCTTTTATAAAAACTGGGAAAACCCCCTTACTGTCCCTGGGGCCCCCCGCAAGTTGGACAGCTTGTACCGTGTCATCCCGATCCCGGGGTTTGACAAACCTCAATTACCTCATGAGTCCCTCCTGGTTGAATCTACCTTAAAGAAATCCCAGGGCTCCAGTGTTTATGCCTCTACTCCTCCTGGCAGAGAGGGCAAAACGATGGACAAGTTTGGCAAGAGGCTTTACCAGAATGCCATGCTTGCCAACAGAGCGAACAATTACTCTTTCCACTTTTCATTTTACATGAAACATCTGGTTCAACAACTCTCAGCTCTCCAGAAATATATCCCAGAGCGTAAAGTTCCACTCTTCCAGCAGCAAATCTCCGGCCTTCTGCAATTAAGGAAATTTATGGTACGCTCAATCTACGATTCCTTTGAGCTAACCTCTCGAGCCTCTGCCATCGCTGTTGCCATGCGCCGCCTGGCCTGGCTGAGAGTATCTGATTTGGACATCAACCACCAGGACCGTCTGGCCAACGCTCCTTGTCTTGGGGATGAACTTTTTGGGGAGTCTCTGGATTCAACCACCCAAAAACTATCCGCCCATGAAACCAGATGGGACACTCTGATTAAACCCAAGAAGAAGGCTCCACCTGCTCGTCCCTATAGACCGCAGTCTTCATATCAGCGCAGGTTCTCAGCTAGGCCGCTCAACCCACCTGCCCAGCAGCCTCGGCGCCCTCGGCAACAACAACATCACACCCAGGCTCGTTCTCAGTCCAACCAAACAGCCAAACCTCTTCCACCGTCCAAACCTTCTCAGCCCTTTTGACTCTTCTCTCCAGGGCATAGCCAGCCTTCCACCTTCATTGCCTCTTCCTCAACCTATCGGAGGCCGACTTCAAATCTTCATCAGCCGTTGGGAGGTCATCACATCGGACCAGTGGGTCCTCAACATCATTCGCCACGGCTACTCTCTCAACTTCCAGACGCTACCACCAGACAATCCTCCCGTAGAGTCTGCTTCTCTCTCCTCTCAAACCCCCCTCCTCCTGCAGGAGGTCCAATCCCTCCTTCTTCTCAATGCTATCGAAGAAGTACCTGCGGACCAGAAGGGTCAGGGATTCTACTCCCGCTACTTCCTGGTTCCCAAAAAGACGGGAGACCTTCGTCCCATCCTCGATCTCAGGAACCTCAACAAGTGTCTGGTCAAGGAGAAGTTCAGGATGCTCTCCCTGGCCACGCTGTATCCTCTTCTTTCTCAACACGACTGGCTATGTTCCCTGGACCTCAAAGAGGCCTACACTCACATCCCAATCAATCCGAATTCACGCCGCTACCTGCGGTTCCATGTACACCACCGCCACTATCAGTACAAAGTGTTACCCTTTGGCCTCGCTTCATCACCCAGGGTATTCACCAAGTGTCTGATTGTAGTAGCGGCCTTCCTCAGGTCTCGCAATCTCCAGGTGTTCCCCTACTTGGACGATTGGTTGGTGAAAGCACCTACGTCTCAACTTGTGCTACAAGCTACTCATCACACCATCTCTCTCCTCCACCTCCTGGGGTTCGAGATCAACTACCCCAAGTCGCATCTGCTTCCCACCCAGCGACTTCAATTCATCGGAGCAGTTCTGGACACCACACTAATGAGGGCTTTTCTCCCCTCCGATCGTCAGCGGACCCTGCTCCAGCTCTATCGTCAGGTGCTCATGCATCCCTCCATTCCTGCCCGACAGATGATGGTCCTCCTGGGTCATATGGCCTCGACAGTACATGTCCTTCCTCTGGCACGTCTCCACCTCAGAACACCTCAATGGACTCTCGCCAACCAATGGTCACAGACTACGGATCTTCTTTCTCATCCCATCTCTGTGACATCATCTCTTAAGCAATCTCTCCAATGGTGGTTGAACTCCTCAAATCTTTCCAGGGGTCTGCTCTTTCATCTACCCCCTCACTCCATGACCATCACCACGGATGCCTCCCCCTATGCGTGGGGAGCTCACCTAGGAGATCTACGCACCCAGGGACTTTGGACCCCACAGGAGCGTCAGCATCACATCAATTTCCTGGAACTCGGAGCCATGTTCTACGCCCTCAAGGCTTTCCAGCATCTTCTCTGCCCTCAGGTTCTTCTCCTGTGCACAGACAATCAAGTCGCCATGTACTACATAAACAAGCAAGGCGGCACCGGATCTCGCCTCCTTTGTTTGGAGGCTCTACGCATCTGGACCTGGGCCACGGCCCGCAATCTCTTCCTCAAGGCTGTCTACATCCAGGGCGAACAGAACTCCCTGGCCGACAATCTCAGCCGCATCCTTCAACCTCACGAGTGGACACTGGACCCTCCAACACTCCACTCCATCTTTGCTCGCTGGGGCACTCCGCAGGTGGACCTCTTTGCAGCGCCTCACAATCATCAGCTGCCCCAATTCTGTTCCAGACTCTTCTCTCCTCATCGTCTGGCCCCAGATGCATTCCTGCTCGATTGGAGAGATCGGTTCCTGTATGCCTTCCCTCCACTTCCTCTGATGTTGCGGACCTTGTCCACACTCCGCAAGGAGAGGGCCACCATGATTCTCATCGCTCCTCGGTGGCCTCACCAACACTGGTTCTCCCTCCTACTCCAGCTCAGCTCCAGGGAGCCCATTCCTCTTCCTGTGTTTCCTTCTCTACTTACACAGCAGCATCAGTCTCTACTACATCCCAATCTGTCTTCGCTCCACCTGACAGCTTGGTTTCTCTCGGACTGACTTCTCCAGAAAATCTCTCTCAGCCTGTCCGTCGCATTCTGGATGCCTCCAGGAAACCAGCCACACTCCAATGCTACCATCAGAAGTGGACCAGGTTCTCCTCTTGGTGTCTCCTGCATCATTACGATCCCACCTCTCTGGCGGTGGAGACTGTACTCGACTATCTACTCTCTCTGTCCAACGCTGGCCTCAAGTGTACCTCAATCAGAGTCCACCTCAGTGCCATCACTGCGTTCCATCAGCCTATCCTCGGGAAACCTCTTACGGCTCATCCTCTGGTTTCCCGATTCATGAGAGGCCTCTTCAATGTCAAACCACCTCTGAAGCCTCCTCCAGTCGTCTGGGACCTGAATGTGGTTTTGTCCGCCCTCATGAAACCTCCGTTTGAACCTCTTGCCTCAACTTCCCTCAAATTTCTTACCTGGAAGGTGCTTTTCCTCATTGCCGTCACCTCTGCCAGGAGGGTTAGTGAGCTGCATGCACTGGTTGCCGATCCACCTTTCACTGTTTTCCACCATGACAAGGTGGTTCTGCGTACTCATCCTAAATTCCTTCCCAAGGTGGTCTCGGAATTTCACCTCAACCAATCCATTGTGTTACCTGTCTTTTTCCCGAAACCCCATTCCCATCCAGAGGAACAGGCACTGCACACGCTGGATTGTAAGCGTGCCCTTGCTTACTACCTTGACCGTACCAGGGCTCACCGCTTGTCCCCTCAGCTCTTTCTGACCTTCGATCCCAATCGTCTAGGTCGTCCTGTCTCAAAACGGACGCTGTCCAACTGGCTGGCTGCCTGTATTGCGTTCTGTTATGCTCGGGCCGGTCTGTCACTGGAAGGTGCTGTCACGGCCCACAGGGTCAGAGCTATGGCTGCTTCTGTTGCTTTCCTCCGTTCCACGCCTATTGAGGAAATCTGCAAGGCTGCCACTTGGTCCTCAGTTCACACATTCACTACTCACTACTGTCTGGATGCGTTCTCCAGACGGGATGGGCACTTCGGCCAATCTGTGTTACAAAATTTATTTTCCTAATGGCCAACCATCCCACCGCCCTCTCTCTTAGCTTGGAGGTCACCCATACGTTAAGAATATGCTGCCTGCTTGTCCTGGGATAAAGCACAGTTACTTACCGTAACAGGTGTTATCCAGGGACAGCAGGCAGATATTCTTACGTCCCACCCACCTCCCCGGGTTGGCTTCTTAGCTGGCTTACCTTAACTGGGGACCACGCACTCCTCCGTCGGGCGGGAAGGCACTCGCGCACGCGCGGTGCGGCCAACTAGAACTTTCTAGTTAAAAAGGTCCGTACCGTGGGCTCCGTCGGTGACGTCACCCATACGTTAAGAATATCTGCCTGCTGTCCCTGGATAACACCTGTTACGGTAAGTAACTGTGCTTTATCAAGTACAGTAAAACCTTGGATTGCAAGAAACTTGGTTTGCAAGTGTTTTGCAAGACAAGCAAAACATTTTATTAAATTTTAACTTGATATACAAGCAATGTCTTGCAATACAAGTACATACAGTATACACACATCACAACATCACAACTGAGTCAATGGTTCTTCTCTCTCCGACGCTGTGGGAGTGTAGTGATTGTTCTAAACGAGCAAAGTCTTGCAATTCGAGTTCATACAGTATACACGTGTCGCATCACCACAATTGAGCCGATGGTTTTTCTCTCTCTGACGCTGTGGGAGTGTAGTGACTGTTCTAAATGAGCGAGGTTTTGCAATATAAGTACATATAATATTTTGTATTAAAGTTTTTGGGTTGTGGAACGAATCGTTTGAGTTTCCATTATTTCCTATGGGGAAATTCGCTTTGATATACAAGCATGCTTCTGCAACGAATTATGCTCGCAAACCAAGGTTTTACTGTACTTTGTAAAAATATTTCCAGATGTGAAGTACATGTTTACAAGTGTAATAAAATTGTGCATTCGTGAGTGCATGTTATAATCGTATATAAGTATTCCCAGGTGTAACTTTTAGGTAGGGTTGCAATATACCTGCAAATTTCTTGAAATAGGCATGGGAATCAAAATAGAGAGGTCGGGTCTCACCAGAGATGATTTAGTTAAGACGTGTAAGACAGGAAAGCAATAAGAGGTGGTTTATTAAAAATCATACATAAAACCCAACATGGCCATGATGTGGTACACTGGCTTCATGGGTTTGTGAAATATTGGTGAAATCTTTGCTTCTAATTTGAATCAAATAGCGTGAAATTTTCAAATTTAAAGTTAGAAGCAAAGCCACGTTGGATTTTCACCCTAATTCTATATATGGCGCTCAAAATTGCAAGCACAAATACGAGTGCACACCCAGTTTGCACATGCAATTGATAATAAACCAATTAGTGCTGATAATTTGCCACGAAAAATTATCAGCACCAGTTGTCATTAATTTAAATTTAAGTCTGCATTTTTGGTTGCCAGGATCCGCATCCATGAGGGGGGCATCATTCGATCAGGGCATTCCTAGAATTTGCGTGCAGTTTTATAGAATAAGGGAGATCCTTCCCTAATTTAGAAGCAAGAATTTATACCAGGTTTTACTTGTGTCAATCCTCAGACCCAATTTTGGTAGTCAATGATGTTTTTGCAGAAATCATGTGATATAATCACATCACTTATCAGTCTTGCTGCAGCATTCTGATTCAGAGCTGATGCAAACACCTTTTTAGTCCATAATCCAGTCTTGATGATGATATGGTGTAAACCACATTGACAAGATTGGGCTTATCGATTTATAGAGAGAGACAATGTAGTTGTTGCAGTTGATTGAGGCAGCTCCTGAAGGTTGCCTGGATTTTGGGAGACAAGCATTTAAAAAAAAAAAAAATCTGAAAAGCGGCACTGTTCTCTGAATAGGGAAAGGGATTGGAACTTGTAATAACACCTTTTTGGAGTTTTACAACCATGCTCACAAAGACACAGCGAGACCGGGAAACGTGCAACATGCTCAAAATGGTTTACATACAGGTACTTCAAGCGTTTTCTTTATCTGTCCTGGTGGGATCACAATCTACATAATGTACCTGTGGCGGTGGAGGATTAAGTGATTTGCCCAGTGTGGGGTTTGAACTCACAGCCTCAGTTGGCTGAGGCTATAGCTCTAACCACTGCACCACACTCTCCTCCAATACACTATCAGAAGTGAGCCAAGTATAGAACAATGAAGCCATTGTGACATCACTGATGAGGTTGGCTCTTAGGCATTGGTGGAATGAGGCATTATGACATCAGAGAAAGGATTTGGAATTTGTAAACCACCTTTTTGTAGCTATACAACCACACTCAAATTGGTTTGCATACAGGCTCACAGTCTATCTAATGTACCTGGGGCAGTGGAGGATTAAGTGACTTGCCCAGGGTCACAGGGAACAGTGCAGGGTTTGAACCCACAACCTCAGGGTGCTGAGGCTGTAGCTCTCGCCACTACATCTCACTCTCCTCATAGCTCATAGAATTTATCTAGGTTGTCAGCTGGAAGTCTGCCCTTCCTAGTGGGTTGCTTGAAATTGAAGTAAGCTTAAACTGAAGAGGGCAGTCCTCAGCTTGGTATTCCTCACTGGTGTGGCTGATTTTCAACTGTTTGCCTGTAATAGTAGTTCTCCGCAGCCAATATGCTTACCTGCCTCCGAGGGAGTTGCCTGCAGAGTGTTATGGACCGAGGAGCAGCAACGGTGTGGAAATGCCACAAATGCTCCTCCGCAAGGCACTTGTCTTTCTGAGCTCAGTGAGCAGGATCCATTTCAGTATTGTGTCATCCATTGATGTGTCTATTGGATTTACCTTGCTGTCTATTGAGAACACCCATTAAGATAAGCAATTCCACTCAGCTAAAAAATGTAAACAAATTTGTACCTGTGCAGCTTTATTTAATAAGTCTTGTTTCCCATTCTGTTTTTTGTAGGTTAAAAGCTTAATAAATCAGGCCTTATACCATTCACATTTAAGGTACCTATGAGTTAAGACATATATGTATATGTAGCTCAAATCTCCCAAACTATGACATGCATTTGTACGTGGAAGGCCAACGTGAGAAGAGTTTTGGTTCCAATGCCTTTGATTACTACTATTAATTATTTCTATAGCGCTACCAGACGTATGCAGCGCTGTACAGAGTCATAAAGAGTAAGAAAACAGTCCCTGCTCGAAAGAGCTTACAATCTAAACAGGCAAGACAGACAAACAGGATGTTATGGATACAGTTAAGGGGAACAGTTAATCAGCTGGCTGGGTTGGAGGGCAGACGAAGTAGGGTTAAGGACTGAAAGCTATATCATTATTGAGAAAGTTGAGTGTAATGGGTCTTGATTTCTATATACCTTTCTTTTCTGTACTTACGAGGAAAAACTGCACAAGTCGGACGCAAATCCCCAAATTCTGTATATGGCACCTTTTTAAATTGTGCTCAATTTGCAAGCACAACTTGATTGATTGGCACCAAAAACTGGCAATTTATACTTCATAATTACATGCACAACTTGGAAAATGCAATTCTGTAAAATATGTGCCAGTTGCAGTGTGTGAATTTGAAAAGGGGGGGTGAGTTGTGAGCGTTCCTAAATGTTATGCGCATATAGAATATGCCGATACGCGCACAACTTAGACGCAGGTGTTTGGGTCTGGTGGTAGCTGGCCTAAATGGGTGTACCTAAGTTTGCAGCGCCATTCTGGTGGATGCTGATATTTTGGGGTGCTATATTTAGAATTTGGGGTAAAGTGGGTAACAAATGCATTCAGCTTTACACACACGTGCTTTGGTAAAGCAGAACCTAAAGGACACATAACATAAGACTTGCCATACTGGAACAGACCAAAGTATCCTGTTTTCAACAGTGGTCAACCCAGGTCACAAGCAGAAACCCAAAGAGTAGCAACATTCCAGAGCTGAGATTGTGATGTCATAATGCCTTATTCCACCAATGCCGAAGAGTCGGCCTCATCAGTGATGTCACAATGGCTTGACTGTCTTATATTTGGCTCACATAAGAATTGCCTTACTAGGACAAACCAAAGGTCCATCAAGACCAGTATCCTGTTTCCAACAGTGCCCAACCCAAGTACCTAGCTAGATCCCAAGTAATAAAACAGATTTTATGCTGCTTCTCCTAAGAATAAGCAGTGGATTTCCGTAAGCCATTTCAGTAATGGCCTATGGACTTCCCTTTTAGGTATTTAGCCAAACCTTTTTTTTTTTCCAAACCCCACTAAGCTAACTGAATTCACCACATATTTAAGAAGAGAGAATACTAGGGAGAGGTTTTTCTGTTAATTGTACATTTGCTTCTTTATTTTAGGCATCAAAATTAGAAAAACAGAACAGCGTGCCAGACAGCGATTATGACAATGCAGTCAGTTACTCAGATCTGGACGACACTGGGTTTGTTATTATCAAAAGTAACATTTTTACTTAAAGAAAAGCACAAAACCAAATCTTCAACCGATTTCAAATACAATCTTTTGCTACTACTACTGCATGTATGTTTTTATACAATGATTGCATGTGTAATTTGCAATTTTCCAAAATGCATGGCATATGATTTTCTTTAATAAACATCAAGTTATGCTTGACCAATCTTCAGTTTGTAAATCTCATCAGTTTCTATGTATTTGAAATGTGAATGTATGCACGAGTTTGTTTCTATGTATTTGAAATGTGACTGTATGCACATTTTGCTTTATTTCACTCAATGCACTTGTTCAATTGTATTTACACTTCTCCCCCCCCCCAAAAAAAAAAAAAAATAAATAAATTCTATAAGGTCCACCTAAAAGTTAAACGTCTACATCAGTGCACCTAGCCAATCTTGGTGCCTAACTTATTGTATATACTTGAATATAAATCTAGATTTTGGACCAAAAAAATGGCCCAAAATTGGATGAGGTGGGGGGATCTCGGTTTATATTCGAGTCTTCCCCCTTCTCAAACCCATTTCAGGCCTCTCCCTGGGCCTACCTTAATCTCTACTGGTGAGCTAAGGCAAAAGCGATCCTCCTGTGCTCCTGTCCCCTTCAGTCTCACTACTCAAAATGGCTGATGTGCGTACTACTACTAGTTATCACTTTTATAGCATTGCTAGATGTACACAGCGCTATAGATTAAAATATTCAAGAGACAGCCCCTGCTCAGTAGAGCTTAGTCTCGGTTTATATTCAAATCAACCTCCCTCCCTTCTTAGGGGGAAAAAATGTTACCTCGGTTTATATTTACGTATATACGGTACTTGATAGGCCAAATTGGTGCCAATAATTGGAATTGGCTGACATGTGCCTAACTTGCTGTGCATGATTCTCTAAAAGTTAGGTGCCTTCCTAAAAGTGGGCATGGTTAGAGGGTGGATCGTGGACATATTTTATAGAGTTAGGCATCTGTTTTTGACTAACGCCTACATTTGGGCCAAGAAAACCCTGGCATAAATACAGTATGCCTAAAAGTTAGGACACCTAGGAACTCCTAACACCGCTTAGGCAGCGCTGTGATTCTATACAGTGGATCTAGGTTTTATAGAATCAAGCTTGGTGGCACAAGTCGGCGTGTATAAGCTTGATTCTATAAAACCTAGATCCACTGTATAGAATCGAGGTCACAGAGTACAAAGTTGTCTGTAGACATGAATTAATCCCATGAAACTAGTACATAACAAAGGTGGGTTCATGTGGCCTCACTACAAAGAGTTAATTGCACTTGGCTTATTGCTTAAAACTGAATTACACCTCCCAAGTCTGTTCACGATTGATTGGGGTGGGGGAAACCCAGATGAATTACAATTTGTCTCATAAAAAAAGCACAGGTGCATCTTGGATATATCTTGGCGAGAACTTTATTCTTTCTTTGTTTCTTTTTTTTTTTTTTTTTTACCCACTTCATATTTTATCACTCCTTCCTTCCTTTATTAATAAAACCAAATTAGAAAACATGTTTTTCTTCTTTGTGAAATACTTGTCTCTATGTATAGATCAGGTAGAAAGGGAAGGCAAAGAAGTGCTGGATGGCAGGGAGAAGTCTCTATCCCTGAAATTGGTGACACTGATGCAAACCCGAGTTCTGTCCTCCCCAGCACAGAAGACGTCATTCGGAAAACTGAACAAATCACAAAGAATATTCAGGAGCTGTTGCGTGCTGCCCAGGAAAATAAGCATGACAGGTAAGATCATGGTTATCAAATTGCAAGACTCAAGGATTTAGAACTACAGTACTCCCCCGAAATTCACGGGGGTTCCGTTCCAGGAACACCCGTGAATTTTGAAAAACCGCGAATAAGGGTTTTTAGCTGATCAAAGGCAGGAGAGGGCAGCTGGAGTGCTTAAATTGTACTTATGAAGCCGGGCACATTTTTCGACTGCCTCTTCCTGGTACTAAAGTCATGGTTACACCAATCAGGAGCTGCTTTGATACGCCAGATAGTGTGTCAAAGCGGCTCCTGATTGACGGAACCATGACTTTAGTACCAGGAAGAGTCGGTCGGAAAATACCACGAATTACTGAGTCCGCGATTTGCGAACCGCAAATTTGTGGGGGTTTATTGTACAGTAATAGGCTAGCATTATAAAAGTGGAAAAGAGCCATGAAAGTACTTCCTTGCTATTTCATCTCCTTACACAAAACTTGTCAAGTCTAATAAATTGTTTATGTTGAGGGTACTTAAAACTGAAGCATCATGGGTTTTTATCATGGCTGCCTGATTGTTAGTTCTCAGCCTGCTCTCTTCTTTCTGATCATCCAGGGTTCTTTTGAGTTGCTTTGGATTCATTCAGCAGCCAGTGCCTCATTGGCTGAAAGCATTCATTACTGAAGAAATGAGTACATTTGTTTTTGTCGTCTCTCATTTTGAGACATTGCATTATGCTGTTCTCTTTTCTGAGTTGGGTTCTGTATTTTCTTCTGTGCAATGTTCCTTTAATAAAAACACTTTCCAAGAAAAAAAAAAAAGAAACTGGATATTTACCAAAGATTAAGGGCTCTTTTTACTAAAGTGCGCTAGCGTTTTTAGCGTACGCAGGATTTTAGCGCGCGCTAAAGCCGTGCTACACTTCTAGAACTAACGCCAGCTCAATTCTGGTCTAGCGCGTGCTATTCCGCGCGTTAAGGCCCTAACGCACCTTTGTAAAAAGAGCCCTAAGTCCCCACAGAATTTTGGGAGAATGGTGGCAGAACTCTAGAGTTGTCTGCAAGTAATTGAACATTTATAGTGTTCTACTACTACTATTAATTATTTCTAGAGTGCTACCAGATGTACGCAGCACTGTACAGAGTCGCAAAGAAATAAAATAAAAGCTCTTGTGTTTATTATGGCTTAAGATGTTTCCCATGACCTGTACATCAGTATACAGTATAGAAGAGGGATGGCCTTCCATGCACACAATTAAGTACCACAAAATTAGAATTTAATTTATTTACAAATTTATATTCCGCATGTTGACTATGCGGTTTACAAATTACATACAAATCATCTTAAACTCCATCTACAAAGAATAGACAACAAGTATAATGCCGGAAGGCAAAACAGAAACCTCATTTTTGAGGAGTTGAGGGGAAGGAGGTATATACCTCCCTCTGCCTCTTCCCCCCCCCTCCCCCTAAAGAAAGGGCCAACCCCTTTGACTTCCCCTTGTACCTACCAGACTCATTCCATATCCTGCTTCCTCCAGTCTTCCACTCTCCTACCATCTATCTCTTATCTCCCTCCCCTTCATCTTAGGTCTAAGCAAAAAGTAAATGAAAGCCTGAACTTTCCCAGGACTGCTTGAGCTATGCTCAGGCTCCAGATGACTCTTCCCTGCAGTCTTTGGAGCATTCCTGTCAGCAAAACAGACTAGGAAATAGCTAGGCCAGTTTGACACTGTAGGGTTTGCATTCCCCTTCACCTCTTTAACAAAATTCTGCATCCCTCGTCAAGCTGGGGCACAGCAAGCTCTGACATCTTGCAGAAATAGATGAGGAGGAGATATTTTATGCGGGAAACAAGACTGGGAGTCTAAATAGCCTAAGCCTGTACAAGAAAAGGCTCCTTGGACCTGAAGATGTGCTCTAGTGATCCCAAAAGGCTATGAGATTACTTTACATTAGTATTTATGGATTGCTAATATGCCCCAGAAGGAGTTATGCGATTTACAGTTTAGAAGAACTTGGCCATATCCATGGATTACATTATTTTATTAAGGGTTCATGACACGGATAACTTGGTTTGTGTTCTTGTAGGCATATGATTATGGCATATGGCTTGGAGAGAAGATTGGCTACATCTGGTGTCGTAGCCTTGATATTGCAGGTTCTGGTATGGGTATCACTTTCCCAGTTTCTAGGGTGCTTGGCGATCTATCGAGATAGGAGAGGTGGTTATAGCTTATTTGTGGGGGCGGGGAGGGGAAGTAAGGTATTTTAAAAATAGGTTTTTAGGTCTTTATGAAAATTTTGGTAGGGGGGAATGTTCCTTAATTATGCTGGTAAAAGGATTCTACTGTTTTCCTGCCAGGTATGTAGAGTGACTAGTTTTGTATTTGATTCCTCTAGGATTTGGCAATCTTATTCTCATATGTTTGCTGATTTAGGTTGCATTTGTCTTTGGACAGTATTTCAATTTAAATTCAACACGTAGACTAGTGGAAGATCTAGGCCTGCTCAAATTGGCTGATGGACGTTATCTTCCACTGGTTACACTTGTCCTGCCTGCTTTTCTTTGCAATGGGAACAGTGGGGGGGTTTTCCCTTTCAAGCCACCTTTAACTCTAAAATGCCAGTTGGACCCCCATGTTTTGGGCAATACAGCAACTCTTATTTCTGTGGTAAATGTGGACTGGTGATATCAGATCAACCTGTAATAAAGCTTCTGCTTCCTAGGTTCATTAAAGCCCAGCAGCTGTAAGCAGTTAAATGTAATCCTAAAGCATTCATGCACTTTTGCATTTATGATAGAATTCAAATAATCTGGGTGCCGGTTTTAAATTTTGGGTAAAAATAAAATTAAAAGGCCTTCAGATCAGTATAATTATATAATTGTGGATGACCAATTTTTTGCACACCGAATTGTGCAAGTAAACCGTTCTTTTAAAAAAAAAATTTGCTGTTAACCTTTCGCCTGATTTTTAAACATAACACACCTTTTTTGTTCTGTTCCCCAAGCTTGTCTGTCCTTTCCTTTAGATAATCCAAACGGTGTATCTTTAATGTATCTGCGTCATATTTTCTCTGGTTACTATTGATTTTCTTTTTTTCTGTTGATATTTTGTCCTTTTGCTCACCCTGTTATACTAAGACCATTGGAGCGTGAAAGCATACGCAGGCTCAGACATAGCCTTGGCTGTTTCAGTACACTGGTTCCCCTGCAGCCACTGACCCTCCAGCAGCCTGATCCCACCTCCTGGTACTCTGGCCTCTGTCCTTGTCTTCCAGGCACAGTGTCCTTTTTTTTTTCATTTCTTTAATTTGTCTGTCGTCTTCCGCACTGCTTTTTCCTTATCCATTTTTCCTGCCCCACCTTCTGCCCTCCTTATGCTTGGACAATGCAGGGGTTCATATGTATTATCCATGAAAGCTAAACATCTTTGGGAAGTTTTCAGGAAAGCAGTTTTTGAAGGATAAGATTTCGGCTTATTTTCTGAAAGCCGATAAATCACAAACTGGCTGAAACTAAATCAGCTTTTGCTGAAGCGAACATTTGTACCTGCCACGTAAAGCTTAGTGATATCAAAAGTACCACACCCTGAAGCAGTGATTTGCTTACGAAACATGCATGTCGGCGGCGGCGCAATTGAATACCTATGGATATACATTAGGCTATGTGCCACGGCAGAGTTTTTCAGATAAAAGCTTCAATTTAATAACTGATCTAAATGAAGAAATTATTATGTTTAGATAAGAACTATAAGAAACTATAAAAAGTGCACAGATGAGCCGATGAGGAAGCGTAGTGGCGAGAAACTCTATAAGCTGTAGTGCTTTGTTTACTTTAGAGTTCCGCTTCCGATGGCTCTTGGAATATAAGAAACCAATAAAATCTGATTCAGTCTGATTAAATCTGACTGGGATGAGTAGCATTACTGAACTTTATAAGAGTTTTCCCTGATTAAAAAAAAGAATTGGTTTGATGTTTGATTGTGATATATTCTATGACAGTGGCATAATTATATTTAGTTAGCTTAATTCAAGTTTCACAAGTCAATAAAACATTCTCTGCTAAATGACCTGGAAATGGTCATATTTGGAGGAGGGGTGGTTTCTGCAAAAAATGGCCATAAGAACCATTGCTTTGGTATTTTTTTAAAGTTATGTTGTTTTATTTTTGGAAATTTTCCCCTTTGGAAGCTTAGCAGGGATAACAAAATTGTTCTATCAGATTAAGTTTAGTAAATCAGTTTATTCAGGAATAAAAAGTGAACTGTGTTGAGATCCTTTCTAACATCTGCAATTGGTCTGTATAAAATCGAGCATTAGTTATAAATTAGGTAGTTTTCATAACAGCTTGCATCGATTAAAAGTGTACATGAATGTCACAGGATCATCTGCTCGTTTGTGCCGATACTTCTCTTACCCAAACTACACATATACATTATACTTGTGAATTTTCAAAAGCGTGCATTTAGAGATCCATATGTCTAGGAACGCCTCTACAATGAATAGAAGTATGCATGAAATGGCGCTAAACGTGTATTTTGACCTGCATTCAGAATGGTCAGCAAACAGGTAGACTTTTAAGAAAAAAAGAAAACCCAGCTCCGAGTCATGAAAGAAAAAAAACTCAACCTGAGTATAATTTAGATTAATTTGCTTAGAAGGAAATGAGGGGATTACTTTCTTATCTTTTTACCTGCTTTACAAACTTTCATGTATAATCAGTGACCCTTGTCTTGTGCTGGTTTGTCTCTTATTTAATTTTGGGTTTTTTTTGCATTGCATATGAAATGCTTGCATACATAACACTTGTGAATTCTTGTTGTTTGCAGTGACTTAGAATTTGAGGTGGTGTTGTAGATGTTCACCTTCTGCCATGGGTTTGAATTTGTGTGTTTTGGCAAACTAATTTCTAATACTGCACAATTTTAATATATTAGATTTAATTTTAATGTGTGACAAATACAAAAGCTTTATTAGATGTTAATCTTAACTTTAAGTGGCAAAAAAAAAACCCTGAATAGAAATGTCAAGTACAAACTTTGAACCAAGATTAATTTGAATATCAACATCTACAATACTTAATTAGTACTACTAAAGTTTTAGTCGTATGGAGAACCTCTTTGTAGAGGCCATTTAGGTCCACAAATTGTACTGAAGATGAAGTGTTTTCTACTTGGCACTGTGCATAACAAGGACATCCATTTTACCAAACAGTGTCGCATTGCTGTGGATTTATACTTCTAAGCAGAACCATGCAGGGAATTCTGTACAGGTTGTCCAAAGTAGGGTGCTCATTTTCGACCATGGATCTAAGATCTGCATGCATAGTAATTGGCGTTAACAAGAACTTGACAGTCTTAAAGAGTTGTGTACAGATCTTCCCTATGGATGAATTATGCCACCGACGCATGGCAACACGCATAGTGAGGAATCTTCCCTAAACCTATTCTGTGCTTGCTTAATTTCCATAGTGCACAACTCCAAAGGCCATAGGAGGGTCAGGGGTGCTCACTTCCTTATAAATCTCACCAAAATATCCATTTTAAAACAGGTAAAAATTATAAGTAAATGCATGTTAACCTGCTCAGAAAGTACATAAATTCAGCAATATCAGCCAGACAGAAAGCCCAGTGTCTGAAAATGGGAAGAAAAACCTCAGAACCTAATCCGGAAATCGCCAGTTTCTCTCGAACAAAACTGGTTACCCTCGTCGGCATAAAAACCTCCCCTTCACTACATCTAGCGTCAACAATGTTGGGGTCTTACGTGTTTCATTATTTCAAAAAGACAAAAGGAAAACTTATTGCGAGGCAGTGTGCTTTAAAAACATTTTAAACCAAGCGGTCCACCAGAGGGGGCCATTGTTTTGCTATGGAAGCTGTTTCAAGGTTTGGGACCATAATGTCTATAAAACAAGGCTTCACATTAGTGTTAATGTTGGTTTATTTAATTATAAGTGTATATACCACATAACTATGCGGTTTACAAAATTACAAGGATAAACAACTAGTAACCTCCAGTTAAAGCACTGAAAACTAATGCTCAAATTTTAACCACTTTCGATTTTGTACGTTCAGCTCATTTCAATAAATAAACACTTATTGGGGAAATTCCCCAGTAAGTAAATAAAACTTATTGGGTAAATTCCCCCATAAGTGTGTGTTTATTGAAATGAGCTGAATGCACAAAACCGAAAGTGATTAAGATTTGAGCATTAGTTTTCAGCGCTTTAACAGGAGGTTACTAGTTGATTATCATTGTAATTTTTCTCCAGTTCCTCTTGAAATCCTATTTTTGTTAACAAAATTACATGCATGCATATTTAAGAAATGCTAAACATGTTTCAACAAGACAGACACAGGAGCACATTAACAAACAGTATCATTATCAAAATCTTCTTTAAATTCATCCTACAAGATGGAATCACCAAATCCCATGGAATCATTTACAAGACAGGAAGGCGTTAACAGAGAATAGCATTGGCACAGGAAGGCATCGGCAAATAATTATGTTTTTCAACATTTTCTTAAAGTTCAATCTCCCATCACAGACTCGCAGAATACCAGGCAGCGCATTCCAGAACTTGGCGCTAGCCAAAGACAGCTTTGTTGCCCCGATCTTAGCATGAGAGACTTAACATCTTACCCTCCAAACTCAGTTTCATACTATTTTCAGATCTCAAACATTTTCTGGGTTGATAGATTAAAAAAAAACCCAACCCTTTAGTTCCTTTGGAGAAACGTGTGCTAAAATTTGCTGTATGATTGAAGAATCTTAAACTGTATTGTATTTTCACGCATATAACACGCGCGTTATACACAATTTTACAAACCGAGTATAACCATGCGCGTTATATTCGTGAGTGCGTTGTACACATTTTTTTTTACATAGTTCCCCCCCCCCCCCCCCGACATCTGATTCACCCCCCGCAGGACCGCTCGCACCCCCACCCCAAAGGACCATTCGCACTTGCACCCCCACCCCGAAGGACCGTTCGCACTCGCACTTGCACCCGCACCCCCACCCCGATGGACCGCTCGCACCCCCACAGCCTCCCCACCCCCCCATCATGAAAAAGCAGCCTACCGTTGTCCTGCTGCTTCCTCTGCCGGCGGTCCCGCCCCTTCTCTGAGCCCTGCGTCTGCGCTGCTTCCTCTTCCGGCGGTCCCGCCCTTTCTCTGACGTCCTTCGGGGTGGGGGTGCGGGAGCGAGCGGTCCTTCGGGGTGGGTGAATTGGACTTCGGGGGGGGGCATCAGGCTTTTAGGGTGGGGACAGGACTTCAAGGGGGGACAGGACTTCAAGGGGGAGAGGAGAGTCGGGGCGGGCGAAAGGAGAGTTGGGGCGGGCGAAAGGAGAGTGGGGCAGCATGCGCGGTATACGGGTGTGCGCGGTATATAAAAATTTCTTTACATAAATTACAGTTTCCCGCGTGCTATACCTGTGTGCGTGTTTTACACGGGTGCGCGGTATATGAGTGAAAATATGGTACTCTCTGCTGCATAGGTAACCAATGCAATTGTTTCAACACTGGGGTTAAACATGTAAATAAGGCACTTCCAAGAAGAAAAGCTCAATTCATTCAAACTTAGTAAATATTGGCCTTCACACTCATATCCGTTGTTCTGTCTGTCAAACAAGGCTGCCTCCACCTGTTCTGGTTAAAACAGCTATATTGTGATGTCGCTGCTGGATACTCAAAATATTTTAAAGGGTGCCAAACATTGCACTTAACATTTGTTAAATATTATTTTTACCTGGTTTAAAATTAATATTTTGGTGAGATTTTCAAGGAAGTGGATATAGTTACCTCCCAACTTTTTAGGGTTAAGAGTATTCTCAGAATTTAGGTGCACTCTTATAGAATGCCTGCATTTGCGTGCTTAACCATCATTATTTGGACACGAGAATTTGCACCAGCCTTTGGCAGGTATAAAATGTGTGCGAAATTGGTATTCTATAAAGGCTGTTCCAAAACTATCCAGATTCCACAGATTGCACTGTTAAAGGGTACCACTCCTGGACTCTCGCGCCCTTCAACAGGAATGAGGATCAACATAATCAACAACCACACACAAATGTTCAGAATACTAACTTAGCGTGGATTATCCTTGTGCCTAGCTGAGTGACCTATACAGACTTCACCCCTTTCTGCACTTGGAAGTGCCAGTTTTGCGACTTGGGCATTTGTGTTAGTACCACCATTTAAATTTGTGCAAGTGGTGGATTTTGGAAATCTGCAGGAAACTGCTTAGAACCATCTTCCAAAACTCAAAACTTTTTCCATGCCAGAGCTGTCAACCTAATTCTTCTCTCAGGCTGTCTTTCAAATCTCATGCCCAAATGAGACATTGCTGTCTGATATAAATGGTAACGGGAAAAATTTCTGGGAATATATTGTAACAGGCAAGGACCCTGAACATTCCTCTCTCAAATCCATGTACTGCCAGCTATATGTTTAAGAAGGGCCTGTGTTTTTTTAAAATCGCTATGTACATACCACAGGAAGGTGGTGGTTTAAATCCATGACCCTTATCCCTTAGAAATATAAACTTTTTACATGTGCAAACAGTGCATGCATCTTGTGAAATCACCTCTTTGATCTGCTAATATAGGGGTCCTTTTACTAAGGTGCACTAGCCGATTCAGCGTGCGTTAAACACTAACGTGCCCGTTATATTCTATGGATGCGTTAGCGCATGCTAAATTGGCTAGCGCGCTTTAGTAAAATAGGGAGATAAATATTAAAGCACTTTTTTACATGAAATGTTATCATGGTATTACATGTGCCAAGACTGCATCATATAATGCTTATATGAGATTGTCAAGTTACTGACTGCCCTGTACGATGCAAGCATTTACACTTCTCCCTCAATATTCGCGAGGGTTAGGGGCAGAGCCGGCCCGCAAATATTAAAAAACCGCGAATAACATTCAGGCCAGTTCTTACCCACTCCCTGCTTTCCCCCGGAATCCCGGACGTTACCTTAAGCCCTCTGAGACTCCCCGGAGCCATACCTGGTGGTCTAGCGGGCTTTCGGAGCAGGAGTGATCTTCCTACGCTCCTGCCCCATGCAGATCACTCATAGGAAATGGCTGCCCTGAGCTCCCATCGTAGTCTCGAGAAACTACGGGAGCTCCCAGCAGCCATTTCCTGTGAGTGATCTGCACGGAGTAGGAGTGTAGGAAGATCGCTCCTGCTCCGAAAGCCCGCTAGACCACCAGGTAAGATTCTGTGGAGTCCCAGAGAGCTTAAAAATAGCCCCCAAAATTAAAATCGATTTAAAAAAAAAATGGGAATACTGAATCCACAGATACTGAAACTGCAGATTCGGAGGGAGAAGTGTAATTGTGAAGAAGTGGAACATGCGCAGATTGCCAGATACAACACTTAGAGAATGACACGGGGAAAAATTCTGTCCCCATCACCGTCCCGTCCCCGGATCACCATCCTCTGCACCGCCCCGTCCCTGCCGTCTCCGCTGTCTCTTTCACCGCCCCGTCTTCAGCGTCTTCTCCTCTCCATCCCCCTATCCCCAGCACCCTTCACGCAGTCCAGAAGCTCCCTCCCGCCGGCCAGCAGTGAATTTCCCTCCCTCCCTCCTTTTCTTCTTGAAACTGGCGATTTCTATAAGGCTACAAGCTGTATTACAGCCGGAGCCTTGAAGTCGCGTCGGGTTGCCTGCTAGAAAAGTCTCCTCCGATGCAACCAGAAACAGGAAGTTGCGTCAGAGGAGACTTTTTCCAGCAGGCAATGCGATGCGACTTCAAGGCTCCGGCTGTAATACATCTCGTAGCCTTATAGAAATCGCCAGTTTCAAGAAGAAAAGGTAAGGAAAAAGAAGGGAGGTAGGGAGTAGGCTGCCGGATCGAACCCTCGTTCACCACTCCATGCTACCATTCACCGCTTCACGGGGCGGTGAATGGCCTTGTCCCCGAACTCGCGGTGACCTTTTTTTTTGGTCACCGTTTTGGTGGGTTACCCGTGGCTAGCCGCGGATAACAACCACCGTGTCATTCTCTAACAGCACTGACCACCTTGTTGGGCAGACCAGATAAACCATACAAATCTTTATCTGCTGCCAGTTAATATAAAAGAAAACAAAAAATTGTGGAGAGTCGATTTCCAAGCTGATGGCTTTCTTGAAACAAACAAGTAATCCATATCGATACCTCTTGGGCCAGAACCTCCTGAAACATATGGACCCTACACGGTCTGCTGGTCCTAAAAGTGAACTTGTGGATTAAAACAAAAGATCTCTTCCTTGAAAGCGACACGCTTGAAATAACAGCGTTTTGCTCCAAGCTCTAAAATGAAAAAAAAAAAAATAGGGTCAATTTCTTTTGCTGTTTTGACAGTTAATATGAAAACAGTTTGGGTTTTTTTCATTTTAACTATTGATTGCTTTTTGTCTTACAGACTTGAATAATAGAAAAATAATAATACTAGACCTGCTTTTATGTCTTTTAATGTTAAGGTTACAAAGCACTACACTTTTTAACATTTATAAGCTGTAGTAGAAGTGAGAACTACACAAATTTTTCAGTAACTTGTAGCTAGCCATAAAAATTAAGAGTAACAAAACATCAAAGAGAAGGATAAAATCCTTCTGTAAAAAATTTCTAAGGAATCAGAATAGTGAGGAGAAAAGGCAACAGCACCAAGTGGGCCAGCCGGCCAGGTTCCCTTACTTTTGTGGCACTTCCCCGACCGACCGATAACAGCCCGGGTCCGACAAACCTCCCTGCCCTTAATCGCGAATCTAAATTACCTTCTTACAGCTGCTGTAAGAAGGTATTTAGATTCGCGGCTACAGGGCAGGGAGGATTGTCGGACCCGGGCTGTTATCGGTCGGTCGGGGAAGTGCCACAAAAGTAAGGGAACCTGGCCGGCTGTGCTGCAACCGGGGCAGGGCGGCCGCCCCTCTCTCTTGGTAGCCACTCGAACCGCGAGGCTACTCTCCTTCTCCTTACCTGCCATGCCTGCAGCACAGAGCCGAACGGAAGTCTTCCCGACGTCAGCGCTGACGTCGGGAAGACTTCCGTTCGGCTCTGTGCTGCAAGCAGAGAAGGTAGGGAGAAGAAGAGCCGCGCGACTGAGTACATCCAGCCCCGCAAGTAAGGGCATGTAAACTGTACCCGGCGTATAAGACGACCCCCGACTTTGGGGAGGATTTTAAGGTACTGAAAAGTCATCTTATACGCCGGCAAATACGGTAATTGAAATATAGTCCATTGTGTCATTGATTGTGTAAATGTTCAATAATATAAATATATTCTCTTCTAAATGAAGAACCAAGTGCAAAAATTCACTTAACTTAAGGTGATCCAGAAAGAAGAAATATCCATGCAGCGTATACTGGCAGGGTTCTAAAACGTTTTGCCAGATGGCTTCTTCAGAGAACCTGCTTGCGCTGGATGTAACCACGAATTTAAATCTTTCCTGACAAAAGAAGATAGAGAAAAAACATTTTAGAGTTTAAATCATAACCATCTTCCGACAAAACTCACGACGCTGTCGGCAAAATACCTCACTCTTCACCCGTAACTTCTCATTTCCTGTGACATCAAAGACCAGCTGATCTCCCGGGTTATCTGCTATGCCTGAATGTCAAACACCGATGCAGAAACGCCCACCACTCCACTTCCCGATTAGGAACCACTGTCTTCCAATGAAATATCCATGCCTGTTCTTTCTTCCATAGCCAAGCCTGCTTGTTCCCTCCTCTCCTCAAATTTGGAACTTCCAACACCACAAACTTAAGATCTTCTAATCCATGGGATTCACTTTGCCAATGTTGGACCAATGGAGCCCCCATGTCACCCCTACGAATTTTACTCAGATGTTCCATGATCTGTACTCGGCTCCTGGTAGTGTGTACAATATATAACAACTTTCATGGACAAATGATCATATACACTACCCCCTGAGTGTCACAATTTGTATGATGTTGCAACATATGTTTCTTAGGTAAACAGGGGTGTATAACTTGACATGTCTCCATAGCGTAAGAGCATATATTACACCGGCCACATTTAAAATGGCCCTTAGGGAGAACTGGGGGACAAATAGCCCTACTCAAAAATTGGGAGGAGGTTATCCAATCACGCAAGTTCTTTCCCCTGGAATAAGCAAACATGGGAAACTGCTCAAATCTGCAGAATATGCCAGTGGGATTTAATGATTCTCTTAATTCCAAAAGCTTTATATGAATAAGGCAATGTGCATACCATGCGAGTCTCAGCAGGGGCGGCCGAACTGGCCAAAAGGTGGATACGTTGGGCATACAAAGCCCTCATAATGATTCCATACGGGTACCCTTTTTCTGCAAAACATTGCCACATATCTTTAGTTCGCACTTTATACTCTTTTACATTGCTGCACTTTGCTGGCTTAACATAGTCTAGTCTGATGAGGGGTGTGTAGCCACAGGGCAGGCCTAGTCCACCCAGTTTGGGCTCAGGCCTGTCTACCCAGCAGCCACAGGCTGGCGGCGGCTAACTCAAAAGCCTTCCCTCGGATGCTTTTGCATTTTACATCAGAGGAAAGGCTGGGTCAGTCGCTGGCAGTGTGTAGGACCAACTGCCGGCTACCTGAAAAGAAAACAGAAATGCTACATTGGTTGGGGAGGGGGGGATGAGAAGGGAGAGGCTGCTACACAGGCTGGGGGTGTGTGGAAATGATGTAGGAAAGGATGGAGAGAGTGCTGCACAAGCTGGGGAGGCAAGGAAGAGAGAGAGAGGCCGAAACATGGACTGTGTGGAGTCATCAAGGGCATTATGTTTATAGGACTTTTTATGTTGAAATATATTTATTGAATATCAAAGTGCATGCATACAAAAATGACAGAATGAAACAGTTTTCTGATATATTTGCACAGTATAACCCCCCCCCCCCAATAATCCCTCCCCACCCTCCGAACAAACTCAGATTGTGAGCATGCTAAACAAAAAGAACTTCCAATCAAACATTCAAAAGTCTACTCCGGGCACGAGGAGTAAGGTCCATCCAAAAGTGTTCCCAAATGGTCTGGAAACGACGACCCGGACCTCCTTCAATATCTACAAAGTGTCTACGCTCCAAAGAAGCATGAATAATCATCAATGTTCTCCAATGACTATAAGTTGGTGGATCAGAAGACAGCCAAGTAGACAAAATGGCTTTTTTCCCCAATAGCATCACTCTTGCAACAAAACTCGACATCCCTTTGGGTTTAGGAGACGTAATCTGATAAAATCCAAAAAGTGCTCTCGGCGCAGGCAACCATTGTCTGCCCCATAATGAAGATGTGGAGTGTCCCAGACAAGTCCAAAACTGCAGAATACACGGACAGGACCAAAACATATGGCCCAGAGTGGCCTGAACCCATGCACATTTGGGGCAGTTATGTATGGGAGTAATTCCCATCCGGAAGGCTCTCATAGGGGGAATATACAGCCGGAGAAGGAACTTAAGCTGAAGCTCTCAATGGATTATATTAGAAGATAACTTCCCCAAATTCTTCAAAAGCTGTAGGATCTGTAAGTGCACACTGTAAATCCTCTGACCAGGTAGCTGCTAAAATCTCCAAATTAACTCCTGGTTGCAGGTCACGAAGTCCCACATGATGAAATCTTAAGGGAATCAGTTGTTGAGCAGACAAACTAAACATCTCAGAAAGTGTTTCTCGACAAGTCTCCGTTAAGTTGCACTTTGGTAATAATTGTACATAATGTCGAATTTGCCAATAAGCAAATAAGTCCACCTCCGGAAGGCCAAAAGTATGTTGCAATGAGCGAAAGGAGGCAAGGGTCCCTTCCTCCGTATACAATTGAAAAAGAGAGTGTAGTCCCTGGGATGCCCACCTCCAAAAAGGAGGGTTCGGCATACCTGGAACAAAATCACAATTACCCTGTATCGGCAAGTATGGAGAGATTACTGATGATAATTTTAAGCAACCACATACCCATTGCCATGTCCGCCTCGCAGGGGCAAATAAAGGATACTGTGCAGAGAGGCGGGGCAGCTACATGTAACAAGTCGCTAATATGATAAGGAACTAACACAGATAACTCCACCTGAGTGGCAGAGAAATAGGATGTACCTCTAAACCAGTCATTGATGTGTCTCATCTGACAAGCATATGCATACCAGTAGGACTTTTTATTCATGTGCTTCTGCATGTAATTTATTTTGAGTTTATAGAAATTAAAAGATTGCTTGTCTTAAGGTTGACGTGTTCTATCCCACTCCCCATTTGTTCTCTTACTGCAAGCTTCGATGACACCGTTGGACTACAGTGAGCTGTCTGGCTGCAAAGACATAGACATTCACTGTATCAAGTCTTCTGATTTGGCCACCAGCTAACATAGCCTCTGTCCCTCATGGTACTCTCTCTTTTTCACCACTGGCGGCAGCACATGTGTTGTTACTGGCAGAGACACCAAAGCCATGTAACGACTGCCTTACATATGTAGGTTTCTGCAGGGCCTCCATACCCACACATAGGTGCTATCAACCTCTGATTTGGCTAGTTCTGGGAGAGTTTTCCAGAGCTTATTCCATATTTGGAGTTTGTCTAGGTTGTCCCACATCATGTACGGCCTCTTCCATTTAATAATCCCTGTGCATAACCCATGGGTGGAGTAACATCAGTATCTTGACCCTGACTTTCCACTCTCCTTTTGGAGGCCCCTTTGAAATGCACAGTAGCACTCTCATGCTCCTAACTTGTGTTTTCCCACCTCAGTCTAAATCATGTGCAAAACTTAATATGTTATTTAATGCTCCATGGGGGAAAAAAAAATTAACTGGCAGTGAATATCCCTGAAACTTGTTATGGCCGAGTTGGCAAATCCTGATGGGCTGAGTGCAGGTACCAATGGGTTCTCTTACAAAGCCAGTGATCTGATCACAGTGCTTCAGGAACCTGACCTGGGTACCCACAGGAGCAACCAGAATTTCCTTTAAAACCTGGAAACCGACAGGCTTTGATAAAACACCATCGTACACAGTTGAATAAGATGGCAGGTCAAATTTGAGAGAGAGAAGTATGATTAACCGCTATGCCTTTACCCCCTTGCAATCTACCGTCTACCCCCATCCCAGCAGTGTCGCTGCAATTACTTTTGTGCCTGCCAAGTTGGCCTTTAAGGGGATAGTGATAGGAACACCAAAAAGGAGGGGAAAAACCTCAGGTAAATATAAACAGAAGGAATTGGCTTGTAGAGGTGAAAACAGGGATGTACTGGCTCAGAACTCCCCTCTTAAGAAAAAGATTTATCCTCAACCTAAAAATTGAGTTTGTGAAGGAAGATGCAACAAAGGATTTTCAATATGAACACGATCAGAAGAAACCCAAAATCCCTGAAGAAGAGTAGAAAATGGGGACCTCGTCGGTTACTTTATAAGCAACTCTACAGATGAGCATTGTGCTTTTATTTGTGGACATGATATTCTTAGGCAATTTTCAGCATTGTTTTTGCTACTTGTGGTGTGTTGATTCACAGGGATGGCATATTAATTCACTTACCAGTGGTATAGTGATTAGATTTATAACATTTATGATCACACATTGAAAGAGGTGCAACTCGATGTGTTTAATTGAAAAATTTTTAACAATCAAGTATAAACCACTACAGTGCAAAAAACAATTGTTACATAACTCTTTGAAACAATGCAATAAACACCTAGTTGACAAATTTATAAACGAAGCCCCCTCCGGGCAGACCAATCAATGTACGGCTTCCACTGGAATAGAAACCGACCCAGGGCGCAATATGATGTGAACCAGTAGTGACAGTGAAGCCAGTTTCCGGCACGGATTTGTCATTTATAAAGTGCTCATATGAAGATTTATTCACTGATAACTCTTCATATTTATACATATAGATTTATATGATACAATTGCAATAAATACTCTGAATCACCACACACACAAAGCATAAGGGAGCAGTATTTATTGTGGTTTATTCTATTTTCTCTCTTATTCCTGGTTTATTGTGAGGATTATATACTTCAGAAGAAGCAAATGGTTTCTCTGCTAGTTGCCAGTGATAATAGTAACACCATACTTATGCATTAAATGCATAATATTCTTCTGCAAACATCTGAGCTGCTTCAGTGGACCACCAAGGAGGCCCCTTCCACCCCCTTGCATATCTGCCAGCTCCACTACACTTTGAACTCACACCCACATTGTCGCATAGTAGATGGGGGTTACCTAATCCTTATCTGTGGTGCCAGTCTATTTCTGTGAGGATGGGAAAGAAGCTACCTGTTCCTTAAAGCTGTGGTTTTCAACCCAGTCCTCAGGGACCACCTGGCAAGTTGTATTTTCAAGATAGTTATAATGATTATATCTGATACTTGCATGCCAAGGAGGAAGTGCATGCTAATAATCTCATGCATATTCATTTTGGCTATCCTAATAACCTGACTGGAAAGTTGGTCTTTGACTCGATTGAAAACCACTGCCTTAAAGCAGTGTTTTTTGACCCAGTCCTTGGGTCACATCCACCCAGTCAAGTTTTCAAGATATTCACAATCGGTAGGCATGAGAGATTTGCATACCAAGGAGATAATCCATGCACATCTCAGGCATATGCATTGTAGATATCCTGAAAACCTGATTGGCATTAAAAGTCATTTGCAAGCTCAGCTTCCTCACCAAGCAGTTGTTGTTGAGGTAGCCCCTCCTCCTCACCCTCCGCCACCAAAGAAACTGAAACTAAAAGCACCAAAACCCTTCCTGCTTCAAAAGGATTCCAAAACAGGGCAGGAAGGCTTAACACATTTCTGTATTAATGTGCATCACAGTGCACCAGCTGCAAATGTTGCATTGTCAACATAAGTGGCCACAAAAAAAATCCAAGAAGCGATCAAGCCATATCCAACACACATCTCAGAAACACTTCCTTCCTCTCGTTCAGAAGTTTCAGGAAGGTCATTATTACCTAATACGTTCCATTTGTGATGCTTATGATACTTCCTCTTGTGCAATGCATGAGTCATAGAAGGAAGAATAGCATGGCTTAGAGCATCGGGCTCTGATAAAGCCTACATGATTGCCTTGCAGATGCTCCACATCTCGGACAGCTTTTATGATGAAAAGACGAAAGCAAAACTATTAGCTCAATAGCCAACCAAATGTCTACTTCGGTAATATCCATCTCGGTATCTCCAGCTGTTGTACACAACAGGAGTTTGTAGGGAACTTGGCGATCTGTCGAGATAGGAGAGGTGATTTGTGTCTTGTTTCATTTCTGCAAATCAGCAGCCACAAATGTAGCCTACACAGCAATATGTATTGAAGCCAAGACAGCAGGAAGTAAAAGCTAAAAACTGGCTTTTGCATGGGAGCTTGAGTACAGTAGGCTGATTTAACAGTTTACTGGTTGGAGGATGTCTTCAATTCTCTATGAGGCCATAACATTATGGGTCAGGGATACAGGCTATATTTTACAAGATCCCTTCCACCCTCACCCCCCCCCCTATAAATCCACATTTGCAACAGTTGGGGGGGGCACACTCCTTCCGGTGAACTTTGAGGGTGGGGGGATCTTCTGGCAGGAAGGGTTGGGCACCCTCCTGCCAGCTAACTTCGGGGGGTGGGGGGTTCTGGCAGGAGGGGTTGGATACCCTACTGCCGGCTAACATTGGGGGGTGTCTCCTGGCAGGAGGGGTTGGGCACCCTGTTGGAGATTGTCAGGGGCGGGTGTGGGGGAAGGGTCTTCCAGGCAAGAGGAATTGGGCATCCTGCCTCATTTGTTCGGGGCGATAAGTATAGCAGCCACATCTACTTACAATACATTGTAAGTATCTCCCACTCTACTAGGAAGATGTGTACAGCCGCCTAGGTTTGCCTAAGGTGACTTCTGGGGCAAACAGTGCCCATGTCTAGCCTTAGGCAAACCTAGACAGCCATGCAGGCCTCCCTAGGCTCCCAGAGGCACTTCCAATGTAGGTGGCCTGTCTGAGGAGCCTTTTTTTTTTTTTTTTTTTTTTTTTTTAGAAAACGTGCGTCCCGATTGGCTGGTTATTCAGCTGTAGGACGCTTACAGCTGCCTACAATCGGGATGCCGTTTGCAGAATTTGGGCCTTAGTGCGTGCTAAATCAGTTAACGTGCCTTAGTAAAAGGACCCCTATATATGTCCTTGATAGGTAAACCATGTTTCATTCATATTTATTGTGGGAGATTCTGGAAACCTGACTGGCTGGGATTCCCCTGCCCTAAAAAGAAGAGATGAGGGTTACAAGTTTATTAAAAATTTGATATCCCGCCAAATCAGGTTTGAAGGTGGTTTACATATTTAAACCAAAAGGAGGTTCATAAAGTTATAAAAATAGACAAATAAACGCAGTACAAATAAACACAAGTCGTGGACTAAACAGGAACAAAAGGAAAAGGGAAGAACCACAATATTTAGATAGTAAAGAAGGGGAGGGAAGAACGAAAGGGCAGGGAGACTTGAGGCCGGCATGGGTGCCGGTAAAATGTAAGGGCAGCATCCTTAAAAGGATAATCATAAGTCAAAGGCGTCTTCGAATCGGAATGTTTTCAAATTTGAATAGGAATGAGAGTTGCATACAAATAAAATAGTGGAATTCTTTGCCATTGGAATTGTGTAGTGAACTCTCATGTTAAACTTAGAAGTCTGTTAAAAACTTATCTTTTCAGATTACCATATCCTTTGAATGCTCTTTTTCCATTACAGGAGATTTAGTATCATACTGGTAAGAACACTGATGGGAGAGATCTGCAGTTGCTGCTTTTATAATTATATTTTAAGTTTTTATAATTCGGGGGGGGGGGTGTTTTAAATTTTAATTAGAAAATTACTCTGTAATTAATTTTTACTTTCCTATTGATGGAGTTCTTTTTGTTTTGTACTATGAACATAAGAACAAGATTTGCCGCTGCTGGGTAAGACCAGTGGTCCATCGTGCCCAGCAGTCCGCTCATATGGCAGCCCTTAGGTCAAAGACCAGTGCCCTACTTGAATCTAGCCTTACCTGCGTACGTTCTGGTCCAGCAGGAACTTGTCTAACCTTGTCTTGAATCCCTGGAGGGTGTTTTCCCCTACAACAGCCTCCAGAAGAGCGTTCCAGATTTCTACCACTCTCTGGGTGAAGAAGAACTTCATTTCGTTTTACAGATTCTTTTCCCTTCTAACTTTAGTGAGTGCCCTCTCATTCTCTTTACCTTGGAGAGGGTGAACAACCTGTCTCTCTCTACTAAGTCAATTCCCTTCAATATCTTGAATGTTTTGATCATGTCCCCTCTCTGTCTCCTCTTTTCAGGGGAGAAGAGGCCCAGTTTCTCTAGCTTCTCATTGTACGGCAACTCCCCCAGTCCTTTAACCATTTCTGTCACTCTTCCCTGGACCCTTTCAAGTAGTACTATGTCCTTTTTCATGTACGGCGACCAATGTTGGATGCAGTATTCCAGGTGGGGGGAGTACCATGGCCCAGTACAATGGCATGATAACCTTTTCAGATCTGTTCGTGATCCACTTCTTAATCATTCCTAGCATTCTGTTTGCCCTTTTTGCTGCCGCCACACATTACATAGATGGTTTAATTGACTTGTCTACAAGTACTCCTGGGGGGCTCTCTCCGAGTATAGCATCAGACATCCTGTATTCATGCATATGATTTTTGTTACTGACATGCAGTAAGTTTGTCAAACAAGATCTTCCTTTGCTGAAGCCATGCTGGCTGGTCCTCATCAGTTTGTGTCCGTCAAGGTGATTGATGATGTGGTCCTTTATCAGCGCCTCTACCATCTTTCCCGGTACTGAAATCAGACTCACTGGTCTGATGATTTATCAAACAGCGGTCTATAAATACTAAACATAGTGTTTGCAAGTCTTTTATATGCAGTAAGTACATATGTTCTTTTAGTTCTGAAGATCATCTTTATATCTACAAAGCATCATCTGTCACAGGGGTGGGTAACCATGGTCCTTAAGAACCAAAACCCAGTCGGGTTTTCAAGATTTCCACAATAAATGTGCACGAGATCTATTTGCATACAGTGGAAGCAGTATGTATAATCCAAATAGATCTTGTGCATATTCATTGTGAAAATCGGACTGGGTTGGGGCCCTTGAGAATCGTGGTTGCCGATACCTGGTCAATCGTGTATGTTGGGTACTGCATGCCAAATTATTTCATTGATCACTTCATTTTGACTGACAGAAAATTAACACTGCACAAGCTTACTACATTTGCATTTCCTTTAGTTAAAGGTTGCTTCTATAAGAGTTTGATTTTTAAAAGAATTTTAGCCTATCAGGTTGCATTATGGGAAAGGAATTTTGGTAAACTAATACAGGATTCTAGTTCTTTTAAAATTGTCGTGCTCCCCACTTTCCTATGGGCTTTATGTCTGTCAAGTATTGTCTAGTTCAGGGGTGGACACCTCCAGTCCTCAAGGGCCAGAATCCAGTTGGGTTTTCAGGATTTCCTCCATGAATATGCATGAGATCTATTTGCATGTACTGCTTTCAATACACATTCTTTGGGGAAATCCTGAAAACCCAACTGGATTCTGGCCCTTGAGGACCGGAGTTGCCCATCCCTGGTCTAGTTGGTACTTATCTGTTGAATGCCTCCCCCCCTTTTTTTTTAAATTGTAAAATGCTTAGAATTTATGATTTCTCTACAAATATAGCCAAAATATACACTTTCTTACGGCTATGAAGCCACCTTGTATATAATTTTAGAATTTTTTTTAGAATTTTTTAAATTTTTTAAATTTTTTTTAAATTTTTTAACCCGACCCTCAGTGACACCACTCAGGACTCAAACTTCTCATTGTCCTGAGCTTTATGTGTCTGCTCGTCATCGGGTCATTTATTATTTATTTTTTTTCATAGAGCTTTCTGCTTTATGCTCTATGAAAAAAAAAAAAAAAAAAAAATGACACGATGACGAGCAGACACATAAAGCTCAGGACAATGAGAAGTTTGAGTCCTGAGTGGTGCCACTGAGGGTCGGGTTAAAAAATTTAAAAAATTCTAAAAAAATTTCTAAAATTATATACAAGGTGGCTTATAAGAAGAGAAAAGGCTAAGTGAGCAAAATCATTTGAAAAGTGGATAATCTACTGTATATAAGGGTGGCTGGATGAAGTTAATGATAAGATGAGGTGCTCTAGGCATGCTGAGTAGAAGAAATAACATCTTAGCATGGATTGGAATATCCCGGATCATATTTGCACATTGATTTTTTTTTTTTTTTTTGTAAATTATTGCTAGAAAGATACTGACTTGAGCATCCAAATTTAGATGCCACGTTTCCCTTTTCAAAAGACAAATCTTCCCTTTAAGGACATATTGCAGTCAGCAAGAGTGCAATTAATGGAGAAAAAAATAAGGTTCATATGAGTAACAAAATGGTATTCTGCATTGTGCAAGACACTGAGTTTGTAACACCATTTTTGCAAATTAATAAACTAATCTTGTTTTGCTGGTGAATAAAATGTGCATGGTTAGCTTGCTCTGTGATTGAAAAATCTTTGACTGCCTTTGAGTAATTCGATCATTTTCTTGCAGCTATATACCATGCTCAGAAAGAATACATGTGGCAGTAACAGAGATGGCAGCTCTCTTCCCAAAAGTAAGTCCTTCCAAACTTGATTGTAGCTTGTCAAGCCTGTAGTACAGGGGTGCCCAATACGTCAATCGCGATCGACCGGTCGATCGGGAAGGCAACGCGAGTCGATCGTGGAGCCCATCCCGGGCTCCGTGATCGACTCGTGTTGCTGTCCCGATTGATCGACCGGCCGTCCGATCAGCCTTCCTCTCCCCGAAGTCCCCCCATCGCCGCCCCAAGCTCTCCCTGCAGAAGCCTCGCTGACAAGCGTTCCGCTCCCCAATGTCAGTTCTGACGCCTACGCTCTTTCCGTTTTTACCATGCACCTCAATTTCACGGGACCGCAGGACTCCATCAAAGGTGCTGCCACCGCTGCTACGCCCACATGAACAAATGCTGTGCGTGGGCCGCCAGGGTGGGCCACGGGCTCATGCGCCAACCAGCTGCGACCCGACTCCGTTATGTGCCTGTGGGGAAGATGGCACCGTGCGCAGCCATTGGTGAAAGTTCCATCAGCTGTAAAATAGTACTTCTCTTGGAAACGAAGGCTTTAAAAACAGTAAAGACAATAATCCATGACTTCATCAGTTTTTCACAGAAGACAAAAGCGAAGCACTTCCTTTTATCAGGCAAAACTACCAGTCCATAGAGCTGCAGAGGTGTTAACAATTTGGTCTCCAGATTTGCTGAGGATTTCCTGAAGCAATTAAGAGCCTTATTGGACCAATATGCTATTTCATTCCCTATTTGACCATACGCAAGATTGTGTTTTTTTAGTTATAGATGGAAAAAACTCTTATTTTGTAATGTGTATTCTATTTTGAATGGTATGTAGGATTTTTAATTGAGAATGCAGTTCTGGGCCAAGGAGTGACTCCCAATTGTATTATCCCACCCACTTTCCTGAATTTATTGTTGTTCTTCCCTTTTTCCCTCCTATTCATGTCTATGTCAGATTTGTTTTTAATGTACAATTATTAATAGATTGTGTAAGCCACCTAGAATGATTCCCAATGGGTGTGGTAGTAAATAAATGATAAACTTGAAGAAAAAAAAAGAAAGAAAGAAGGGAAACAGAAAGAAAGAAAGGGGGCATGGAGAGAGAGAAAGAAAGAAAGGGAGGCAGGGAGACAGAAAGAAAGAAGGGGGCAGGGAGAAAGAAAGAAAAAGTTGTGGGAGAGAATGAGGTCTGGAGGAGAGGAAGCATACAGAAGGCTGAAAGAAGGAAAGAAACATTGGATGCACAGTCAGAAGAAGAAAGTGCAACCAGATAATAAAGGTAGGAAAAATGATTTTATTTTCAATTTAGTGATCAAAATGTGTCCATTTTGAGAATTTATGTCTGCTGTCTATATTTTGCACTATGCCCCCCTTTTACTAAACCGCAATAGCGGTTTTTAGCGCAGGGAGCCCATGAGCATCAAGAGCAGCGCAGGGCATTCAGCGCAGCTCCCTGCGCTAAAAACCGCTATCACAGTTTAGTAAAAATGGAGGGAATATATTTGTCTATTTTTTTGTATAGTTGTTACTGAGGTGACATTGCATAAAGTCAGCTGCCTTGACCTCTTTGAAAACCCGCGGAATATAAATGATAGTTAACATTTTCTCTGCGTACAGTGTGCTTTGTGTTTTTTTTTTAATTTTATTGTTGGTAGATCATTTTGGCTTGGTCATTTTAAAAGTAGCTCACAAGTTTCAAGTTTATTAAGATTTTGATTTACACGCAATATCAAATATTTTCAATGTGTATTACAAAAATTAAAATTTAGGGAAATAAATAAATTATTTAAACAATAGAAATAAAAACATATCCATAGACAGTAAAGAGTACATAAGGATTACTAGGATAAAATTACATTTGTTAATAAAAAAATAAAAATAAAAAAAATTTTTTAGGGAGGAACAACATCAGGAAAGGTATGGATAGGGGAAGAAAAGGGAAAAAAAAGGAAAAGATTATCTCATTTAAGAATCAAATGCATCTCTATAAAGGTAAATTTTTAAGTTCTTTTTAAATTTTTCTAGAGAGGTTTCAGCACGTAGAAAGATAGGAAGTTTGTTCCAGAGCTGAGGTCCAAAAATAGAAAAAGTTGTATTTCTTCTAGTGCCTATTATTTTTAGCGTTGGAATGGTTATTAAATATTGTTCTGCTGACCGAAGAGATCTGGCAGGGGAATAAGGTATTAAGTACCGATAACGTAGCACGGAGATTTTTTCAATTGCAAAACGAACTTGTTCTTGAATTTCTTAGAGCTATTAACCTATGACAGAATTCAATTAGTTGGACGGGGTCTCCTGAAGTAGACACCGAAACGGGGCCGCGTCGGGACCCTGATAAGTATTTTTTGAAACTTATTTATATGAATGCTGAATATTCCAGTGCCTACCTGAATGCAAAATTTACCTGTTTTTTGAAAGCTTTTGGAATGCTTATTGCATCATCTTTAAGATATATATACAGCTGAACCTTTTATACCTTTGAGCTGGACTCGTTTGTTACATATTATGAAGCAATGATTGGAAGATAAACTCTTTTTCTAAGAGGGGGTTACTTCTCCCTCTTCAGAGTTTTATATCTCTGAGCTAAATTTTTGTACAACGGGTCCTCCTCCGGGGTTGTGATACTGTTACTGAGTCAGTCTGTTTTGTTTATTGATATAATGTATTGCAATAGTCTAGCCCAAAAAGTGTGGGCACCCCTGCTGTAGTAGGTCTGGATGAGAAAGATGTTTGTTTCCCATGCCTGGCTTCTGTTCATCGGTCCTGGAAAGGGCTAATAAGTCTGTTAACTGTGCAGTGTTCAAGCCTTGGAGAAGAAGGGATACAAGCGAAACCTACAGTATGTGTGAGTATAGTATACCCCTGCGAATTCACAGTTCACGATTCGCAGACTCAGTCATTTGCGGTATTTTCTGACCGCCTCTTCCGGTCAGAAAATACCACAAATGTCTGACCAATGGAAAAGCTCTCTTACCAGTTCTGCACAGCCAGCCTTCCCTTCCCCAATCTGAGGTCTTCCCTCACTTCAGCATTCGCCTGAGTTCTCGGAAGGGGCCGGCACGCGTGAGCTCAGGGATTCTGACTGCAGTGAGCGCAGGACAGGAGGAGGAGAGATAGTGCCGATTGCAATACTCTTCTGATAGTTGCGGTTTTTCAACATTTGCGGTCACTCCACGAACGTAACCCCCGCAAATTTCGGGGAAGTACTGTACATTATGAAGAGAGAGCAAAAGTACAAGGAATTAAAAATTAAAATCCCAGAGAAGGCTCGTGGCACCTTCTAGTTGAGCTTTGAAGCCCAAAGGGGCAGAAGGGAACTGCTGGAAATTCTAATCAAATCAGGATTTCTTAATTGCACTTCTCCAGAATAGGTTCAAGACGATTTACAAGATAAGAGGCCCATTCAACATCATGGGAAAAAGTTGCATCACATAGAAGTAGAAGGTAGAACTGTCATAAGAGGGAGAGAGTTACAAAAATAATAATAATAATAATTTGTGGAAGAGGGCTACATTGTTGTGAGAGGGAAAGCAGTTACAATACATTAAATAGGAGGGCTAAGTAACAACATAGGGAAAAGTTACATCAAATGGAAGTAGGGGAGGAAGAGCTCCTTCAATAGGGAGAAGTCTCTGAGTTTGGGTGAGGGAGGCTACATTGTTGCAAGAACTCCAGTAATAGGGAGAAGTCTCTGAGTTTGGGTGAGGGAGGCTACATTGTTGCAAGAACTCCAGTAATAGGGAGATGTCTCTGAGTTTGGGTGAGGGAGGCTACATTGTTGCAAGAACTCCTGTAATAGGGAGAAGTTTCAGAGTACGGTCGAGGGAGGCTACATTGTTGCAAGAACTCCTGTAATAGAGAGAAGTCTCAGAGTACGGTCGAGGGAGGCTACATTGTTGCAAAAATTCCTGTAATAGGGAGAAGTTTCAGAGTACGGTTGAGGGAGGTTACATTGTTGCAAGAACTCCAGTAATAGGGAGATGTCTCTGAGTTTGGGTGAGGGAGGCTACATTGTTGTAACAACTCCTGTAATAGGGAGAAGTCTCAGAGGACGGTCGAGGGAGGTTACATTGTTGCAAGAACTCCTGTAATAGGGAGAAGTTTCAGAGTACGGTTGAGGGAGGCTACATTGTTGCAAGAACTCCTGTAAAAGGGAGAAGTCTCAGAGGACGGTTGAGGGAGGTTACATTGTTGCAAGAACTCCTGTAATAGGGAGAAGTCTCAGAGGACGGTTGAGGGAGGTTACATTGTTGCAAGAACTCCTGTAATAGGGAGAAGTTTCAGAGTACGGTTGAGGGAGGCTACATTGTTGCAAGAACTCCAGTAATAGGGAGATGTCTCTGAGTTTGGGTGAGGGAGGCTACATTGTTGCAAGAACTCCTGTAATAGGGAGATGTCTCTGAGTTTGGGTGAGGGAGGCTACATTGTTGCAAGAACTCCAGTAATAGGGAGAAGTCTCTGAGTTTGGGCGAGGGAGGCTACATTGTTGCAAGAACTCCAGTAATAGGGAGATGTCTCTGAGTTTGGGTGAGGGAGGCTACATTGTTGCAAGAACTCCAGTAATAGGGAGATGTCTCTGAGTTTGGGTGAGGGAGGCTACATTGTTGCAAGAACTCCTGTAATAGGGAGAAGTCTCAGAGTATGGGCGAGGGAGGCTACATTGTTGCAAGAACTCCTGTAATAGGGAGAAGTTTCAGAGTACGGTTGAGGGAGGCTACATTGTTGCAAGAACTCCTGTAATAGAGAGAAGTCTCAGAGTACGGTCGAGGGAGGCTACATTGTTGCAAAAATTCCTGTAATAGGGAGAAGTTTCAGAGTACGGTTGAGGGAGGTTACATTGTTGCAAGAACTCCTGTAATAGGGAGAAGTCTCAGAGGACGGTTGAGGGAGGTTACATTGTTGCAAGAACTCCTGTAATAGGGAGAAGTCTCAGAGGACGGTTGAGGGAGGCTACATTGTTGCAAGAACTCCAGTAATAGGGAGATGTCTCTGAGTTTGGGTGAGGGAGGCTACATTGTTGCAAGAACTCCAGTAATAGGGAGATGTCTCTGAGTTTGGGTGAGGGAGGCTACATTGTTGCAAGAACTCCAGTAATAGGGAGATGTCTCTGAGTTTGGGTGAGGGAGGCTACATTGTTGCAAGAACTCCTGTAATAGGGAGAAGTCTCAGAGTATGGGCGAGGGAGGCTACATTGTTGCAAGAACTCCTGTAATAGGGAGAAGTTTCAGAGTACGGTTGAGGGAGGCTACATTGTTGCAAGAACTCCTGTAATAGAGAGAAGTCTCAGAGTACGGTCGAGGGAGGCTACATTGTTGCAAAAATTCCTGTAATAGGGAGAAGTTTCAGAGTACGGTTGAGGGAGGTTACATTGTTGCAAGAACTCCTGTAATAGGGAGAAGTCTCAGAGGACGGTTGAGGGAGGTTACATTGTTGCAAGAACTCCTGTAATAGGGAGAAGTCTCAGAGGACGGTTGAGGGAGGTTACATTGTTGCAAGAACTCCTGTAATAGGGAGAAGTCTCAGAGGACGGTCGAGGGAGGCTACATTGTTGCAAGAACTCCTGTAATAGGGAGAAGTCTCAGAGGACGGTCGAGGGAAGCTACATTGTTGTAACAACTCCTGTAATAGGGAGAAGTCTCAGAGGACGGTCGAGGGAGGTTACATTGTTGCAAGAACTCCTGTAATAGGGAGAAGTCTCAGAGGACGGTTGAGGGAGGTTACATTGTTGCAAGAACTCCTGTAATAGGGAGAAGTCTCAGAGGACGGTTGAGGGAGGCTACATTGTTGCAAGAACTCCTGTAATAGGGAGAAGTCTCAGAGGATGGTCGAGGGAAGCTACATTGTTGTAACAACTCCTGTAATAGGGAGAAGTCTCAGAGGACGGTCGAGGGAGGTTACATTGTTGCAAGAACTCCTGTAATAGGGAGAAGTCTCAGAGGACGGTTGAGGGAGGCTACATTGTTGCAAGAACTCCTGTAATAGGGAGAAGTCTCAGAGGACGGTCGAGGGAAGCTACATTGTTGTAACAACTCCTGTAATAGGGAGAAGTCTCAGAGGACGGTCGAGGGAGGTTACATTGTTGCAAGAACTCCTGTAATAGGGAGAAGTCTCAGAGGACGGTTGAGGGAGGTTACATTGTTGCAAGAACTCCTGTAATAGGGAGAAGTCTCAGAGGACGGTTGAGGGAGGCTACATTGTTGCAAGAACTCCTGTAATAGGGAGAAGTCTCAGAGGATGGTCGAGGGAAGCTACATTGTTGTAACAACTCCTGTAATAGGGAGAAGTCTCAGAGGACGGTCGAGGGAGGTTACATTGTTGCAAGAACTCCTGTAATAGGGAGAAGTCTCAGAGGACGGTTGAGGGAGGTTACATTGTTGCAAGAACTCCTGTAATAGGGAGAAGTTTCAGAGTACGGTTGAGGGAGGCTACATTGTTGCAAGAACTCCTGTAATAGGGAGAAGTCTCAGAGGACGGTCGAGGGAGGCTACATTGATTATATTTGTTTCTGTTTTTGCCTTTATGAATGTTTTATTGTTACCCACATAGATCTTTGAGCTATGCATAATATAGGTATGTGCAACAAGTGATGTCCTAGAAATGATCATTTCAGTAGGTGAGCAAAATGCACTTATTAATATTTGGCGTACTTTCTCCCTATCTTTCAAGAAACCCAGGTCTGAGATGGTGAGGACATCGCTACGGCTGCTGACATCTAGTGCCCATCGACTCCAGTCCGAATGCAAGAAAACAATTCCTGTGGAATCTAGTGCTATGACTGACATACAGCTGGTTACACAGCAGGTTATTCAGTGTGCCTACGACATTGCCAAGGCTGCCAAACAACTGGTTACTATAACAACCAAAGAAAACAACAATTGAATCCGATTCTGTTTTATAGAGAGGTTTTTTTTTAAGTGAGGAAGGTCAAACTGAAACCCCCAAATTCAAGGTGTGTTGTTTGTTTTTTTACAAAAGTGTAAAATAGCTGGTTACATTTGTTTTTTTAACCCCGTATTATTTTTGCATGTTTTCTTAAAGCAATTTTACAGCAGTTAGCTTAATGTACTGCCTTATTTTGTACTTTAAATCTGACGGCATGGATGCTGAATTGTAATTGATCATAAGCACATATTTGCCGGCGTTGTGTACGTCCAGGAACCATTGCTCTCTGTGTGCTCCAAGTGTTTCATTGGTTCTAAACGATTGAATCGTTAAACAGTGTTCTCTCCCTGTGGCCTGGGGAGCCTAATTTTATTTTTGCTCCTGCCCCTATATCACGTATTGTTTGAAACTGAAGCATTATTATAAGTTCAGAACTATGCAAGGGTGTTAGGCCATTGTAGGGCAAAAGGCTGGAATTGTTACTCCCACCAAGATTTTGATAAAACACAACAATCGTGATCAAACACCTCCCCACCCAGAAAATTCCTCTAAAAATGCATTACAAGACATCATAGTCTTTAAATACCGAACTTTGTTTAACGCATACATACATAATGGGAGCATCTTCCAAAAGTCATTAACAGTGGAATCTGGAGTGGACAGGCCACGTGCCCCCCACATCCCACTTCACTTGCTCTTTGTAACACCATTCTCCCTTAACATAGTCATAAATTACCACACAACTTAATATGCATCCTGAGAACACTGACCTAGTGCACACTTATTCATTATCCCTGCAATGTTCATTTTTACCCCTTTAATTCATTATACTGGTTTCTTCTGACTGAGATCGATGGCGTAACACATTGCCATATTAATAGGGTAAATAAAAGGGATCCTTCTCCTTTCAAGCCCTACTGCCACTGGCTGGGGCCAATGAACATTTGCTTTGCTGTTGCAGTATTACTCCTGGGAGTATGCTTTGTAATGCAGAATTTGTAGAGAATTTCCCAGGTTGGCAGGATATAGAACTGTTTCTGAAAACCAGAATGTGATGTACGCAGTGCCAAAGTCCTGCGCTGTTCTCGTAAGACTTTAAGAACAGCGTAGAATTTCAGCTTCCCACGTGGCTGACTTTCAGAGAGCGACCGAGCAAGAGGATTGAGGAGGATTGCACCAGTCTGGGAGGGGGCTGGAGAGGTAATGCTGAAGATAACAAGCTGGAAAAGGTGTGGGGTCGAGAAATGAGAAGGGATCATGCTATGTGGTGAGGGGGATTGGATTTAATATACTGTCATTCTGTGGTACAGTCAAAGTGGTTTACATATTGCATACAGGTATTTATTTTGTACCAGAGGCGATGAGTGTTTAACTGACCTATTTTTTTTTTTTTTTTTTTTAGTATTTATATACCACTTATAGCCTAAGTGGTTTGCATTTAGGTACTCAAGTATTTTTCCCTATCTGTCCCAGTGGGCTCACACTCTTTCTAATGTACCTGGGACAATGGGGGGATTAAGTGACTTGCCCAGGGTCACAAGGAGCAATTGAGGGAATTTGAACCCACAACCTCAGGGTGCTGAGGCTGTAGCTCTAACCACTGCACCACACCCTCCCACACAGTAACAGGAAGCTGCAGTGGGAATCGGGCCCTATTCCCCTGCTAACCATTAGGCTATGAAGCATAAGCAGGACAAAATGAGATGGGTAAAGGTAAGTGGAGAGGGGAATGAGTTGGATAAGTACAGTGGTTGGGGGAAATGGGGTAAAGGGACATACGTTTGGATGAGATAAACTGAGATAGTGTTGAAGGGGTGGTAAGCTGAAAAAGGGGGACTTTGCATTTGTTTAGGAGAATGTTGCCTTATGAGTGGGGCTTTTGATGTCGTAGAGTTTTCATTTGGCGATCTGTAAGCACTGCAATGTTGCCACAAGTATTGACAGCTGCTGGAAGTTAACACTGCCTGTAGCTCGGTAATCCCTTTGAGATTCTTGCTAAATTTAAATCACCAAAAACCAGAAGCCTTTGCTCTGGTGTGCTCTTATCGGGGGGGAAATCTGTATAAAGAATCTTGAAAATGTTGCATTGTGGCATGAGAATGACTTGTGTGTTGAAGTTTAGATTGATCACTACTTAAGAGAGTGATTATATTGTATTTTGATTAAAATTATTGACCTTTAAAATACTGTGTAGAATTCTCCCAGGAGAATTTCTACTTCTCACCTTACGGCAGAGCTGTAGGCGATCCGTGTTTCCACGTGTTTTCAGTGGTTTAATTTTTCTGCATGTTCGACGGGGATTTGGGGAGGGTTTTTCTTTTCATCCTCTGCTCCCCACCTTCACTTCCTCTGTCCATCTCCCCGAAAACATACGCTGTTGCTTTGGTGGATAGGGGTGCCACTCTTGCCGACAAAGTCCCGTTTCCTTCTCCAGGCCTGACTGTACCACCTCTTCAGTCCCAATGCATGGGAGTTTCAGTGTTGCCAACTATCAGTGCTGAAATTAAAATCAAATGCCAACAAAAAATGTCATGTGTGAGCGAGTCTGTGTCTTTTGCTGGGAGCTAGTTCCTTTGGGAAGATCATCTCGCTGTGTATTATTACAACCTTATGTTACATTAATCAGCCATGTAATGTGTTTCCTGTGGTATTTTTATTTTTACATTAAACACTTAGGAAGGTAATTTGCCAAATGTAGCTACTTTCCATTCTAAGTCATCTTAACTGATAATCTGACAAACTGAAAATTACCAAAGAATATAAAGTTAGGGCTTCTTTTACGAAGGTGCGTTAGGGCCTTAACGCGTGGAATAGCGCGTGCTAAAATGCCGTGCGCGCTAGCCGCTACCTCCTCCTCTTGAGCAGGCGGTAGTTTTTCAGCTAACGTGGGCTAAAAATGCTAGTGCACCTTTGTAAAAGGAGCCCATAGACCCAGAGGAAACAATATCCACAGACCAGGGCTGCCCAAGTCCGGTCCTCGAGATCTACTGTCAGGCCAGGTTTTCTAGATATCCACAATGAACATGCACGAGAGAGATTTGCATACCAAGAAAGCAGTGCAGGCAAATCTCTCTCATGCATATTCATTGTGGATATCCAGAAAACTTGGCCTGTCAGTAGATCTCGAGGACCGGACTTGGGCAGCCTTGGTCTAGACCTTAAATTGCAAAATGTTCTTTATTACAAATGTGGATTATACAGTATTCAAGCCTTTTTTCTCTCTCCGATGAAAAAGTTGTGTGTTTTTCAGCAATTGTTCTGGGAGAGAGAGGTTTTGCAAAAACATTGCATAGGAAACCATTTGTATTTATCTCATGGCCACTCTGTTGTACTTATGATTTTAACCTTTTTATTTGTACATTATTTGTTGTAAAATTGTACAACTATGTATTGTTATTGTCTGTTACTTATGCAATAAATGGAGATTAAATGATTTGTAACTTATTTAATACCTTGTCTTTGAAATTATGTGTGTGTGTGTGAAAGTGATCATTTGGGAAGCAGGAACTATTTTTATTTTTAACCTTTTAAAACACTAAAACAAGAGGGGTTTCTATGAAATAACCTGTAGAATCTGTTCCTGGAGATTGTGGCAAGATGAGTAACAAAAGGGTTGAACTGCAGTTTGGGCAACTTGGAAAGATCCATTAAATTTCAATAAATTAGGCAAACTGAAATCACTTATCCCTGTAAATGAGCTATGAGGAACTGATCATTTTTGGAACCTGCTCTCTACTATGCAAGAGCATGCTAGGTTTCAGGGAACACACACAAAAATTAACAAATGTGCTGTGTAATTTACTGCCAACACAACTCCAATGGAATGACTTGAACGAACATAAATTATTACCAGAATGGTCTGTTACCATACAGTTGACAAGCAAGAGCAAAAGTGGAAATGTCCAATCAGAATGGTGCACAAAAAGTGTCTTTCAACTCATCTGATAAATCCAAATGTCTTTATTCATCCAAAGTAACTCAATGACTCGACATGATCATGTTTTGGCCACCCGGCCTGCATCAGGAGTCTTAGGAGTCTTTGGGGATCAATTGGATAAATATGCTCTAAAACACAACGATCAAACCGTTGCTCCGAATCTTGTGAAGCTACAAACCAACACGACCTTGCAGTGCATGTCGAGTCATTGAGTTACTTTGTATGAATGAGTTATTTTGGATGAATAAAGACATTTGGATTTATCAGATGAGTTGAAAGACACTTTTTGTGCACCATTCTGCTTGGACATTTCCACTTTTGCTCTTGCTTGTTTGATTTTTGTGGATTTGTTTCCCCCTGTTTTAGTGTACCATACAGTTGACTCCACCTAAGTGCACATCGGTTAAGCGCACACTTCGGTTATCCGCAGCCTACCACCACGGTCCTGGTTTTTTTTTTTTCTACATTAAAGTCAATTCCAGATATTTGCAATTCAGATAAGCACACAATCCACATTAAGCGCACACTCCATGGAGACCTGGTCCGAAGGGCATGCACTTAAGCGGAGTCGACTGTACTTCTGTCTTTCCAAATAGCAGCTAACTCTGTCAAGTCCTATCTCACTGTTTGGTCTTTCCAAAAATACTAGGACTAGGGGGCATGTGATGAAGCTACTAAGTAGTAGATGAAAAACAAACCAGAGAAAATATTTCTTCACACAACATGTAATTAAACTTTGAAATTTGTTGCCGGAGAATGTGGTGAAATCAGCTTAGCAGGATTTAAAATAAGGTTTAGATAATTTCCTCAAGGAGAAGTCCATAGGCCATTATTGAGATGGCTCGGGGAAATTCACTGCTTATTCCTAGGATAAGCAGCATAGAATCTGTTTTGCTACTTGGGATCTAGCTAAGTACTTGGGACCTGGGTTGGCCACTGTTGGAAACAAGATACTGGGCTTGATGGACCTTCAGTCTGTCCCAGGATGGCAGTTCTTATGTTTATCCTTCAGTGGTTCCATTGACGACAAATCTCTGGTTAATGACATTTGTGACCACCTCTGGGAAAAAGTGACTAAAGTCACCCAGAAAAAAAAAATTCTGTTAAAGCAAAAAATTCATAAGACAACAGTCCACACCACATCAAGTTTCAAGTTTATTGACTTTTAATATACCGACCATCAACAAGTATCTGGCCGGTTTACAATAAAAATTTAAAAAAAAGAAGATAAATATATATATAAAAAAATAATGAAAAGTGCACACCAAAGACATTAACTAGACAGACTTGAATGTGAGGGAAAGTAGGAAGGATGGCTCGGGGAAATTCACTGCTTATTCCTAGGATAAGCAGCATAGAATCTGTTTTGCTACTTGGGATCTAGCTAAGTACTTGGGACCTGGGTTGGCCACTGTTGGAAACAAGATACTGGGCTTGATGGACCTTCAGTCTGTCCCAGGATGGCAGTTCTTATGTTTATCCTTCAGTGGTTCCATTGACGACAAATCTCTGGTTAATGACATTTGTGACCACCTCTGGGAAAAGGTGACTAAAGTCACCCAGAAAAAAAAAATTCATAAGACAACAGTCCACACCACATCAAGTTTCAAGTTTATTGACTTTTAATATACCGACCATCAACAAGTATCTGGCCGGTTTACAATAAAAATTTAAAAAAAAGAAGATAAATATATATATAAAAAAATAATGAAAAGTGCACACCAAAGACATTAACTAGACAGACTTGAATGTGAGGGAGAGTAGGAAGGATGGGGGGAAAGTTACATGTTGAAAGAAGAAAGGAGAAAGAGGGAAGAGGTTAAAACAAATAGAGTGGGATCGCTTTATAAAAGCGGTTGGTTGAATCTGAAAAGAAGAAAAAAGACGAAGAATGAAAGAAAGGGGAGAAAAAGAAGAAAGAAGAAAAAAAAATAATTAAAAAAAAAAATATATATATATATATACATAGTAACATAGTAGATGACGGCAGATAAAGACCCGAATGGTCCATCCAGTCTGCCCAACCTGATTCAATTTAATTTTTTTTTTAATTTTTTTTATTTCTGGGCGAGAATATATATATATATATATATATATATATATATATATAAGAGAGAAAATCTAAACACAGGAAAAGGCATCGCTAAATAAGAAAGTATTCAGGCTTATCTTAAATTTATCAAGTTGAAGTTCAGATCGGAGTGGCTGTGGCAGAGCATTCCACAAAGTTGGAGCTACTACTGCAAAGTTTATTTTCCTAGTGTAGAAGAAATCTTTTATAGAAGGAATTGACAAGAGTTTCTGATCGGCTGACCTCAGTAGACCTATTGAGCGTTGAGGAATGAGGAGCTTGTCTAGATATGAAGGCAGGTGAGAGAGTCTGATTTTAAAAGTGAGCAGAATGGTTTTATAAGTGATACGGTGTGTAATGGGAAGCCAGTGTGCTTCCTTCAAAAGAGGGGTAACATGGTCAAATTTACCAGTTTTATAGATGAGTTTTATTGCTGTGTTTTGAATTAATTGTAAGCGTCGAATTTCTTTTTGAGGAAGTCCGTTATAAAGAGAGTTACAATAATCGAGGTGAGAGATGACTAGAGAATGAATTAGAATTTTGATAGCATCTGTTTCTAGAATCGAAGTTAGAGAACGGATATGGTGAAGTTTGAAGAAGCAAATTTTAGCAACCAAGCTGATGTGATCGTGGAAAGTGAGATCTTTATCGATAGTGATTCCTAGTAATTTTATTTTTGATTCTATTTTTATAGGAATGGATTTGATGGAAATTTTACCTGGTAGAGTCTCACTGTTGTTGATTGGGAGTAGGAGACCACAGGATTTGTCAATATTGAGGGAGAGTTTGTTTGTGTAAAGCCAGTCGTTGATTGTATCCAGTTTATTGTTAATAATGTTTATTTCTGAAATGTTTGAGCTGTTGATAGGGTGAAGGAGTTGTATGTCATCTGCATAAGCGAAGATCTTGAATCCGATAGACTGTGCTAGGGTGAGAAGGGGGGATAGAAAGATATTGAATAATAGAGGAGATAAAATAGAGCCTTGCGGGACACCATAGGTTTGTGAAATGGAAGTGGAAGTTTCATTCTTTACATGAACTTTAAAACAGCGTTCATTAAAGTATGAAACAAACCATGAAAGAGCCTGGCCTGTGACGCCGCAATCTTTAAGTCGATTGAGGAGGAGAGGATGGTCAATGGTGTCGAAGGCAGCAGATAGGTCAAGAGAGACAAGGAGAACAGATTTTTGATGATCATGATAGTAGTGTATAGTAGAGACTAGACCTAGTAGTGAGAGTTCAGTAGAATGTGAAGAGTGAAAACCAGTTTGACATGGATGTAAGGCATGGGTATTGTCGATGGATTCACTACTTAGTCACCTTTTCCCACAGACGGTCAATTATGCAAGCCAATTTCTGAGTTTATTTTCCATGGTATTGCAGGCCACAATAAAATTGAATGTAAGACACAGGTTCTTCACCCCTGTTTTAATAGAATCTACTGTATATTTCTTTACAGTACCAGTATATTTCTTTAAAAAAATCACAAGGATAAGAGAAGATGAAATATGAAGAACCAATGATGGGGGAACTGGGTTACAATCAAGTATTCATGTGTGTAACAGGGCACAAGATAGGAAGGGATAAACAGTATTATAAGCTCCTGGGATTCTCATCTCTGAATACCAGAAGCTGAGCCAGCCAGCGAAAAAAAGCCTAGCTAACACTGTAATGCTTTAGGTTATTAACAAGACCTTTAACCCACCATATCATAAGGATCTGAGTGTCATCGTCGACAATATGATGAAACCTTCCACCCAATGTGCGGTGGCCAAAAAAGCAAATAGGATGCTAGGAATTATTTAAAAAGGGATGGTTAACAAGGCTAGGAATGTCATAATGCCCCTGTATCGCTCCATGATGCGACCTCATCTGGAGTATTGCATTTAATTCTGGTCTCCTTATCTCAAGAAAGATATAGTGGTGCTAGAAAAGGTTCAACGCAGAGCAACCAAGATGGTAAAGGTGATGGAACTCCACTCATATGAGGAAAGACTTAAAACAGTTAGGGCTCTTCAGCTTGGAAAAGAGACAGCTGAGGGGAGATATGATTAAAGTCTACAAAATCCTTAGTGGAGTAGAACGGGTACAAGTGGATTGATTTTTCACTCCGTCAAAAATGACAAAGACTAGGGGACACTCGATGAAGTTACAGGAAAATACTTTTTAAAACCAATAGGAGGAAATATTTTTTCACTCAGAGAATAGTTAAGCTCTGGAACGCGTTGCCAGAGGTTGTGGTAATAGTGGATAGCGTAGTTGGTTTTAAGAAAGGTTTGGACAAGTTCCTCGAGGAAAAGTCCATAGTCTGTTATTGAGAAGGACACAGGGGAAGCCACTGCTTGCCCTGTATTGGTAGCATGGAATATTGCTACACCTGGATTGGCCACCTTGGTAACGGGCTACTGGGCTTGATGGACCATTGGTGTGACCCAATGAAGCTGTTCTTATGTTCATGGCCATGGATTTAAATTTCTTATATGAGGCTTCTAAATCTGAGATCTTCCAGAGAACAGGAGATACAAACATATATTACAGACTGACTCTTTTAATCTGATTTTGCTTTTTTTCTCATTTGCATTATTCTTCCACCACTTTATCACTACATTTTCCAAGGTTAGGAGTGCAGTATGAACAACAATTCAATTCCTATTTTGCTTGCGCTGCCATTAGTTTGGAATAATCTACCTATTCACATTAGGACGGATATCAATTACTTGAAGTTTTGTAAAAATTTGAAAACTTTTTATAAGATGTCTTGCAATATTCATAGTATGATGATAAATGATTGCTTTTCTATTCTCCTGTCGATTTTACAGCATCTTTGGTTGTAAATCACCTTGAACCTTTTTGGTATAGTGCAATTAATAAACTGTGGATTAGATCAGATGATAGGTCTTTACAACATAAGCTCAAGAGGCAGTACAAGAAATGAGGAAAAGTAATAGAAAAAAAACCCCCAACTAGTGGGTTATTAGAATCTAAATGAGAATGCTAAATACCAACAAAAATGAAATAACCTGACCATAATATTGTGTACACTTTGTAAATTTCTAATTTGCGAGAATTTCAGGTTTCCATATTGTAAGTACTGTAAACTAGACAATTTTATAACAAGGGCATGAATAAAAATGCATAAAATCCTGTTTCAAAGCATAAAACCAATTTCTTTACTACTTCTGAAATTTTAGGGTGAAAACTAAAGAATCTATCCAAAGTAACTCAAAATCTGATCACCTGTGATCCACAGAGCACACTGAGGTAGTGAAGAACTAGCCAAAGAAAAAATAATGGTCTCTACTAGTGCTGCCCGATTCACAATTCGAATCGGTTCACCGATTCACTTAGGGTGAATTGATTCGAATCGATTTAAATTAAAAAAAAAAATCGGCTTCCCGATTCGGACCCTCTCCCCTCGCCCCCTAAAGCAGGAATGGCAGCACTGCTCTTGCTGGCCGGCCGCTGCCGCACTTGTTTTAGAGGGCGAGGAGGGAGGGTCAGTCAGGAAGTGCTGCAGTCCGGCTTCCTCCTGGCCTCTCCGAAGGACTTCCCCCCCGAAAGACTGTGCACCCCCCCTCTCCTGGGAAGGCCTCTGTGTTGCTCCTGGCCTCCCCGAACCGTTTACCTTATTGCTGGAGCCTGCAGCCGAAGATCGCGGTTACAGCATCTTTGTGCCCTGAGCTGTTTCCTCCACTGCGATCCTGCCTCTGACATCAGAGGAGGGGCGGGACCGCAGTAGAGGAAACAGCTCAGAGCACAAAGACGCTGTAACTGCGATCTTCGGCTGCAGGCTCCAGCAATAAGATAAATGGTTCAGGGAGGCCAGGAGCAACATGGAGGCCTTCCTGGGGGTGTGTGTGCAGTCTTTCGGGGGGAAGTCCTTCAGGGGGTGGGACAGGCCTTGGGGGGGTGTGCAGGCCTTTAAGGGGTGAACAGGCCTTTAAAGAGGGGTCAGGCCAGGGATGGTGGCATAGGCCTTCAGGGAGAACAGGCAGGCCTTCAAGGGGGGGGGACAGACTTTCAGGGATGGGGGTACAGGCCTTCAAGGGGAAGGTGCAGGCCTTCAGGGGGGGTTAGACCTTCAGGGGAAGGGGGTTCAAAGAGACGTGCATATGCCAGACTTTGGAGGGGAAGAAATAATGGGTCTAAAAATAGAGGAGAGGGAGATAGATGATGGACAATGGGATTTAGGGAGGGAAGGAACAGAAAGGTAGAGAATTTTGACACAAGGGATGGTGTGGACGGGGGATAGAGATACTGGATAGGAGGGTAGTTGGGAAAAGAAAAGGAGAGATGGTGGGCCCTGGGGTGGTGGGGAAGGAGGGAGAGATGCTGGATGAAAGGGTAGTTAAGAAAAGGTGGATCTGTGGATGGAGACAAAAAAAAGTAAGATGCCAGACTTCCGGAGGAGGGAAGGGAAACGGAAGGGGAGGACAGAGATGGAAGATGGATGGTTAGCAGGGAGAAAGAAGAAAGAAGAAGACCATGGCAAGCAAGTTATCGGAAGACAACCAGAGCCTGGGACCAACAAGATTTGAATAATGACCAGACAACAAAAGTTAGAAAAACTAATTTTATTTTCCATTTTGTGATTACAATATGTCAGATTTGAAACGTGTATCCTGCCAGAGCTGGTGTTAGACCGCAAACATTGGCTAGGATTTAAGAGAGAGAGGAAAGTGTTTTTTGTTTGTTTATTTTGTTTACACTACAGCGCCAGTGTGGTTAGGAGAAGGCAAAGGGGGTGAAGAGGCTATAAAATAAACCCACCAGGATGTTTGAAAAAAACACCCAATTGGGCAGGAAAATCGAATCGAATCGAAATTGTTTTCCTGAATCGGGCAGCACTAGTCTCTACGTTCTCTGCATTTAATTTATCTCATTCTTGACTGGCATCTTCTCCAATTTCAATGAGATCACAGATCATTTAAGAGGGGTGTGAGTCAAGAACAGTCTAACATCTGGATATTATCTGCTACATACCCAACTTGGTTCCTAGAGATTCAATCAACAATGATAACGGATTTTATAAGAACATAAGAATAGCCTCACTGGGTCAGACCAAAGAACCATCAAGCCCAGTAGCCCGTTCTCACAGTGGCCAATCCAGGTCACTAGTACCTGGCCAAAACCCAAAGAGTAGCAACATTCCAGCATTTCAAAGAATAGCAAGATTCCAGAACCCCAATGAGAGCAACATTCTGGAACTGAGATTGTGATGTCATAACGCCTCATTCCACAATGCCTCAGAGCCAACCTCACCAGTGATGTTACAATGGCTTAATTGCTCATGTAAGAACATAAGAATAGCCATACTGGGTCAGACCAAAGATCTATCAAGCCCAGTAGCCCGTTCTCACAGTGGTCAATACAGGTCCCCACTACCTGGCCAAAACCTAAGGAGTAACAACATTCCATGCTACCGATCCAGGGCAAGCAGTGGCTTCCCCATGTCTTTCTCAGTAACAGACTATGGACCAGGAAATTGTCCAAACCTTTCCTAAAACCAGTTACACTAAGAATTAAACCCTGTGGACCACCTCAGGAAAACCTTCTGAGATTTGTGCTACTGAACACAAAAGGTTCTGACTTTTGAATATGAGTGGAACCAGTAACGTACAGTAAGGGATCTTTGTGATCAGGCAAGCGCAATTCTATAACCAGTGTCGGTGGGGGGGACGGGGGACGGTAAGGCATCTGTTCTTTAAGACAGATGCGATTCTGTATAGCATGCCGGTGTGTGATTTCTCATCTACTTAGCCAGCTGTTGAGACTGGCATCCTGTACAGTAGAGCTGCTCAATTACATTCTCTGAGATCTACTGGCAGGCCAGGTTTTCAGGATATCCACAATGAATATGCATATGAGAGATTTGCCTGCACTGCTTTCTTGATATGCAAATCTCTCTCATGCATATTCATTGTGGATATCCTGAAAACCTGGCCTGCTAGTAGATTTCGAGGACCAGAATTGGGCAGCCCTGCTGTACAGAATCAGCCCCTTAGGGTCCGTTTCTATAACTAGCACTTAACTTATAAGCACTGGTCAGCACAGTTGTCAATCAACCTCTAGGTGCCACTTATAAAATCAATACCTTGGTGTCACTAGGCAGCCTTGTAGTAGGCGAAGGTATATTAGGGCAGGGTTTTCCTGGCCTATCTTACCAGGGCCTAACCCATATGCCTATTCTCTGCCCCTAACCATGTCTAATTTTCAGGTAGGCCCTGACTTAGGGGTTGGTAGGCACTGCTCCAAGTTCCACACGAAACTCTTGATTTAAAAATTAAAAAAAACAAAAACTTCAATGGCATAGTCAATTACTACACCAATTTAGGCTGAACGTGGACTTCATTTAGACATTCCGAACTAGGGTGCCTAGTATCGCCTATCCTTGATGTCATTCATAGAATCAGGACCTTAGCGTACCTGCCTACCATATAATGTAAACTGCTTAGGATCCCTTTTGGGGCATATAAGCATTATATCAATGCCTAAAAGGAATACAATTAATTAGAAAAACTGGCCATTTTCCAGCTATGGTAAAAATGGCTTTAGCGCATGGGGAAGACCAGTGGAAGGGTGCACTAAGGCCTCCTTTTAAAGCAGCTTAGTATAAATACCCCAAAATTAGCACTAGTAGTTACCGAATGGTTTACCACAAGGTTATTGCAAAAATACTGCAAAGCCACAAGGGCAGGTACTGGTGCAGCAAATGCAAAGCAGCCCATAGGTTTTGAATGGGCTGCATCACATTTGCCAGGCGGGATGCGCTACCGCAGCTTTGTAAAAGGGGCCCTTAATGCGAAATCAACTGTTCCTGCTGGAAATTTCAAATAAGCATTTGGTGAAAGATAAATGAGTAGCACTCCTTTAGTAATAATCTGAAGCAGGCATTCTTGCGGGTGCTGTTTAAATCCTCAGGAAAAATCTTTCCCAGATGCACAGCTTTATTGCAAGATGGACGGTAGATGGTGAAACAAATGCTGCAACGTGATCCCACACTACTTGAACGTGTGACTTGACTGTGCAAAACATAACTTCTTATTAGTTGAAGGATAGCCACCTTATTTTGAAATAAGATATTTCTACAAATGTTTAAACCTATTTGGAATGTTCTAGAATTTCCATTTTCTCCTTTTTTTATGTACCGTGCACCAGAAGATAATCTTATAGACTAATGTAGAAAACTCTTGGACAGTAAATAACCAACAGAAATAAAGTTCAAAACTCTGTACATTTAATTATACTAAAATTATTTCAGTTTCCTAATGGAATAATTGCTTCCTGCCAATTTTCTTGGGTTTGACTTCTTTGGAAGTGTGATCTGGTTCAATAAATAGGAGCTATCATGTCCAAAGGCTTTGCTTCAACTCCAGGCTGTTCTTGGCCGGTTATAAACCTAGGAAAGAAACAAAATAGGTTAGATCTGACTAGGAGATGATTTTAATTAATGAACAATGGGGGCAAATTATTAGAAAGCCTTCAAGGAGTAAGCAGTGATTGATTACCAATATCAAAAGCAGCAAACACAGATTACCTTACCTTTTTGATGTCAAAAAGAAGGGGAAGGCAGAGGATCACCCCTCTACCTCTGTCTGCTACATCCACATCGCGCCAGACTGTAATAACTTATTTTACAGTCCTCTCGGCGTCGGGCATATCTGCTGCAGAGCCACAGGAAAAGCTCAGCTTAGACACTGAATTTTCGCTGAGCCCTGCTGGACCTGACCCTCCCCCTGCGCCAAGAAACGCGGCTGTGACGAACCTCCGATTAGAGGGCCCCCTGGGAATGGAGGGGAGGGAGAATCCGTTGCAGCTTGCAGGTTTGAAGGCGGAAGCTTCAACGTTTTCAATCCTGTTGAAGGCGAGTGAGGGAGGAGCACCGATGGAGAACGGTGATGAGTTTGGAGAAGACATGAGCCGTGATAAGAGTTCTGCGGCCAGAACAAGACCTGTCTCAGTCGACCCAACTCAAGCAGCTTCTCAAACCGCCAGTGGTAACCCTGGACTCTCTTTGGTTGGCAATAGAAAACCTACACTTGGTATGTACCAACGTTATTTCACTAACACTTGGGCTTCCATTAAAAATTAATCAACTGAAACTCAGGTTCAGGTTCGAGGGAGTGAACAGGCAGATAGACAAAGGCGACCCGGTCGACATTGTATATCTGGACTTTCAGAAGGCATTCGACAAAATTCCGCATGAACAACTACTTCGGAAAATTGCGAGCCATTGAATCGAGGGTGAAATACTCATGTGGATTAAAAGCTGGCTGGAGCATAGGAAACAGAGAGTGGGGATAAATGGACAATACTCGGACTGGAAGAGTGTCACCAGTGGGGTGCCACAGGGCTCAGTGCTTGGACCCGTGCTTTTCAACATCTTTATAAATGATCTGGACATAGGTACGACGAACGAGGTGATTAAATTTGCAGACAATACGAAGTTATTCAGAGTAGTGAAGACCAGTGGCGTACCAAGGGGGGGGGACGGTCCGCCCAGGGTGCATGCCCCAAGGGGGTGCACAGCTGGCCACCCACCGGGGAATAAATATGCTGCCGCCGGGGAAAGGCTTCCACTGCCGTCATTGAGAACAAGCCGGCCGAGTTCTCCCTTCTTTTCTTCCCTGCAGGGCCGACCAACTCTCGCCGCCCGACATCAATTCTGCCTAGCTGGCCCGGAACGTCCTCTCCGACGTTAGAATTGACGTCAGGTGGCGAGAGTTGGTCGGCCCCGCAGGGAAGAGAAGCAGGGCGAACTCGGAGCCAGCCTGTTCCCGATGGCGGCAGTGGCAGCCTATTCCCCAGCGGCGGTCGCAGCATTTTCCCAATGGTGGTGGCATGGGGGAGGGGAGGGAGAAAGAAACGGGGGGGGGGGGGACGGACAGGGAGCCAGAAAGAAAGGGGACAGGGTGAAACAAAGAAAAAGAAAAATTGGGGCATGGAGAGAGAGAGAGAAAGAAAGAGGGCATGGAGAGAGAAAGAAAGAAGGGGGCAGGGTGAAACAAAGAAAGAAATGGGGCACGAAGAGAGAGAGAGAAAGACAGACATACAGAAAGAAAGGGGGCATGGAGAGAGAAAGAAAGAAGGGGGCAGGGTGAAATAAAGAAAAGGTTTGGGGAGGGAATGAGGCCTGGAGGAGAGGAAGCATACAGGAGGCTGAAAGAAGGGAAGAAATATTGGATGCACAGTCAGAAGAATAAAGTGCAACCAGAGATTGATGAAATTACCAAACAAAGGTAGGAAATTATTTTATTTTCAATTTAGTGATCAAAATGTGTCCATTTTGAGAATTTATATATGAGCGTTGAGCCTATGAGCGTTGAGAGCAGCGTGGGGCATTCAGCGCAGCTCCCTGCACTAAAAAACGCTATCGCGGTTTAGTAAAAAGGGAGGGGGTATATTTGTCTATAGTTGTTACTGAGGTGACATTGCATAAAGTCATCTGCCTTGACCTCTTTGAAAACCCGCGGAATATAAATGATAATTAAAATTTTCTCTACATACACTGTGCTTTGTGTTTTTAAAATTTTATTGTTGGTAGATCATTTTGACTTGACCACGAAGGTAAGGAGGAGGAGGGAGGGGAGCTGCTGAAAGACATCTAGTAATCCTTGCAGGCTTGACTATGCAGGGAATTATTTTTGTAAAATCATGTTTTGTTATGTGACTGGCATTATTTAGACTTTAATTTCTATGAATGAATAGAATGAAAATGATATAAAATTACTTGCTTGTTTTTATGTGCGTGCGCTGAAGGAAAGTGGAGAGAGAGTGGGCTGAGGACGCTGAAGGTAAATGGGGAAGAAAGAGTGGGGAGAAGACGCTGATTTATAAATTGACAATTGTACAGAATATTGTTTCTTTTTATACTTTATAATAAGTTCAATATACTTTATAATATACTTTATAATAAGTTCAATATAAAACAATTCAAGGCTTGTGTGGATGGAATCAGATGGTTTGCGGGGATGGGGACCGAGCTTACAGAGATTAGTCCAATAAAATTGTATTTTCTTATTTCTCATTATTTGTTTTATTTTTATTTGTTAATTTGTAAAGTGCTGATTGTTATGTATCAGTTTTTTCAAATTTACATCTACTGTCTTTATATTTTGCACAGTATTAGAGGACATGTATTACTGTTTTTGTGGTGTTGTAGTGTTACATTGTATGCAGAGTCTGGTTTCTTGGCGGTTCAGTTTAACTTTTGTCTACATATTTCTATTTTTAGTTTGTGATTATTCCATATTGGGCGAAGGTGTATCTGTCTGTGTGTATGAAAGGGACATGGCTTTCTGATAGCATCGACTGTACAGGATCAATTGACTGTGCAGGATCTAGCTTGTTTAGTTTTACAATGTATGAGTTGGTGTTCTAGTGCTCACTGCAATGTTTAAGATGCTGCCTTTTCCTAGATACACTATTGTTGTGCGATATGTGAATTGTTACTAAAAATCATATTTGTCAAAAAATGATGGGCCCCGGGTGTCACATATGCTAGGTATGCCACTGGTGAAGATGCAGGTAGACTGCAAAGATCTGCAACGTGACATAATCAGGCTTGAGGAATGGGCATCAACATGGCAGATGAGGTTCAACGTGGATAAGTGTAAAGTGATGCATGTAGGTAACAAAAATCTCATGCACGAATACAGGATGTCCGGGGCGGTACTTGGAGAGACCTCCCAGGAAAGGGACTTGGGAGTTCTGATTGACAAATCGATGAAGCCATCCACGCAATGAGCGGCGGCGGCGAAAAGGGCAAATAGAATGATAAAGAAGGGGATCATGAACAGATCGGAGAAGGTTATCATGTCACTGTACCGGGCTATGGTGCGCCCTCACCTGGAGTACTGCGTACAGCACTGGTCGCCTTACATGAAGAAGAACACGGTACTACTTGAAAGGGTCCAGAGAAGAGCGACTAAGATAGTTAAGGGGTTGGAGGAGCTGCCATACAGCGAAAGATTAGAGCAGTGTTTTTCAACCGCTGTTCCGCGGCACACTAGTGTGCCGCGAGATGTTGCCTGGTGTGCCGCAGGGCCGCCATCAGGGTAGTACTACCAGTCCTGCATTCAGGGGCCCGGAGCTGACAGGGGGCCCGAGGCAGGGGCGCCAGTAGCTCGCCAAGGCAAAGTGAGTCGATCACCCAGGACTCACTTTGTCTTGGCGATCTAATCTATCGAGCCGATAAGTCTTCTTCTCCCCGACGTCAATTCTGCAGTCGGAGAGGAAGTTCGGGCCAGCCAATCGCTGCCTGGCTGGGCGGAACTTCCTCTCCGATTGCAGAATTGACGTCAGGGAGAGCATGCGTCGGCGTCGGCTTTGGGGCCTGTTATCCATTGGTGGGTCCTGTTCCCCGATGGCAGCGGCAGTGGCAGTGGCTTGGGGAACGGCAAGGAGAAAGAAAGAAAGGGGGCAGGCAGGGAAACAGAAGGAAAGAAGAGAAACAGAAAAAAAGAAAGAAAGGTCAGGGAGAGAGGAAGAAAAAGATGGGGGAGGGAATGAGGTGTGGAGGAGAGAAAGCATACAGGCTGATAGAAGGGAAGAAAGATTGGATGCACAGTCAGAAGAAGAAAGTGCAACCAGAAATCACCAGACAAGGTAGGAAAAATGATTTTATTTTAAATTTAGCAAAGTGGAGGCAGTATTACCACAGTTTTCAAAGGAATTTGCCCAAATAACTTAATAGTTAACTGGGTAAATTCCCAGAGATGAAAACTTCCCTTCACTTACTATGCACAGTTCTGAATTTATATCTGCTGTCTATATTTTACAATATGGTCACCTTTTACTAAACCGCAATAGTGGTTTTTAGCGCAGGGGGCCTATGAGCATCAAGAGCAGCGCTGGGCATTCAGCGCAGCTCCCTGCGCTAAAAACTGCTATTGTGGTTTAATAAAAAGGATGGAGGGTATATTTGTCTATTTTTGTATGCTATAAAAACCAAATACAGAGAGAGACTGAGAGCTGTTGACGAAGAGCTACGTGTGTGTCTTTCTTCGATTCCAGCCAGAATATCAGCTTTGTGTTCAGCCAAACAGGCCCAGGTTTCGCACTGAATAAAGTATTTTATAATTTTTCACTATTCTGTTTACTTAATATTTCATAATAAAGTAATTATAAAATACTTTCTTTGTGTTTATTTGATTCCTATTCAAGAGAATTACTTTATATATAGTCAATATAGGCACAGAGTTAAATTTTTTAACATTTTCTAATGGTGGTGTGCCTCGTGATTTTTTTCATGAAACAAGTGTGCCTTTGCCCAAAAAAGGTTGAAAAACACTGGATTAGAGAAACAGGGCCTCTTCTCCCTCGAATAGAGGATATTGAGAGTGGACATGATCGAAACATTCAAGGTACTGAAAGGGATAGACTTAGTAGATAAGGACAGGTTGTTCACCCTCTCCAAGGTAGGGAGAATGAGAGGGCACTCTCTAAAGTTGAAAGAGGATAGATTCCGCACAAACATAAGAAAGTTCTTTTCACCCAGAGAGTGGTAGAAAACTGGAACGCTCTTCTGGAATCTGTCATAGGGGAAAACACCCTCCAGGGATTCAAGACAAAGTTAGACAAGTTCCTGCTGAACAAGGACGTAAGCTGATAGGGCTAGTCTCAGGTAAGGCACTAGTCTTTGACCAGAGGGCCACCGCATGAGTGGGCAAGATGGACCACTGGTCTGACCCAGCAGCGGCAATTCTTATGTTCTTAAAATAGGGGTGATTGAACAACTATTTCTGAGGTCAAAACCTTTAATAAACAAGTTACAGATAAAACTTTTTATGTACGGAAAATTGAAAATCTTGAAAATCAAACTAGGAGCCTGAATTTTCCTATACTTAAATTTATGACCTCGAGAGAGATCTTTAAAAACTTTTTATCTCCACCTTGAAAATTCCTAAAACGAACCATTTTGGAAAAGAAAGAAGAGGAAGAACAAGCACAGTTAGGAATCTCGGAGGTACTGGAATCTTCTGAAATTGAAATTCTGAGTCAAGCTACTTTGATAGTATCCTTCGTCTTCCTTCAAGATAAGGACATGATTTTGGAAACTATATTTTAATTTAAAGCAGATTTTCTATTTGGGTGAAAGAGTCTTCACTTCTTCCTCCAAATCCACGGTTTCAGTATCTGCGGATTCGGTTATTCGCGATTTTGTTTTTATAAAAAAACTATTTTCAATTTTTGGCTATTTTTAAGCCGTCCAAGCCTCCCTGGAACCTTACCTGGTGGTCTAGCGGTGAAGCGGGGTAGGAGCCGTCATCAGAATGGCTGCCATGAGTTCCCATTGTAATCTCGACCACCAGGTAAGGTTCCGGGGACGCAGGAGGGAGGCGGGGGTGGGTCAGAGCTGGCCGAGAAGTTATTCACAATTTTTCACACTTTATGGTCCGGCTCTACACCTAACCCCTGCGAATACCGAGGGAAAAGTGTATATTTTTCCGGATGTTTCAAGATGGACTCAAATCCAAAGGAAGGAATTTCTACAATATAGATCTAAAGTTCTTTGTTAGGGAGCCTCCTTTCAGTTGAAATTTCCCTGTAAATGTCTTATTAACTACCAACAAAATAAGTATATTTTTTCGACCCAGAACAGTTGCGCTTTTTCTTAGAAGGAAAAGGGATTTCTGATGCCACTTAGGAAAGTGCAGGATAACTCATGTCTATTAATAATTAGCCAATGTTAACTGCTCTATTCTTTATTATTATTTGTATCTACCCTTTTTCCTGGAAGGGATTCCTATTTTCTTACTTTGTTCTCCTAATTGTGGACTATATATTAAGCCAGAATTTTTCTTTGTTTCATTTCAATGGAAAATCGATTGTCTTTGTTTCTAATTTTCTTTTCAACGTTAATTCTTTGTGTGTAATTAATTGATAGTAATAATAATAATTTAAAAAAGCAGCAAACAGGTCAAGAAGGATGAGGATTGCGTAGAGGCCCTTAAATCTGTCCAGGAACAGATCACTGCAGACTTTGATAAGGGCAGTCTCTTTGGAGTGTAGGGGGTGAAAGTCAGATTGTAGAGGATCAAGAGTTGGTTGGGATGAAAGAAGTCAAGGCTGCGACGGAGGACAGCATGCTCGAGTAGCTTGGATAGGAATGGAAGAAGGGAGACAGGGTGATAGTTGGAGGGGCAGATGGTGGTCCAGCGAGGGATTTTTGAGAAGTTATATTCTAGGGTGGCATTAATGAAGATACCACTTCCCCAGGACAGACGGTCATAAGCTGAGGTTGCAGGGTTGGAGACTGAGCAAGTCAGGAAATCCTTTTTCACAGAAAGGGGTGGGGTGGATGCCTGGGATGCCCTCCTAAGGAACAGAAGATTTGACTGTGATAAACACAAAGGAACACTACATAGAAAAAGAATGCAATCCAATTAAAGGAAACCCTAAAGGACCTCATAACTAGTGTGAGCTTTGATGACAGCTTCAGAGGTTAGAAGACCAACGCCAGGACTGGATCAAGGCTGGAGTAGGCTTCAATGGCATCTCCAGTAGTCAGGAAGAAGGACTGGTACCGGGCAAATTCCTATGGCCTGTGCTCCAATATTGGCAGGGTCAGACGGAGATTAACCCCCTGTTTTACGAAGCCATGCTAGTGGCTGCCGCGCGGCAATGGCCCCGAAGCCCTTTAAATCTCTATGGGCTTCGTAAAACAGGCCCTAAGTATAATAGTGTGCAATCATGAAGAAGTGGAACCTGCACAGAGTGCCACATTCAATTCTGGCCACCTTGTTATTAAATACACTAACTCAGTGGTGTAACAGAGACAAGACTATAACTTATTATGGGATATCAGAATGACCTTTCAAGTATTTTAACTTATCAGGTCTGTCAATTCCTCATTCATCCCTTTCTGTCTTATTTTGTCATTAAATATAGGTGATAAAAATACTTTAAATAGCTTATTTCATGCTTCAAGCACATTTCTCCAGCATCTAGAAAGCGCTCCCCATTGCCAACGAGTTTCGCCACTCTTTATCAAGGCTGGGGATATTGAATAGGTTTACATCGCTGTCTACTATGCCGATGGCCCGCAGACAGGATGGGTCAGGCAGGTTGTTATTTGCTGCCATTTACTATGTCACTCTGTCGTCACCCTTCATTATCTTTTCATTGAAGGGAAGAATTTAGATTGGAATAAGATGCCTTCAGATCTCTCTGCTGTGGCAGTTTTCTTTATGATATTATCTCTAGCACAAGTTTAACAGAACGTGAAGGTACAGTGTGCTAAGAAGCCTTGACGGCAGTGATGTAGGACATAAGAATAGCCTTACTGGATCAGACCAATGGTCCATCCAGCCCAGCATCAAGCTTTTCGAGTTCTAAAATTTGATATACTCACCTATTACAAAATTTCTAGGCAAAATACAAAAATAATTATTTTTTACAATATTAAAAGTACATAGACATAATGCCAAACTAACTAGACATATTGGAACCTGGAGGCCAATCCAAGTCACAAGTACCTGGCAAAACCCCAAATAGCAGCAGCATTCCATGCTCCCCTCAACAGCAGATTATGGACTTTTCCTCCAGGAACTTGTCCAAACCTTATTTTTAAAACCAGCTACATTACATAGAAACATAGAAGATGATGGCAGAAAAGGGCTACAGCCCATCAAGTCTGCCCACTCTGCTTACCTGTCTATGCCCTAATGACCCAATTTCCTTATCTTGACCCTCGTAGGGATCCCACATGGGTATCCCATTTATTCTTAAAGTCTGGCACGCTGTCTGCCTCGATCACCTGCATTGGAAGCTTGTTCCAATGATCAACCACTCTCTCTGTGAAGAAATACTTTCTGGTGTCGCCATGAAATTTTCCACCCCTGAGTTTGAGCGGGTGCCCTCTTGTGGCCGAGGGTCCCTTGAGAAAGAAAATATCATCTTCCACTTCGACACGTCCCGTGAGGTACTTAAATGTTTCGATCATGTCTCCCCTCTCCCTACGTTCCTCAAGAGTGTAGAGCTGCAATTTGTTCAGTCTCTCTTCGTACGAGAGACCCTTGAGCCCCGAGATCATCCTGGTGGCCGTCCGTTGAACCGATTCAATTCTGCGCACATCTTTACTGTAATGTGGCCTCCAGAATTGCACACAGTACTCCAGATGAGGTCTCACCATGGCCCTGTACAACGGCATTATGACTTCAGGCTTTCGGCTGACGAAACTTATATTGATACAACCCAATATCTGCCTTGCCTTAGATGAAGCCTTCTCCACTTGATTGGCAGTTTTCATGTCTGCACTGATGATTACTCCTAAATCTCGTTCTGCTGAAGTCCTAGTTAAAGTTTCTCCGTTCAAGAAGTACGTCCTGCATGGGTTTCCGCTTCCGAGGTGCATGACCTTACATTTCTTAGCATTGAAGCCTAGCTGCCAGGTTGAGGACCAACTTTCCAACGTAAGCAGGTCCTGCGCCATATAATTCTGTAAACTGCATTCACTTACTATATTACATAGTTTGGCGTCATCGGCGAATAGTGTTATTTTACCTTGAAGCCCTTGAGTCAGATCCCCTATGAATATGTTGAAAAGGAGTGGACCCAGGACCGAGCCCTGCGGCACTCCACTGGTCACCTCCGATGTTTTAGAGAGGGTACCATTAACCACCACCCTCTGAAGTCTGCCACTCAGCCAATCATTGACCCATGCAGTTAGTGTCTCTCCTAACCCCATCGATTCTATCTTGCTTAGCAGCCTGCGGTGTGGGACACTGTCAAAAGCTTTACTGAAGTCCAGGTACACGACATCCAAAGACTCTCCCAAGTCTATATTTCTTGTTACCCAGTCAAAGAAGCTGATGAGATTGGATTGGCAGGACCTACCCTTGGTGAATCCATGCTGACTGGGATCCCGAAGATTCCCTTCATTCAAGATCGTGTCCAATTTGCTTTTAATTAGTGTTTCCATGAGTTTGCACACTATTGATGTGAGACTCACCGGTCTATAATTCGCAGCCTCTGCCCTGCAACCCTTTTTATGCAGAGGAATGACATTAGCTAATTTCCAGTCCAGGGGAACTTTCCCCTTACTTAGGGAGAGATTGAATAGCTCAGCCAACGGTTTCACCAGGACATCGCTCAATTCTCTGAGCACTCTTGGGTGCAAATTGTCTGGTCCCATGGCTTTGTTCACCTTGAGTCTTGCCAGTTCACTGTAAACTTCACCTGGTGTGAACTCAAAATTCTGAAACGGGTCTTCTGTGCTTTGTGTTGCCTTCAACTGCGGACCGTGTCCCGGTGCCTCACAGGTGAAGACTGAGCAGAAGTATTCATTCAGTAGTTCGGCTTTATCGGAATCTGCTTCCACGTAACTTCCGTCTAGTCTTCTAAGGCGTACTATCCCGCCTGTGTTCCTTTTTCTGTCACTAATATACCTGAAGAAGGATTTGTCCCCCTTTTTAATGTTTTTTGCCAGAATTTCTTCCACTCGAAGTTTTGCCTCCCTAACTGCCATTTTGACCGCTGTAGACCTGGTCCTATATTCTACTTTTGCCTCTCTTTTCTCCGTGCGCTTGTAGGAGAGAAACGCTTTTTTCTTCTCCTTAATGAGGTGCGAGATCTCCGCAGTGAACCATTGGGGTTTATTGTTTCTTTGTCGTTTATTTACTGATTTTATGAAGCGGCTAGTTGCTTCATGTATGGTTGATTTCAGTGTTAACCACTTAGCTTCTACATCATCGGTCTCCGCTTGGTCCTGCAGCGTCTGATGGACGAAATCTCCCATGCGTGCAAAGTCTGTGCCCCGGAAATTGAGTACCTTTGTTTTCGTGTTTGATCTAGGGAAGCCTTTCCTAAGGTTGAACCATACTATGTTGTGGTCGCTGGAGGCTAGCGTATCTCCTACTGAGACCTCTGAGACGCTTTCCTCGTTGGTGAGTACCAGGTCGAGGATTGCCTGGGCCCTAGTGGGCTCCGTTACCATTTGTTTGAGACGTGCTCCCTTTATGGAGGTTAAGAGCCTCCTGCTACCGCTGGTTGTCGCTGAAAATGAGTTCCAGTCTGCATCAGGCATATTGAAGTCCCCTAGCAGTACAGCTTCTCCTCGTAGAGTGATATTCTCTATGTCTTCAATTAATTCTGCGTCCATGTCTTCCAGTTGTCTTGGGGGTCTGTATACCACACCTAGATACAGGCATTTTTCTCTGCCTCTTGCCAGGTTTACCCAGAGGGACTCCCCGGTGTACTTGACATCTGTGATCCTGGTGGTTTTGATGTCCTCTTTAATGTATAGAGCTACCCCCCTCCTAACCTGCCCTCTCTGTCCTGACGAAGTAGATTGTAGCCCGGTATAGCCATATCCCACCCATGTGAGTCCGTTCTTACCACATCCTCTAGCCCTAGGCGGTGTCTTGGTGAGGGCGCAGGCACCCGGCCTCCTATTCGCGCCACTTCCCTTCCCCCATACCTCTGTAACATTCCTGGTGCAATCAGGACCCCCCCAACCTGTTGGCACACCTGTTGGCTCTTTCTCTGATGTCACTTCCTGGACCCATGCCTAGGACGTAACAGCAGCTTGGGGGTTGCTGCTCATGCCAGGAACGTTATGGGGGAAGGGAAGCAGGGCACACGTGGCAGGAATGGGTTAGGAGAAGGAACGTGTGGAGGTGCTACACCACTGCTTGACGGGTCTCCTCCCTTTTACTGCTAACACTGCCTTCGAGGCTTCTCGTTGTGCAATGTTCAAGGTCCAGTGCATAGCTTTACTGGTCAGCATTACCCTCCCCCCTCCACTCATTGTCCCATCAAGTAAACTTGAAAAGGCAGACATGTCCCCAAACGCTCACACATCCAGCCCTAGTTGATTCTAATTAGTATAATATTGGGGGTGTGGAGGGAGGAATACACATTAACTTGTGAGCCTCTGATAGAACTAAGGCTAAAAATGATAAATTCTGGAAAATGCTAAAGTTGTAATGGTGCTGATGGCCTAGTTGATTGAAGCAGAAGTTCAAAGAAAAAAACAGCCACATCTGTCTAGAGAGATCAAAGGGCTAGATTCACTAAGCAAACTGATCGTGTACCGATCGATTTGCGACCCGTTTCCCCTCCAACCCGATTCACTAACCTCTCCTCCGATCCAATCCCGATCTGTGCATGCAAATGAGGGGAATCGGCATGCAAAGCAGGAAAGACGCGATTCACTAAACTTATCGACTGGCTGGAAAATCAAAAAACTAGCGATTGGTGAGGACCAGTCGCTTATGCTAAAACCCCCAATTCTCCTGCTCTGTCCACCCTGCTCTCAGCCCCAATTCTCTGCTCCCAGCCCCGATCTCCTGCCTGCCCCAATTTCCTGCTCTCAGCCCCACATCTCTCCTGCCGCCCCGACTCTCCTGCCCTTCCCCCGCAGTGCAAGCCCGTGGTTTTAACTGGGTTAAAACCACGGGCTTGCAAAAAAAAAAAAAAAAAGTTTCTTACTGAGAGCATGCGCAGACCATATACAGGCAAGGAAGATGGTCTGCACATGCTCAAGGATCGCTCTCTAGCAATCCGTGCGGTCGGTGGGTGGGGGGGGGCGTGCCAACGACCGCCCCCATTTGCATGCAGGCCTTTAGTGAATTTGTCGGCCTACATGCAATCGGGAACGGATCGGACACGGAAAGGGGGTTAGAGAATCTAGGCCAAAGTTTTAACGAAATCCTTACTAGGCTAAACAGGGTTTCAACATTCTCAGCAAATACCACACTATGCATCATATTTGATAGCTGAATTTTAAGCCCCCAAAAAGGATGTGGTCAAAGAATACCCTCTATGTTCCTTTTCAAGCAACAAGGAAAGCTAATTTAGCTTAAAAAACAACAACAAAAAACAGCACACGACAGACAAATATAAGCCAGTGATCTTGAAATCTCACCCCTTTCCCCCACCTAACCCCCTTGAGGTAAATTCCCACTGGCTGGAGAGAAGTTTGATTCAAGTCATCCTTCTGTTTCTAATTCATTCAATATAGTACCTTCTCCTGGTAACCTCGCTGGCTCATCAGCTCTTCCTCCTGTTTCAAGAAGTCTTCAAACTGCTCCTCTGCCAGCTTTTCCTCTCTTGCGTCCTCTTTCTTCCGAAGGAGATCTTCTTGTTCTTTGAGGCGCTGCTCAGTTATCTGAGATTTAAAGCACCAAGTTAACTTAACCAGCCTATAACAACAGTTTAGTTTAAGTTGAGGCAAACAGCAAAAGTTCCTCTCCCTTCATAAGCACAAATCTTGTACTTATCAATTGTCATTGTTCTTTGGATAGCTTTCATTTAGAGCTGGAAAGGACAGATTTGAAAATTAACTTGTTTCTATAGTTTTGTGGGATGAAATTTTAAATTCTAAGTCTTATAAATGTTGGCACTGTAATCTGGAAGCAGGGACTCTTGATCATTTAATATTTTTTTTTCCCTGCATCGTGGCCTTTTGGAAATCAATTTGGTCCCAAATTAATTGTTTATTAGAAAACCATGTTGCCCTTTCGTATGACACAATTTTGTTTGGAACATCTATGAGATTAAAGAGTCAAATTTCGTCAAATAATAATAAACTATTATTTTTTTAAATTTTTTTTTGAAGTTACAGGGAAATACTTTTTTTTTTTTAAATATCTTTATTCCTTTTTACATTATACAAACAAGTGTACAATAAATCAAGTCATACTATACATTCTTCACTTGAAACTTTACAATCATCTTATACCATAAATTACCTCCCCTCCCTCCCTTTCAAAATATTTTTGTAACTACTCATCCTAATGTCATAAAACCCATCCATCCACCTTCCCACCCAATACATACTAAATGGGGATAAATTCAATTATTTATTATAGTAATCAATTAATGGTCCCCACACATCTTTAAATTTCTTATAATATCCTCTCTTAATCGCCAATGTTTTTTCCATTTCATACACATGACACACCGAACTCCACCAGAAACAGTAATTCAACCCCCTGTAGTCTTTCCAATTGTATGTTATTTGTTGGATGGCAACTCCTGTTAAAATCATTAACAGCTTATTATTATTCGAGGAGATTTGACTTTTGGCCCTCATAGACATCCCAAACAAAACTGTGTCATATGACAGGGCCACATGATTCTCTAACATACAATTTATTTGTCCCCAGATCAATTTCCAAAAATTTGATTCTCTAACATACAATTTATTTGTCCCCAGATCAATTTCCAAAAATTATTAATAAGAGGACAATAAAATAATAAATGATCTAGGGTTCCAGCCTCAAGATGACAATACCAACATCTATTAGACTTAGAGCAATCCAAATAATAAACTATTATTAATAATGACAGGAGTTGCCATTCAGCATATCACCAATAATTGGAAAGATTACACAAGACTAAATTATACATTCTGGTGGAATTCGCTCTGCCATATATATAAAATGGAAAGAATATTTGCCATACAAAAAGGGAATTATAATAATTACAAAAAGATTTGGGGGCCATTGACAACATATTGTAAGGATTAGACACTTTTTTTTGGCACAAATAAATAGGATATATTGATGGAAAAGGGGGGTTTATAATTATATTATTGATTTTGCTGTATCTTTGAATATATGATTTGTATAATATGCTTGAATTATGTCTTTGGAAAGGGAGGGTGGGGGAAGGGCTTAAATTTATCTATTTGTGATGATAATAGGAAAGATTTTCAAGTGTTCTAAATGAATTAATTGTTATATTATTGTACACTTGTTGTGAGATGTAAAAATGAATAAAGATTTGGGGCAAAAGAAAAAAAATTATTTCTGTTTTTCTGTGCCCCCCCCCCTCCATCCTGGACAGCGTTCCTGCACAGCCTTGGCCTTAAGGAGGACAGGGCTAGGCCTCAGTGCTACTCTTTGCACACCCCAGAGCTCCTCTATGGTGTACGCATGTGAGGTCTATTGGTCTCTTCTGATAACAGGCTCTATCCCAGTCCCAAAGGCAGCCCGTGTTTCTGGTTTTAAGGCTCCGTAAGAAGTCATCATTCAATTCCTATTCCCATTTACTGGGAACACTTATCTAGTACTGCACATGATTCTGCAGCCTGCTCACGATCATAACCAAACAGCCCATGCTACTTCCAAGCAGTGGCTAAAGCTACAGCCTCAGCACCCTGAGGTGGTGGGTTCAAACTCATATTGCTCCTTGTGACCTTGGGGCAAGTCACTTAATCTCCCCCATTGCCCCAGGTACATTTTGTGAGCCCACCGGGACAGGCAGGAAAAATGTTTGCGTACCTGAATAAATTCATGTACACTTCTCCCTCGGTATTCGCGGGGGTTAGGTGCCGAGCCGGACCGCGAAGTGTGAAAAATCGCGAATAACTTCTCGGCCGGCTCTGACCCACCCCCGCCTCCCTCCAGCGTCCCCGGAACCTTACCTGGTGGTCTAGCGGTGAAGTGGGGCAGGAGCGATCTTCCTATGCTCCTGCCCCGTGCAGAGCCGTCATCAGAATGGTTGCCGTCTCGAGACTACAACGGGAACTCACGGCAGCCATTCTGATGACGGCTCTGCACGGGGCAGGAGCATAGGAAGATCGCTCCTGCCCCGCTTCACCGCTAGACCACCAGGTAAGGTTCGGGGGAGGCTTGGCGGCTTAAAAATAGCCAAAAAATGAAAATAGTTTTATTGCAAAAAAAAATTGTGAATAATCGAATCCGCAGATGCTGAAACCGCGGATTCAGAGGGAGCAGTGTAAACCATTCTAAACTCCCCTGGGAGAACGGTATAGAAAACGGAATGAATAAATACATAAAATAAATGAAGTGTGAAAGTGGCCTATAGCACAAGTGTGCCTTCACACACACTATAAATCTGCTGCAATGTTCATGTAGCTTCTTGACTGGTTACACTACAAGACCATAATGGCTTAAGATAGCACCTAAGGTGACATTTACAGGGGAGAGTGGAATTTATTTAACGAATTTTTATGCTGCCTTCAGAAAGCATCAAAGCAACTTACATAATAATAATTATTATTATTTTAGTCTTATATACCGCCAAAGCCATATAAGTTTGAGGCGGTTTACAGCAAGAGGCGCTGGACAATCAGCGAAGAGGTTATAATCAAAGTCAGCAATACAATCTTACATCCTATATAATAAAGAGCTAGCCGTGCATGCGCACTCCTATTTGTGTGTTCTGTGCGGTGTAGGTCTGTGGCCGCAGGAGTGCGCATGCGCGAGTCCCCAGCCTTGGCCGCGGCTTGAGGCGTATGCGCCAGTTACCTGCATCGGGCCACAGGAGCGGCTCTGGCAGCGGATGGCGGGAGGAGGGCTCATGGTCCTGCCGCCGCTGCCGCTCCTGTTCACAGCGGCCTGCACGTCTCCGACTCACCCCCTCACGCAACAACCGCTACCGCTCCTGTTCTTCCCCTCCTTCCAGTCACCGCTGCCATTCCTATTTAAAACGGCCTGCTGAGGTTCGCGGCCGGCTGTAGCGAACCTCGCAGGCCGCTGTTCCACGTGGTAGCACGTTCCCTCTGACGCGATCGCGTCAGAGGGAACATGCTACTGAGGTGAACAGCGGCCTGCGAGATTCGCTACAGCCGGCCGCGAACCTCAGCAGGCCGTTTTAAATAGGAATGGCAGCGGTGACTGGAAGGAGGGGAAGAACGGGAGGAGAAGAGGAAAAAGACTGAAGGGTGTCGTGCCAGTGCTGCAGGTACAGGGGGATGCTTTTGTTGGAGAGGTGTGCTGGGGGGTAGACAGCTTTGCTTGGGGGGGGAGGGGGAAGACACAAGGGGGTCAGGGAGAGGGAAAGGGGGCTGCTTTGGGGGAAGGGGTATACTGGAAGCAGACAGCTTAGCTCTGGGGGGGGGGCGGGGGAATGACACAAGGACACAGAAACAAAGAATGACACACAGGGGACCACTGAGACAGACAGAAAGGAAGACATTCAGGCAGCGTCCAAGGAGAGACAGCCATTGTCCAAGGAGAGAAAAACAAATAAACATAGACAGACAGACAGCGGCCAAGGGGAGAGAGAGAAAGAAAGAAAGACAGACACACACATCTATTCTAGCACCCGTTAATGTAACGGGCTTAAAGACTAGTAATAAAGAATATGAAAGCTAAAAGGTTCATAGGGTTACAGGATTGAATAAGAAGTGGTGAGTAGATTCTTAGTTAACAAATCGATTGAACAGACTTGTTTTTAATAGGCTACATTCAGCATATTACCAATAATTGGAAAAACTACTCTAATCTAAATTATACATTTTGGTGGAACTCGTTATGCCATATTTATAAGATGGAAAGAGTTATTGCTACGCAGAAAGGGACTTACAATAAGTTTATAAAGATCTGGGAGCCAATGGAAAAATACTGTAATGAGTAGACATCATTTTTTATGGGAGAATATATTTACACATTGGGGGGTGGGGGGGTGGTATATTTTTTGTTGAGATTTTATTTTAATTACTTTAATAAGGGTGGGTGGGAGGGGTTTTATATTATTTGTTCTAGTTGATTTGGTTAAGATTGTCAAGTGTTATATTGAAGTTATAATTGATGTATTTCTGTACACTTGTTCTAAGTTTTAAAATGAATAAAGAATTTACACAAAAAAAAAAAAATAGGCTACATAGGCTAAAACCTCTTATTAAAAACTGGTTTGTACTAAAAACTCATGTTACCCTTGCTAAAATAACATCTGTGGTAGCCCAGCAGTTCATTCCTATCAGTCAAACAGCCACATTTTCAGACATCTCTTCTGCATTTCACTATCCACAGCCTCTGAAGAGAGACTTAGGGCTCCTTTTATCAAGCCACGCTAGTGGGTTTAACGCGCATAATAGCGCACGCTTGCCGCTACCGCCTCCTCTTGAGCAGGCGGTAGTTTTTGGCCAGCGCGGGGGTTAGCGCGTGATGAAAAGTCACGCGCGTTAACCCCGCTAGCACGGCTTGATAAAAGGAGCCCTTACTTTGCTTGAGTGATCCCTCACCACTGGAAGTTTTAATGCCGTCTCCACCTGAGACTGAAGCATACGAGCCAGATAACAGAATTTTAAATTATCCCACAAAAAAGCAGAGCTAATTATTTGGCGGTGCTTTACTCTTTCCAAAACACCTGGGAGCTGATATTCAGACCGCAGGAGTGAGCCGGGCTGACTCCTGCGCTCTGCGCTGAGCCTGGATATTCAATGCTAGGTTGTTTCCAATGACTGATGTTGAATAGCATTTTTATTTTGGGCTGCTATAAACTTGATTGGCTAAGTTGATATTCAGCGCTAGCCGGATAAGTTTATAGCGGCGATAGACCAGCCATTTATGCAGCCGATTTCACAGCTATATTTAGACAGCTAGCACTTTAAATTTTGTGAATAGCCAGATATCTACCATTAACACTTAGCCTGATTTAGGGTTACCAGGTGGCGCCAGAAAAAGGAGGACAGATTGAGACATCTGGGTTTTACCGCCATTGAAAGCAATAGAAGTAAAACCTGGAAGTCTCAATCTGTCATTTTTCTGGAGCCATATGAGTGAAATGAGACGGTGGCCTTATTAGTCCACTCTTCAAGGTAATTTGTAGAAATAAAACAAAAACATAAAGGGGAAAAAAAAAATACCATTTTTATTGGACTAACTTAATTTAGTTTAATGAATAGCTTTCTGACCTGAGAAAGAAGGGGCTACCTTTGAAAACTGATCATAAACTATATTAAACCCCCTTAGGCTTTTTTATTGCTGGCTGTGGCAATATTAGCTCCGAAGCTCATAGGAATTCTATGCGCATCAGAGCTAATACTGATGTGGCCGGCGATAAAAAAGCTTAATGTGGTTTTGTAAAGGAGCCCTAAGCTAGTCCGATTAAGAAAAGGTATTATTTTTTTTCCTTTGTTTTTCCTTTTATTTTTACATATTATCTTGGATTAACTGAATTGAGTAATGGAAAAATCTAGATTGTGACCAAATAACAAAATTCAAAAATAACAATAAATAGGAACACTTATATTATATAATGTGTATTTTTAAACAAGGGAAAAAAGACCTCAAAATACCCCTAGAATGTGATCAATAAGTCACAAGTTTTTCGGGGTGGGCATCATCACTGGTCAAAAACCCTTGAATTTTTGATTACTAATTTTTAAATATAATTTTTTATTTGCTTTTGTGATTGTTTTTTCACACGATATTCATCTTGTTTAAATGTGAAATACTGATGAAGCACTTATCTCAATAACCCGATGGAGGCCCAGCCCGTTTCGCATTCATGAAACTACTGCTCATCCTGCCGACATGAATGAGTTTTGAGCAACATTGAATATTATACTGGCACATTCATAAGCTTTATCGTTACCCTTGAAGAAGCCCATCAGTGCGAAATGGGCTGGGCCTCCGTCGGGTTATTGAGATAAGTGCTTCGTCAGTATTTCACATTTAAACAAGATGAATATCATGTGAAAAAAACAATCACAAAAGCAAATAAAAAATTATATTTAAAAATTAGTAATCAAAAATTCAAGGGTTTTTAACCAGTGATGATACCCACCCCGAAAAAGTTGTGACTTATTGATCACATTCTAGGGGTATTTTGAGGTCTTTTTTCCCTTGTTTAAAAATACACATTATATAATATAAGTGTTCCTATTTATTGTTATTTTTACATATTATCTTGGAGCCATATGGTATCCCTAGCCCTATTTAACTGGTCAGGATCCGATCCTGGCTGGTTAAATAGTGCTAATATCGGGTGGCTGACTTTTAATGTAATCAAATAAACACTTTATAAGAGTCATCTGCAGAAATTGGCAACCCATAGTTTACTTACAGATTCCTTGTTGGTAGAATAATACTGATCTGAAATCCAAGCGACCTGCTTTGCTAGGATTTCAGATCAGATCCCATGGTGTGAATGCTAAGCCTGCCTTGTGCAAAACGAGGACGAGCAAAACTTAAACCCTCCAAGACGGTTCTTGGTGAATTGATGCAGTTAGGAACTAGCCCCATATCCAACATAATCACCTGCTCCAAACCTGGTTAAGAGAGAATTCAAAGCACTACCACATCTCATATGAAATGAGTTTGTTGAACCCAAATTCTAAGTGGAAATATAATTCTCTAAGACAGTTAATTTTATTGAAGAATGTATTTTAAGCGTTTCTAAAATCAGGTTTGTTGCACTGAGATTCCTTAAAACCGTACTTGCGTTTCCAGCTCCTGTTTACGAGCAGTTTTCAGTTCTTCCTGTTCTGTTCTCTCTCGAGCTGTCAGTAGTTTTTCTTCTTCAAGATTTTTAATCAGCTGTTCCCGCTGTTTCAGAGACTGCTTCTGGGCAAGCTGATTTAATTCAATCTTCTCCTGAATCTGCGACTGTCGGCCTGTAAGCACCTGCTCAAATATCAAGTAAGATGCGCTTCATTTAGAAAGAATACACCAACTCTTACGATGACCGATGTCACCTAACAAATGGTTCAACAAATCTCAATTAATCATTTCAATACCGTAAATTAAAAGTCACAATCACATACACACTCAAGCATTGAAAATATCTCTAATTATTTCTTCAGTATTATATTTACTTATATGGAATTTGGTATTATGTTTACTTATATTTGGGAGTACCAAAGAAAATATATATATATATTTTTTTAATTTTATTTATTCATTTTTGAATTCTTACAACAAGTGAATTAAACATATTATAATCAATTATCATATGACACTTGTATTTACAAACAAATCTTCTTATAATATAAAATAAATCCCCCCCCTTTTGTCAAATTCCTATTTCCATATGATATACATTCCCCATCCCACCCCTATATATCTACTACCAATGTGCTAAGATATCTGATCATTAGAATAATTAGTCAATGGTTCCAAAATTTTTTTGAAATTATGAAGATTCCCTTGTTGTAACGCTAACACCTTTTCCATTTTATATATATGACAAACTGAGTTCCACCAAAATGTATAATTTAATTTAGTATAATCCTTCCAATTTTGAGTAATTTGTTGCATGGCGACCCCTGTTAATATTAATAATAACTTGTTATTATTTGCAGAAATCGGACTCTGAGTTCTCATTGCTGTACCAAATAGCACAGTTACTTACCGTAACAGGTGTTATCCAGGGACAGCAGGCAGATATTCTTGACTGATGGGTGACGGCACCGACGGAGCCCCGGTACGGACACTTTTAGAGTGATTGCACTCTAAGAACTTGGAAAGTTCTGGTAGGCCGCACCGCGCACGCGCGAGTGCCTTCCCGCCCGACAGAGGCGCGCGGTCCCCAGTTATGATAAGCCAGCTAAGAAGCCAACCCGGGGAGGTGGGTGGGACGCAAGAATATCTGCCTGCTGTCCCTGGATAACACCTGTTACGGTAAGTAACTGTGCTTTATCCCAGGACAAGCAGGCAGCTATTCTTGACTGATGGGTGACCTCCAAGCTAACAAAAAGAGGGATGGAGGGAAGGTTGGCCATTAGGAAAACAAATTTTGCAAAACAGATTGGCCGAAGTGTCCATCCCGTCTGGAAAATGCGTCCAGACAATAATGAGATGTAAAAGTATGAACTGAGGACCAAGTGGCAGCCTTGCAGATTTCCTCAATGGGCGTGGACCGGAGGAAAGCTACAGACGCTGCCATAGCTCGGACTTTATGGGCTGTTACAGAACCTTCCAGTGTCAGTCCGGTCTGAGCATAACAGAATGAAATGCACGCTGCCAGCCAATTAGACAACGTACGTTTAGAAACAGGACGTCCTAATTTATTCGGATCAAAAGACAGAAATAGCTGAGGAGCTGATCTGTGGGGTTTTGTACGCTCAAGATAGTAAGCAAGAGCTCTCTTACAGTCCAAAGTATGCAGAGCCTGTTCTCCAGAATGAGAGTGAGGTTTCGGAAAGAAGACAGGCAGAACAATGGATTGGTTGAGATGAAATTCAGAGACAACCTTAGGGAGAAACTTTGGATGAGTACGCAGAACCACCTTGTCATGATGAAAGACCGTAAAAGGTGGATCTGCAACTAGTGCATGTAGCTCACTGACCCTCCTGGCAGAGGTAAGGGCGATGAGGAAAAGTACCTTCCAAGTGAGAAACTTGAATGTGGTAGTAGCCAAAGGTTCAAATGGAGGCTTCATTAAGACGGAAAGAACCACATTAAGATCCCAGATAACAGGAGGGGCTTTAAGGGGTGGTTTAACATTGAAAAGACCCCGCATGAACCTGGACACCAGGGGATGAGCTGAGAGGAGCTTTCCATGGACTGGCTCATGAAACGCCGCAATCGCACTTAAGTGGACTTTGACTGAAGAAGACTTAAGGCCAGAGTCAGACAAAAAAAGCAAATAATCCAACAATGTCTCCACTGCCAGGGAAGTGGGATTATGTTGATGGAGGAAACACCAGGAAGAAAAACGTGTCCACTTCTGATGGTAACATTGCAGAGTGGCAGGTTTCCTGGAGGCATCTAAAATGGAACGAACAGGCTGAGATAAAAGTGTATTATGAGAAGTCAGCCCGAGAGATACCAAGCTGTCAGGTGCAGAGACTGGAGGTTGGGATGTAGAAGGGTCTCCTGCTGTTGTGTAAGCAGAGAAGGAAATAGTGGAAGCAGAAAAGGTTCCCTGGAACTGAGTTGAAGTAGAAGGGAGAACCAATGTTGCCTGGGCCACCTCGGAGTAATCAGAATCATGGTGGCTCGTTCCCTCTTGAGCTTGAACAAGGTTCTCAACATGAGAGGCAGAGGAGGGAAAGCATACAGAAACAGATTGGACCAGTCGAGGAGAAATGCATCCGCTGCCAGACGGTGAGGAGTGTAAAGTCTGGAGCAGAAGAGGGGCAGCTGGTGATTGTGAGGGGCTGCAAAGAGGTCTATCTGCGGAGTGCCCCACTGAGTGAAGATGGATTGCAGAGTGAGAGGATCGAGTGTCCACTCGTGAGGCTGGAGAACTCTGCTGAGCTTGTCCGCCAAGCAATTCTTTTCTCCCTGAATGTAGATAGCTTTCAGGAATAGATGGTGATTGATGGCCCAAGACCAGATCTTCTGAGCTTCCTGGCACAAGAGGCGAGAGCCCGTCCCACCCTGCTTGTTGATGTAGTACATCGCAACCTGATTGTCTGTGCACAGCAAAAGAACTTGAGGAAAGAGGAGATGTTGGAAGGCCTTGAGGGCATAAAACATCGCTCTGAGTTCCAGGAAATTGATGTGATGCCTCTTTTCCTGGGCTGTCCAAAGTCCCTGAGTTTGGAACTCGTTCAAATGAGCCCCCCAGGCGTAAGGGGAGGCGTCGGTGGTGAGAACCAGTTGATGGAGAGGTAGATGGAACAGAAGACCTCTGGATAGATTTGAGGATATCAACCACCATTGTAGAGACTGACGAAGAGATGATGTTACAGATATGTGTCGTGAGCAGGGATCCAACGCTTGGGACCACTGGTTGGCTAGGGTCCATTGAGGGGTGCGTAGGTGAAGACGTGCAAAAGGGGTGACATGAACTGTAGACGCCATGTGACCCAAGAGAACCATCATGCGCTTGGCAGAGATGGACGTCTGTAGAAGCACCTGTTGACATAGAAATTGAAGCATGAGAAGACGGTTGGACGGTAGGAACGCTCTCATGAGGACTGTGTCTAAGACTGCTCCAATGAATTGAAGTCGCTGAGTGGGGATGAGATGAGACTTGGGTAGATTGATCTCGAATCCCAGCAAACGGAGAAACAGAATGGTCTGGTTGGTGGCCGTGAGAACTGTCTGAGGTGAATTGGCCTTGATCAACCAATCGTCCAGATAAGGAAACACCTGAAGGTGGTGAGTACGAAGAAAAGCAGCCACCACAATCAGGCATTTGGTGAACACCCTCGGAGAGGAGGCAAGACCGAAGGGCAGTACCTTGTACTGGTAGTGACAACGATTGATCATGAAGCGGAGATACTTCCTGGAGGCTAGATCGATCGGTATGTGAGTGTATGCTTCTTTGAGATCGAGGGAGCATAGCCAGTCGCCTTGATTGAGAAGGGGGTAAAGAGTGGCCAGAGACAACATTTTGAATTTCTCTTTGACCAAGCATTTGTTGAGGTCCCGAAGATCTAGAATGGGTCTGAGATCTCCTGTTTTTTTGGGGACTAGGAAATAACGTGAGTAGAATCCCTGCCCCTTTTGATCTAGAGGAACTTCCTCTATGGCGTTCTGAAGGAGGAGGGATTGAACTTCCTGAAGAAGGAGGGAGGACTGAGGGGAGTTCAAAGCAGACTCTTTTGGAATACTGTGGTCTGGAAGAGTCTGAAAGTTGAGAGAGTAGCCGTGGCGGACGATGTTGAGGACCCACTGGTCCGAGGTGATGGATTCCCAACGGCTTATGAAGAGAGTAAGGCGTCCTCCTATGGGCTGCGGAAGATGGGCAGCAGGATGGAGACCGGCTATGTCCTGGAGAACTAAGTCAAAAGGGTTGAGTGGATTTTTGTGAAGGGGGAGGCTTCACCTGTTGTTGCTGCTGTGCTGGTCTAGCAGCTGGCCTCTGTTGTTGCCGCTGACGTCTAGGTTGTTGCGGGGCTTGTGGTAAAGGACGAGCAACAAATCTACGTTGGTAGGCTGACTGCTGGCGAAAAGGCCTGGAAGGTGGGGTTTTCTTTTTGGTTTTGAGTAGAGTATCCCACCTAGTTTCAAGTGCCGACAACTTTTGAGTGGTAGAGTCCATGGATTCTCCAAACAGCTCATCCCCCAGGCACGGTGCATTAGCCAGTCGATCTTGATGATTGACATCCAGTTCTGACACTCTGAGCCACGCCAGTCGACGCATAGCCACCGACATAGCTGTGGCCCGAGAGGTCAGCTCGAAGGTGTCATATATCGACCTGACCATGAACTTCCTAAGCTGCAACAGTGATGAAGTAGTGTGGCGAAAAGCAGATTTTTTACGGTCAGGGAGGTACTTCTCAAAAGCAGTTAGATCTTGAACGAGATGTTTAAGATAAAAGGAGAAGTGGAATGCATAATTCCCTGACCTGTTGGCTAACATGGCATTTTGGTATAGCCGTTTGCCAAATTTGTCCATGGCCTTTCCCTCTCTGCCAGGAGGGACAGAGGCGTACACACTAGCTCCCGTAGATTTTTTTAGAGTGGATTCAACCAATAGGGACTCATGTGGGAGCTGTGGTTTGTCAAACCCAGGAATTGGGATGACCTTGTATAAGGAGTCTAATTTGCGAGGTGCTCCAGGGATGGTCAAGGGTGTCTCCAAATTCTTGTAAAAAGTCTCTCTCAAGATATCATGGAGAGGTAACTTGAGATATTCCCTTGGAGGTTGGTCAAAATCCAGTGCTTCAAGAAAAGCTTTGGATTTTTTCGACTCAGCCTCCAAGGGAATAGAGAGAGAGTCACACATCTCTTTTAAAAAGGATGAAAATGAAGTTACATCTGGTCTAGAGGATGGATCTATAGTAGAAGGATCCTCATCACCAGATGAACATTCACCTTCAGAGAGCATAGGGTCTTCTGAATCACCCCACAGATCAGGGTCTCGAATTTGAAAACTGCGTCGAGATTCTGGAGTGGAGGGATCGAGGTGTCGGGATTTGCGTACCGACTTCCCTGATCTCATAGAGACGGTACCGGGAGATTGCAGTTGCACCGGTGCAGACGTTTGAACAGCTTGATGCTGAGCAGTCGACTCCGGTGCTAGGACTGGCATGGAAGTAGACTGTGTCGGTGCCGACAAAGAGGAAGCCGAGAGCGTAGGCTGTGAAACTATCGGCACCGATGGCTCAGACCGGACCGGTACCGGAAGGTTCGGTACCAGGAGTGCAGGAAGGAGTTGCTTTAACTGATTCTCCAATTGCACTTGTAAGACAGCAGCAATGCGCTCGTCTAAAGAAGGCACTGGTACCGCTTTTCTCTTCTGCGGTACCTTGGGTGCCGCTCTACACTCCGAAGAGGAACCCGATGTCGAGGGGCTTACCTCTATCGGAGCGGAGCGCTTCCGTGGGCGCCTCGCGGTCGGAAGGATTGGGCTCTCTGCTACTTTGACCGGAGGACGCTCCAGCGGGGAAGGCTTCTTAGCCGGCTTACCTGACTGGTGCGACGCCGACGCGGTATCGCGCGGCGTCGACGAGACGGGTGCCGACTGCGTCGGGGTCGAAGTAGGGACCGGTGCCGCCGAGTCCGACATTTCGGTACCGAATAATAACCGTTGCTGAATTTGACGGTTTTTAAGGGTTCTTTTCTGAAGAGTGGCACAGCGTGTGCAGGTGGATGCCCGATGGTCAGGTCCGAGGCACTGCAAACACCAGTTGTGCGGGTCAGAGTTAGAAATAGGCCTTGAGCACCGCTGGCACTTTTTAAAGCCGGGTTGGGGGGGCATGAACGTAAACACGGCTTCTGCCAAATCGAAGGCCGAGGCCTCGATGGTGGCAGCAGGCCCCGCCGGGGCGAAACGAAAAAAATTGAAGAAAAACCAAAATTCGGTTTTTTACAAGAAAAATAAATAAAAAGAGGGAAACAATATTTCCCAAGGAGTTTACGCGAGCGGGAAGGCGAAAAAATTAGAAAAAATTCAACAGCCGTTGAAACGTGCGTCTTCTTAGCTCCGCGGAAACTAGAAAACTGGGGACCGCGCGCCTCTGTCGGGCGGGAAGGCACTCGCGCGTGCGGCCTACCAGAACTTTCCAAGTTCTTAGAGTGCAATCACTCTAAAAGTGTCCGTACCGGGGCTCCGTCGGTGCCGTCACCCATCAGTCAAGAATAGCTGCCTGCTTGTCCTGGGATAAAATATAGTGTCATATGAGAGTCCTACATGGTTTTCTAATAATTATTAATTTGGGGCCAAATTAGTTTCCAAAAAGCATTTACACAGGGACAAAAAAAAATTAAATGATCTAACGTCCCAACTTCTATTCTACAATACCAGCATCTATTGAATCTAGTACTATCTATCTTTTGTAAACGCATAGGGGTCCATAAAACTCGATGTAACAAAAACATCCATGTTTGACTCATAGATGCTGACCAAAGAAAATATTGAGAAAACTGAGAATAGTGCAGAACACGGCTGTCCGTCTGATATTTGGGCTGAGGAAAAACGATCACGTCAGTCCTTATCGAATGCTGCACTGGTTGCCAGTAGAAGCACAAGTAATATTTAAGTTTTCTTGTATTTGTTTGGGGACTGGCCCCTACCTACCTTTTATCTCATTTCGTGCTATTCAACCCTAACAGGAAAAGCAGGAATTGCAATTTATTCACCTATCCTAGGATCATTGGCTGTAGATATAGATCTTTTTTCCAAGCAAGAAAACAACAGTCCTGGTTGGGCAATTATATTAGCGGAACCATGCAATCTTACAGCGCATTTCGAAAAGGGATTAAGACTGTACTATTTGATAAATTCATTTCTGAACTGAAGTTTTATTTTTAACAATAATTTTATACTGTCTATACTTTAGATAACATGTTGTTTGGGGGGGTTGGGGTGGGATTGAGGGGTATGGGTAGGTTCTGGGCTTTTGCTATGGACAGGGTACAGGGGATTCAGTGGGGGGGGGGGAGTGGTGTGGCTTCCTCGGGGCTCATCAGAGTCCAGGGCCTCGGGGTGCCTTTCCGCTCTCCTTCCACTGCACGCTCTCAGTGGTGTATGCGGGGGGGGGAGGAGTTTGTTGATATTCCTCTTGTTTTGTCCTTGTATGTTATACTATTTATATGATGCATATTTGTTTGGTATTGTGCGCCTTCGGGGTGCCTTGCTACTGTGTTCTTGTTGTTTGCATCAATAAAAATTGTTTGAACCTAGATAATAGTTTTTACACTACTTTTCTACTTCATGCATTCTTATAGACTTGATTTTATAAATCAAACTTAGCTTGCATTGCAAATTTCATTGCTGGCACTTCCCCCCTCGCAGGATCAATGAGGATTCCAGCCCCATGGAGTTATGCTACTCTAGCGGCAGTCTGAAGATCCTATATAAGTAAACACAATACTGGATTCCATATAAGTAAATACAATACTGGAGAAATGATTAGAGATATTTTCAACACTTGACTGTGTATATGATTGGAACCTAACAAATGGGACATCTGCATTTTCAAAACCTCATGCAGTACATCGTTTCGCTGTCCTTCAGAACATAGCGCTATCCCATTTCTTCCAAGATCATCATGGTTAGGCCAACTACATTGCAAAAGGTGATTAACACCCAAATCAAAGTGGAACCTCTACAAAGTTCAGTGCAGTACGAAGGTGACGGGGCTTGTCCAAATGGTTAACAAACTATCCCTGCCTTTTATCAAGCTGCACGGCTAAACGCTGAGCCAACCATTCTAATCCTATGGGCGGCCAGACATTTAACTCGCACTGCCTGATAAAAGAGAGGGGGGGGTAGGAGGACCTTTTACTAAAAAATGGGCTTAGCACATTTAGTGCTGGACTTTCCTGTGCACTAAGCCCATTTTTAAGGCTGTTGTTAAATAGGGCTTTTTCCTGGGGGGCTTTTTACGGGGATGGGGGGGGGGGTGTTGCAAGTCCTACACTAATTTTTCCATTAGCGTGTGAGAACTAATAAAATGAAATTAACACAGGGGCATGTTGCACCTCCTAAGGCATTAAGTGCTTCTGTGTTAACTCTGCTTTAGCTGGTTAGTGCATAATAATCAGAATGCACTAGCTTTGTAATGTAAGCAATGCCCACTCCCCACCCATGGCATACACACCCCTTTACAAAACTAATTTTTAAAAATTCATTAGCATGCACTTAGCACATGTCAAATATAAAATTACTACAAAATGCTTTCAATGTGAGTTATCTAAAGTGACAGGCTATTCATTTCTGGGCTTTTAATATTAGAATACTAAAACCATCAAACCCAGACACCCAATATTGTGCAAGAAATATTTCTTTTCATCCTCTTTAGGCTCGATTTTCTCCTTATGCTTTCATTGAGAAGTCGCATAAGCCATTTTCTTCATTGGATCTCTTTTTGTTTTTATATGTGATATGATTATCAATACTGTGATATTTAAAATAATAAGTTATCTTTTTTTGTAGAAAATTATTTAGTGTAGAGAGTTCTAATTAGGGAGCACCTCCACCGACATGACCATGTTTCATTATTTATTTCTTCAGGGCCTCTTCTCCCTTGAAAAGAGGAGACTGAGAGGGGACATGATCGAAACATTCAAGATAATGAACGGAATAGATTTAGTAGATAAAAACAGGTTGTTCACCCTCTTCAAGGTAGAGAGAATGAGAGGACACTCTCTAAAGTTAAAAGGGGGATAGATTTCGTACAAACGTAAGGAAGTTCTTCTTCACCCAGAGAGTGGTAGAAAACTGGAATTCTCTTCTGGAGGCTGTTATAGGGGAAAACACCCTCCAGGGAGTCAAGACTTAGACAAATTCCTGCTGAACCAGAACGTACGCAGGTAAGGATAGACTCAGGGCACTGGTCTTTGACCAAAGGGCCACCACGGGAGCGGACTGCTGGGCATGATGGACCACTGGTCTGACCCAGCAGCGGCAATTCTTATGTTCTTATAAGTTATTATTTAAATATCAGTATTTTTTATTTTTTTTAAATCTTTATTAAATTTTCAAGGTTAATACAAAGTGCATAAAATTATGCATACATTAATAATCAGAATCAGCACTTATAATCCATCAGTAATAATACAAAATGAATTACCCCCCTCCTTTCCAGTACATTCAATCAAGGAATAAAACAAAGAAGATAAACCCCCCTTCCTGGATGTGTGTATAAATCTAAAGGAAATTAAAGATAAAAGGCAACTATTCCGAAGTAACAAAAGTCGTTAATGGACCCCAAACTAATCTGAATAAATTATGCCCCAACATGTCAGCGTTCATTTTCTCATACTTATAACACAAACATAAATTCGCCCACCAAAAGGTAAAACTAAGCCGATCCCAATTTTTCCAATTGTGGGTAACCATTTGCATGGCAATCCCGGTCATGATAATGAAAAGCCGGCATTTATACCGGTCCAATGAGGGTTTAATATGCAATAGTGTCCCACAGATGACTACATCATAGGTTAATGGAATCTATGATTCCAGTATGTTATTAATATGTTCCCATATCGACTTCCAAAAATTGAGTATCAAAGGACAATAGAACAACAAATGATCCAGTGTCCCTATTTCAAGATGACAGTGCCAGCATCTATTAGATTTAGATCTAACTTCTGCAAACGAACTGGGGTCCAAAAATATCATAGTATTGATAATCATATCACATATAAAAACAAAAGAGATCCAATGAAGAAAATGGCTTACGCGACTTCTCAATGAAAGCATAATTTTTTTTTGTCCCTGTGTAAATGCTTTTTGGAAACTAATTTGGCCCCAAATTAATAAATTATTAGAAAACCATGTAGGACTCTCATATGACACTATATTATTTGGTACAGCAATGAGAACTCAGAGTCCGATTTCTGCAAACAATAACAAGTTATTATTAATATTAACAGGGGTCGCCATGCAACAAATTACTCAAAATTGGAAAGATTATACTAAATTAAATTATACATTTTGGTGGAATTCAGTTTGTCACATATATAAGATGGAAAAGGTGTTAGCTTTACAACAAGGGAATCTTCATAATTTTAAAAAAATTTGGGAACCATTGACTAATTATTCTAATGATCAGACTTCTTAGCACATGGGTAGTAGATATGTGGGCGAGGGGTGGGAAATGTATATCATATGGAATTAGGAATATTGATAAAAAGGGGGATATTTATTCTATATTACAAGATGATTTGTTTGTAAATACAAGTGATATACGAAAATTGGTTATAATATGTTTAATTCACTTGTAAGAATTCAAAAATGAATAAATTAAAAAAAAAAAAAAAAAAAAAGAAAGCATAAGGAGAAAATCGAGCCTACAGAGGATGAAAAAAAATATTTCTTGCACAATATTGGGTGTCTGGGTTTGATGGTTTTAGTATTTAAATGTGAGCTAAGCATAAGTTAGGGCTTAACGCTTTTTTCATTCCATATTTTTCTGACGGAACAAAAAAGCGTAGAAAATCGCTGGACTAAGTGAGAACCTTTTCAGTGGCCCCTCGTAGTAAAACAGCACCTCCATCCTTTGCCATGTAAGACTTTATTCCACCGGTTTCACCTAATTCCAAACTGATCGATCGCTCTTGTATTTCACCAATACTGCAATACTTGTACGAGATCAAAGAGAGAGAGGTTACCTCTTTCATCAGTCTGTCTCGAGCCCTTTTCTCTCTCTCCCATTCTTCTTCTCTTTTGGCCCACACGTGTTTCGCTTCTTCCCTTTGAGTGCACAAGGATCAGAAAATCTAGTGTGATTCCAATGCAAATACTCAAGTTCAATTTTAATAAGTCTCCAGTAGCCTTTTAGGATTTCCTGACTACCATAAATCTCCTCCTCTTTTTTTTCTCAACATCTCTTGCCCCAATTCCAAGCCCCCAGGCACCAAAGGAAAGTGGATGGGATTTGATATACTGCCTTTCTGTGTTGCATATTATATGCAGGTACTTATTTTGTATTTGAGGAAATGGAGGATAAAGCGACAAGGAGCTACAGTGGAAATTGAACCCAGTTTTTCTGGTTCTGTGTACACTGCACTAAGCATTAGGTACTCCTCCACAGTCTTTTATAGGTCACTAAAGAGCTGGGGGATGTTTAATATTTAAAGCTCATTCCTTTCCAGTACCGCGTTTCCCCGAAAAAGAGACAGTATCATGTTAATTTTGGGTCCAAAAAACGCACCAGGTCTTATTTTCGGGGTAGAGCTTATTTTTTTCATGTACATGATCATCTCTCCCTTCCTCTCCTGCACCTCAATTCTTCCTCTCTTTCTCTCCCCCACATGTGCAGCATCTTTCCTCCCCTCTCACCCATCCCCTTATGCTTTCCCTCTGCAGCATCTTTCTATCCCTCCATCTCTCCCATCCTCCTGTGCAGCAGAACCCTTGCCCAGTTTCCATCCTTCCAACCCTCCCTCCCATCCCCTGTGCAGCAGAAGCCTTGAGCACCCCCCACCGCGAAGCCAAACCCCCGCTGACCCTCCATCCTTTCCTCCCATCTGAACCCCGCTGACCGTGAGCCCTACATACCTCCCTCCAGAGAAGCGGCGGCCGGCAGCACTGTAAACAGGCCGCTTTGCAGCTTTCTCTCGTCAAGGAATTCCCTCTGCTGCATCACTGATGATGTCATCAGTAACGCAGCACACAGAAGAGCTTATTTTCGGGGTAGGGCTTATTTTCGGGGAAACACAGTAGTAGTTCAAGGTAAATTGTATTGGATACGTTTCTGTCCCTGGAGGATGCATTTGAGTCAACAGAAGGTTTAAGTGACTTGTCCAAAGCCAAAAGTAGTGTCAGTGGGATTTGATCCCTGGTCTCTCTGGTCCAGAGTCTGCTGCTCTGGCCACTAGCCAGCTACTCTACTACAGCAGCTTTCTCAGGCCCAAAGATGCATCATAGAATGATCACCCTTTCCCATACTGCATCAGATTAAAGATTCTCATTCAAGTAACAGGCACAGAGCAAGTAGGGTTGTCCAGAAAAACCTAAAGTTGGAAAAACCGTGCGAACTGAAGTTTTTCCCCTGACTTTGATTGTACTTGATCAGAAAATATTTTTTTATTAATTTTTTAAAGCCCATCCTGGAGTCCTTCAAAGCCACTGATTATATAAAGCTCAGTTTTTCTTTAGAATTTTCTATTTTTGCTCAAAGGAACAAATTTATTGGTATTATAGCTATAACTTTTATGTTTTCACACTCAGCAATGATACATTGATTAAAACCACATTTTATGCAAAATGTCTATCAGTATTTTATTAAATTAACCTTCAAATATCTGCATTTTATTGTGGAAAATGACAGAAGTTTAACATATTTCACTAAAAACAACAAAGGTCGGCTGCATTAATGCCTCGGTGCGAACACACTACGCACTTCTTCGGCTTGTGAGACGTGCACATATTAATCGCAAGGCAGGCAAAATGAAACCATCAGCTGAATGGAACTGGCCCAGAGAGAAAAGCACTGCCTTGGGACTGGGTCTTTTTGTTTGTTTTAAAAGTACAAAGGAGCAGACCCCACAGGCACTCAGAACTGTAGTTTTTGCCTGACCGTGGCAAGGCGAACAGTCGAGGCTCCTCCAAAGAAAAAATGGGGAGGTAGGGGAAATGGGGAGGAGGGACTCGATCAACCAAATGCGACACCCCAAGGTGGTAATGGTCCCGCAGAACCCCAGCTCTGTCCGATCAGAAATAGAGGCAGACAAAAAGGCCACTGCCTAACCTTTCCAACAGACCCTGCTAAGGCCTAAATTTAGAAGACTGCACAGGCTTATGACGCCACCTGCTGGAGATTGAGAACAGTCTGGTTCTATGAGGGACTATGCAGCCCACTTGTACTGTAAGAATTCAGTTTGTTCTCGATCTCCACCTGCTGACAGAGGAGCGTAAACCCATCCATCTGTGAAGGTCTGGAGGGGGAATAAAAAACAGAAATTTAACATATTTCGCTAATAGCGAAATATGTACACTTTGAAATAGTCATCTACTAATGACATTTCAAACACTCAAGCATCCAATGTCTTCTTGAAATAGTCAGGATAAAGCCTGTGATTCTGTTCAACTCCTTGCAACAAGGCCCGCAGCTTTGTAAAAGGAGCCCTATATTTGCCTTCAGCTCAGGTTCCAGGTACAGTATTTCTAAATTGCATTGTTTCTTCTTTATAAACATTATACATCAGTTCAAACTAACAGGAATTTTGGGAGTCTTCCTCTAATGTTATTAATACTACTAGTTATTTTTTGTCTCTGAATACAAGTTGTTAAGGCTTATTTTGCAAATATGCTTATATTTTTCCCTAATGTGTACAGTGTTATTCAGATATGAAGGAGAAATTAGGTTCTTACCTGCTAATTTTCTTTCTTTTAGTTCCTTCAGACCGGCACAGAAACTGATGGGTATAGCTCACCACGACCAGCAGGTGGAGACTGAGACACAAACTTTTGGCTGTAGTACAAGTGGGCTGTGCAGTCCTAAGTACAATCAATGTGACATTAGCCAAGCAGAACTAAGAAACTAAGAACTGTGAACTACAAAAGCAACAATACTTCCAGAAGGAGAATAGTAACCTAGATAAATACTGTTGGATATTGAATAGAATAAGAACCTTCAAAAACATCCCCACAGTTTGCCAGCTATGCCAGCTAAACCAAATGCCACTGTTCTTTTAATCTCCCCCAACACACCAAAAAAACGACACCGCAGAAAAAACTTTACGCGTAAAACTAAAAAAAAAAAAACATGACAGGGCAGGGTCTATGCTGGTCTGGAGAGACTAAAAGAGAAAATTAGCAGGTAAGAACCTAATTTCTTCTTCTTTATCGTCCCTCCAGACCGGCAACGAAACTGAATAGACATACCAAAGCAGTACCCATTATGGGTGGGCCCCCCGAACAGCCACCACAAGAACATGCTCACCGAACACCGTGTCGCAATGCACCTAAATGTTCACATGGTAGTGTTGGAGAGAAGATCAAACTGCAGCTTTACAGATATTCACCGGAGGTATAAGAAGACTCCGCCCAAGAAGCCACTGACTCCGAGTGGAATGAGCTTTGAGAAATTCCAGAACAGGCTTCTTCTGAAGAAGCTACGCAGAAGCGATAGCCTCCTTAATCCATCGAGCAATGGTAGCCTTAGAAGCATCATCCCCTTTACGAGGACCCGCTAAGAGGACAAAAAAGACGATCTGATTTCCGAAACTCCTTGATCCGCTGAACATAATAAGAGCAAAGAACCCGACAGACATCCAACTTAAGTAATTGCTTCTGCTCCAAAGAACCCTCCCGACTACCCAAGACCGGGAGGACCATGGACTGGTTGACATGAAAATGTGAGACCACTTTCAGTAGAAAAGAAGGGACCAGCCGTAGCATGACCTGCTCCCTAGAGAACTCCAGGAAGAGAGGCCTACAAGAGAAAGCCTGCAACTTGGAAATGCGTCTCGCAGAAGTAATGGCCACCAGGAAGACTGCCTTAACAGAAAGGTCCTTCAATGTGTAGAAACCGAGAGGCTCAAAAGGCTGATGAATGAGCACGGAAAGAACCAGATTGAGCTCCCAGGCTGGAACTGAAGGCCGCACTGGAAGACGGAGCAATTTAGCCGCCCTCAAAAAATGAATCACATCCTGAGAAGAGGCCAAACACCAACCATGAAATGTAGACAAAGCTGCAAGCTGAACCCAGATGGAGGACCAGGCAAGACTCCTGTCCTGGCCATCCTGCAAGAACTTCAAGATGTGAGGCAAAGAAGTGCAAAGGGAAACCATGGCCCACGCGGTACACCACTCCTCAGAGATGCCAAACTCGCACATAAACCTGAGAGGTGGAAAGTGTCCGGGAACCCAAGAGAGTGGAGATCACCTTATCTGAATAACCCTTCTTACTTAGAAACGTAGAAACATAGAAAATGACGGCAGAAAAGGGCTATAGCCCACCAAGTCTGCCCATTCCAAATACCCGCCCCCTGATTTCACTCCCTTAGAGATCCCATGTGAATATCCCATTTTCTCTTAAAATCTGACACGCTGCTGGCCTCAATCACCTGCAGTGGGAGTTTGTTCCAATGATCCACCACTCTTTCGGTGAAGAAGTATTTTCTGGAGTCGCTATGAAACTTCCCTCCCCTGATTTTCAGCGGATGCCCTCTGGTGGTCGAGGGTCCCATGAGGTAGAAGATATCTTCTTCCGACTCGATACGGCCTGTGATGTACTTAAATGTTTCAATCATGTCTCCCCTCTCTCTTCGTTCCTCAAGTGAGTACAGTCGCAGTTTATTCAGTCTTTCTTCATACGCGAGATCCTTGAGCCCCAAGACCATCCTAGTGGCCATTCGCTGAACCGACTCGATTCTCAGCACATCCTTCCAGTAGTGTGGTCTCCAGAATTGAATACAATACTCCAAATGAGGCCTCACCATGGATCTGTACAGCGGCATCATGACTTCAGGTCTCCTGCTGACAAAACCTCTACGGATACAACCCATCATTTGCCTTTCAAGAGCCAAGCCGTAGGACATAAGGGACCCGGATCTAACATTGGAATGGGACCCTGCATCAGAAGGTTGGGAGAGAGGGCTAGTGGAAGAGAATCTGCCACGAGAAGATGAACCAGATCTGCATACCACAGGCACCTAGGTCAGTCTGGAGTCACCAGGATCACACGGTCGAGGTACCGAGCAATGCGAAGAAGGACTCTGCCCACCATTGGCCACGGGGGAAAAACGTAAAGGAGGCTGTCTGCCAGCCAAGGCTGTACAAGAGTATCCAGCCCTTCGGCCTGAAAATCTCAGCACCGACTGAAGAACCTTGGCGTTTTGGCGACTCTTGTGGCCATCAGGTCCATGACCAGCTGGCACCAAGTCTGCACAATCAACTCGAAGGCTACGGGACTGAGACAGCACTCTCCGGGATCCAGCATGTTGATGACTGAGGAAGTCCGCTTGGACATTCTCCACTCCCGCAATGTGGGAAGCCAAGAGCTCCAGAAAATGAGCCTCTGCCCAAGCCATGAGCAGGAAAGCCCCTTGCGCCACCAGATGGCCCTTGGTTCCCCCCTGACGACTGATATAAGCCACCGCCGTAACATTGTCCGAGAGAACCCAAACCAACTTGCCTGTCAGCAACATCTTGAATGCTAGGAACGCCAACCAAATGGCTCTGGTCTCCAGAACATTGATCGACCATGACACCTCCTCTGGAGACCAGCTGCCCTGAGCCAAGTGACTTAGACACTAAGCTCCCCAACCGAGGAGACTGGAGTCCATGAGAAGCACTGTCCACTGAGGTTGTTCCAGACTCACTACCTGCACCAGATTGGAAGACTATAGCCACCACCAGAGGCTGCGAGGAACTAACCCCCGAAGAAGAACGGGAGAGTCCAGATCAGGGGTGCCCAACGCGTCGATCGCGATCGACCAGTAGCTCAGGAAGGCAACTCGAGTCGATCGCACTCGTGTTGCCGTCCTGATCTACGGGCCGATCAGCCTTCCTCTCCAGTGTTCTCCCTAGGGCCTTTTAGCTGGGCGGTCCGCCCAGCTGTCATCTGCCGCTGCTGAACATTAAACCCCCCCCCAAAAAAAAACCGGCTTGGAGATTTCAGCCCCTAGCGAACTTATGCTCCGGGCTCTAACGTGTGCGTACAGGCTTCTCTTCTCTTCCCTCCGAAACCGGAAGTTATGTCCGGGGAGGGGGGGGGGGGGAGAAGGGAAGCCTGCACGCACATGTTGAGAGCCCTGAAGCAAGCGTTTGCTACGGGCTAATACGGGAGACAGGTTAGTGAAGCATTTGTTCTTCTTCCTGCCGGGTCCTGCCTACTTTCTGTTTCCGCGAAGGCAGGACCCGGCAGCATTTCCCCCAATAGGTTGATCACGATCTTGGGCTGATCAGCCTTCCTCTTCCCGACGGCAGAATTGACGTCGGGGAGAGGAATGCTGGTTGGCCGAAGCAGGGAGAGCTTGGGGCCTGTTATTGGTGGCGTTTGGGTCCTGGTCCCCGATAGTAATGGCAGTGGCAGTGGCTTGGAGGAGGGCAGGGAGAAAGAAAGAAAAAGGGCAGGCAGGGAGACAGAAGGAAAGAAGATAAACAGAAAAAAATGAAAAGGAGGCAGAGAGAAAGAAAGGGCAGGGAAGAGGAAGGAAAAGTTGGGGGGAAGGAATGAGGTCTGGAGGAGAAGAAGCATACAGGCTAAAAGAAGGGAAGAAAGATTGTATGCACAGTCAGAAGAAGAAAGTGCAACCAGAGACTCATGAAATCACCAGACAAGGTAGGGAAAATGATTTTATTTTAAATTTAGTGATCAAAATGTGTCTGAATTTATATCTGCTGTCTATATTTTACACTAAGGTCCCCTTTTACTAAACCGCAATAGAGGTTTTTAGCGCAGGGAGCCTATGAGTGTCGAGAGCAGCGCTGGGCATTCAGCGCAGCTCCCTGCGCTAAAAACTGCTATCGTGGTTTAGTAAAAAGGGAGGGGGTATATTTGTCTATTTTTGTATGGTTGTTACTGAGGTGATAGTGCTTAGAGTCATCTGCTTTGACCTCTTTGAAAAACCCTGGAATAGGAATGATGATTAACATTTTCTATGCATACAGTGTGCTTTGTGGTTTTTTTTTAATTTTATTGTTGGTAGATCATTTTGACTTGGTCATTTAAAAAGTAGCTCGCAAGCCCAAAAAGTGTGGGCACCCCTGGTCCAGATCATGCATCCGAGGTGACCACCACCAGAGAAGAGCATACTGAAGTGGACGCATGTGAGCCCAAGCCCATGACCATATCCAGGGAGGCTGCCATCGACCCCAAGACCTGTAGAAAATCCTGCGCCTGAAGACACCAACAATCCATCAAAAACAAATCTGTGACTGCAACTTGCACACTCAGGCCTCTGGGAGGAATACTCTTCCCAATCTGGTGTCGAAGAGAACCCCCAAGGTACTCCAGGCACTGAGACGGAGTCAACCGGCTTTTGGACAAGTTGACCAGCCATTCCAACGATTGCAGGAACTTCACAACCCGAGCCATAACCCGGGAGCTCTCCTAACAAGACTTTCCTTGAATCAACCAGTCATCTAGATAGGGATGAACCAGAATATCTTCCTTGCATAAGGCCGCCACCACCATTACCATAATCTTGGTGGAAGTCCGTGGAGCCGTGGTCAGACCATAAGGAAGGGCACAAAACTGATAGAGCTTTCCCAAAATTGCAAAGCGAAGGAAATGCTGATGTGAGGCCCGAATCGGAACATGCAGGTAGGCCTCTGTCAGATTGAGAGAAGTTAGAAATTTCCCAGGCTGGGACGCCAGAATAACAGATCTCAGGGTCTCCATGCAAAAAGACGGAACCCAGATCGCCCTGTTGACACCTTTCAGATCCAAAATGGGCCAAAAAGACCCCTCTTTCTTGGACACCATGAAGCAAATGGAATACCTGCTGATGCAAACCTCCTAAGGGGGCACTGGGACCACCACTTTGAGGTTGAGCAACCTTTGCAGCTTTTGACGAAAAGCCCACTTCTTCCAAAGCGCTACTAGACACTTGCATGTTTAACGTAGAGCACTGCAAGTGTCTAGAAACACTACAGAAATAATATTTTATTTATTTATTCAATTTTCTATACCGTTCTCCCAGGAGAGCTCAGAATGGTTTAAATGAGTTTATTCAGGTACTCGAGCATTTTTCCCTGTCTGTCCTGGTGGGCTCACAATCTATCTAATGTACCTGGGGCAATGGGGGGATTAAGTGACTTGCCCAGGGTCACAAGGAGCAGTGTGGATTTGAACCCACAACCTCAGGGTGCCGAGGCTGTAGCTTTAACCACTGCGCCACACTCTCCCCTGTAGTAGTAATAGTAGTAGTAATATGCCTGATCCGCATACCATTTGGCGCAGGCATTTAGGCCCGATTATAGCAAGCCTAAATGGGTGTGCATAAAAGGTTATGCAACGTATTGGCGCTTAGCATGATTCTATAAAAAGTATACACCTTATAGAATCACGCTACGTGCTGTTCTAGTCAGTGCTGGTTTTTTGGAGGCTAGTACATACAGAATCAGATCCATCGACTATAAATGCTCAATACGGAAACAGAGACAAGAATAGCAAATAATAACCAAGTGGTCTATCCAAGTCTGCCCATCTGGGCACTGAACATACAAATATTTGAAAAGCACAAGGCATTCCTCAATTCTGGAAAATGCTCACAATAAAATGGTCCAGGGAATTCAACCCCTGCGCAATAGATACTGAGCTATTAATAATAATAATAATTTATTTTTATATACCACCAAACCATCAGTTCATGGTGGTTCACAATAATAATGCACCGGGCATTAAAAGTACAAGGTCATACAGCAATGTTAAAAATGGAAATGAGACAAATCTAAGTAATACAACACTAAGCAAAGAAATAGCAGCATCCTAAAACTTATTAAGAAATGGAATTTGGCTGATAATACAAATTCAAATTCATCAAATAATCAATTAGAAACTTAAATGGATAAAAGTTTGTTATTGCTTGCCGATATCTGACTCTTTTTCCTCATAGACATGCCAAATATCACAGTATCATAAGTTAATGCTACAGGATTATCTAATAAAGAATTTATTTGATCCCAGATCAAATTCCAAAAGGCTAATATATAGGGACAGAAAAATAAAAGATGATCCAAAGTCCCTACTTCAAGCTTACAATGCCAGCATCTATTAGACATTGAACATGCAACATATTACTACAAATTGGAAAGATCTTAATTTTAATTTCTGGTGGAATTCACTATGTCACATATATAGAATGGAACGTTCAATAGCAATACAAAATGGAAATTATAAAAGGTTTAATGAAATATGGGGGCCATTGACATTGTTTTGTAATGAATAAACACCATTTTCTTAACATTATTTATGATTGGAAGGGAAAGGGGAGGGTTTATATAAATGAAAAAAAAAAATAAAAATGTAAAAAAAGAAATATGACAAAGATTGATTCAATTAAATAATTGTATGGAAAGGGAGGGGGGAAGAAGGGTTTAGATATATATCTTTGCTATGATCTTGATAGATTTATCAAGTGATGTTAGTAAATCTATGTATTACTTATATTGTGCACTTGTTGAAAGTTTAAAAATGAATAAAGAATTATAAAAAAAAAAAGAAACTAAAGGTTACTAAAGGTTATAAATGAAAATCAATTCTATATTCCATGTTTTTTAAACAGATAAGTTTTTAAGATCTTTCCGAAAATGATAATAGGAAAGGGATGGGGAAATAAGAACGTTCAAGCATGAATTCATGACTCCAGCCTGGAATGCCAAGGTCCTATCTAAAATTTTTTTATAATGGCATGCTTGTACTGATGGAAAAGAGAACCAACCTGGCCTTCAAATGGTTTTTTTTAATATTATAAAATCTAAAATGGGAAGGGAGAAACACATAGAAACATAGAAATAGACGGCAGATAAGGGCCACGGCCCATCCAGTCTGCCCACCGCAATGACCCTTCCCCACCTAACTCAGAGAATAGATCCCACGTGTCTATCCCATTTGGCCTTAAAATCAGGCACGCTGCTGGCCTCAGTGACCTGAAGTGGAAGGTTATTCCAGCGGTCAACCACTCTCTCAGTGAAAAAGAATTTCCTGGTGTCACTGTGCAGTTTCCCTCCCCTGATTTTCCACGGGTGCCCCCTGGTTGCCGTGGGACCCATGAGAAGGAAGATATCTTCTTCCGCTTCGATGCGACCCGTGAGATACTTGAACGTCTCGATCATGTCTCCCCTCTCTCTGCGTTCCTCGAGTGAGTAGAGCTGTAACTTATCCAGCCTTTCCTCGTAAGGGAGATCCTTGAGACCCGTGATCATCCGGGTGGCCATTCTCTGCACCGACTCTAGTCTCAGCACATCTTTTCGGTAATGCGGCCTCCAAAATTGCACACAGTACTCCAGGTGTGGTCTCACCATGGATCTATACAATGGCATAATGACTTCAGGCTTACGGCTGACGAAACTCCTGCGTATGCAACCTATGATTTGCCTTGCTTTGGAGGAAGCTTGCTCCACTTGATTGGCAGCCTTCATGTGCTAGACCAAATAAAATCTTAAAACAGATACAACCAAATTTAAATAACACTCCGGATTCAAATAGCAACCAATGAAGCTTTTGATAATATAAGCTAATAGGATCATGTTTTTAAAATTAAAAATCAGGTGGACTGCTGTGTTTTGTATTATTCTCAATCGACTGTTTTTTTATAGAAACCCAAATAAATGATATTACAATAATCTTTCCGATAAGAACACTAATCTGTGTGTTCTACCCAGTGGCATAGCAAGGGGCAGTGGCTCCCTCCTCTCCCCACCACACTTGCGCTCTCCCTTCCCACCCTCGGGACCTCTTAAAATCTCCGCCAGCGCGAGCAGCCCCTTCAGCCTGCTGCTCGCGCCGGCCTTCCCTCCAACGTCACCTCCTGGCCCTGCGACCCGGACATGATTTCAGAGGGAGCCAGGCCAGCGTAAACAGCAGGTTAGCACTGGTGAAGATTTCAAGGAAATGATCGGACCACCGAAAACAAGCCTGGGCCACTAAACCACCACACATCACCGCATGGACCCTATAAGGCTAAAACAAAATCTGGGGAAAACCCCCCTGGCAGCAAAACAGGACTCACTGCCATGGCAGAAGACCCAGCTGAAACCTGTTCCTGTCTAAGACAGAGAGAAGGTCACCTGAGGCTTCAGACAAGATGGCAGAGCTTCCCACCAAAACCGGCCAAAAACCTGCTGAAAAAGACTCCCCCGAGGCCTGCAGCAACAAAGAGGCCTGAACAGACCGAGCCGCTACAGCAGGTAAGCTGGCAGCAGTGAAAAGGGAGTCCTCAGCACTATTGGTGGTAAGGGAAACCTTATTTCCCTGACTGTCGGCGGATGAGGAAATCCCTGGGTGGGTGGTAGGGGAAGCCCGGACTTTCCCACTGCCTGCTGCTGAAGAGCTGCGCACCCAAGGCTGGCGAGGATTCCCCTTCATGACAGCCAGTGCACTTTGTGCACATGCTGGCCACATCGACTGCGCACGTGCAGCACAATGAGCACTTTTTTCCTTTAAAAGGGTTCACTGCGAAAACATCTACAATACAAGTGCCAGTTAGCAATAAAAAAACAATTGACCTTAATTAACCCTTTCAGGACCATAAGGATCGTAGGCCAATTTTTGTGGTTTTGACGACATTTTTATGGTAAAAAGGGCTTGCAGATGCCAAAAAATTGATTTTTTTTGTGAAATATCATTTTTTTTTTTTTTTTAAATCACACTTCTGGCTTATGGACAGTGTGGCAAGTGAATCTTCTCGTCAATCTGGCAACGACGCTAATGAATGAATGTCGGAACCAGTTTGTTTACATAAAGGCAGTATCATATGGAATCCGTACATATCAAATTTAGAACTGTAGACTATCCCAATCAAAATTTATAGGATTTTAAAGTTATGGGACAAATATGTCCCTTGGTCCTGAAAGGGCTACAGGCTTCCCTTCAGACCAGCACTGCCTCGGAATCTTTTTTTTAATAAATACAACTTTAATTTACAATAGAACAGACCCTACTGGCTCTCTAAGCTATATGCCTTGCTGGTAGCGGTGGCAAGGCTTACAGCTGAGGCACCTCTATAGAAAAATTTGGGGGAGGTGGGGGAAATGGAGGGAGGGATCCGTTGAGTGTGGCATCCCTGAGGTTGGACGGACCACTGAAAGGGTCCCCCAAGCTCAATCCGGCACCACAAACAGGGACAAGGTCAATTTAAACAACATCCAACAACCCTACACTAAAACCCAGGGGAAGACTGCACAGTCTTACTACCTCCATCTGCTGGAGACTGAGAGCAGACTGATTGTACTTGGACTGCACAGCCCACTTGTACTACAGCCAAAAGTTTGTGTCTCAGTCTCCACCTGCTGGTCATGGTGAGCTATTACCCATCAGTTTCTGTGCTGGTCTGGAGGGATGATAAAGAAGGAGATTTTCTCCATTTTAAGGCCTAAGTATTGAATCCAAGAGCGCCTTTTTTTAAGGCTTCCTTGCAAACATTTAGGGTCCCTTTTACAAAGCTGCAGTAGAGATTTTCTCACAGCAAATGCACCGAAGCCGCAGGAGAATCACTAAAGGGCCCTTTAGTTGTATATCAGGGGTTGAGAAACTTTACTTCATGATACACTGAATAATTGCTGCTTTTGCTTTCTTATTTCAGGCTTTTAAATTTAAATTGGGGTAGAGGAGTAAAGTACATATGATTTAGAATTGCTGGTCTGCAGGATGTTACATTTTTTTTCTCTGTGATGTGAGTTATGAATGATTGGATTTTTTTTTTTTTTTACTTACAAGAATTGTTTTGTTTGAAACGATGCTCGTTATTTTCCTTTTTGCGTTCTTGCAATATCTATATTAAAACTGCAATAAAAATAAGTGCACATTAAGAGAACCATGTTCCTAAACTGAAATCAGCTGGTGATGTAAATGGAGACCTATTACATTCACCTAAACAGCATGTCCACCTCTGCCTCTCGTTCCTTCTCCAAGTGGAGCTGCTCCTCTATAACACGTTTCATCCATGCAGCATCAGCTGCGGCCTGCTCCTTCCTTGCTGTCAGCTGCCGCTGGTCTTCATCTTCCTTCTCAATCAGCGCCGAAAGGATCTTCATATCCATCTCCTACGTAGAAGCAGAACAGTGCTGAAGTGTGTCCGGTCAAAAGCGCGCCGGGACAAAGGCGCGCCCAGACAATTGAGCGCAGCGCGCACCGCCGCGCCACTCTAAATTACTGTTTTTACTGCTCCGACGGGGGGGGCGTGGGTACTTAATAGACATCGCGCCGCGTTGTGGGGGCATTGTGGGGGGTGTGGGGGGTTGTAACCCCCCACATTTTACTGAAAACTTCACTTTTTCCCTGTTTTTAGGGAAAAAGTTCAGTTTACAGTAAAATGTGGAGGGTTACAACCCCCCAAACCCCCCATAACGCCGGCGCGATGTCTATTAAGTAAACTGGGGGGGTTCCCCAACAAAAAACCCCGTCGGAGCACCTAAAAACTGTAATTTAGAGCAGTGCGGCGGCGCGTGCTGTGCTCAATTGTTGGCGCGCGCTTTTGTCTTTCGCGCCGTTGTCTATGAACCGTGCTGAAGCAGTCTTAATCAAGCTTTTCCCAATGGAATGTCACCTCTCTTTACCACATGATGCAACTGTAAATTATTTCCGTTTGTTAGTTGCTTAGGGCAGTCTTTCTAACCAGAAAGATGGGATACAAAGCCAAATCAGAAATAGAACATTACTGATGTTCTCTCCCAGCACCTTTCCTTCCTCAGTTCAGCAACACCTCTCCCGCTCCTCTCCCTCCACCACCCAGGTGCAGAAGCACCTCTCCCTCCCCTCTCCTTCTGTTTCCCCCCATCAACCAGCAGCAGCACCTTTCCCTGTCAAATCCCAAGTTCCCCACCTCTCCTCCACTCCATTCCCCTCTGACTAGCAGCGACATCTCTCCTATCCTATCCCCTCCTCTCCGAATAGCATGGCATCTCTCTCTTCTCTTTCTCTTCCCTCTGACTAGGGAGGGAGAGGTGTTGCTGAACCGAGGGCAGAAGAAGGAGAAGGACAGGTGCTGGGAGAGGGAAGAACTGCACTGCATCAATAATGGTCTATTTCCAATTTGGTTGTGTATCCCATCTTTCTGGTTAGAAAGACTGCCCTAAGCAACTAACAAACGGAAATAATTTACAGTTCAATTCACAGCTATCAATAATAGTCATATCAATAAAATAAAACTAAACTAAAAAAAAAAAACCACAACCTAAAGACACCACTTTCTTCCAGAGATTATTGTGCAAAATGCGAGTCAGATTGTTTTGGAGAAGACATTACCCACCATACAGTAGGTAAAATGATGCTGCTATGTGCAGGGGCTTAGTAAGGGCGAGTAGTGCCCCTTCCCTTTTCCTGTACCTTTTAAAATTCTCCATGCATGAGCAGCATACCCACATCAGCGTTGGATCACCCTCTGACGCCACTTCCTAGGCACGGGTCCTAGAAGTCACGTCAGAGAGAGCGCCGATTCGGGCATCAACCTCAAGCCAGGGAAGTCAGAAAGGTACAGGAGAAGGCAAGGAGAGGAGCGGGGAGTGGGGGCAGAGAGGAAGAGGGGTACTGTGCCCAGGGTGGACCGTTCCCCCCCACTTACTATATCACTGGCTAAATGACTAGCCTAAGTCCCCCTCTTAATAAATTCACACTGAACTACAGTATATGTTATGCTTCGAAGTGACTGTTAATTCTCCATATTTATGCCCTTTGCACTAAGGCCCCGATTCTATAAATGACATCTAACTTCTAGACCAGACATGGGCAACTCCCAGTCCTCGAGGGCCGAAATCCAGTCAGGTTTTCAGGATTTCCCCAATGAATATGCATGAGATCTATGTGCATGCACTGCTTTCAATGCATAGTCATTGGGGAAATCCTGTTTGTTTTTAAATCTTTATTCATTTTTTTTGTGTTACAACAAGTGTTACAAATAAACTCAATAGAAACTTAAATACACACTTGACTAGCTCATATATTAATATCAAGTTTAACATTAATATAATAATCCCCTGTCCCACCCTCCTTCCCAACCAATAATACATAAATCAATTTTATTGTATATTCTTTAAATATTAATTTAGTATATAATAATCAAAATTGAAAAACCCACCCCATTTCCCTCTTTACAATTATCTTATCATGGGAAAAATTCATTAGAGAAATCATGTTAACGGTCTTTAGATGTTTCCAATGTTATTTATGGGAAAAATTATCCTTCATTACAAAAATCGGTTAATGGTCCCCATATTTTTTTAAATTTATTCATGTATCCTTTGTGTGTTGCAATAGCAAGTTCCATTTTATATATGTGGCATACCGAATTCCACCAGAACATATAGTTCAATCTATCATGTTGTTTCCAATTGAATGTAATTTGTTGTATTGCAATTCCAGTTAAAATAAATAAGAGTTTGTTATTACTGGATGAAATTTGGCTTTTTGCTCTCATAGTTGTTCCAAATAATATAGTATCATATGTCAAGGCTACTGGATTTTCTAACATTCTGTTAATTTGGGGCCAAATTGATTTCCAGAATGATAGGATAAATGGACAAAAGAATAAAAGATGATCTAATGTCCCAATTTCAATATGACAGTGCCAGCATCTATTAGATCTTGAACTATCTATTTTTTGTAAACGAGTAGGGGTCCAAAAAGCTCTATGAAGAAGAAAAAACCAAGTTTGTCTCATAGATGCTGACACCGTACATTTTAGCCTCCAAGACCAAAGTTGTGGCCATTGAGATGCACTAATTTGGTGTTTTATCTCAATGCTCCAAATGTCTCTAAGACCATTTTTTGGTTTTTTATTTATATATCCGGATATTAATTTATACCACTGTGCGGCTTTGTGACCTATTGAGTCCATCTGGAAACATAAGAATTCCAAACTGTGATATTTAGCGAGATCTTTCCATTCAGGGAACCCTTTCTGAATAGATTGCTTCAATTGCAACCATTTAAAATATTGTGTTTTATTGAGACCAAATTTTTGTTGCAATTGTGAAAACTCCAGCAATTTATCATTTTTAATTACATCATCCAAAGTGCGAATGCCTGCTATCATCCAATGTTTCCAGATGACTTTAAAACCGCCAACCTTGATCTTGGGGTTTAGCCATATAGTTTGGTTGGTTGATTTACTAATTGGAATTTGAGTAAGATTACTTATGTATTTTAGAGTTTTCCAGGTATCCATAAATATTTTATGATCTTTGTATAACCTTGGCATTTTGATACTAATTACATGATTAAGACGTAATGGAAACATAAGCCTCCATTCTAGCCAAAACCAGTCTGGAATATTATCTGTGGGTTCTGGGAGGATCCAATACATACCATGACGTAAGATATAGGCTTGATGATACCTATAAAAGTTGGGAAAATTTACCCCTCCCTCCTTAATTGGTTTTTGTAATGACGCTAGAGCAATTCTTGGTTTTTTATTAAGCCATATAAATTTTGTCAAAGTCCTATTTATTTTTGTATAAAACGAATCTTGAAAGAAAACTGGTATCATCCCCATTTGGTAACATACTACCGGTAAAATCATCATTTTTACAGTTTGTACTCTTCCCCACCAAGATAAGTGCAAAGGATTCCATTGCTCACACATTTCTATTACTTTTTGTAATAAGCATTTTTCATTAATTTTCATTGTTTCATCTACTGTTTTTGTTATCAAAATTCCAAGGTATTTAATATATTCTTCCTTCCAGACAAAAGGGAATGTATCAAATAAACCTTTTGTACAATGTATATTTAGTGGAAGAATTTCTGATTTGTTCCAATTAATTTTATATCCTGAAAAATTTCCAAATTTCTCAATCAATTCAAGTAGATGTGGAATGGTGGATTCTGGATTCTTCAGATATAATAATAAATCATCTGCGTAAGCAGATATCTTATATTCTTTATCTGAATGAGGTATACCCTGTATCTCCTTAGCTTGTTGGATAGCTAATATTAAGGGTTCTAAAACAATATCAAACAGCAAAGGGGATAAGGGACATCCTTGTCTAACTCCTCTCTGTAGATTAAATTTTTCTGAAAACGTATTATTAATATATAGTCTAGCAGAAGGGGAGCTATACATTGTTTGTATCATTTGTATAAATCCAGGACCTATACCAAACCATTCCATTGCTTGATACATAAAAGGCCATTCTACTCTATCAAAGGCCTTTTCTGCATCTAATGAAATTGCAAAAGTAGGTTCGTTCATTTTCTTTGTTAAATATAACATATGGAATGTTAATCTGGTATTGTGAGATGAATGTCTTTGAGCAACGAATCCTGTTTGATGCATACCTATTATATGGGGGAGAGCTTTAGCTAATCTTAGCGCAAGTATTTTTGCTAATAATTTTCCATCTACATTTATTAAAGATATTGGTCTATAGTTTGATACCAAAGTGGGATCTTTATTGGACTTTGGCAAAACAATAGTCAAAGATTCTGCTATAGTGCCTTTAATACAACCTTTATTGAGTTGATATTGATAAAGATTTAATAAATAGGGTAATAAAAAGTTTTGAAATGTTTTATAAAATTCCACTGTATATCCATCACCACCTGGAGCGGATCCAACTCTAAGGGACTTCAAAGCTGTTCCTAATTCTTTTAGTGATATTGGTTCTTCCAAACTTCGTTTTATATGTTCAGGAATTTTTGGACCCTCTAACATTTTTAAAAATTCAAAACCATCTTTTTCTTTATTTAGATAATTTTCGGAAGAATAAAGAGATTTATAGAATTTTAAGAATTGTTTTAAAATAGGTTCAATTTGTGTATATGTATTTCCATTTTCATCTTTTATTGCTATTAATTTTGTTTTTCTTTTTTTCGCTTTAAGATAGTTTGCCAATATTCTTCCTGATTTGTTTGAATTACCATAGTACAATGTTTGTTGAGAAAATAAATCTTTCCTAATCATCTTAGATGAGATTTCATTATATTTACCTTTTAATTTTAATAATTCTTGTTGAATAGAATATTCCCATTTTTCTATAAGTTTTGATTCTAAATTTTTAATCTCTTTTTCTAAGATTAAAAATTGTTTTTTAATTTGTTTTTTTAGAAAAGCCGAATAAGAAATTATTTGTCCTCTAATTGTTGCCTTAAAGGCATCCCATAAAGTTTCTCTGTTAATATCATCATTATCATTTATTTGAAAAAATTCTTTCATTTTTGTTAGAAGATTTTCACAAAAATTTTTGTCAACCAACATTGTACTATCCATTTTCCAAATTGGTCTGTTATTATTTTGATCTGTAGTTTTAATTTTGATCCACACTCCACCATGGTCAGATAGAATAATTGGATCAATGGCTGCTTGTGTCACTTGATGTGCAAGATGTTTTGAAGTAAAGATATAATCTATTCTTGAAAAAGAATTATGAACATGAGAACAGAAAGAAAATTCCCGACCATCAAAATGAAGTATTCTCCATATATCTATTAAATCACAAGATTGAATCAAATTATCTAGTCCCATAGATTTCATAACTCTACCTGGGTTTTTATCTAATAAAGGATCCATTACAGCATTGAAGTCCCCTGCTACTATAAGATTTGAAGTAGCCAGTGGTATGATCAGTTGTTGAAGAGTTTTAAAGAATTCATTTTGGTTCGAATTAGGGGCGTATATATTGATTAACGTCATGGTAGTATTTCCCATATTCATTTCCACCATTATCCATCTTCCATAAATATCTGAAGCTTTTAGTTTAAATGAAGCAGAGCATTTTTTGTTAATTAAAATTGCAACACCTGCCTTTTTACCTATAGCTGGTGAGAAAAAACACTGTTTGACCCAACCTCCTTCTAGCTTTTTAGATTCTATATGTGAGAGGTGGGTCTCTTGTATAAGGCATATATCAGCATCTTGCCTTTTTAAAAATGATAGTGCTTTTTTCCTTTTTATCATATGATTTAGACCGTTAACATTTAAAGACATAATTTTAATATCCATTTATTTTTAAATTTTCAGGTATTAAATTATGTATATTTTCCCAATGTTTTAAGTATTTCATTTCTCTTTTTTCCTTTATTCCCATGATTTCCTTAAATATTTCCCTTATATTCCCTCCCTTCCCTCTTATCCCTCCCTTCCCCCCTTATTAATTACGAAAACTTGGATACGCAGGTTGAGGTTAGATTTAGATAACTCCCACAAGCTATTAATAATTATCTAAAGTACTACCATTTTTTTTATATATTTTCTTTTATTTTATTATTAATTATAAGAATAAGTAAAAGTTTTTTTTCATTCTTATGTATTGAAAGATTATTTTCTGTATTTGTATATCTTTAAATCCATAAGAATGATTATATTAAATCAATTTTATCTAATAACATTTCAATTACTATTCATTTCTTTTCAGGTGGTATATTTTTTTTTACTTTAAAAAGCTTTCCAATTTAGCCTCTTTACTCAGAACTGTAACAAGAGTCTACAGCACAGGAATCCACTCATCTCTTATATTCATTATTTTCTTATGATTCACGAGAGAGTTGTCAATTAAGAGGAGCTAACATTTCCATCAGTGTTCTTGTAAGTTCTGTCTCAATAGCATACTCTCTAGACATCTATGATTTTAAAGTATCTGAGGCCTGTGCAGGCAAGAGTGAAGTCCTGTGCCAAAAACTCTTCTTTTATCTCCCATAGAGGATTCCCAGGTTGAACTATTGTGGATACTAAATTAAACTTAATAAATAAAAGAACATAAAATTTGCGTTTCAGATTTATTCTTTTCATATATTTCGTATTTGAAATGCATTTTAATGTATCTGAAACGCAAAATTAAACCTGAAGTACCACCTTCAACCGGAAATACAACTAACCAATCACTTCATCTTTTTTTTTTTTTTATAATCTTCTTTGTGATTGAAGGATGATTTTCTTTCTCACTATTACTCCGCTTTCAAAATTTCGGATTCAATCAGTACATTTTTAAGTTTGTTGAAGAAACTTTCTTCGTCATCATTTGATTTCGGAGATGTGTTTCAAATCATTTACGTTCCTGCCATTCAGTTTATTCTATTTATTCTGAATAGAATTTTATATTTTTCAGTTTTCTTGTTTTCTATGGAGAATGTTGCAAGTTGTTTAAGTCTTTAATTTGATCCTTGTGTGTTCTTTTTCCATTGCTTTCCGTTTTGATCAATCTTTAACCGTCAATAGACTTTAGTGTGAACCCATTAATTGTTCTTTAGATTGTCATAGGTTGCTCCAGTTGATTTATAAATTCCTGTAGTTTTTCTGGATCTGTAAAGTTTTGCGTTTTGTTAGCAACGGTAACCTTCATAATTGCCGGGTACAGGAGCCCAAATCTAGCTCCTAGAGATCTTAGTTGTGGTCTCATGTCTAAGAATTTTTTTCTTCTTGTTGCTGTTTCTTTTGCAAAGTCCGGGACAATGTATATTTTTGAATCTTGGCATTTAAGATTTTTGATTTCCTTGGCTAATTGGCATATTTCAATTGCTTGTTGGTGTCTTAAAAGTTTGAAAATTAAAGTTCTTGGACCTGTTTGAGTGTTATTTCTTTGTGTTGGAATCCTATGAGCTCTTTCAATTTCCAGTTCCGTTTTAAATTTCAATGGTAGTATTTTAGGTAGAAATTTTTCAAGAAATGCAATCGGATCATTCTTTTCCACTCCTTCAGGTAATCCGATTATTCTTAAATTATTCCGTCTTTCACGATTCCGGCTGTCTTCAAGATTTTTTTTTATCTCTGTTATTTCTTTCCATATGATTTTGCTGTGATTCATGTCTGTATTTAATTGTTCTGTAATATCTTCTAATGTTGAAATTCTATTCTCTGTAATGTCCACTCTTTTAGTTAGGATTGCAGCATCTTCCATTGCTTTTTGTAGTTTTTTGTTACTATCTAAGACAATTTCTTTTATTTGTCTTAGTTCTTCCATAACATCCAGATTTTTTTCTGTTGGTAATGGGATTTTAGAGGGTGTACCTGGCTCAGGTTTCGACCTCTTATTGCTTCCTGATGTTCCAGCTCCTAAGTCAGCTTTATTTTGTTTAGTTGAAGTCATATTTCAATATATATTTTAGTTTCTTTAAAATATTTGGTAGTAATTCTTTTTAATATATTTTTAATATATTTGTTTATAAGGAGCTATTCGTTTATCCAACCATTCGTCCAAGCCACGCCCCCTTTTTTTTTCAGTATTCTTAAAGCAACTGTAAGTTATTTGTCTTAGGCTTTATTGCAGACTCGTTGTTGGCATCAAGCCTGAAAAATTTGCAGCCTTCTTTTCTAGCTCTCCTCTTACAAGCCCAATCGCAGCTTTTACCGAGGAGAGCAATATTCCATCCAATATATTTACTTTAATCTTTCAATGTGCGTGTATATGTATTTCAGTGTCTCTCAACTGTCTCAATGTCACTTTTCTTCAGGTCAAAGAAATTACCAATCCTTTTATTTGACCTTCCTCAGAGCCCAAAAACCTGTAGTCTCTTATATCTGAATCTCTTGAATTATAGCAAGAGAGATTAACATTTATACTGATCCTTCACAGTTTATTTTTGAAGTTAGCAGCAAGGAAATAGTTAAAAAAAAAAAAAAAAAAAACCGTTGCCAAGTAGCTTTCACTGCAGATCTCTCCTCATTTCCAGCAGAGGAAAGCTATTTCAAAGCAGCCCCTTTCCCTAATTTAAACAGGCATCAGGCTTTCAAAAAACTTATCCTTGTCATTAGGCAGCTCACCGGCAGACCCAGACTTTGTAAAAAATTCTTTTTTTTTCCGATCTAAGATGGCCGCGGTCGTGGTGCACCGAGCAACTGCCTGCTAACCTCCACCTTCGGGAAATCTTTCCTCTTGCTCTCTGCCAGATCGTGCTAAAGAGGAGGGGAAGGAAAGCCTCCCTGGCCTCGCGGCGTCCCGGTCTAACCCACCCTGGCAACGTTTAAAAGTAAATCTTGTTGCCTCTGCCTGGGAGACCCAATCTTGCCGCCTCTGCCAGCGGGGACCCAATCTTGCCGCCTTTGTCAGCGGGACCCGATCTTGCCGCTTTTGCCAGCGGGGACCCGATCTTACCGGCTCTGTCAGCGGGGATCTGATCTTGCCTCTGCCTGGGGGACCTGATTTGCTGTCTTTGCCGTTGAGACGGATTTAGCCCTCCACACCTCGTTTCTCAGAAAACAAATGAAAACGGCACCTCTTTCTCCCGATTTCCCTTTCAATTGTCTCTCCCACCTAATCAAAGAGGTAAACTCCAATTTATTATGCCATTAATAACGTTTTTTTTGTAGTTTTTCTCAAATTTAAGCTTGTTTATACAGGAGCTCTTTCTTCATCCAACCGTCATCGTTCGCGTCCAAGCCACGCCCCGCCATTGGGGAAATCCTGAAAACCCGACTGGATTCCGGCCGAGGCCTGGGAGTTGCCCGTGTCTGTTCTAGACGCCGAGGAGTGCCATTGTCAATTGTCCATTAAGTGCTGTTTATAGAATTGCACCTAGCAGTGCCTAAGCGGTCTTAGGCGCTGGCAGACGTTGAAGCTTTAAGTGCACTCCATTTATGCCAGGGTTTTCTTGGCCTAAATGAGTGTGCCTAAGTCAAACCATGCCCAGAATCCACCCCCTAACCACGCCTACTTTCTGGTAGGCCCCTGCCAGCTAATTAATTGGTTTCTAATGGTACCGATTAAGCCTAACTGAATAATTAAGTTAGGCACCTAGACGCCTAACTTCAGGTGCCATTCATAGAATCTAGGCCTAAGAGTCCATTCAGATTTCTTACCAGCTCTTCCCGGATCTGCTCAGCACGCCTCTTTAGCTGGGCATTATACTGGCGGCTCAAAAAGCGACTGAAAAATAAAAAGATGGAGAATTTTAAAACTCCCCAACGCAGAATACCATAATTTATATGAGCTAAAGACAATCAGAACTATGAAGAGTGGGATTAACATTTGTAGAGCTGCCCTGATAAGAACCTGATAGTGGCATCGTATAATGCAAATGGAGGCGAGGAGCCAAGGAGTAGAGCCTTGGATACCAACCAGAAGGACAACTGACTTCCAACATTAGGGAAGTCACTTTAGCTACCTACATATCAAATCTGAAAGCTTTGGGGGCAGTATCCAACTAAGAAGGTGTGAAAGAAACAATGGCCTGCCACCTAACATTTTCTTACAATGAAGAATAATGTTTATTGATGCTAATTGAATGGTTTTTCCCTTTACTTTTGGTTATACTTTTTACATCCAGAGAAGGGAGAAGGATAATGTATAGGGACTGGTTTATTTATGAGTTGTTAGTACTATTGTATGGGTATCTTGAATATATTGAAATCAGGGGGAGAAGGGGGTGAAAATTATTCTTATGTATTTCACTGATGAATACAAGTGCTGTTTTTTCAGGCAACTTGTTATGCAATTTTTGTATGCACTGTTTTTAGAATGAAAATGAATAAAGATATATATATATATATACTAGTCTTTAAGCCCGTTACATTAACGGGTGCTAGAACATACGTGTGTGTGTCTGTCTTTTTTTCTCTCTCTCCTTAGCCGCTTTCTTTATTTCTGCCTTTCTTTTTCTTTGGCTGTCCATCACCACCCCTTGCCTGCTCCCCCTGTCCATTTTCCCTTCCTTTTACCTCCACTGTGTCCACCACCACCCCTTCACTGCTCTCCTTATGCAGCACAGCCCTTCTCCCTTTGTTTTACCTCCCCCCTGTCCAGCAGCACCTCTTTCCTTCTCCCCCTGTCCAACATTAGTCCTCCGTTCCTTTTTCTTCACCTCCCCTGTCCATCAGCATCTCTTTCCTTATCCCCCTGTCCAGCAGTAGGCATCCCTTCCTTTTTTATCCTCCCTCCTCCTTCTTATCCCTATGATACTCTTACCTTGCTCTGCCCCTGATCAGAGGTTCCCGACAGCTGCCCAGTTGCACCCATTGGAAAAGTTCCCACTGCCGCACCCCGCACCCCTCCTGACGCGGCTCTCGCTGTCCTTTCTGTCTGTCTCTGTCCCTGGCCCCCTTTGCCTGTCGGTCTTTCTGTGTATCTCCCTGACCCTGTGTCTTTCTTCTTTCCTTTCTGTCTCCCTTCCTCCCTCTGTCTGTCTGTCCAAAGCAGCATTCCATCCCCCTCCATTTCCCTCCCCCCACACCAGTTCCCTGTGCACCTGCCCCTGTGTCTTTCTTATTTTCTTTGTGTTTCCCTTCCTCTCTCTGTCTGTCTGTCCAAAGCAGCATTCCCTTCCCCTCCATTTCCCTCCCCCCCCCACCAGTTCCCTGTGCAGCAGCATTAGCGTTTCCTCTACCCCCCCCCTTTCCCTTACCGCGGTCCGGACTACAAAGGTGGTGATTCCAGCAGCGCTTGCATCAGTCTCCACACGCTGCTTCGGGCCCTTCTACTGCCCTGATTTACTCTGGCACGTCCCTGATGACATCATCAGAGACGCGGCAGAGCAAATCATGGCAGTTGAAGGGCCTGAAGCAGCGTGTGAAGACTGATGTACACGCTGCTGGAATCGCCATTCGGGCCCGCGGGAAGAGAAGGGGGTGGGCGGCAAAGGAGAAACGGAGGTCGGCAGTGGCGGCAGGAGGAACGGAGAACGTCGTCTGGCTGCGGTCCAGCTTGTGGAGGCGATAGGCTGGTGACGTATTAGCGCGCATGCGCACTCCTTCGGCCACATACCTACAGCGCACAGAACACGCAAATAGGAGTGCGCATGCGCGGCTAGCTCTTTATTATATTAGATAGATATAGATAGATAGATAGATTTTAACATAGTAGTAGATGATGGCAGATAAAGACCCGAATGGTCCATCCAGTCTGCCCAACCTGATTCAATTTAAAAATTTTTTTTTAATTATTTTTTCTTCTTAGCTATTTCTGATGTTTTAAATCTTTATTCATTTTTTTGTGTTACAACAAGTGTTACAAATAAACTCAATAGAAACTTAAATACACACTTGACTAACTCATATATTAATATCAAGTTTAACATTAATATAATAATCCCCTGTCCCACCCTCCTTCCCAACCAATAATACATAATCAATTTTATTGTACATTCTTTAAATATTAATTTAGTATGTAATAATCAAAATTGAAAAGCCCACCCCATTTCCCTCTTTACAATTATCTTATCATGGGAAAAGTTCATTAGAGAAATCATGTTAACGGTCTTCAGATATTTCCAAGTTTTATTTATAGGAAAAATTATCCTTCTTTACAAAAGTCGGTTAATGGTCCCCATATTTTTTTAAATTTATTCATGTATCCTTTGTGTGTTGCAATAGCGAGTTCCATTTTATATATGTGGCATACCGAATTCCACTAGAACATATAATTCAATCTATCATGTTGTTTCCAATTGAATGTAATTTGTTGTATTGCAATTCCAGTTAAAATAAATAAAAGTTTGTTATTACTGGATGAAATTTGGCTTTTTGCTCTCATAGTTGTTCCAAATAATATAGTATCATATGTCAAGGCTACTGGATTTTCTAACATTCTGTTAATTTGGGGCCAAATTGATTTCCAGAATGATAGGATAAATGGACAAAAGAATAAAAGATGATCTAATGTCCCAATTTCAATATGACAGTGCCAGCATCTATTAGATCTTGAACTATCTATTTTTTGTAAACGAGTAGGGGTCCAAAAAGCTCTATGAAGAAGAAAAAACCAAGTTTGTCTCATAGATGCTGACACCGTACATTTTAGCCTCCAAGACCAAAGTCGTGGCCATTGAGATGCACTAATTTGGTGTTTTATCTCAATGCTCCAAATGTCTCTAAGACCATTTTTTGGTTTTTTATTTATATATCCGGATATTAATTTATACCACTGTGCGGCTTTGTGACCTATTGAGTCCATCTGGAAACATAAGAATTCCAAACTGTGATATTTAGCGAGATCTTTCCATTCAGGGAACCCTTTCTGAATAGATTGCTTCAATTGCAACCATTTAAAATATTGTGTTTTATTGAGACCAAATTTTTGTTGCAATTGTGAAAACTCCAGCAATTTATCATTTTTAATTACATCATCCAAAGTGCGAATGCCTGCTATCATCCAATGTTTCCAGATGACTTTAAAACCGCCAATTTTGATCTTGGGGTTTAGCCATATAGTTTGGTTGGTTGATTTACTAATTGGAATTTGAGTAAGATTACTTATGTATTTTAGAGTTTTCCAGGTATCCATAAATATTTTATGATCTTTGTATAACCTTGGCATTTTGATACTAATTACATGATTAAGACGTAATGGAAACATAAGCCTCCATTCTAGCCAAAACCAGTCTGGAATATTATCTGTGGGTTCTGGGAGGATCCAATACATACCATGACGTAAGATATAGGCTTGATGATACCTATAAAAGTTGGGAAAATTTACCCCTCCTTCCTTAATTGGTCTTTGTAATGACGCTAGAGCAATTCTTGGTTTTTTATTAAGCCATATAAATTTTGTCAAAGTCCTATTTATTTTTGTATAAAACGAATCTTGAAAAAAAACTGGTATCATCCCCATTTGGTAACATACTACCGGTAAAATCATCATTTTTACAGTTTGTACTCTTCCCCACCAAGATAAATGCAAAGGATTCCATTGCTCACACATTTCTATTATTTTTTGTAATAAGCATTTTTCATTAATTTTCATTGTTTCATCTACTGTTTTTGTTATCAAAATTCCAAGGTATTTAATATATTCTTCCTTCCAAACAAAAGGGAATGTATCAAATAAACCTTTTGTACAATGTATATTTAGTGGAAGAATCTCTGATTTATTCCAATTAATTTTATATCCTGAAAAATTTCCAAATTTCTCAATCAATTCAAGTAGATGTGGAATGGTGGATTCTGGATTCTTCAGATATAGTAATAAATCATCTGCATAAGCAGATATCTTATATTCTTTATCTGAATGAGGTATACCCTGTATCTCCTTAGCTTGTTGGATGGCTAATATTAAGGGTTCTAAAACTATATCAAACAGCAAAGGGGATAAGGGACATCCTTGTCTAACTCCTCTCTGTAAATTAAATTTTTCTGAAAACGTATTATTAATATATAATCTAGCAGAAGGGGAGCTATACATTGTTTGTATCATTTGTATAAATCCAGGACCTATACCAAACCATTCCATTGCTTGATACATAAAAGGCCATTCTACTCTATCAAAGGCCTTTTCTGCGTCTAATGAAATTGCAAAAGTAGGTTCATTCATTTTCTTTGTTAAATATAACATATGGAATGTTAATCTGGTATTGTGAGATGAATGTCTTTGAGCAACGAATCCTGTTTGATGCATACCTATTATATGGGGGAGAGCTTTAGCTAATCTTAGCGCAAGTATTTTTGTTAATAATTTTCCATCTACATTTATTAAAGATATTGGTCTATAGTTTGAGACCAAAGTGGGATCTTTATTGGACTTTGGCAAAACAATAGTCAAAGATTCTGCTATAGTGCCTTTAATACAACCTTTATTGAGCTGATATTGATAGAGATTTAATAAATAGGGTAATAAAAAATTTTGAAATGTTTTATAAAATTCCACTGTATATCCATCACCACCTGGAGCGGATCCAACTCTAAGGGACTTCAAAGCTATTCCTAATTCTTTTAGTGATATTGGTTCTTCCAGACTTCGTTTTATATGTTCAGGAATTTTTGGACCCTCTAACATTTTTAAAAATTCAAAACCATCTTTTTCTTTATTTAGATAATTTTTGGAAGAATAAAGAGATTTATAAAATTTCAAGAATTGTTTTAAAATAGGTTCAATTTGTGTATATGTATTTCCATTTTCATCTTTTATTGCTATTAATTTCGTTTTTCTTTTTTTCGCTTTAAGATAGTTTGCCAATATTCTTCCTGATTTGTTAGAATTACCATAGTACAATGTTTGTTGAGAAAATAAATCTTTCCTAATCATCTTAGATGAGATCTCATTATATTTACCTTTTAATTTTAATAATTCTTGTTGAATAGAATATTCCCATTTTTCTATAAGTTTTGATTCTAAATTTTTTATCTCTTTTTCTAAGATTAAAAATTGTTTTTTAATTTGTTTTTTTAGAAAAGCCGAATAAGAAATTATTTGTCCTCTAATTGATGCCTTAAAAGCATCCCATAAAGTTTCTCTGTTAATATCATCTTTATCATTTATTTGAAAAAATTCTTTCATTTTTGTTAGAAGATTTTCACAAAAGTTTTGGTCAACCAACAGTGTATTATCCATTTTCCAAATTGGTCTGTTATTATTTTGATCTGTAGTTTTAATTTTAATCCACACTCCACCATGGTCAGATAGAATAATTGGATCAATGGCAGCTTGTGTCACTTGATGTGCAAGATGATTTGAAGTAAAGATATAATCTATTCTTGAAAAGGAATTGTGAACATGAGAACAGAAAGAAAATTCCCGACCATCAAAATGAAGTATTCTCCATATATCTATTAAATCACTATTAGCTATTTCTGGACAAGAATCCAAAGCTTTACCCGGTACTGTGCTTGGGTTCCAACTGCCGAAATCTCTGTTAAGATTTACTCCAGCCCATCTACACCCTCCTTCATTCAGGCAATTATTCCTTGATGTTCATAGGAATTCTTCCTACTCAGTCATGGCTCCTACACTTTGGAACTCTTTACCTTATTACCTTCATACAGAAAGTTCATTTTTGAAATTTAAGGCTCAATTAAAGGCATATTATTTTTCTAGGCATTTTGTTCATAGTCCACGCAAAAAAAAAACAACACAAAACAGTGAGATCATATTTTTATTCTACACCTTATATGTTTTTATCCTCTTCCCTATACCCCAGATTTTATTGTAACCATTTCCAATTTTTCCCCTCATGTTTTTTGAGACGTTTGTAGGGTTTGCATTTGTTTATTTTCCTCCCTTCTTACTTTATGATATTGTAAACTGCTTAGATTTTAACCCTGGGTTTGTATTTGTGGCACATCAAATAAATTGAACTTGAACACGTTAATGGGGTCATGTTTTAAATCAGAGCTGCTCACTTCAAACTTCAGCACAATACTGCTCTATCGCTCCACTTACCACTCAACTACCACATTCCTCAGAGATGGGCATAAAAATGAGATCCATGTTTAGTAACAACAAAGCCTAAGGGGTTAAGCCCCATACCCGAGTTCTGACTTCTTCCTATGTTCCTCCATTTGCTTTCTTTGTTCTTCCAATTCCTCCAGCTCCCACTGCTGTTTTAACAAATCCTCTTGCTCCTTCTTCAGATTTTTAGCCTAGTATAAAATTCAAGATAACATGTTTGGCAAAAGTTGCTGTAGCCTTATGTTGATTGCCCTGAAGTGTATTCTTTCAGTGCTGTAATACATTCTAAGACATTCTTAGGAGCAGAACAGATCAAAAACTCTCTGAGCAAGTAGGAGAACCAGGGAATTTTACCAGCCTTCTAGTCAAATCCAACTGGCTAGATTTGCAGCTTAAAGATCTCCAAATCTATCCAGCTAGATTCTGACCTGTTATTTGGACAGCTGAGTTCTGTAAGTTTAGTTAGTACTGAAAAGTCAAAAACTGAAGCTAAATAAAAAACCTGGCCTGGAACAGCTTCCATGGTTGCCCCTTTTCAAACACAGCTGAATCTGCACCTAGCAATTTTATTCAAATAAAATTTACTGCCTATTACAGGCTAAATTTAACTTACCCCAAATAATTAAAATTAATTATTTAGAAAACACAAAGGTTCTTGCTTTTAATAACTACTTTGCTTTTTTATTTTTTTGTAAATTATTGATGGGAAGATTATGTACCTACCTTTCTTACTATTTGTGACTCTGTACAGCGCTGCGTGTGTCTGGTAGTGCTATAGAAATAATTAATAGTAGTAGTAGTAGTAGTAGTCGTAGTTAATTTTTTTTCTAGAAGATAGGATCGTCAGTCTTGAACCACTTGGTTTCTGCACCCTTCATACACGGGTGTGTGTAGAGAGCCTCATTTGCATTTTTCCATAACATCTCCCTTCTCATTTCTCCCTGAGCTGTCTTGCACTCCTCAGTTTGTATCAAAGCAGGTGGTCAGCCCTGGAGAATAAACAAAAAAAGGGAGGGGCATGGCGACTCTCCCAGAGAAACAAGTCTGTTTTACTCATATCACTACAGAGAACAACAACTTTAACAATAATGAACACTTTTTTTTTTTTAATTCTTTATCACATTTGCTTATTTACAATCAAGTATAATAATTACAACTTGAAACAGATCCATAATTTCCAAGAAGAAAAATGAAAAGGAAAAAGAAATATCTATTCATTTATATAAACCACGATAATTTGAGAGGACAACGGGAAAAAAAATTAAAAGGAAAATTTAATAATCAAACAAGAGAACAGCAATACCCTGTTAATCCTACATCCGGTATTATAACAAGTTACATATCCTAAGTTACAGATGCTGCACCCTCCCTGAAGAAATGCACTACTGCAATCGGGGCTGTAATTGGGTCGTTGTTCTTTTGTGCACATCAGCTCTGGAAACCCTTCCAGGCTTTTGCATAGGCTGACAGCATTGTTTACTTCTTGGCCTTCAAGAGAGTGGCAATGACCACTTCCAAATAGCCTTTGCGCACTAATGCTATGCGCTCAAGCGCCATGCTGTAAGATCAGAGTGGTCCAGATATTACAGGGCAATAGGTCCCTGCGTTAGCAAGCATGGACGATAAGGTAGTCTGACACCGCTTTAAATGAACTAAATCCATATATCATGACCATCTTGGCCAATCTGGCATCACTCGGACTACCAGTCCTTTATGGTCCATTATCTTTTACAGGACTCCTCTACCTATCATGGGCCTGATTACATCTTCCAACTGCCTCTCAGTCCCTCCGCCGGGGCTGAGACTTCAACCCCCCACTGAAACTCACACGCCAGGGGGAAGAACTCAGGCCCAGAATCTCAAAACTTTTAACATCGTCGCTAAACTGTTTTCTGACGGTTTAGCCTGCACACATTTTAGCGGCAGATTATCTCTGTCTTTAGCGAGGTTTTTAGCAGTCTCCGATAATCACATACAAATGGGCTCTTCAACATTGAAATGAGCCCTCCGGTGGATTCTTTTCTAAAAGCAGCAACAGCTTTTAGCTACAAAAATAAGCGACTGATCCAGGGGTGCCGGTACAGTGACTGCACTGTTTTAAACCCCGGAATGGCTGTCAGAGACTGCTAAAAAGCCGTATTGTGATGCAGCGGGAGAAATGCGACACCCCTGAGCCGGAGAAATGTCAATTCTCTCCCGCTGCCAACCAACAACTCCCTTCTGCAGCCGGAAAGATGTACAATTTCTCCCCCCCACCCCCCCTCGCAGCACCGGCGACCTCTCACCTTGCAGTGGGTGAGATGGAAATTCTCTCCTGCCACAAACAACTCCCCACCCCCTGCAGTGGGAGAGATGCCCACTGTCCCCCGTTGCCATACAACACCTTCCTCCCCCGCCTATGACATCCCCCCTTATCTCTATATAGATGCATGACCTGAGGGATGCGGATTCTTGGCCCAAGTTGTTTAAGGCCCCAGGATGCACCCGGGAGAGGAAGGCCCATTTTGGAAGACGTGGGTCAGCTGGGTGGAGGGAATTTGCTTTCTTCAGATCACAGATCTACATGGAGGTAAAGGGGGGGGGGTCAGAGATGGGGGGGTGTTGTATGGCAGCGGGAGAGAGTGGACATCTCTCCCGCTGCACAGTGGGAGGAGCGGCTGTGCTGGTTTCTTACCAGTGGTAGAGAGTGGGCATCTCTCCTGCTGCCGGGGGGGGGGGGGGAAGAGGGCACGGCCGGGCGGCAGCTGTGGCTTCGCTTGGCAGTGAGAGAGAAGCAGCATCTTTCCTGCTGCAAAGGGGGGGGGGGGGTCACCGCCGCTGCTAGGGGGGGTTGTTAGTTTGTAGTAGGAGAGAATTAGCATCTCTCCCACTGCAAGGGGGGGGGGGGTGGCATCTGGAGAGAAAGCAATGTTACTTACCGTAACAGTTGTTATCCAGGGACAGCAGGCAGCTATTCTTACTAGTGGGTGATGTCATCCGACAGAGCCCCGATACGGACATCTTGCAAGCATGTCTTGCTTGAAGAAACTCAGAAGTTTCGAGATGCCCGCACCGCGCATGCGCCAGTGCCTTCCCGCCCGATGCTCCGGGCGTGTCTCCTCAGTTCAGGTAGCTAGCAGAGAAGCCAACCCAGGGGAGGTGGGTGGGACGTGAGAATAGCTGCCTGCTGTCCCTGGATAACAACTGTTACGGTAAGTAACATTGCTTTATCCCAGGACAAGCAGGCAGGTATTCTCACTAGTGGGTGACCTCCAAGCTAACCTCAATGGGATGGAGGGAGAGTTGGCAACTTAGGAGAACAAATTTTGTAACACAGTTTGGCCAAACTGCCCATCCCGTCTGGAGAAAGTATCCAGACATTAATGAGAGGTGAACGTATGAACCGAGGACCAAGTGGCAGCCCTACAAATCTCCTCAATCGGTGTCGATCTGAGGAAGGCTACAGAGGCTGCCATTGCTCTGACCTTATGGGCTGTGACCTTACAGGGAAGGGGTAATCCAGCCTGGGCATAGCAGAAAGAGATACAAGCCGCCATCCAGTTGGAGATGGTGCGCTTCGATACAGGTCGTCCCAACTTGTTTGGATCAAAGGAGACGAAAAGTTGAGGAGCAGTTCTGTGTGGTTTGGTGCGATCCAAGTAGAAAGCCAAAGCACGTTTACAGTCCAGAGTGTGAAGAGCTGATTCTCCAGGATGAGAATGAGGCTTTGGAAAGAACACTGGAAGCACAATGGATTGGTTGAGGTGAAATTCAGAGACCACTTTAGGCAGGAATTTCGGGTGAGTGCGGAGGACCACCTTGTCATGATGGAATACTGTGAAAGGTGGGTCCGCCACCAAGGCCTGAAGCTCACTGACCCTGCGAGCAGATGTGAGGGCCACCAAAAAAACCACTTTCCAAGTGAGAAACTTTAGTGGAGCCTTGCTCAGAGGCTCAAAAGGAGGTTTCATAAGCTGAGAAAGGACAACATTTAGATCCCAAACCACTGGAGGCGGTTTGAGAGGAGGATTGATATGAAAAAGTCCTTTCATAAATCTGGAAACCACAGGATGAGAAGAGAGAGGTTTCCCTTGTAGAGGCTGATGGAAAGCCGCAACAGCACTCAGGTGGACTCGTATAGATGTCGACTTGAGACCAGACTGAGACAGATGTAAAAGATAGTCCAAAACAGAGGATAGGGAGGCTCGCTGAGGCTCCTTAGAATTGGAAATACACCATGAAGAAAATCTAGTCCATTTTTGGGAGTAGCATTGACGAGTAGCAGGCTTCCTGGAAGCCTCCAAGACATCCCTCACCGCCTGGGAAAACTGGTGCGGAGTTACATTGAGAGGAACCAAGCTGTCAGGTGGAGAGACTGCAGGTTGGGATGAAGCAGAGACCCCTGATGCTGAGTAAGCAGTGAAGGAAACACTGGAAGTAGGTACGGTTCCCTGCTGCTGAGTTGAAGTAGAAGGGAGAACCAAGGTTGCCTGGGCCACCGAGGAGCTATCAGAATCATGGTGGCATGGTCGGACTTCAGCTTGACCAGAGTCTTTTGAATGAGAGGGAATGGCGGAAACGCATACAGAAAGCGATTCCCCCAATCCAGCAGAAAAGCATCTGCCTCGAGGCGATGAGGAGCGTAGATCCTGGAGCAAAACTGAGGCAGCTTGAAATTGTGGGGAGCCGCAAAGAAGTCTATCTGAGGCGTTCCCCACTGAGCAAAGATCTGATGAAGGGGCTTGGAATGGAGTGTCCATTCATGAGGCTGGAGAAGACGACTCAGTTTGTCCGCCAAGACATTGTCCTTCCCCTGAATGTAGACAGCTTTGAGGAAGGTGTTGTGGCGAACCGCCCAATCCCAGACTCTGAGAGCTTCCTGGCAGAGGGAGGCCGAGCCCGTGCCCCCTTGCTTTTTGACATAATACATGGCGACCTGATTGTCGGTGCGAATGAGGACCACCATGTCGTGAAGCAGATGTTGAAAAGCTTGAAGAGCATTGAAGATGGCTCTGAGCTCCAGAAGATTGATTTGATGGAGTCGGTCCGCACAGGTCCAGAATCCCTGAGTGCGAAGCCCATCCAGATGAGCCCCCCAGGCATAGGTCGAGGAATCGGTAGTGAGAACCTTCTGATGAGGAGGAGTGTGAAACAGCAAACCTCTGGATAGATTCGAAGAGGTCATCCACCAAAGTAGAGACTGCCGAAGAGCAGGAGTGACTATGATGTGTCGAGTCAACGGGTCTGACACTTGAGTCCATTGAGAAGCTAGGGTCCACTGAGGAATTCTGAGATGGAGCCTGGCAAAGGGCGTCACATGAACTGTAGAGGCCATGTGGCCCAGGAGGACCATCATGTGTCTCGCTGAGATGGACTGGCGAGAAGATACAGACTGGCAGAGACGAAGAAGAGCATCCATGCGCTGAGGAGGAAGGAATGCTCGAAGCTGGATGGTGTCCAGTACCGCCCCGATGAAGGGAAGGGACTGGGTAGGCTGCAGATGAGATTTGGGAAAATTGATCTCGAAGCCTAGGCTCTGCAGGAAGCAGATCGTGGTCAAGGTCGCCGAAATGACCTTTGGAGCTGACGGGGCCTTGATGAGCCAGTCGTCGAGGTATGGAAATACCTGAAGACCCCTGTTCCGGAGTGCAGCGGCCACCACTACCAGACACTTCGTGAAGACTCTGGGAGACGAGGACAGGCCGAATGGAAGCACTCGATACTGCAGATGTAGATGTCCCACCCGAAATCTGAGGAACTTGCGGGAGGCCGGATGAATGGGAATGTGAGTGTAGGCCTCCTTGAGATCCAGAGAGCATAACCAGTCGTTCTGCTCGAGGAGAGGGTAGAGAGAAGCAAGTGTCAGCATGCGAAACCTCTCCTTGACTAGGAATTTGTTGAGGGCCCTGAGGTCCAAAATGGGTCGAAGGTCGCCCGTCTTCTTCGGAACAAGGAAGTACTGGGAGTAAAACCCCTGGTTCAGTTGGTCCGTCGGGACCGGCTCCACGGCACGAAGCCGGAGCAAAGCCTGAGCTTCCTGGAGAAGAAGGGCGGTCTGAGTCAAGTTGGAAGGATACTCTCTTGGAGGGTGGTCCGGAGGGACCCGATGGAAATGAAGAGAGTATCCTTCCTTGATGATAGTAAGGACCCAGAGGTCGGTTGTTACGGCCTCCCAGCGATGATAAAAATGATGAAGGCGCCCTCCGATGGGAAAAACAGGGGGAGGCAGAACGAGGTTGGTTATGCCCTCGACGAGACAGTCAAAAAGGCTGAGTGGTCTTAGGGACAGCAGGCGATTGAGACTTAGGCTGACCCTTTTGGGGAGGCTTCGCCGGTTGCCTCGCAGGAGGAGTTTGCCTCGGCTGATAACGCCTCTGATAAATCAACGGCGGACGAGAAGGTCGAGACTGCTGAGGCTTAGGCTTCGGCCGAAGGATAGATTGGAAGGACTTTTCGTGGTCAGACAACTTCTTCGTGACAGTCTCGATGGATTCGTCAAAAAGATCCGCCCCAGCACACGGGACGTTTGCCAGGCGGTCCTGAAGATTCGGGTCCATATCAATGGTCCGCAACCAGGCCAACCGGCGCATTGCCACCGAGCAGGCCGCCGCTTGGGCGGAGAGCTCGAACGCATCATAGGCAGATTGCATTAACTGAAGCCGAAGTTGGGACAGCGAAGCAACCACTTCCTCAAACTCAAACCTAGCCTGGGATTCGATGTATGGTGTGAACTTCCGAAGCACAGGCAGAAAAAATTCCAAGTAGGCTGCAAAGTGGAAATTGTAATTCAGGACTCGAGACGCCATCATCGAATTCTGATAGATGCGTCGACCAAACTTATCCATGGTTCTGCCCTCGCGGCCCGGAGGCACTGAAGCATAGACCTGGCCAGGATGAGACCGCTTGAGCGAGGATTCGACCAGGAGGGACTGGTGAGAAAGCTGAGGACCCTCGAAGCCTTTATGATGCACCGTGCAGTACCGCGCATCCAATTTGCCAGGGACCGCAGGGATAGAGTAAAGAGACTCGAAGCATCGCATGAAGGTCTGGTCAAGGAGCTTGTGCAGGGGAAGCCGCAAGGACTCTGCCGGAGGACGAGGCAAGTGCATGGTATCGAGGTACTCTTTGGAATATCGAGACCCAGCATCGAGAGTAATGTCCATGTCATCCGCCATCTGCCTGAGGAACGATGAAAAGGACAGTTGGTCTGCCGTCGCCGGTCTGCGAGACGGACTAGAAGAAGAAGAGGCTTCAGGCTCCAGAGAGGCCTGCGAGCAACAGGACGAGTAGAAAACCTCGGGGTCCTCGAACTCCGGGCCCGGAGGAGGAGACCCAGTCGAAGCAGCATACCCCAACCGAGACAATTTCTTCTGAGGCGAGACGGTCGAGTGTCGAGAGGAATGCTTCGAAGAATGTCTGGATCGATGCCCCTCCCGATGCCTGGAAGGGGATCGAGCCCGTCTGTGAGAAACTGGCTCAGACGCCTCCAAGGAGCAGATTGGACTCGATGCCGTCGATCGCAGAGGCGGCAGAGTCGGAGGCTCCCCCGACGCCGCCCAGGTTTGATAGGGAGTTCGGAAGAACTCGTCCTGCTTCCTGCTATGCCCAGGACTGGGTGGCCCCGAAGGTGGACGCCACACTGATTCATGGGGCGGAGTAATCGGTTCCAAGGGAGGCAGGTCACTAAACGAGGCTTTCCTCGAGGGGATGGGCTCCAAGGGAGGCATATCACTAAGGAAGGCCCTCCTCGAGGAAATCGGTTCCAAAGGAGGTACAGCGCTAACGGAGGACCTCCTCGAGGACCCGGACACCGCTCGCCGCTCCTCCTCACCGAGTAACTGCGGCGAGGAGGAGGAGGAGGAGGGGGCGGTCCGCCCCTCGAAGCCGAAGCTGGAAGGTCACCCTGGATGGTGGCAATCAGCCGAGGCCCCATGGTCTACATGAGCTCCACGAACTGAGCCTCCAGGATGGACCGCAACGAAGCCGATATGGAGGGATCTGCACCAAAAGGGGGCCCTTCCGCACGGTCTCCGCACTCCTTGGGTGCTACGTGCTTCTGCTTGCCAGTCTTCAGCACCTTGAGCACCACCGGAGGAACTGTCGGGGTCGATACCTGCTCCGAGGAGACGGATGAAGGCACCGGCGCCGAAGCCGGGGCCGAAACCGGTGTGAACGACGCCGGTTTCAGGAGGCCCGAAGCAGCCGGGGAGGCAGAGGACTTCGCAGAAGGAGTCGAAGCACCTGTCGATGTCGATGTCGAAGCTGCAGGATCCGATGAAGCTTCCATCTTGAACATGGACTCCCACAGCAGACAGCGACGCTTAAACGCTCTCGCCGTCAGAGTGGAGCAAGGCTGGCACGATTTCGGGAAGTGATCCGGTCCCAGACACTGTAAGCAGCGTCGATGAGGGTCCGTGAGCGAAATCGCGCGCTGGCACTTGCTACACTTTTTAAAACCGGTGATCGGCCGGGACATAGGCCGGAAAAGCTCCGCCGCAAGGTCGAAGGCGCGGGGCCCCAGCCACGCGGCCAACCCGGTATCGGAAGGAAAATTTTTTTAATTTTTTTTTTGAAAAAGAAATCAAAGAAATAAATAAATGCACAGGAGAGCCAAAAGAACTCAACCCGCGGCAAAAAAGAAGGCAAAAAAAGAGATTCAATGGGCGCAAATTGAAGATAGACTTCTCAGCACCGCGGAAGAAAAAGAACTGAGGAGACACGCCCGGAGCATCGGGCGGGAAGGCACTGGCACATGCGCGGTGCGGGCATCTCGAAACTTCTGAGTTTCTTCAAGCAAGACATGCTTGCAAGATGTCCGTATCGGGGCTCTGTCGGATGACATCACCCACTAGTGAGAATACCTGCCTGCTTGTCCTGGGATAATTGGCATCTCTCTCGCTGCTGGGGGGGGGTTGTTGGTTGTTAGCGGGAGAAATTAAAGAACCAAAAAAAAAAAAAGAAATAAAGCCTTGAAATACTATGAGAAAAAAATAGCACATGAACAGAAAAAACACGAAAAGAAAAAAACCCCACCTAAAACACAACAACAGCGGGAGAGATGTTTAATCTCTCCCACTCATAAAATAGCAAGAAGAGGCACTGGAGACGTCACAACCAGCGTGGGAGCTCAAGTCTTTTACTACCCCTCCTCAACCCCATGCATCCTGCTTTGCCTTATCACAGGGAGATGTTTGGAAGACTGCAGGTACTGTTGATGGTGAGAACAATAGAAATTCAACATTTCCAGATAAACATTGTCCCCTGAGGAAGGCAACGCTGTCACCAAAACTGGATCCTAGTTGGGATTTCATTAATATTTTATGACTTTATTTCAATAAAAGACTTGAGCTCCCACGCTGGTTGTGACGTCTCCAGTGCCTCTTCTTGCTATTTTTTTCAGTGGGAGAGATTAAACATCTCTCCCGCTGTTGTGTTTTAGGGGTTTTTTTTTTTCTTTTCGTGTTTTTTCTGTTCATGTGCCCTTCCCTATCACCAGCGATGGGCACATGCAAATTTAGCGAATCTTTGCTGTCTGCCAGCCTCATTTGTACGTGCGATTATTTTGAGAATGTCTCGCTTTTTTGATTCACTATCAAAACGGCTGTGTTAGCAGACCATCACTTTTTAACACGGTTTTTTGAGAATCCTGGCCTCAGTCAACCCCGATCCTAGAAAACTGGATGACAAAAACACCCCTGAAAAATTTAAAAAAAACATACACAAGCAGAACAAGCAGGCTCCTACCACCTCACATGTAGAGAGAATAACTCAGGGGTACAGGACAGCCCAGAGAGAAGAGGCAGACTGGAAAATGCAAATGAGGTTCTCTACAACCCCCCCCCCCCACCCGGGTAAAGATGTATAAACCCAGTGGTTCAAGACTGACGTTCCTATTGAACTAGAAATGTGAAATATTTTACTTAAATACAAACTTCACATGTAACTTCACAGAAGGTATGTTTACAGAATTAAAAATTCTACTGAACTCAGTAGTTAATCTCCTAAAATATGTAAATATATTTTACATTTTTTTCTTGTTAAATGTAACTTTTATATTCATGAAACTTTAAGGGCTCCTTTTACAAAGCCGCGCTAAATTGCCACGTGCGCTAGCCGCTACCGCCTCCTTTTGAGCAGGCGGTAAATTTTCGGCTAGTACGCACTAATCCGGTGCGTGCGCTAAAACCGCCAGTGCGGCTTTGTAAAAAGAGCCCTAAGTCTTTGAATGAAATCATACTGGGTTTCTTTACAAAGGAGGGTGGGAAAGAACAACCCAGCCAATGGTCTCTTACCTCTGTCTCCCTTAAATTCAGCTCGTCCATCTGCTGGCATAAAATCTCAGCCCTCCACTTCTCTTCTTGCTTTCTCCTCGCCTCTTTCTCTTTCATTCTTTCCATTGCTTCTCTTCTGGCTTGTTCATATTCGTTTTCAAATCTTTTTTTTTCTTCCTGGTGAGCTGATTCTTGCTTTTTAAGATTAAAAAAAAAACAACAAATGAATGCTTTAAATTTTTTCCCTTTAATAAATTTCCTCCATATCACTTTAATTTGTGATCCTTTATTCATTTTTATTTTTGATTCCTATTATGAAAAACTAGGAAGATTTATGTATACAAACCTAAGGATTAGATTACGGTAGATTATTTTAAACTTAAGATAACTGAAGTCTTAAGGAAAATTCTAATGGAATGTGGGAACATGTTTTTTAAAAAAATTCTTTGCTTTCATGTGGATGAATTTTATATAGTGTTCCCCCTACAAACTTGCGGTTTGCAAATCGCAGACTTTGCTCATTCGCGGTCTGCTCCGATCGCCTCTTCCTGTAGTAAAGTCGGGCTACACCAATCAGGAGCTGCGTGTCAAAGTAGCTCCTGATTGCTATAGCCCGCTTTTACTACAGGAAGAGGTGGTTGGAGCAGACCGCGAGTGATTTTCTTTACCCACCGGCGCTCCAGTAGCCCTCTCCTGCCTTTTGACAGGCGAAAAACCGCATTTGCGTTTTTTTAAAATTTGCGGGGGTTCGTTCTAGGAACCCCTGTGATTTTTGGGAGAGTACTGTATTTAAAAGCTGTTATATTCTGTCAATCTAAAATACTCAATGGACTAAAATAAAACACAAAAAGTGATACCACAGCATTCTGTTCTAGATTACCGTAGTTTCTATTCTTTATCAAGAAATTGGCATGCATAAACTTGTTCTTTGTTTGAAGGATTCGATGCCACTAATAATCTTGCTTCAAAAAGAACCCAAAGAAATTGCCAATAATGAGAATAACTGCACCAGAAAACAACTGGCAACAGCTTTTTTCTCCAGGTGGAAACACAGCAGCATATAAACTTAATTAAATATCAATGGGATATCAGTACAGGCACAACTCATCTTTTAGAACAAGGGTCTCAAAGTCCCTCCTTGAGGGCCGCAATCCAGTCGGGTTTTCAGGATCTCCCCAATGAATATGCATGAGATCTATGTGCATGCACTGCTTTCAATGCATATCCATTGGGGAAATCCTGAAAAACCGACTGGATTGCGGTCCTCAAGGAGGGACTTTGAGATCCCTGCTTTAAAACAATATTTAGCCCCGGGCAGGAACTCCTAGGTGAAAAGCAGGACTTGATAACATATTGTAATGATTAGGCACCTTTTTTTTTTTACACTAAAAGTAACATAGTAACATAGTAGATGACGGCAGATAAAGACCCGAATGGTCCATCCAGTCTGCCCAACCTGATTCAATTTAAATTTTTTTTTTCTTCTTAGCTATTTCTGGGCAAGAATCCAAAGCTTTACCCGGTACTGTGCTTAGGTTCCAACTGCCGAAATCTCTGTTAAGACTTACTCCAGCCCATCTACACCCTCCCAGCCACTGAAGCCCTCCCCTGCCCATCCTCCACCAAACGGCCATACACAGACACAGACCGTGCAAGTCTGCCCACAGTATAATTATAATTTTGGGAAAGGGGGGATGTATAGCTATATTATTGGTTAAATCAATGTTTTTCAATTTATTATATGTGCGATATGTTTGCTTTATAATATTTGTGGAAAGGGTGGGTGGGAAAGGGACTTAATTTATATATTGAAGATGATACTAGAAAAGAAATTCAAGTGATGTGTATGATTTAATTGATGTATTATTGTACACATGATGTAAGATGAAAAAATGAATAAAGAATTGGAAAAAAAAAGAAAAGCACGACTTAAAGGCTCCTTTTTTTAAAAAAAAAATAATTCTTTATTGATTTTCCATACTTCAAAAGTGCAATACATGAATATATAACACATAAAACATCAATTTACAAAGGTGCGTTAGTTTTTTGGCCAGCATGCACTAATCCGGTGCATGCTCTAAAAATGCCAGCGCATCTTTGTAAAAAGAGCCCAAAGTCTAAATAAGACCTGCCCTGTACATCATTATGTCCAATAGAATGTCAATGTCAATAGAAAAATCAACAAACGCTTGGTGTAGTTTCAAACCAGGAGAAAAAAAGAAATTGGAGATTAAAAAAAAAAAAAAAAATCAGATTGTATTACCTAGGATTTTTCTTGTTGAAGGTCATCTTTCTCATTTGGCCAGTGTTAATACAATTCACAATCATCAATAAAACAATCACCTTTCCGAATCTAAAACTTCCACCCAAGGCAATATATAAAATAACATAAAAACATCAGAGAAGTAAAACAAGAAAAATAGACGACCCAGCATTATACTCTTTCCCTCCATACAGTAATGGGGCAAAGGGGGATGGGATCTGATATACCGCGTTTCTGTGATTACAATCAAAGCAGTTTATATATTTTTTTGAAGGCCGCCTAAATTTTTAGAGGCGCCTTGTTGCAGAATCGCTCTTTCTTGATAGGCGCCTAAGTTTCAATTATCGTTGATTAAAAAGTTTAATTGAGCTTGTTAATCGATTTAGATAGGCGCCTCTCTAGATGGGCGCCTCCGAAATAGGTGCCTAACATTAGGCGCCGGTTACAGAATTTGGACCTTAACCCTCCATTGCCCCAGGTATTATAATACGTAACAAACAAAAAACAACTGCAGATGTGTACAAGATGCAGGCAGAATTTATTGTGACAAATATAAATTTATAAAAACCTTTTTCCCAAACAAGGGACCCGACACGGTCCGTGTTTCGGACAAACCTTTGTAAGGGGTCCAATATGCAAAAAGGTTTGAAAAATATGCCACAAAAAATATAGAATAAAAAATCATAAACCAAAAGGTCCAATGTGCCGAGAATCGCCAACTCCTGTAAAGCGTCTCACTGTTTACTTTGTGAGACACTTTACAGGAGTTGGCGATTCTCGGCGCATTGGACCTTTTGGTTTATGATTTTTTATTCTATATTTTTTGTGGCATATTTTTCAAACCTTTTTGCATATTGGACCCCTGACGAAGGTTTGTCCGAAACACGGACCGTGTCGGGTCCCTTGTTTGGGAAAAAGGTTTTTATAAATTTATATGTCACAATAAATTCTGCCTGCATCTTGTACACATCTGCAGTTGGTTTTTGTTTGTTCCTGGTTGGTTTTTTCTGCAGATAAGGTTGGACCCCTCCTTCCTTTTTTGTTGCTCTATTATAATACGTAAACCACTTGGATTGCAACCACAAAAAGGTGATTTATCAAGTCCCATCCCTCTTTTCCTTACTTACTCCCCCTTTTTTTTTTTTTACTAAGTCATGATAGAAGTTTCTACTGTAGCCCAGAGCACTAAATGCTCTGATACTCATAGAATTTCTATGCGCGTTGGAGTATTTAGCGCTCTGGGCCATGGTAGAAACCTCTACTGCAGCTTAGTAAAAAGGGGGGGGGGTTAATTTGTACTTGGGGCAACAAAGGGTTAAGTGACTTGCCCAGAGTCACAAAGACCTACAGTGGGAATCAAACTCAGTTTGCAACAAACTAACCCCCCCTCCTTTTATGAAGCCATATTGGAGTTATTACCGGCACAGCCAGAGATTTAAAAAAAAGCCTAACGCGGCTTCGTAAAAGGGAGCGATAAACAGGAGGAGAGATTAAACAAACAAATCCACACACAAAAAGAACCCTCATACAAAGAACGAAGGGAAGTAATCAATAAATATTTCAAACGAAGAGACTGTGCCGTTAAGTGAGTTTTTTTGAATAATGATGGGATTGTTTTCATATGAAATTTGAGGTTTTCTAAAGCACATTTGATTTTTCTTTAGATTCATGTGGTCCTTTATCCTGACGCAGCATACAGCGACACGCTGGCTGGCAACCGTTGAAAATAAGTCTTTTGAGAACGATTGTGAAATACAATCTTGTTTGGAAGGTTGCATCACTTTAGAAATCTGTTTGGCCTGTTTCATTATAAAAAAAACTTTTGGGGCACTTTTTTTGAATTGCGATATATTGTTTGTGACACTAACCCCCTTTTTTACAAAGGTGCTCTAAGCTTATTAGCGCACGCTAAACGCTAACGCATGCATGTTATCCTATGGACGCGTTAGTGGTTAGCGCATGCATTGATTTTGCACGTGCTAAATCTGCGCTAAAATGCTTAGCGCGCCTTTGTAAAAGAGGGCCTAAATGTGTCAAGGGAAGGTTTGTCAGCCAATGAGGTATTTTCCCTTTTAAGTCCATTTTGCATGAGAATTTGGGGCAGCAGATGGGGGATCTGAAGCTTTTCCTCCTTTGAAGCATTCATTGATTATCTCCCTTCATTCGCTATCTGAGGGTTCTTTTTATGTATGAATCAAACCCAGTTCCCTGGTTTTCAGGTCACTGCACTTACTAATACACTACTCCACTCCAATCAAACAATGAGCGCTCCCAAACCTTACACTTCTCTGGAAACAGGTTTTGTCCAGAATGTTAAAAATTATATTGCCCAAAGTGGAAGATTATATTATCCATTCCTTTCAGACAACTATAACAAGAATGAAATTGCTAACTGGAAGACATACCCCCTCTTCTATTAAACTGCACTAGCAGTTTTTAGCGTGGTGAGCCGCGCCGAATGGCCCGCGCTACTCCCAACGCTCATAGAGTTCCTATGATCGTCAGGAGCAGCGCAGGCCATTAAATGTGGCTCTCTGCGCTAAAAACTGCTAGCGCAGTTTAATAGAAGAGGGGGCTAGAATTGCAGGCTTCCAGCCCTGTGCAGCTGTAACTTAGGACATACACATGAGAAGTAGCATTGGGGGGGGGGCATACCTGTTTTTTCTCTGACACCTGATCCCCCCAAGCATTAACCACATGTTTCTTGTGCAGTGTTGACTCAACCTGAAAATGTCAAAACAAAACCATAAAACTATTCATATATTATTTCACCATAGTTCTGACAAATAACGAAAGTACCTTTTTGAAAAAATGTCAAATGATCTCCAGATCCTGCTAATTAATCAAATGTGATGGAAGGGGTAAAAGTTTAGTAACATAAAAAGTTTTGATATTAACTAGAAAATTTCTCCACACTGAAATGTCATATTTAGGCTTCTTTATTTCAAACTCACACCCATAAAGTCCAGGGCTTTTGCAAAGTTCATAAACCAATTTTCACCCTAATTTTAGGCCCTATAAAAGCAAGTGCAACAAATGTGCTAGACAGAAAGGTCAGGCTGCCACTCATTGTCCCAGAAAAAAAGACCTAGAAACATGATGGCAGATAAAAGCTAAATGGCCCATCTAGTCTGCCCATCCACAGTAACCATTATCTCTTTGTCTGAGAGATCCCATGTGCCTATCCCAGGCCCTCTTGAATTTCTCCTTTTCTTTATTCCATAGCTCCTGCTTTACTCCTTCAGCCCTTTTTATTTGCTGCTGCCTTCTCCTATTCCATTTTTCCTCTCCACACATTGCGGCAGCAGGGTCTTCCCCACACATATGCTGCCAGTTGTTTATCCATTGAGTTATTTCCTGGTGGTCATGGCTGATCATGCACCCTCAAATTTCTTCCTGCCACTCTTTACCTTGTGCATGCAGTCAGTCCCACATTCTCAGAATACAATCCCTAGACTTTTCAACCAGCTGCATATCTTTAGGGGAGGGGATAGATTTATAAAGCTAATATTAGCACATAGGTTATGCTAATTGATAGTGGAGGGGAAATATGCTTAGGGTTGAGAGCAACAGTATCAAGAGGGGGGCAGAGATTCTCAGGAATGACAGCAATTATGGTGGTATGTTCCAAAATTGCATCATAATTGCCTCTATGAGGTTGGCAAGATGACAAGATGTGACTGCTCGCGTATGATGCCAGTGTTTAATCTTGAAGATGTGGAATCTGTGCAGAGTGCCAGATACAACTCTGGATCTCTTCTTGGGTAGACTGTGGCCTTTACTATGTTTCTAGAAAACACAGGTACTAAGCCACAGAACAAAACTCTGATGTTTTTTCTTCTTTCACCTCTTTCTTCTCTATGCAAAACGCTCTGTCTGGATTTTGGACTGCTCCCCTCTTCTAAAGTACAAATTCTCACTGCAATCTGATTTTAATTTAAGGGAGTTTGGATGAACAGCACTTCCCAGGCTCATCTTTCTGCCATGCAGCCACCTTGAGAGTCTATGGGATCAGTAACATTTTCTCAGCAAAACCTCCACCTGTGCTGACAAACCACCAAACTTCCTGTTTCATCTCATCAGTGTTCACCACACAGCCAGCCTTCCAACAGGAGGCTGTATAAACTGAACAGGCACAAATGTTTACACACACACAACTAAGTCAGTACACGTTACATACTCACTGGTACACACATACAGTGATTTGAATTATAGGCACACACAAACAGAAAGCACAGTTACTTACCGTAACAGGTGTTATCCAGGGACAGCAGGCATATATTCTCACACATGGGTGACGTCATCTACGGAGCCCCAGCGCGGACAGCTTTTCAAGCAAACTTGCTAGAAGTTTCAAGTTTGCACACTGCACCACGCATGTGCTAGCCTTCTCGCCCACTAGAGGGCGCATCTCCACCTCGTGGTCCTCAGTTCCATATCAAGCAAAGAAAAGCCATCCCCGGGGAGGTGGGCGGGTTGTGAGAATATATGCCTGCTGTCCCTGGATAACACCTGTTACGGTAAGTAACTGTGCTTTATCCCAGGACAAGCAGGCATGATATTCTCACACATGGGTGACCTCCAAGCCAACCAGAAAGAGGGCAGGTGGGAGGATGGCAATTTAGGAAAACAGGTTACGTAACACCGACTGGCCAAAGCGGCCGTCACTCCTGGACAAGGAGTCCAGACAGTAGTGGGAGGTGAACGTATGAACCGAAGACCAGGTGGCAGCTTTACATATGTCCTCCATAGGAGTAGAACGGAGGAAAGCAACCGAAGCTGCTATCGCCCGGACCTTGTGCCCCGTAACTCGACCCGAGAGCGGGAGACCAGCCTGAGCGTAGCAAAAAGAGATACAAGCAGCTAACCAGTTGGATAAGGTACGCTTGGAAACCGGATGTCCTAATCGATTAGGATCAAAGGACAAAAACAATTGAGGAACCTTCCGATGAGACTTAGTACGTTGGAGATAAAAAGCCAACGCCCTCTTACAGTCAAGCGTGTGAAGCGCCGTCTCACCAGGATGAGAATGGGGCTTCGGGAAAAATACCGGAAGAACAATGGACTGATTGAGGTGGAAATCAGACACAACCTTAGGCAAAAATTTGGGATGGGTGCGAAGAACCACCTTGTCATGATGAAACACCGTGAAAGGAGGATCCGCAACCAAAGCCTGTAGCTCGCTAATCCGACGAGCGGACGTGAGCGCAATCAAAAAGACTACTTTCCAAGTAAGAAACTTAAGAAGAGCTTTATCGATCGGCTCAAAAGGTGGTTTCATCAGTTAAGCCAAGACCACATTAAGATCCCATACTACAGGAGGAGGCTTGAGAGGAGGATGAACATTCACAAGACCCCTCATGAAACGAGAAACCAGAGGATGCAGAGAGAGGGAACGACCCTCGAGATGTTGATGGAATGCAGCAATGGCACTAAGATGCACTCGAATGGAAGTCGTCTTCAGACCAGAATTCGACAGATGCAACAGATATTCCAGCACCGAAGACACAGGAACTGAACCCGGGTCAAGGTGGTTCGTGGAGCACCAGGATGAAAATCTGGTCCACTTCTGGGAATAACAAAGCCTAGTCGAGACCTTGCGAGAGGCCTCCAAAATTTCCCGCACTGACTGAGAAACAGGAATCGAAGTCAAGGGGAAAGGAACCAAGCCGTCAGATGTAACGACTGAAGATTGGGATGTAACAGCGAACCCCGACTCTGAGACAGCAGAGAGGGAAAGACAGGCAGAAGCAGAGGCTCCCTGACACTGAGTTGAAGAAGCAGGGAGAACCAGTGCTGTCTTGGCCAACGAGGCGCAATGAGAATCATAGTAGCTTTGGTCGATTTCAGATGAACCAGCGTTCTCAAAATCAGAGGAAAAGGAGGGAACGCATAAAGGAACCTCCCCTCCCAGTCGAGAAGAAAAGCATCGGCCTCGAGACGGTCCCGGGAGTACATCCGAGAACAGTAGAGGGGTAGTTTGTGAGTCTCGGGTGAAGCAAACAGATCCACCTGAGGAGTCCCCCAGCGGTCGAAGACTGCGCGTAGAACCCGGGAGTTCAGCGACCATTCGTGCGGCTGGAGAAGACGACTGAGTTTGTCTGCCAGACAATTCAGGTCCCCCTGAATGTAAACCGCCCGCAAGAAGATGTTCTGAGAGACGGCCCATGTCCAAAGGCGCAGGGCTTCCTGGCACAGAGGCCAAGAGCCCGTCCCCCCTTGCTTGTTTACGTAATACATGGCCACCTGGTTGTCTGTCCGAACGAGAACCACTTGATCGCGCAGGAGGTGACCGAAGGCCTGAGCAGCCAGATAAATGGCACGAAGCTCCAACACGTTGATGTGACACCGACGATCCGCGGCCGACCAAAGGCCTTGCGTCCGTAAACCGTCTAGATGAGCCCCCCACGCATACTCCGAAGAGTCCGTCGTCAGGACCTTGCGATGCTGAGGGACGCGAAAGAGCAAACCCCCTGACAGATTGGTAGAGTTGGTCCACCAACGGAGCGAGCGTCTGAAAGACGGAGTCACAGTCAAACGTCGAGATACTGGGTCGCGGTCCTGACGCCATTGCGAGGCCAAGGTCCACTGAGGAATCCTCAGATGCAACCGGGCAAATGGGGTCACTTGGACCGTCGATGCCATGTGCCCCAAAAGCACCATCATGCGTTGAGCCGACACTACCTGCAGTTGCGAAACCTGCCGGCCCAAGCGAAGCAGTGCCTCCAGCCGTGGAGAAGGGAGGAAGGCACGAAGGAGAACCGTGTCCAGCACGGCTCCTATAAACTGTAGGGATTGAGTCGGGCGCAAGTGAGACTTGGGAAAGTTCACCTCGAACCCTAGACCCTGAAGAAGCGTGATAGTCTGTTGGGTCGCTGAAATAACTCCTTCCCTTGTCGGGGCCTTGATCAGCCAATCGTTCAGATAGGGAAAGACCTGCAACCCCCGGGAGCGCAGAGTAGCCGCGACCACCACCATACATTTCGTGAATACCCGAGGGGACGAAGCCAGACCGAAGGGTAGTACACGGTACTGCAGGTGCAACTCCCCGACCTGAAATCTTAAAAACTTCCGAAAGTCGGGATGCACCGGAACATGGGTGTACGCTTCCTTCAAATCCAGGGAGCACATCCAGTCCCCCTCGTCCAATAGAGGATACAGAATCGGAAGCGATAACATACGGAACTTCTCCCTGACCAGGAACTTGTTGAGCTTCCGGAGGTCCAAAATGGGGCGCAAGTCCCCGGTCTTCTTTGGGACCAAAAAGTAACGGGAATAAAATCCCCGGCCCTGCTGCTCGGGAGGCAACAATTCGACCGCCCGGAGGCTCAACAAGGCCCTGGCTTCTTCTCGGAGAAGGGCCAACTGGCTCCGATTGGACGGGCACGCCCCGGGAGGCATGTCTGTAGGCTGCCTGGAGAAGTTTAACGAATAGCCCTCTGAGACGGTCCGGAGCACCCATGCGTCTGACGTAATCCCTGACCAAGCCATGGCAAAAGCCTTGAGCCGACCCCCGATGGGGAGGGGGTTGGGCAACCTCGCGGCGGGGGCCAGCCCCCGGCCGCTCATCCCGTCAAAAGGACGGCGCCGGCTTGGATGCCCCCTGCGCAGCGGGCTTGGAGGGCCCCCCTCTACCCTGTTGGGTTGGGCGTCGGGGTGGAGGTCTCGAAAAGGCCGGTGTCGACTTCTGAGGATACCGCCTAGGTGGCTGTTTAAATGGCCTCTGAGGTGACGGCTTAGGCTTCGGGCGAACCAGAGACGCCAAAGAGCGCTCTTGGTCAGAAAGCCTCTTGGTAGCCGCCTCTAGGGAGTCGTCGAATAACTCTGACCCGACGCAGGGTAGATTGGCCAATCGCTCCTGCAGGTTGGGGTCCATCTCGAGGGTCCGTAGCCACGCCAACCGGCGCATGGCTACCGCACAAGCCGATACCCTCGAGGCAAGCTCAAAAGCGTCATAAACCGCATGAAACAGATAGAATCGTAGTTGGGACAGGTTCGACGCAAAAGTGGCAAACCTATCCCTGTGAGAGTCCGGGATCACCCCCTGAAAATCTGGCAGATCCTTAACCATAGATCTGAGGTAGGAAGAATAGGCGAAAGCATAGTTGAGGACCCTCGTGGCCATCTGAGAATTTGCATACAGACGACGGCCAAATTTATCGAGGGTCCGACCCTCTCTCCCAGGGGGGACAGCAGCCGAGACTCTAGAAGGTTGCGAACGCTTAAGAGCCGACTCCACCAGGAGCGACTGATGGGAGAGTTGCCCCTTGTCAAACCCCTTAGGGGGAAGAGTCCGGTATTTGGATTCCATCTTGGTGGGCACTACCGCCACTGTAAGAGGTGCCTCAAGGTTCCGCAGCAAGGTCTGGAGGAGGACCTTGTTAAGTGGGAGGCGGGGAGATTCCCGCTGAGGGGCGGGAGAATCCTGTTCCTCCAAAAATTCTTTGGTATAGTGAGACCCTGCCGACAGGTCCACCCCCAAAGCCTTCGCCATGTCATGGACAAACTTTGAAAAAGAGGATGTCCGTGCAGGCGGAGAGGGCGACCGAGACTTCTCAACGGAGCCGAAGGGAGAGGCCTGGCGAGAATACCCGAACTGCCCGGACCCCGAACCCCAGGAGGCACGATCTCGGGACCTCGAAGGGGTCGGGGACACAGTCTGCCGAAGGGACCCCCTGGGGGAACCCCCCGGGGTACGGGGTATGGAGGCCCTTCCCTTCCGCCTCGGCGAGGAGGCACGGGAACTCTCCCGGATCGGGGACCGTAAGAGATCGGGGTTGTCGAGGCGGAGTTCCTCGACACGCAAAGCCCCGCCCTCGGGCGTCGTCGAGCGATGACTCCTCAGAGGCGAGGCTCGGGACCGCTTGGCCTTTTTGAGGCGGTGCTTCGCCCGGGGCTTGCTCGAGGGCGAGGAACCCCGTGAAGACCTCGGGGATGAGGACGAGGAGATCCGGCGTACCCGGCGCTGCTTGTCTCGGGACCGCACACTGACCTCAGGCTGTCTCACCGAGGTCGGATCCGAGGGAAGCGTCGAGGTCGAGGGAGCTTCGGCCGCTGAAAGGCCGGTGCCCGAGGCCGAGGTCGCCAACTGCGGGGCCGCAGAGACCGAAGTCGAGGCCGAAGCCTGCTGCAAGGTCTCAATGGCCCCGGAGAGCTCCGAGGAAATTAAAGCGCGAAGCAATTCCTGGAACGCCGGGATCGTGAGACCCGGAGGCAACACCTGGGGGCGCTCCGCAGAGGGCGACCTCGGTTTCGAGTATTCCCTCGGGGCTAACCCCTTCGACACCTTGGGCTGGGCCGAGGTCGACGGTCCCGCCGACGAAGAGCCCGAGGATGGCTTCCTGGTAGATGAAACTGAGGAAGGAAGTGGAGACTTACCCGGGGCTTGCTTCTGCGAGGCAACCGGCTTCGAGGTAGCCGCGGGGTCCGAAGTCGAGGCCGAGGTCGAGGCCGGGGCCGAAGCCGAGGCCGAGCTCGAGGCCTTCCCCGTCGGGGTATCGACGGCAAAGAGATCAGCCATACGGGCCTTGCGACGATTAAGGGCCCGTTTCTGGAAGGTGGCACACTTAGGGCACGATGCTGTCGGGTGATGGGGCCCCAAACACCTTAGGCAGCACCTGTGAGGGTCAGTGATGGACAAAAGCCTATCACACCTACCACACTTCTTAAATCCCGTTACGGGCCGGGACATGGGCCCAAAACAAGGCCGGGAACAAACGAGGTTCCTCGGCCACGGCTACCGGGAGCCCCCGGAGCGAACGGAAAAGTTAGATTTTTTTTTTTTTTTTTTTTTGAAAAAAGAAGAAAAGAAAGAAAGAAAACACAAATAACGCAGCGACCGCGTCGAAATTCCGCACACAGCCGCGGCGACAGAAGGCAATACGAGCACAAATTATCCACAGGGCTTCTGGCTCCGCGGATGAAAATGAACTGAGGACCACGAGGTGGAGATGCGCCCTCTAGTGGGCGAGAAGGCTAGCACATGCGTGGTGCAGTGTGCAAACTTGAAACTTCTAGCAAGTTTGCTTGAAAAGCTGTCCGCGCTGGGGCTCCGTAGATGACGTCACCCATGTGTGAGAATATCATGCCTGCTTGTCCTGGGATAAAAATAAATACGGGTAATTATATTTTACTGTACTGTTCCTCATTACTGTTTGAAATGCCTTTTGCAGAAATCAGCAGTTAAGCTACTCTAAAATGCAAAATGCTTTGAACAGGTGTACCCCCCCATTCTTTTTCAGAACCTTGGATTTCTGTTTCTTGTAGAAAAAAATGTAAATATTAACTCTTGCCCTTACGGCCTTCTACACAGCTCTACCACTCTATTTGAGCTCTCTTGTCATCTCATTATGCCCTTCTCAACCATTATTCTAATCTAACCTGCTTGCGATTCCTCCATGTGTAGGCAACACTTGATACCATTCATAATTCAGCCTTCTTCTATCTAGCCCCTATGCTTTGGAACACTTAATGTGCATTTGGAAAGTTCTTTTAAGAAATTTAAGGCAAGTGTGAAAACTTTGCTGTTTCACCAGCCCTTTTCTTTAATATGAACTGAAGAGCAACAATCCCTTTTCCTACCATAGGTACAGCACCAATTTTCCGGCACCCTCAGTTCCAGACCCTTGCCAGATTAACCGTTTTGTCGAACCTTTAGAACATGCTCTAATCCTGGCAGTTCCCCGCGTCTCCCTCCCCCACACTTCTTTAAATCTTCCCCAGCAGCAAGCAGCATCTGCAACCAGTCACTCGCGCCAGCCTCTGCTGTTCCTCTAATGTCACTTCCAGGTCCTGGGACCAGGAATTCATGATAGAGGGAGAGCCGAAGCCGGCAGGAGCAGCCATTTGCTGATTTCTGCTGGACTAAAGGAGATGCTGGACCATCTGTTACTGGAAAATCGATGGGGTACTTATATTTCACCAATTCACATATTGTGTATAAAAATCTCTAGTTACTATTGTGCCATACTCCCCCTCCTGAAATCTTCAGCGTTACATAGGTGCATACATATCCCTTTTATGTGCTGAATTTTACAGCAAATTGCACTGCTGTTAATTTCATTAGTTACCTAGTAATATAAGAAATACATAAATATGATATTTAGCCACATGGGGTATTTTTTCCACAGATTCTCTCCCATTTTTGTTCTCCTTGTAATAAATACTGACAAATTCCCAGAAAAAGAAATGAAAGCAAAGATTTCTAGTTCTATTATTTATATGTGGCCTTCCTTGAAGATAGCTGAACCCAAAGCAGTTTGCAATAAATTATAATAAAAATATCTATAAAGTTAAAAGTCACCCTACTAACTGGTCTGTAGTGTTCTATGTCCTCCCTGTTGAAAGGAGGACAAAATTCACCTCCAGTTCTATGATGTACTGAAAAGATCCTTCAGCACACTTTTCAGAAGCTCTTCGAGTTCACTTAATATCCTGAGTTCACGTACTATCCAAGTTTTATCTCATCTGGTCCCACTGCTTTTTCCACTTGCAGTATAGCTAGTTCTGCAGAAACTTTCTTCCATAAAGAGTGCTTCATCAATGACTAAAGGTACCCACCAAAAATCAGTAGCCCTTGTCGTAACCATTCTTTTCTGAATACCAAACAAAATATTTATCCAGATGTCTTAACTCTAACCTTGGTTTTTCCCCTCTGTGTAATTCCCCCCCCCAAACCTCTCCTCATCTCCAGTTATTCTTTCTCTTCAAAGCCTCAAGCATGTCAACTGCTTCCCAAATTGTATATTTACTGGAATTGCACTATCTCCTATTTGTACAGCTCCCCAAATTGTAAACCTACTGGAATACCCTAAATTGTAATTCTCCAATCTTCTTGTAATTCTCCTGGAAATGTCCAGCTGTTTCTTTTGTAATCCGCCTAGAACTGCAAGGTACGGGCAGAATAGAAGTCATTAATGTAATTTCTGTCTTTTCCCTGTACTTTCCCAGTCAGGTCCTTTAAAAAAAATTCTTACAAAAAACTTACAGTCTCTGCTTGACCCTTTTCCCTTCTCATCAGAGCTCCCAGGTCTTTCAGTACCAATGTGCTTACAGTAGGCCATTCCCTGTCATGTGTAAAATTTGTTTTCCTCTGTACATGGACAAATTTAAGGTGTTATTTACAATGTTTTGGCTTTTACTCTGTGCCAAGAGCTCTTCCTACTAAATCCAAGACAAAAAAAAAAGAGACACATTATAAATAAACATGACATTCACCTCCCGCAGTCTTGTATTGTTTTTTTTCCAGTGTTCATACATGAGGTCCTCTGCAACCTGTTAACCCAAAGAAAATACAAAAGTTATGGCAGCTGATGGTGCCGTATGTGATAAGGTTACAGTAGCAGCTGGCGTCCTTAGAATACTGGCCTATTCCTTGCCTTGCCCACCCCAGGGCTTATTTTAAGGGTTTGCAAATGATATGTGTGCACATACTTTCAAAATACTTTGAGCCTAATCATTGAGACAAAATATTTCCAAAGCTGAAGCCCAGAATCTATCACTGGATACATCGATGCTGGCATTTTCTCACACGTTAATCTGACAGACTGTAGGACGGACACTTTTATAATATTCATAAAATGTAACAAGGAACTGATGATTATAACGAAAAAGTGCACTCTTTGACATGAGAGTCTAGTTAAATAGAAGTGTTTTATTCAGCTTTTTTCATTTAATTTGAAATGTATGTTGTCTTGTTGATACTTTTTATTTTGCTTGTTTTATACTCCAAGTAAGACCTCATCTACAGGTACACACAGAACTCGAGGAGCGTAGGGAGAGGGGAGACATGATTGAGATATTTAAGTACATCACGGGACGAGTCGAGGTGGAAGATGATATCTTTCTTCTCAAAGGACCCTCGAACACAAGAGGACATCCGCTCAAACTCAGGGGAGGGAAGTTTCGTGGAGAAGTCAGGAAGTACTTCTTCACGGAACGAGTGATAGAGCATTGGAACAAGCTTCCAGTACAGGTGATCGAGGCCCGCAGTATCCCAGACTTCAAGAATAAATGGGATACCTATGTGGGATCACTGCGAGGGTCATACCAATGAATAGGGTTGCTAGGATATAGACTTAATAGAGCAGGTCAGTAGAGTTAAGGGGGCCAGTAGACTTAAAAGGGTGGGTCAATGGTATGGGCAGACTTGATGGGCTATAGCCCTTATCTGCTGTCATCTTTCTATGTTTCTAAATAACCAAATGATTAGGCTTGCTGAATGTTGCTTTAGAAAATGAACCAATGGAAATTATAAAAGGTTTAATAAAATATGGGGGTCATTAACATTGTTTTGTAATGAATAAACACCATTTTTTTTTTTTCTTTTGAAGATAAATTATTCACGGAGGGGAGAGGGGGGAGATTGTACAATTGAAGAAAAAGGTAAAATGATTTAAGAAGAATAGTGTTGAAAGGGAGGATGGGTGATGGGTTTATATATATATATATATACAATTGTTATTATCTTGATGGATTTATCAAGTGTTGTTTTTGAGCCTATGTATTACTTTTTTATTGTACACTTGTTGAATGATTAAAAAGGAATAAAGAATTTAAAGAAAAGAAAATGAACCAATGGATATACACCAATTTTTAGTCAAATTTTAATGTGAAACAGCTTATCAACAGCTTTACAACTGGAATATCAAGAGCTCAGTTGGCACAGCAAGGTAATGAATGAGACGTTTAGAGTACCATCTGGCAGGAAGTGTTTGATGAGTTCATCAAGTATGACATACTTCAAAGTCTCATCAAACTCTACATCACCTGTTTTCTCCTTTCCTCTCGAGCAGATCTCAGTCCATCTGCCCGCTCTTTATTCTCAGCAATGTAGGAGTCTTTACTCTGCTTCACGTCTCTTAGTTCTGCCTCAAATAAATCTTGCTCCTCTTGCAAAAGTTTCCCGAGTTGCTCCCGTCGCAGTATCAACTTTGTTCTCTTTTCATCCTTTTGTTTTTCACGGTTATATGCGGTCATGCTGGCCATACGAGAGAAAAAGAAAAAAAATGAATGAAAGCACCAGGTTAGTCACCACTAAACGATGCTACACTGTACAGGAAACATGATGGGCATCACCATTTTCATATTACATTCCGCCAAAGTCCTTACGAGTTCATGCAATCATGAGAGTAAATGAAACCACGGCTAATGATAAACTGAAAAAGAAAGAATACTTTCAAAAGATATTTGATTAGAGGGGAAAAGGGGTGGGATTTTATTTTTGATTATTACATAATATATCAATATTTGAATGAATTCACAATAAAGATGATTTTATGTATTATTGAATTGGAAGGGAGGGAGGGATGGGGGATTATTATATTCAATAAGAATGATATAAATTTAGATTTCTTACATAATATTTTAACATTATAGAATACTAATTTCCTAATGAAATGTTAAATTTGATGCTAATATGCGAGTTAATCAAGTGTGTATCTTTAAGTTTTATATGAGTTTAATTGATACACTTGTTGTAACATACAAAAATGAATAAAGAATTATTAAAAAAAAAATATATATGTAAAACATCTGTCTTGTGTTACTTTTGAGTTCTAATTTTAAAGATCCATATCCATATTCTATCTCAGTCCTTTAGTACTGATTAAGGAAACTAAATTAGATGCTACCATACCAGAATATAATACAGATGTTTCTTTGCTCAGATATAGCAGTAAATATGTGTACCAATCTATATGAAGCCCCTTGCCCACTACAGTTTTAGTATTTTTAATATCGTATTCCAGTATTTTTCAAGAATCTATTGGTGGGGGAGAGTACAAACTGTTAAAATGATGATTTTACCTGTGGTTTGTTACCAAATGGGAATGTTACCAGTTTTTTTTTCAGGGGTCTTTTTATAAAAAGTTAAATAGGACATTTGGAGCATTGAGATTAAGCATCAAATTAATGCATCTCAATGGCCACGACTTTGGTCTTGGAGGTTGAGATGTACAGTGTCTGCATCTATGAGACAAACTTGGTTCTTTCTTTTTGCATAGAGTTTTTTGGACCCCTGTTCGTTTACAAAAACTAGATAGCTCTAAGTCTAATAGATGTTGGCACTGTCATCTTGAGGCTGGGACATTAGATCACCTTTTATTCTATTGTCCATTTATATTAGTATTTTGGAAATCAATTTGGCCTCAAATCAATAGGATGTTAGAGAATCCGGTAGCCTTGACATTTGATACTATTTTATTTGGCATGTCAATGAGAGCGAAGAGTCGGATTTCGTCAAATAATAACAAACTTTTATTTATATTGACTGGAGTTGCCATTCAACAGATTACATTCAATTGGAAAAATCATAGCAGATTAAATTAGTTTCTGGTGGAATTCTGTGTTTCATATATATAAAATGGAGCGCACAATAGCAACACAAAGAGGATATTTTGGTAAATTTCAGAAGATTTGGGGACCATTAACAGATTTTTGTAATGAGTAAGATATTTGACATGGAGGGGTGTGGGTGGGTAATAAATATTAAATCCTATAATGTATAAGAGTATTTAACTGTTTTTGATGTATTGGGAATGGAACTTTTGTAAGGGGAGGGAGGGGTTGGGAGGGTTTTCTAACTTGATATCAATTGTTTAGATACTAGGAATAGTTCATAATATTCAAAATATTATAGATCAGTGGTTCCCAACCCTGTCCTGGAGGACCACTAGGCCAGTCGGGCTCTCAGGATAGCTCTATGAATATGCATGAGAGAGATCTGCATATAATGGAGGTGCCAGGCATGCAAATCTGCTTCACGCATATTCATTAGGGCTATCCTGAAAACCTGACTGGCCTAGGATTGGGAACCACTGTTATAGAATATAGGTATTGGCTGAAAAGTTATATTTTTAATGATATATGAAAGTTAATCAAGTTTCACCCGAGTCTTAATACTGTCACATTTACACTTCTCCCTCCGTATTCGCGGTGATAACAGACATGCGAATACAGAAAAACCGTGAATAACTTTTTCATGTTATTCGTGGTTTTCTGTCAAAAACCCTCAAGAATATGATAAAACCGCGAATAACATGAGAAAGTTATTTGCCTCCTCCCCCCGCCTGCCCGGGTCTCTCCTTAACCCTGGCCCCGTCTACTTAGCAGGGCAGATAGAGAAGCACACCGCCAAGTCGCTCCAAACCCTCCCACCCCACCAAGCCGCCACTCTTACCTCCGAGGGTCCTAGCGGAAATATGCCCGTCTACAGAGCAGGGGAGAAAGAGAAGCACACCACCAACTTCTGTCGCGTCACGTCGCTCCAACCCCTCCCACCCCACCAAACTGCTGCTCTTACCTCCAAGGGTCCTGGATGGATGACATAATTGGGGGGGGGAGGATCCAGCATGCTAAAAATCGTGAATAATCGAAGTCGCAAATGCTAAAAATGCAAATATGGAGGGAGAAGTGTATATAATATATGGAAATCCTGCTATAGTGTGAAACAGAATATGGATATAAAACTATCAGTTGCTTTTCAAGAATCTGTACTCTGCTCCATCCTCTAATGGAAACATTCACAATGAGCTATTAGAAGGCAAATTAAGTTAATCTCTAAATGCACTTTACCTGTATAATTGCCACACATTCTATCTTGGAATTTCCAAGACAAGAGGAGGAGCATTACAATTGATACAGAATGCTGAGGCCAGGTTAATGTTGGGTGTAGATAGGATGACACATATGACACCAATTTTGAAGAAATTACACTGATTACCAGTTTTATTTCGAGTGCACAACCAGGTTATTTCTGTGATCCATCAAACACTGTAGTATTTTCAATAAGTCATTGTGAACTATAAACCAGGCCAATCTTTACAATCTGAAAATAAAAATGCATTAACCTCAAGAAACTAGACACCAGAGCAATGACACCAGAGCAATGACATTCTGCATAGCTGGTGTTAAGATGTGGAATGCTTTGGTGGGTCAGATGCGAAAATGTATCGATCAGTTTCAATTCAAGAAACAGCTAAAAACCCAATTATTTGTCACCTCATTCTTATGACTTAGCAGTTCTTTGGAAAAGAAAAGACAGTTCTCCCCTGTTGATTTTAAGATTTTAGTTTGTCATAATTATTATATTTGTTTTAACTCATTTTAGTTCTTAAGCAGTATAGAGAATTTTTAAATAAATATTTATAGTCTGCCTTTAAAAAGGTGGATTACAACATCATATACAAAATATAACAAAACAAAAACATATAAAATCATAAAACATTTCCCATCATACATAGAAATCAGTGTCCGTATTTCATCATAAGTAACGCTTCAGCATTATAGAAAACTAGTGTAATTTGGCATCAATATGCCTACATTAAGTGCTTTGAATCATCAAAATATTCCGGATTATGGGCTCCTTTTTACAAAGGTGCGCTAGCGTTTTTAATGCATGCACCGGATTAGCGTGTGCTATAGCGTGCGCTAGCCGAAAATCTACCACCTGCTCAAAAGGAGGCGGTAGCGGCTAGCGCGCGCTATTCCACACGTTAAGGCCCTAGCGCAGCTTTGTATAAGGAACCCTATATGTGTCTTTAAATAATTTATGGTCTCAGCCACACCACTCCACCACTAATATAAATTTATAGAGTGAAGAATTATATGGACTTTCATCATCAGCCATAAGTCCATATTCTAATTCATTTTTATCATCTCAATTAACATAAGAACATAAGAAGTGCCTCCGCTGGGTCAGACCAGAGGTCCATCATGCCCAGCAGTCCGCACATGCGGTGGCCCAACAGGTCCAGGACCTGGACTGTAATCCTCTATCTATACCCCTCTATCCCCTTTTCCAACAGGAAATTGTCCAATCCTTTCTTGAACCCCAGTACCGTACTCTGCCCTATTACGTCCTCTGGAAGCGCATTCCAGGTGTCCACCACACGTTGGGTAAAGAAGAACTTCCTAGCATTCGTTCTGAATCTGTCCCCTTTCAACTTTTCCGAGTGCCCTCTTGTTCTTTTATTATTCGAAAGTTTGAAGAATCTGTCCCTCTCCACTCTCTCTATGCCCTTCATGATCTTGTAAGTCTCTATCATATCCCCTCTAAGTCTCCTCTTCTCCAGGGAAAAGAGACCCAGGTTCTCCAATCTCTCAGCGTATGAAAGGTTTTCTATCCCTTTTATTAGACGTGTCGCTCTTCTCTGAATCCTCTCGAGTAACGCCATATCTTTCTTAAGGTACGGCGACCAATATTGGACGCAGTACTCCAGATGAGGACGCACCATCGCCCGATACAACGGCAGGATAACTTATTTTGTTCTGGTTGTAATACCCTTCTTGATTATGCCTAGCATTCTATTCGCCTTCTTAGCGGCCGCTGCGCACTGTGCCGTCGGCTTCATTGTCATGTCCACCATTACCCCCAAGTCCCTTTCTTGGGTACTCTCCTTCAATAATATCCCTCCCATCGTATAGCTGCACCTTGGGTTTCTGCTACCCACATGTAGTACTTTACATTTCTCAACGTTGAACTTCATCTGCCATCTCGTCGCCCATTCCCCTAGTTTGTTCAAGTCTCTTTGCAATTCTTCGCAGTCCTCTTTAGTCCGAGCTCCACTAAATATTTATTTATTCTTTATTAACGTATAAATTAGTTTCTTTCAATAGTAGTGTTTAAAACTTTTCAGCCACTTATCTTAACAGCTGACATGACCCGGGAGAAATAGACCCAACATGTTTTTCACCCCCTGCTTTTTCAAGGGTCCCCTGTGGCTGGTACTGTCATCCAACTTACAAGCAAATTTAGCTGAGGCCATAAAATATTTAAAGTCACTTATAATCTGGAATATTTTGATGATTCAAGATATTTATTGGTGATTGTCTGGAGCACCAGTAGTCATAAAATTTTACATCATTTTTTCTGCTATAGATTTAGGTGCTAACATTTACAACAAGACTATGGCTGGCATTGTTAAAGCCTAAATATGACATTTATGGAATGCCGGTTAGGTTCATTACTGCCATTTGTGCATGTAAGCGTGTACCCGCACCTATAAATGATAATATTCTATAAGTTTAAGTACACAAATGGCACTTAAATTTAGGCAAGCTGTTATAAAATGAGGCGGTAGACAACGCTTACCTCTGCTGGTAAGACTGCCTTGAGCTCCATTGGGCCTGCTTATCACTGCATATGTTAGATTGTTTAAAATATTGACTAGTTAACTCCCACTGGTGTCGATTGCGAGCCTCCTGCTCTCTTTGGCGTACAATCTGGTGCTCTAGTGCTTTATTCCGGTTGTGCCAGTAAGAAGGAAATGTAGGCAAAGCCATCTACAAACATCAACAGACAAGAAGAATGTGAATGTTATATACTGAAATCTCGTATACAAAACTGATTAGACTCTACATTTCATTTCAGTTTTATAGTACATGATGGCAGATAAAGATATGAACGGTTCATCCAGTATGTCCAACAAAATGAACTCATAGCATAAAAGATAAAAGTATGATGCGATAATACATTTGTATACTTACGGCCTCTTTTACAAAGCTGAGCTAGTGGCTGCCGTGCAGCAACAGCCCCGAAGCCCTTTAAATCCTAAACACTGTAGTTCAACCTGTTTCCCTCCTGTTTCGAGTATTGTCAGTCTTAAAGTATGTTTGTTTGTTTGTTTTTTATATTTGTAAATCACATTGGATCACGATATTGCGGTCAAATCAAATTTTAAATAAACCTGAAACTTCTCTTGATTTATAAATACCCCCTTTTTGTACTGTTTCTTGTAAGGTAATGACCTGGTGTTCAAAAAAGTCCCTAACAAAGGTCCCCTTTTATCAAGCTGTGTTAGGATTTTTTTTTTTTAACCGCCGGCTGCTGTGGTAAAAGATCCGACGCTCACTATGAGCATTGGAGCTTTTACCACAGCGGCCTGCAATAACCCCCAAAAACCCTAACACACCTTGATAAAAGAGGGCCAAAGTTGGGAAAGGTCCTGTGTTAGCAAATGAAATAATGAAAAAAGCTATATTATCACTTTCTTGAATTATTAAAATACGATATCTTATTTATACCTGGTTGTTGTATGAATTACATAAAATTCTAAGCCTATTCAAAAATCCTATCCTTAGTTTTTTTTTATTTTTTTTATGTTTACACCATGTGCCACATGCTTCAAGTCTGCAAATTCAATTTCATTTTTGGTTGGGCGAGCATGCCATTGATTTTTTTTTTTTTTAATGTATCCTTGTAGAATCAAAAGTAGTATTTAAAATTGCGCATGCAAGCTTACAATCTAAATTTATAAGGGCCCCCAGAGCCTTCTCATGTCCATTTTACGGACCTTAATATAAAAAGGTTGGAGACCACTAATGTATGATATCTTTCTGCGTGCACACAGACAGAAAAACACAACTATATAATCTCACAAGTTTTAGAATTCGTTTTTTGCACTGTCCCCCCCCCCCCAAAAAAAAAAAAAAAAGTTTCTGTAAATTAAAGGGTCTGAGATCCCTCCCCCACACTCCTGAGCCCCCAATAGACCTCCCGCACCTTTAATCGCGGAGCCACCGACGAGAGGTCTGAAATCAGCTCCCGCTACCACCGCGTCTCATTCTCTTCCCCACTTCCCGATGCAAAAACGGCAGCACGAACCCGCCCGCCTCGGCCTTCTCCCGCCAGGGCCAACTGTCAGAATCTTCCGAATGGCTCTTCCGGTGTCGCTTAGTTACCGCTTCGGCCGAGTTACGGGCGCCGAGCGGGGCCAAAATGCGGCGCGCGAGCGGGACAGGCCAAGGGACCGTGCTGCGGAAGAGGCGCTTTGAAGAAGAGCCGAGAGGCGGGAGCCCCGGCTGGAAACGCTGCAGGGAAGACCTCGGCTCACCGTTGGAAGAGAAAGAGGAGAGCGGGGCGCAGCGGTTAGAGCTACGGCCGCAGGAGCCTCATCACCCTGTGGTTGTGGGTTTAAACCCTGTGACCCTGGGCAAGTCACTTAATCCTCCACTGACCTAGATCTATTATGACCTCACCAGTACAGATACGTGAAATGCTTGTATAACTGCAAAAAAAAGCAATATACACGTCCCAATCTCTTTCCACTTACTGGTGGGCCGCATATATTGGATAGACAGGCTTCCCCTTCCTTATTCTGCAGGAGCCTTATTCAGCATTAGCAGGATCATGATTCATGCACTGCAGAGCTCATGTCCTTTGAGCCTTAGATGGGTCTCATGCATACTCCTTACATAGTCACTTTGCAGTACAACTGGGGCCTGATGTACACTCTCCTCTCCCTCCCCCCTCCCTATTCCACCTGAACTTACAGCACTGTTATAAACATAATCTGTTATCTTCATCTTATCGTAACTTTATGTTGCTATTTATCCCCAACAGGTCCTGTCGGACATTACCTACTAAAAATGTACATATTACATTTTCGCTCAGCAAATTGTATTTCTATACTATTGCCTCCTGAGGTCTCTGATCTCTGTATTTCCTCTGAATATCTACTTATTGTATTTCGCTGAATGTCCAGCACTCTTGATTGTAAACCGCCTAGAAGTCGCAAGATTGTGGCGGTATAGAAGAATAAAGTTATTATTATTAACAAATCAAAACCAGGATTGGCTAAAAGGTTTCCAGCTTGGAAATGGGTAACTTGGCATCTCTTTAGACACACCAAACAAAACCCACCCTTGCTCCATGAAGCACACAATTTAATCCTCTTTTTCACTGGAACTGGAACGTACGCAGGTGAGGCTGGACTCATTTAGAGCACTGGTCTTTGACCTGGGGGCTGCCGCGTGAGCGGACTGCTGGGCACGATGGACCACTGGTTTGACCCAGCAGTGGCAATTCTTATGTTCTTATATTTTCCAAGAACGCCTAATGCTCTGTTTCCTAAACTCTTAATTGCAGAGCAGCTAGCTTACCCATTCCAGAAGGAAGACTTTTTGGTGTGTGCAGATTAGAGTTAAGATAAACAAAAAAAGGCAAGGGAGGTGTCTTTTCAACCAGTGATAAAGTCTTTATTGGTCCCAACAAGGATCCCTGTTTCGGTGTGTAAAAGCGCCTTCTTCAGACTACAGTTACCACATGGATCCAGAAAAAGGAGGACAGTTTGAGACATCTGGATTTTACTGCCATTGCCTTCAATCGAAGTAAAACTCAGATGTCTCAATCCATTCTCCTTTTTCTGGAGCCATATGGAAACCCTGCAGTCCATTGGAGAGATCAATCTGCCTGCTTTTAAAAATCAGCAGCAGTGGAGATCAACTGCTTTTACACCTAAGCAGCAACGAGACCAGCCACAACCACCGAGAGCACACAGACCCGATCCTACCAAGAGTGTGAACTCTTCCCCCCCTGCAATCCGCTAAGAAGATCGACTGTCGGCTCCTGGCGGCTTTCCCGCAGAGGAGAGAATCCTGCATTCACCATGGGCCTCATCTGGGGCAGCCTCCTTGGAGCGGCTGGGGCACGGGCAGTGTGTCTGGGAGGGAATGCATGGATGGGAGAACATCGCAGGGGAGGAGACATAGGCATCCTGGGACTGTCGGCCAAGTCTCTTCCCTGAAGAAGCCCTTTCTGGAAACATCAATCGCTCCTCCTAAACTTACTTGCTCCACTTCATCACTGACGCTGAAACCTTGGATTGAAGACAAAGTTTTATTTTATTTTTCTTTCCAGCTTATGATTTATCTTTAATCTTATCTATTGTTTTGCCTTTTGTCTTTGTTTTGTTCTATTTCTATCATTTAAATTTCTCCAGAATTCTACTGTTCAACGGCTCCCCCTTCTGCTTCTATTCCTTTCTCTCCTCTCTTCTACCTTCCAAAGTATTTAGATCAATGCTGTCTTGTTAAAATGTTTATTTTATTTTTATTTTTCCTCTAACTCTACTTTTCATTTCTCTATTACCCTCCAGGTACTTTAGTTAGATTGTGAGCCTTCGGGACAGTAAGGGAATTTTTCAAGTACCTTTCTTATTTCTAATCTTAATGTATATTTTCTGTAAACCGCTTAGAACCTAACGGATGTAGCGGTATATAAGAAATAAATTACATTACATTACATTACTACAGAGATGCCAAGTTACCCATTTCCAACCTGGAAACCTTTTGGCCAGCCTGGTTTTTATTTGTAATGCCTAATCCTGCTATTGAAATCAGTGCTTAAGTCCCATTAATCAACAGGATGATGACAGTGGTCATAAATCCAGGACTGTCAAAATTTTCAGCCTGGAACTGGGTAACTTGGCATTTCTCTGTAGTATTCTGCATATGCCTTGTAGGAATATAAAAATGTTAAGCTCTAGTACAACCAAGCACACCTGTCACATTGCACATGCCTGATATATGATGGACAGACATAGATATGAATAGACAGGCATACGAACACAGCATTTTTATTAACTATGTCTAAAGCAGAGCTTTCCAAACTATGGGTCTTGACCCCAAACAGAATTAGAAAACCATATTTGGGGTCATGAGCTGGATGGGTGCTTTATAGGCTGTCGTTGCTCTGTGCCATCCAGGGATCACAGAGCTGCCAAGTTACCTATTCCATCCAGGAGACTTTTTGGCCAGTTCTTATTTTAAACTTACCATATTTTTCACTCCATAAGACACACCTGACCATAAGATGCACCCTAGATTTAGAGGAGGACAACAAGAAAAAAGACATTCTGAACCAAATTCTCCCTGCCAGGCTCTGCACCCAATCCCACACTCCTTGCCAGACTCTGCACCCTGTCCCCCCTCCCTACCAGGCTCTGTACCCTGTCCCCCCTCTGGTGGTCTAGTGGTAGGCCGGGTCAGGGCACAGGGCGGTCAAGGACAGGGCACAGATGTCAAGACAGATGACTTTTTAAAATATACAATGTCACCTCAGTAACAACTATAGAAAAATAGACAAATATAGTGCAAAATATAGACAGCAGATATAAATTCTCAAAACTGACACATTGTGATCACTAAATTGCAAATAAAATAATTTTCCTACCTTTGTTGTCTGGTGATTTTTCTCTCTTTCCTTCCTCAGGCCCAATTGTCCCTTCCTCCCTATGTCCCCCTAAATGCCTTCCAGTCTTTGTCCACATCCTCCCCCCATTGCTTGGTGATTTCTTTCTTTCCTTCCTCAGGGCCAACAATTGTCCCTTCCTCTCTCCCTCCTATGCTCCCCTCACTGTCTTCCAGCCTTTGTCCTCTTCCCCCCCCCAACTCAGGCCCAACAATTGTTCTTTCCTCCCTCCTATGTTCCCCTCACTGCCTTCCAGCCTTTGTCCTCTTCCACCCCAACTGAGGCCCAACAATTGTCCCTTCCTCCCTCCCTCCTATGTTCCCCTCACTGCCTTCCTGGCTCATCAGCGGGTCAAACTCGTCAGTGCGGCACCGCAAGCAATGGCCTCACTGCAGCCCGAGAGCGAGGGATGAATGGAAAAAATTGCTGGGAAGGGCCAGGCAGGTGCAGCAATTGCACGCCGCAGGCCCAAAATCCTTACCCCAATGTCAGGGGTTAGGCTTCTGAGCCAGCGGCGTGCAATCGCTGCACCCACCTGGCCTCTCTCTTCCTCCACTTGCAACGGCAGCAAACAATTAGTAGCAGCAGCGGCAAGGGCCAGGCGGCGGTCTAAATAAGGTAACGGGGGTATTCGCTCCATAGGACACACCCTTTTTTCCACCCACTTTTTTTGGGGGAAAAAAGTGCGTCTTATGGAGTAAAAAATACGGTATATCTCAAAGCAGTGTAGTATTTGTAGTCCATGATTCTATCTCTTGAAATCAGTGGTACAAGTCTCATAAAGCACCAGGATGCAGTGGCTTAACGAGGGTGAGAGGTGCCCCTCGTCCACCCCCCTGCTGCACGTGCTCCCCCTTCTCTTCCCCCGTACCTCGAGTTGCTCACCGCCACGAGTAACAACTTCAACCTGCTCCTCGTGACCCCGACAGCTCGCCCTCTGATGTCACTTTCTAGGCATGGCACCCAGAAGTGACGTCGATGGGAGTGCTGATGCAGTAACAAGGAACATGTTGAAGTTGTTACTCGCAGCGGTAGACAACTCGAAGTATGGGATAAGGGAAGGGAGGCGCGGGTGTGGCAAGGGGAGGAGTGGGGAGAGGAGGATGAGTGCCAGCACCCCCACCAACATGGTGCCTGGGGCGGACCACCCCACCTCGCCCCCCCCCTTACTGTGCCAGGATGACATTGAGAGAAATCCAGAACTAGCCAAAAAGTCTCCCTCCTAGAATGGGTAACTTGGCAGCTCTGGGGTTAGGCACTGTCTGCAGCTGCATGGAGTTACAGCTTTAGAAAGATTGGTAAGTCCTGTCCTAAGTAAACATGTGTGTTTTTATTAAAATTTATATGGTAAAAAATGGTGAAAGGTGATAGCTATAAACAATACTTGTCCCAGAACCACTGTGTTTAAAGTCTGGATCTTCAGAGGTTTCCAAGATAAGTCCTCATAAAATCTATACACGTGGAACTCTTGCAAGTAGTCCTTTACCATTTATTCCCTATATTTACACTGGTTCCAAGTTTGTAGGGATTGTGAAGAAACTGCAGTGTATTCATGTAAACGTATGTTCTCATGGAGAGGCATTTTCGATAGGACGTCTAAGTCCGACTTTGGATGTTTCTGCAAGGACGTCCAAAAGTCGGGTCGGGAAAACAATCATTTTCAAAACTGTAAGACCTCTTATCTTTTTTTCTTTAAATGACAGGCCTTCCTCTTCCCAATGCATAGGAGGGGCCTTAGGCGCCTGGGCCATCCAGAATCTTAGGTCTCTCTGCCAGTGCATTCTGGGATGCACTGGGCATGGCCTAAGATTCCGATTGGTTAGATCCCTTAGGCCACCCTCCAATGCCGGCCAGAGAGAGTAAGTATCCATCAGGCCGGCCAACAAAAATAGGTACTGGTGGGGTCTGGTTGGGGTGGGGGCATGCTTCGAGGGGGGGGGTGTTATGGCAGGAGGGACTGGGCATCCCTCCTGCCAGTTATCTTTGGGGGGAGGGGCCACGGGTTCCCTGCCGTGGCCGCTAAACTGATCGTAGCAGGGAGATTCCCTTGCCACGATCAGCTCAGCAGCCACGTCTATTTGAAATGTAGACCAGCACTTTGCTGACATACATTTCAGGCGCCTATCACGGCCCTAAGGAGATTCCTAAGGACACCTAAGCTTGCTTAAGGCCACTTCTGTGTGAAATCACGCCCATGTTCTGACGGGGGATGTATCAGGGTGGTAGAAGCAGCAGGAGGAATTTGGCACTCCTCCTGCCACAGACATTTGGGGGTGAGGAGGGCTTCAGGGGTTCCAGCATATAGGTGTCAGCATCCCTCCTGCTGATCATCTTTACAGGGGGGGATGGGTTCCCTGCCATGGCTGCTAAACTGATCGTGGCAGGGAGAGTCCCTTGCTGCAATCAGCTCAGTGGCTACATCTATTTGAAATGTAGAACAGCATTTTGCTAGTCTATATTTCAGGCGCCTATCGCTGCCCTAGGGAGATGCCTAGGGCTGCCTAAGCTTGCCTAAGGCCATTTCTGGGTGAAACCACGCCCACATCTAGCCTTGGGTTAGCTTAGGCGGCCCTAGGTGCATCCCTAGCTTGCGAAGACACCTACAATGTAGGCAGCCTGCGTTGGGGTGTTTGTTTTTTTAAACGTGACTGGTTAGACAACGGTAGGACACCTACTACCGCGTACAATTGGAATGCTGTTTATAGAATTTGCCGCTGAATATCTAAATGATGCCCTGGATGTCTTCAGAAAGTTTTCATTATCCCTGCAAGATATCCAAATCCTAAGGCCACCCTTATCCCACCCAAAACATGCTCTAACACACTCCCTTAAGATTTAGACGTACTGGAGGGCAAATGACCTGCAAGACATCTAAAAAGTCAGTTTCAAAAATCAGCATTTGGACGTTTTGGCTATTAAAACGTCCAAGTGCCAATTTATGCTGTTTTTTGGACTTCTTTCTGTTTAGAAAATGAGCCCCATGGCCTATTTCAGCCACATTGAGAAAGCTTGGAAAATCCCTCCGCATTTCCCACAGGTAAAATTTGCTAGCTGCAACTCATGCAGTGTAAGTGATATGACTATGTTTTCAATTCTTTCTATAATGCTTTTTTGATGAGTTCATCTAAATTCATTATTGGTAAGGGTTTTTAGATAGATCTAATAGTACTGGCTGGTCCATGCTAATTGAGGCATTTGATCCATATTAAAAGTTTAATGATATTAAATATTTAATGTACACTAGATAACAGTCTCATTAAGCGCTAAGAAGGAAGCCTGTGGCATACAGCCAAATGAGTATGAAAATGCTAATTTGCAAAAAGATATATATATATATACTGGTCAAGAGAGTGACTTTAATCTGTGATATTATGTCTTGAGTTTTGCAAAGTTCACATGCAATTTGTTTTATTTTTGAGATGGAAAGAGATATAAAGATACTATAGTTTTACCGTACTACGGTATTACTGTGATTCAGAATTAAGCCTTTGAATCAGGTCCTGCAGGTTAATTTATTTCTGGATCAGACTGACTGAGATTAAAAAAAGGAGACGTGGCCACAGCCAGTGTTTACCTAATTTAGCAATGGTGCTGCAAGCCAACTTAATGTACATAGTAATATAGTACATGAAGGCAGATAAAGACCTATATGGTCCATCCCTCATAGCATAAGGTGTGATGCGATACTGCATATGCATACTTGAGTTTGTTTCTCCTTGCCATTTTCAGGGCACAGACTTAGAAGTCTGCCTGGCATTGGCCTTGTTCTCCAGCTACTGAAGCTGTCTTCAAAGCCCCACTGCAGTCCAGCCATGATCAGGGCACAGACCATAGAAATCTGCCTGGCACTGCCCTATTCTAATTATTAGAGTTGCCATTTAAGCACTACTAAGTTTGTTTAAAGACTAAGAATTTTCCAACAGATTCAAGAATAAAATGCAGCAGGGATGTAAAAAAGAAGATTATGTTCTTACTTTGATAATCTTCTTTCTAGCAGAAAGCTATATGAGTCTTGAACAACTAGGTTTTATCCTCCATTGGTCGCGATACCCTACAGAAGGCATCTATCTTTTTTTTTTTCTCTGCCTTCACCTCCTTCCTCTGTGGGCTGTGCCCCAACTCCTCAGTTCGCACCAAAGCAATGTCAAACTCTTTAAAAATAAACATAAGAAAGAGAGGCATGGGGAACCTCCCTTTCTATATCAACTATGTTCTGCTCTGTAAAGATCAATTGAAAAACGATTGGTAAACAAGATGGAAACAAGATCCAAGGTGAAATAACCAACAAGCCACCCAGTAACTTAATTTCATCTCACATGTCAAATCTGCTTGACAGTGAAAAAGCAACCATGTGGCAATACATGCATGTCTGAAACAGTAAGCAGGCTATTGGAAAACAGATAAGAGTGGGCCTTCAAGACTCATATGCCTTTCTACTAGAAAAAAGATTGTTGAGGTAAGAACCTAATCTTCCCTTCTAGTGCAAAAGGTATACGAGTCTTGAATAACTAGGAGATACCAAAGCAGTTCCTTGAATCTAGGGTGGGGTAGATGAGCCTGCTGTTAGCATTGAGGACCCAAATGTGACATTCAATTGTGCCGCCCTATAAAACTTTGTGAAGGTATGGACTATGTGGCCACCCTACAAATTTCCCTGAAGCAATCAGTTTAGTGATTGCGGCCAGGAACCCATACCTTGTGAAGCTAGCTGGCAGGATGGATGCCCACTCCCTCCTGCCACCACCCCTGAACCCCCTTCCCCACCACTGTCCGTGGCAGGAGGGATGCCCAATCCCTAATGAATCAAACCCCAAAACAATCCCGGGCAGGTGAAATGCTTAATCCCTCCTGCTGCAAACTCTGAAATAATCCCCAGCAGGATGGATGCCCAGTCCCTTCTGCCGGAATCCCCCCTTGAACGGCAGGAGAGATGCCCACCTGCCTGCCTGGCCGGCCTGCAAGAAAAAGGTATGGGGAGGATCTGTGAGGGCTTGGAAGGTGTTGAGGGGGGGTTCTGGCAGAAGGGACTGGGTATCCCCCCTGCTGGTGATCTTCGGAGGGGGGGGAGTGTTCTAGCAGGAGGAACTGTGCATCCTTCTGGTGATCATCGGGGATGGCGGCAGGAGGAATTGGGCACTCCTGCTGCTGTGGACATTTGGGGGGAGCTTCAGGGGTTCTGGTAGGAGGGACTGGGAATCCCTCCTGCTGGCTGACTTCGCGGTGTGAAGGGTTTCCTGCTGCGGCCGCTAAACTGATCGCAGCAGCGAGATTCCCTTGCCGCGATCAGTTCAGTGGCCGCTTCTGTTTGAAATGTAGGCCTGCCTTTTGCTGGCCTGCATTTCAAGCACCTATCGCGGCCCTAGGGATATGCCTCGGGCCACCTAAGCTCGCCTAAGGCCACTTCCATATGAAACCATGCCTAGCCTTGGGCAAGCTTAAGTGGCTCTACGTGCCTTCCTAGGCTCGCGAAAGCGCCTACAGTGTAGGCAGCCTGCCTCGGGTTTGTTTGTTTTTTAACGTGCATCCGGAATGGCTGATTAAAGAGAAGTAGGATGCCTACCGCCGCATTGGGACACCACTTATAGAATTTGCCTCATAGTATTTTAGATTTGAGATAATGGAAGGTTGAGCACTTTGTTAGACAGTTCAAGGAATTTGGTATGTATATTTTCTTTTATAGTTTCCATGCAATTCTTGTATAATATAAAAGAGTAACAAGTGAATTCACTCCCAAAATATGCCTAAATCTGATGCCTCATGAATCACATCCAGTGTTTAAACGGTGACTGACAGGGAGGAGGCATTTTACTTGTGGAATGGTCTGACTCGGGTGTAACAAAATGCAACTTAGTTCATTATAAAAATGATTAACTGGTTTGTTATACTATACACGTATGAAATGGCATGTGATATACCAAACAACATTTAGTGAGAGGCATTTATGACTACATTTATACCTATAATAATTAGGAGGAAGTGACAAGTTTCTTTGTCTGTCATTGGACTGTCTGCAAAATAACTTCATTTTCCAGAGAGAAGAGAGATCCCTGCAGGCAGTCAGGCTTGTTTGACAACATTGCAGTTAATTATAGGAGAGGTAAGAAAACATTAAGGGAAGGTAATGGCCACAGCTGTAACAGTAAATGTGAAGAAACTTTATGACTGACTTCACAGAAGACACCCTCAGCTAGCATAGTGTAGGCAGAGGCAGTCCGGTCCCAGATTGTCAGAAATCCAGGCCAGAGCTGGGAAATGCCGATAGTGCAGCCCCGGCGAAGCACAGCTGTGCCACTCCCAGCAATCCCAGGAGGAAACACAGAGGTGCTCACAGGGGCCTTTGGGGCATCCTGGTCTGGGTTTTGCTCTGGAATTTATTAACATGATATACGAAGCATAATCGAATTACAGCGGCCACGTCAACCCCTTGGGGGTCTTGGCACCTGTAATGCTGGGGTTTTCGCCCGCTCAGAATTCATGTGCCCTGCAGGAAAGCCGTGCTCGAGTGACGGGATTCAGTCTGATGAAGACTGGGAGAAGGATACCATCTCTAGCGGTATTCAAATACAGCCTGAAAGCCCACTCATTTGAAGCTGCGTTTAAATCCTATCCCTACCAACATATTTGTCTGTCATCCCCTTTGTAGTCCCCTACCACCTCTTCAGCCCCCTCTAATTCCCTACATGAGCAGTATATTCTGACTCCCCCTTTTGTCCTGTGTGTCTGTCATAATTAGATATGGTTCTCCAACCTAGTGGCTGAGAAAATAAAGGCGAAAGAGTTGGCGTTCATGAAATATGCTTAAATCTTTTATTGATTTTTCAATTTAAATTTCAAGTATTACACTTGTACAGAAAGCAATAATAGAATAGATATCAATTATACAGTAAATATAATTCACAAATTAACAAATTTTACTATTTATGCTCAAGTCCTCAACTTAGGATCCAAGAGTCAAAGAAAATTGGCGAAAAATAGAAGAAATTAATAATAATACATAAGAAACTGAAAGCTATAGCACTGAAATGAGGTCATCAATAATCAAATTTAGGGTTCAAAGGTTGTTGCATTCAGACGAGACATTGCCACAAAGTTTGTCAATTGGGATGGTTCAAAAAACACATATTTGAGAGTACGGTAACACACAATACATTTACACGGATGTCTCAAATAAAAAGTCGCCCCCAAGGATAAAACCCCAGGTTTCAAAAGAAGAAATTCACGGCGGCGCCTTTGCGTCTCCCGTGCCAAGTCTGGAAACATTTGTATTTTGTGACCAAGGAAACTTTTCTGTCTATTTTTAAAGTAAAGTTTTAACAACCATGTTTTATCAATTGGCAAAGCTAAAGTAATAATCATAGTGGCTGATGATGTTAAGTCCTTCTCAGATGTCTCTAAGATTTGTGAAATATTTAAGGGTTCTCGGTCTGAAGATTTTACTTTTTGTTGTTGGTTTTGTTCTTTATCAGGCAAATAATAAACCCGTGAAAATGGTGGTAATGAATCTTCAGGTATTTCCAAAGTTTCCACTAAATATCTCTTAAGCATATCTCTGGGTGTTACCAGATCAAGTCTTGGAAAATTAATTAACCTTAAATTGTTACTACGTGAATTGTTCTCAAGCATTTCAATCTTCTTCCTTAGGTTAATATTATCTTTAACTAAAGTCTCTTGCAATTGTTTCGATGTTATAATTTCCTTTTCTATTTTCTGTATGGATGAGTTAGAGGTATTCATTTCTTTTCTTAAGTCCTTCAATTCTTTATTATGTTCCTTAATTTTCCCTTCGATTTGTTGAAAAGTAGGAGTTATATTTTTAACAAAACCAGCCATTAAGTCCCAAATGGAATCTAAAGTCACTTCAGCAGGTTTAATCAATACAATTGGAGTTTGTGTGAATGTGAAGTGCTCACCGTTCTGAAGATTTCCTTCGGGGCTTGTCTTCTGTCCTTCCCCCTCATATTGAGATGTTACTGCCCCAGATATCTCCATGGGGACCCTTGCAGTGAGAGCCCCAGCCTCCAAGCTCTCCAGAAGATCCTTCCTTGCCTCTGGAGAGAAGAAAACCTCAGAATCCGGGGTTTCTCCACCCCTGGGAGAGCTGGTAATCTGAGGCTGCGGGGGTGGTGCCCTAACATCGGGGCTTAGAGTAGTGTCGGGCCCAGGAGTGTTCACCGTGGGTTCGCCTCCCTGTGTCCTCAGCAGGCCGCCGTCCGATGTTGCAGTGACCTCCTGCATACGCCGCAGAAGATCTTGGATATTACTAAGAGCGGGGGCTCCAGGACGCCGCGAGGCAGAAGCGGCACTCCGGCCCCGTCTCTTAGGCATCGCGGTAAGCAAAGTACCGCTAGAATTATTCAAAACCGACACTGTTCTGGGACGAGCAACTCAGCGCGTCCTGCTCTCAGTCGCCATCTTGGATCCTTCGCGTTCATGAAATATAAAAAAAACCAAGAAGAGGAGAGCAGAAAGGACTACAGGGTGAAACTGAAAGAAGCCAAGAGAGAGATACGTTTGGCGAAGGCACAGGCGGAAGAACAAATGGCTAAAAATGTAAAAAAGGGAGATAAAAATTTTTTCAGATATATTAGTGAAAGGAGGAAGATAAAAAATGGAATTGCTAGGCTAAAAGATGCTGGGAACAAATATGTGGAGAGTGATGAGGAGAAAGCAAATGTGCTAAACAAATACTTCTGTTCTGTGTTCACAGAAGAAAATCCTGGAGAAGGACCGAGATTGTCTGGCAAAGTTACACGAGAAAATAGAGTAGATTCTGCGCCGTTCACGGAGGAGGGTGTTTATGAGCAACTTGAAAAACTGAAGGTGGACAAAGCGATGGGACCAGACGGGATCCATCCCAGGATACTAAGGGAGCTCAGAGAGGTTCTGGCGAGTCCTATTAAAGACTTGTTCAACAAATCTCTGGAGACGGGAGTGATTCCTGGGGATTGGAGGAGAGCGGATGTGGTCCCTATTCATAAAAGTGGTCACAGGGATGAAGCAGGAAACTACAGGCCAGTGAGCCTCACTTCAGTTGTTGGAAAAATAATGGAAGTGTTGCTGAAAGAAAGGATAGTGTATTTCCTTGAATCTAAGGGGTTACAGGATCCGAGGCAACATGGCTTTACAAAAGGTAAATCGTGCCAAACGAACCTGATTGAATTTTTTGATTGGGTAACCAGAGAGCTGGATCGAGGACATATGCTAGATGTAATTTACTTGGATTTCAGCAAAGCCTTTGATACAGTTCCTCATAGGAGGCTGTTGAACAAACTTGAAGGGCTGAAGTTAGGACCCAAAGTGGTGAACTGGGTCAGAAACTGGCTGTCGGACAGACGCCAGAGGGTGGTGGTTAATGGAAGTCGCTCGAAGGAAGGAAAGGTGACTAGTGGAGTCCCTCAGGGTTCGGTGCTGGGGCCAATCATGTTCAATATGTATGTAAGTGACATTGCTGAAGGGTTAGAAGGAAAAGTGTGCCTTTTTGCAGATGATACCAAGATTTGTAACAGAGTAGACACCGAAGAGGGAGTGGAGAATATGAAAAAGGATCTGCAAAAGTTAGAGGAATGGTCTAATGCCTGGCAACTAAAATTCAATGCAAAGAAATGCAGAGTAATGCATTTGGGGATTAATAATAGGAAGGAATCGTATATGCTGGGAGGAGAGAAGCTGATATGCACGGACGGGGAGAGGGACCTTGGGGTGATAGTGTCCGAAGATCTAAAGGCGAAAAAACAGTGTGACAAGGCAGTGGCTGCTGCCAGAAGGATTCTGGGCTGTATAAAGAGAGGCGTAGTCAGTAGAAGGAAGAAGGTGTTGATGCCCCTGTACAGGTCATTGGTGAGGCCCCACTTGGAGTATTGTGTTCAGTTTTGGAGACCGTATCTGGCGAAAGACGCAAGAAGACTTGAGGCGGTCCAGAGGAGGGCGACGAAAATGATAGGAGGCTTGCGCCAGAAGACGTATGAGGAGAGACTGAAAGCCCTGAATATGTATACCCTAGAGGAAAGGAGAGACAGGGGAGATATGATTCAGACGTTCAAATACTTAAAGGGTATTAACGTAGAACAAAATCTTTTCCAGAGAAAGGAAAATGGTAAAACCAGAGGACATAATTTGAGGTTGAGGGGTGGTAGATTCAGGGGCAATGTTAGGAAATTCTACTTTACGGAGAGGGTAGTGGATGCCTGGAATGCGCTCCCGAGAGAGGTGGTGGAGAGTAAAACTGTGACTGAGTTCAAAGAAGCGTGGGATGAACACAGAAGATTTAGAATCAGAAAATAATATTAAATATTGAACTAAGGCCAGTTACTGGGCAGACTTGCACGGTCTGTGTCTGTGTATGGCCGTTTGGTGGAGGATGGGCAGGGGAGGGCTTCAATGGCTGGGAGGGTGTAGATGGGCTGGAGTAAGTCTTAACAGAGATTTCGGCAGGTGGAACCCAAGCATAGTACCGGGTAAAGCTTTGGATTCTTGCCCAGAAATAGCTAAGAAAAAAAAAAAAAAAAATTTTTTTAAATTGAATCAGGTTGGGCAGACTGGATGGACCATTCGGGTCTTTATCTGCCGTCATCTACTATGTAGATTGTAAGCTCTTTTGAGCAGGGACTGTTTTTTGCATGTCCAATGTTTAGCGCTGCGTGTGCCTGGTAGTGCTATAAAAATAATAAATTGCTGTTGCAAACAGGGTGGACCCAAGTGCTCCTTATCTAGCAATATCTACGATACCTAGAAAAGTAGATAGAGGAATTGTGACATCTGATTGGGTCGACAAGTGCACAAGACTAGATCAAGAGGCCATTTTTCAACACTGACATTCACAAATCTTTATTGGACATAAAATAATTTGAATATGCAACTAAATTTTTTTTTTTTTTAAAGAAACATGTTGAATTGCTTCAGTTTTTTCCTCCTTTTTTAAAATTTATATAAGGTACTCCATGGCAACATAACATCTGCTGTACCTATGGTAATTATACTCATCTATGGATGTTCAGTGACACACCCATTGATGCATAGCTACATTATTATCCACATTATTATAAGTTAGTATAGCTATTTCCTTCCTTAGTTAATGCAAAATAGTTGCCACCTAAATTTCATATTAACGTATTAGCTCTCTGCAAGCACCGCCACCTATGTATAGCTGGTGCATTGCTCTTTCCCTACTCAGCGTGCATGCACATAGGTGTACGCCCATGAAGACAGCCACACACCTTCCCTTCCAGGTGACTTCTGGTAACCTCTGGTCCTTAGTCCTAACTCCAGCTTTGGAATGTGCCTCGTAGAGATACTTAGCACGTTCATAAACGGGCAGACTGTGAAATCCTGCACTGACCAAGATCAGCAGCTTTTGTATAGTTCAACCTGTTGTAATCCATCCATGTCACTGGCAAGGGACTAGATTACATTTTGTGGAAAATAAGGCATAGGCTGAAATTCAATAACATCTCCAGCCTGTGGGTTCACTGACTGCCTGATTAAATGCTTTGTTTTGTCCAGTTTAATATTGATGCTTAATTATATGTTCAAAGAAAACCCTGTCCTGTGTGAATTGCTTGATATTTAAAAAACACACGGGGAGCATGGAAATGACACATATGTGTACTTCATGTGCCTTGCATACATGCATATAAATCATATGAAAACTCTGGATATAAGCACCTACAGAAACATAGAAAAAGTCTGCCCATCCGCAGCAACCACTATCTCCTCCTCTCCCTATTGGCTAAGGCTCTTTACACCTGCATTGTGATGTCATTGAACTTTATGGTTATAGAAATATTGTAACATAATGGCAGATAAAGACCAAATGGCCCATCCAGTCTGCCCACCCGCAACATCCACTATCTCCTCCTCTCCTTATTGGCTAAGGCTCTTTACACTTGCATTGTGATGTCATAGAACTTTATCGTTATAGAAACATTGTATAAATATCTAAATCACAGCTTTTTAATTTTACAAAAAATATTTCTTAAGATTTATATAGTGCTCAGCCCCACAACCTATCAATTGTTCATACGTGAAGTGACCATCAGACCATCATTGCACCTATATTGTCTGTACCACCACAATCAAAATCTTATTCACAAGCAGAATAACAATAAATATCCACTTATCTGCTCGCGGTGGTGCCAATGGTTGGTCACGAAACAGGCAGCTATGAGTAAGAATGCGAGTGCTACACCATTAAAATACTCCTGATGCCATGAAACACAAGTCTCCCCCCCCTGAGTTTGCGATTGTGTGCTTCCTCAGGAGGGGAAACTCTAGAATACAAAATTAACCCATATAAAACACTCACAGCTACTTCACATAAACTCAATCGTTCATTTCATGAAACATCAGTTATAAATACTATTATTTCTCAATCAATACCTTTCAACGGCTCCAACTCAAGAGACTGTCCAAACTGAGCAAACTCAACGGCTAACTAACTGCGCAAGAGACGCCGACTCCCTCAAATACTTTAAAGAGGCAGTCTGACGTCACTTCCCAAATGGGAGAGACAAAGAATAACCACCCAGTGGAAAACATGAAAACAAACCCCTTACACTTGAAACCAATCGATTTCGTTATTGAGGGCTCAACGTATGCCAGTGCTCTAACAAGAATTGAGAGATGTCTCCTTTATAAGAGGAAACATGCAATAATACTATATATCAAGCCAATGGGAAAACAGTGGGGCAGAGACCCTGCCAAACATGTACATTATTCAAATGTTTTGCTATTCTAATTCTACTAGGTCTTTTAGTGTGACAGATGTAAAATTACTGCATGGACAGACCACACAGTACACTACCACTACTGAAAAGCAGTCAGCATTGGTTTTTAAGACTAATTACCCCCCCCCCCCCCAATTTGGGGATCACTAGTTTTTTTTACCATGTAAAACATATAGGCTGACCTGACCTGAGGAAGGAGAATTTGGTCTCTGAAAGTTAGTCAAAAATGTATTAAAATTAGTCCAATCAAATGATCACTGTATTTCCATTTTCTATTTATAAACAAAGCTACAATTCTACTTTATCCTAAAGCAAAAAAAAAAAAGAATTTTATTTTCTACCTTGGTCATTTTGATTTTCAAATAGGCTCTCTATCAGCTGAATTATTGAGTTTGGGTATTTCCATTTGAACTAGAGTTCTCCATAGTTTACTGTAATTCACAGTCAAAAGCTTTGTGGTAGTCGATGAAGCAAAGGTATAGGGATTTTTGGTATTATTTGTTCTTCTCCAATATTCATCTAACATTGGACTAGGACTCGAGCACGAGTTGATGGCACCTAATAACCTTTGTCACCCGGTTTTTGCTTTCCTCATCTTGTCATTTTCTTCCTTCCATCCACTGTCTACCCTTTCCAGAAACTGTCTACCAACCTCCTTCCTTTTCTCCTCCTGCCCCACTCCCCTTGGTCTGGCATCCATCTTCTTCCCTTTGTTCCCCGCATGGTCTGGCATTTCTCTCCTTCCCTCCCCTCTGTGGTTTAGCATCTCTCTCTCTCTTCTCATTTCCTCCACTCAGATCTGATATCTCTATCTCCGTCCCTGTTCTCTGGCATCTCTCTCTCCTTGCTCTTCCCTTTCCTTTTCTGATCTTCCTTCTCTATTTTCTGCCTCCATCTAAATTAAATTCTTTCTTACTATTCAGTCCTCAGTTTCCCTCTTTTCACTGTGTCTACCCACTGTATGCCACCCCTTTCCTTCACCCCTTCACTATCTCACTAACTCTATCTTCCCCATCCAGCATATGCCCTTTCACTCCCCCTCCTTCCATCTAGTATGTGTTCTTTCTCCACTCCATTCAGCATTTGTGTTCCCCTCTCAACTGATATCCATCTGCCCCCTTCTCTCTCGCTCCCCCTTCTCCCCACTTCCAGCATCTACCCCTTCTATATCTCTCTCTCCCTTCTCCCCACTTCCATCATCTGCCCCCTTCTCTCTCTCCCTTCTCTCCACTTCCATCATTTGTCCCCTTCTCTCTCTCCCTCCACCCCAGGCTCATCTCCCTCACCTACAAAGCTGAGCACATAACTTCTAATTAGTGCCCATAAGCATCATTTGAGGTGTTAATTGCCAATTATTGGAACCAATTGGCTTGTTAATTAAGTTGGGTGCACAGATCAGCAATTGTGTGTACCAATTTGCTTGCACAACATCCATGTCAGTCCTAAAAGAATATAAAAAAAAATAGTTAATGCACAATTAGTGCACAGAAAAGAGGAGAATATCGCAAAACACTATAACATGTAGTAGCCCTTTTTCCCCATACTAAATGCACCATAATCCCCGGATTTTATGTATTGCGCCCAAGCTTCCATGCCCAACTTTGTATATGCATTAAAGATGTACAAAGAAAGGGGCAAATTCTATAAACGGTGTCCCAATTGTAGGTGGTGGTAGGCGTCCTATCGCTGTCTATGCCAACTGGGACGCATATTTAAAATGAAAAAACACCCGAGGCAGGCAACCTACATTGTAGGTGTCTGTGAGCCTAGGGAAGTACGTAGGGCTGCCTACGCTTGCTCAAGGCTAGGCGTGGGCGTGGTTTCTTCCAGAAGTAGCCTTAAGCAAGCTTAGGTAGCCCTAGGCATCTTTCTAGGGCTGCAATAGGCACCTGAAATGCTGGCCTACATTTGAAATAGACGTGGCCGCTGAACTGATTGCGGCAAGGGAATTTCCCTGCGTGATCGGTTTAGCAGGGAACCCATCCCACCGCGAAGTCGGCCAGCAGGAGGAGAGGCCTTAGGCACCTGGGCCAACTGGAATCTTAGGCCTCTTTTCCAGTGCATTCTGGTTGCACTGGGAGTGGCCTAAGATTCTGATTGGTCAGATCCCTTGGGCCATCTCTCCTATGGGACGTCCAGGCCAATCACAGCCTTAGCTTGAAGCTCTGATTGACCCAAGTTAGGGCTTCTCCCTTAGGCCTTATACAACCTGGACCAATCAGAACCTCAGGCCCCTCCCCCATGCATCCCATGGGAAGGCCCATTTTAGACGACGCAGGCAGCTGGGATGAGGGATTATGCATCTCTCTGGGTCATCTATTTGAGATAAGGGGACAGGGGTCATTTGCCAGCAGGGGAGAGTGGGCATCTCTTCTGCTGTAAGTGAGGGGGTCAGGTTGCAGCGGGGATTTTAAGGCAACGGGAGAGTGTAGGCATCTCTCCCGCTGCAGGGGATTGTTGGTTGAAAGCGGGAGAGATTGAACATCTCTTCTACTGTTGTTATGTTTTTTTGGGGGGAGGCAGGGGTTTCTTGATGCATTTTTTCCTCTGTATGTGCCCATTGCTATCACCAGCGATGGGCTTATGCAAATTTAGTGAATCTTCGCTGCTATCTGCTGACCTCATTTGAATGCGTGTTTTGAGAATCCTGGCCTGAGTGATGATTTGTTGGTTCATGCTACACCATGGGTACAGTGAAAGGCATCTTCTTCCGTTTCCCATTCAGCCATTGTGTTAATCCGGAATAGCAGACAATGCAGCACACATGAGGTACCCACGCTTTAGTTGGTCGCCAACTTTACAGACAAAATAATGCTTGTATGCACTTTGAAGTCTGCTGGACAGATTCTTTCGCTGATCTTGTGCAGTAAATTGTCCGCAGACATAAATTATCAGGATGGTTAACACAACCTCGTCTGTTCATAATAATTATAATATCTTAGACAAAAACAAACAATATAAAAATTCACAGGTAGAAAAAGCAGCACACTCACTTTTTAGTATAAACTTTCAAATTATTGGTATATATGATCGAAGAGCTGTCCTAAAATGCTTGTTATAGAAACAGTAAAATATTGACGCTTCATGATAGAATAATGATGAAAATGATATAAACACAAACTGATGCATAACTTAAAAACAGGATGTGATAGATGAAAACTTTTCAGATTTAGAGATAGCATGTGGCCTTTGTTAAGGTACATATGACAGAACTCCAGTAGCAAAATCTTTGTTGACCAATGCAACCACTACAATCCAGGCTATATTCACTGTACAGAAAAAAAGATAAAATGAGATGATCCACTGTTTGCAATAGCAAAATCCTGTTCCAGGTTTTGCAGTTTCATTTAGTTTACAGAGGAACCAAGAATTTAAACTCTCCCTTCCTTCTATAAAAGGGATTAAAGGAGTCAAGATCTTCAGTCAATCTTTGGTCTTTAAAATCTCTCAACTTTGGAATGATCTGCCCTTTTTTTTTAAGGAGTTCCAGTTCGTTTCAATTTTTCCGTAAATCTTTAAAAACTACTCGATTTGCCAGACATTTTGAAAATTAATTCTTTTGAAATTTTGCTTTTATCTTCTATTTATCATTTGTAAATCATTTCCTGTTTAATTGCTGTAAACCGAGTCGAGCCTTCTCAGAATGATGACTCGGTATACAAAGTGAAGCTTTAGTTTAGTTTAGTAACAAGTGGTTTGTCCATCTTTTTACAGGGCTTGCAGCTCCCACATTACAAAGAATCCCCGAAGCAGATCTCCCCAGGGGGGTCTCTGTAAGTGGCCTTCAAGATTCAGCAAACTTTATTGGTATGGCAATATTTAAAGTCGGGTTGTTGTCGTCAAAATAATTTCGAACTAGAAAGGAAACAAACACCAACCGGTGCTAACAGAATGGAAGTAAAATTACAAACGCACTAGTGCCAGCAGGGTCCTAGAACCAGTTCCACAACCATCCACTACCCAGAACCCACTTCCCCGCCTTCCAACCTCAGCGCACCTTTAACCCTCCGCCTCCCGGCCCTAGGGTATTCTCCGATTGGTCGGCCTCTAGCTTGCACTTCGAGCTGATTGGACGAGCGGGCCCTCGCCGGGCAGGGTTTTTCTCATCTTCGAGCCGCCTCCTGCTTTTTCCCATTGGCTGGAGTCCAGCGGCGCCTTCCTCGCTGATTGGCAGCTCGCGACAACCCGGACGGTGTGTGCTTGGCGGTGCCTGGCCGAGCTTCGGCTTAGTTAAGGGAAGAGCGAACAGCTGGCGGTTCTGGTTCGCGCTCGCTCGGAGATTTGGGTTGTGTGCGCGCGCGCGTTGTTCCTTCATGGCTCTCCTCTTGCAGCACCAGTTCAAGCCGCTGCCGGCCGATAAGCAGATCGAGACGTGCAGCTTCTTGGAGTCCGTGTCCCACCTGCCCCCGTTCTTCGGTGAGTTGGTGACCGGGCGGGCAGATCTCCGGGACTCCTCGGGGGGCTGAAGGGCTGATCCCTTGGGGGGGGGGGGGGTAAGGGTGTTTGAAGGGCTGATCCTCCATGAGGTGGGGGGGGGGAGATATCTAAGGATCCAAACCTCTCTCCCCCACTTCCAAGGAAAGATTGACAAATTCATACCACCACCCCTCCACCAAAAGGGGAGGGAGAGAGATCTCAGGACCCAAACTTGGGGATCACTGATTTCTCCCCCACATCCAAGGAAAGGCTGACTAATTCCTACCACCCCCCTCCACCAAAAGGGGAGACCCATAGGTGTTGGCTCTGTGGGTGCTCGCACAACCCGTGGGGGGGGGGGGGGAGCGGCTTGAGGGGCTGATCCTCCAGGAAGTGGGAAGGGGGGGAGGGAGAGAGAGATCTCAGGACCCAAACCTGGGGATCCCTGCTCTCTCCCCAACCTCCAAGGAAAGGTTGACTAATTCCTCCCACCCCCCTCCACCAAAAGGGGAGGGAGAGAGATCTCAGGACCCAAACTTTGGGGATCCCTAATCTCTCCCCCACCTCCAAGGAAAGTCTGACTAATTCCTACCACCCCCCTCCACCAAAAGGGGAGGGAGAGAGATCTCAGGACCCAAACTTGGGTATCCCTGATCCTTCCCCCACCTCCAAGGAAAGGCTGACTAATTCCTACCACCCCCCTCTACCAAAAGGGGAGACCCATAGGTGTTGGCTCTGTGGATGCTCGCACAACCCGGGGTGGGGGGGGGAGCGTTTTGAGGGGCTAATCCTCCAGGAAGTGGGAAGGGGGGAGGGAGAAAGAGATCTCATGACCCAAACCTGGGGATCCCTGCTTTCTCCCCCACTTCCAAGGAAAGGCTGACTAATTCCTACCATCCCCTCCACCAAAAGGGGAGGAAGAGAGATCTCAGGACCCAAACCTGGGGATCCCTGCTCTCTCCCCCATTTATACATTCCATCTCTGTGTCTACCCTATACCACCTATTAGGATGTTTAAATGTGTATTGTGTTAATTTATTTAATTATCATAGTAAATTTATTACATTAGCTTCAAAAATAAAACAAGAGATTACAGCATATAATGACTTATGAAAGTAAATAGTAAGAAATAGAAAAGAAACTAGGTGAAGCAGTCCTCATTAGGGGAAGGAAGAATATTTATAACAAATAAGAATTTCAACAATCAAAACTACACGTGGCATCATTCGATTCTAGGTCTTTTTAGCTAGCCCTAATGATAAAATTCAGGAATCAACAATCCAATTCAGTGGTCAAAACTTTGAGATAGCGTCAGATTTGAAGATTTTGGGTATAACTCTGGATCGTAGTCTAACTTTCAGGAAACACACAGACCTTTTAATTAAAAAAAGCTATGCACTATTGTGGAAATGAAGGACTATTGAGAAGTATTTTGACATGGAATCCTTTCGGTTACTGGTTCAGTTTACAGTATTGTCTACTTTAGATTATTGTAATATTGTTTATCTAGGATTACCAATAAAGATTTTATTAAGACTTCGATTGGTTCAGAATACTGCGATTTGTTTAATTTTTGGTCTTAAAAAATATGAACACATAAGTCCTTATTATGCTAGACTACATTGGCTGCCGTTTGGGGCCAGAGTGTTCTTTAAATTTGGGAGTGTTTGTTACAAGGCTCTTTTTGGACTATTACCCTCTTATTTGGTATCATACCTGAAACTGTTTAATTCAAAAAAACATACCAGAAATTCGGGTATGTTTATCTTCCCTAACCCAAGGGCATGTCGCTATAAAAGATTCTTTGACAGGACTCTGGAATATCAGACGGGGAAAGTGAATTCCTGGATAAGCCCATTGATTGCTCAGCCTCATTCTTACCCTATATTTAGGAAATTATTAAAAACTCATTTATTTAATAAACAAGAATGTTGATTTTTATTATAAGTTTTTAAAGATATTTTTTATTAGATTGTGCTTGTAACCTTTTCCTCTAACTAGGTTGTATTTAATTGAGATATTAATAGCTGTATGTTTGAAATTGTATTTTAACCATGATGTATAAATTTGCTCATAGAAGTGTGTATGTGATTGTATTTATTAACTGAAATGTTTGGGGGTTGTTTTTTTTTTAATTACACTGTTGTGAACCGCCTAGAACTACTGGCAGGGCGGTATGCAAGAAATAAATTATTATTATTAAATGAAACCCCCTATCCAAGGTAAAATTATCCCCCTCTCTTAATAATGCGTAGCGTGGGTTTTAGCGCCGCCAGCAGCAGTAACTGCTCCGACGTTCATAGGAATTCTATGAGCGTCACAGCAGTTACCGGTGGTAAAACCCACACTGCGCGATAGTAAAAGAGGGGGTATATTAGGCAAACTTTTATAAATTAGAAACTTCTAATTGAGTGATAAAATAAATTCCCCTGTCAAAAAGTTAAACACTTAAGAAAAAAAGTACCTCTGACTTGAAAATGTTTGGCTTTAGATGCAGAAATATTTTCCTTACTGTGTAGCACAAGCCATATCAGGGATATATATATATATATTTTTTTTTTTCTTGAAATAAGTTTTACAAAAATTGAATTTTATCCTTCTTGGCAGTGAATGCGACTAGGGGCTCCTTTTACTAAGCTGCGTTAGCGTTTTTAACACACGCAGCGGTACGCAGTTAGAACTGGCATTAAGGTCTAGCGCGCGCTGCAATTTAGCACGCACTATTCTGCGTGTTAAAGCCCTAACGCGGCTTAGTAAAAGGAACCCTAGGAATGTAGCTTGAAAGGAAACTAATCCATAGAAATTTCCTAAGAATTAATCAAATTAGGGGGAGTGGCTAAGATGGCGGCATTGACCGAGTTGTGAGATCGAGCTCTCGTGGCTGTTAGCGTCTTTTTTCCTAGAGCAATTATGCCGCACAAAAGGAAAGGTTTGGTCAAGGCGCCTTCTTCCTCGACGCCGATACCACCTATTAGACAGCAGACGACTGAGCAATTATTGCCCGGTATCTGCATTGGGACTGGTGGAACTAGCCCCGCGCTGGGGAAAGGTAAAGAAGGCCTTACCTCACAGGGGCATGAGATCTATCTTTCGCCTCCGCAAGCGGAGCCACCTCCTGCTGTGATAAGAACATAAGAAGTTGCCTCCACCGGGATCAGACCAGAGGTCCATGGCGCCCAGCGGTCCGCACCCGCGGCGGCCCATCAGGTCCATGACCTGTCGAGTGTTCCCTGCCTCATCTTAAAAAACCTATCATTACTTCTATCCGTGTTAACATTTATTCCGGCTGTATTTCCTTAGCAAGAATGTTAGTTTCTTGTAATATATTGAAAATTTCAATAAATAATAAGTTTTTTTTTTTTTTTAAAAGAATTAATCAAATTAAAGCTATCATCCTTTTTAGGAAAGATAATAACTTTGAGAAATGAAGGTCTTGATTAATAGACAGCACTTCCTTAATATATTTAACCAAAAATATTCACATAGACAATGACATATGAAAAAATCGTGCAGATTAAACTTTTATTGCCAGACTTCAAACACCCAAGACATGACTTGTTTTGGTTCATGTACCTTACTGGGGTGACGTGTTCATCATCAGTCTGGTTTTGTTACTTTTAGTGCAGGTAAGACCCAAATTAACCAATGTGGTGCTGTAATTAAATTATTATTATTATTTTTTTCTTTTATTTATAATTTTGAATACTTTACAATATCCAAAGATACAGAAGAAAAAGGAAAATCACATAAAACAAACATAATCACATCATACATACAAAGCTCCTTTCAAGCCCACATTAATGGGGAGTTACCTTGCTATTTTTTAATAAAGTAAATTCAAGAAATTTAAAGGATAATGATTCTTGGTTCATATTAATGAATCCTGAGTCATTCCTTAAACTAGGATACTATTATATTAATTCTCCTCATATTCCTCAGTAAGATGAAACAAATCTCATTCCTTTTCTTTTCTCTTGCAATTAAGAATTGTTGTAATTGTATTGGATCCCAAAAAGTATATTCAATATCTTGTAGTTTGATCATACATTTACAGGGAAATTTCAAATAGAAGGATGCATCCAGTGCCAACACTCTATCCTTCAGTTTCAAAAATTCTTTCCTCCTTAACTGTGTGGTTCTGGATACATCCGGAAAAATCCTGACCAAATCTCCACAAAATTTTGTTAACCTATTTTTGAAATAAAGTCTCATTATCAACATTTTGTCCATCTCGCTCATGCATGTTATTACCAGGGTGGACCGAGTCTGAATCACATCCTGTGTATCTTCTAAAAATTCAGTCAAGTTTACCTCTGGTGTGATCAGATGGTCCTCCCCCTGGGCAGATTCAAGTTTTTTAAAAGGAATATAATAATAATTATTTATTGGAAAATTCTCCGCATTGGTCAATCCCAGTACTTCTTTAAAGAACTTCCTTAGTAAAATCTCAGGTGACAATAAGTGGGTTACTGGAAAATTGACCAAGCGTAGATTTTTCACTCTATTCATATTCTCTATAGATTCAATTTTAGAATGTATTACGGTTGAATCTTTAACAGCTGATACAGAGACAGCTTGCAAGTTGTTACATTGATTTTCCACCACATTTAGTCGTTTATCCAAACACCCTAAATTAACATCCACATTTTCTAATTTAGAAGAAACTAATTGAGAATAATCTCCCATTTGCTTCATCGTTGTCCTGAGAAACCCTTCAACCCTAGATATGCCTAGCCATAAGTCTTTTAAGGTAATATCCTGTGTTTCTTCTGTTCGTGTGGATTCATCCACTCCACCAGAAAATGTCAAAGGCTTAGGTATTTCAGCATATACTAATTTACTTAAGTGGGTGGATGAAATCACTTGAGCATCAGATATAGTGGAGATTGTAATTAAATTATTAAGTAATTTGGGTCTTTTAAAAGTAACAAGACCAGACCGATGATGAACACGTCACCCCAGTAAGGACACGAATCAAAACAAGTTGTGTCTTGGGTGTTTGAGGTTTGGCAATAAAAGTTTAATCTGCATGAGTTTGTTCATATGTCATTGTCTATTTGAGTTGGGTTGAACGAACTGTTTTTCCATTGCCAATTTGGACTAACCAAAAGTCTTAACATATAGCAATTTAGTATAGGGAAAAACGTAAGGTTCCTGGCTTTAAGCACATTTTCTAGTCTATCCAAACCATACCATGTGGAGAAATGACCTTCTATCACCAAAGAGCCAGTATTTTAAAGAGGTAGTAACTAGACGCTCAACATTTGAAACCCTTTTTTCCATAGAAGAATATTTTTTTTGCCTATATCCTCCATTTTAGAGACAGTTTCCTGGGAAAATTGACAGTTGGTCCTCAACTTCTTCCATCTTTGCCTTAGTCCTGGTCACAGCATTCTAAATGTCTTTCATGGAAACATCATGAGACACACTAGTAGTGTCTAAGGAAGAGAGCAGAAGTGGAATCTGGCTTCTTCCCTCTAGAACAGGGGTGTCAGAGTCCCTCCTCGAGGGTTGCAATCCAGTTTGGTTTTCAGGATTTCCCCAATGAATATGCATGAGATCTATTAGCATACAATGAAAGCAGTGCATGCAAATAGATCTCATGCATATTCATTGGGGAAATCCTGAAATTCCAACTGGATTGCAGCCCTCGAGGAGGGACTTTGACACCCTTGCTCTAAAAAATCTAAATGGTTACATTGATATGGAACTTTCTCCTCTTATAATAGTAATATTTCTTTGGGTTTTATTTTATTTTTCTTTATGTAAACCTATTGCAAAATCAAATGTTCTGTTTGATGTAAATAGAAAATTGTTTAAAAAGAAACATTTAAATGGGAGTTGCCTCCTGTTTCTCCAGCATGTGCTCCATTAGGAGGAACAGAAAGTTCCTGGGAGGTGCTAGGCATAATGGAAGGAGTCCTATCTGCTGAGCTTGGGGACTCCTGGTCCTGCACAAGATCTGTGAGCATAGGCCCGTCCTGTGACTTGGGGATGTTTATTCATAGAACTATGTTGAGCGGGGCTTGCCGTTTTGCTTTCCTTTTCCTCGTTTAAAGGAAAAAGATTATACAGTTTTCTGAAGATGGAGGAAACCTCCACTAGATATGCCTCCTGCATTGCTCCACTTGGCTCCCAAGGGGTCTGGCATGCCCCTTTGGGCTGTGCCCTGAGTCTGTGCTGCAGGCAAGATGTGATATATGCTGTTCGAGGTACTCAGCAATGATGCAACAGCTTTACTTGAACTTTCAGATTCAGAAACAGTTTCCCCTGCTACATTGTTGATGGTGGCTATGGCCTCTGATAAAAACTGGCTTATGAAAAATTTCTAGGTTTAAAAGTACAAATGTATCCAGATCTAGCAAGGGATACCCAAAGACGACGGAAGGAATTTCTATTATTAAAACCTGGGGTTATTGCACTGTGGGACGACCTTTTTCCTATGTTATTGACATCTATCTTATCTTTTTCTATATTAAAGTATGACATAAGGTTGGATTTCCTGCATTTTCATATATTTTCTGGCTATGTATGTGAATATGGTTCTCACCATTTATACTTTTAAGTTTGATTTTTTAGGGTTAATTATTTATTACCAATGAACCATTTTATTGTCTTGTAACCACAGCAGATTATCAGTCATGCCATTCCATTCAAAGAGTCCTAGCATAATCTGTATATCATAATGTCATTCTAGTTATCACTTACATGGACATACGAACAATGTTTATGAATATTCAGTTTTTCCTTATCCCAGGTTAATATAAGTTGGAGAGTGGCATAGTGGTTAGAGCCAGAGCTACAGCCTTGGCACCCTGAGGTTGTGGGTTCAAACCCCACGCTGCTTCTTGTGACCCTGGCAAGGTACTTAAACCCTCCCATTGCCCCAGGTTGTGAACCCACTGGGACAGATGGGGAAAATGCTTGAAGTACCTCTAAGTAAAACCGCTTTGCAAATATATGTACTTGCAGATACATAAGAACATAAGAAATGCCATCTCCGGATCAGACCTTCGGTCCATCAAGTCCGGCGATCCGCACACGCGGAGGCCCAGCCAGAGATATACCTGGCGTAATTTGTAGTCACCCATATCCTTCTATGCCTCTCATAAGGAGATGTGCATCTAGTTTGCTTTTAAATCCTAGGACGGTCGATTCCGCAATAACCTCGTCGGGGAGAGCATTCCAGGTGTCCACCACTCTCTGCGTGAAGCAGAACTTCCTGATATTCGTCCTGAACTTGTCCCCCCTCAGCTTCATTCCGTGTCCTCTTGTCCGTGTCAAATTGTACAATATAATTTTATATGTCTTAATATATACAAACAGACCTTCCTAACTTGATCCAAAGTTGAGATTTCAGCAGATTTCCACGTACTGGTCTTGGAGGCTTTGGGGGATATAATTTCTGACGGGATAGTGAAAGATGTATACCAACAATTAAATATAACAATTAAAGATGAAAGAAACCTATTACCACAAAACTGAAGGGAGAATACTTATGTGTTCCCTAAGTGGTTTATCTGGATATAATTTCTGACCAATAGCTAGGTTTCTGATTATACAGTATCTTAAAGACATCTTTCATTTACAGGAAGCCGGTGTAATTGGTACAATAAAAGGCTTAGCCTTTGCCAATTTCTTTTACTCAGATGAACACGGGCAGCTGCATTTTGCACTGTCATAAACTTCATAAATAGACCCACATATCGTGCTAATCTAGACGACTCGTTAAAAATGAATAAATAACTGCAGACATAGCATTCGTGGTCAGGTTTGGCTTCAATTGATAAATCATCTTCTGTTAAAAAAAATGCTGACCTAGTTACCTGGGTGATATGTTTCTCCTGGTTCATAGTCATTCACGCTCGAGACTTCAGCACACAAACACTGCAGCGACAACAATTTGGCGCAAGACACCAGCGCACTGCCTTAAAAAGTGACTTTTAAAGAGCTCCGACGCGGGGTGTGAGTGGGGAACCCCCCCAGTTTACTTCATACTCTTCGCGCCGCCGTTCGGGGGGGGGGGGGTTGGAACCCTCCATTATAGAGTAAACTTAACTTTTTTCCGATTTTTTAGGAAAAAGTTAAGTTTACTCTATAATGTGGGGGGTTGCACCCCCCACCCCAACGGTAGTGCGAACAGTCTGAAGTAAAGTGTGGGGGGGTTCCCCCCCCACACCCTCCATCGGAGCTCTTTAAAAGTCACATTTTAGGTGGCGCGCTGGTGTCTTGCGCCGAATTGTCGGCACTGCAGTGTCGGCACGCTGAAGTCTCGTGCGCTTTTGTCCCGTCACCTTTTCTCGTATCCCAGTATTTTCCAAAACATCGAAGGATTTAATTGAATCTACCCACGGGCAACTTTTATGTAGAAAGTACATGAAATATCCCCTGGGTCTGTAGTTTCACTTGGATTTTTTTGTACTTAGAAACATAAGCGACTGACCCCTTTGACTGCACAAAAAGGTATGTTTGCAAGGTGTCAAACAACCAATAAAGGCAATTTCCTTAAATGTTGGAACTCAGTTGCTTCCCTGTATATAAATGTTCCAACTACTTCAAAATGTTCTTTCACTTTAAGTTTCTATCTCTTGGAGTATATAGCTTATGAGACTCTTATATTTTCTGTCATAGACCTCAGAAAGCACCCTCCTCCGTCCCACAATGGTGAACATTCCTGATGGGGAGTTAACTGGTGTACATTCCTCACCGGTCTATATTTGACATTATACTTTAATTCAATTCTTTTAACTTTAATTCAATTCTTTTAGCTTTTAAAGTGCTATCACACACATACTGTTTATAGTATTGTACTTAACTTATGTGTGGTTCAGCGGTTGGACCCGACATGTTTCGCTTCCGCTTCGTCAGGGATCCACACTAGATAAAAACATATCCATCAATAAAAAGCGTACAAAACTATGTCTAAACTCCATTAATAACATTTTGATCGTCTTATTATCTTATAAGCTTACCATTGCCGCTAACATCCACCCCGCAAAACGATTACTGTGCAAGATGGCGTCGTCGTCTTTCGCTGCACTATTTATAGCTCTTAAATTATGAGGCCAACCCCCTTACGTGCCCTTACGCTAAACTATCTAGAGGGGATTTAAATTTTTGTACTCTTCAGTATGCTTTTTATTGATGGATATGTTTTTATCTAGTGTAGATCCCTGACGAAGCGGAAGCGAAACATGTCGGGTCCAACCGCTGAACCACACATAAGTTAAGTACAATACTATGTGTGTGATAGCACTTTAAAAGCTAAAAGAATTGAATTAAAGTATAATGTCAAATATAGACCGGTGAGGAGTGTACACCAGTTAACTCCCCGTCAGGAATGTTCACCACTGTGGGATGGAAGAGGGTGCTTTCTGAGGTCTATGACAGAAAATATAAGAGTCTCATAAGCTATATACTCCAAGAGATAGAAACTTAAAGTGAAAGAACATTTTGAAGTAGTTGGAACATTTATATACAGGGATGTGTGCAAGGTGGGGCAGTTTTTCTGGATTCTTCCTCTTGAATTATATAAATTCATACTTTCCAAACATGTCTTGGGGTCCTACAGCCAGCCGGGTTTCCAGGATATCCACAATAAATATGCATGAGAGCAATTTGGATATACATGGAAACTGATCTTTTAAGGCGGCTACCGACAACGGCGCTGTTGAGAGAATCCGGGCCTATATGCCTAAGCCAGTGTCCCGCAAACTTTTCTGGCCGGCAGCACACTAAATACAGTGCCCCGGCAGGAAGGCATTCAGAAGTCGATGCGATGATGTCACACACATGCGTGATGTCATCGCTTCAGTCTGTGCATGCGCGGAGGCCCATCTTGCCCCGCCATTACAGGGATCTGGGAGGTGCAGGGAGGAGAGACACCAGCCAGAAGGAGAGTCGTCCATGCCGGCTGACTTCCTACAGGATGTGCCTCTCGCCGTCGGCATGGATGATGCTCTTCCTCACCAGTGTCTCGTTCTGTGGCACACAGTTTGCGATACACTGGCCTAAGCAATTTACAATGACTCATAGGAAAGGGCAGTCGTGTTTTGAATTTTGCAAAGCTTTTTAGTCTGATATCGCTGTAGTTAATGCAGAATACTAGAATGCTATTTGGATTATAGAAATGAATGGGGCAATAAGAACATAAGAATAGCCTTATTGGGTCAGACCAATGGTCCATCAAACTCAGTAGCCAATTTTCATGGTGGCCAATCCAGGTCACTAGTACCTGACCAAAACTCAAGGTGTAGCAACATTCCAGCATCTGAAAGAGTAGCAAGATTCCGGAACTCAGAGCTGAGATTGTGATGTCATAATGCCTCAGAGCCAAAATCATCAGTGATGTTACAATGGCTTAATTGTCCTATACTTGGCTCACGAAAGAACATAAGAATAGCCATACTGGGTCAGACTAATGGTCCATCAAGCCCAGTAGCCCGTTCTCGCGGTCGCCAATCCAGGTCATTAATACCTAGCTAAAACCCAAGGAGTAGCAACATTCCATTCTACTGATCCAGGACAAGCAGTGGCTTTTCCCATCTACTATAATAAAACCCTAAGTGCGCATGCGCACTCTAACCTGCGTGTTCCGTGATCTGTATGTCCGTGGTGGGCAAGAGTGCGCATGCGCGCTTCGACCCCCTTCCACTCACTGTAAGGAAGGAAGGCAATTCGTTTTTGTCGACCCCCCCCCCTCCCCACCGCACCCAGGCCCCCATTGATTGTCCCATCCACCCCTCCCACCGCGAAATGACCACAAACCTCCACATGTTTCCATATCCCTCCCGCCACTACCGCCGCTGTGCAGCCGACCCCACTGACCCTCCCAACCGCCCCTCCCACTGCGAGACGATCTACAAACCTCCCGGCACCAGCAGTGTCCCTCAGCACTTTAAACACGCTGCTTCGCGGCCTTCTACTGCCGATTTCCTCTGCCATGTCTCTGTCTCTGATGATGTCATCAGGGACACGGCAGAGGAAATCGACAGTAGAAGGCCGCGAAGCAGCGTGTTTAAAGTGCTGGGGATGCTGCTGATGCCAGGAGGTTTGTAGATCGTTTCGCAGTGGGAGGGGCAGATGGGAGGGTCAATGGGGTCGGTTGTATGGGGGGGGGGTGTTGCTTACCGGTTCTACTGCACAGGGTGGATGGGAGGAAGGGAGGGAAAGAAAATGCCGGCTTCTACTGTACAGGGGGAATGGGGGGAGGTAGAAATTGAAAGATGCTGTTCAATGGTTCTACTGCACGCAGGGATGGGAGGCAGGCAGACAGTCTGGCTTTGGGGGTGGGGGTGGGGGTGGGTCAAAGTCTGGAAGGCAGTGAGGGGGACATAGAAAGAAGGCACTGGGGGCACTAAGGACACAGGACAGATGCACTGGGGGCACTAAGGACACAGGACAGATGCACTGGGTGCACTAAGGACACAGGACGGATGCACTGGGGGCACTAAGGACACAGGACGGATGCACTGGGGGCACTAAGGACACAGGACGGATGCACTGGGGGCACTAAGGACACAGGACGGATGCACTGGGGGCACTAAGGACACGGGAAGGAGGCATGGAGGTACTATGGACACAGGACGGAGGCACTGGGGGCACTAAAGACATGGGAAGGAGGCACTGGGGGCACTAAGGACACGGGAAAGAGGCACTGGGGGCTCTAAAGACACGGGAAAGAGGCATTGGGGGCACTAAGGACACGGGAAAGAGGCATTGGGGGCACTAAGGACACGGGAAGGAGACACTGGAGGCACTAAGGACATAGGAGGCACTGAGGGCACTAAGGACATGGGAAGGAGACACTGGGGGCATTAAGGACATGGGAAGGAGACACTGGGGGCACTAAGGACACAGGACGGATGCACTGGGGGCACTAAGGACACAGGACGGATGCACTGGAGGCACTAAGGACACAGGACGGATGCACTGGGGCACTAAGGACATGGGAAGGAGGCACTGGGGGTACTATGGACACAGGATGGATGCACTGGGGCACTAAGGACACAGGATGGATGCACTGGGGGCACTAAGGACATGGGAAGGAGGCACTAGGGGTACTATAGAAACATAGAAATATGACGGCAGATAAGGGCTATAGCCCATCAAGTCTGCCCACACTATTTACCCACCCTCTTAAGTCTACTGACCCCCTAAAGTATATTTGTAATTATATTGTCACTCTACTGACCCGCTCATTTAAGTCCATACCCTAGTGACCCTATCCCTTGGCATGACCCTCGTAGGGATCCCACATAGGTATCCCATTTGTTCTTGAAGTCTGGGATGCTGCGTGCCTCGACCACCTGCACTGGAAGCTTGTTCCAATGCTCAATTACTCTCTCCGTGAAGAAGTACTTCCTGGCGTCTCCACGAAACTTCCCTCCCCTGAGTTTGAGCGGATGTCCTCTTGTGGTCGAGGGTCCCTTGAGAATAAAGATTTCATCTCCCACCTCGACCCTTCCTGTGATGTACTTAAATGTCTCAATCATGTCTCCCCTCTCCCTGCGTTCTTCGAGAGTGTAGAGCTGCAATTTGCTCAGTCTTTCTTCATACGGGAGACCCTTTAGCCCCGAGACCATCCTGGTGGCCATCCGCTGAACCGATTCAATTCTGAGCACATCCTTACGGTAATGTGGCCTCCAGAATTGCACACAGTATTCCAGATGAGGTTTCACCATGGCTCTGTACAATGGCATCATGACTTCAGGCTTCCTGTTGACGAAGCTTCTCTTGATACAACCTATCATCTGCTGTGCTTTAGATGAAGCCTTCTCCACTTGAGTGGCTGCTTTCATGTCAGCACTGATGATTACTCCTAAGTCTCGTTCTGCCGTAGTCCTGGTTAAAGTTTCTCCATTCAGGGTGTAAGTTCTGCAAGGATTTCTGTTACCGAGATGCATGACCTTACATTTCTTGGCGTTGAAGCCCAGCTGCCAGATGGAGGACCAATTTTCTAAAGTATGCAGGTCTTGCTCCATAGCATCCTGTAGATTATAGCCGTTTACTATATTGCATAGTTTGGCGTCATCAGCGAATAAGGTTACCTTGCCTTGAAGCCCTTGAGTCAGATCCCCAATGAATATGTTGAAGAGGAGTGGGCCCAGGACTGAACCCTGTGGCACTCCGCTAGTCACCTCTGACATTTTCGAGAGGGTACCGTTAACCACCACTCTCTGAAGTCTGCCACTAAACCAATCTTTAACCCATGCAGTTAGAGTTTCTCCTAATCCCATCGATTTCATCTTGTTCAGCAGCCTGCGGTGTGGGACGCTGTCAAACGCTTTGCTGAAGTCCAGGTACACGCCGTCCAAGGACTCTCCTGAGTCCAGTCTTCTTGTTACCCAGTCAAAGAAGCTGATAAGATTGGATTGGCATGACCTACCCTTGGTGAATCCATGTTGACTGGTATTCCGGAGATTTCTCTCGTTCAGGATCGTATCTAATTTATACTTAATTAGTGTTTCCATGAGTTTACACACTATTGAGGTGAGGCTTACCGGTCTATAGTTCGCAGCCTCAGCCTTACAACCCTTTTTATGTAGAGGAACGACGTTGGCTGTTTTCCAGTCTAACGGAACTTTCCCCATACTTAGTGAGAGATTGAAGAGCACTGCCAACGGTTCCGCCAGAACGTCTCTCAATTCTCTGAGCACTCTCGGGTGTAAATTGTCCGGTCCCATGACCTTGTTTACCTTTAGCCTCGCCAGTTCGTTGTAGAAGTCCCCAGGTGTGAACTCAAAATTCTGAAACGGGTCATCCACGTCTTGTTTTACCTTCAACTGTGGTCCGTGTCCCGGTGCTTCGCAGGTGAAGACTGAGCAGAAATATTCATTTAATAGTTCTGCTTTTTCTGAATCCGCCACCGCGTAGTTACCGTCCGGTTGTCTAAGGCGTATTATACCGTCTGTGTTCCTTTTCCTATCACTGATATACCTAAAGAAGGATTTGTCCCCCTTTTTAATGTTTTTTGCCAGAGTTTCTTCCACTCGAAGTTTGGCCTCCCTGACTGCTGTTTTGACCGCTGCAGATCTGGTCTTATATTCTACTTTAGTTTCTCTTCTCTGCGTACATTTGTAGGAAAGAAATGCTTTTTTCTTCTCCTTAATGAGGTGCGAGATCTCTTCAGTGAACCATTGGGGTTTGTTGTTTCTTTGCCGTTTGTCTACTGATTTTATGTAGCGATTAGTTGCTTCGTGTATGGATGATTTCAGGTACGACCACATAGTTTCCTCATTGCCGGTCTCTGCTTGGTCCTGCAGCGTCTGATGAACGAAATCTCCCATGCGTGCGAAGTCGGTGCCCCGGAATTTGAGCACCTTTGTTTTTGTAATTGATTTAGGGGATCCTTTCCTAAGGTTGAACCATACCATGTTATGGTCGCTGGAGGCTAGCGTATCTCCTACTGAGACCTCTGAGACGCCCGTTACTATGGACACAGGACGGAGGCACTGGGGGCACTAAGGACATAGGAGGCACTGAGGGCACTAAGGACATGGGAAGGAGACACTGGGGGCATTAAGGACATGGGAAGGAAGACACTGGGGGCACTAAGGACACAGGACGGATACACTGGGGGCACTAAGGACATGGGAAGGAGGCACTGGGGGTACTATGGACACAGGACGGAGGCACTGGGGGCACTAAGGACACAGGACGGAGGCACTGGGGGCACTAAGGACCCAGGACGGATGCACTGGGGGCACTAAGGACCCAGGACGGATGCACTGGGGGCACTAAGGACACAGGACGGATGCACTGGGGGCACTAAGGACACAGGACGGATGCACTGGGGGCACTAAGGACACAGGACGGATGTACTGGGGGCACTAAGGACACAGGACGGATGCACTGGGGGTACTATGGACACAGGAAGGAGGCACTGGGGGCACTAAAGACATGGGAAGGAGGCACTGGGGGCACTAAGAACATAGGAGGCACTGGGGGCACTAAGAACATAGGAGGCACTGGGGGCACTAAGGACATAGGAAGCACTGAGGGCACTAAGGACACGGGAAAGAGGCACTGGAGGCACTAAGGATACGGGAAGGAGACACTGGGGGCACTAAGGACACAGAACGGATACACTGGGGGCACTAAGTGCATGGGAAGGAGGTACTGGGGGTACTATGGATACAGGACGGAGGCACTGGGGGCACTAAGGACATAGGAAGGAGGCACTGTGAGCACTAAGGACTTAGGAAGGGGTACTAAGAACATGGGAAGGAGGCACTGGGGGCACTAAGGACATAGAAAGGGCACTAAGGACATAAAAGGCACTGAGGGCACTAAGAACATAGGAAGGGGCACTAAGGACATAGGAAGGAGGCACTGAGGGCACTAAGGACATAGGATGGGACACTAAGGACATAGGAAGGCGACACTGGGGGCACTAAGCACATAGGAAGGAGGCCACGGAGAGACAGGCTTGCATGGCGCAACAGAGAAATACAGGCAGGGGGCCAGGGAGACACAGACAGAAAGAATGACAGACAGACAGCGTCCAAGGAGAGAGAGACAAAGAAAAAACCCCCAGACAGACAAATATCTACTCTAGCACCCATTAATGTAACGGGCTTAAACACTAGTGTCTTAATAACAGACTATAGACTTTTCCTCCAGGAATTTGTCCAAACCTTTCTTAAAACCAGCTACTCCATCCGCTTTTACCACAACCTCTGGCAACGCGTTCCAGAGCTTAACTATTCTGAGTGAAAAAATTTTTCCTCCTATTGGTTTTAAGAGTATTTCTCTGTAACTTCATTGATTGTCCCCTAGTTTTTGTCATTTTTGACGGAGTGAAAAATCGATCAACTTGAACCCGTTCTACTCCACTCAGGATTTTGTAGACTTCAATCATATCAAGCAGCTTTATTGTGGAGTAATCTTTCTAAGGACCGACCTCGGACTCGCAGTTCCTTACCAAGATTTTCAAAGGAAACTCAAAACTGTTTTGAGAAGTTTGTCTCGATTCCAACTTTGTTGTTACTGTGCATTACTCAATATTTGTGTTTTAGATTTACTGTATAAATCAATTTAGTTACTGGAGTCTTTCAATTGTAAGACTTGTAATCCGCTTTGGGCCTATTGAGAGGATTTGGCAGAATGTAAATGGACGGATAAGATTAGATGAGATTAGATAACAAATGCAAACAAGATGAACAAAGACAAATAGGGGAAGAAGGCAGAAAATAAGAGAGGGGGAGGATAAGACTATTCTCGTTCTGCAATTAAATGGTTGGCTAGCCAGAGTAAATTGAAGTCCAAAAGAGGAAGCTGACAGTTTGATGTGAAATGCCATTGATGCAATATCGCTACTACTAGTATAGGTAGTACAAAATTAGAATATCGCACATATTCCTCCAAAATATTTTTTTTAACCCCTTCTTCTATAAAACCACGCTAGCGTTTTTAATTGGGGTTTTTTTTTCCAATTCTTTATTCATTTTAAAATCAAACAAGTGCACATAAATATATCATACATTGATTCCAATATAGCACTTTAAAATCTAATAGCCCATTAATGATAAAACCCTACTCACCCACCCTTCATCAGTTATTCCTTATAAAATATATTATTCTATTATTATAAACATAATTATAAAATTTCCTCCCTAAATCCTCCATCCCCCCTGAGTGCGCATATAATAAATCTAAAAAAAGGAAGAAAAATGATACCTATTCATTACAATACTTTTCCAATGGCCCCCAAATCTTTACGAAGTTATTATAATTCCCTTTTTGCAACGTTATTGCTCTTTCCATCTTAAAAATATGACATAACGAATTCCACCAGAATGTGTAATTAAGATTATTGTAATTTTTCCAGTTATTGGTAATATGTTGAATGGCAACCCCTGTCATAATTAATAAAAGTTTATTTTTGTGTGCTGATATTTGACTCTCTTTTCTCATAACCATTCCAAATAAAACCGTATCATAAGAAAGCGCAACATGGTTTTCCAATAGAGAATTTACCTGAGTCCAAATTGAATTCCAAAATAACTTAATAAAGTAGATGATCCAATGTCCCTGGTTCCAGATTACAGTGCCAGCATCTATTAGATTTAGAGCGTTTTTTAGCGCAGAGAGCCGTGCTGCTCCCGACGCTCATTGAGTTCCTATGAGCATGGCTCTCTGCGCTAAAAACCGCTAGCGCGGTTTCGTAGAAGAGGGGGTTAATGTATAGATTTGAATCCTCGGACAGTAGGCTAAATCAGTTATCTCAGCCAATCAACCTTATTCCTCATGGGCCCATAAATATTTTTATTTTATTTATTTATTGCAATCTTAATTACCAAGCATAACTTGTACAGAAAGCAAAATTGGTCATATAAATGGTCCAACATAATAAACAATAGCAAGCAAACAAAATAATTTAGGGCTCCTTTTACGAAGCCACATTAGCGGTTTAACTTGCTTAATAGCGCACGCTAATTTACTGGCTGCACTAGCCGCCACCGCCTCCTCTTGAGCAGGTGGTAGTTTTTCGGCTTGTGCGGGGGTTAGCGCACGCTAAAAAAGGTGCATGCGATAAAGCCGCTAATGCAGCTTCATAAAAGGAGCTCTTAGACTAATCGAGCTGAAGTCCTCAAATTGGATCCAATATGTTATCATCTAGTGAGAAACAAAAGCTTATTGTTATGCCGGTGAGAATTTTGCTCAAGAGCGAGGCTCCGGAGTGTGGCCCCAGCCGGCTGTGCAACCCCTTGGAGCGTGCACCCGGGGCGGACCGCCCCCCCCCCCCCTTGAACTCTTGAGCAAAATTCTCACCGGCATAACAATAAGTTTTATCACTACCCCTGAAGAAGCCCGTTGGAGCGAAACGGTTGGGCCTCCGTTGGGTCATTAAGATAAGTGCTTGATATTATAAAGCTATATCTCATATTATTGAGTTTTTCAATACTTAGCTGCTGGTTATATTATGCTCAATTGAGAATCAGAGAGACATTGATATTTAATTATAATATTAATTTACAAGTATAAATACATATTGAATTTTGGAAAATTAAATCTAAAAAAATTCTATAAAAATAAAAAATTTACACAAGGGCTTTGGACCAGTGATGAAAACCTACCCCAATTGGTTATGATCTTTTTGATTATAGTCCAGGGGTTTTTTGAGGTCCTTTTTCCTCTGTTTTAGTTTACATTATATGGAACACTGAGTGTTCCATTATATTTGTTAATCTAAGGATTTTTCCAATTTTGGACACTCAACATAGTTTCCACCAGCTTTTCAGATCAATTTCTATGTGGCACGATTCCCAAATTTTTTAAGAGTTTGATGTCTGGTTGCCAACCATCAAGATCATTGCGTTCTGAAAATTCAGTACTGTTGAAAACAAAGGTCAACCCCAAGTATGTGGAAACGAATGCTATGACCTTTTCATGTGCAGGAGTAAAACTGTGGAATGGCCTTGTTGGTCAAATTTGGAAATGTGGGGATAGGAGTTCATTCACGAAACTGCTGAAAATGCAATTATTTGTTGATGCATTTCTTTGAGCATTTGACCTGTTGTAAGGATTGAATCTTTCTGCTTTTGCTTTTATCTGTTCTGACCTGTTTCAATATTTTATGTATGTAATTTTATTATAAACCATTTTGGAATAAAATGGTATAGAAATTTAAAAAATAAATAAATAAATTTTCCTCTGGTCCCTCTTCCTGGAGGTCCTTCAAAGGGTCCAGACTAGAGAGTTGTGCGGGGACAGAAATCCCACCCGTCCCCGTGAGGAATCCCTCCATCCCCACCCATCCCCGCAAGGAATCCCCTCCATCCCCACGAGGAATCCCCTCCGTCCCCGCCCGTCCCTATAAACTTCAGAAATAGTTATTTCATTTAATTATGCTACTGAATTAAAGGCTCTGGTAGAAAACCATTTACAAATAAGCAAAGAGACTTTATTAATTTGGAAATATTAATTGGGAAGAATACATACTTTGTAAACGGGTTTCTACCAGAGCCTCTAATGTTTATAAATTTTTATCAACACAACTAATATACTACTTTATAGAATTTTTTTTCCTACCTTTGTTGCCTGGTTTCTGCTTTCCTCATGTTCTCATTCAATTCCTTCCATCCACTATCTCTCTTCTCTCTGCGTCTTCCATTTGCTCTGTTACTGTGCCTCTCCCTTTCTCCCCCTTCCAAATTGATCTGACACCCATCTTCTTCTCTCTGCTCCCCCCATATAGTCTGGCATCTCTGTCTTCTTCCCTGCCAGCGTCTTCGCCCCACTCTCTCTTCCCCATTTCCCTTCAGCGTCTTCTCCCCACTCTCTCTTCCCCATTTCCTTTCAGCGTCTTCTCCCCACTCTCTCTTCCCCATTTCCCTTCAGCGTCTTCTCCCCACTCTCTCTTCCCCATTTCCCTTCAGCGTCTTCTCCCCACTCTCTCTTCCCCATTTCCCTTCAGCGTCTTCTCCCCACTCTCTCTTCCCCATTTCCCTTCAGCGTCTTCTCCCCTCTCTCTCTTCCCCATTTCCCTTCAGCGTCTTCTCCCCACTCTCTCTTCCCCATTTCCCTTCAGCGTCTTCTCCCCACTCTCTCTTCCCCATTTCCCTTCAGCGTCTTCTTCCCACTCTCTCTTCCCCATTTCCTTTCAGCGTCCTTCTCCCCCATCTACCCCATGTCCTGTCAGCGTCCTTCTCCCTCTGTCTTCCCCATGTGCTTTCAGTATCCTTCTCCCCCCTCTGTCTTCCTCATGTCCTTTCAGTGTCCTTCTCCCCCCTCTGTCTTCCCCATGTCCTTTCAGTGTCCTTCTCCCCCCTCTGTCTTCCCCATGTCCTTTCAGTGTCCTTCTCCACCCCTTTGCCTTCCCCATGTGCTTTCAGCGTCCTTCTCCCCCCTCAGTTTTACCCATTTCCCTTAAGCGTCTTTTCCTCTCCACCCCACCTTTCCACCCTTTCTCCCTTCCTGCACCTTACCTTTGTGGTGCTTCCCCGCCCGCCCGTCAACAGAACAGGCCCGGTCCGACAAACCTCCCTGCCCTGAATCCAGCTGCTGTAAGAAGGTAATTTAGATTCGCTGCTACAGGGCAGGGAGGTTTGTCGGACCGGGCCTGTTGTCGGCGTCGGTCGGGGGAAAGCGCCATGAAGATAAGGGGATCTGGCCGGCTCTGCTTAAGCCCTCCCTCCGACGTCAGCACTGACATCGTGGAAGACTTCTGGTCGGCTGTGTGCTGCGGCAGGGCAGGTAGGGAAAAGAAGACGAGGCTCGAGTGCATCCAACCCTGCACGAACCCCGCGACCCTAGGGGGCGTCCCCATGGGATCACTGCAACCCTAGGGGGTGTCCCCACGGGATCCCCGTGACTCTAGTGGGCATCCCCACGTGATCCCCGTGAGCCGAAGGGGGAACCCGCGGGATCCCACATTGTCCCCGTTCCCGTGCAGCTCTCTAGTCCAGACAGAGAGGTGGTAACCACAAAAGCCAATGGCCCTTCAGTTCACATAGCAGCTCAGCCAACTGAAAGCCATAATGACACCAAGTTGATGGTCACGCTCTCTCTATTTTTGTGGGTAGCTGTCGGCTTTCTGGAGGGAATGGGAACAGATCTTATCAGACCGTTGGGTGCTGGACATCTTTCGGGAAGGGCACAAGATTTTCTTTCTCCCTCCTCCAGATCTGTTCATTGATTACTGGTCAGCCTGCTGGAGAAAGGTGCAATGATTCTTGGACAGTGCCTGAAGTAGAATCTGGCTCCAGCTGATACTTCATATTCTTAATAGTGCCCCAGAAAGACACAGGAGATTAGAGGCGCTTCTTGATCTAAAGCCTGTGAACGAGGAACTAAGAGTTCCCTGCTTCTGCATGGAGACGATCCACTCAGTCATCGTGGCAGTGGCTCCGGGGCAATTCCTAGCATTCTTTGATTTAATGGAGGCAGATCTTCACATTCTCATTTTTCCAGAGCACAGAAAATATCTGATTCCATGTGCTACAGTGACTCTGACTGTCAGATTGCTCATGGCTCCACACACCTTTGCAAAGATGATGGTGGGAGCAGAGGCTCACCTCCACTTGGCTTATTAATGCTCCCTCTCATCAGAAAGGTGAGCATGCAGTATGGCGGGTGGTGATTTTCCTCCAGAGACTTGCTTGGATAGTCAACTTCTGGACAAATTAGTTGCAGCCGACTCAGAGCTTGGATTCTTTGGGAGTCCACTTTGACATAGTTCAAAGCCGTGTTTTTCTTCCCAAGCCACGCAATCATAAACTCAGGAAGCAGTTCTTAGTCACAGCCTGGCTTTACCTTCAGGGTCTGGGTTTGATGGTGGCCTCGTGGTTACTGCAATGGTGCTTTTCAGACATAGCCCCTCTCGTCTTTGGGGGCAAAACGCAGCTAACATGGGTGGCTTCAGGGGGATATTTTATCGAGGAGCATGGCTCTCAGAATCAATTCCTGGGTGATTCCCCCCACCCCCTACTGACACCAGCCTGAGTGGCTGTGGAGCCCACTGCTGTGGTTGCCCACTCCAGGGAGAGCAGGTGGTCGTATAATAGTCTGGAATTGAGAGCCATTCGCATGGTGCTGAAGGAGTTTCTATCTTTCCTGACTGGGAAGGCAGTCGGGGGGTTTTCAGACAATGCTGCAGCAGTGGCATATGCAAACAAGCTTCCCTATGCCAGGGGCACAGATGTTGCTCCAGTGGGCAAATGTTCACTTACAAATCCTCTTAGCTGCTGAAGTAAGCAGCTGTCCAGGCCTACCTCGGTAATGAGACCTCGCACGCCATATACTGGTTTCAATAAGTATATATTTATTTAGTCAATCAGTAACAGCTTACAGGAATAAATCATTCAGCATATAGCGTAACAGAAGGTGATCTCCAGGCTTAGAGATCCTCTGATGTCTGTTCTGCTTACTTCCGTTTACAGGCCTGTTTTTATACATTTTTTGGTGGTCAACACCACGTTGGCCTAAATCACATGGTACATCTTTATTGGTTATTTTCTTATACGTCATTACATAAGTAGATTCATTTATTGGCTTATCTATTTGTGTCATCTTATACGTCTGTTCAGTCTACCGTAAGGCCTAACCCTTTCCCGCAAATTCCCTTTTCCCTTACCATATAAGCAATTCTGAGTCTGTGGTAACACATGATATATCTTGATATGGTAACACATGATCTTGCTAAATAATATCTTGCTAAATAATATCTTGCTAAATAATATTCTTGAGAATTCTATTTTTCTGACCATGAGCTGTGTTCCTCTTTGCATAATATCCGGCCAGGTGCCATGCATTGGAATTTAAGTCTTGTTTCTTATAAGTTTTTGCTTACCATAGCTAACTCAGAAACAGGATATTTCTCAATCACTATAGGCCAGCTGGCAAGTGGGTTATGAAATATCTTTTACAGTTAATATACTGATTTATTAGAGCAAGAGGGAGGGGGGGGGGGTTTCTCCTGTGAGGTCTGGTTACTTCACCTTTATCCAAAGGACTTATCCTGCTTCACCTGTATCCCACAAGGACTTACAAGGATTTTATGATCTTCTTCTTTCCATCTTCCTTTCCCTCTCACTGCCCATGTGGCAGGAATAGAAAACATCCAGGCCAGTTTTCTCAGCAGGCAGACTTTGAATATGGGGGAATGGTTTCTGTCCTAGAGGGCGTTCGCCTGCATTGTGCAGTGCTGGGGAAGGCCAGAGATGAATCTTGTGGCCACAGCCAAGAATGCGAAGGCCAAGCTGGGACGCACAGGGCTAGACACCCTCGTTCAGCCCTGGCCCACTGAGATCCTATACTGTATTTTCACTGTGGGCCATAGTGGGCCAGATCATCCGCAGGATAGTGAGACACCTGGGGCTGGTGATCCCAGTGGCTCCAGACTGGCTTTACCAGCCTTGATGTGGAGAACTGTTATGCCTCTGTAGAGGCAGATCTCTCAGGTCGCCTGTTCATCCCGGTTCCATCAACCCAGAGCATTTTGGTCATATGGCATGGCTGTTGAGCACATGGCCCTAACTCATAAGGGTTACTTGGGGGTTATTATGACTCTTCTTAGAGCAAAGAAGCCTGCAATGTTTGCGAAGACCTGGAAGGCTTTCTGGTTATGGTGTGCCTTGGAGCAGAAGGAACCTGAATGGGCTCCCATCCCAGTGATTCTAGCATTCCTGCAAACTGGCTTGGTAAAGGGCCTAGCGGTTTTGTCTCAATGTACAAGTAGCTGGCCTCTCATGCTTAGGGCTTGAAGAGGTATGTAGTCGCTGGTGTCTCACTCAGATATCGCTTCATTTTGAAGAGTGCGCTTAGCTTGCGACCCCCCACTGCTTAGACGATTCCTGTCTTGGGACTTTAATGTTCTTACGAAGGGCCTATTTTGGGCTCCATATGAGACCCTGCTGGATGCGTCTCTCTTGGATCTTAAGGTTGCCTTAGTCTCAGTGAGGTGGATCTCAGATTTGCAGGCCCTTTCCTCAAGTGAACCCTTCCTCAGGATTATGGAGTGTGGTGTTTCTCTTCAAACGGTATCTTTCTACCAAAGATGGTCTCTGCCTTTCTTGTCAATCAGGAGATTAATTTACCCGCTTTTCACCCTATGGATTTGGCGAAACAGGACAGAATTTTGTGAAAGCTGGCTGTGCGTAGAGTCCTACTTCACTACCTGGAGAGGACTAATGATTTCTGGCTCTCCGACCACCTTTTTGTGCTGACCAGCCAGTCAAGTTGATGCAAGCCAGTTTCCAAGGCTTTGATTGCCAGATGGATTTTCATGGCAATTTAGTCTTCCTACTCAAAAATTCAAACTATCCTTCCCCTCTTTAAAAGGCATATCCCATGCAGGAAAATTAGGGACATCCCTCTTCTTCAGGATCACCAAACTCTGGAACAGCTTTACTATCCCGCTTCGAAGTCTGACCTCCCTCCAACTCTTCCGAAAAAATTTAAAAACATGGCTTTTCTCTAAAATGTAATGACCTCTCCCTCTTCGATATACTAAGTCTCTCTAAACTTCTCTGTACAGGTTCTTCTACTTTTCTTTGGAGTTCCTTTCTATATCAATTCCTGTAAACCGTGCCAAGCTGTACTTCTGTGGAGATGATGCGGTATACAAACTTAAGGTTTAGTTTAGTTTAGTTTACATTGCCTGTGATAAACAGCCCCCTATCTCAATTGCAGCATATTTGACTAGAAGTGTGGCTGCTTCCTCGATGGAGTCCCAGGCTGTTTTGCTTGATGGACTTTGTAGAGCAACTACTTGGTCTACTCTTCACACCTTTATGAGGTTCTACAAAGTAGATGTGGTGACTCCAGAGGGTGCTGCTTTTGGGTCCTTGGTACTGTGGGCAAGCTCATCTGTTCCTCCCTAGACATCTGGCACTGCTTTAGTATGTCAGCTATGATACAGAATCCTATGTCTTCACTACAGAATGAAAAATTAGGTTCTTACCTTGCTAATCTTCTTTCTGATAGACATAGGATTCTGTACAGCCCACCCTATGCAAACTTTTGACTCGCCTGATTCCTTGCCAGTGTCTGTCTTGGGATCTCTTTTCTTGTATCTAAGATTTAGCAGTGACAAAACTACAAGAACATGAAGACTCCTATTCCCATTCTCCTTTGTGGAGTTTTTATGGCTCCTACTAGTTGCACTTAGAAGGTTTGTTCCTAGCTACTCATGTGCGTAATTTGTTGTTCAATGTTAAATTGTTAATTGTTAATCATTGTTCCTTTATCATAAGTTACAGAGCAGAACAGTATATAATCTGCCATTGGGGTAGTTCCCTGTGCCCATCCTCTTTTCTTCTGTTTCAGTGGAGTTCGAATGCTTTGGTGCTAACTGAGAAGGAACTGTTCTCAAGTGCTAAATGGGAGGAGTTGGAAGTTTTGAGTGACACTCTTCTGCAAAGTTCACAACTAGGGGGAAGGAACAGCTATGGTACAGAATCCTATGTCTTCTATAAGAAAGAAGATTAGCAAGGCAAGAACCTAAAATCTTTTAGTTTCACATGTGAATTTCTCCCTATCCAGCTTCCCTTTTTCTTGTTTGTGTTACCAAGTGTCAGTTACCTGAGGTTTTAAGACAACTTGGCCTCTTCGTTGATGTGTGTTAAACTAATGTTTATCTACTCTCACCTCTGGGGAGTTGTTGCTTCCTGAACAGACATCAGCGGTTTGTAGGCAACATGACATTAATTCATGATTACCAAACACACCTCTGAAAATTTCCTATTCCATGTTAGCTGCCTAGGAAAACATACAGGGCTGCAGGCATATAGGTAATAATAGGATTAGAGACTGAGTGAACCCAGCATCTTTGGTTTCTGCTGAAATCGAATGTATGATTGAAATTAGCTGCCTCGTTTTGGCAGAAACCATAAATGAAAATAGCTCCCACCCGACCACCCACTATCTTAGGAAGCTCTGATGGTTTAGTAGTTTCTTAAGAGGCAAAAACAAACTCTACTCGTTCCTACCCTGTGCAGCCATTATGAGGAAGCAGCAGCATGAGGCGGAAACAAGCGGGATTTGGTCCTGCCCCTCTAAGAGACAACGAGACCTTAGACAGGGCCTTATGGGGGAGGGGGAAGACTTTCAGTTTTGGACAATTCACAGACATTTTTCTGCCAAAACCCAAACCTAGATTCGTGTCTGATTTCAGTGCCAGAACTGAAACTGATATGTGACCAGCCTCTAAACAAGACACTAGGGCAGGGATTCTTAACCTTTTTTGAGTCACGGACCCCCTTTAAGAATGTGATGAAAGCTATGGACCTCCTTCCCCAGAAATATTCACAAAAACACAACTTTGCATGCAATGAATATAATATACTTTATTTATCAAGATTTGATTGTCTCATATGTATATGACATATACAAAGTATTATTAAACTTTAAAGTAAGCAATCTAAAAAACGCTCCTTTTTATGCAAAAAGTAATGGCCACTCATTATAATTATGAAATACAATCCTCTTGTGCAAATTAAGCAGATCTACTACTCCTCTCTCATCTGCGAGAAAAATCAATAATCCCGAACTGTATAGTGAATATAAATGTTCATTTTTATCTGACCCTCTCAGACTCCTCTGAAACCCATCCATGGACCCTAGGTTAAGAACCCCTGTGCTAGGAGCTTGATTTACAAACCAGCTTTCCTTAAAAGTGGTAAGGTAACCATAAGAAATAAGAGCCCAAGCTGGAAGTGAGAGACCAGTAAAAGGTAATACGAAGCTTCTGAGACAGGAAACACCAGGTTTAATTAGTGTGGCCAGTGAAATTTTCTTGATGGGAGCTTAACTCTTGAAGCACTGTTAACCTTTTACTGGCCCATCCCCTCCAGTGTGTTTGGCCTTCCAGCATTACTCTGAGTAGACACCTCTGAGCAAACCCAAATTTTTCTTGGCCAAAGGAACTGTGCAAATACCTCTTCGGCAGTGCAGGGAAAGGGTTGCAGCTTTCCTTTGAAAAATTTTCCTCTCTAGATTGTGCCTAATCTTTTGACGCTTAAATCGAAGGCATTCAGTATACATTGCAAAGTTAATGTAACCAGGGAAAACTTTCTCCAGGCACCAGCTGAGTTTCTTTAAGGTTTCAAATTTAATAATATACCAGTCATTAAAGCAGTATTGTATATATTTTTTCTTTCAATTTATACTGGAAAACTGAAAATTCAACCTAAGAAAATTTGACCACGTAACCTCATTCTACAAAAATTACACTGGATGATGATAGAGGGCTGAGTAGGCTTCAAATTCGACTGCCTCTTCTATAAGACATTGCATGGCCTACTGCCCAACCTTACTACCTTACTAATCAATTCATATTCGCTGGACCTGGCCGATCATCAATCATTCTTCACCTTCCCCTCAGTTAAAGGCTGCACTCAAAAAAGATTCATCAACAGACTAATATCCTCCCAAGCCGCCTCCAGAGACCCAGAATTGCACCAAATGGTCAAAATATCAACCTCCTCAAAACACACCTATTCTTAAAATTCGGCAGCCTGTCTTAAGATACTTCAGATGTAACCCCAACTGTTAACTGCCCTCGCCAAGTTACACTAAAGCTCACTGACACTGGTCAGCTCTACCTCCTTTGTTAATCTCATTGCCAACCTTATAAATCTTATATACCGCTAGGCCAAGTTATGTGGCAGTTCCATGACATTGGTCAGCTCTACTGCCTTTGTTAATCCTCTATAAACCTTTGCCAAGTTTTGTTGTATCTCAATTCTCTCTGGTAAAAAAATGTTTTTTTAGTCTTCACATGTTGCGGAAAGTGAGATCCTGCTTCCGCCAACATTTTGCTGTCCTTGTACAATCAATCATTCTTTCCAGACTGGACTATTGTAATTCCATCTATCTAAGTCTAACCAAGAAAAATCTTCAAAGACTTCAGCGGATCCAGAACACTGCGGCTAGGTTGATCTTCGCAAAAAGCAAATTCGATCATGTTTCCCCGCTTCTGTCAAAACTTCACTGGCTTCCGGTGATTTCTAGGATTCACTTTAAATGTACCTGCCTAATTTTCAAGATCCTACATGGCATTCTTCCTCCCCTAATCCCACTATCCTGGAATTCTTCGAAACCTGACACTACCAGATCCGCCCACATACTCAAACTATCTTTCCCCTCGTTAACAGGTGTCATGTATGCAGGTAAATTAGGGAAATCCCTTTTCTTCAAATTCACTGAGCTTTGGAATAATCTCCTTGCCCCGCTGCAGAACCTAGGCTCATTCCAATTATTCTAAAAGCATCTGAAAACCTGGCTTTTCTCCAAAACGTAAAGCTATCTATTTAAAATGTAAAGCTATCTATCCTCTTCATAACCTCTAATTTCTTATTCTGTCCTTCCCTCATTTATTGAATTACCTGTAAACAGTGCCAAACTCTATCTTTATGGAGATGATGCGGTATACAAACTTAAGGTTTAGTTTCTCTTCCTCTCTTTTTTCTCCCTCTCTCTCTCTTCCTCTCTCTCTCTTTGTGTCTCTTTTCTCTCTCTCTCTCTTCCTCTTTCTCTCTTTTTTCTCTCTCTTCCTCTCTTTTTTCTCTCTCTCTCTTCTTTTTTTCTATCTCTTCCTTTTCTCTCTGTCTCTCATTTTTCTCCCTCTCTCTCTCTTCCTCTCTCTTTGTGTCTGTTTTCTCTCTCTCTTTTCCTCTCTCTCTCTTCTTTTTTTCTCCTTTCTCATTCTCATTAAAAGGCGTCATGTATGCAGGGAAATTAGGGAAATCCCTTTTCTTCAAATTCACTGAGCTTTGGAATAACCTCCCTGCCCCGCTGCGGAACCTAGGCTCATTCCAATTATTCTAAAAGCATCTGAAAACCTGGCTTTTCTCCAAAACATAAAGCTATCTATTTAAAATGTAAAGCTAGCTATCCTCTTCATAACTTCTATTATGTCCTAGTTCCCTTGCTGATATTTGTTTGCTGTTGAACAGTTGAAGATATTTACCGACAGTGGACATTCCTCATCCCAATCCCCAATTCTCTTCATTTTAGATTAACTCATGCTCTTCCCATTTGTAATGGTATTCCACCCAAACTGTTTTCCCCTGCACCCCAATCTCTGACTAGCTACTTCCTTTGATTCAAACCAACTTGGTTCTCTTCCATTTGTAATTTGCATCCCAGAAAGTACTTTTTCTTTTCCCCTTACATCTCATAAACATCTCATACTCTCATTGTATGTATCTTGTTGTAAACCGCTTTGAACTTATGGTATAGCGGTATATAAGAAATAAAATTATTATTATTTATTGAATTTACCTGTAAACCGTGCCGAGCTCTATCTTTATGGAGATGATGCGGTATACAAATTTAAGGTTTAGTTTAGTTTAGCTCACTGTCTTTGGTCAGTATTGCCTCTTTTGTAAACCACATAGAACCGAAAGGCTTGTTCGCTATATAAACAAAAATTTAAGTTATGTAAGAAAATGCACAGTTATACAGAAATAAAGAACAATGGTCTGGATGCACTAAACATAATCGCTACTACCGACGGGATTGCTGTTGACTGATTCTCTGGCCAATTGTGGAAGAGCGATTGATGTACCAAAAAGATTGCATGCAATTGATTTGCGCAGAGGTTCATTGTAATACCCGTCTCTCGTCCGATTGATCGGTGCGAGAGTGACACTCACACATGCGCAAAGCCGGCAAAGGGAAGCCCAAGCAGCTGAGAGGCAGGGGAAGCCATGATTGCAGCCTCCTGCTACTTGACATTTAGGGGCAGGAAACCTTTCCTTCTTTTTTTTTACTGGACAAATGGGAGGTAGGGGTGTGAGCTGGGTGGAACTGGGCGGGCCCGGGTACAGGGCCATGGGTCTGGATTGTACAGGAGTAAAATATGGTAACTCTATCTTAGGAGACGGAGACTGTGTCTGAATTCAAGAAGCTTAGAGAGAGGAGGAGATAGTGGATGCTGTGGATGGGCCATTTGGCCTTTATCTGTCATCATGTTACTATGTTTCTATACACATAAATCTCTATGACCTCACAATGCAGGTGTAAAGAGCCGTTAGTCTATAGAAAGAGGAGATGCAAATGTTAACAGCCTTAGCCAATAGGGAGAGGAGGAGATAGTGGATGCTGTGGATGAGCCATTGGCCTTTATCTGCCATCATGTTACTATGTTTAATCAGATAAGAGCAGTCAAGTATAAGGAAGGTAAACTATAAAGCCAAATCTATAAGTGACACATGCAGGTGAGTAGTCACATCTATAAGAAAACCTTAAAAAAAAAAAAAGAAAAAAAGCTGCAACTGAAATAGCAAAAGTGTCCAGGGACTACAAACACATCTCTAGCTGTCCGACTAATATTTGGGTTGAAGAAAAATCATTATATCAGTCCCTACTATCAACTATTGCATTGGCTACCGGTGGAAGCACGAGTGATATTTAAATTCTCTTGTATTTGCTTTAAGCTGGTTTGGGGACTGGCCCCAATCTACCTTCTATCCCATTTCGTGCTATATAGCCCTAAGAGGATAACTAGGAATTGCAACTTATTCACCTATCCTAAAATTACAGGCTGCAGATACAGATCTTTTTTGGACAGGACTCTTGCATTTCAAGCAAGTAAGCAACAGTCCTGGTTGGGTAGTTACATTAGTGGAGCCGTGCTGTCCTATGGCGCATTTTGAGAAGAAATTAAGACTGTTCTATTTGATAAATTCATTTCTTAATTGAAGCTTTATTGATAACAAAAATTTTACATTATGTATAGATAGGAAACATGTTGTATTTTTTTTTAACTACCGGTATTTGTATTTCGCTAATTGTCCAGCTCTCTTCTGTGTAAACCGCCTAGAAATCATTTGATTGAGGCGGTATAGAAGTATAAAGTTATGTTGTGTTATATACTGTGAAGCTTTCTCTCCTATTGATTGCTATATGTACTGCCACCTAATATCTGTTGCCATAAGCAGGGCTAGATTAACATTTTGGCAAACTAGAAACATAACCCAAAGTTCAGGGGAGCCCTGTTGGATGGCTAACATATATGCACATTGTTCAGTTTGTTGTATCTGCTAATTTTCAGTCTCCACCCCCCCAGTGAGATCCTGCCTGCCTGTTTACAAAATAGCTAACCGAGGATATGATCTAGCCAATAGGAGGACTGTGGGGGCGGAACACTGAAAGGTCACATCCTGTAGGTAGGATTCAGCCAGCCAATGAGAGAGCTGTGGGTGCAGAATACTGGAAGTCAGATCTGGTTACAGAGGCCGATATACAAAATACTGCCAGTTTTTAACGCTCAAATGGTTTCAGTGCAAGTATTAAGTTGCACTGAAACCATTCCCACAGGCAACATTAGAAATGTATTTAAATACATATTAATGTGGTCATTATCCACCCCATAGCAGTGCTCAAAAGTTTGCCATTCATGTTTAGAGTGAGAAACTTTTTTTTTTTTTTGCCAGGTCTGGGGCAGCATAGAAGGGTCGGTCGAGGGGTTTCTAGTGGTTACCTCTCTCTCCCTCCAACATGACCACCCCCAGACCCTGCTTAAAAATTCAGCACTCCCCCCCCCCATCCGTCCCAAAAGAATCCCTGATAATCTAGCAAGAATCCCGCCTAGCTATTTGTAACATGGTATTAATGACTAATAGGCCCTGTTTTGTAGAAATGAAGTTTCTGCATGTGGTGGGAGATGGAAGACGCTTTTCCAAATTGGGAAAGCAGTTGCAGCATTGCAAATATTTGCTCAGTGACAGCAGTTGCAGAATTTGACCTTCAGACAGTCCTCCTCTCCTTTCCTCTCCTGATCAGCATCAAGGAGAATCAACAGAACAATAAATACAAATCGCCTAATCATAGACACACGCAGCTGAGTTGGTTAAAAATACGAGTCATGCTCTGTGTGTTTCTTCACCTAAACGTAACTGCTTTTCAAAACAAAGATAGGTTGAATGGGAGACAATTCAGATTAAATGTGAGCAGAGTATGTTATGTCATAGGAGGCGTGGCCTACTAGTTAGCAGGGGTGGGCCAACCTCAGTCCTTTGAAGACCGCAACCCAGTCAGGTATTTCAGGATTTCTCCAATGCATAAGATCTATTTGCATAACACTGCCTCCATTGTATGCAAGCAGACCTCGTGCATATTCATTGGGGAGATCCTGAAAATCTGACTGGGTTGAGGACCTGAGTTGCTCACCCCTGGGTTAGAGCAACTCCCACTGTAGCTCCTCGTGACTCCGGGCAAGTCACTTAACACTTTGTTGCCCCAGGTGGGGGAGAGTGTGACGTAGTGGTTAAAGTTGCAGCCTCAGCACCCTGAAGTTGTGGGTTCAAACCCACGCTGCTCCTTGTGACCCTGGGCAAGTCACTTAATCCCCCCTTTGCCTCAGGTACATTAGATAGATTGTGAGCCCGCTGGATCAGACAGGGAAAGTTACTTGAGTTCCTGCATAAATTTATGTTAATCCTTTCTGAGCTCCCCTGGGAGATCGGTATAGAAAATTGAATAAATAAATAAGCACCCATCTAAAATATGTAAACTGCTTTGATTGTGTAAACCACATATATCACATCCTTATGTAGAAAAGGTCTGCAGAAAAGAGAGACAGAAACTGGTTCAAAAGCCTAGAATGTTCCCTAGTTGAGATTTCAAGTGTGGAATGCTGAGAATGGATCTGTTAAATTCCGATTTCTTCTCAGGCTGATGAACTGAGCAAACATGCTGTACAAATCCAGAAGAGAGGGCGTTTAGCCTGGCTGCTCCTCTGAAAAATTGCAGTAGAATAAAAGTCTCTTCTGTCCGGGCTGTTTTTTTAAAAAAAGTAACAGACTACAAATACTCATTGTTTGAAAGTGCTAAGCAGAGCAGTTTCAGGTCCTCCTCCTCAGTAGCATAAACAGAGCCTTATGAAAATAATTGACTGGGCCCAACAAGAACACGTTCTATTCGGTGCATGACAATATCGAAATGTTTGCATCCTACGACACGAATGTTGGTGTAAATAATGGAAGGCGCTGACTTAAAAGCCACGACAACTGCATAACATGCATTTTCTTAGTGGACTATGTGATGTTTTGCCCTTTTGTGGGTTGTGCTCTGTAGGTTTATTCCCCCCCCTCCCCCCAGGACATTTGCCCACTGGTATTTACTAGTATGTAATGCCAGTAACCAAGAGCTTAAGAACTGCTGGCATAAAATAACCTTTTCCTAACCAACTCTATGGTATGTGCTTAGGGCTAGTCCAGCTATTAGTCAAAACTAGGAAGTAGCTTCTTTACTCCTGGTAGAATTCTGTAATGCAGAATTGCACAGTCGTGCGGAATTTCATTCGTGCCAGCATCTTCGGGTCGCAGTACCGGCAGCAATTCCCGCAAGCTGCCTGCCGCTAGCCCAGAAGTCTCTCGGTGGCAGAGGGAAGGCTTCCAGGTTAGCGGCAGGCAGCATGTGAGAGTCGCTGCAAGTACCGCGAGCCAAAGAAGAAAGCCTTAAGAGTACAGGGTTGGAGAGGACAGAAAGTTGGTGGCATAAGGGGAGAGGATGTAATGTTGGTGGCACAAGGGGAGAGGAGGGGTGAGAGGATGGAAAGTTGGTGGCACGGGGGAAGGGGTGAGAGGATGGAAAGTTGGTGGCACGGGGGGAGGGAGACATGCGTGGTGAAGGGAGAGGATGAAATTGCACATAATGGAAGGGAGGAAGGGAGAGATGGTGCATGGAGGGGGATAGAGAGATTTGACAAGGCACAAGGAAGGGAGAGAGAGATGTGTTTGGACATGGGGGTGGATGTGAGGGAGTGAGAGATACACAGGAGGTGGAGAGGGAGATGTTGGATCCAGGAGCAGAATGGAGTGATGGATAGATGCGTGGAAATGGGAATGAGGGAAGAGAGTGGGAGAAATGCTGGGGAGTGTGCAGCAGGGAAGAGATAGGGAGATGTCAGGCTACGAGGGTGGGTAGGGAAAGGAGAGAGAGCAGATGTTGGGCTATAAATGGTGGAGGAAGGAAGATGCTGAGAATGGTAGAACCCTGAGGAGGAGGAGAGGGTGGCAAAGCATCAGATGAGAGGATAGATAAAACAGAGGGTGGAAATATGGTAATGGGGGTATATTGAAGATGAAAGGAAATAGAGGGCTGAGGAAGGAATGAGATGGGAAATGGGAGAGAAGACGGAAATTTGATAGGTAGCTGAAAAGAGGAGAAGGGTAAGAAAGAGGCAGAAAAGAGCTAAAAAGGAACGATCAATAGGTCAGAGGCAGGTGTAGTGAAACTAAACTAAACCTTAAGCTTATATACCACATCTTCTGTATAAAGATAGAGCTCGGCACGGTTTACAGGAAATTTAAAAAGAAGGAAAACCATAAGAAGAATTAGTGAGATTTACATTTTTGAGAATAGCCAAGTTTTCAGATGTTTTCGGAATAATTGGAAGGGACCCAAATTCCGCAGCAATTATTCCAAAGCTCAGTAATTTTGTAGTATAGAGATTTCCCTAATTTTCCATCATAGATAACGCCTTTAGCGAGGGAAAGATAATTTAAGCCTTTGGATAGATCTGGTAATCTCAGGTGTCGCAGAGTTCCAAGATAGTGGAATTAAAGGAGGAAGAATGCCATGCAAGATCTTAAATGTTAGGGAGGCACGTTTAGGGCTCCTTTTACTAAGCTGTGTTAGGGCTTTAATGCGCGGAATAGTGCGTGCTAAATTGCTGTGCACGCCAATACAATAACGTACTCCACTAGTCTCAAGATCAAATCACATACGTTCCTCAGATTGCCACACCAATATGTGGTAGCATATCCTCACTGGAGCATTATATTATGTGACGATTTTGGACTGATCTCTAATTGATTAACATGTTATAATCTATATTTTATAATTTATAAAGTGATACTGTGCAATATAAGTGACTTATCTTTTAAACCGGGTCTGCTTCTTTCCCCACCGACGCGTTTCAGAATTTTCTTCAGGGTCGGGGACATGAATAACTATGAAGTAATGAATAAAACATTAAGTCAGCAAACCGGAAAAAGACAGCACAGAGTACAAATAAAACAGATTATATTTACCAGACGTGACCGGGATTACAGCATAACCCTAATCCTAAATGATATATCCAGGGCTACAAAATGGCCACGGCGTTCAAGGTGGAGCTATTAAAGAGACTCCCCCTGACATGTGACCCATTCTATCCAATAGAGAGACAAACACGGAAAAGACCAACTGATCCATATTATCGAGTATGGAAAAGGAAAAGGAAACATGCAGATACTACAAAAAATGACAACTAATTTATTAAAAACCAGAAAACCAGAAAATGGCATTGAGCTGGCATTAGTTCTAGCCACGTAGCGCGGGTTTAGTGCACGATAAAAACGCTAATGCAGCTTAGTAAAAGGAACCCTAGACATTACTGGACTAGACAGGAGAGAGTACAAAATACAAATGGATAGCAACCACTTGAAGGAGAATTAGCAGACGACAGGAAAACAGAAAAAAGAAACTGAAACCAACATGACGGAAAAATAAAACATAGAAGAAAAACATTTTGTTTTCAGTGGAATATGGATATTAAATTAGCCAAAATATTGTTTAAATTTTGAGAGACTTGCAGAATTTGCTAATTGTGTGCACTTCTTGTGGACTGCAAGAGCAGCTGAAGTCAAAGCAAACTAGGTCCCGACAACTGCACAGTCAAAGCACCATCGGGACATACCTTTATCCTGCATTTTTATAAGGCTTTATGTGGCTGGCTCAGCCTGCTTCATTCAAACTTGCCACCAAATGTGATCAGAAGCCAAATGAACCTCTTTGGAGCTAGATGTAGAGCACCTGATGTCCTTCTGTGAAATGCTTTTCTTGAAACACATCCTGGACCAGTTAGAGCAGTGGTCTCAAACGCAAACCCTTTGCAGGGCCACATTTTGGATTTGTAGGTACTTGGAGGGCCTCAGAAAAAATAGTTAATGTCTTATTAAAGAAATGACAATTTTGCATGAGGTAAAAAACTCTTTATAGTTTATAAATCTTTCCTTTTGGCTAAGTCTTAATAATAATATTATAATTTATAGCTAAAAAGACATATGATCAAGAAACTGTTTTGTGATTATGATAAACATACTGAGGGCCTCAAAATAGTACCTGGCGGGCCGCGAGTTTGAAACCACCGAGTTAGAGAAACATTCCGAAGCCAGTGTATGTGGAATTTTGTAAGAAATGTTAACATCAATTTGGGCAGATGAATCGGAGGCGAAATTCACTTGAAAGTTTTCTGGTAATGTTTTTTTTGTGTTGGCTTTTTTAATAGGTGGGATTGTCCAATTTATTTATGAAAACAGCAGGAATAGTCGTGTAAGAGGGATGTTCCAAATCTAACCACCTTATCAACTTCAAACTAAAACTAAATACAGAAAAAACAAAAGTCTTCCTTGCATGCCCAACGGACAAAACTACTAAAACAATGCTACATCTAAAAGATCATGATTTCCCGATTACTAAAACAATAAAAATATTAGGAGTCACATTAGACATGCACTTGACATGCTTTTGAACAGTAAACAAGGTATTTTCTGTCTCTTGTAATATAGAGAAATAAAACAAAAAAAACCCCCAAAGGAAATAAGGTAATATTTATACCCTAGAGGAAAGGAGACACAGAGGAGATATGATTCAGACGTTCAAATACTTCAAAGGTATTAACGTAAAACAAAAATCTATTCCAGAGAAAGGAAAATGGTAAAACCAGAGGGCATAATTTGAGGTTGAGGGGTAGATTCAAGAGTAATGTTAGGAAATTCTTCTTTACGGAGAGGGTGGTGGATGCCTGGAATGCGCTCCCGAGGGAGGTGGTGGAGAAGAAAACGGTGATGGAGTTCAAAGAAGCGTGGGATGAACACATAGGATCTCTAATCAGAAAATAATGGGTATTCATTGAAGGAACTAAGGCCAGTACTGGGAAGGCTTGCACGGCCTGTGTCCCATATATGAGGACGGGCTGGGGAGGGTTTCAATGGTTACGATGGGCTGGAGTGAGCTTTGATGGAGACTCCAGTAGATAGAACCTAAGCACAGTACCGGGTAGGGCTCTGGGTTTCTGGCCCAAAAATATCTAAGAAAAAGGACCATTTAAATTAAAGTATTAATTTATGGAGCATGAATGGTTGGGCAGACTGGATGGACCCTTCAGGTCTTTATCTGCCGTCATCTACTGTGTTACTATGATACCTTTTTTATTGGACTAACTCGGTGCATTTCATGATGAGCTTTCGAAGGTAACCCTTCTTCAAATCAGAAATAAGCAAATGTTGACACATATCAGTATATATAAGGAAAACATGAAAGCATTTCAGGGATAGTTTCACAGGATGAAAAATGTTTTTCACAGGATACAAAATCTAAGCATCGTGTTGCCAGATTTAGTTCAATGCAGTAGCATGGTAAGTGGGGGAGGGGGCGGATCGCCCCGGGCACCGTCTTGGTGGAGGCGACGCCACCTCTCCACCCCCCCCACCCCCGCTCCTCCGTGACGTGTGCGCCTTCAACTCCCCAATACCACAATACCTCTAGCTCTTCGCCAGCGGGAGTAGCAGCTCCAACCAGCTGCTCGCGCCAGCCTCGGCGCTCCCCTCCGCCGTTACTCACGGGTCCCGCGACTAGGAAGTGGCGTCGGAGGGCGAGCCGACGCCAGCCCGGGCGGCAAGTTGCTGCTGGCGCCGGGGATGCTGAACAGGTGCAAGGGAAGCCGTGCGCCTCCCACCCTCGCTGCGCCACTGTTTCGATACAAGCGTCTTAGTTTGGTCTTTTCTGAACAAAATGTACCCGTTGGCTAAATTCTGCTGCAGCTGAGTGCAAAGACATTCTTTGTGCTGAAGCGTGGCCTCGTCGAGTAACGCGGACAATGTGAGAACGGTACCGCACAATACAGGTTGCTAAAGGGCATGCAAGATTCAGTGGCTTAAACATTTGATAGGTTAGATGTGGTTACTTTGTCCAACTAAAGATATTTCATTTTGACACTTTGGGTAGGTGTGCTGTGAACTTGGTCACGGTATAATACCAGATGTTTACTTCTTTTTGGTTTTAGTTCATTGTGCTCTGTGAATGAATGAATGTTTGCTTTGGAGGCTGAAGAAGAAGCCTGGAATGGTTGCAGTGTGCAGAGGTGTGAGATTTCATTAACCCGATAGTGTGTGGCATGTATTGTCTTACCAGAAAGAAACCCAAAGGTCCTAGGGTCCGACGGGGCATGTAATGAAATCAAGTGCTGTATGCCTTAACTAGTGAGATTGGGTTACCACATGAAAAAGCAACCCGAGGCCACAGTCTGAAGCTCAAAAGGGTAAACCTGAAGAGCGGTATCGGATTTTTCCTCGAGCGAGAGTGCTAGATTCATGGAGTGACTTCCCAATAGAGGTGGCTGAAATGAACCGAATTCCAGATACCTGTATTTATCCCAGGCTTTCCTTAAGTTGAGGATCGAGAATGACACGGGGACAAATTTTTCCCCACCCCCCCACAGCAACTCAATTTCCCCGTCCTGTCTCTGTGAGTTTTGTCGCTGTCGCTGTCCCATTTCTGTAAGCTTTGCCCTAACCGCAAAAGCCTCGAGAAAATAAGATTAAATATTGAACTAGGCCAGTTACTGGGCAGACTTGCACGGTCTGTGTCTGTGTATGGCCGTTTGGTGGAGGATGGGCTGGGGAGGGCTTCAATGGCTGGGAGGGTGTAGATGGGCTGGAGTAAGTCTTAACAGAGATTTTGGCAGTTGGAACCCAAGCACAGTACCGGGTAAAGCTTTGGATTCTTGCCCAGAAATAGCTAAGAAGAAAAAATTAAAAAAATTTAAATTGAATCAGGTTGGGCAGACTGGATGGACCATTCGGGTCTTTATCTGCCGTCATCTACTATGTTACTATGAGAACTCTGCTAGTCACACTATCCCAGATCTGGACGATTCCTGCTATCGTCTAACTTTTTTTTTTTTTTTTGTCAGACTCGCCCACTTAACTTTGACTGTGCAGTTGAAAAATAAGGCAGAAGTGGGAGTGTGTGGTGCAGTGGTTAGAGCTGCAGCCTTGGCACCCTGAGGTTGTGGGTTCAAATCCCACACTGCTCTTTGTGACCCTGGGCAAGTCACTTAAGGGCAAATTCTATAAGAAGCACCCAGAAGTTAGGGGCCTACTTAGGCACTGTTCAGTGCGATTCAAGTAAAATTGGGTGCTCTTTAGTGAATCACACTGAGCGGAACCTATTTTGGAGGCACTCAATAAATAGGCCAGCTCTAGGTACAACTAAGTGCTCCTTAGGGCCTTAACGCGCGGAATAGCGCACACTAAAGTGCCACACGCACTTGCCGCTAAACGCTAGCGCACCTTTGTAAAAGGAGCCCCAAAAGTTAGGCGCCCATGCGAGCGCTTAAGCATGCTTAAGAGAAGGGATTCTGTAAGAAGGCGCCCAACACATAGCCACGCCCACGCCTAACATGCATAGCGCCTATTTTTTTTGAAAGCTGCCTAAATTTTTAGAGGCGCCTTGTTACAGAATCATGCTTTCTTGGTAGGCGCCTATGTTTCAATCAGTGCTGATTAAAAAGCTTAATTGAGCTTGTTCTTCAATTTAGATAGGTGCCTACCTAGATGGGCACCTCCGCAATAGGTGCCTAACTTTAGGCACTGGTTACAGAATTTGGGCCTTTATTCCCATTGCCCCAGGTACATTAGGAGTGGGAGCCTGCCAGGACAGTTAGGGAAATATGCTTGAGTACCGCATATAATTGTAGGATATGCGGAATACAATGGTACCTCGGTTTACGAGTGCACCGGTTCGCGAGTGTTTTGCAAGACGAGCAAAACATTTGCAAACTTGGTGCCTCGTAAACCGAGCTTGCCTCGCTGTACGAGCGCCCCCCCCTGCGATCTGGAATCCCCCCCCCCAACGATCCGGCATTCCCCCCCCGCTCGCGTCTGCCCCCCCCCGCGATCCTATATCCCCCCCTCCCCGAGCACGGTAATGACATCCCTTACCCCAACTGGGCACCAGCACTGGTGCGCAGTCGGGGTAAGGGATGTCATTGCCGTGCTCGGGGGGGGGATGTAGGATCGTGGTGGAGGGGGGCAATGCGAGTGGAGGGAGGATGCCGGTTCGCAGGGGGGGATGCCGGATCGCGGGGAGGGGTATGGAGCAGCGTCGGTGGCCTAAGTGTGTTTGGGGGGGGAGGAATGGAGCAGCGCTGGTAGCCTCGGGGGGGTGGGGGGGGAGGAGGTGGAACCAATCAAAGCGAGTTTCCCTTACTTCCTATGGGGAAACTTGCTTTGATATGCGAGCAATTTGGTTTACGAGCATGCTTCTGGAACGAATTATGCTCGTAAACCAAGGTTCCACTGTATAAATTTATAAATAAAATAAATTATAAAGAAAGAAACAGAGATCTAAACTAAACTAAACCTTAAGTTTGTATACCGCATCCTCTCCACAAATGTAGAGCTCGGCACGGTTTACGGGAATTGATATAGAAAGGAACTCCAATGAAGAGTTGAAGGACTTAGTATAGAGAGAGTTTAGAGCAGGGGTCTCAAAGTCCCTCCTTGAGGGCCGCAATCCAGTTGGGTTTTCAGGATTTCCCCAATGAATATGCATGAGATCTATGTGCATGCACTGCTTTCAATGCATATTCATTCAGGAAATTCTGAAAACCCGACTGGATTGCGGCCCTCAAGGGAGGGACTATGAGATCCCTGGTTTAGAGGGACTTAGTAAATCGAAGAGGGAGGAGGTATTACATTTTTAGAGAATAGCCAAGTTTTCAGATGTTTTCGGAAGAGTTGGAGGGAGCTCAGTCCGAAGAGGGGCAGCAAGGCTATTCCACAGCTCAGTGATCCTGAAGGAGAGGGATGTCCCTAGTTTTCCTGCATGGGATATGCCTTTTAATGAGGGGAAGGATAGTTTGAATTTTTGAGTGGATCTGGTGGTATTGGGATTCGAGGAATTCCAAGATAGTGGAAAAAAGGGGGGGGAAGGATGCCATGTAGGATCTTGAAGGTTAGGCAGGCGCATTTGTAGTGAACCCTAGAGATTATTGGAAGCCAGTGAAGCTTAGACAGAAGGGGGGAGACATGGTCAAATTTACTTTTTGCGAAGATTAGTTTAGTTTAGATAAGAGTTTGGGCAGTCTTTCATGTCTGGGCAAAGGGCAGTGAATGAATTAGTGCTTCAACCCTTCAGCGTTTAGTTGAATTGAAATAGTTAAACTTTGTTTTTATGGTATTGTTTTATGGTATTAATTGTCACCTTGACGTAAGTTCTCACCATCAGCTTGTGCAGTGATCATACTTCAAACGGTCATAAAGTACTTACTCACTCATCAAGAATGTAGAAAAACTCAGAATTTCATTGCTGCTAATAATTTTTTATTTTGTCCTGTTTTTCCTTACGAATGCTTAAAAACTCAGGGTAAATAATGCATAAATGCTTCTTATGAATATGAAGACATTTCTGAGGGAGTAGAGCAATTCACAGACTTATAAATGACTATGTACCCCCCCCCCCCTCCATGGAACAGAGTGGAGGTTTGGCCAGGAGTGAGCCATTTTCAGACTCACTAGAGGGGCTCGTGAAGGTGATGGCCAACCATAGTCCTCCTCCTACTTTGGAGAATGGAGGCAGCTTGCCATTTAGGGTTGGCTGAGAGTAGTCCATCCGCCGCAAGAGTTAAGAAAACCTCAGTTGTTACTATTTTATTATTTAAAATTTCTATACAGCCTAAGTTCTAAGTAGTTTCCAAGCAGAAAACATTCATAAAATTAAATGACTTTCAACCTAATGAGTCCGGTACACCATCAAAAGCATGCTAGACTTTGGCATGCCGACAATCTCGCAGCAACATTTGTGCGCAGGATATATGCGCACGCCACTTTGAAGCATTTCTATTAGCGCTGTGAGGGTGTGTGTGTGGGGGGGAACCCTGCCCACTATATTTACAAATCCTCATACTCCCATTGGGGGGGGGGACTCCCCCCCCCAAGTACACCTAAAACTCCCGTTCTCCTTTTTGTTTTTGCTGTTCGGGAGTTTTCAGTGTAGTGGGGGGTTCCCCCTCCCCTACGGGAGCACAAGGACTTGTAAATGTAGTGGGGGGTTCCCCCCATACCCCCTCACAGCGCTAACGGAAAGGCTTGAAAGCGGTGGTGCACATATGTCCTGCATGCAAATGTCGCTGCGGGTTTATCAGCATGCCAAAGTCCGGCGCGCTTTTGACGGGTCACCAATGAGAACACATGAGATGCTTTGCAGTTCCTTAACTCTTTTTTACAACTTAGGACTTCAATTGACCAGAAATTGTCCCAAGTTGTCCAGTTCAATTGATAAGACACTCAAACAACATTCCGGCCAAATTAGAGCTGCTTTACTAAGAGACAAGTTAGTCTCTTCTAAGAAAATGGAATAACTAGAGAATCAATTAAGGAAAAAGAACTTAAGACTAGTGAATTTTCCAAAATCTCTGATTGATTTCTCCCCTTGATATAGTGAAATATTTTGGTGAAATTTTGAAGGTCCCATCAGAGGCTATACCACCTTTGGTCAGTGCCCAATATTTGATATTGGGATCATTGCACTGAATAAAAGAAATGATAATCTGACTGAAAACTTTGGAGTCGTCTCTTAAAGTGATCACCCAAAGAATTACTTTGTTGTTAACCTCTGATTTGAATCAGATAGGAATAATAACTTGGTGACGTAGCGAGGGTAGGTGGCCTCTTCCGCACCCTCCTCTCTACCTCCCTGCTCCTTCTGTGCCCCTAAGCTACACTCGCGCCCTCGCTTCCCGCACCTCTTTAAATCTCTCACCAGTGCGAGCAGCTTCTCCAGCCTGCTGCTCACGCCAGTGTTGGCTTTCCCTCTGACATCACATCCTGGCCCTATGACCCAGATGTGATTTCAGAGGGAGCCAGGCCTGCGCAAGCAGCAAGCAAGTAATTGTGCTGGTGAAGATTTTAAAGAGGTATGGGAAGATAGGGAAGGGGGGGCGGGAATGTGGTGTGAGGGGGTGGAGAAGTGGCGGCACCAAGGGCGGTCCGCACCCCTACACTTCCCCCCCCACTACACCACTGTTTGTACTTTCAGTATATGAATGAGCAATTCTTGGGATCAAAGATTCATATTTTTCCTAATTTGTCTAGAGAAACACAAATGAGATGCCAGGAATTCTGGCATTGAGGCCTGAAACGTTGGCCCTAGGCATGAAATATGTATAGAAAGTTGTTTGTCAATGTGCGATATTGTTTGAGTGTAAAATCGTCTGCGCAAATCATAAGTGTTCGAGACTTGTGTGGTTAAGGCAGAGCTTACAGGAACGGGACAGGGACAGCGACAAAACTGGTAGGGACGGCGAAATTGAGTTCATAGAAACATAGAAAGTGACGGCAGCTAAGGGCCAAGGCCCATCGAGTCTGCCCACACCAATGACCCTCCCCTACCTCCCTTTGCGAAGAGATCCCACCTTTCGATCCCATTTAGCTTTAAAATCAGGCACACTGCTGGCCTCAATCACCCGTATCGGAAGACCATTCCATCGATCCACCACCCTCTCGGTGAAGAAGTATTTCCTGGTGTCGCCATGCAATGTCCCTCCCCTGATTTTCCACGGATGCCCTCGTGTTGACGTGGGTTCCTTGAAGAAGAAGATATCTTCCCCCACCTCGATACGGCGCGTGAGGTATTTGAATGTTTCGATCATGTCCCCCCTCTCCCTGCGTTCCTCCAGGGAGTAGAGCTGCAATTTATTCAGCCGTTCCTCATACGGGAGATCCCTGAGCCCCGTGACCCTCCGTGTGGCCATTCGCTGGACCGATTCAAGTCTCAGCACATCTTTGCGGTAATGTGGTCTCCAGAATTGTACACCGTATTCCAGATGGGGGTCTCACCATGGACCTATACAATGGCAGGGATGGGGAAAAATGTGTCCCCCATGTCATTCTCTAATCTGAGGACAAGAAAAAATTCTCCCCTTGTACCCACAGGGTAGGGGGGCAGAGATGGCGTACTCGATACAAACTAATAAAAATTGTGAGAAGGGAAGTGCTCAGTCTCACAGCCCACAACGGGAATTCAACCCCAATGAGACTGAGGACTTCCCTTCTCACAATAATGTGGGTACGAAAGGAGAATTTTTTTTTGTCCTTACATTATATACTCCTCTGTTGGATTTGTTATTGTAAAATTCTCTAATCTGAAGCATAATATCATAAACCTTTTTGTATGTTACTGATATTTGAGGATTGGTTGCCTGGCGCAGCGCCTAGTATTTTCTTGTAAAAAAAATGATTTGTTAATACTTGGAAGAATTCATATTTTCATATTTTATTTGCAGATTGCCTGGGAGGTGCTGTATTTTCCCCCATCAAAGCAGATATAAGCGGAAACATTGCGGTATGTTTTTACTCTTTAGTCTCTCAATCCTCGGTTTGGTAGGATAAATTTTATCCAGGGCTCATGTATTGACATAACCAACAGTGAGGTATACGAATATTTTGATCTTGTGCTATGAACCATTCTGGATTAGCTTAATTAAAAATAAAGATGAATTAATTAATGCTTTCCCGAATGAGAGACCCCCAGGGATGAACCATATTCTCAAAATACTGACCGTTTATCTTGTGACTATGTAGTGTGCTTTTTGGGTGGGCCTTTCATAAATATACTTTATTTGTGGATCAGAAGAGTCTTTGCCGACACGTCATAGAATTGTATGTAGGTTCTAGCACTGGTTGCCAGTTCTGTGCTTGTTCAGTAGCACTGATTAAATGGATGGCACCATTAAATTTAACACAACAATTTAAAAAAATAAAATAAAAAAGGGAAGGGAAGGGGGGCTGGGAACAAAAATTCTGCAGCACGAAGGATGCAAGAAATAGTGGAAGACCCCCCCCCCCCACCCAGTACCCAGATGAATAAAGGAAAATGGCGTTTCTATGTAGTTGATGTGTTTTCAGGATATATGGACCCCTGAGGAAGACCTAATGCCAAAACACAGACCATATTGGGTCCCAATATTTCATTGCACATCACCCACAATAGGGTTAAGGGGTAGGGACTCGATCTAACCCTTTTTCTTTGTGGTTACGCAATCGAAGTGGTTCATATATTTTTAGACAGGTACTTATTTTGTACTTATGGTAATGAAGCGTTAAGTGACTTGCCCAGAGTCACAAGGAGCTGCAGTGGGAATCAAACTTGCAACCTCAGGGTGCTAGGGCAGCTTCTCTAACCACTGGGCCACTCCCAGCACCCTATGTTGCTAACTTCCCCCCTTAGAGTCTGACTCTGGTGACCAGAACTGAGATTGTGATGTCATAATGCCTCATTCCACCAATAAGAGTCAACCTCATCAATGATGTCACAATAGCTTGATTGTAAGGGGTAAAGGACTTGATATACTGCTTTTCTATGTGGTTACAATCAAAGCGGTTTACTTATTTTAGACAGGTACTTATTTTGTACCTGGGGTAATGAAGCGTTAAGGGACCTGCCCAGAGTCACAAGGAGCTGCAGTGGGAATCAAACTCGCAACCTCAGGGTGCTAGGGCAGCTTCTCTAACCACTGGGCCACTCCCAGCACCCTATGTTGCTAACTTCCCCCCTTAGAGTCTGACTCTGGTGACCAGAACTGAGATTGTGATGTCATAATGCCTCATTCCACCAATAAGAGTCAACCTCATCAATGATGTCACAATAGCTTGATTGTAAAGGGTAAAGGACTTGATATACTGCTTTTCTATGTGGTTACAATCAAAGCGGTTTACTTATTTTAGACAGGTACTTATTTTGTACCTGGGGTAATGAAGCGTTAAGGGACCTGCCCAGAGTCACAAGGAGCTGCAGTGGGAATCAAACTCGCAACCTCAGGGTGCTAGGGCAGCTTCTCTAACCACTGGGCCACTCCCAGCACCCTATGTTGCTAACTTCCCCCCTTAGAGTCTGACTCTGGTGACCAGAACTGAGATTGTGATGTCATAATGCCTCATTCCACCAATAAGAGTCAACCTCATCAATGATGTCACAATAGCTTGATTGTAAGGGGTAAAGGACTTGATATACTGCTTTTCTATGTGGTTACAATCAAAGCGGTTTACTTATTTTAGACAGGTACTTATTTTGTACCTGGGGTAATGAAGCGTTAAGGGACCTGCCCAGAGTCACAAGGAGCTGCAGTGGGAATCAAACTCGCAACCTCAGGGTGCTAGGGCAGCTTCTCTAACCACTGGGCCACTCCCAGCACCCTATGTTGCTAACTTCCCCCCTTAGAGTCTGACTCTGGTGACCAGAACTGAGATTGTGATGTCATAATGCCTCATTCCACCAATAAGAGTCAACCTCATCAATGATGTCACAATAGCTTGATTGTAAAGGGTAAAGGACTTGATATATTGCTTTTCTATGTGGTTACAATCAAAGCGGTTTACTTATTTTAGACAGGTACTTATTTTGTACCTGGGGTTAAGGGACTTGCCCAGAGTCACAAGGAGCTGCAGTGGGAATCAAACTCGCAACTTCAGGGTGCTAGGGCAGCTTCTCTAACCACTGGGCCACTCCCAGTACCCTATGCAGCTAACTTCCCCCCTTAGTGTGAAGAGTTTGTCTCTGGTGACCAGAGCTGAGATTGTGATGTCATAATACCTCATTCCACGATAAGAGTCAACCTCATCAATGATGTCACAACAGCTTGATTGTAAAGGGTAAAGGACTTGATAGGCAGTACTCCCCAGAAATTCACAGGGGTTGCGTTCTAGGAGCACCCGCGAATTTTGAAAAACCGCGATAATTGGATGCAGTTTAGGAGCGGGGATCAGAGGCGGAAGAGAGCTGCAGGGGTGGCTGCGGCGAGTGCCGATGCGGGCGGTGGCGGCTTCGACGGGCCGGGATCGCTAGTCCGGCAAAGTGGATCGGGGGTGCCGGTAGATGCGCACGGCGGTGTCCCGGGTCGTGGAAGAGGCGGATGGAGGATATTTTTGCAGAGGGAAAAAACCCTGTGAACGACTGGGGCCGCAAACACTGAACCGTGAGTTTGCGGGGGAGTACTGTACTGCTTTTCTGTGTGGTCACAATCAAAGTGGTTTACATATTTTAGACGGGTACTTATTTTGGGGTAATGAAGTGTTAAGTGACTTGCCCAGGTCACAAGGGAATCCAACTCACAACCTCAGGGTGCTGAGGCAACACCTTCACTCTGTAAACTAAACTAACTAAACTAAACCTTAAGTTTGTATACCGCATCATCTCCATAAAGATAGAGCTCAGCACGCTTTACAGTTAATTCAATAAATGAGGGAAGGACATAATAAGAAATTAGAGGTTATGAAGAGGATAGCTAGCTTTACATTTTAAATAGATAGCTTTACGTTTTGGAGAAAAGCCAGGTTTTCAGATGCTTTCGGAATAATTGGAATGAGTCTAGGTTCTACAGCGGGGCAGGAAGGTTAGTCCAAAGCTCAGTGAATTTGAAGAAAGGGGATTTCCCTAATTTCCCTGCATACATGACGCCTTTTAATGAGAAAGAGAGAAAAAAAGAAGAGAGAGAGAGAGGGAGAAAAATGAGAGACAGAGAGAAAAGGAAGAGAGAGAAAAAAAGAAGAGAGAGAGAGAGAGAGGAAGAGAGAGGGAGAAAAATGAGAGACAGAGAGAAAAGGAAGAGACAGAAAAAAAGAAGAGAGAGAGGAAAAAAAAGAGAGAGGAAGAGAGAGAGAAAAAAGAGAGGAAGAGAGAGAAAAAGAGAAGAGAGAAAGAGAAACTAAACCTTAAGTTTGTATACCGCATCATCTCCATAAAGATAGAGCTCAGCACGCTTTACAGTTAATTCAATAAATGAGAGAAGGACATAATAAGAAATTAGAGGTTATAAAGAGGATAGCTAGCTTTACATTTTAAATAGATAGCTTTACGTTTTGGAGAAAAGCCAGGTTTTCAGATGCTTTCAGAATAATTGGAATGAGCTTAGGTTCCGCAGCGGGGCAGGGAGGTTATTCCAAAGCTCAGTGAATTTAAAGAAAAGGGATTTCCCTAATTTCCCTGCCTACATGACGCCTTTTAACGAGGAGAAAGATAGTTTGAGTATGTGGGCAGATCTGATAGTGTCAGGTCTCGAAGAATTCCAGGATAGTGGAATTAGGGGATAGAATGCCATGTACTAAGCTATAACTGGATCGTTTCATAAATGCCTTTTAAAATATATTTTTCCTGTGTTCAGCTGGGTTCTCTGGTTTCTTTTGTTCCATTGTTTTGCTGCCTTTGTTGGATAATGAACCTCAAACCCCAGTAAGTGGGTTTGTCAAATGAAAAGATGGTCTGGGGCTAATTTCATATCCGATCCACGAATCTGGAATGTGCTGCCAGGTTCTTTGAAGCTGTGTAACAATAAGATGCCATTTAACGAGTTCTTGAAATCCCATTTATTTGTCAAGGCCTTTTATTAGTCCCTTTTAGGGTCTAGAGATAGATGTTTCTATGACTGAAATGAGGTATTGGCAGTTAATAGCTGGTAATGGATGTATTGTAGGAAAGTAATACAAGTGCAGCTAAATCTGTTTAAAATTGTGAACTATTTGATATGCCTGTTTCATCTGTAATCTGCTTAAGTGTAAGCAGCATAAAAATGTTTAAAAATAATTAAAAAAAACAACTTTGTTTTATTTACCATGTTTCCCCAAAAATAAGACAGTGTCTTATATTAATTTTGGATCAAAAAAATGCACTAGGGCTTACTTTCGGGGACGTCCTATTTTTTTCATGAACAACAATCGTCTCTCCCTTCCTCTCTTCCACTGCAATTCTTCCTCTTTCCTTTCTCCCCCCCATGTGCCACATCATTCCTCCCCTTTCACCCATCCATTTGTGCACCATCTTTCTATCCCTCCCTCCTTCCCATCCACCTGTGCAGCAGAACCCCAAAACCCTCCCATCATGAGAGTGACATACCTCCGCGCAGAGGCTCCCTAAAGCAGCAGGGGGTGGGGGTTGCTAAATTGACGAGTCTGATATTTTTTTTTTCAGCAAACCACGCAGCACTAGTGTCGAGGATGGAGTCAGGGAGTGTTGGGGACATTCGTTGGGGGGGGGCCTTTGGGGGGGGTCAGTCTTAACTAGGGCTTATTTTTGGGGTAGGGCTTATATTAGGAGCATCTTTAAAAATCATGCTAGGGCTTATTTTGGGGGAAACAGGGTATATTGGGGCCCTTTTACTAAGTTGTGTTAGGTGCTACTGTACCCTTCCCCCTCCGCATTCGCGGTGATAGGGGGAAAAGCATAGCAGCAAATACCGAAAAACTGCAACTAACTTTTCGTATGTTATTCACGGTTTTTCGTTAACAAACCCATAAAAAAAGATTTAAAAACCGTGAATAACCTAACCTGATTTGCTACGGGAGCAGCAATTTCATCTGTTCAACGCTGGGAGCTGCGATTTCCTGTTATTTGGGGGCGGAGCCAGAGAACAAAAAACCGCGAATACCAAGGGGGAAGTGTACATCCGATTTAGCTTAAAATGAAATGTGCTAAGGTGTCATGCAGAAAATGCCAAATGTGCACACGCAAAAAGCACACTAAAAAAGGTGTGTGTGTGGGGGGGGGAGTGTTCCTGTGCTATACAGTGTCTTTATGTTCATTAGTATTTATATACCGCTCTTTGCTACAACATCAGTGCAGTGTACATCAATTTAAAAGAAAAGAGCACCAAAACTTAAGTACAGGTATAGCAAGAAGAGGAAAAAAAAATGATCATTTGGTTGCTTATGATCCAACTCCCCCCAAAAAAAAAAATTGCGACATGTGATCGGCGGCGCTTTTGTAAGCAGCTGCCGATAGCGGTACCGTTTGCAGAATCTGGGCTTTAACTGTCTACAAAATATTTGTGTAGTAAATTTTTTAAATGGCCATGTGCTAATGGCCATTTAATACAAAACAAATTGTCTTTTTTTTTTTTTTAAATGGCTGCAGTAAATACGGCCTTAGCAGTGTCTCTCAAACTGTGTGCCCCAGCCCAGTGGTGTGCCCCGAAGAGATTCCATGTGTGCCATGAGAGATTCCAGAATTTTACTTTATTTTAAAAAATTCCCTTCATAAATGTACACAAAAATAGAAGACATGTGCGTCACGTATGCAAGAGTCTGTCAATGTTATGAGCGTCTGTGTGTGTAAGGATACAACCGCCCAGACAAGCATCATTCTTTGACGTGATTGCTCATTGAAAAATAACAGCAAGTAATTTTTATTCTTTAAGCAGTAGTTATCCTAACTTGAGTAACAAAGCACTCGAGGCTTTGTTACCGCTTGGATCTTCTTAATCTTTGTGAACTTGGATTTTCAGCTCTGACAGAAATTAAACCGAAAAACAGAGAACGACTGCAGATGGTGGATGATGAAATGCCTATTCCTTGTCGACTATTGAGCTGACTTTTGAGTTAATTTGCACTCAAAAACAAGCACATCCATCGCATTGATTAGATTCTATCTCCTTTAGTTTCACCGTTGTTACAATGACCCATACATAGAACATAAGAACATAAGCAATGCCTCTGCTGGGTCAGACCTGAGGTCCATCGTGCCCAGCAATCTGCTCACGCGGCTGCCCAACGGGTCCAGGACCTGTTGTTACAATGACCCATTCATAGCTTAAAGAACTGTAAATAAATAACTCCCAAATTTAATTCTTTATCAGTTTTGCAATTTTATAATTTCAATTACAAGGTGCTACAAAAAACATTTGCTTCATTTAGTGTGCCGTGAAAAATATTTGCTCTGTTTTGTGTACCGGAGCTAAAAAAAGTTTGAGAGACACTGCCTTAGAGCATGGGAAGGAGCCACTTAAGAGGCACTCGGGACACTTTTGACTGCAGCTTAGTAAAAGAACTCCGAAACACATAATACATAGTGAGGTTAATTTCCAAAATCTATTTATCTGGGCTAGTGGGTTATTTTGAAATGATCCAGTAAGCACTGATGGATCTTTGAATTTGTATAGAAATTGGTTTCAGGTTTATTTAAAAATTTGATATACCGCCTTATCAAAATTCAAAGCGGTTTTACATAATATATAAAAACAAAGAGTAGAAAGGCATAAGTTAAAAACAAATTATAATTATTAAAACAGACAGTCAAACACATAGACGAACATTAACTTACCGAAATGAAATGAAAAAGGGTACAAATACATTTGTGTAATGAAAAAGAGAGGGAGAAGGATCAAAACAAAAGGGAGGGAACAAAAAATAAATAATCTAGCACTTTGTAGAAAAGATTAAAATGAATAAGAAAAGCAAGGAGCGAAGTTCCATTACAGTCCTTAAAAGGACTATTATACTCCAAATGCGTCTTTAAAAAGAAAGGCCTTCAAGCTACTTTTAAATTTATCAAGTGATGAACTTTCTCTTATATAATTTGGTGCTGAGTTCCAGACGTTAGGGGCCGTAACAGAAAAGATATTAGTACGCATGGTGCCAATATGTCTTAAAGAGGGAATGGATAACAGATTTTGATAAGAATGTAATGTGCGATGGAGGTTGTGGGGGATTAATAAACTGTTGATGAAATCAGGTAGACCGGAAGCTATGGTTTTATGTATCAGTAACATTATTTTATAAGTAATTCGATGATCTATGGGAAGCCAATGGGTGTTAATCAAAAGTGGGACCATTTGGTTTCTTTTGACTGCGGCTGTTGTCTGCTCACCCCCCCCCCCCCCCAGGCCAAGCTGCTGCCCTAAAGCACCTGTTTAATCTCCCAAAAGTTAAACTTGCCCTGTGTGTCCTGCTTTCCATAGCATTGAATGGTAGGGCCAGACTCCTTGTGCAGTGCGAACACTGAACAGAGCAGATCATTGTGTAGAAAGAGGTGATTAGGAGGGAGAATAAGGGGAGGATAGAAAGGTTAAACAGATTGATGTTCTCTGTCCACGTACAGCTCTGCCCTATGATCTAAGACGGAGGCGTTTGGATGCTGTTTGATCTTTGTAAAAAATTGTCTTCGAAAATTTTTTTTTAAAGTGACCGACAAAATGTTTTTATCTCATCAGAAAATCCGAGCGGTTTATGATGCAAATCCTACAAAGTTTAAAACACTGCAGCAGATTTTGGAAGGTGAGAAGGAAATGCACGGGTCGCAGTGGCCTAAAGTAGGTGGCACCCTGGCGCTGATGTGGCTAAAAAGGTGAGTCTTCATCCTCCGGAGTGGCTTTTGTGTTCTCAGCTGTTGCTCTAGGTGGAAGGGAAGCTCTCTGTACTGAGTAAATGGGTGTGGCCGTGGAAGGCCACATGGACGTTCAGTGCTGTTCCATACTACCGTGTTTCCCCGAAAATAAGGCAGTGTCTTATATGAATTCTGGGTTGAAAAAAACGCATTAGGGCTTATTTTGGGGTGATGTCTTTTTTTTTTAATGTACAACAATCATCTCTCCCTTCCTCTCTTCCACCCCAATTCTTCCTCTTTCCTTTCTCTCCCCCCCCATATGCAGCATATTTCCTCCCCTCTCACCCATCCCCTTGTGTAGCATCTGTCTATCCCTCCCTCCCATCCTTCTGTGCAGCAGAACCCCGTGAGACGGACATACCTCCAAGGCCTCCAAACACAGCGGCGGTGGCAGCGCTCAGAACAGGCTGCTTCACGGCCTTCCCCGCTGGGACCTTCCCTCTGTTGCGTCACCGATGACATAATCAGTGATGCAGCAAAAGGAAGGCCCCGTCGGCGAAGACCGCAAAGCAGCCCGTTCTGAGCGCTGCTGCTTTTGGAGGCCTGAGAGGTACGGTATGTCAGTCTCACAGTGGGAGGGTTGGTGGGGTTCTGCTGCACGGGAGGATGGGAAGGAGGGATAGAAAGATGCTGCACATGGGGGGGAGTAGAAAGCGCTGCTGCTGGTGAATTGGGCAGCACTAGTGTCAGGGATGGAGTCAAGGAGTATCGGGGACATTCGGTAGGGGCTTCGGGGGCCGATCTTAACTGGGACTTATTTTGGGGTAGGGCTTATATTAGGAGCATCTTTAAAAATCATGCTAGGGCTTATTTGGGGGGAAACACGGTATTTCTGATCCACTGCAATCTGCTTACATCAAAAATCTCAGCTGGGATAACTTCAAGCTTGATTTAGTAAATTGCATTATGGTGCACCATAAAACAAGCCAATCTAGCTGTCAATTTGTTTTGGTCATAACTTTTCCTAGGCTCATGAGATCACGGTCCCTCCTTAATCTACAATGTGAGCGCCTAACTCTATTTGCCATTTACACACTGAGATGATAGAATACCGGTACATGCGTGTTGGGTGCTAAATGATATTCTGTAATCTGAGTGCACATGGTCAGGGTCTGGGTGTCTCCCACAATTACGCTCGCATGTTCCGGAATAGGTGTCATTTACCCACCAAAGTGCAGCGTTTAGACCAGTGGTTCTTAACCTTGTTGGAGGTACTGAACCCCACTAGTTTCATATGCGTGTTCACCGAACCCTTCTTTATTCCCTTAGTTTTGCCGGAGCTAGACTAGAATTACTCAACTTGGCATTGCAAATCATGCAATTAGGACGCTGACTCCCATCACATTCCGTTATACATGTGAATCCATATTGTACATATTCGTCTGACCACTTTCGTATTTTGCTCGACAGTTAGTAACAGCGGGATCTGGATAGTCCCTGCTGCTGTCCCAAAAACCTTTTCTTCCATACCATCCCCTAAATAAAGCCAACACACTTATTATGGTATAATAGCCGCAGCTCTTTATTAAATGAGAATAACCAATAAATTAACTTTGCATAAATAACATCATTAACATAATGACTCATAACTTGAAAATCAACATCAGCAAGCTCCTCCCGAGCTACCTCGTGTAACATTACCATTTGCCCCCGACCCCGCCACCAACAGCAAGCATCTGAGGGGTGGCATGACCTCATGCCCCTTTTAACCCGGGTCACCTGACCCCAAGGCACGAATCCCAGCCGGCCCACCGCTCATCGCCGGATGAGCCCCAGCAACCAGTAGCTCGGGATACCCGCCAGCCAAGCCACTAGAGCCACTAGCCAAGGGTGGGAGGGCGGGACAAAAACCGCCCTGGAGGACCTACAACAACTCAGTCCTCCAAGGTCCCGATTTCTTGTGCCCCCTCAGACCGCCCCTTTTCTTTAAACTAACCTATCCAAAAACCGCTTTTAGGCGCGAACCCCTCCCCTATACCTATTCTAAATTTTTCCTTCCAACGGTCTCCCCAGCATGCCTTGCAGGCAGCACGAGGCCTCCCAGCCCCGTGTTACTATCCGCCCGAAAGACAAGCTCCCGGGCTACTCTTAAGGGATTAAAACATTAAGATAGGTATCACACGACGTACCATCACAACAGTTACAATTCGACTACTGTGCGCATCAAATCCCCTGCAGCACAGATAGGCCAAGCGATGTTGCGTGATCACCTGCAGCCAATTATGGACAAGTGGGGTGTATCATCACGAATCATAAGCACTTCGGTCACGTTCAATCATCTATTAGTTAAATCAGAAATTTTGATCAGGAATTGATTGATGTATATAAGGCGTTAGTTACAGATTGATAGATCAAGAAACCGAGTACACGATCAGTCTTGATCAAAATCACTGAATAACTGATAGATGATTGAACGTGACCGAAGCGCTATATGAGTCGGAGGTGTGTTTTGACCTCCGCCGAACCCGCGAGACTGACTCACCAAACCCCTGGGGTTCAGTCGAACCCAGGTTAAGAACCACTGGTTTAGACGGACACATTTACACACGCCATAGAGGCGGCTTAAGTGGGCATTCCTAAATGTTTGCGCATAAAGGCTGGATTTGGTAAATGGAGTTGAACATTAGGTGTTGGGGAAAATTTGCACAGCGCTTTTTATAGAATAGCGCTTACTGCATATTCCAGCGCCCAATTTTGGGCTTGGGGACTTACACCGACGGAAACATAATCTAACATAAAATGTATTTTTATACTGCAATACCTTAAGATCAGTGCAGCTAACAAAATAAAAGAAGACTGAGTAATTCACAGCGAAATACAGATCATCAATTTTCCAAAAATATAAGAAATAGATAAGCTTTCAATAATTTCCTAAAATTCAAATAAGAATTAGAATTATCTAATCGGAGAAAGTGTCCCAACTAGCTGCTTCAAATGAAAGTAAACGGTGGAAATTGGTTCAATAACCGTTTAAAAAGAACTTATAAAGTAAAAATGTCCAAAATGATCTCAAAATATCCAAATGGTGTTCCCCCAAGGTTCCCCACTTCCTGATTCATGTCATTTATATATGCAGATGATATTATTGTTCTCATTCCTTTTTCCTGCTCATTAGATCATATTAAATTAAAACTAAATGATTTAATGAAGTTGATAGAGAATTGGATGTTGAATCATCAACTTAAATTGAATAAGGATAAAACTAATATGAATTGTGAAACTAAAGTAACAACCAGATGGATTATACACTGGTTAAAGTAATAAAACTATTAGGAGTTCATTTTGATCACAACTTCACTATTACCTCAGGTCGACTTGTTAATAAAAAAGTCTTTTGGTCTTTTCTGGAAACCTAGAAGGATTAGAAAGCACTTAGATAATTATCAATTCCGCCAAATAGTACAATCTTTAGTTTTGTCTCAACTGGACTATTGCAATGTCACCTTTTTAGATTGCCCTAAATTTAGCATAAAGAAAACCTCAAAACACTACAGAATACAGCCATTCGATTAATCTTCAGATTGAAAAAAAGTGATAAGATTACACCTTATTTACGTGAATTACACTGGCTACCTATAGAAGGGAGAATACTTTATAAATTCTATGGTATTCTCTTTACAATATGGTTTGGAGAAACTCCTGATTATATGCCACATCTCGTTAAATTTTCTAACAATCCATCTTTGAACCTAAGAAACAATGATACTTTTCATTAGGAACATTAGATGCAATAGAACTTTTAACTCCACATGGGTATAACAAGCATTACCAACTAATATTAACCAGCAATCTAATTTTAAATGTTTCAAAATAGACCTAAAGACCTCTCTTTTTCAAGAATTTGTTATGAATGATTCAGAAATATTGTAATAATTGTTTTTAATTTATATTGGAATAATTACTCATGTAAACCCTTGTGAACTTCACGGAGATATTGGCAGAATATAAATAAAGATTGTACTGTATTTATTGTTTAAATAAGCAGCCTTTTACAGAAGGAAATGCAAATAAAGTTGTGATATGCAATGAACGTCTAGATCTAGTGAATTAAAATGGTCTGCAAGGTAATTAGGTGCCAAATCGTGCGAGACTTTATAACACAGACATCCAAACTTTAAAAAAAATACTCTGGCCTCAATAGGAAGCCAGTGTCACATGGTCTGACTTTTTAAGATTAAAAAAAACAAACTAAAAGTGACGGACCTAAAACTAAAAAGACTAGGAAAAAACCCCCAACTAAAAAAACTAAAAATGGCACGGACCTCGGGGCAAAAGTTTTGCCACTTTTAGTCTCAGCTTAGGGAAGGAGAAAAGCATTAGGATCTGTCAGAGCTAAAGTGTCGTGGAGGTCTGTCAGAGCCATAACCTACACTGAGACTAAAAGTGGCAAAACTTTATTTTTTCACAACCTAAGAAGGCAACCTAGAGGTTAGGGCAGCAGTCTTGGGCCCTACTGATCTGGGTTCAAGACCGGGTTGTACCAATCAAAAATACATTTTCCTGCCACAGCTCTGGGGTAAAACGCAGACCTCCCTTAGTCGTCTTAATAATAATTAATTTGAGGAAACACTTCAGCTGTCAGCACAGATCGGGGGGGGGGGGGAGGGGGTCAGAAATGGCAACAGCTACTACAACAGTGGAATAAGGGGCTAAAACGCGGACCTGCAGACATGAGATCTGAAACCTCAGTTGTCAATAAATGAAGATTTTTAAGGACGTGCGGTTAAAGTCCGTGAGGTCTGCGTTTTACCCCTTCTCACAAAGGATCATAGTAAAATCAGAGTCGAATACAATAGAAGTAAGGTAATACAAAGTGAACTCAAGAAATGAACATAAGCTCTTTGTGTTTTCTCACTGTGAAAGGCCTTTTTCCAACATACTGGGGATACTTAATAACCATACATGTAACCAAGGACAATGTAACAACCAAAGAGAGTCCTCAATGGTTATTAATTCAAATACAATGTAACTTTTTTTTTTTTTGAGTGCTCAAGAAAATAAGTTTGTGAGAGACCAGACTTAGAGCAGAGCTCCAGCAGCAGGAAGTGTAAGCCCGAGAGCTTGTTTTGACGGGCGAAATTTAATACGGGGCTGGAGGGCCCTGTTAATCGCCCGTCGGGATCAGGAGGCAAGGTAGGGGTAGGGCTTTCTCCCTGCCCTGGCTGGTCGCAACTTCCAATTGGTCAGGGCATGGAAGGTTGAGTGGGGGGTGGGGGTATTTAAGCCGGGACCTTCCAGGGTCAGGGGTTCCTGACTCCTGGAGGGCAGCTTTCCCTCCTTCCCTTCCATGGGTGGTTCGGTTGGCGCTGTGGTTTTGGGATGTCTCAGCAGCAGTGTCCCGAGCTACCAAGTGTTTTTCGGGGTGGGCTCATCCTACGATGAGCCGTAACAGGATGTGAGCTCGGGGGGAGTGAACGTCGGGGATGGTAGGTCAATGAAGCATGGAGGTCATGCCACCCCCAGGTCCTAGCTGAGGATGGCGGGGAATTGGGGATTTAACAAATAAAGACTGTTTATATGGTAGCTCAGATGTTTGATGTTTAATGTTTTGTTAATGGTTATTGTTTATTCCAATAAACAGGGCTGCGGCCTATATATATTTCCAGTAAATTGTGTCTAGTATTCTTGAAGGCTTGGGGGCAAGAGGGGGGAAGGGGAGGTGAGTTAAGGGTGATGGGGGCCCTTCCAGCTCCCGATGTTAAAACTCTCCTTTTTCAATCACAGCACATAACATGGCTTTGCATTTGATACATTTTTGACATCTTGCTAGTTAAATCTTGCATTAGTTATTGTAAAAAAAAACAAACTTATCTGCGCAGGAGCGGAGCAAAGGCTTAGGCGGGTCTTGACCCGTTTCGCATCCAGCTGCCTCAGAAAACCTAACACAGACTTTATTGGTGCTGGTCTCGCGATCTGTTGCTTCTCATCTTGGTGTGAAGTGAAGCAACAGATCGTGAGACCAGCACCAATAAACACAAAACTCGCTTCTATACGCTAAGTTCTGTGTGGTTCACAAAAGATAAAGAATACAGGTGACTGCAGCAGCAGAGATCTAACTTCCAAGAGATTCTGTAAAAAGATGTGCTTTTAAAGCCTGTTGGAAGATGTAAATACATAATTCAGGTCCTTAGCCCATAAGCCGCTTGAAAAGACAACAGACGCTCCTGGAATTTTTTAAATTTACAACCCTTTGCAGATGGAAAAGAGAATAATCTAATCTAATCTTCTATACAGGCTCAAGGCGACATCAAAAGGGGGGAGGTAGAAGAGGGGAGAGAAAGGGGAAGTAGGTGAGAAAGAAGAGATTGTGTCGAAAAGATGGGTTTTCAGTTTCTTCTGGAATATGGTGTAGCTAGGTTTTGTTCTGGTCATTTCTGTGAGGTCATTCCAGGTTTTTACTTCTAGAAAGGTAAGCATAGAGTGGAAAACATGTTTGTATTGAAGATTTTTTGTGGATGGGAGATTTAGTAGTATCAGTGTCCTGTTGAGGGTTCTGCGAGAATTGGACCATGCCGTTGAGAAGAGCTGGATGAGAGGAACCGCTGAGTTTCCATGGAGTATGTGGTGCATGATGCATGATATTTTGAATGTTATTCGTGATGGGATGGGTATCCATGTGTAGTTGTTTGGTGAGGGCTGTGACCGAGTCGTATTTTCCCAGGTTGAAGATTAGTCTTAAAGCAGTGTTTTGGATGAGTTGCATTTTATGGACCAGAGCGGTGTTGATACCCATGTAGATGGAATTGCAGTAATCTAGTTGAGGTAGTATCATCAGTTGTACTATTAAGGCAAAGTGGTGTTGGTGAAAGTACGGTTTGATTAGCCTTAGCTGTCTCAGGGTGAAGAGGGATTTTTTTTCCAGAGATTTGAGAATGAGATTTCCTCGAATGTTTGGAGTTAGTGATGATAAAAGATTCCATAAGATTTTCTGGGATGAGACTTGTCAATACCTTAAAACAAATACAATGGTACCTCGGAATCCGAACGCCTCTGAACTCAAACGACTTGGAATCCAAACTTTTTTTTGTAGTAAATTTTGTCTTGGAATCCGAACTCTGCTTTGGAATCCGAACGCCCTGCACATTGTATGTGTGTGTTTGTGCCCCAGAATCTGAATGCTGCTTTGGAATATTTGTTAATATTTTACCTTAAAATCCAGTGTATTTCCTGTTAAAATTTGAGTTTGTGGGACCCAGGAATGGATTAATCCAGTTTCTATTATTTTCAATGGGAAAAATTGTTTTGGAACTCGAATGGGATTCTGGAATGGATTAAGTTCGGATTCCAAGGTATCACTGTACATCCAAACTTAAACTTGATCCGTGCCTCAACTGGCAACCAATGCAACTGACGATAGAAAAAGGTAACGTGATCATACTTCGTCATAAATCAATCTAACTGCCGCAGTCTTTGGAGATTTTTTGGGCTCCAGCTAGGTGAACAATATTGCAATAATCGAGTTAGCTAAGAACCAATAATTGCACTAATAAATGAAAGGAATTTATATTGAAATAAACTGTAATGGTTCTTAGTTTCAAAATCCTATATGGTATCCTCCCTCCCTTTATCCCTCTTTCTTGGAATTCCTCAAACCCTAATACCACCAGATCCTCCCACAAATTAAAACTATCCTTCTCCTCGCTAAAAGGCATTTCCCACACAGGAAAGCTAGGGACCTCCCTCCACTTCAAAATCACTGAGCTCTGGAACAACCTTACCTCCCCTCTTCGAAACTTGAGCTCTCTCTAAGTTTTCCGCAAACATCTGAAAACCTGGCTTTTCTCAAAAAATGTAAGTCTCCCTCCAACTTAGGCATCAAGGAAACTCTTATATCTTGGCATCCCAAGTCCTCTAAATTTTCTTCACACTTCTACCTCTAACCCTCTGTTGTAGTTCCTTCCTATTTCTCCTACTGTAAACCGCGTCGAGCTCTACGAACGTGGAGATGATGTGGTATACAAACCTAAGGATTAGATTAGATTAGTTTCCACAACACGTAGAAGCCCTTTTGGACCATTGAGTCAACCTGATTTTTCATAGTAAGATTTCGGTCAAGGATTAACTCCAAGTATCTTTATAGTTGGTTTGTACAATGTACGTTTTAGCATTTAGAACAATGGATGTAGCATCTTCCTTCAAGTTCGGAGATGCAAACATCTGTGTCGGGTTTTCTGAGGCAGCTGCATGCGAAACACGTCAAGAACCGCCTAAGCCTTTGCTCCGCTCCAGCGCAGATAAGTTGTTTGTTTTTTTTTAACAATAACTAATGCAAGATTTAACTAGCAAGATGTTGAAAACTTATCAAATGCAAAGCCATGTTACGTGCTATGATTGAAAAAGGAGAGTTTTTCCTGCTGTTGGTCTCTCACAAACTTTTTTTGCATTGTATTTGACTTAATAACCATTGAGGACTCTCTTTGGTTGCTACTAGTAACTTTTCTACATGAAACTTTGGCCTAATGTCCTCTCCCTTTCTCTTCTTTAGCAACATTTTCCATTTTAATAGGAGTTTGCGAGAGTCCAACTTCTCGTTAACCCAGTCTTGCCTTTTTCAGGAAAGGAGCCCTGCCCTTTTTATGTTTTAACTCTTGCTTATTGGGCATATTTTTTTTTTCTCCTTTCTCTCTTTCAGAGGTCTGAAGTTTATTCAAGTTTTGCTACAGAGCATTGCAGATGGTGAGAGAGATGAGCAGAACCCAAATTCGATCAAAGTCAACGCAACCAAAGCATATGAAATTGCTCTGAAGAGATACCACGGCTGGATGGTGCAGAAGCTTTTCAGTGTAAGCTCCAAGAAGCTGCTTGTACTAGGGATGCTTTCTAAAGAGAAGCAGGCAGACATAATGTCAGAGCTTTTTGTTTTGGAAAGAATAATTTTAATTGGTTTTAAATCTAAGCGTTGGGGACTGGGCTAGGAAAGCTAACTTAACTCTTTTGATAGACCAAAATTGAAACTATATTCCTTCCTAAGTTTGGGTATACAGAATAATCATTTTGCTTTGTTGACGACATACCGTATATACTCGAATATAAGTCAATCCGCATGTAAGTCGAGACCCCCCCTTTCCTTCCCCAAAAGGAGGAGAAATGGTTGACTCGAATATAAGACGGGGGCTTAATATTCAAGTGCCATGCCCTGCCAGGATCTGCACCCCGTGACCCCTCCCTCACACTTTCCCATTGCCAGGCTCTGCACTCAGCCCCCTTCCCTCCCTTCCTGTCCTTTCAGCATATGCAGCCAGCCTCCCTCTCTTCAGCTCTGCACCCTGTCCCACCTTCCTGCCCTGACCCACCTGAGCCTTTGCTCTGCTCCAGTGCAAATAAGTTTGTTTGTTTTTTTTACAATAACTAATTCAAGATTGAACTAGCAAGATGTTGAAAACTTATCAAATGCGCAGGGCAGGGTGGGAGCTCATAAAGCTCGCTCTGCGGTGCTGGGTGCGCCACTGGCTGCAAGATCTGAGTCAGCCATCCGGAAAGCTCACTCCTGCCCATACACCGCTGGACCACCAAGGATACGAAAAAAGGGGATAAAAAAAAATTGTTAGAATCGGCCTACCAGGTCATACAGTAGGCTGGCAGAGGCCTGCAGCAAGTCCGGGAGGGGGTCGGGTGATCACAGGGTGATGACCCGAATATAGGACGAGACCCCCATTTTTGGGCCATATTTCTGGCTCAAAAATCTCATCCTATATTCAAGCATATACGGTACTTCCTGTTTTGTTGTATAAGAGAACCAATTACATTGTAAAATTGCTCACATGCTTCCAACACGTGCCCCCTTGCTATTTGGAGGCACTTTGTTCCCACTAAAACAGGATTTTCAAAAAGGCAGAATTGTTCTTTTGAAAATGAACACTGTAGCGTTGGTGTGTGCCTTTTTACGTGGAGACAGGCCCATAAGAGCTAGTTTTTGAATATAAAACCAGCACTAAATGCACACAGCTCTTCATAAAATTACTCTTGGTGTGACACCTAATACTAAACAGTTCAACTAATAAAGCAATGAGTCTTTCTAATCTGAACTAAAGGTCCTTAAAATTTTGTTTTATGGGTGCTTTGTTCCTCCTTGTAACTCTCTTTTTTTCTTAACTGAGTTTGTGGAAAAAGTGAAGCAGTCCTTAATCCTAATCTATTCTGTCGATTTTCATAAAGCAGAAACCGTTTAGTCAAGGTGGCCCACTCACTCCAACCCTAAAATACATCTTTTGAAATCACTTTTAAATGCTAAAGCTGATTCTCCTTGATCACTTTGTGAAACAGGTCCTGAATTTGTCTGTTTTGTCCAGATAAGCTTTTGCCATTCGTGCGCCTGTTATGCTTCCAGCAACAACGGCAGCAGACTGAGTAAACATATTGCATTGTGTGGGTTAATTATTCGTTATTTATTTAGTCAGTCCCAAAGGAGCTCAGAATGGTTTACATGAATTTATTCAGGTACTCGAGCATTTTTCCCAGTGGGCCCACAATCTATCTAATATACCTGGGGCAATGGAGGGGATTAAGGGACTTGTCCAGGGTCACAAGGAGCAGCATGTGTGTGAACCCACAACCTTAGGGTACTGAATACGTAGCTATAACTACTGCGCCACACTCTTTCTATTCTGAGAACTTTTCAGTGGCCCCTCGTATTGTGATGTCATAATGCCTCATTCCACCAATGCCTAAGAGCCAACCTTATCGGTGATGTCACAATGGCTTGGTTTCCCTATACTTGGGCCCATTTACTAGCTGCATTTGTAAGTTTCATGGCTCCACATGGAGGAATGGATAGCTGAATTCAAACTGAAACTCAATTCAGAAAAAACAAAATTTTTTGTAGCCTCGCCACATCCGCTTGACACCAAAACACCACTATGCATCAATAAACTTAGTTATCCTATTCAGACTACTATGAAGATATTGGGTGTACCACTAGATCAGTGCCTAACCATGAAAGACCAAGTGGACTCCTTGATCAGAAAGGGATTTTTCACTCTCTGGAAACTTCGATCCATTAGAGCATATTTTGATATGTCAGCATTAGAATTCTGGTACAATCCCTTGTACTGAGTCAACTTGATTACTGTAACATCGCCTATCTAGCAGTTTCCCAAAAGAATATTACAACTAATACAAAATGCAGCGGTCAAACTGATTTTTGAGCTGAGGAAGTTTGACCACGTGACACCTTACTACCAATAGCTGCACTGGCTACCGATGGAGGCACACGTAAAGTTTAAGTTCGCCTGTTTCTGCTTTAAAGCATTATATGGCCTAGCCCCTAAATACATAACTGACCTTTTTTCCTTCTCAGCCAATAGACATAAGAGAAGCTCACACTTGAACTTCGTTTCCCCCCCCCCAGTTAGAGGATGTAAACTCAAAAGACACCACCAATACCTTCTCTCACACCAAGCAGCATTATGGGGTAAAGATCTAGAACAATTGCTCACACCTTCCACTTATGGGGAATTTAGGAAACACCTAAAAACATATCTGTTCCTGAACTATCTAGACAACTGACCCGTACAACTCTTTTGTTTCAATAACAGTTCACTTGAATTGTTAACCTCTATCTTTCACCTCTGTTAAGTTCATTCAACCTGTACCTTCTTTTAATCTCTGTAAACCTCGTACTTTCTTTTAATCTTTGTAAACCGCATAGAACTTCACAGTCCTGCAGTATATAAACTGTTATTATTATTATTTACAAGGATTGTTTCATAAATAAAACATGTAAATTTTAAAAAATAATGTACCTGAATAAATCCATGTAAACTGTTCTGAGCTCCCCTGGGAGACAAGTATAGAAAATTCAATAAATACGAGGGTCATTTGATAAATAAAATGCACACTATTTTTTTTTTTTTTTTAATTTACATGTTTTTTGGGTTTGTTTGTTTTTTCAAGTATTTCTTTACAGTCCTTCAATATAGTCTCCAAGCTTTGCAATGACCGAGTCCCAATGTCTGGGAAGCTTTATTATTCCATCCAAGACACCATTTTTGTTCAGTTGCCCAATGGCTCGGGTACTGGCGGAAAAAAAGCTCTTCCAGAGATGCAAAATGATGTCCACGCATAGGTTGTTTTAACTTTGTGGTTTTTTTTTATAATTTTTTATTCATTTTCAAATTTTACATGAAGTGTACAAAATATTGAATTACAAGTAATGAATACACAATATCACTTTTATATCTAATACATAATATTCTAAACATATTTTTATCCCCTCTCCCTCCCCCCACCCTTCAATTACTTTCCAATCATCCATTACATATTGTATATCATATTATAGCATGTTGTGTAAAAATTATTTTCACTACCCCTCCCTCCATGTGTGTCACAAAGAAGATATTGAAAAGAAGAAAAGAAGAAGAGAAATCCTACTATTCATTCATTACAATATTTTGTCAATGGCCCCCATATTTTTATAAATTTAGTATATGTCCCTCTTTGTATTGCTATTGCTCTTTCCATTTTGAATATATGACATATTGTATTCCACCAAAATGTATAATTTAGGTTACTATAATTCTTCCAATTGTTGGTTATATGCTGAATGGCAACCCCTGTCATGACTAATAAAAGCTTGTTATTTTCTGGTGAAATTTGACTTTTTTTTCTCATCATCATTCCAAATAACACTGTATCATATGATATTGCTACATGATTTTCCATCAATTTATTAATTTGTGGCCAAATTGCATTCCAAAAACTTTTAATGTAGGGACAATGATACAGTAAATGATCCAACGTCCCAGGTTCTAGATTACAGTGCCAGCATCTATTGGACTTGGAACTATCTAATTTTTGCAAACGTGTAGGGAAAAAGGTCGAAGTCTGGTGGACTCATGTGTGGACTGTAGGGAGAATGAGGTAACACCTCACAGCTGTATTTGTGTAGTTTTTCAATGACGAGTGGAGAGCTCTATCTTCCCCAAGGTCAAAAAAATTTCAACAAGCTCAATCAAAAGTCAAATGATCATGATTATGATCATGAAGGCATCAACATTACAAACAAAGTTCCATGTGGAAGAAGTGTCACAGCAGTGTATTGTGATTTTTTGCAAAAAAAAATGCACAGAAAAATGCACAAAACCCGACCTCAGTTGCTCTTGGCTGGGCCACTCATTCTTCACGACAACGTTCGCCTGCACATAGGGAATGTCGTCAATGAAAAACTACGCAAATACGGCTGGAAGGTGTTACCTCATGCTCCCTACATTCCAGACATGAGCCCACCAGACTTTGACCTTTTCCCAAAGTTGAAACAACCTATGTGTGGACATCATTTTGCATCTCTGGGAGAGCTTTTTTCCACCGGTACCCGAGCCATTCGGCAACTGAACAAAAATGTGTCTTGGATGGAATAATGAAGCTTCCCGAACGGTGGGACTCAGTCATTGCAAAGCAGGGAGACTATATTGAAGGATTGTAAAGAAATACTTGAAAAAATAAAATATAATGTGCATTATTTATGAAATGACCCTCGTATTTATTCAATTTTCTATACTGTTCTACTAGGGGAGCTTAGAACAGTTTACATGGATTTATTCAGGTACTCGAGCATTTTTCCCTGTCTGTCCCCAGTGGGCTCACAATCTGTCTAATGTACCTGGGGCAGTGGGGGGATTAAGCGACTTGTCCAGGGGCATAAGGAGCAGTGTGGGGTTGAGCCCACAACCTTAGGATGCTAAGGTCGTAACCCCTCTCCCCCTGATGCTGCTTCGTTTACTTGGTGCTCTGCTTTCCTTGCTGGTCATAGCTTTGCAGATCTGCCCTCATTTTTTTGTGCCATGCTTCCTATGTTTTGGAGCACCGTGGAAGTCCTTAATAGTAAGTCATGGTATAGCTCTGGAATTTACCAAAGATGCTCTGTTTTGTCTCCCACCAGGCTGCCGTTTGTGTTGCTCCTTATAAAGCCGACTTCCTAAAGGCACTCTCCAAAGGACATAACGTGAAGGAGGAGGAATGCATAGAGAAAATCCGACAGTTTTTAGTGAATTTTACAGCTACCAACGATGCAATTTATGAAATGTACACGAAGATGAACGCAGAGCTGGATTACAAAGCATAACAGTTGCACTGAACTTTCTCACCGACAATACTGACAGTACATCTAATCTTGCTTTCCTGTAAACTACCTTAATCACTGTGAATGGAACTGGATCTGGTTACAGTGAGCGTTGCCTTGGAACATCCTCATTTTGCAACTTGTACACACTGTGCTCAAGTTGCTCTCCATCTAAAGCAATAGTCTAATATTTGAGTGACTTTTTTATCCTTTTATGGGTTTTTCTATTTTAAGAGTGATAAATAGCCTCACTAAATACTTCTTAACTAGCTCTATTTTATACTAAGTGTCTCATGTATTACCAAAGTGTTGGACATTCATGTTGACATCTGAACTCTAATGTACACTGTCGTTACTTAGATCTGACGGCCTATAGAGATGGTATTGTTTGATTACAGCTATGTATGTGCGTTCATTTGACATGAGATGGGCACTGTCAGTAACATTTCCTATGTCGTGTTTAACCCAAGACTTTATGACCCTCCCCTCACCCCCCCCCCAAAAAAAAAAATCTCAATTAAAAAAACAAACAAATCAAAAAAAACCACAACCTGTAGAAGACACATGAGAAGTTAAAAAGACATTTTGACACCTATACAACTAAGGAATACGTCCATTTCTACTGTCCAAAATACAAGAATGAAAAAAGTAGTTCACTCAGAAAATGTCACAAATATAAGCAGGTCTTAAAAGTGAACTTATGCCATATAACTATTTATTCAGACCTCATGTACCCAGAGCATTACTCAAAATACTTTCATGCTCTTACTGGGGTAGTATATTTTATCATTGGTCTGATTTCCTTTTAACTTTAGGATGTGGTGAACCCCACTGTGTGTATATTAAAATACAGTATAATCTCGTTATAATGGACTGCAAGGGACCTGGCAAAACAGTCCGTTATATCCAGAATTGCATTTTTTTAAAACTTTATTTAGGTCAATTTGAAACAACGTACAATCAATGAACAACAGTCACTGCACAACCATATCAGCAACATCAATAACAAAACTCAGCAAAACATTGGTATGGCACAAAATGATTGCAAAACCAGAACACTAAAAGAAGTTCTAAAGCATTATGTCGCACTGTACTGGAAAGACAAATACTCTGTCATTTTCTTCTGGGCTGCATTTTGATACTATATCACCGGCACGCCATGCGCCTTGTAGGTGGAGCCTGCATGTCCATTATAGCCAAAGAAAACTGCAGCTAAAAGCTGCTCTGGGGACCAAATTGTTCATTTTATGCGAGCCCGCTATATGTGGTACTTTTCTACATGTTCGTAAAAGCGCACGGCTGGGACCAGCGGACCTCATCCGCTATAGACGATATTCCGTTATAAGCGAGTCTGTTATAACGAGATTATACTATAGATATATAAGGAGCACTTAACTTGCACCCGATGGTTACCCAACCGTTTCACTGTTAAGTTTCCTCAGGGGCTGCGCCACTTCTGTGTATTCGTAACGCCACACAACAGCCATTTTATATTACTGTATGCGGACCCTGTACAACTAAGGAACATATGTTCCATTTTTGCTGTAACATAGTTCCCTTGGTGTTGCATTCTGGCCCTGGGTTAGAAGCCCTGTTCACGTTCTGAGAGGTAATAAAACGGCATTCAGACGTTTCTGCAAGATAAACATTTAAGTCCCATTTTACAAAGCTGGGATCTGCACTTTCTCCTATCCAAGTGCTTGTAAATGGTCTGATTGGGACAAGGGTGTGGCAGATTCATAGATATTTATTCCCTATTTCAGAAGGGGACTAAATAGCTGCGTCCTGAAAAATCAACATCCGAAGTTACCCCTGCTACCAATTATTTAGGATTTGGTAAACTGCAGTGCATTGGAGATGGGGAGGGGTTTACCCTCCCTTAATAGTGCCTATAGTTTTTGTACCCAGCAAACTGAAGAGGGAAATCAGTCTCCATGACAATACTGGGGAAAATGCGTGTTTATTTTTCTAAAATGGCACAGATAAATATGCACGTTACTTTTCAACCCAATGAAATTTTCAATGTATGTTGTATGGGGTCTTTTTTTTTCTCCCTTTTTAAAATGGATTTTATGCTGCCCTCACTCTACACATAAACATCCTTTTCTCCTGTATTAAATTTTAATACAGGTGGAGGACCACCAGCCAGTTGGGTTTTTGGGATAGCCCTTATGAATATGTATGAGAGAGATTTGCATATAATGGAGGTGACAGGCATGCAAATTTGCCCCGTGCATATTTATTAGGGCTTTCTTGAAAACCTGACTGGCTCGAAATCATGATTCTGTTCTAAAATACTAGTGAAACATGAGCCTTCTACATCCTGGATTGTGTATGTCTTGCATTTGGGGTCATTAACAAAGCATGATTGTAGCCATCCCATTGGTTCAGAGTGTTAATGTTAAGCAACCCACTGTTTGCCTTAAGTGACTTTAAATATTACAAAACACTGTATATGTAAGCTGCATTTGTGACCCAGAATTACCTTGTCTTCAGGGATAAAAACTATTGAATTTGTATGTACTGTAGTGTCTTTAGTTTCATAAAATTATAACCTTTAATTGTGCTCTGTGGAGTAGACAGACTTATTTGAGAATAGCAGCTAGAAGCACTACAGGGGTGTGGGGGATGTTTTAATGAAAAAAATACTCCATATTAAAATGCTCTATATTTATGACTATGCTGGAGTCTCCTGTTCATTTAATATGGGTTTCCAGTACAATAGGAATGGTATGCTGAACTATAGGAATGTCCATGCATGCTTGCGAGCATGCAAATGTCAATCACAGCTTTTCAGCTCCTCCTCCTTCTACCCTGTCTCTGCTGCCCCCTTCAGTTCTTCCTTTTGCAGGCTAGCATCAAGGTGGTGTTCGATCTGCTCCCTTCGTTTATTTTTTTAATTTTTTTATGGTTTTGCCCACTGCTTTCCTACTTCTTCCTGATGTTCCCTTCCAGACAATTCCTTGATGTAATCTCCCAACTGACCAAATTTAGTTTTTTTAAATGTCTAGAACCTTTACTTTAGAATGAGCATTCTCTACATCTGTCTTAATACTAAGGGCTAGATTCACTAAGCCCACTGATCAACTTCCGATCACTTAACGACCCGATTTCCCTCTGACCTGATTCATTAACCTCTGTCCCGATCATCCTCTGATCCGCACATGAAAATGAGGGGGAACGGCATTCAAATGTAGGCAGGAAGCGATTCACTAAAATAAAAAAGCAACACCGACTGGGCTGGCTGATCCAAAAATAAGCGACTGCTGGGACCAGTCGCTGAGGTCCTTTCCGACTGCCCTGCCTTCTGCTGCCCTGCTCTCAGCCCCGATTCTCCTGCCTGCCTCAAATCTCTCCTGGCCGCCCTGCTCGTGCCCTGAATCTCTCCTGCCCTTCCCCGTAGTGCAAGTCTGTGGTTTTAACTCACAGGCTTAAAGTGGGTTAAAACCACAGGCTCACAAAAAATTTTAAAAGTTAAAAAAAAAAAAATTCTCTGCTGGGCTCGGAGGGCCAGCCATGCGCAGATCCATCTACAGATGGTCTGCGCATGCGTTGGAATTGCTATAGAGCGATTCGGGCAGGCGGTTGGGGTGTGATTCCGATTGCCCTCATTTGCTTGAGGACGATTTGTGAATCAGCCCCCCCCCCGACACGGATCTGATCCCTCACAGATTTGATCCATGCCCTTAGTGAATCTAGCCCTAAACCAGATGATCACCCACTGTAACAGTGGGCACACTACCTGTTTGTAAGCATCAAGTCCAGTATTGCCCACACACGTCTAGAACCAACAAACCAGTGGAGGTCCAAAACAGTTGGTGTGCAATTTTATTAGACAAATCAGTGATTTGTCTAATAAAATTGCACATCAGCTTGTATATCACATCAATGTAAATACATTTTCCATTCCCTTCTCCAGATTGATTCATGCTTCTTCCTTACCCTGCAATTCTGGGCTTTAATAGGCTCTTTAACATATGCCACTCCCACTCATTTTCTTCCTACCCTGTCTTTCCTGAACAGATTATAGTCTGGTATAATTATATCTGTTATGGTTCTCTGTGAACCATGCCTCTGTGATAGCTACTAGATCCAGAACCTTGTTTCCCATATTTTGAGCATTGGTATATACTGCTGCCCATTCTCCCGTTGTGTAAAGGTATTTAGTGATTCACTTACTTGAGAACTTACTCACCTGGGGGCTTTGATCACCCTGCCCCACTCAGGGCAGGATTAACTCGTCAAGGGCCCCTAGGCACACAGGTACACTGGGCCCCCCTGTCCCGCCCCATCATGCGCCCAGGCAGAAACAGGAAGCTGCATCAGAGGGAAGCTTTGGGCAAGCAGCACCGCTTGCACAATTACAGTTCCCGTTACCTTTCTTACCTGCGTTGCTTGCTTGTCTTACTTTCCGTCGATTGGGAGTGGGGGGGCGTGTTGCTGATTGATGCTGGAGGGGCCCATCACCGTTTGGAAAAAACAATGTTGATGCCCTCCTTCATCGGGGCCCCCTGACCATTTCAGGCCCTAGGCACACATCTACTTGGCCTATTGGTTAATCCTGCCCTGGCCCCACTGATTTTAGTTTAAAGCCCTCCTCAGCAGATTAGCCAGTCTGCTGCTGTAGATATTTCTTCCCTTCTAGCCTAAGAATAAATGCCTCTGTGTTTTTCTCCATGGTGCAACCTCAACAAGTATGGCATTTAATTTTGGTCACTGTATCTCAAAAAAGATAAAGCAGAACTAGAAAAGGTTCAAAGAATGACTAAGATGATAAAGGGGATGCAGCTGCATCTCCTCTTGTATGAGGAAAGACTAAAGAGGTTAGGGCTCTTCAGCTTGGAAAGAGACACCTGAAGGGAGATATGATTGAAGTCTACAAAATCCTGAGTGGTATAGAATAGGTACAAGTGGATTTATTTTTTTTTCTCCAAAAATTACAAAGACTAGGGGACACTCACTGAAGTTACAGGGAAATACTTTTAAAACCAATAGGAGGAAATATTTTTCCACTCAGAGAAAGCTCTGGAATGCATTGCCAGAGTATGTGGTAAGAATGGTTTAACATAGCTTGGTTTAAAAAAAAGGTTTGGATGAAGTTGCTGGAAGAAAAAGCCATAGTCTGCTATTGAGACTGACAGGAGGGAAGCCACTGCTTGCTCTGGATCAGTAGCATGGAATGTTGCTACTGTTTAGGTTTTTGCCAAGTATTTGTGATCTAAACTGGTCACTGTTAAGACAGGATACTGGACTAGATGGACCACTGGTCTGATGCAGCATGGCTATTATGTTCATGTGTCATTCATAAGATTAACATCTATCATGGAGGTTCTGTCTGTATTCATAAGCTCAAAGAATCACCTTAATTAGAGCCACTTTTGAGTCTTTTCACACCTAGTACCCGACAGTCATGCATGAATTTGCAAATAGAGGAAAGGGAAATGTACTAAGTGAATTTTTCATCTGGTTTTTCTTAGTCCCAAGTACACAGAATGGAAAGGGGGGGAGGGGGGTTCCTAAAATTCCTCCAGGTTATAGGCTCCAAAGCAGTGAGTCCCAAAGGTCAGATTTTCAGGATGCTGATGAATGACATAGTGATCTTCATCTTATATATCAAAACATACTGCTTCTCATTTATTATTCTTGGAACTCAGCATAGGACCCCTGATGCAGGCATAGTCCAGCCAAAACACAGTTGGTGTTGGGTCTGAACATAGATGTTCACAAATTGATCCGTATCATCAAAAAAGGCTTTTGAATATGTATCACTTCTGGCTGAGCAAACAACAAAAAGAGGCACTGGAGATGTCAGAACCAACTTGTTGTTGTTCGAGGCTTGGTACCTTCTTTCCTTTTCCTCATTAAATACCTGCACAAATTGTTTTCCTATTTTTTTACATACATTTATCATTTCTATCATCCAGAAATTTGTTTCACTCCTTGGTTTTTTCCCCAGCTATAATGTAGAACATAGGTCTTTCTTTTGTTTTTGTTCTGCAATGTAAATTAGGATCAGATTAGACTTCTCTAACCACACAATGATGCAATATCCTGGCACTAACAAGGAACAATACAAGTCAATTGCACCTATGCTACAGCACCCCTGGAAGCCCTACATACCCCCTCCCCCAGTGCTCATTTCCAGAAGGGGAAACTCCCATGTTTAATTGGCTATTAGTAGTAGTGGGCCTGTACTCCTGCCTTACTGCCAGTCTTGACTGCATTATTTGGCAACAACTGTCAGTTTGTGTACTTTTTCATACAATTTTAAACTGTGATGATATTTCTTTCAAATTCAGAAGCTCTAAACATCCTGTAGGAACCATTTCACACCTTTTGCAGTGTTTTCTAATTTTTTTTTGATGGTGTTAGAACTACCCTAACTTGACTCTCTACCATTATATTTGCTGTAATTACTGCAGCACATTATGCTAAATATTTTATAGTATCATATCAATGACTATGTTCTTTTGCCTGGATGTTAAAACCTAAGCCAATGTTTCTATAAAAACTAGCTGTGCCTGCAAGATAAAGACAGCAGTGTGTTAGAAACAGTGTTCTGTCTTGTGACACTAACAAGTTAGTTTTTAGGCGAATACCATATTTGGTTCTGTTTTTTTGTATTTTTTTTATCACCCCCGTCTCTTTAAAATTATGAATAAAAAAATCAAAACTTAATTTGCAAGTGCACTGTTTAATTGTGATTGTAAAACACAGCAAGAAGCATAATAATTCTTTGGTTTTAGAAGTTGAAAAAAGTGACATATAAAATTTTTTTTTTTACAAAACCAGCACCTGTTTTCTCCACCAGGAAGATTAGGGCAGCAGTTATTTTGTAACTTTCAGATGACAAAGCATACTTCTCTTAAAATGTCCTCCATAGTCACCTACATAAAAGTTACTGAGACTGCTTTTGTCACAGATTGCCCAGAACATGTTCTTTAATGTCTCCATGGTTTATTGAATAAAAACACTTGCATAATTAAACAGCATAGCCATTTAAATGTGGTTGGCCTGTTTCTGGGTGATTACAAAATACTATTCCAGCACAGCATATTATCAAACCCAGTTAAGGGGCAAAAAGAAAACTGTACCCAAGATAAGGTGTTGAGGAACCATTAGGTCCAAAGAAACAGGTATAGAAAGAGATTACCTTGAAAGAAAGCTAATCATGATAAAGTTTTACACGAGTCTATGAATACAGAAGTGATGTAATCTCAAGAGTTGCAGCTGAAAAACGGATATAGAAAATACTGATAGAATTTTTGCTTGCTATCCTATACGGTTTTGAATGAGCAGTAAAGCGCTAGCGTTTAAACAGATTCTATTTTGCGCAAAGTGCTGCTAATCTCTGAACACTTCCACCATCACACCATTTTTACAGAGCGTGAAAAAAAAACCCAAAAATGCACACAGGTGTAATCCTTCAAGGAATGTATTGCTATCGATTCAAGATATTCAGCCACTGGACTACGATCCAGCAACTGGCTCCAAACTCAGCTTCCGGGTTGTGGCCGCAATTGCCTCTCGCCCTTCTGTTGGCAGCAGCTCCAGCGATCCTACGCCTGGGAAGGGTAAGGCGGCGGGGGCAGCTCCTCCTTGAGCGGCAGCTTCAGGGCCTCCTCGTAGGTGGGCAGCACAAAGAACAAGCCCTTCTCCTGGTCGTCCGGCGGCGGCTGCTGCTGCTGGAGCCGGCGGCGGAGCCGGATGTGCTTGTAGCAGCTCCACACGCACCGCAGCAGGTAGATCTTGAGCAGCAGCAGGGCGGTGAAGGCGATCGCCAGGTAGACGAAGGAGGTGACGCTGCCCTTCTTGACGAACTCGCTCTCGGCCAGCAGGTAGGGGTGGCTGCGCGCCGGCAACAGGAACTTGGTGTAGGACGAGAGCTGCAGCAGGCAGCCGAAGACGGTGAGCACGCTCAAGACCAGGTCGAGCGCGTGGAAGACGAGGAAGGGCACGAGCAGGCCCTCGCGCTCCTTCAGCACGCCCACCAGCGCCGCCACGCTGACGGCCAGCACGAGCAGGCCCAGCAGGAAGCCGAGGAGCGCCTCGGGCAGCTGGGCGTTGCCCGCCACCGTCTCCACCAGTCTCCAGGCCAGGAAGACCAGGCTGAAGACGAGACTGTAGACGGCCAGGCCGAGAGTGGCCGAGCGGACGCCGAAGCAGCCGCAGCACGTCGGCATCTCGAGTTCCGGCTGCGCCCTCATCGCCGTCCTGCTCCGCCGCAGACGAAACAGGAAATGGCCGCTTCCGGTCTGCGGGCGGTTGAAGACGTCACTTCCCCCTCTCGTCGGCAAGAAGCCGCGAGAACGACGGCGCTTTGTGACGTCACGGGGACGCTACAAAGGGGCGCGGCGTCACGGCGCTTGGCTACGCAGACGAGAAAGTTGCCCGACTCCAGGCTGGAGATTTGAGCAAAGTCCCGTCGTTAGGAACTACATATCCCACACTGCTTTGAGATGTTCAAAACTAGGACTCCCCCCCCCCAAAAAAAAATAAATTAAAAAATCTCCAAGTTGGAACTGGATAACTTGGTTCCTCTGTGCTTTGAAATTCTGAGAGAGGCCAAATCTAAACCAATAGGAGGGTATCACATACATCTAAAGACTTTCCCACTTTCTTGTTTTCTTTTCATATAAGTAGTGAAGATGCAAGCAAACCAAATACAATAGTAGGAAAAATTCATGAGCACACCTTTCTGCATACTGCTGCATCTACATTTATTTATTTATTTATTTATTTATTTATTATCCAATTTTCGATACCGTTCTCCTGAAAGGTCACTTGGACACACAAAGTCAGAGGCGTGAAGAAAATACAAGTTTTATTCACAGTATGCATGCTGGACCCCTGAGCTCCAAGCTGGCTCAGAAGTGCCGAAACCAGGAAGTTACAGAGATATTTATTCATTTTTCTGGCTATACAACTGAATTCTAGAAAAAGCTTTTCACGTGTTACTTTTCTTAACACTCATTGGTTCTAAGCTCACACTAGCAGGTCACTAGCAGGACACCTATCTATCTCTTACAGATAAATGTACAGAAGGGCAGGGTACATCATGGCTCAAACTCTTATCTATTCAGCTTACAATGTGGTAAGGTAGGGACATACATTTTAGGCAGATGCAGTCAATAGATTATACACTGTTTTCAGCTATGTAGGCCAGAGCAATATTTTAAACAACAGTTAACTATTTCATGACCCTACATTCCCCCCTTTCAGGCTGGCGTACCTAAGGAGCCAAGCCTGACAAAATAAAGTTAGGGGTCAGGAAAGTCGGGGTCCCCAGTGGGTAAGGGACGATACTGGGAGAGGGCCAATGCAGCAGTGGAACGTTTGACAACAGAGTCCATAGTTCAGTGGAGCAGCTTTATGGCTATGGGGACCATACAGGGCAGGCAGCAAAGGAGCAGAGAAGACAGGGCAGCAACCAGCAAGATGATCTTCAATGCTGAACCAGAGGGCAATCAGGAGCTGAAGGTACCAGAGATCCAGTCTGCAGTAAGGTCACGCCAGGTCTGGTCAGGAACATGAGCCAGTTTGGTGATACGATCCACAACGTCCTCAATCACTTTACTCAAGTTCAAGGCAGCAGTTGGAGAGGTTGAATTTATCACAGGCACAGCAGCTAGTAAATAGTCCAAAGCTAGACGATTCTGATAAATAGCAGTGCACATTTTAGCATTCGCTCTGCCAATGGTACTCAAAGCTCGGGAGGTCTCATTGGTTATCAGTTCAAGTACAGCTTATAGACAAATAATGCAGTTCAGCAAATAGATTGGGGTCCGATAGCCCCAGGTGTCATCCTTGGTCCTTGTGGCAGGTCCATAAGCAGCAATGATCCGTTCTGCAGGCCAGTCATCACCCCATTCACCTATTTTAAGGGAATTGGTGGAAGTAGACCGCTTTTGGCAACCTCTGGTGTTGAATACAGGGGCTCCCAGGTGTTCACCATCGGCCAGCGGTAACAGGAAGAAGCTGGGACGGATCATGCAAAGCACACATGTACCAGTCCATTAAGCAGGCAACCAAGAGTAGGCAAACGGATCACAGAGCCAATATCAACTATCAGGAGCTGACCATAATTCATAGGAAGTTCCATTAAGCAGTGTCTGAAGGGCTGAAGACAGTGGGAAGCAACAATGGAGGTTCACAAGGCCCATCGTGAAGGTCGTGGACCTGACGTAAAAGTGAGGGTCTGTGAAGTCAGGTTTAACATGTCCAGCTGCTTTGCCTCCCATAGCCACTGTTCTCCCATACCAGTCCCTCCTCATACAAAATAATTGCTAACATTAAGAGTCTGACCTATAGTTTCAGCAAACTATATAAACAGATTTCTAGTGATTACAGGATATTAGTATTTACTTTCATAATTTCATAAAACTGGGGAAACACCACAGAGTGATAGACAGGAGCACATGAGTGGGATACAATTCGGACATATACATCAGTACCTGAGTCTCACCTTTTACCATCAATATACAATGCCATGCAGTCTCTGGCCTTCTGGACTTGGACATTGGCATTCCAGTTATATGGGTCAGTGATAGTGAAAACCATGGGATTACAGTAGCCTGTAGTACACAAGGGGCCGGAGCTAGGACCTATAGTAAGGGAGGCAGACGGGGTATTCTTTCTCATAAAGGACAGGCTCCACCATTAGTGAAGGTTTCCTCATAGGGGCAGTTCTTAAAGGCATCAGGTTATACAGACCTATATACTTAGCACATTTGGTATAATAACGCTGTCAATCTAGGGAGCCACACAAAACTGAATTAGGGGTAGTACCATGACCTTGAGAAACATCAAATAGCACACATGTATCACAATACAAAGACACCGGGCGAGTGGGGTCTACAATAAGAGTCTAGTTGATAAGTGGACCCTCAACATCATCAATGCAGATTTCCGCCCACTTTTAAACTTCATCACCAGTAGGTTGGAAACAGAAAATACCCTCAAATGTTTGACACTTTCTGTACTTAACTCCTTCATGCAAACAAACATCAGGCAAAGGGGCTGCACTTGTTAAGTACAAAATACAGAAGAAAGAAACATAAGTGAGGGCAACACAAATATCATATCTATATATACTAACATAGGAAGCTCATTTTTCTTTCAGGCACAACTTAGAAAACTTCAAACAGTTATACTCAAGACACTTGCTAAAGGCAGTGTGAACCACAGGCAGTCAATTAAACTCAAACACTTATAAAGAATTATATTCAGAACACCTGCTAAGTACAGTGGTAAATATTCAGAACTTTTGAGGTCTTAGAAAGCTTCAGCTGAAGATCCGTGTTGTAGTGGAACCAAGTTTCATGTCCGGACACCTTTGACAACTGTAAGAGAAGAAATTAGGACAGTAAAAGGACCTATCCACCTAGGTTTCAGGGGGTCTGACTTCCAAGTTTTAGCCATACTGTATTTCCAGGGAATTACCCATGGACTTGTGTAGCTATCGATAGTGGGGCCCTTTCCAGGACCCATTTGTGGAGCTCTTAAAGGGCTTTAGCTAAAGACTGGACCTGACTCTGGAGGATATCTGATCCCAGAGTAGCAAAGGAACCAGGATCTGGGTTCACAATGGGTGGTGGCCGGCCGGACATGAGCTCAAATGGGGCTTAGATGGGATGCATCTAATCTGAAAAAGAACAGAAGGCAGCAGGACAGGCCAGGACAGATTAGTTTCTTCAATTCATTTTGTGAGAAGGGTCTTAAGAGTTCTATTTATTCTTTCGACCTGACCAGAGCTCTCAGGATGGTAAGCAGCATATAATTTCTATTCAATTTGGAGGGCCTGAGCAATTTGTTGGACAACATCGGCAATGAAAGCAGGGCCATTGTCACTGCCTATAAAAACAAGGAGATCAAGGCACGGAATTATTCAGGAGGTGTTTGGTTACTTCCCTGGCGCGTTCAGTGCAAGTAAGGAAGGCTTTGACCCATCTAGTCAGGGTGTCTGTGAAGACTAGGAAGTGACTGAGGGAACGGAAATGGGCATGTGGGTAAAATCTACAGACAGAACCTGCATCGGATTTGTTCCAATAGGTTGGTATCCAAGAGGTGGCAGTCATCTGATTGGGAATTTTATTCTAGAACCGACAACACACTGTCGGACCATATTCCGGACTAGCTGATCAAGGTGATTGATAAAGAAATGTCTCTTGAGAGTCAATTTTCATAGCGGGTTCTCCAGAGTGTGCCAGATCATGGCATCTTTTGACAATTGTGAGGGCCAGGTGTTGAGGAATGAATATGAGGGTACCCGCTGTGCTTGCGTTTGAAGTATCAGTGTGTGGGTCTGGATTGGCACTTGAATTGGCGCATTTTGTATCCACCCCCCTTTCAGGACAGACTGGCCCAAAATAATGCATGCCCAAGTCTGTTCCTGAGAAGCGTACTGGGGTGTAAGGGAATCCAGAAAAGGAATGATTGTATACAGAGGAGCCGAAAGAGGGGGCAGAGACTGGCAGCTCGGGCTGTGTGGTCGGCAAGGGCATTGCCACGAGAGACAAGGTCCATCACGCGTCTGTAAGCATGGCAGTGCATAACAGAAACACGTGAGGGTAGTTGTACGGCCTCAAGAAGGTCAAGAATGAGGGGAGCATGATGGATCAGGCGGCCGGAGGCTATAAAGAAACCTTGATGTTTCCAGATGGCCCTATGGGAATGCAAGTTAAGGAAAGCATATTTGGAGTCAGTATATATATATTGCAAGACTGAGAGGCAGAGTGGCACAGGGCAAAAGTGAGGGCATAAAGCTCAGCTTCTTGGGCAGAAGGGCCAGAAGGCAGGGGCCTGAGTCAGAAGTTTTTGGAGGCAGCGAAAAGACCGCTCCTGAAGTTGGGTCCAGACAAAAGGGGCTGAGTCAGCGCCTTTGGTGGAATCATACAGAGGACGAGCAATAGTAGAGAAATCAGGGATCCAGATGGGACAGTATCCTGCAATACTGAGAAAGGTGCTCAGAGCCTTGCAGTTATCAGGGACAGGGAGACTACAGACAGCCTGGACCTCGGTGTAGGAAGGGACCTGGTACCCTTGGAGATTTGAAATCCAAGGTAGGTGACACGAGGAAGGCATACTTGAAATCAATGTAAATATGGCCACAGGAAAATTTAAAAGGCAGACCCACTATCTGAAAGACTCAGATAAATAATAATAATAACAGTTTATATACCGCAATACCGTGAAGAGCTATGTGGTTTACAAAAGATTAGAGAAGGTACAAAATAATTGAACTTAAGATGTGTACTAACACATAAGAATTGTTCTCAATCCCTATTCTATATCAGGTTCCTACCCCAAAGAGCTGACTTATAAAATTAAGCTAAATGCAGTTCTGGATCCACCCACTAAGCAAGGTAGTCTGACACAAGCGCTCTCTAAAGCAGCAGTCCCTTCACTATCAGCTGACTGGCAAAAATATTTACTTCAATACAAAAGCATTCCTAAAAATTACATTGTTATACCTAAACTTACATTTTTTTATATACAGAAATACAAAACAAAGATTGGAATATACAGTAAAACTTTGGATTGCAAATAACTTAGTTTGCAAGTGTTCTATAAGACAAGCAATGATTAAATTTTAACTTGCTATACCAGCAACGTCTTGCAATACACGTACATACAGTATAGAAGCATCACATTTTCACAACTGAGCCAATGGTTCCTCTCTATATGACGCTGCAGGAATGCAGTGACTGTTCCAAACGAGCAAGGGCTTGCAATACAAGTATGTATATTTTTGTACACTAGTGCCCTGGAATACAAGCATACTTCTGGAACAAATTATGCTCCCAAACCAAAGTTTTACTGTACTCACAAGTTTAAACATTGTTCATTTTTATTTTTTTTTACAATCAACATGGGTCTCAGTAGAGACTTACTCCCCCTTCCTACAGAATTTCACAAAGGAGAGAGAGTTGCTTAAAGATCAAAGAGATCAAATTACAGATGTAGTCCTTTTCAGAACTTTTAAATTTAGACAAATAACTACTAAATTTGGACAAAGAACTTCTTTTTAGCATGGAATATAAGTTCCAGAAATCATATTTTTCGTTTATATGCATTTCTGAATATGCATATACATTTTATAACATAGCCAAAAACTTCAAATGCAAAACCACTTATCTGTTTCAGGAGAAACCACATTGGAAGTGCTACACACTTCATGGCCCTTATCAGCACAAAAGGAAAAGTACTCTCCTCTCATGCTGTGAACAACTGACAGTTTAAACTTCACTAATACATTTGGACAGACAGAACTCATAAAGAACCCGGGATACTGCAGGACTTGGGAATCAGATGAAGGGAAGAATTTGGCAAGGTCTGAAGCAAGGGCAGTGCTGAATAGAGAGGGGCTAATTTTAAAGCCCTGGGGTAGACGGGTCCAGGTTACTTAGGGGGTTTGTCCAGTGGAAGGGTTTTCCCATTGGAATGCAAAAATTGGCTGACTGGAAGAGGAACTGACAGCAAACGAATGCATAAAAACCTGACGAGTTATGTCCTCTTCCAGGGAGCCAGAGGGGGCCAGCCCACACCAAATATCGGCCATTCTAACTGGCACAGACAAATAAGGGTTGATTTGTTAGCTAACATATCAAGGGATCCCCACAGGTAGACAGACATCCCCCCATTGTGCAATGGAGGACAAAAACACTTCCCTGTATTCCTGGCCCCGCCCGTCTCCGGGCTAGGGAAACGCAGTACTAACAGGTCCACACTCGCTTCGTCCTCAAGGACGTCTCAGACACTCTCAAACACACAAAACACAACAGATTTCAGTTCAGTTACTCAACCAGAAAATAACAGTTCCTAGAATCCCTTTCCCACAACTTTTCAGCGACAGATCACGTGGCTTACTAGGCAGGAGACGAGAGACAGGATAGGGATGATCAATCCCCACTTACCAGATAGTGGCCACTCCAGGTACAGATACAGATACAGATACAGATTCTTGTACTTTAAACTGAGACTAGATAAGTCAGTTGAAGCGGTCCAACGTCCTGAGGTCTGCCAACCCCCCAAAAGGAAGGCAGCCGGCTAAGCAGACATATCAGCCGTAGGACCAGAAACAAGTGACCAATCGAGTAACCAGTGGTCAAGAGACCTTCAAGTCCCTGTTCAGGCGCCAAATGAAAGGTCACTTGGACACACAAAGTCAGAGGCGTGAAGAAAATACAAGTTTTATTCACAGTATGCATGCTGGACCCCTGAGCTCCAAGCTGGCTCAGAAGTGCCGAAACCAGGAAGTTACAGAGATATTTATTCATTTTTCTGGCTATACAACTGAATTCTAGAAAAAGCTTTTCACGTGTTACTTTTCTTAACACTCATTGGTTCTAAGCTCACACTAGCAGGTCACTAGCAGGACACCTATCTATCTCTTACAGATAAATGTACAGAAGGGCAGGGTACATCATGGCTCAAACTCTTATCTATTCAGCTTACAATGTGGTAAGGTAGGGACATACATTTTAGGCAGATGCAGTCAATAGATTATACACTGTTTTCAGCTATGTAGGCCAGAGCAATATTTTAAACAACAGTTAACTATTTCATGACCCTACACTCCTAAGGGAGCTCAGAACGGTTGATATGAATTCAGCTACTCAAGCATTTACCCTGTCTGTCCTGGTGGGCTCACAATCTAATGTACCTGGGACAAAGGGGGGATTAAGTGACTTGCCCAGGGTTACAAGGAGCAGTGTGGGTTTGAGTCACATCCACGCATGCTCGGTGGCTCTCCAGACGCAGCCCCAAGCTGGGGGGGGGGCCTTCCAAAATCCAGACAAACTGCCTGGTTTTGGAAATCCTTCCAGGCACCCGGAGAGTCCTCTGAGAAGAGAACATGTCTGGGTTTTCCTAGACATCTGGGAACCCTATAAAGTAAAACCTTGGTTTGCAAGTAGCTTGGTGTGCAAGTGTTTTGCAAGACGAGCAAAACATTTTATTCAATTTTAACTCGAGAAACGAGCGTTGTCTTGGAAAACAAGTACGCACAATATATGCACGTCGTATCATGCACAATTTACCCGCAGTTCGAGCGTGCACAACATACACGCCCCGAAACTGGTTCTTCTCCATGAACAGGTGTCTTAATGTAAGTGTTTGTCTTGTGCTTTTATTTTCCAACACAGCTGCCCCACAATCTCGGCGAGGTGCTCGGAGCTGGGCACTGGGACAAACTCATTGGTGTTGACGCTCTTTCTGCGGAGCAACAAGGCCTGTTCTACACCTCCACCATCACAGTTATAGGCGAACACCACCTGCAGGTTCGCCGCTTCTGCTCCACACAGCAATGCCACCCCGGCTTCTTGCGCTTTGAAGGCAACGGCGGTGGGCTGCAGCAGTACCTAGCCCAGCCCTGGAAGCAGCAGCGGCTGCTGAGACAAAAGTAGCTGCATTGGGGAGCCACCCATGCTGTGGCTTTTCTCCTCTTTCTCCTCTGGTGATTCGGTGTCCTTTTTATTTTATATAGTACAGCATTTTGTATTAAAGTTTTTGGGTTGTGGAACGAATCGTCCGAGTTTCCATTATTTCCTATTGGGAAATTCGCTTTGATATACGAGTGCTTTGGATTACTAGCATGCTTCCGGAACAAATTATGCTCACAAACCAAGGTTTTACTATATAAAGATATCAAAAGTTTCCTAAAAAAGGCTGATCAGTGCACAGAGGCCAAGACTCTGGTATTTAAGATTGTTGTCACACTTATTTGAAAGCTCTCGTATTCTCATTTTTCACAGGGATCTTTATTTTGTGCATTTTTAAAACATTTATGTTCTCTCCAATCCATATATCTTCATCAGAACATTACAAGAAAACATAAGTAATATGTAATGTAGTCACAAGCATAAAACCACAAGGCCAGAATAATCACATAACAAAATAAAGTTCAAACACCGTTCTTGTCAGATACTTGTGTCCTGGGTTGACCATTATTGGAAACAGGATTCTGGGCTTGATGGGCCTTTGGTCTATCCCAGTATGGCAGCTCTTATGTTCTAAAGTCCCAGTAACTCAGGATAGTTAGAAAGAAAAACATAGAAACATAATGGCAGATAAAGGCCAAATGGCCCATCCAGTCTACCCATCCGCAGTAACCATTATCTCTTTCTCTCTTCGAGAGATCCCACATGCCTATCCCAGGCCCTCTTGAATTTAGGCACAGTCTCTGTCTCCACCACCTCTTCTGGAAGACTGTTCCATGCATCTACCACCCTTTCTGTAAAAAGTATTTCCTCAGATTACTCCGGAGCCTCTTTACACCTCTTAACTTCATCCTATGCCCTCTCATTCCAGAGCTACCTTTCAAATGAAAGAAACTCGACTCATGCACGTTTAGATGACATAGGTATTTAAACGTCTCTATCATATCTCCCCTCTCCCACCTTTCCTCCAAAGTATACAGATTGAGATCTTTAAGTCTGTCCCCATATGCCTTATGTCGAAGACCACATAGCATTTTAGTAGCCTTCCTCTGGACCGACTCCATCCAACCTCTTTGAAAATTTACTAAGATTTTTCTCAAAATGTCACTGAATTCCTAAATTTAGTAGCATAAAAATTGGTTGACAACAGGGTGGATTTAGGCTGGCTGGTGTAAAGAAGTTTGGAGCTCAGCATTGATTTTCAGCACTAGGCTCAGACATCAAGGCAATTAATTAAGTGCCTAAATGTAGGCTTCTCAATTTGTTTGAAAATAAGTCACAGATTTAGGAGCGTAGGCTTCTCAGTTTGTCTCCTTGAGGGCTTCTTTTACAAAGTCATGGTAGAAATTCCTCCATATCACTGGTTGAGCTGCTGCCTCTGCACCCAGATGTTGCGAGATCAAATCCCTTGTGACCCTGGGCAAGTCACTTAATCCTCCAGTGCCCACCGCTTTGAATGTCAGCTTTGAATGCCAAAGCCACAAAAAGGCGGTCCTGGGACCATCCTTTTTAACATATTCATAAGGGACTTGACCCGAGGGCTTCAGGGAAAAATAGCGCTGTTTGCCGACGACGCCAAACTGTGTAATATAGTAGGTGAAAGCGATCTCACGGATGGTGTGGCGCAGGATCTGATCAAGTTGGAAAACTGGTCCTCAACATGGCAGCTGAGCTTCAACGCAAAGAAGTGTAAGGTGATGCATCTCGGCAGCAGAAATCCATGCAGAACATACACCTTGAATGGAGAAACACTAGCTACGACCTCAGAAGAACGGGACTTGGGAGTAATCATCAGTGCAGACATGAAGGCTGCCAAACAGGTAGAGAAGGCCTCATCCAAGGCAAGGCGGATGATGGGATGTATCAATAGAAGCTTCGTCAGCCGTAAACCTGAAATCATAATGCCACTGTACAGAGCCATGGTGAGACCTCATCTGGAGTATTGTGTGCAATTCTGGAGGCCACATTACCGTAAAGATGTACTTCGAGTTGAGTCAGTCCAGCGAATGGCCACTAGGATGGTCTCCGGACTCAAGGGTCTCTCATACGAGGAAAGACTGGGCAAGTTGCAGCTCTACTCTCTAGAGGAGCGCAGGGAGAGGGGTGACATGATTGAGACATTTAAGTACGTCACGGGTCGTGTCGAGGTGGAAAACGACATATTCTTTCCTAAGGGACCTTCAGTCACAAGGGGGCACCCGCTCAAACTCGGAGGAGGGAGATTTGGTGGTGACACCAGGAAGTATTTCTTTACAGAAAGGGTGGTGGATCACTGGAACAAACTACCGGTGCAGGTGATCAAGGCCACTAACGTGCTCGACTTTAAGAATAAATGGGACATCCACGTGGGATCTCTACGTGGGTCAAGCAGCACTCTGACTTAATGGGGTGGGACAGTAGAGTGGGCAGACTTGATGGGCTATAGCCCTTTTCCGCCGTCATCTTTCTATGTTTCTATGTTTATACAAGTTCCCATTCCTTTTTCCTTTTAAGGTTTATGGGGATAAAGATGCTGATAGATTTATCTCAATTGGCAAGAGCAATAGCCTTGGCACCCTGAGGTTGTAGGTTCAAATCCCGTGCTACTCCTTGTGACCCTGGGCAAGTCACTTAATTCTCCAGTGCCCACCACTTTGCATATCAGCTTTGAAAAACCAAAGCAACACAAAAGCAGTATACAAGTTCCCTTTCCCTTTCATCAAGCCCAGTATCCTGTTTCCAACAGTGGTCAACTCAAGTCACAGGTGCTGTTGGGTACCTGGCAGAAATCCAAAGAGTAGCAACATTCCAGAGCTGAGATTGTGATGTCATAATGTCTCATTCCACCAATGCCTAAGAGCCAGACTCTTCAGTGATGTCACAATGACTTCATTGTCCTATACTCGACTCATATAAGACTTGCCAGACTGAAGGTGTGGCTCACTGGTAGAGCTGCTGCTGCTTCTATACCCAGAGGTTGTGAGATCAAATCCCGTTGCTGTTCCTTGCGACCCTGGGCAGTGCCCACCACTTTGAAATGCCAAAAGGCAGTATACAGGTCCCTATTCCTATGGGCTTCAGTGTATTTACTGTGGCTTTATAAAAAAGTCTCTTAAGAACATAAATTTAGGAACTCAGCTTTTTTTTTTTATTATTATTAGGCCCATAATCCTTCTGTAGAATTCTTAAAAGTTAACAATTAACAAAAGCCTCCTTTTATCAAACTGCAGTAGAGCTTTTTACTGCGGAACAGCGAGGTAAATGCTCTAACGCTCATAGGAATTGAATGAGCATTGGAACATTTACCTCGCCAGACCACGGTAAAAAGCTCTACTGTGGTTTGATCAAAGGGGCCCAAACTCATTGAAATTAAGAAAAATGAATCCTGACTTGTTTTTGAAAGCTCAGGAAATTAATTTCTTACCAAATAGATAAGGGCAAGAAGTTCCAGATTAGGCTTGCAATAAAAAAAAAAAAATGGCACCTGCCCAAGTTTCTGCAAGTTGCAGTGGTTTGACAGAAGGATTAAATGAGACACCAGAACTACAACTTCATGCAGGCAGGTGGTAAGGCTAGGATTTGATCAACTTACCTTAAAATTCTGGAGCCAGTTGACATTCATATTTGGTTGATATGAATATAATAGCATTGTAGATGGTGGCAGATATATTTATTTAGATTTAGATCACATATTTTTCATTTCATTAGTAGCTCAAAGTAAATTAATTCAGATACACTAGGTAATTATCCTGTCTTCAGAGGCCTTACAATATAGTTGTTGTGGATGGTGTATACATTTTAAAATAAATGCAAAGGTTGGACCAAAAGCAATGCAAAACTGGGCATAAATTATATTAACTGACATAGGTCATTCAAATTGCATATGTTGGTAGAGTAACTCTTTCTCTATACAATGGTACTTCAGCTTGGAAAAGAGACGGCTGAGGGGAGATATGATTGATGTCTACAAAATCCTGAGTGGAGTAGAACGGGTACAAGCGGATCCTGAGCAGAGTAGAATGGGTACAAGTGGACCATCAAAAATTACAAAGACTAGAGGACACTCAATGAAGTTACAGGGAAGTACTTTTAAAACCAATAGGAGGAAATATTTTTTCACTCAGAGAATAGTTAAGCTCTGGAACGCATTGCCAGAGGTTGTGGTAAGAGCAGATAGTATCGCTGGTTTTAAGAAAGGTTTGGACAATTTCCTGGAGGAAAAGTCCATAGTCTGTTATTGAGAAAGACAGGGGGGAAGCTACTGCTTGCCCTGGATTGGTAGCATGGAATGTTGCTACTCCTTGGGTTTTGGCCAGGTACTAGTGACCGGGATTGGGAACTGTGAGGATGGGCTACTGGGCTTGATGGACCGTTGTTCTGACCCAGTAAGGCTATTCTTACAGTATGTTCTTATGTAACATAGTCTCTATCACAAACGATGCATTTGTGCCATTGCTGAACCAAACTCTCGAATCCTCTTTGACAAAATTCAGGAGTGCACTATCGTACTTCTTCACAGCTACTTTCACCTCGTCTGTGTCATCAAATTGTTTTCTATGAAGACTGTCCTTCATTGGACTGAACAGGTGGAATTCGGAGGGCTCCAGATCCGGGCTGTATGGTGGATGGTTGGCCACTGACCAGCCTAATTTGCCTGGTTTGTTGCCAAAGATGTGCGTGATCATGCATTGTCAAGGTGAATGTGAATCATTTCCAGAATCTTGGTTTTCATCCTAATGGCTTCTCTAAGCTCCTTGAGTATCTCACTGGTCACAGTTCAGACACGTTCCAGAAAATCAATCAAGAGAATTATGCCCTTGTCATCCCAATAAACAGTCACCATGACTTTCTGTGCTGATCGTTGGCTCTTCTTAGGCCTTGGAGAAGAGGTGTGAAGCCACTCCATGGACTGATTCTTCATTTCCAGTTCATACAGATATGCCCACGTTTCATCCCCTGTCATCAGATCGGAAAAAGACTTGTCTTCATTGCTGTCAAACGCTTCCAGCAGATCAGAGCAGACTTCCACCCTTCTCTCCTTCAAATCAAGTGTGGGGATGGAGCTGGGGTGGGTGGGGACATGGTCGTATGTCCTCATTTTTCACTTCATAGATATGGTAATCCTAACTGATCCAGCTGTCCCCCAAGTGTATGTAAACCAGAAGCACAGACCCTGACAGAACCACCCTTTCTGTATGAGGTGGGGTACCATTGACATGCCCATTTCTCCTGGGGGGATACCTTCAACACTCCCTCAGTGTGAGGGAGGGGGGTACAAGACCAGTACCTTAGGTAAACACCCTCCCAGCAATCCATCATATCACCACTCCCTCTGTCCCTCTATAGTCCAGCATCTTCTTGTCCCCACTTCTCTTATTCCCTTCCCTGCCAGTCCAGTATCTCTCCCATAACCCAGCAGTCTGGAATATGTCAGCTGTAGGAGGTGTGCATCTCCCCTTCCTTCTCCCATGTTCCTTGAGTGTCAGTGCTCTGGTGGGTGGAACAGTGGGAATAAGCAGGCAAGCCAACAGCTAAACCAGGGCTGCCCAATTTTGTCCTCGAGATCTACTGACAGGCCAGGTTTTCAGGATATCCACAATGAATATGCATGAGAGAGATTTGCCTGCACTGCCTTCTTGGGACCAGAATTGGGCAGCCCTGAGCTAAACAATAAGGGATCCTGCTGATTTCATGATAAAGTCTATGTCAGAGTGGGTGAGATACAGCAGGCTTTTAGTATTCTCATGTGCTGAAGTCCCATTCTTCCTTGCTGTTTACCTGCTGGCTTGCCGTGTGTTACTACTAGTATGCTACTATATAATTTTTCATGGAAAGGATGGTGTATAATGGTGGGGAGAAAAATTGTGATGGAATTCAAAATTGCATAGAAAATATGGAATCAAAACTAATATGATCTTCACACTTTACACAGGGAATAGAAGGGTATAACACAAACAGAGTGACAGGTACAGCTCTTGGGCAGACTTGATGCCCGACCATATAGGATTTTATCTGCTATGTTTATTTACTATGTTATTATCTAATCTAATCTAATCTAAACCTTAAGTTTATATACCGCATCATCTCCATGAGAATGGAGCTCGACACGGTTTACAAGAACTTAAAATAGTGGGTAGAGAAGAAGAAAAAGGATTACATGAACTTATGTGTAGAAGGGGGGAGAGAAAGGGGGAAAGGATAGATGTTCCCATTGTTCTGCTAACCAGTGGTTGGGAGAGGGTATTGTTATTTTGCTAGCCCCCTCCAAATCTTTGTTCTCCAGCTGACCAACTAGTTCATATAATAGAAGCATTGACCCTGGCGTTGTGCCCATAGGTGCCCCTTATAAGAAGCTTTGGGAAGCTAAACTTCAATTAACTAAAAATTAACCTCCCCAACTTTCTCCCCAGGTTACAACTGGCAGCACACAAGCTGGTCCCTGACATTTCTCCCTCACCCCTTCATTCCCCAGCTCCGTGGCCTATTCTTTTAACAGGTCTCTATCATTGTTGCTGGTAATGATTAAAATAGGCTTCTTCGGGGCTTTCCCTGGGTCATATCCTGCCCACGCAGAAACAGGAAATGGCATCAGAGAAGATGGGGCGCATTGCAGGGCAGCCTGTTTTAATCGCTACCAGAGTCCTGTTAGAAAAATGGACCACGGGGCTGGGGAATTAAGGAAAAGACAGGCACTGGATCTGGGGTTTGGGGAACGAGATGTGCTGCTTGATGAGGGGGGAGAGGAAGGAATGGACAGGGAGAGATGCTGCATGAGGGGGGTATTGGAAGGGACAGAAAGGGGGTGGAAGAAACAGACAGGGAGAGGTCCTATTAAATGAAGGGGCAGAGGAAGGGATAGATAGGAAGAGGTACTGCTGGACCCAATGGTGGGAAGGAGGGAGGGGGACGAACAGGGAGAGGTGCTTCTAGTCCTAGTGAAGGAAGGAGGAGGAAGGGATGGACAAGGAGAGGTGCTGGACTTAGGGAGAAGGAGATGGAGAGAAGCTGGACCAGCAGGGGTTAGTGAAGTGGAGTGGAAGAGATAAAGATTGGATTGGGGGAAGGGGAGAGTTGTTAGATGGAAGGGAGAGAGAGAGAAAATGGATGGGGTTAATATGCCTATGTAGATGCTGGGCAGTGAGGGGGGTTGCAGAAAGATCTACTGGCCCAGGGTGGTGGTGGTGTGAGAGGAAGGGAAGAAGGGAATGATAAGGGAAACATAGAAGTGATGCTTGGCATGGAAAGAATATAGGGACAAAGAGGGACAGTGCAGGATGAAGAAGGGCTAAGGAGCAGAGGAACAATGTTGGACATTAGGAGGAGATAGGAGCACATAGGGATAAAGCTGATCTCAGGTATAGGGGCAGTACTGATCTCAGGTGAAGGGTTAGGGACAGAGGGGCAGATGCTGGACTGGGCAAGATAGGGATACAGATAGAAGATACTGAATATAGGGTGAGGATAGGGACAAGGAGATAGAGGAAGACACTAAACATGGGGGTGGAAGATAGGAACAGGGACACAGAGAGGAGAGGCTGAACAAGATATACAGGGAAGCAGAGGAAAAATGGATGGTGGACAGAAAGAGAGAAGAAACGTCAAATGGACAAGAGACCCTGGAAAGACGGGGAAAAAATAGAGAAAAGCTGAAAAGAACCACTGGACTAAAAATGAATGACAAAATGCTTAGACCAGAAAGGTAGAAAACCATTTTATTCAGAATTTAATGATTTGGAATATGTCAGCTCTGGGAGGTGTACATCTCTGATATCTTGTATTTTAGTTTTTGAGATGCGTAGTATTGCTGTTTATGCAAACTCTGACTTCCTGAGCTTATATTACAATGTAGATATTAAATCTATATTTCCTGCAATTATTTTGTCGACCTTTCTTTCTAACAATGTTGGACTATTATGGACTTAGGCTTTGCCCCAGCCCCGCCCTGGCTGCACCCACATTAGCCTCCCCAAATAGTGAAGCCACCAACCCCTATGGATGTACCTTTAACACCCTACTCGGGATGCTACCCTCCCTAGAGCCAGCCCTGTTCTTACTGTACACTTCTCCCTCCATATTCACAGTTTTCAGCATTTGCGGTTTCAATTATTCACGGTTTTTAGCTTGCTGGCTCCTCCCCCCAAATTACATCAGCTTACATAGAGAAATCACTGATTCCAAGTGTTTACAGAGAAAATTGATGATTCCCAGCACTTTCTTCACCGTGTTTTGCCTCTCCTTCAGGAACAGACCAGGTCTCTCATTGTGTTATTAGCGGTTTCACTATATTCACGATGGTTTTTAATAGAAAACAGTGAATAACATATGAAAAAGTTATTCACGGTTTTTCTGTATTTGCAGTTCTGTTAATTTCCTATCACAGCAAATACGGAGGGAGAAGTGTATATTCCAACTTGCTATGTTGTTATACTCTTGAGATCTCAGAATGCCTGATTGGAACACTAGATGGCAGCAGCATCACAGTGAAGAGTCAAATCATCTCAAATGTAGAATGTCAGGTCTCTGAAGGCTAGGATAAGTGGCAGTGAATATCATTCAGGATGTCCCCAAGCCAATTCAGGTGATCTCGCAGTCAATATGCATGAGATGAATTTGAAGATGACCCAGACCCATATATAGGGGCAACACAGGTAACTGGGAACCAAAATTTTAAGGCACAAAATCCTGGGCTAAGCAGGAGCCTAATTTGCTTATCTTTAAGACCACACTCTATGATCTCTAGGGAGAAAACCTCCTCACCTCTCCTGCTCTGCATCTGTGTGTCAACTGGGTTCAACTGGCTGTGGGCCAGCAAGACACCTTTTGAAAGTCCGTAATTAAAAGTAAATTCACCCCAAGTAAATTCCCTTTGACTATATATTTTGGGATATTTATTTATGCTGGATTTTACTAAGGGCTCCTTTTATCAAGCCACGCTAGCGGGGTTAAAGCGTGCAACTTTTCATCACGCGTTAACCCCCAACTGGCCAAAAACTACTGCCTGTTCGAGGAGGCGGTAGCAGCTAGCGCGGCCGGCGGTTTAACGCGCGGTAAGCCGCTAGCGTGGCTTGATAAAAGGAGCCCTAAATGGCGCTAGAGGTTTTTAGTGCAGGTACTGCTGCGAAGTTGGTCTATGGAAAGAGCAAATTCGACCATGTGACTCCTTTGCTTTTCTCTCTTTTATGTATTGTTTTTAAGATTTTACATGGTATCTTTGCTCCTCTTGTTCCTCTGTTATGGAATGTTTATAGATTTTCATATGCGAGAGGCATTCATCGATTTGAACTTTCTCTTCCTTCTAGGAAAGGAATTCAAGGAGTTAAGAATTTTAGCAGCTCTCTGGCGTTTAAATTTCCCCAACTATGAAATGAACTTCTCCTAATTTTGAGGTGTCCCAGTTCCTTCCAACTCTTCCGTAAACTTCTAAAACCTTTTTTTTATTCACTAAACATTTTGAAAACTAACTCTCTTGTATTTCAGTTTACTTTTTTAAAAATAATTTATTGTTAACCGCGCCAAGCTTCCTTTGGTTGAAGACCCGGTATATAAGTTTAAGTTTAGTTTTAGTTAGTAAATGCTCCAACGCTCTAAGCGACGGAGCATTTTCCTCACCGGTTGCGCTGAAAACCTCTAGTGCCATTTTCGATTGCATGTTCCTTGTGACCCTGGGCAAGTCACTCAGTCCTCCAGAGCCCCAGCTACGTTAGATAGATTGTGAGCCCACCGGGACAGATAGGAAAAATGCGTGAGTATCTGATTGTAAAAACCGCTTAGATAACCTTGATAGGCGGTATATAAAAAAATCCTAATAATAATATAAATAAGTGTAATAAGTTGTATTTACCCATTAATTTCAAGTTCCATTGGTTACTACCCTTTAGTTTTCACGCTTCATATATTATGATATGAGTATGACTTCCTTCAAATGTTAGGACTTACCATGTATGCAGTAAATACTATGCACTCCTTACTCAAAGTTCCAACAACTGCTCTGTTGCATTTTAGTCTACATAGTGCTATGTTTGGAAAATGTTGAAGATTTTGAGCTCAAAGGCAATAGAATAGAAGTTGGAAAGGATTTCAATCTCCTGGGCTCTTTTGTAAACAAGCAACTAGCAGGGGGGAAATACTCAACAGAATAGCAATTGGTTGCTCTTCAATGAAGGCTCTCGACAAAGTATTCAAAGGCAAGGGGGTAACACTCCAAACGAAGATCAGACTTGTCCATGCACTCATTTTCTCAATGGTCAATTAGAAGATGCGAAAGCTGGACACTACGGAAACAAGATAAAGAAGATTGACTCATTTGAGCTATGGTGCTGGAGAAGAGTTTTAGGCATGCCTGGAAGAACTATCAAATCGATTCTGGAAGAGACCAAAGCCCAAATGATGAAGTTACGACTGTCTTATTTTGGTCACAACGTCAGAAGAGGGAGATCACTGGAGAAGGACATCATGTTTAGGAAGACTGAAGGAACCAGGCGAAGAGGGCAACCTGCAATCAGATGGCTGGACACGTTGAAAACAACCATGGGGATGATGCTGGCAAGGGGGGGGGGGCGGTCCACCCCAGGTGCCTTGTTGGTGGGGGCGCCGGTGTCCCTCCTTCTCTATGCCTTTCCGACTCTTCCCATTCCTCTCCTCCAAGCACACGCCCCCCTTCCCTTTCCCCATACCTCGAGCTGAAGTTGTTGTTTGTGGCGGTCAACGTGTTCCCCATCGGCTCTCCTGCTCACATCACTTCTGGGTGCTGACCTCCGCGAGCAACAACTTCAACTCGAGGTTCAGGAGAAGGGAAGAGAAGGGGGAGGTGCACGGCAGGTGGGATTGGGGAAGGTGCGGGAGGAGGGGGGCACAGGCGGCAGCGGGATCAGGGAAGGAGCAGGGAATGGCGGAGATGAGGGCGGGGGAGGGGCCCCACTCTCTCAGGCGCCTCTCACCCTTGCTATGCCACTGGCTGGAGGACCTTTCCGGAGCAGCACAAAACCAATTTCTTTTTAGATCCGCAATTCATCAAGTTTCTAGGCCTCAAATACGAGTCGATGGCACCTAACAACAACAGTACTATGGGGGGGGGGCCTTTTAGTCAGGTGCACTAACCGATTTAGCGCGTGCTAAAGATTAGCGCGAGCTAAATGCTAAGGCGCCCATAGTATACAACGAATGCCTTAGCATTTAGTGTGTGCTAATCTTTAGCGAAAGCTAAATCAGTTAGTGCGCCTTAATAAAAAGACCCCTATGTTTTATTACCATTCTTCGTATTTTCTAGTTTCTTCCAGATGCAGAACCAAAAAAGGAAAAGCACTTGACAACAAATAACAATAATGAAATCAATCAGAAATAGCGGTAACTAATGGTTGGATATATATATTTTTTTTAATGATATAATTATTTATTAATTTTCAAATGACATTATAAAATTAAAACAGGAAGAATCTTCCAACCAACTCAACTCAAGTCCTCAAAAAGTGGATCCAAGATTTCTTAAAGCGAGCTAAAGAAATATTATTAGAAGATAAATTACAGACAAACTGAGAAAAGGCAGATATATTAATTATGGAGCTGATAGTTTCTCTTTATCCAATCTGGACGTGGCCAAAAAAGCTGTTAATTGTTGTGGTTCAAAGAAAACATATTTAATTGAACGGAAGCAGATTATACACTTGCACGGATGTCGCAAGTAAAACGTTGCTCCCAGTGAAGTGACTCCAGGTTTCAACAACAAAAATTATCTTCGCCGTCTTTGAGTTTCTTTAGAAAGATCAGGAAACATTTGTATTTTGCACCCGAGGAACTCTTTCTTTCTGTTTTTGAAGAAAAGTCTCAACAACCATGTTTTATCCAAAGCGAGAGCTACGGTCAAAATCATTGTTGAAGGTACTACTGTTTCTATTTCTGAAGTTTCCAACAGTTCAGATACATTCAATGATGCTTACATAGAAACATAGAAATAGACGGCAGATAAGGGCCACGGCCCATCAAGTCTGCCCACTCCAATGACCCTCCCTATCTATCTTTGCGGATAGATCCCACATGTTTGTCCCATTTGGCCTTAAAATCTGGCACGCTTCTGGCCTCAATAACCTGAAGTGGAAGACTATTCCAGCGATTCAATACATTAACTTGATTCAATACATTAACTTGCATTTGCGCCCCTTCTTTATTTGGCAAGTAATACACTTGAACAAATGGTGGTAAAGTTTCTTCTGAAACCTGTAAAATTTCTATCAGATATCTCCTAAGCATTTCCCTAGGAGTATGGTTGGATATTTTTATTTTTTTTGTAATTGTGAAATATGAAGATGTGGGGTTTCCTCCTTCTTCACCCAGGAGTGCTAGGAACTGTCACTTATTTTTTTTATATCAAAGGATCTATACCAGGGGTCTCAAAGTCCCTCCTCGAGGGCTGCAATCCAGTCGGGTTTTCAGGATTTCCCCAATGAATATGCATGAGATCTATGTGCATGCACTGCTTTCAATGCATATTCATTGGGGAAATCCTGAAAACCCGACTGGATTGCGGCCCTCGAGGAGGGACTTTGAGATCCCTGATCTATACGGTGTAGAGTTCTAGATGACTTACAACATAATGTGAGACATAAGACTTGGGTGCTGATGCTGGAAGTCTGACGCTAAAGCCAACAGCGCAGAACCCCAGTGCTCAGAGCAAATGGTATTTAAATTATATGCACACTACGAAACCAAAAGCAAGGGGAAGAATGAGCCTGGTGCGTGCGCACAAGAGTTTCACCGAGGGAACTGCAGCTCTTGTGCTTTTAAAACCAAAAGGAGGAATTTTTTTTTTTTCACTCAGAGAATAGTTAAGCTCTGGAACGCATTCAGAGGTAGCTGATTTTAAGAAAAGTTTGGACAAGTTCCTGGAGGAAAAGTCCATACAGTGAGCCCTCCGAATCTGAATGAGTGATATGCATGGGGCAGGAGTAAGGTCTGGGATGCTGGGAGGGAGGCGGGGATGAGTCAGAGCCGGCCCAAAAGTTATTCGCGAATATTCAATATTTGAGGGCCGGCTCTGCCCCTAACCCCCGTGAATATGGAGGGGGAAGTATAGTCTGTTATTGAGAAAGATATGGGGGAAGCCACTGCTTGCCCTGGATCAGAAGCATAGAATGTTGCTACTCTTTGAGGTTCCGGAATCTTCTGTTACTCTTTGGGATTCCAGAATCTTGCTATTCTTTAGGATTCTGAATGGAATGTTGCTACTCTTTCGGTTTTTGCCAGGTACTAGTGACCTGGATTGGCCACTGTGATAACGGGCTACTGGGCTTGATGGACCTCAGTAAGGCTATTCTTATGTTCTTGTGCTCATGCCTAGCACAAGAACAGAAATGCAAGCACACATCGGTGCTGTTCTTCTATGTCTTTAAATATAGGTGTTTGAAAAAAAAAAAAAAAAAACCAAAATCATCACTTTAATACATCATATTTAAGTGCTTGCACTTTAGGTTTTTCTCAGACGGGCACACACTTGTTTCTCGCTATCTGCATTTAGAGACTTCCTTCTGCTTTTAAAACCCAGCCGTGTACAGTGAAAAATTTGGAACAAATGCTCCCTTCAAAACCTTCAATGCCACCCCCAAGCTGGAGCTATGTTTTCAGCATTAAGGGCAGCATTTGTTCCGCGCTGTTCTCTGAGCAATGGGAGGGAATGGGTTAACGTCCATTTCAGAACATTTAAATGACTATCTTTGGCATTCACATTGTTTCCCCGCACTAGGGAATGTTATCTAGTGGTGCTACACAGTGGCATACCTAACGGGGTGGGAACCCGGGTTGCAGTATCCCCTCGTCTGGCCAGAGCACCCCCTTCTCTAGGCAGCTCGGGGGTACTGAAGCAGCCACAGGTATGTGGTGTGCCTGCATGCGGCAGCTCTGCTGGTCCTTTGCCTTGGAACAGGAAGTTGACATCAGAGGGGGCGGAGCCGGTGAATTCAATGGCCGCAGACTAGTGCACCCCCTGCAGACTACAGCTCCCCCAAGTTCAATTAATTCCGCCCTGCTCTTGGTACATCTCTGGTACTACAGATTAGAGGGACAAATTTTTCCCCCTCCCTGCGGGAACTCATTTTCCTGTCCCCGCCGCATTCCTGCAAGCTCTGTCCTCATCTGCACAAGCCTCAAACACTTTAAAGTCTTAAGTAGCAACATTCTAGAGCTCAGATTGTGATGTCATAATGCCTCATTCCACCAATGCCTAAGCTCTGTCCTCATCTGCACAAGCCTCAAACACTTTAACATCACAAGTAGCAACATTCTAGAGCTCAGATTGTGATGTCATAATGCCTCATTCCACCAATGCCTAAGCTCTGTCCTCATCTGCACAAGCCTCAAACACTTTAACATCACAAGTAGCAACATTCTAGAGCTCAGATTTTGATGTCATAATGCCTCATTGCACCAATGCCTAAGCTCTGTCTTCGTCTGTACAAGGTTCAAACTTTTTTAAAATCATAAGTGTTTGAGGCTTGTGGGGTTAAGGCTGAGCTTACCGGAATGGGACAGAGACAGCGGCAAAACTTGTGGGGACAGGATGGGGAAATTGACTTCCTGCAGGGACAGGGAAAAATTTGTCGCTGTGTCATTCTCTACTACAGATATGTCCTCTGGATGCAGGAATTAGGGATATATAAGAAAATATATGTGATCTGCTGAGCAAAAAGGTACTAAAAGTGGGGAATGTGATTTATCCCTCCATCTTGTGGAATAAATATCAGCTGCAGGATCCTGCAGAATCTCAACAACAGGTATGGACATTAACGTGTGTACTTGTTCGGTATGAATTACCTCTAAATGCGGGTGTTTGGTTTTGAGCATCAGCCACTAGGTTAGGAACTGCTTGAGTGGAAAGTGACAAGAGTGTAGTGATAAACGCAGCTCACCCCGAGGAAAGGAACGTTATAAGTGGGGCTGCCACGAGGATCGGTTCTGGTTCTTCTTAACGTGCTTGTAAGTGATATTGCCGAAAGTCGGTTTGGTAAAATGTGTGTCTGCTGAGGATACCAAAATCTGCAATAGGGTAGAAACCTCTGTTGGTGTGGATAACACGAGGAGGGATTTTGCAAAGCCAGGAGAATGGTCCAGAATTTGGCAGCTAAGATTTAAGGCTAAAAATATGTGGGGTTATGCATTTGGGCTGCAAAACCCCAAGGGACCTGCACAGTTTATAGGGTGAAGCACTTCTGAGCATGAAAGAGGAGCAGGACATGGGTGTCATTGATTTATAATGACCTTAAGGTAGCTGATAGGTAGAAAAGGTGAGGGTGAAAACTAGAAGGATGCAGGGGTGTATAAGGAGAAGAATGGCTGGCATGGAATGTTGCTACTCTTTGGGTTTGGCCAGGTACTGGTGACCTGGATTGGCCACCATGAAGATGGGATACTGGGCTAGATGGACAATTGGTCTGACTCAGTATAGCTATTCTTATGTTCATACGTGAAGCCAAGTATAGGACAATTAAGCCATTGTAACATCACTGATGAGGCACTGTGGTATGAGGCATTATGACATCACAATCTCAGCTCTGGAATGTTGCTCTCATTGGGGTTCCGGAAATTTAAAGGTGATGCTAGGAAGTACTTCTTCACCGAACGGGTGGTCGATCATTGGAACGAGCTGCCTCAGCAGGTGATTGAGGCCAACAGCGTGTCAGATTTTAAGAGAAAATGAGATATTCATGTGGGATCTATAGGGGAGTAAGAATCAGGGAGTGGGTCATTGGTATGGGCAGACTCGATGGTCTATGGCCTTTTCTGCCGTCAATTTCTATGTTTCTATGTTTCTTTGAGATGCTGGAATGTTGCTACTCTTTGGGTTTTGGCCAGGTACTAGGGACCTGGACTGGCCACCATGTGAACGGACTACAGGGTTTGATGGACCATTGGTCTGACCCAGTATGGCTGTGCTTATGTCCTTACATGTGCCAAGTATAGGACAATCAAGCTATTGTAACATCACTGATGAGGTTGGCTCTGAGGCATTGTGGAATAGGCATTATGACATCACAATCTCAGCTCCGGAATGTTGCTCTCATTGGGGTTCCGGAATCTTGCTATTCTTTGAGATGCTGGAATGTTGCTACTCTTTGGGTTTTGGCCAGGTACTAGGGACCTGGACTGGCCACCATGTGAACGGACTACAGGGTTTGATGGACCATTGGTCTGACCCAGTATGGCTGTGCTTATGTCCTTACATGTGCCAAGTATAGGACAATCAAGCTATTGTAACATCACTGATGAGGTTGGCTCTGAGGCATTGTGGAATAGGCATTATGACATCACAATCTCAGCTCCGGAATGTTGCTCTCATTGGGGTTCCGGAATCTTGCTATTCTTTGAGATGCTGGAATGTTGCTACTCTTTGGGTTTTGGCCAGGTACTAGGGACCTGGATTGGCCACCGTGTGATCGGGTTGCTGGGCTTGATGGACCATTGGTCTGACCCAGTAGGGCTATTCTTATGTTCTTATGTGATAATGTCTCTGTATAAGTTGCTGGTAAGATCTCATTTAGAGTGTACAATTCTGGAGGCTGTACATTGACCGGACGGTAAGGCTTCAGCAGCAAATAGCATTAGCACATGAAGGCATTAATAAATAATTGTGGTTTTCAACATTTTCTTCAAATTCAGTCTCCCATCACAAAATCGCAGAATACCAGGCAGCAATGCAGTGAAAACTGTTATACAATAATTCAACATATTTGTGTTAAATAGTGACTAAAACACACTTGGGGGGGGGGGGGAAGGGGAGGGGAGTGGGGGGTATAAGATGTTTTGCAATGGGTCATTTGGAAAAATATTTTGAAGGAATGATAAAAATATGTATGAAACTATAATAATTGTGAATCTCATTGAAATGAAAATCTATGTAGATTATATTTTATTTCCTTCAATACAAAATCGCAATGCCTTGTACTTGGAGCCGTGCGAAATATTACACGTTCATAGATCGGCAAGTCGCCCCGGAGCAGAAATGTGGAGGGGGGGGGGGGGGTCGATGCTGGGCAGGATTAGGTGTAAGATCAGCTCAAAGCCGATCTCACCGCTGCCAAGGATCAGAGGGGGAGGGGAGTTGCCACGGTGTGTGTTTTGGGGGCGGAGGAGAAGGAGGAAGCGCCGGAGGCAGAGGGGGCTGGAGGATCTCACACTCAGGAGGACTTGGGAGCGGCGGAGGAAGGGGGTCTCGGGGGCGGCGGGGCTCACTCGGCCACGATCCCGGACGGGAGGTGAGGTGAGTCGGGCTGAGGGGTGCGTGCGAGAAGGCCTCCGACTCCCCAGGCACGGGGGTGGCTGCACCGATACGGGAGGCTTTTCCCCTCCGCTAGTGCGAATGATTGGGGTTGCAGGAGCTCTTTTTGCAAGCTACACGTTCAGGCTGCTAAAAACTTTCCTGTTTTTGCTCGATGATACGTTCCATTAAAGATTTACCGGTATTTTCTTGTTAACTTTAAATGGATAGCCTTCAAATGCACTCTTTCCTCGTGGCTGTTGAAAATAGAGCTGTCGCCTATAGTCGGGCAAATACGGTATTTGCTGGTGTTTCTAGGTTTGGCCCGAACTCTATACGGTTGCTATCAAAATGTATCTGTGGGGTCCCAGAGGAGCAGAGCCTACATGGTTTACAGGGTATCGCCAATGAATGAACATTGGTGAGTGACGAGATTTGCATGTATGCAGATCAAGCTTATGAATATTCATTGTGGATATCCTGAAAGTCAGAGTGGCTAGGTGCTTCTCTAGCGTCTGATGACACCTTACTAATCCAGTTGTCTGAGTTATTCTGGCCCACTTCCAGGGTCAATGTCCTCATTTTTGTGATGCTCACCCCTTTCAGACTTTGGGTTTCTGAGTGACAGGCAGCCATGATGTTCTTCTTCTGCTCCTATATACATTTTCAACAGCCCAAAAGCAGCAGTACTGGGATGATGCTGAAATGGGGGTCTTGGGATATCCAACCTTATGATTTCTTGAAAATGCAATTATTAAAAAAAAAAAAAAAAAAATCTCATAATGGTACTTTGGCTTTTTCTTCTACTGATTTTATCTTTGAGAAAAAGCAACAGATTGAGAAATCACAGTTTGATGTTAAATCCAGGATAAAATAGACAAGTTACTTCAGTCAAAGCAAAAGGTAACTGATTATAGTTCAAAATATAAATTAACAAGGGTTAATTATAAATTAACAAGGCCTTAACAGCACAAGCCTTGAACACTTATGATTTTAGTGTTTGAGGCTTGTGCAGATGAGGACGGAGCTTTGGCATTGGTGGAATGAGGCATTATGACATCACAATCTGAGCTCTAGAATGTTGCTACTTATGATTTTAAGGTGTTTGAGGTTGTGCAGATGAGGACAGAGCTTAGGCATTGGTGGAATGAGGCATTATGACATCACAATCTGAGCTCTAGAATGTTGCTACTTAGGATTTTAAGGTGTTTGAGGTTGTGCAGATGAGGACAGAGCTTAGGCATTGGTGGAATGAGGCATTATGACATCACAATCTGAGCTCTAAAATGTTGCTACTTATGATTTTAAAGGGTTTGAGGCTTGTGCAGATGAGAACGGAGCTTAAGCATTGGTGGAATGAGGCATTATGACATCACAATCTGAGCTCTAAAATGTTGCTACTTATGATTTTAAGGTGTTTGAGGTTGTGCAGATGAGGACAGAGCTTAGGCATTGGTGGAATGAGGCATTATGACATTACAATCTGAGCTCTAAAATGTTGCTACTTATGATTTTAAAGGGTTTGAGGCTTGTGCAGATGAGAACGGAGCTTAAGCATTGGTGGAATGAGGCATTATGACATCACAATCTGAGCTCTAGAATGTTGCTACTTAATGGTTTTAAAGTGTTTGAGGCTTGTGCAGATGAGGACGGAGTTTGCAGGAACAGGGCAGGGATAAAAAAAAACTTGATGGGATGGGATGGGAAAATGAGTTCCTACGAGGATGAGGAGAAATTTGTCCTCTTGCCATTCTCTTGTACTGTAATTGATTAATAATAGTAGGAGTATTTTTGCCAGCTTCCGTTTTCATGTTGCTGTTTTCTCCAATTGATTAGTGACTGCTGTACCGTTTATGCAGTCGATCTGAGCTGTTACCTAGTGATGCTTGTCTCATGTATCCGTCTGGAGGCAGGAATTAGGGATATATATGTAAAATATTTGTGATCCACTGAGCGGCAAGTTACCATATGTGGAGAATGTGACTTATCCCTCCATCCTGTGGTCTAAATATATCAGTTGCCTAATCCTGCAAAATTTCAGCTGAAGGTATGGACTAGTTCAGGGATAGGCAATTCCGGTTCTCGAGAGCCGGAGCCAGGTCAGGTTTTCAGGATAGCCACAATAAATATGCATGAGCTAGATTTGCATCTCAAGGAGGCAGTGCGTGCAAATCCATCTCATACATATTCATTGTGGATATCCTGAAAACCTGACCTGGCTCCGGCTCTCGAGGACCGGAATTGCCTACCCCTGGACTAGTTGAAGAGCCCTTGGCCAATATTTGGTAGTTTTGAGCTGTGTGATTAAGTTCATTCATCAAGGCAAGATTCATTTACTGTATCTTTTTTTGTTTTGGAGGGTTGGTTTTTTTTTTTTTTTGCCAATTTTCAGATTTGTTTTGGGTTGAAGTGGCACGATAATTGGTCGCGCCACTACAACCCAATTGAAAAGTTGTTTAAAAAAAAATATTCATGCTATGTGGCCTACCTGACCAGCGCCTTGGTCCGTGGCGCCCTGCTGGCACCTAGCGATGTTGAAGGCCAGCAATGGGCATGGTTAGGGCTGGTGCCGGCGTCTGGCATCACTAGGCGATGCTAACCGCAAGTCACAAAGGACCCTAGGCGCCGGCGGCAGGCGTTGCATTATAGAATCAACTCCTTAGGGCTCCTTTTACAAAGCCGCAGTCGCGCTTCTTCTGCGACAAATGCACCAAAGCCCAGTCCATTCCTGTGGGCTTCAGAGCATTTTGCCAGGGGAGACCATCCCCCCTCTTTTACAAAGGTGCGCTAAACTTTATAGCGCGCGCTAAATATTAACGTGCACTAAACGCTAACGCATGCATGTTATCCTATGGACGCTTTAGCGGTTAGCGCATGCGTTGATTGAGCGCATGCTAAATCTGCGCTAAAACGCTTAGCGCGCCTTTGTAAAAGAGGGCCTAAGTTTTGGAAAGTCATAATTCGAGCACGTTGCTACATTGTTAAAAAAAGCTTACACTGGCTCCCATTTCATTACAGATAACAATGGGATCTGGATAGCTCCTACTACCGCCCACACACCCCTTCCCTGAATCCCCCCCCCAAATAACTAATAGACCACACACATATTTGGTATAAATAGCCGCAGCTCAATTTATTAACAGAAACAGGAAATAATTTGCATAAATGAACATCCACAAGCATTAACTTCCATATAACAAACCAGCAGCTCCTCCCGAGCTACCCGGTGTAACCATCAACAAAGTTTCCCCCGACCCCGCCATAAACAGCAAGAGTCTGAGGGGTGGCATGACCTCATGCCCCATTAACTGAGTCAGTAGACCCCTGGGCACGGCTCCCCGCCGGCCCACCGCTCATCGCCGGATGAGCCCCAGCACCCAGTAGCTCGGGAGACCCGCCAACCCGAGCTACTAAGGCCACCAATAAAGGGCGGGTGGGCGGGAAAAAAGCCGCCCTGGAGGACTCGGAAAAAAGGAGTCCTCCAAGGTCCCGACTTTTAAAACTTTCCGCCAGCCACGCCCCCTTTCTCCAACCAATCGCGCTCTATTCTCAGCATGAACCGACTTCCCCTATGGCCCCGACTTCCTATTTATCTTTCCCCTTAGCTAGCCTACCTCGTGGGCAACCTAGGGCTCCCAGCCCCATGTTACCTTTCGCCCTTCGAGACGGGCTCTTGGGCTACTTTGTTCAGTTTCAATGTGCTTGTGTTGCTTATAAAATTATTCTCTGATTCCCTTAACCTTAAACTCTTCAAACTCTTCATATACGTAAGTTATCTTTTCCTTCAGTCAAAGGTTCTCGATTAACGAGCAAAATTGCTCGATCTTTTTCCTTCTTATTGATTTCACTATGGAATGGCCTTCCCGTTCAGTTACGATCGTGTATATTCTTTTCAGGTTTTCCGTAAAATTTTAAAAACGACGATTTTTCAACGTTTTTTGGAATGTAATTCCTAATGATCTATCGTAAAATCAACGTATCTTTGTAAACATATTTTTTATTGTAAATATTTTTAGGGATAATTCAGTATATAATATTGAACAATCTATAAAAATACTGGGAGTGACTTTGGATAAACATCTGACATTGGAACAACATACTGATTTAATATTTAAGAAATGTATCTCGGTGCTTTGGAAGCTTCGCACCATTAAGGGGGTTAATCTTAGGCCTGCCTTGATTTTATATGGCCCCAGTCTTGTGCCTGAAACAGCATTGTTTCTGGGAAAATGGTTTACAGATGTGCTCTCTAAAAGCTTCGCCAACACAAAAAGGCTTCTTTACTTGTTTGACATGCCGACACGTATCTCACTGGTCCCCTGAGGAAGGCTCTTGCCGAAACTGGGATGAGCAAGTTTCTGTTTGTTGAACTCTATTGTGGTCTAATAAATGTAGCTTCTTTGGTTGGATCAAGACATCTCGCTTGCCTCTTTTTTGTGTTTTCTTTCCTATTGTGACCGAGGCTTGTTTTGTGCTTTTTTTCTTTATATACAGTACTCCTCCGATATTCGCGGGGGTTCCATTCCAGGAACCCCTGCGAATGCTGAAAAACCGCAAATATGGTTTTTAGCGGGGGAGATAGGAGAGGGCACCTGGAGAGGCAGGAGAGGGAAGCTGGAGCGCCAGCGAGTGAAGGAAATCACTCGCGGTATGCTCCGCCCGCCTCTTCCTGCACTAAAGTCGGGCCTCACCAATCAGGAGCTGCTTTGACACGCAGATCCTGATTGGTGAGGCCCGAATTTAGTGCAGGAAGAGGCGGGCGGAGCATACCGCGAGTGATTTCTTTCACTCGCCGGCGCTCCGGCTGCTCTCTCCTGCCGCTGCCCTCTCCTGCCCGATCATTCGTGGTCAGAAAATCTGCGAATGACCGGGACCGCGAACAGCGAACTGCGAATGACCGGGGGAACACTGTACTCTCTAAAAGCTTCATCAGCATGTGCAAATTAATTTTAGACGCATTCATTTGGGAGTTTTATGCATGTTAACTTAAGGCTCCTTTTACTAAGGTGCGCTAGGGCTTTAACGCTCGCTACATTCCTGCACGCGCTAGACTTTAATGCCAGCATTGAACTGGCGTTAATTCTGGAAGCGTAGCGTGCGGTAATTTCCTGCATGCGCTAAAAACACGAGTGCACCTTAGTAAAAGGAGCCCTTGGGGCTCATTTTACAAAGCCACGCTAGGGCCTTAATGCGCCGAATAGCGCACGATGAATTGCCGCACGCGCTAGCCGCTACCACCTCCTTTGGAGCGGGCAGTAGATTTCTGGCTAGCATGCGCTAATCTGGTGTGTGCGTTAAAACCGCTAGCGTGGCTTTGTAATAGGAGCCCTTAGCGTTCATTCTTTATGTGTAGAAACATTTCCAAACCAAATGCACTTTCCTAGAAGGGACGCTGCTGTTCCCTACCTAGGATGCTCGTTGTAAGTGGGTTATCAGTTTAATAAAGAAATGGTTTGAGAGAGGGCTTTGATATTCTCGCCAGCGTTTTCCCTTTTCTGATTCCTCTCTCCCAGGGTCTTGGTTGGAAATGCTGTTATTTGAGTGCAAGTCTTCATTTGTTCATGTTTCAGAACAGCTAATCTAACACAGATTGCGTGGTTAAGCATATTTTTTTGGTAAAGTGTGCATGAAACTTACAGACACCCATAAGCTTGTTAATAAGCCTCTTCCCATAAATTTATGATTTTTCTTCTTATATCCATCTGTCAAATACCATCTAAATGACATCCAGGACACCAGATGGTTCCCAACACTTTCTTGAAGGATTTCTGGGTAGGTAGAATTGAATAGACTTAGCCCAACTGCTACATGCCTACGTTCTCTCTAGACTAGACTACTGCAACTCCCTATTCAATGGCATCGCTGCAAGAGATCTAAAACGCCTCCAAAAAGTCCAGAACTCAGCAATTCGACTCCTATACAATCTCAACTACCATGACCCTATTACTCCAGTCAAAAAGCGATGCATCTTCAAAGCCTTGGTCATGACACACAAGAGATTCCACCAAAAATCACCAGCCTACATAGCATCCAAGCTACGCCTATATACCCCTAACCTCCCCCTCCGCTTCAAAGCAGAACAAAGACTCAGCATTCCCGCAGGGAGATCCCTCCGAATGAGTACGGCGTACAAAAGATCCTACAGCCATTTCCAGTCATAAACCCCCAAACATACATACTCTCTCCCCACCAGGAACCTCCAGCAAGAAACTGTGGGTTACCACACAAAAAAGGGGGCCATAGACCAAAATCATCAAAGCAATAAGTAGTTTATAAGGCCACAAGTAAATCAGCCGAGGTAGACTCCACAGTTTCAGATGGTAGAGAGTTACAATAGTCATCAGCCGCCGCTACCGTATCAAAAGTTCACCACCCAGAAGATGTGAAAATTCACAGCAAAGCCGGGTATGCCAATGTAAAACGAAGTTTCTTCTGCGAGAGTGTAACACAGATTGGTGAAAAATTGTGTCGCTTTTCCATCAAGGACGGAGAATAATCCTGAAATAGGAAAATGCGTTGGCCATCATATAGTAAATCATCATGATGTTGCTGATAACATTGCATAAGAGCCACCTTACATGCGTAGTTGTGAATTTTGGCAGTTACTACACGAGGCCTTTGCTGATCATCCAATCTCTTCCCAAGCCTGTGTACTCTCTCCATGAGTACTGGACCCATGCCGGCAGGAAGAGGTAAAGTTGCTTGCAGCCACTGTTCGAGCGTGGGGGCTAGGCGTGAATCAGAGATAGTCTCAGGCAGCCCTAGGATGCAGATGTTATCCCTACGGGAGCGATTTTCCAGATCGTCCAATTTCGACGCTTGTTGCCGAAGTTGCTCCCGTAGGGAATCAAGGCCCTCTGTGTGTGTTGTTGCTGTCTCCTCAATCTCGGCCACTCGCACCTCCAGCTCTCCGGTACGGCGAGAAACCTCTGAAAAGAGCGCCTCCAAGCTGGAGAGTTATCCAGAGAGCTGTCCAAGACGGGGCTCTAAGGCTTGTACCGCAGCCGCAGTAATTTCTCGAGCCGGGCCTGGCCCCGAAGAAGTGGGTGAGTCCCCAGCGGGGCCCGCCATTGTGCCGGCCGGCGCGTGTGGCTTTTCAAAGATTTGGAGTTCATCGCTGTAGAAGATCTAAATAGATATTTGTCCATATAAGAGCAGGGCTGAGTAAAAGGGCAAAAAACTCCAAAATAGAAGTTAAATCAGAGCGGTAGAGGTCCGGGGGATAGGAGCTCCGCATGAGCACGTCCGTCCCAGCTCACCACATCACGTGACCTCCCCTACAGCCATTTCATACCTCAGCTATGGAACTCGCTACCCACACAGATCAGGTCGCTAGAATCACTAATGACATTCCGCAGAGCAGTAAAGACCTTCCTCTTTCGCCAGTCGGGCCATTAAAAACTGCCTCCTCGATATACTTCTCCTAGTACTCTTCGCTGTGACCAGTCTGGTCTCTAGAATTAAGCTCTGTAACCCTATTTGTTGTCATGACTAGTCTGTTTTCAAATGATTGTGAATGTCTACTTGTAACCCGTTCTGAGCTTCTGGGAGAACGGGATAGAAATCGAAATAAATAAATAAATGTGGAGAAGCTTAATAGTGCAGTGGCCTGAGAACTGGAAGGTCTAGGTTCAAATCCCGCAGTGGCTTTTTATGGCTTTGGGCAAGTTGCATCGAGAGATGGCAATGACAAACCACTCCTGTATCATACCAGGAAAACCACAAAAGTGTGTGTGTGTGTGTGGGGGGGGAATCCCTCATTGTGTGTGTGTATGTGGGGGGGGGGGAATCCCGGGGAATCCCTCATTGTGTGGTGACTAGAAATGAGTCAACTGGATCTGGAGAATGAATACATATGAGATAGATTTGCATATAGTGGATCTCCAGTTTATACAAATAGATCTCATGCAAAACCCAACTGAATAAATGTACCGTTGTATGCCACAGGTCCAATGTGTACAATTCTTGTCTTTTGTTTTCCTGCACTAAGAACCTTACCCCTTGTACGCACACACATGTAAGAGGTCTGACAATTAAGTTCACAAACTCATCCTAGAAAAAGTGCTACATACCTCATTGCTGAATATGATTATGGTCACCTTCGAAGTACTCCCCTTGGGAAGCTATGCACCAATGCGACCAATTTACTAGTTTTCGTTAAGAGGTGGAGATTTTTTCTTAAGTTTTCTTAAGTGGAGTTTTTAGTCCGGGGTGCCCCAGTTCTATCTTCAAAGGCTGCAAACAAAGCAGGTTTTCAGGATATTCCCAGGGAATATGGTTGAGGGATTTGCATATGATGGAGGTAGTATCTTTTATGCATATGCATTAGGGACATCTTTTTTTAAATTATTCTTCTTTTATCTCTTTTCCTTTCCAGTCACATGTTTTTGGAAAAACTAGGAATTTGTCGAAACAACAGTGTCGGAGAGTATAAAAAGATTAGCCCTATGAGGAGGGGAGCAGCCCCGCTGTACCACTTTGATTTTCCATTTATTTTGCAGCTGTTTGAAGCACGGTACAAGTTCTTTGTGGGTTCTCTTTCCCTTGCACGGATTGCACGGTGTTCACCTAGTGCCTCATTATACAGAATAATAACACGGGATGCTTTAATGAATAGGAAATGAGAGGCTTCAAGCAAGCTAAAATTAACTGAGTCCAGATGCACTCTTCCATTCTGAGGAATGGTCTGATCTCTTCATGGGAAAAGACCTTCATGGATCAGGACCAGGCCTGTGTCTGGAAAAATGTTTAGGAGGAGGAGAATAATTGTGTGCTTACATGAGGCATCATTTATAGAGCCAGGGTCCTAATGCCTATTGTTATCGGCATCCATTCCTGAGCATCATTTGTAGAATTTTCCCCAATGTGAGCAAGATTCTCAAAAATCTGCGTAGAAAAGCGATGGTCTGCTGACGCAGCCGTTGTGATAGCGAATTTAAAAAAAAGCGAGACATTCTCCAAAAATCTTGTATGCAAACGATGTCAGCGGGGGAGATTCACCGGAAAGCAGGGGCGATTCGTTCAATTTACATGCGTCGATCGGCGTTAATCGGCACATGCGCAGAGTACAGTATACAAGGAAAACGGCGTGAATGTGCGCATGTCACTGGAAAGCAACGCAATGCAATCAACACGGGCACATTAGAACAGCATGGAGAGCGCGAAGATATGAAGCACCACCCATATTTTAGCACAAATCTTGCACAAAATACGAGCGGCTCAGAAACGCTTTCTAAACCACCGGAATTTGAATTCTGGAATCGCGGAACAAATCCCGGCGCGCTTTGTAAATCTTCCCTGCTGTAAAGCATCAATGACGTCATGTAAACAGTGTGTCAATCATAGGCAGACAAGAGCTATTGTACGAATGGGAGGGGAGGGGAGAAGCAACGTCGACTTTTATCAATCGCGCATTAAACAGGGCGTCTTTCTCTACAAAAAACTAATATAATTCAGGTAAATCTTGTAATTGGTTTTTATGTAAATTTTAATCATGACACACAGCCAGAAACACACAAGACAAGATATCATGCATGTGCTCAAGAAGAAAAGTTGGCTTTTAACAAGCGTGCATGAAACATGCCTGTTTCTCCCCAAAACAAGCGAGATTTTACTACCCTCCGCTTATAAAATATATAAATACACATTTTTTTTATCATTAGCCACAGTCGAAACACAAGTGCTGGCACTGTAACGGTACCCCCGGACCAGTCGCTGCTTTTTTGTCGCCAAAATCCGACGCCGCTCTTCGAAAATGCCTTGGCGATTTTTGAGAATCCACCGGAGGGGCTCATTTCATTGTTAAAGAGCCCATTTGCATGCCATTGTCGGAGACTGCTAGAGACCTCGCTAAAGACAGAGAGAATCCGTTTTGATAATCCGCCGCTAAAATGCGTGCAGGCTGAAACCGCCGGAAAACGTTTTAGTGACCGCGTTAAAGTTTTGAGAAATCTTGTCCTGTGTGTGCTAAAATGATCCCTTTTTTTTGCTGACGGCTCCTACGTGTTTGTCCCTGGCCAGCATGACCAGCCGAAAGCCTAACTCGGGACTCAAAACCCAGGTCCTCTGAATGGCCGAGCACTGTCTACCTCCACGTTTAAATGGTTTTATTCATTCACTAAACCCTGGTCTGTAATTTCTGTCTAACCATGTGACGTATTTTAACTTAGAAAGCATTGATGGATTTCTGGTGTTTTATTAATGTCTGTAGACACTCCAGAAATTGAGCTTTAGCTGAACGGAAGTGCCAGAACACACTTTGGTACTGTTTCCCTTGATGACTAAGAGACCAGCGAGTGAAAATGTGTGAACGTGGAAAAGGCTGTGGTTTGGTGAGGTGGAGGTTGTCTGTTCTTTCATTTAAAAAAAAAAAAAAACATTTTACATTTGCTTTCCCTGAAACGCACACAAAATAAAATAAATGAATGGCAAACATCAACTATGTTTTTGTGGTAAGCGTTTTTCATGCTGTATTCTTGAAATCATGATGTCGCTCTTTTCCGTGTTGTCCTTTGAAAGAAAGCGGATATGTCTGCCACTAGCATCCTGAGATTCAGACATGCAGTGGAGGCTGGGGTAGAGAATGACACGGCGACAAAATCCCCATGGGAACTCAATTTCCCCGTTTTGTCCCAGCGAGTTTTGTCACTGTCCCTGCCCCATTCCTATAAGTTTTGCTTTAACCGCACAAGCCTCGGACACTTATGATTTTCAAGTGTTTGAGGCTTGTGCAGATGAGGATGGAGCTTTGGCATTGGTGGAATGAGGCACTATGACATCACAATCTGAGCTGTAGAATGTTGCTACTTATGATTTTAAAGGGTTTGAGGCTTGTGCAGATGAGGACGGAGCATAGGCATTGGTGGAATGAGGCATTATGACATCACAATCTGAACTCTAGAATGTTGCTACTTATGATTTGAAAGTGTTCGAGGCTTGTGCAGATGAGGATGGAGCATGCAGGGATGGGGCAGGGACAGGAAAAGAACTTGCCAGGGCAGGAAAATAAGCTCCTGTGGGGAAGAGGAAATATTTGTCATTCTCTACTTGGGAGAACAGAATAGAAAATTGAATAAATAAATAGTGAGAAAAGTTTTAGCCTCTGATAACCAGAGCTGGTATTGTGACATCATGATGCCTCATTCCACCAATGTTTAAGAGCCAACCTCATCAGTGATGTCACAATGGTTTGGTTGTCCTGTACAATAATTTTTTTTATAAGCGTTTTTATCAACTTTTAAATAAAACTTGAAACTTGGTTCACTTTTACTACATTTTGATTTCTAGAGTGGTGCAGTTTAGAGAATGACGGGAACAAAAGTAGCTGTAATATATAGTTAAAATAATTTTGACTCCGATGTTTGAAAAACAAAAACTGTAAAATTAGAACCCAGACTATTTGTTTTATTTTTTTTAATGTACAATCTGGTCATCTTCAAAGCAAATAATTGTAAATTGTACTAACTTGCTGCCTAAGGGAGGTTCTAATATGACATTAACTTCCTCTTAGTAGTTCTGTGGTCTTTGGTTCTCCTTTAACATGTAATAATAGATGTAGACAGAGACGTGCTTTGCATTCAGTGTTGTGTCTAGGCTTATAGTTTAAACCAGTGTTCTTCAACCTTTTCACACCTATGGACCGGCGGAAATAAAATAATTATTTTGTGGACCGGCACCAGTCCGTGGACCGGCAGTTGAAAAACACTGGGCTAAGTCGTAGGCCAGACCCCGCCCATCTCTACCCAATCTCCACCCCGGACCCCGCCCCCATAATAGTACTAATTGTAACACTATTTTTTCCATTCATTTTTCAAATATACACACACAATATAATCTTATTAACACCACATAATGGTTAAGCACAAAATTAAACTACACAAAGCACACTGTATGCTTCTCAACATTTATTCCTACCAGAAAACAGATAACCCCATGCAAATACAGGTCCAAAAACTAACCCCCTCTTTTACTAAGGATTCGCTATGCTTTTTAGCGTGCGTTAAATATTAGTGCGTGCCAATCATACGCTAAACGCTAACACGTGCATGTTATCCTAGTGGTTAGTGCAGGCGTTGGTTTGCGACGTCGGAGAAAAGGCGTATGGTTCAGGCGCAAGATGCGCGTAGGAGCCGCTGCCCGCGGTGTGGCAGTGAGGAAGAGGGAGCCAGCCCGAAGATAACGCCGCATCAATTGCACCGCAGACTGGCAGTTGAAGAACCCTGTTTCGGGCCCGATGCACATGCCGGCCCTGTAGACCGGCAGGAAATTTCTGCGGACCGGCACCAGTCCATGGACCTGCAGTTGAAGAACACTGGTTTAAACCACTTATATGGGAAGTTGTTTGGCAGTGCCGTTGATGAGTCAACCCTGGAGCTGGCATATCACAACACTGGTTAACTTTTAATAATAATACAATTTTATTTATAACCCGCTATACCTTGACAGTTCAGAGCGGTTTACCTCAAGAGGATCTGCCAAACGCAGATGAAATGACATACAGAAATATGTCCGTCAATATACAAATTTCTTAAACAAATTTATCATATAAGTAAGTCTTCACAGATCGTCTAAACATCTGGTAAGAAATTGAATTCAAGAATAAGCCACTTATAGTTTTGCTCCAAACACCAGCCAGATAAGATAAAATTTTGCCCAGAAATCTTTTTGAAATACAGTACTCCCCCCGATATTCACGGGGGTTCCGTTCCAGGAACCCCCGCGAATGCTGAAAAACTGCGAATACGGTTTTTAGCAGGGGATATAGGAAAGGCAGGAGAGGGCAGCCGGAGCGCCAGCGAGTGAAGGAAATCACTTGCGGTATGCTCCGATCGCATCTTCCTGCACTAAAATCAGGCCTCACCAATCAGGAGCTGCTTTGACACGCTTGTGGAGATGGTGCGGTATACAAACCTAAGGTTTAGTTTAGTTTAGTTTAAAGTTGATGGTGTAGGTTTCTGCCGCAAAAGTACTGTTGAACCCGTAGACGTAGAATTCAGAAAAGCTAACAAGAGAGTGGTAGAAAACTGGAACGCTCTTCCGGAGTCTGTTATAGGGGAAAACACCCTCCAGGGATTCAAGACAAAGTTGGACAAGTTCCTGCTAAACTGGAACGTACGCAGGTGAGGCTGGACTCATTTAGAGCACTGGTCTTTGACCTGGGGGCCGCCGCTGGGCAGGATGGACCACTGGTCTGACCCGGCAGTGGCACTTCTTCTGTACAAAGCCGCGGTAGCAATTCTCCTGCGACGAATGCGACCGAAGCCCACTCAAGACCTATGGGTTTTGGTGCATTCGCCACAGGAGAATCACTACCACGGCTTTGTAGAAGGGGCCCGTGTGTATTTCAAAGAGTTAAGCTTGACCACACAATTTACAAGGAAAATTCAGCCGGAAAAGTCCTCCGCTGGAGTTCCCGTGGTCTCAGTTTCAAGACTCATTGTCTTCTTTTTTGTGTGTAAGGTCTTGCTACATTTGGATAAGCTCTGATCTTGCAGTTGTGAAAAGAAACATCTCTATGGTGAAAAAAGAGTTTCAAAACCAAGGGCTCCTTTTACTAAGGTGCGCTAGGGCTTTAACGCGCGCGCTAGACCTTAACGCCAGCATTGAGCTGGCGTTAGTTCTAGAAGCGTAGCGCGCGGTAATTTCCTGCGTATGCTAAAAACGCTAGGGCACCTTAGTAAAAGGAGCCCTAAGTCTCGTTCAAAAACAAGATTTCACAATAAGGGTAGCTGGTTTAACCGCGATACTTTTTTTTTTTTGTTAATTATTTCTTTATTCATTTTCAATTTAAATCAAGCTTACCACTTGTACAGAAAGCAATAGTCATAATAACAAAAAAATCATAAAATAATTTAACATCCAATAAAGAAACATTATTTAACTATTTATGCTCAAGTCCTCTTACTGGATCCAAGTTTTAGATTTAGCGAAAAATTAAAGGTAACGAAAATTTTTAGCAAGATGCTAAAAGCTGATGCACAGAAAATGAGGTCTCATAATTATATTAATATAATTATGAGACCGCGATACTTTCTTCTTCCAAGGCCTGAGTTAAATTTGAAGTATACAGAGATACATCCAGTCTGGACGCCAAAGGCTGCCTGGAATCCTTCTTAATACAGGGAGATAAATGGTATGCAGTAGTCAAAGGTGGAAATGATTGTTCGGGCACTTTCAGAATCTCCAATAAGTCATGCTTAAAAGTAAACGAACTCATAAATTAGCTAAAATTAATTTTTTTTTAGCTAAAAAAGCAACCTTTGTAAAGATTTTTTAGACCCTCAGCGGCACCACTCAGAACTCAATATATCTCATTGTTCTGAGCTTTACGTGTCTCCTCGCCATCGGATCTATTATTTCTCTATTCTCTTATAAAGAGCGTGAATGTTTAATTCATTGCATTTCATTCTGCTTTTTAATTTTCTTAATATTTATAAGCCAATACTTAGCTTGTGACCAAGTGGTCTCTGCTAGGGATGTTAATGCCAATATGTTTTGCTTAGACAGCTTTTTCAAGGCTTAACCCCTAAAAACATAACCAACATACCAACATATTAATACTAGCATTAGGCTCTCAACCTTGCCAAGTCTCTACACGGCATCCTTCCTCCCCTGTTTCCACTATCCTGGCTCTCCGCGAATCCTAACTCCACCAGATCCTCTCAAAAATTCATACTATCATTCCCCTCTTTAAAAGGCATATCCCATACAGGAAAACTTGGAACATCCCTCCTCTTCAAGATCACCGAGCTGTGGAACAGCTTATCTGCCCCTCTCCGGAGTGCGACCTCCCTCCAACGCTTCAGAAAACATTTGAAAACTTGGCTTTTCTCTAAAATGTAACCACTCCCTCCCTCTCCTCTACACTTAATCCCTTCTCTCTCCCCTTTTTACCAAGCTCTTCTTCTTCCCATTGGAGTTCCTTTCTTTTGTAATTCCTGTAAACCGTGTCGAGCTCTACTTCTGTGGAGATGATGCGGTATACAAACTTAAGGTTTAGTTTAGCTTAGTTTAGTTTCTACTGGATCATATCCATTTATCTTGCACCTACCTAACCACTGTCGCCAAGAACTGTGACCACATATTCTCCACAGAAATGGCGGCGGCGTTTTTTAATGTTTAAATAACTGGAGTGACCCAATTAGCCAGTGACCACGTCTTGACGTAGGCATAGACGAATTGGGTCCTCTCATTTAGTTTTCTTATTCACTCCTTAGAACCCTCCCCCTGGCTCCGTGTCGGAGCAGAGACATCCGCTCTAATTCTGTGTTTAACCCGTAAGGAGATACAGTATTCAATAAGTACAGTAAAACCTTGGTTTGCGAGCATAATTCGTTCCAGAAGCACGCTTGTAATTCAAAACACTTGTATATCAAAGCAAATTTCCCCTAGGAAATAATGGAAACGCAGACGATTCGTTCCACAACCCAAAAATTTTAATACAAAATACTATATGTACTGTACTTGTATTGCAAGACCTCGCTCGTTTAGAACAGTCACTACACTCTTGCGGTGTCAGAGAGAAAAGAAACATCAGCTCAGTTGTGATGATGTGATGCGTGTATACTGTGTGTACTCATATTGCAAGACTTTGCTCGTTTTGAACAGTCATTACACTCTCGGAACGTCAGAGAGAGAAGCATCGGCTCAGTTGTGATGATGTGACGCTTGTATACTGTGTGTACTCGTATTGCAAGGCTTTGCTCGTTTTGAACAGTCATTACACTCTCGGAACGTCAGAGAGAGAACCATCGGCTCAGTTGTGATGATGTGACGTGTGTATACTGTATGTACTCGTATTGCAAGACCTCGCTCATTTAGAACAGTCCCTACACTCCCGCAGCGTCAGAGAGAGAAGAACCATTGGCTCAGTTGTGATGTGTGTATACTGTATGTACTTGTATTGCAAGACATTGCTTGTATATCAAGTTAAAATTTAATAAAATGTTTTGCTTGTCTTGCAAACCAAGTTACTTGCAATCCAAGGTTTTACTGTATATCCATCGTTGTTCTTTATAATATAAATGTTCTTCTATGTTTAAATGAACTCCCTCCCTCCCGTATTCTACCTGATCGATGATTTCCATTTTAACTGACGGGGATCGTGCTGCTGACTTACACAATGTTCAGCTATAGGGGCTTGTAACGTTTTAGTTTTGATCCGTGATTTTATGTTCATTTAATCTCACATGTATGGGCCGTGATGTTCGGCCCACATAAACCAGGTTACATGGGCAGATAAGAACATATATTACTCCCTGTTTCTGGCAGTTAGTGTTTGCCGAAGCTGTTATTTTTTTCATGGTCTGGGGATCTGCCTACTATAGTACTGGCACACCCTTGGCAGCGCCCACATTTACTATGATTTCCTTCAATCTTAACGTGGCTCTTACCCGTCTGTTGTTGAATCAAAACTTGGCCTATCGTTTTTCCTTTTTTCGAATGAAAACATTGGGATCTCAGCAAAAATAGCATGACGCTGTAATATATACCAGTGCTTTTTTATCTGAGCTAATAAGTTCCTTAGCTGCTTCTGAATACGGCAAAACCCAGATCAGTCTCTCTATAGCTCTTGATTCTTCTTTTTCTTTCAATAGAAGCTCTCTATTGGCATATTTTGCTCTTAAATAAGCTCGATGGATAGCCTTCACAGGACATCCTCGGGCTTTAAAACGTTGTTGTAACTGGTCTGCTGCTGTCTTAAAATCCATTATATCTGAAGAAACCCTGCGCAATCTTAAGAACTGACTTATTGGGAGGTTGAATTTTAAATGATACAGGTGGTAACTTGAAAAATGCAATAATGTATTACGGGACACAGATTTTCTAAAAAAGTTGCGTAGTCAGATGAAAATCTTCCTTAATCAATTTCATATCTAAAAATTCTATTTCCTTTTTATTATATGTTGGAGTAAACTGTAAATGGGGATCCCTGGTGTTGATCCAATTTCAAAATTCTATCAGACCTTGTTCAGAGCCCTTCCACAGGAAAAAAAATATCATCTAAGAACCTTTCCCATATCAAGATATGTTGAAAGAAGTCAGAAGGGTATATTTCTCTATCTTCAAATTTGCCCATGTATAGGCAAATTTGTGTGCCACTGAGGGTCTAAAAAATCTTTACAAAGGTTGCTTTTTTAGCTAAAAATTTTTTTAGATAATTTATGAGTCTGAATAGTTTAAGCTTCCTTTGATACATCAAATAGTGCAATTATCTGATTAAAAGTAAATGAAGGCACAGTTGATGGACCTTTTGAAGAATTAATGAAACAGAGGGTCTTCTGCCTCAGCATATTTTCCAAATTCTCAATCTTGTTGTATAGAAGTTGTGACAGAGACTGTGAAACCTTGCCCTCCCTCAGGAAAGCCCAGCACACCCACTCCTGGCCAGTTTACTGCACGGCACACTTGAGTCCACAGGTTGCTCCACGGCCACGCATGCTTTCTTGAATGTTTTCCATCCTCTTCTCTCTTTTCTAATCTCTTTGTATTTCTCTTATAATTTCTCCTATAGGACCCTGGAAGAAGGTCTTTCATGACCGCAACACGGCCCATGTTGGGTTTATACCACAAACCTTTTACTGTATATTTTTATTTTGGTTTCTTTGATCTGCGCCTTGTTCGAATAAAGACTTCATCAAGATCATCAGTTCTACAGTTTTTCTTCTTGTTTTGGCTCTGTAATGTAGGGTGAAACAAGTACAATTCAGAGAGAGCTTCAGGGAAGGGGAGGGGAGAAGAGAAGAGGGAAAAACCAGGAAGTAGCTCATGAGAGCTTAAAAGAAAGAACCAGAGCCAGAGTCAGAGAGAGGGTTCTCAGACTGAAGGTAGGGCATGGAGAAACAGAGAGAGCTCTAGCCTTCTACTTGAGGTAAAGGATTACTATAATGGAATTCTACCTTTGTTCCAGTGCCTGACTAAAAACTGTATCCAGTTACTCTGTTTGCCGGAGCTGTGCTGCTGACTGGAGCAGCATAGAGGACAAAGTATATGAATTGAGTTAGTTGAAACCTTGGAAGCATAGTTTAATTCTTGGGTAAAGGCTATTCCCTTAAAGGGGAGACTGGCGAAGAAACCGGCTCCATACTACTGTGGAATTAAAGGGGTCTTTGTTCCTCTCCAAAGTCTGACTGTGTGTGTTGGTGCGGTCCCCTTATGCACCCGGTCTTACGCTACTACAGAAGTATATCATCTTTATAAGTGATGTTTAATAGTAATATTTTTTTTAAATCACCTTCTACTAACTCTAAGAGATTTCCAGGGCTAATTTCTGTTTCTGGTTTTAAGAAAGGTTTGGACAAGTTCCTGGAGGAAAAGTCCTTAGTCTGTTATTGAGAAAGACACAGGGGAAGCCACTGCTTGCCCTGGATCGGTAGCATGGAATATTGCTACTGTTTGGGGTTCCGGAATCTTTTGTTGCTCTTTGGGATTCCAAAATCTTGCTATTCTGAATGGAATGTTGCTACTCCTTGGGTTTTGGCCAGGTACTAGTGACCTGGATTGGCCACCGTGAGAACGGGCTATTGGGCTAGATGGACCATTGGTCTGACCCAGTAAAGCTATTCTTATCTTCTTATGAATATTAGATTCTTGAGTCTTTGTAGGTAAGATAAGAAATTTTTAAGTAAATGAAGACTCAGGTCTCATCCCATAATTATTCCAAAGTAATAACTCATGGTCAAAGTGCACCAAGAGCTTTGATCACGGAGATGCCAATACGTTCAATTATGCGTGAATTATCTGACACACAAAGTTTATTTGTTGCCTCTTGAAGAAGGCGACGTTGTTGCCGAAACTTGGATCCTAGTTGGGACTTTCCTGGGATTCCAAATTTGGGACCTTATATGATCTTTTTGATGAAGGATTTTTGTTGGACAATTATTGTTGCTTTAATAAATGTAACTGGTGGTTGGTATAGACTAGGGGACACTTGATGAAGTTACAGGGAAATACTTTTAAAACCAATAGGAGGAAATATTTTTATCCCAGGACAAGCAGGCATGATATTCTCACATGTGGGTGACGTCATCTACGGAGCCCCGATGCGGAAGCATTTTCAAGCAAACTTGATTGAAGATTTAAGTTTGCTCTGCTGCTCCACGCATGCGTGTCTTCCTGCTCCACTAGGGGGCGCATCCCCTCGTGATCTCCAGTTCAAAATTTTCCGCTGAGCCTAGAAGTCGTGTTTTTTCAGGCTCTGCCCCAACTGCCTTCTAGCACCGCAATTTTTTCTTATTTTTCTCGATTAAGTCGCTGTGCGTGAATTTTTTCTTGTTCAACTTTTTCCTGCTTCATTTTTGACCGACCCGGAGGCTTCCGGGTCCCCGTGGCCGCATGGCTACTCGAGCCGCGGCCAGTTTCGATTCTATGTCCCGGCCTTTGACCGGCTTTAAAAAGTGCACCCGGTGCGAGCGGCTTCTTTCCATCACAGACCCGCATCGCCGGTGCATCCTCTGCCTGGGGGCCGCTCATCCAACCGACTCCTGCCCCCAGTGTGCTACTTTCCAGAACCGGGCCCTTCGCCGAAGAAAAGCCCGCTGGCGGATCTCTTCGCCACCGACCAACCCTCTACCTCGGCCTCGAGGTCGGCCCCAGCCTTGACCTTGGCCCCGAATACCTCGGCATCGCCTCGAGACTCGAACCCGAAGCCCTCGGGACAACAGAAAGCCTCGGCTCCGGGTAAGTCCCCTCTTCCCTCTTCAGGTCCCATAACAGCGAAGAAGCCAGCCTCGGGGACACCGGCGACGCATGGCGGAAGTCCCATGCTTACAGCCCCGGCAAAGTCCTCCAAGCCTTCGGGCCGTGCCTCCACCACACGGGAATACTCTGATACGAGGTCGCCCCCGGTGGAGTGCACCGAGGCAGTGGACATGCCCTCGATGCTGTCCGTGCCCGTTTTCCAGGACCTACTCCGAGCGATGATCTCATCGGAGCTGTCCGCTGCAATGGCCCATCTACAACCGGCCTCGACCTCGACCCCGCATGTGCAAGACCAGCCTGAGCCTCGCGTTGAGCCACCTCGAGGAAAAGCGCGCAAGCTTCGCCGCATCCCATCCTCCTCGGACTCCTCGCCGAGACACCCGAGGCGCTCTCCTTCCACAGACCGCCGCGGGGCAAAACGTCGTGCTAAAACAACAGAAACCTCGAACCGCCGTACCTCCAAGAAGGCCCGGGGTTCCCCCACTCTACGAGGCCGTTCACCTACACCTCGTACGGGACCGCTGAGGGTAACGGAGCTATCACTCTCCAACCCGCACATCCTCCGAACTCCCCCTCGGACCGGGGCTCCGATCCGAGGTTTCGGGCTTTCACCGAGGGAGTCCGGGTCGAGGTCACCGATTCGACATCGATCGGTACCCCGAACCCCGGCATCATCTCCGAGGGGCTCCTCAAGACGTCGGAGATCCACGACCCCGGGGACGACTTCACAGTGCGTCCCCGGTCTCGGAGCGTGGATCGGAGCAAGAGCCTCGATACTCGAGGGAAGCCTCCCCATCCTTCTCCACCCGACGGAGATCTCGTTCACCGACCCCGCACGGGGCCTCGGGAACATCCCGCCCATCCTTCTCGCGCTTTGTCCAGGACATGGGCCACGCTTTGGACTTGGACCTCCAATCCGACTCCAGATACTCTAAGGAATACCTAGCGGAGCTGGATATGCCATCACTGCCCAGAGAGCCCCTTCGCTTACCGCCTAACCTGGTACTCCAACAGGCTTTCTTCAGGAACCTGGAGACCCCCTATATGGTCACAGCAGTACCCTCCAAAATGGAGGCCAAGTACCATACAGTACCCTTCCCGGGATTTGAACAACCGCAGCTCTCCCACCAGTCGCTGCTAGTAGAATCCTCCTTGAAAAAGGCTTACCCCTCCAGGGTCTCAGCGGCGGTCCCCCCAGGCCGAGAAGGCCGAACCCTAGACAAGTTCGGCAGGAGACTATATCAAAATGCGATGATGGCCTCTAGGGTGCAAAGCTACACCTTCACCTTCACATCCTACCTCAAACACCTCATTGGACTACTGAGAGCCTTTGAGACTGACCTACCGGCCTCCGGCCAGGAGCGTTTAACCTGCTTTCAGAGTCCCTCTCCAACCTACGCCTACATCTATTCCATGCGGCCTACGATGGCTTTGAACTCTCCTCCAGAGAGGCAGCCTTTGCTACGCCATGCGCCGCCTAGCTTGGCTACGCCTGGTCGACATGGACCCCAACTTACAGGACCGGTTGGCTAACCTCCCTTGCGTGGGTAAAGAACTGTTCGATGACACTATCGAGGCGGCTACAAAACGCCTCTCCGAACACGAACGCTCGTTTGCCTCCCTCGTGTGGCAAAAGCCTAAACCGCCCGCGTCCAGGCCGTTCAGGGCCCCTCCGCGCCGCTACCCACAAAAATCCTGCTTTCTCGCGGCCTCCACCAAGGCGTCTGCAAGCACACCATCAGGCCATGCCCAAGTCCCAACCGCCTGCGACTACCAAACCATCCCCGTCCTTTTGACAGGATACGCGGAAGGGGGCGGGCCCCCTCCGCCATAGTCCCAGGCCTCCTTCCCATCGGGGGCCGCCTCAAAGCCTTTTACCCTCGCTGGGAACAAGTCACGTCGGACGCATGGGTCCTTGGCGTGATCTCATCAGGATACTCTCTCAACTTTCGAGCCATTCCTCCAGACAACCCCCCAAGGAATTGCCCTCCCAACCGGACGCAGCTACCCCTACTCCTCTCCGAAGCTCGAGATCTGCTTCGCCTGAGAGCAGTAGAGGAGGTTCCCCCCGGCCAACGGGGGAAGGGCTTCTACTCCCGTTACTTCCTGGTACCGAAAAAAACGGGAGACCTTCACCCAATACTAGACTTGAGACGCCTCAACAAATTTCTGGTACGGGAAAAATTCCGGATGCTTTCCCTACCGACCCTCTACCCCCTGATCGACGAGGGCGACTGGCTCTGCTCCCTCGATCTGAAGGAGGCGTACACACATGTCCCAGTGCACCCCGCTCACCGCAAGTTCTTGCGATTTCAGGTGGGAGACCTGCACCTGCAATACCGAGTCCTCCCCTTCGGCCTAGCATCGTCACCTCGGGTCTTCACCAAGTGCCTCGTGGTGGTCGCAGCTACCTTACGCTCCCAAGGTCTTCAGGTATTCCCCTACCTGGACGACTGGCTGATCAAAGCCCCGTCCAGGGAAGGGGTTATCTCAGCGACCCAACAGACTATTACCTACCTACAGAGTCTGGGGTTCGAGATAAACTTCCCAAAATCCCAACTACGCCCCTCGTAGTCCCTACAATTCATCGGGGCAATGCTGGACACGGTTCGCCTCCGTTCCTTCCTCCCCCCTCCGCGTCGAAAGGCGTTAGTAAGTCTGAGCCGAAGGATCTCACTGCTGACCTCAGTATCAGCGCGACAGATGATGACTCTCCTGGGCCACATGGCCTCCACCGTCCATGTCTGAGAATCCCTCAATGGACCCTGGCCTCTCAATGGCGTCAAGACCCGGGACCCGATCGATCGCCCCGTGACACTGACTCATTCCTTGCAACGATCGCTCCGCTGGTGGGCCGACTCTTCAAATCTTTCCAAAGGTTTGCTCTTCCTCGCCCCCCCCCCCACAGCAAGGTACTCACCACGGACTCGTCGGAGTACGCTTGGGGGGCTCACCTGGACGGCCTCCGCACTCAGGGGATGTGGTCAGCAGAAGACCGCCGCTGTCACATCGACGTGCTAGAGCTCCGGGCCATTTACCTCGCAGCTGTAGCTTTTCAACACCTGCTTCACGACCGGGTGGTCCTCATCCGAACCGACAACCAGGTAGCAATGTACTACGTAAACAAACAGGGGGGGGGACAGAGTCTTGGCCCCTCTGTCGGGAAGCCATGCGCCTCTGGACATGGGCAATCTCCACCAACACCTTCCTTCGAGCGGTGTACATACAAGGAGAACAAAACTGTCTGGCGGACAGACTCAGCCGCCTCCTCCAGCCACACGAGTGGTCACTGCACACTCAGACCCTACGACAAGTGTTCGAAAAATGGGGGACGCCTCAAATAGATCTGTTCGTATCCCCCCACAATCACAAACTGCCCCTCTTCTGCTCCCGGACATACTCCCCGGACCGACTCGAGGCCGACGCCTTCCTCCTCGACTGGGAGGGAAGGTTTCTGTACGCGTTTCCGCCGTTTCCTCCGATCCTACGGACGCTGGTCCACCTGAAAACGGTGAAAGCCACCCTGATCCTGATTGCTCCTCGCTGGCCACGCCAGCCTTGGTTTTCCCTTCTACTTCAACTCAGTGTCAGAGATCCACTGGCTCTGCCTCGGTTTCCCTCTCTACTATCACAGAGTCAGGGTTCGCTGTTACATCCCAATCTTCAATCTCTTCATCTGAATGCTTGGTTTCTTTCCCCCTGACTTCTCTCCCCATGTCTCAATCAGTCAAGGAGATATTGGAGGCCTCTAGAAAGACCTCGACGAGAACCTGCTATTCCCAAAAGTGGACCAGATTCTCAGCCTGGTGCTCTTCTCACAGCCAGGACCCGGTGTCGGTCCCCGTCCCTCTGGTCCTTGACTATTTACTTCAATTATCTCACTCCGGCCTAAAGACCAACTCCATTCGAGTACACCTCAGTGCGATTGCGGCCTTCCATCAGCCCCTGGAAGGAAAAGCCCTCTCGCTCCACCCCTTAGTCTCTCGCTTCATGAAGGGTCTGCTGAATGTCCACCCTCCTCTCAAACCCCCGCCGGTGGTTTGGGACCTTAACGTGGTTCTGGCTCAACTAATGAAACCTCCATTTGAGCCCCTAGACAAATGCCATCCTAAATTCCTCACTTGGAAGGTGATTTTCCTGCTTGCACTCACTTCCGCTCGGTGAATTAGTGAGCTACAGACTCTGGTAGCGGACCCACCCTTCACCGTATTCCACCATGACAAGGTGGTACTCCGCACACATCCAAAGTTCTTGCCTAAAGTAGTGTCTGATTTTCACCTCAATCAGTCCATCGTCTTGCCCGTGTTTTTTCCAAAGCCCCACTCTCACCCCAGAGAGGTGGCGCTTCACACTCTTGACTGTAAGAGAGCGTTGGCCTTTTACCTCCAACGCACTCAACCACACCGGAAGGTCCCACAATTGTTTTTGTCCTTCGACCCAAACCGGTTAGGCCACCCAGTTTCCAAGCGCACCTTGTCCAACTGGTTGGCCGATTGCATCACCTTTTGCTATGCTCAGGCTGGTCTCGCGCTGCATGGTCGAGTAACGGGACACAAGGTCCGAGCGATGGCAGCCTCCATAGCGTTCCTCAGGTCCACACCTATTGAGGAAATCTGCAAGGCTGCCACGTGGTCTTCGGTTCATACTTTCACCTCCCACTACTGTCTGGACTCACTATCCAGAAGCGATGGCCGGTTCGGCCAATCGGTATTGCGAAATCTATTTGCTTAAATCGCCAACTTCCCTCCATCCCTTTTCAGTTAGCTTGGAGGTCACCCACATGTGAGAATATCATGCCTGCTTGTCCTGGGATAAAGCACAGTTACTTACCGTAACAGGTGTTATCCAGGGACGGCAGGCATATATTCTCACAACCCGCCCACCTCCCCGAGGTTGGCTTCTTTGCTAGTTAAGTGAACTGGAGACCATGAGGGGATGCGCCCCCTAGTGGAGCAGGAAGGCACGCATGCGTGGAGCAGCAGAGCAAACTTAAATCTTCAATCAAGTTTGCTTGAAAATGCTTCCGCATCGGGGCTCCGTAGATGACGTCACCCACATGTGAGAATATATGCCTGCTGTCCCTGGATAACACCTGTTACGGTAAGTAACTGTGCTTTTCACTCAGAGAATAGTTAAGCTCTGGATCGCGTTGCCAGAGGATGTGGTAAGAGCGGATAGCGTAGCTGGTTTTAAGAAAGGTTTGGACAAGTTCCTGGAGGAAAAGTCGATAGTCTGTTATTGAGAAAGACATGGGGGTAGCCAACACTAGCCCTGTATCGGTAGCATGGAATGTTCCTACTCCTTAGGTTTTTGGCCAGGTACTAGTGACCTGGATTGGCCACCGTGAGAATGGGCTACTGGGCTTGATGGACCATTGGTCTCACCCAGTATGGCTATTCTTTTGTTCATACATGAGCCAAGTATAGGACAATTAAGCCATTGTAGCTTCACTGATGAGGTTGGCTCTGAGGCACTGTGGAACGAGGCATTATGACATCACAATCTCAGCTCTAGAATGTTGCTCTGATTGGGGTTCCGGAATCTTGCTATTCTTTGAGATGCTGGAATATTGCTACACCTTGGGTTTTGGCCAGGCACTAGGGACCTGGATTGGCCACCGTGAGAACAGGCTACTCTTAGGTAGTAAGGCTATTCTTATGTTCTTATCTCTCTTGCCTCTTTTGTTGTTCTGCTTTATTTCAAGGCTAGCCCTCTTCTGTTTTGGTATGTGATTTTGAAAGCTGGCAATCGGATGTGCTGTCCTTTGCATATACTGTGTATACACCCTTGGGAGATAACATGTCTTTTGGGAAAACAGTTACATCTCTATTTGGGTTAATGCATTTTGAAATCTTGAGTTGTCAACCAGGGTGGGGAGCTCAGAACTTGGTAATCCCACGTGGGACGTAGTTCCAGACACAATTAAATTTATGCAAATATTTACATCAATGACCTGGAAGAAGGAGTATCCAGTGAGATCATTAAATTTGCAGACGACACAAAGCTATGCCGGGCAATCAGATCGCAGGAGGATAGCGAGGAACTCAGCGACTTGTATCAGTTAGAGAAATGGGCAGAGCAATGGCAGATGAAGTTCAACGTGGAGAAATGCAAAGTAATGCATTTAGGTAGTAAGAATAAGGAACACGAGTATAGAATGTCAGGCGCAACTCTGGGTAAGAGCAAACAAGAAAAGGACCTGGGTGTACTGATAGATAGGACCCTGAAGCCGTCGGCACAATGCGCGGCAGCGGCAAAGAAAGCAAACAGAATGTTGGGCATGATAAAGAAAGGAATCACGAGTAGATCGGAGAAAGTCATAATGCCGCTTTATAGAGCAATGGTCAGACCACACTTGGAATACTGTGTCCAACATTGGTCTCCCAACCTAAAGAAGGATATAAAACTGTTGGAGAGGGTGCAGAGACGAGCAACGAAGTTAATAAGAGGTATGGAGAACTTGGAATATGAGGAACGACTCAAGAAACTGGGACTGTTCTCCCTTGAGAAGAGGAGGCTGCGAGGGGACATGATCGAGACGTTCAAAATGCTGAAAGGCATCGATAAAATAGAGCAGGAAAATAAATTATTTACATTGTCCAACGCGACACGGACAAGAGGACATGGTTTGAAGCTAAGGGGGGACAAGTCCAGGACAAATGCCAGGAAGTTCTGCTTTACACAGCGAGTGGTAGACGCCTGGAATGCTCTCCCAAAGGAGGTTATTAAGGAATCCACTGTGCTAGGATTCAAAGGCAAATTAGATGCACATCTCCTTACGAGAGGCATAGAGGGATATGGGTGACTAAAACTACATCAGGTGTATACCTGACTGGGCCTCCACGTGTGCGGATCACCGGACTCGATGGACCATGGGTCTGATCCGGAGATGGCAGTTCTTATGTTCTTATGTAATGTCAAGTCAGAGAACTTTTCTGTATTTATTTGTGAGTTTACCTTCCCTCATTCAGAGCCTGATGCACTTCTGCATTGTTTTGCCAGTATAAATTCATATTGTTTGCAGGATCTACTCATAACATAATAGTTTCCCTTCCTGACCCCTTACTACGGCAGGTTGGCAGACTGAGAATGGGAATAATTTGGTCATAAATGTATAATCACCTCTTTCAGGGAAATGATGGCCTACTGTATCTGGTTTTTGTTTTGTTTCCTACTGAATGTATAGAGAGATTTTAAATTTGCTTTGATTTCTTTTTAAATGTATTTTCTTTTTCTGGGGAGTGGGGAGCAGTCTTGGCCCTAGTGGTGTCTTCCCATCTTGGATCTTACAAATCTTCATTTGGAAACACCTGGGGATGTCTCGGCTGTTTTTATCTCTCACTCGCAACGTGCTGAGGCCAGTCGTTGCTTCAGAGGCCTTCAGTGAGACCCCATGTAGTGGGATTTCTTCTAGAACTCTGCAATCATGGACTCTAAATCCAGCCCCTGGGATTCACGGTGGACAGATGACTGGCTGCCTTCCTCTCCCCTTGAGAGCTGTGGGCATGAGTGCTATGCAGCCAGAAAATTGTCGTTGTATTTTTATGTTGTTTCCAATAATGTCGTCGTCGTATTTTTTGTTGTTGTTGTTTCCAATAATGTTTGGGGTTTTTTTTTCCTCTTATGTCAGAGGAGTTTTGTTTTTGCGATACACCATCCTTCCATGATACCCAAAGCGGTTTACATATTTCATATGTTCATGTATTTCTTTAATTCCCGTGGACTCATAATCTAAGGCCTCCTTTTACGAAGCCTCGTTACGTGGCTAAAACTAACGCCAGCTCAATGCTGGCGTTAGCGTCTAGCGCGGCCGGCTGTTTAGCGCGCACTATTACACGCGTTAAACTGCTAATGCGGCTTCGTCAAAGGAGCCCTAAGTTTTGTACCTGGGGCAAGGGAGGGTTAAACACCCCCCCTTCCCCCGCTTTTACAAAATTATAGCACAGTTGATAGCACGACGCTCATAGGAATTCTATGAGCATGTGAGCTGCTGCAACCGCGGCCGGCGCTAAAACCCATGCTATGGTTTTGTAAAGGGGGGGGGAAGTGACTTGCCCAGGGTCCTGAGGAGCTGCAGTGGGACTCAAACCCAGTCCTTTTAGTTCTTAGGCTGCTGTACTAACATAAAATTTATTTCATTTTTATATACCACGATGCCTCTCAGTTCAGTTTGGTTAACAGAAGAGAAAAATACTCTACATACACAGTGAAATATAATCCCATTTTAAGAAATTTTGGGGGTCCTTTTATTAAGGTGCTCTAACCCATTTAGTGCACGCTAAATGCACTAATGGGTTAGCGAACTTTAATTAAAGGACCCCCTTTGTCAAATAGATCAATTTTCTAACAGTTTGATAAGAGCTGGAACTTGCTATCAAATTACTAAAATTCATGTCCCAAGTACCGACCCGATAGGGCAAAATTCTAACCGCTAGGCTACTCCTCCACTTCAATACAAACCAGGGAAGCAGGGATGGATTTGCTATAGAACAGTGGTCTCAAACTCGCGGCCCGCTAGGTACTATTTTGAGGCCCTAGGTATGTTTATCATAATCACAAAAGTAAAATAAAAGTTTCTTGATCATATGTCTCTTTAGCTACAAATTACAATATTATTATTAAGACTTAGCCAAAAGGAAAGATTTATAAACTATAAAGAGTTTTACCTCATGCAAAATTGTCATTTCTTTCATAAAATGTTAACTATTTTTTTCTGAGGCCCTTCAAGTACCTACAACTCCAAAATGTGGCACTGCAAAGGGTTGGAGTTTGAGACCACTGATCTAAGCTGAGTGGAGTCCTCCAGCTACATTGTACTAGAGGGGGGTGTTGCTTCAATATTGTATTTTCAGTCACTAGGGACAGGCAGATTCCTTGCAGTCCTGCAGAGCTTGTCTGTCCCTCACTATTAGAAATATGAAAGTGAAACATCGCCCTCCACTGGTAGGTCTATATCTGGAGGACTCCTACTCAGTTTAGAGCAGTGGTCTCAAACTCGCGGCCCGCCAGGTACTATTTTGAGGCCCTCGGTATGTTTATCATAATCACAAAAGTAAAATAAAACAGTTTCTTGATCATATGTCTCTTTAGCTACAAATGACAATATTATTATTAAGACTTAGCCAAAAGGAAAGATTTATAAACTATAACGAGTTTTACCTCATGCAAAATTGTCATTTCTTTCATAAGACGTTAACTATTTTTTTCTGAGGCCCTCCAAATACCGACAACTCCAAAATGTGGCCCTGCAAAGGGTTGGAGTTGGAGACCACTGTTCTAGAAGGACCCCCTATGAAACAGGACTATTGTTCCATTCTGTGTCTATGGTCTTGTTGATGGTTCCAGTAAATTCAACAGAACAAGTGTTTTGAAGAGTACAGGGGCAATTAGAGAAGTCTGCACTGTGGTTATCTGCCCATACAATGCTGATGCCCTACTTAGTGGCTTGCTGAACCTTGCCATTAGTAGCCACTGTCTCATCAGAAAAGGTGGGGCTGGTTGCGGACTCGGAGCGAAGCAGCCCATCAAAGAGACAGCTTGTCTCCTGCAGCCCGCCTCTGACTGTTAAATTAGTACCATGGCCCTAATTTATTTTAATTATGGCCAAGGAGCCTTAGGTCAACATGGTGTACTGAGTTGCAATTTGGCTATAATTAGTGCAGATGTCTCCCTTATTTTCACTAGTGCTGTGGCTGTAGTTCTACAAGAAATTTTTAAAAAAGGAAACGGATAATTTGTTGTTAGGAGATGCACTGAAATCCCTAGGTATGTTGTAGGTTTTATCCTGAACGTGCAAAGCTGATTTTGCTCTTTAGAAGAAGATGGTATGAAAGTGTGAAGCCATTAGAAAATATTAGTGGCTGTTGAATTGAGTTCTGTTTGCCTAGCCCACGGCCCAAGGGTATGGAATGACGAAAATAAAAGGGTGGAGCGGGAGTTGAACTACAGTTTTGGTTACGACAAAGTAACATAGTAAATGACGGCAGATAAAGACCCGAGTGGTCTATCCAGTCTGACCAACCATACATGCTCCAGAAATTAATTTGGTTTAAATGGTCCTTTTTCTTAGATATTTCTGGGCCAGAAACCCAGAGCCCTGCCCAGTACTGCGCTTAGGTTCCATCTACTGGAGTCTCCATCAAAGCTCACTCCAGCCCATCTTAACCATCCCAGCCATCGAAACCCTCCCCAGCCCAACCTCCACTGAATGTCCATATAGGGGACACAGGCTGTGCAAGCCTGCCCAGTCCTGGCCTTAGTTCCTTCAATGTATATCCATTATTTTCTGATTCGAGATCCTCTGTGTCCATCCCGCACTTGTTTGAACTCCGTCACCGTTTTCTTCTCCACCACCTCCCTCGGGAGCACATTCCATGCATCAACCACCCTCTTTGTAAAGAAGAATTTCCTAACATTACTCTTGAATCTACCACCCCTCAACCTCAAATTATGCCCTCTGGTTTTTATCATTTTTTTTTCTCTGGAATAGATTTTGTTCTACGTTAATACCTTTCAAGTATTTGAACGTCTGAATCGTATCTCCCCTGTCCCTTCTTTCCTCTAGGCAGGGGTGGGCAATGAGGGGCGCACTGCTTCCATTGTATGCAAATGGATCTCATGCATATTCATTGGGAAATCCTAAAAACCCGACTGGATTACAGCCCTTATTGCCCACCCCTGCTCTAGGGTATACATAGTCAGGGCTTCCAGTCTCTCCTCATACGTCTTCTGGCACAAACCTTCTACCATTTTCATCGCCTTCCTCTGGACCGGGAGTTGAACTGGGTGGAACATAAGAACATAAGAATTGCCATCTCCGGATCAGACCCATGGTCCATCGAGTCCGGCGATCCGCACACGCGGAGGCCCAGTCAGGTATACACCTGATTGTTCTAATCACCCATATCCCTCTATGCCTCTCATAAGGAGATGTGCATCTAATTTGCCTTTGAATCCTAGCACAGTGGATTCCTTAATAACCTCCTGTGGAAGAGCATTCCATGCGTCCACCACTCGCTGCGTAAAGCAGAACTTCCTGACATTTGTCCTGGACTTGTCACCCCTTAGTTTCAAACCATGTCCTCTTGTCCGTGTCACATTGGACAATGTAAATAATTTGTTTTTCTGCTCTATTTTATCGATGTCTTTCAGTATTTTGAACGTCTCTATCATATCCCCTCGCAGCCTCCTCTTCTCAAGGGAGAACAATCCTAGTTTCTTGAGTCGTTCCTCGTATTCCAATTTCTCCATACCTCTTATTAGTTTCGTTGCTCGTCTCTGCACCCTCTCCAGCAGTTTTATATCCTTCTTTAGGTTGGGAGACCAATGTTGTACACAGTATTCCAAGTGTGGTCTGACCATTGCTCTATAAAGCGGCATTATGACTTTCTCCGATCTACTCGTGATTCCTTTCTTTATCATGCCCAACATTCTGTTTGCTTTCTTTGCCGCTGCTGCACATTGTGCCGACGGCTTCAGGGTCCTATCTATCAGTACACCCAGGTCCTTTTCTTGTTCGCTCTTACCCAGAGTTGCTCCTGACATTCTATACTCGTGTTCCTTATTCTTACTACCTAAATGCATTACTTTGCATTTCTCCACGTTGAACTTCATCTGCCATTGCTCTGCCCATTTATCTAGCTGATACAAGTCGCTCTGGAGTTCCTCGCTATCTTCCTGCGATCTGATTTCCCGGCATAGCTTTGTGTCGTCTGCAAACTTAATGATCTCACTGGATATTCCGCCTTCCAGGTCATTGATATATATATTAAATAGAATCGGCCCAAGTACCGAGCCCTGGGGCACACCACTAGTCACTTTCTCCCAGTCTGAGAACTTCCCATTTATGCCCACTCTCTGCTTCCTGTTTTCCAGCCATTTGCCTATCCACCTTTGTATATCTAGGGGTGGAAGGGTGGAGCTTTGGTTAGTGGGAGTTTTGGTTGAACTGGAGCTTTGGTTACTGTCCCCGGCTGGTCACACTGTCAGAAGAGATAGATCATTGGAGAAGGACATTAGGTTTGGGAAGATCGAAGGAGCCAACATGCTCTTTGTGACCCCATCGGCTCTCCCGCTGGTGCCACTTCCGGGTGCCACGCATCAGAGGGAGAGCCGACGGGGTCACGAGGAACACGTTGACGGTGCGAGGCAACAACATTTACTACAGGTATGGGGGAATGGAAGGGGGGGCACGCACGGCAGGTGGGATTGGGGAAGGAGGGGGCAAAAATGAGGGTGGGGGAGGGGTGCTACCATTCCAGGTGCATCTGGGTAAAGGGTGCCTCTGCCTCAAAGTAGAGGTCTCAAAGAAAGAGAAATGCTTCCCAGCTGGGGAGACGAGTGGAGTACGAGTGGACTACCTGGTTGGAAAGGACACCCCGAAAGGGAGAGAGTGGGATACTGGAAGCAAAAGACTATAATAGGACAGATGGCAGTCTACTCCCTGGAGGGTCCAAGAAGGGAAAGAAGTTGGCGGGTCTCTTGTCCAGGACCAGGCAGACATGTTACTGTAGCTCTTAAAAGAACTGATGATTTTTTTTTTTTTTTTTTTTTTAATGTGAATGCTGAAAGCTAGCCAGAGGAAATTTAATCTATTTGGGATTTGAATATATTATACATTATTGACTGCTTTGAGTGTGGTGGTAAAACTACAAAAAGGCAGAATGCAAGCCCCAATCCCAATCCCTATTTCAAGCTTATTGGACCTTAAATTATTTGTTTCAGTAAAGTATTGAAATTAACTCTTCTGCTTGTGGATTTTGATGTCGTATCTTGGCGAGCAAGACTTGATGGGGGGGGGGGGGTCTGGGTGGTCTGGCTCAGGTATGCTTTGTTGGGTATTACAACCAGAACGAAATAAGTTATCCTGCCGTTGTATCGGGCGATGGTGCGTCTGCATCTGGAGTACTGCGTCCAATATTAGTCGCCATACCTTAAGAAGGACATGGCGTTACTTGAGAGGGTTCAGAGGAGAGTGACGCGTCTGATAAAGGGGATGGAAAACCTTTCATACGATGAGAGATTGGAGAAACTGGGTCTCTTTTCCCTGGAGAAGAGGAGACTTGGAGGGGATATGATAGAGACTTACAAGATCATGAAGGGCATAGAGAGAGTAGAGAAGGAAAGATTCTTCAAACTTTCAAATAATAAAAGAACAAGAGGGCATTCGGAAAAGTTGAAAGGGGACAGATTCAAAACAAGTTCTTCTTTACCCAACGTGTGGTGGACACCTAGAATGCGCTTCCAGAGAGCGTAACAGGGCAGAGTACGGTACAGGAGTTCAAGAAAGGATTGGACAATTTCCTGCTGGAAAAGGGGATAGAGGGGTATAGATAGAGGATTACTGTGCAGGTCCTGGACCTGTTGGGCTGCCGCGTGAGCGGACTGCTGGGCACGATGGACCTCAGTTCTGACCCAGCAGAGGCATTGCTTATGTTCTTATATGTTATACCTTGAGGGCCTATATTGCAAGGGTTGCAGAAGAGTAGCTGATTTTTCACAGTTAGAGCCTTGCAATAAGCCTCCTGCTTCTTGAGATTTTAAAAAGAGTAACTTTACCCCTCCAAAACACCCCAGAAGGAATCAAAACTTACCCCTTCTACGAAACTGCGCTAGCAGTTTCTAGCGCGGGGATCTGCGCTGCTCTGACTCTCATAGGAACTCAATGAGCGTCGGGAGCAGCTCTGCGCTAAAAAATGCTAGCGCGGTTTCGTAGAAGAGGTTAATTTTGCCCAGTGGACAGAGGGATGAGATCCTTCATTGCTTGACTTTCAGGGGAGTTTGACCAAAATTTGACCGAAGAGGTGGTGGAGAGGAAAACGGTGACTGAGTTCAAAGAAGCATGAAATAAACACAGAGGATCTAGAATTAGAAAATATCAGAAAATAATATTAAATATTGAACTAAGGCCAGTACTGGGCAGACTTGCACGGTCTGTATATGGCCATTTGGGGGAGGATGGGCTGGAGAGGACTTCAATGGCTGGGTGGGTGTAGATGGGCTGGAAGTAGGTTTTAATGGAGATTTCGGCAGTTGGAACCCAAGCCCAAGTAGAGCTTTGGCTTCTTGCCCAGAAATAGCTAAGAAGAAAATATTTAAAAAATTTAAATTGAATCAGGTTGGGCAGACTGGATGGACCATTCGGGTCTTTACCTGCCGTCATCTACTATGTTACTAAGTGTACGGATACCTCAACAAGAATCCTGGTTTGTGCTAACACACTGGGTCTGTTTTAGGACCTGGAAGGCTGACAGGTATTAGAAACATTTTCTTTCATCCTTTAGAGGAGTGGAACATCCTCCTCCTCCTCCTCCGCCCTTTGACTCTGAGAGTATAGAAGGAGCTTTGTACTGTACCGTTCTCTGCAAAAGTTGCTTCAGGGCCACCGAGTTCAAGAGCAACGGCTCACTTCAGTCTCAATTGTGGAACATAAAAACATTTCATGTTCTCAAATCCGGACGGAGTCTCCTTCTCTTTTTCTTTTTAGAAGTAAAATGTTTTTTGTTGGTTTTTCAATAGTCTGATTAGCTGGGACAAGGGTCACAGTGCTGACTTCACTATAAATTAGTCTGAATGCTGGAAAAGATTATAGCTTATCCAAAGCAGAAGAAGCGAGGAAGGCTGCTGATCAATAAAACACACCAGAAATTAAAGACAGAATAAATCTTTGTATAACACATAACGGAGAGGAGGAAGGTGACACATCTGGGGTGGAAAATCTTTCCAGACCAGCCCACAGCATCGGCGACTTTACACTCAGAATGCTAAAAAATAATTGAACGAGCAACACAGAAATGTAAGACACCGGAAATTTTGACGGTTGAATTGCAGGCTGACCCGGTGGGTATGTGCTGCCGTGTGGAGGCCCTGGAGAAGGCAGTGGAAGCAATGCAAAAGGTAGTGGGCTGCTGGGCGAACTTTCAGCCTTGCACCTTATAGAGTGCTGCCCCTAAGAAACTGATGCCATAGGCAGTCACTTAGTCTTGCCTAATTGTTGGGCCTGCCCTGAGAGACAGAGATCATTTAAGTTTATTCTTTACTTGTTACACCACCCATCAAGCACCTTCTGAGTGCTTTACAATTACTAATTATAACCAGGTATTAAAAAGGAAAAGGGAGGAACTCTCTCTTTTATAGGAAAGTCACAGGAAAAAGGAGATGGGTTGCCATGTACGTATTAAAGAATGACACGGGGACCGTTTACCGCAGTAAATCCGCAGGAATGGAGACATTTGCAACTGGTTTACTGCAGGAATGGGAACAAGACTTTTCACCGCCCTGCGGGAATGGGGACAAGACGTCACCGCCGCGCGGGTGTGGTGAAAAGTCTTGCTCCTGTGGTAAAAAAAAATTGCGCCCGTGTCAGACTCGGCATCTCCTCCCCAGCTCCTCTTGCGCCTATTTTGTCTTCAGGAGCCAGCCATGCCACAATGAAGACAGAAGGAACCCAAAACCAAAGCCTGAGACCAATGTGATTTGAAGAATAAAATTACCAGACAACAAAAGGTAGAAAAAAAAAAATTTATTTTATATTTTGTGATTAGAATATTTCAGATTTGAAATATGCATCCTGCTAGAGCTAGTGTTAGACATAACTGGGCTCCGCAAAGCCCAGGCGGTGCTTCTTTAGCTTCCAGCTGGCTTAGGGCTCTCTCTCTGACCAAGGGGTAGTTGCCCTAGTTGCCCTCCCCTAGCACTATTCCTGCCATGTGTGACTGAAGCATTCTGTTAGCTTGATTTTTCTATGTAGCATTCTGTAGTAATTTGGTTTGTTCAGTTTTCACAATAGTGGAGGGGATATTTGTGAAAGGGAGGGGAGACGGGGGTTTTGTTGATCCTTTCTCTGTATTATTTGTGTTTATAAAATGACAATTGTACAGAATATTGTCTCTTTTAATACTTTAATAAAATAAGTTCAGTATAAAATCATAACTATTAACAGATAGAAAATTATAATTGGCGGTTAAATCTTCGCTTCCTGAATTTTCCTCTTGCTCCAGGTGTTTTACCTATTGATTTCCTTAAGAGATACTTAACTGGGAATTTAAAAATACCTCTAAACAATATTCCTCCAATCAATAAAATTTACTATTTGCCAAACAGAAAGGCTTCAGAAAAGGAATCAGGAAAAAAGAATGGCCAAGAGCCTCAGATTGACTTTGAAAATGTGTCTTGAACAAACTTTAACAGCTGACACGGAGAGAGCTACTCTTTTGGTGTCTTTCGTTTCTGAACAGAACGCTAATATGATCTTGAAATTATATTTCAAGAACTCTCAGAAATTATTTGGAGGTCAGAAAATATGGTTGTATCCTGATGTTTCTAAAACTACCCAGGAACGAAGAAAGAATTTTCTTTCACTACGTCAAGAGACAATTAAATTAGGAGCTACATTTCTTCTTTCGTATCCCCCTGTAAGTGCCTGGTTAGGTACTTGGGTGTCATAAGAACATAAGAATAACCTTACTGGATCAAACCAATGGTCCATCAAGCCCAGTAGCCCATTCTCACGGTGGCCAATCCAGGTCACTAGTACCTGGCAAAAACCCAAAGAGTAGTAACATTCCAGCATCTCAAAGAATAGCAAGATTCCGGAACCCCAATGAGAGCAACATTCCAGAGCTGAGATTGTGATGTCATAATGCCTCATTCCACAGTGCCTCAGAGCCAACCTCATCAGTGATGTTACAATGGCTTAATTGTCCTATACTTGGCTCATGTAAGAACATAAGAATAGCCATAATGGGTCAGACCAAAGGTCAATCAAGCCCAGTAGCCCGTTCTCACGGTGGCCAATCCAGGTCCCTAGTACCTGGCCAAAACCCAAGGAGTAGCAATATTCCATGCTACCGATTGGGCAAGAAGTGGCTTCCCCCATGTCTCTCAATAACAGACTATGGACTTTTCCTCCAGGAAATTGTCCAAACCTTTCTTAAAACCAGCTACGCTATCCGCTCTTACCACAACCTCTGGCAATGCATTCTGAGTGAAAAAATATTTCCTGCGATTGGTTTTAAAAGTATTTCCCTGTAACTTTATTGAGTGTCCCCCCTAGTCTTTGTCATTTTTAACGGTGTGAAAAATCGATCCACTTGTACCCGTTCTACTCCACTCAGGATTTTGTAGGCTTCAATCATACCTCCCCTCAGCCGTCTCTTTTCCAAGCTGAAGAGCCCGAACCGTTTTAGTCTTTCCTCATACAAGGGTCACAAGTAGCAGCTGAGGCTGTAACTTTAACCATTGTGCCACACTCTCCCTATTCTTTTCTTGGTTGATCTGCGAACTTTTCATAGTGATGTCATAATGCCTCATTCTGCCAATGCTTAAGAGCCAACCTCATTGGTGATGTCACAGTGGCTTGGTTTCCCTATACTTGGGCCCATTTACAAGATTAATTTGTAAGATTCATGGCTTCGCATCATATCTATTCAATCAACTTTCTATGCTGTTCTTCCAGGGAAGCTCAGAGCAGTTTACATGAATTTATTCATGTACTCAAGTATTTTTCCTGTCTGTCCAGGTGAGCTCAAAATCTATCTAATGTACCTGGGGGAATGGGAGGATTAAGTGACTTGCCTAGGGTCACAAGGAACAGCGTAAGTTTGAGCCTACAACCTCAGGGTGCAGAGACTGTGGCTTTGACCACAGTACCACACTCCCCCATGGTGCTGAGTAGAGGTCTGAATGGGAACGGGGATCGCGGGACTCCCACGGGGATCCTCTTCTGGCCCACGGGATTCCCACAGGGACCCCCCTCTAGCCAACGAGACTCCCACGGATATGGAAGGCTTTGGAAGCAGGGTTCGTCCATATAATATAATGGACAAGTCAGCCTTAGTAAAAGAGGGGGTTATTAGTTAATTACCTGAACCGAAAACAAAAAAAGGGTTCCACCAAAGAGATTCCACAAGGAAAACAGCAAAAGAAACTGGAATTGATGATCCTGTCTGAAGTAATTGCTGCTTTTTATGGGGACGGGCGGCGATGGAGGTAATTCCTTGGGATGGGTGGGGATGGAGAGGATCCTGGCTTATCTATCCTGGCTTATCTTAAGTAATGCTTATCTATAAACCATCAATTCTCATCAAAGAAAGGTCGGGTCCAAGATGAAACAGGATAGCTTCTGTAGCAAAAAAAACATGCTTTTTCAAATGATATACAAAAAAACCCTACACATTAGAGATATTTGAATCTGAAAAATAGTGAAAATTTGCATGAATGCATAAATATACATACACAAAACCATTAAAAAGTCAAAAAGGGGAGTAGACTATATCCTAATTAATTATTATATTAAATTTTATGTATAGAGACAAGCCTCAGAATATGGAGTAAATCTCCCCATAATGGGGGGTTTTCAAGAGAAAGAAAACCAATCTTCTCATACTCCTCATAACATCACCGGCCAACCTCCCTACAAAATTAATTAATGATTAATGTTGTAATCTACTTCCTATACTTAAAAAACTGTATATTTACTATCCAACTTTATTTCATTTATTTTAAATATTGAAGGAACTTAATGAATTGAGACCAGTCGAAATATTTATGGCATAAAAGCACTTTAAACTAGGAATACATGTTAAAATTTGTAAGATTACTTCTGGGTGGGTCTCGAGTGTCAATAGAATCCCCTACCATGAAGAATTATTAAATTGATTAATTTTATATAGTAGTTTAATGATTGCAAGAAAATGAAATAAAGGTGGATAGTAAATATACAGTTTTTTAAGTATAGGAAGTAGATTACAACATTAATCATTAATTAATTTTGTAGGGAGGTTGGGACAAAGCCGGTGATGTTATGAGGAGTATGAGAAGATTGGTTTTCTTTCTCTTGAAAAAAACCCCATTATGGGGAGATTTACTCCATAATCTGAGGTTTGTCTCTATACATAAAATTTAATAAAATAATTAATTAGGACATAGTCTGCTCCCCTTTTTGACTTTTTTAATGGTTTTGTGTATATATATTTAATTAATAGAGAACCATTTAATTTTGTAGTTTTTTGTTGCATAAATGCATAAAGCCATGTTTTTTTGGATGGCCATATCTTCAGCTTCACTTCAGAAAATCTTGGAAGTACCTCATGGTACATGTCTGCTGGTAAATTTGTACCCTCAGCTGACTTACCTACCAGCAGCAGTATGGAGCCAAACTGTGCTAAAAATTTTCATTCGTGAATTTTTTTGCCTACTTTGTTGACCTGTAGAAATGGAAGCACGTTCGCAAAAGATTTCAAACTTGGCACAGAAACTTGCCCCAAGGTGTTGTACCAAACTGCAATATTTCAGACTCTTAGGTAGTTTCCTTCTGCCGCAGTGCTTAAGCAAAGTTGGCGTTTTAGGTCACACGAGGCCTCATGGGAGTGGATCGATTGCTTTTGTTCAACCACCCCTAGCTCCTGACCAAATTGAGATAGATCCCAAAAATTTGCAGAGTTTCATTTGAGACCCTGGACAACACCCCTGTGAAATTTGGTTGGATTTCAAGGGGGGCTTCTGATCCACTTGACATGGAATGACCCTAAAGACATTTAAACATAAAAGGCATCAGTCAGACGGTGTCAGGTCAAAAGTGCGCCGCGACAAAGGCGCGCCCAGAAAATTGAGCGCAACGCGCTGCTGCGCCACTCTAAATTACTGTTTTTAGCGCTCCGACGGGGGGGCGTGGGGGGGGAACCTCCCCACTTTACTTAATAGACATCGCGCCGCGTTGTGGGGGCGGTGTGGGGGGTTGTAACCCCCCCCACACATTTTACTGAAAACTTCACTTTTTCCCTGTTTTTAGGGAAAAAGTTCAGTTTACAGTAAAATGTGGAGGGTTACAACCCCCCAAACCCCCCATAACGCCGGCACGATGTCTATTAAGTAAACTGGGGGGGGTTCCCCAACAAAACCCCCCGTCGGAGCCCCTAAAAACTGTAATTTACAGTGGTGCGGCGGCGCGCGCTGCGCTCAATTGTCAGCGCGCGCTTTTGTCTTTGGCGCCGTTGTCTATGAACCCAGTCAGACACCCAAAGTTTGGGTGCAGGAATCTGCACTAAACATGATTCTATAAAGGGTGTGCACGTTTTATAGAATCACACGTAACATCCATCTTTTCTGGCGTCCATTTTTTTTGAGCGCGATTTATAGACTTTCTCCCTAAGTGCTTAATGCAGTTTAGTAAGAGGGCTCCTATGATTGGCAGAATTGTTATACAGTAGCAGTGACTAAAGAAGACCTGTGATTTCCTGGGAGTAAAGTTGTTTTTTTTGCAGGGCTGACGCGATTTATGTGGGATTATCTTTCTCAAAGGCACTAATCATAAACCATCCCACTGCTGCATAGCAGCTGAATGCTTGTGCTCGAGGTAACGTTTCCAAGAATATTTCAGGAGCACAGACTGACTGTGTGTTCCCCTGGCAGGCTGATCCCGTTCTGGTATGTGTGGAGAATGACATCAGACCGGCACATCCAAAGATCCAAAGATTGCTATAAAAACCAGGGTGGGAGCAATGTGTTGTGAGACAGATGATGGAATTTCTCTGAGAGATGTTACTCACCGTAACCCGGCAATGCCTCAGTTCTTTGGTTGGAATGACATTTACCCTCCTGTGTGATCTCACTTCTGTTTGCTTACTGTCACTTTGGTCCCTTTAAGATTAAATTAATTCCTGGGAGAATGTCACAAACACCTACCAGGCCAATGGATCACTGAATTGCACTCCTATATTTCATTGATCTGCCCAGGGAGAAATAGTTGATTCCACATCTGCTTCAGAGGTGCCTGTCCTTGAGTTTCAGAAGTGTTATATCGTAGGCACATTGCTCTGACACTTCTTATCACATTTAATAGACGGTCCCTGCTCAGAAGAGCTTACAATCTAACTTGGACAGACAGACATCACATATAGGGTTGGGGGATGGGTGAGGTGAGAGGAGTTAGGAGCTGAAAGCAGTCTCGAAGAGGTGGGCTTTTAACTGGGCCTTGAACACTGCCAGAGACGGAGCCCGCCGTAGGGATTTGGGCAGCTTGTTCCAATCATACGCAGCGTAGCAAGTTGACTACAGGTTCAAGAAGTGGCAGAAAATGAGCCCTTTAACTAGAAAAACTAGACATCTGCCATTTTACTAAAAGTATTTGTATGCAGTTTGGATGAAAACGCAGCTATACACAGCCTATTTCAGCGCTCCTTGGCCAGATGTGCAGAGAGGTCAGATCCCCTCCATAGGCCTGAAAGCAGAGCTAGCAGATGGCTAAATGGCAAGAAGACCCTTAGGGAAAAATAGGAAGAAATACTGGAGTGCATCGGGGGGGGGGGGGGGATGCCCGCAATATTTGGGGGTGGGGGTAGGAGGGGGTTCCAACAGGAGGGAATGGGCATCCCTCCTGCTGGCAATGTTCAGGGGGTTCCAGCAGTTGCCGGCATGTTCGGGGGGAGATGGGGTGTTTACGGAAGTAGGGACTGGGCATCCCTCCTGCCGGTAGTCTTCACGGGTGGGGGGACGGGTTGCCACTAAACTTATCGCGGCAAGGGCTCAGCAGCAATCCGATTCTCTAACCAGCGCCTGTGACATGGATGCCGGTTAGAGAATCGTGTTATTAGGCGGGCTTAGTTGTCTGTCTGCGAGGACAGACGCGATTCTCTTTAGGACGCCCGTGTGTGATTCTCAAATGCTGCTTAGGTGGCTTCTGAGACTGGGCGTCCTATACAGAATCTGGCCCAAAGGGTATCTGAATTAAGAAAGCTTGGGACAAGTGCATTGTATCTCTAAGGGAGAGGAGGAGATAGTAGATGGCATGGATGGGCAAACTAGATGGGCCATATGGTCTTCATCTGCCTTCATTTTTCTAGGTTTTTACCGGTATGTTTCTTTGCATGTCTACCAGAACCTATTGTCTGACTGGAATTTACTTTATTTCATTTATTTTATTTTTATTTATTGTTTTGTCAGGTACTTTAGCTAGATTGTGAGCCTTCGGGAGAGCTAGGGAAATCCAAAGTACCATTTTTATTTATTTTATTTTAATGTATTTTTAATCTATCTTCATTGTAAACCGCTTTGAACCCCACGGTATAGCGGTATATAAGAAATAAAATAATAATAATAATACAGGGGGGCATAATTATTTTTTTTTCCTGGCACGTTCCTTGAAGTGGTATGTCTTGAAGGGGTTGCTGATCGCATATTAGCATTTTTCCGAGGAGCCTAAAATCTCTGGGTGGCTAGTAGCTCGCTAACTTTTCCTTTTCCAGCCCCAAATGAGGGCTCAAATACACAAAATGTGATCCCCCTGCTATTCCAGCCTAATTCCTAGGAAGCCACACCCCTTTTCAAAACAATTATTCTTTTCTCTGTATCCTCCAACTTCCCCCCTTTAACCCTAGGTGCCACCTCAGATTATGAAATTGATCAGACAGTAGGGCATGAGCCCCACTCACTCCTGTCCTGGTGCTGTCATCTTGAAAACAGGCACCCGATCCCTAGTGGTACATTTAGTTTCAGATTTTAGGGGTAAGTCTGGGGGTCACATGGGGGTCTGGGCTCCACGCTTTTTTAATAAAGGTTGCTGGGAAATCTTGCCTCGCTGCATTTCTTTGAAGGGGTGAATGAACATGTGGATAAAGGGGAGCCGGTTGATCTCATGTATTTGGATTTTCAAAACGCATTTGACAAAGTAACTCCTGAAAGACTTCTGAGAAAATTAGAAAGTCATGGGTAATGTCCTATTATGGATTAAGAACTGGTTGAAAGACACAAAACAGAGAGTAGGTTTAAATCAGGGATCTCAAAGTCCCTCCTTGAGGGCCGCAATCCAGTCAGGTTTTCAGGATTTCCCCAATGCATATGCATTGAAAGCAGTGCATGCACATAGATCTCATGCATATTCATTGGGGAAATCCTGAAAACCCGACTGGATTGTGGCCCTCGAGGAGGGACTTTGAGACCCCTGGTTTAAATGGTCAATATTCTCAAAGGAGAAGGGTAAATTTTGGGGTTCCCCAGGGGTCTGTGCTGGGACCGCTGATTTTTAATGTGTTTATCAATGATCTAGTGATGGAAATAACTAGTGAGGTAATTAAATTTGCTGATGACACAAAGTTGTTAAATCACAAGAGGATTGTGAAAAGGTGCACGAGGACCCTGGGAGACTGGGCATCAAAATGGCAGATGACATTTAAAATGATGCATGTGGGAAAGAGGAACCCAAAATATAGCTGTGTGGTGCTGGATTCTATGTTAGGAGTCGCTGCCAAGAAAAAGGATCTAGGTATCATTGTTGAGGATACATTGAAACCCTCAACTCAATGTGCGGTAGCGGCTAAGAAATCAAATAGAAAGTTAGGAATTATTAGGAAAGGAAGGAAAACAAAGATGAAAATGTTATAATGCCCTCGTATCGCTCTATGGTATGGCCGCACCTCTAATACTGTGTGCAATTGTGGTCAATGTATCTCAAAAAAGATATAGCAGAATTAGAAAAGGTACAGAGAAAGGTGACGAAAATGATAAAAGGTTTGGGACGACTTCCCTATGAGAAGAGGCTAAAGTGGCTAGGGCTCTTCAGCTTGGAGAAGAGACAGCTCAGGGGTGATACGATAGAGGTGTGGAGTGGAAAGGGTAGATATGAATCGCTTGTTCACTCTTTCCAAAAATATTAGGACTAGGGGGCATGAGATGAAACTACTAAGTAGTCGATTTAAAACGCAGGAGAAAATATTTCTTCACACAACATGGAATTAAACTCTGGAAAAAAAAAACAAAAGACACTGTGGGGTGGTCAACGCCACAAGGACGGTCCAAACTCCCACAGCAATGGACCTGGGTACCACAAAAGAACAGATGTCCACAAGCAAACTATGTGGAACCAATTCCTGGACGTCCAAGATTAAAAATGGTGTGGTTTATTAACATAATATGTAAATATAAAATACGAATGCAATAATAACAAATAAACACAAAGCCAAACACTCTACTAAGGCATAAAGTCTTTGCTGTAATCAGATGACCAGACCCAACACGGGCCTTGTTTCGGCAATAATTGCCTTCATCAGGGGTCCTTCAAATCAGCTATAAAAACTACTGCTTCACACAGAGAAACCGTAAGAAGGAATCTTGGTGCTGCTGGCGTCCTGGCTCCAAAAGTGTTTGGCTTTGTATTTATTTGTTTTTATTGCATTTCTATGGTTCCACATAGTTTGCTTATTAAACTCTGGAATTCATTGCTGGAGAATGTGGTGAAATCAGTTACCTTAGCGGGGTTTAAAAAAGGTTTGGATAATTTCCTAAAAGCGAAGTCCATAGGCCATTATTGAGATGGCTTGAAGAAATCCACTGCTTATTCCTAGAATAAGCAGCATAAAATCATTTTTACTACTTGGGATCTAGCTAGGTACTTGGGACCTGGGTTGGCCACTGCTGGAAACAGAATGCTGGGCTTGATGGACCTTCAATATGTCCCAGCTCTTATGTGAGCCAAGGATAGGACAATCAAGTCTTTATGACATCACTGGTGAGGCTGGCTCTTAGGCATTGGTTGAATGAGGCATTATGACATCACAATCTCAGTTCTGGAATGTTGCTACTCTTTGGGTTTCTGCCAGGTACTTGCGACCTGGGTTGGAAACAGGATACTGGGCTTGATGGACCTGTGGAAATTCCTATGTATGGAAATTCCTATGTTCTTATTTTCACAAGGAGTGGAGCAGGCAAGAATGAAAGTGGGAACCACATTTTAAAAAACTGAGCTGTGAGTTTGAACAGGGAAGAGGACTGAAGTGCTTTACTAGCCTATGAGTGGTCTCTTTAGACATGCTGCCACTGCCATGCAAAAGACGGCATTATTTTTTTTGACATTCCTCAAGTGTCACTATGGCTGGCAATTCACAAGAAATTTAGCTCACCATAGCTAAATTTAATCATCAGGTTGGTGAAACTGCTTATAAATTAGGGGTCTAAACCCTTTGAAAATTGCCAGTTAAGTGCCTTGTTCCAGGCTGTATGACGAGAGGTGTATTAGCCTGCACTTCCAGTCCTTAGAGTGGGAGAAAGGAGAAACCCCAATATTGGAGCCCGGTTGACAAAGTTCCACTTGTGATGGGAATAACGAAAGCTCGCTGCTTTCTGTTGGTTTCCGGATAACAAAGGTGTCATTTCTTCCGATGTCTTAACCATAATCGTATGCAGTTTAAGAAATCCCAAACACGTCTGCAGAAGCTATCAGAATAGAAGATTTAGGTTGCTAGACTAAACCATGGGTTTAAAGTATTCCCAAGTCAGTCCCCACTGCTCCCACTTTTTTCCATTTTAAACTAAAGAGTGAACGTCTCAGACATGCAATTAAAGGTCGTGTTATTTCTTTAAAATAAATGACAACTTTTTATAACAAAAAAGAAGGGATTGCAAAACACAGGGTTAGACAATTTCTGCATTATAACAAAAAGCCAACACTGAGCCTGTCCCCGGTACATGTAAACAACGTCTGCATCTTTATTATGGGAGAGTGACACAGTGGTTAGAGCTACAGCCTCAGCACCCTGAGGTTGAGGGTTCAAATCCCATGCTGTTCCTTGTGACCCTGGGCAAGTCACTTAATCCCCTCATTGCCCCAGGTACTCTAGATAGAGTTTGAGCCTACCGGGACAGATAAGGAAATATGATAAAGTACCCGAATGTAAACCACATAGACCAGGGATCTCAAAGTCCTTCCTTGAGGGCCGCAATCCAGTCAGGTTTTCAGGATTTCCCCAATGAATATGGATTGAAAGCAAAGAACATAAGAAGTGGCTTCGCCGGATCAGACCCTAGGTCCATCCAGTCCGGCGACTCGCACCCGCGGAGGCCAAGCCAGGTGTTCCCTGTTGAGAAACCTTGCTTACTCGTATCCCTCAATGTGATTTGCGAGAAGGTGTGCATCCAACTTGCCCTTGAATCCCGGAATGGTGGTCTGCATCACGACCTCCTCCGGGAATGCGTTCCAAGCGTCCACCACTCGTTGTGCGAAGCAGAATTTCCTGATATTTGTCCTGGGCCTGGTGCCCCTCAGCTTCAATCCATGACCTCTTGTCCGAGTCACATTGGACAATGTGAATAACGATGTTTCTTGCTCTATTTTGTCGAATCCTTTTAGTATTTTAAAAGTCTCTATCATGTCCCCTCGCAGTCTTCTCTTCTCGAGGGTGAACAATCCCAGTTTTCCGAGGCGTTCTTTGTAGCTCAAGTTCTTGATACCTTTAACTAGCTTCGTGGCTCGTCTTTGCACCCTCTCCAGCACAAAGATCTCATACATATTCACTGGGGGAAATCCTGAAAACCCGACTGGATTGCGGCCCTCAAGGAGGGACTTTGAGACCCCTGACATAGACAATAAGTGGTATATAAATACGAAAATAAATATATAAATTATGGAAGGGGTTGAATTTACTTCAGTGTTTGAAACATATTAGTGTCTCTTCCCTCCTCCTTTCAACAACCATCACAGGGTGAAAATGAGACAGAAATTATAGAGACAGCTGTGTGACAGCCTGGCTTATTTTCAGAGGATGAGGTGGGAGTCAAGTGACTTTGCCAATGACTAATCAGGTGTTATGTTGAAGTGGCATCCAGGGCTGGCCTTAAGCTGGGGTGACAGAGGCAGCTGCTCAGGGCCCTACACTCCTGGGAGCCCTGTACTTACTTGAATTCACTTTGCAACTAGCTTCAGCCTCAGCACCCTCAGGTTGTGAGTTAAAATCCCACACTGCTCCTTTTGACCTGGGGCACCATTCACCCTCACTGCGCCATTGGTGACAAAAGATTCCCAGTGACGAAAGATTATTTCAAGTATATTTACAAAGAAACATAGAATATGACGGCAGAAAAGGGCCTTTGGCCCAACAAGTCTGCCCACTCAAATAACCCTCCCCCCCTAAATTCTTCTTTGAAGTGAACCCACATGTTGATCCCATTTGTTCTTAAAGTCAGTCACGTTATTGGCCTCAACTACCTGAAGTGGAAGATCATTCCAATGATCAACCACCCTTTCGGTGAAGAAGTATTTCCTAGTGTCACTATGGAATTTCCCGCCCCTGATTTTTAGCAGATGCCCTCTTGTCACCTTAGGGCCTGTAAGGAAGAAGATGTCTTCTTCCACCTCAATACGGCCAGTAACGTATTTGAACGTCTCTATCATGTCACCCCTCTCTCTGTGTTCCTTGAGAGAATAAAGGTGCAACTTACCGAGACGTTCTTCAAATGGGATATCTTTCCTCCCCGAGACTTGATTGCGAGGATACAGCCCGGTGGTTGAATACTGTTCCATCCCCACTGTTTTTGTTTTTTACTTCGCCCATATTTACATTCCAGTCACTTTCAGAGGTTGGTGTGCCCTTACGTGCGTAAACGACAGCAAAGCTCCTGAGCTCTATTCTTTAAGGGCCTTTGTAAATGGCATAGGGTAATTTGTGTAAATACAAGGGCTCCTCTCTTTTAGTTAGAGAGCCCCACTCTCAACGGAAGAAAAAGCCTCAGGTGACCGCTCAAACCTCCTCCTCCAACTTCATCGGCAAAAAAACTTCCGGAGAGAACGTGCACAATACCACATTCTACTCTACATGCAGGACTGATTTAGCCATTGCTTCTAACTGTAAGAGAACAAGTGGTTTATAAAGACTAGCCGACGTTTCACGGTCGGAGACCGTTTCTTCAGGGCTTTTTTAACTTTCACGTTCCGCCACCGTTTTTTTGAGCTGCTTGCTTCATCTCCAGTGTCCTCTTACAGTTAGAAGCAATGGCTAAATAAGAACATAAGCAGTGCCTCCGCCGGGTCAGACCATAGGTCCATCCTGCCCGGCAGTCCGCTCCCGCGGCGGCCCAAACAGGTCACAACCCGTCTGAATCACCAGAAGGGGCTCCCTTGCCACCTTGGTTTCTCATTGAAGTCCTATCTTCCCATCGAAGTCCTAACCCTCCGGTCTTGCACATGCACGACCTGGTTGGGTTTCTATACTTATTACCTGGTTAGCTTTCTATATTTGTGTTACATCCCAGCTCCTCCCTCAGTATCCCACGATCCCTCAGGAATCGGTCCGTTCCCTGTTTGAATCCCTGTACCGTACTCTGCCTGATCACTTCCTCCGGTAGCGCATTCAGTCCTGCATGTAGAGTAGAATGTGGTATTGTGCACGTTCTCTCCGGAAGTTTTTTTGTCGATGAAGTTGGAGGAGGCTTTTTCTTCCGTTGAGAGTGGGGCTCTCTAACTAAAAGAGTGGAGTATTTATATCGAATAGTTATTATTTATTATCCACTCTCACCAATATTTGAACATAGTATTGTCCATAAATACGGGGGGAAATTCGCATGGGAAAGGCATGCTGCTGTTTGCCTGATCTTCAAGCTGAAGAAATCTGGCCTTGTATCCCAACATTATAGAGACCTTCGCTGGCTTCCCTTTGAGGCAAGGGTTATGTTTAAATTTGGAACTCTTCAGAGACAAATTCCGGGATACTTAGGGCTCCTTTTACTAAGCTGGGCTAGCGGTTTTAGTGAGCGCTAAGCGCGCTGCATTGCCGCGCACGCTAGACGCTAATGCCACCATTGACGTTAGTTTTTACACATAGCACGGGGGACAGCACGTGCTAATCTGTAGCGCACGCTAAAAACGCCCTTAATGGCCCAATTTAGTTTTTTTTAATACAAATCGCCCTTTACGCATTGCTTCTATTTTTTACTTTTCCACCGGTAAGAGGATGTATCTATAAGACGTTTTTACATCGATTGATCTCTTTTCAGGCCGTTAGTTGGGACGCTGAATTTCGTAAGCTGCCATCGTCATCTTCATATTTGCAATTTAGAAAATTATTGAAATCATCATTGTTTACCAAAAGTATTGGCAATTGAAAATCCGGTAATTTTATTTTGATAACTAATAATTTTTGGTATTTTAACTAAAAATTCTTTTTCTGCAAATTTTGTCAGGTCGCTCCTCTTTTACAGTTGCTTCGTTTCTTTGTACACCGCAATGAACTGAACGGTATTTGCGGTCTAGAAATGCGAATGGAAATGGATTCTTCTGTCACTTATAAATGCCTGCAGTTAAGTCAGGCCTGTGACCGGTATAATGTGAGTGCCTAGATTTTAGGCATCCTGATACTGGGTTGTGTTAGTATTAATCTAATACAATAAAACCCTAAGCCGCGCATGTGCACTCACACTGCGTGCGCCAGTTTTCCGTGAGCTGTAGGGACCCGCAGGTAGGAGTGCGCATGCGCGCTTGGGGTTCTGTTTTTCGGTCTGGCCTGCTCCCTGTTTGCCTTGCCGTATTGTATTTTTTTAGTTGAAAGATGCGGCGGTGGCTCCTCTCACGATCCCCGCCTGTGTCGGACTTCCGACGCAGGTGGGGATCATGAGAGGAGCCGCCGCCACGTCTTTCAACTAAAAATACAATACAGCAAGGCGAGCAGGGAGCAGGCCAGACCGAAGCTCCGACTTGAACTGCCAGTTGGCCGGCTCCCTTGCCGGAGTTATTTTTCAGTTTAAAGGTGCCGCCGCGGCTCCTGTCACAAGCCGCACCTGCTTCAGAGAAGACTTCTAATGCAGGCGGGGATCGTTAGAGGAGCCGCGGCGGCACCTTTAAACTGAAAAATATATCTGGCAAGGGAATTGGCCAGATCACCACGGCAGCCACTCCCCTCCCCCCCCGCCCTCTCTCTGTCTGCGAAAAAAAACAAAAAAAACCCAACAATCGCTGGCATGTAGGGGGAAAGGGGAGCTTGCAACAACCAAAACTCCTGATGCCCGCGACTGTGACCCCCCCCCCAAAGTAAACTCCCCTGGAGCAAGGAGGGAGAGGGAGATCATTCCCATCTGTCCGAAGAAGGAACCGGCAGGTTAGACGGTCAGCTGGGGGTAGGAGCAAGGGAATCAATCATGAGATGAGGGTGGAGGACAAGGAGGAGAATGATAGTTGGGTGGGGGGCGGAAAGAGATGCCTGATTGGGAGTTGGGGCCTGGGTTTGGTGAGGAGAAGAGAGACATGGGATAGCCACTAGAGAGAGAGGCTTTGGGCTGGTGAGAGAAGCAGGCATTTGGAGTGCAGGTAGGAGAGAGAGAGTGCATGGATGGGGTGGCCCACCACCACCTCAGCGAACGAGAGCTAAAGGAACACCTCCCCTCCCCCGCCAGGAGTGTGCGGGCAACTGACCACAGCTGGATTGAGGAAAGGGCAAGGGATCCCTAAAGGAAGAAAGAGACAGGGGGGGCAGGACAAAGACAGACATCTATTCTAGCACCCGTTAATGTAACGGGCTTAAACACTAGTAAGAACATAAGAATTGCCGCTGCTGGGCCAGACCAGTGGTCCACTCATGCGGCGGCCCCCAGGTCAAAGACCAGTGCTCTAAAATGAGTCCAGCCTCACCTGTGTACGTCCCAGTTTAGCAAGAACTTGTCCAGCTTAGTCTTGAAACCCTGGAGGGTGTTGTCCCCCTACAACAAACTCTGGAAGAGCGTTCCAGCTCTCCACCACTCTTTGGGCGAAGAAGAACTTCCTTACGTTTGTACGGAATCTATCCCCTTTCAACTTTAGAGAGTGCCCTCTCGTTCTCCCTAACTTAGAGAGGGTGAACAACCTGCCTTTATCTACTAAGTCTATTCCCTTCAGTATTTTGAATGTTTCGATCATGTCCCCTCTCAGTCTCCTCTAGGCATCCAGATGCTGTAATAGACTCTCACTGTGCGGCATCAGGGTCTCCCAAGGGAGCTCAGAAAGGTTTACATGAATTTATTCAGGTACTCAAGCATTTTTCCCTGTCTGTCCCGGTGGACTCACAATCCATCTAATATACTGGAGGCAATGGGGGGATTAAGTGACTTGCCCAGGGTCATAAGGAGCAGCGTGGGTTTGAACCCACAACCTCAGGGTGCTGAGGCTGTAGCTTTAACCACTGTGCCACTCTAGAAATCAAAATGTAGTAAAGTGAGCCAAGTCTAGGACACTCAAGCCTTTGTGACATCACTGATGAGGTTGACTAGTGGAATGAGGCATTATGATGTCACAATACCAGCTCTAGTTATCAGAGGCTGAAACTTTTCACACTATTTATTTATTCAATGTTCTATACTGTTCTCCCAGGGGAGCTCAGAATGGTTTACAAATTAATTCAGTTACTCAAGCAGTTTTCCCTGTCTGTCCCAGTGGGCTCACAATCTGTCTAATGTACCAGGGACAATGGGGGGATTAAGTGACTTGTCCCATGTCACAAGGAGAAGCGTGGGTTTGAACCCACAACCTCAGGGTGCTGAGGCTGTAGTTTTAACCACTGCGCCACACACTCCCCTCTGCCCTTGTGCACCAATTCGTTTTTTTGTGGTGCACAGCATTTTGTTTGATTTTTGCCAAGAATGAAATAGTTTCTTTCGTAGTTCCCTAAATAAAAGAGGAGCTATGGTTTGGCTTCTGACCTGATCCCACCACTTGATGACATCAGCAGATAACGATTTGGCACAGAGCATCTTTTCTTAGAGGAATCAGAGCTACAAGCTCCTGCTTAGAGAATGGTAAAAGCAGGTGTGGATCTGGTTAGCTGCCTTGCGTTTCTGATCTTCTCTTATACTGGAAGTGCTGGGTTGGGGGAACTGGCTGCAGAGCCGTTGCCTAGAAGCACAACCGCTGACTGAGTGGCAGCTCTACTGCTGACGGAGCTTTACAGATGGCTCTCATGCATTTCCTCGGAGACATGAAACAGCAGCCGAAGAGGAAGTGGCATTGAGCTGCTCTGTGATGCAACTGGTGGCAAACTTGCTTGAAACTCTGGGGCAGGGATGAGTGGAACGGGGCGGATCCAGGGGTCCAGATTTTACTAAAGTAAAATCTGGTAACCCTAGTAATTATAACATCAAGAATAGTAGAACTGTTTGCAGGATGTGGTGTGTTAAGGACCTTGTTTTTATAATGGACTTACACCTGCTGCCTATTAGATTTGGTTAGGGCTTATTGCCTCTTTGAGGCATAATGAAATGGAATTCAATTGTTTCTATAAGTGTGTAAGTGGTTTAGGGTCGAGGTCATGGATGATGTGCAAGAGCTGTTGCAGACGATTTACTCAGAAATCCGTTGCCAGTTGCATGTCAGAGGATGGCCGACATGTTTCAGGCTTGTTCCACTCATTCTGCGCACAGATTTGCATGTGCAGGCTATGGAACAGTGCCAGTTACACATGGAAGGTAATTGGCACTAAAAACCAATAATCACCAGTAATTGGAGTGAAAGTAGTGCGGATTGGCACTAATCTGTAGTTATGTGTAGTTCCGTGGAATAGTCTCCCGACAGAGGTGGTGGAGGAAAAGACTGTGTCTGAATTCAAGAATGCGTGGGACAGGCACGTGGGATCTCAGGGAAAGGAGGAGATGGTGGATGCTGTGGATGGGCAGACTGGATGGGCCATTTGGCCCTTACCTGCCATTATGTTTCTATGACCATAAAGCTCTATGACCTCACAATGCAAGTGTTAATAGTCTTAGCCTATAACAATAATGCTCTATGACCTCACAATGCAAATGTTAATAGTCTTAGCCTATAGGGAGAGGAGGAGATAGTGGATGCTGTGGATGGGCAGACTGGATGGGCCATTTGGCCCTTACATTTCTATGACCATAAAGCTCTATGACCTCACAATGGAAGTGTTAATAGTCTTAGCCTATAACAATAATGCTCTATGACCTCACAATGCAGATGTTAATAGTCAGCCTATAGGGAGAGGAGGAGATAGTGGATGCTGCGGATGGGCAGACTGGTTGGGCCTTTTGGCCCTTATCTGCCATTATGTTTCTATGGTACAAAAATACAAAAAAATCTCAACCCAAGTGGTTAATGTATATAATATACCAACACAATATTGAACTCACTTAATAAGATCAGTGCATATCATCACACTCTCTTTTTTTCCCCAAAAGTTATTTTTAGAGATTTTTTTAACACTAATTCAGGAAAAGGCCTCAGAAAAGAAGCCTACGCACAGTCTTATCATAGACCAGAATATTCTGCGTAGTTCTTTTATTGCTCCACACTCCAGTCATAGGCCAGAAAAACCTGAATATATTTTTTATTCAAAATTCTTTCATATGTGTGATTCTTTTTATAACTTTTATTTAAAATTATTGCTTCAATATTACTCTTTCTTCTAAGTTATTATTCAGTTAATTCCCAATCAAACAAACAAAATTTGAAAAATTTGAAATGCACTTCTCTTTAACTTTGAGAAAATTGATAGTTTTACTTATCTTAAATTTTGCTTCTTTAATAGCTGTTGCTTCTCAATATTAATATTTATGCCATCTATGCCGATGCAGGCCAGCGTTTCGTGGAATTTAAACTATTTCCGCTGCATCAGGGCCAGAAATATAGCATCAGAACACAATTCTCTTTGCAACTATCACAGGTTTGAGAATCTGATAGTTGCAAAGAGAATTATGTTCTGACTTAACTGGCGAGAAAAAGTTAAAGAATACAAAAAAAATCGATCGTCGAAAAACGCAGTAAATATTACTCCCAACTCATCAACACTCCTTCTCTAAACAGTAAAGCACTTTTTAGAATAGTCAACTCCCTTGTAGACACTGATTCACCCAAACGCCCTAGCTCAGAACTCCCGCCCCCAGCAACAATCCTAGCAGACCATTTTGCCAACAAAATCCAAACCTTAAAATCGTCTCTTACAACTTCCAACACTGAGACAATATTCTACCTTCCAGCAGCAGACATATCAGGTTCAATCGCTGATATGACCTGGAGCTCCTTCGAAAGCCCAGACTGGAACCTCTTTCTCAAACTCTTCTCAAAATACGCCAACTCCAACTGCCTGTTAGACAACTGCCTACCCACCATCATTAAATCCACCCCCCCCCCCCCAATTCAAAGCCGAACTCTTCAATTGGGTCTCACTATGCCTGTCCACTGGTCTCTTCCCGACTGAACTCGGCCATATTCTCATATCCCCCCGCCTCAAAAACAACAAAGAACCCATCTCCTCCGCCGCAAACTATAGACCCATCGCCAACATACCACTCTTCCAAAAACTCATGGAAGGCCTTATTAACCATGACCTCATGAACTACCTAGAAAAGTTCAACATCCTTCACGATTCCCAATCCGGCTTCCGCTCAAACCACAGCACAGAAACGGTCTTAGCTGCTCTAACCAACTACCTCCTCCACCTGTTCTCACAGGGCAAAAGCGCCCTAGTACTCCAATTCGACCTAAGCAGCGCTTTCGATCTGGTCGACCATGATATCATGCTCCGCTGCCTTGACTCCATTGGCATTACCGGCCAAGTACTTAACTGGTTCTCAAGCTTCCTAACCAACCGTACTTACCAGGTCCACAGCAACGGATCCTTCTCCCATCACTGGAGTAATTCCTGCGGAGTCCCTCAAGGTTCCCCCCTATCCCCCTCCCTCTTCAACATCTACTTGGCCCCTCTGGCACGGACACTAGCTGACCTAAACCTTAAATCATTCATATACGCTGACGACATCACCATCATCATTCCCCTAACTTCTCTCACACAACAAACGGAACAACTCGCCTCCTCTGTCCTTACCAAGTTAGAACTATGGACCTCACAATTAAAATTAAAAATAAACACCGAAAAAAATCAAAATCTTCCTGGCAAGCCCGACCCATAAACTGACAAATATTTCCCTGAAACTGAACGGCCTAGACTATCCTATCAACCCCACCATAAAAATACTTGGAGTCATCCTAGATAGATGCTTGACCTTCGAAGATCATACCAGTGCCCAGGTCAAAAAATGCTTCTTCTCCCTCTGGAAACTTCGCACCATCAAACGCCATTTCGACCACCTCTCCTTCCGTCTACTGGTCCAATCATTAATCTTAAGCATACTGGACTATTGTAATATCATATACCTGGGCGCCTACAAAAACACCATCAAACGTTCAAGAATAGTACAAAATGCCGCAGTCCGCCTCATCTTCGGCCTCAAAAAATATGACCACGTCAGCCCCTACTACACCAAACTCCACTGGCTGCCGGTGGAGGCAAGAATCATCTTTAAATTCGCCTGCCTCTGCTTCAAAACCTTAGCAGGCTCTTCACCGATTTACCTAGCTGAGCACCTTAAAATCGTACTCGAAATACCCACCTGTTCTCCTTTCCATCCCTGAAGGGTTGTCTCTATAAGAAATTCCTCGACCGATCCCTAGCATTCCAAGCGGGCAAATGGAACAAATGCTTCTCAACTCTCATCTCCAATTCCCCCCCCCTATCAAACATTCAGGAAGTTAATCAAAACCTACCTTTATGACAAATTCCTCTGATCTATCCACCCTCTTACTTGCCTCCCCCTCTGACCTCGACTCCCCCAGTCTCTTCTCCGCTGTATGTAACACTACTATTGTAACACCGCAGCATGTAACTTACAGCAAATGTAACTACTCAGTATATGTCAACCTAGCGGGGGGAAAAAAAACCCCAACTTTGCCGTAAATTTATCTTCTAAAATGTAAATGTAACATCACTGAAAATGTATCGTCCTAAATGTAAGTGTAACATTACTGAAATTGTAACTTCGCTGTAAATGTACAGTCTCTTCATTTGTTAACCGCATAGAACTTCCATGGTAATGCGGTATACAAGAATAAAGTTATTATTATTATTATTATCATGAAAAGCCTGTCTTTATACCGGTCAAATGGGGGTTTAACATACAATAAGGTACCACATGACAATGGAATACTCATATGGGTACTCATATGACAATGGAATTTCAGAATCAAGTACTGTATTACATTGATTTGTCCTCATGTCAATTTCCAGAAGCTGAGTATCAGAGGACAAAAAAAAGCAGATGATCTATATCCCCTGCACAGCAACCATGATAAAACAACTACAAACAATACAAAACACAGCCCTAAGACATGGTCTACTCACTGAAGAAATTCAACCACATCACAGAGGCATACCACGACTCACATTGGCTCCCAATACAAGCGAGAGTACACTTCAAATTTTACTGCCGGTGAAGTAGTTGGATCACTGTCATATGACGATTACTGAACTATGATTAACAGTGATCGAACTTCTGCACCTTTTTGATTTTTTCACTCTCTCTCTTTAGTGGGGAATTAAAACTAAGGCTGATATCTATTGGGTCAATATGGGCACAGGAACAATATTGCTTTTTAAGAAAAAAAAACCAAACAAAAAAATAATAAGTAAAAGATATATGGTGAAAGTAATTAAAAGAATTAGATTAAAAGAAAGAAAAAAGTGATTAAGGGTTTTTTTTTTTTCTGAATAGGACTGAATTACAAGTTGGGTGAATCTATCACCTTTTGTGACCCATAATGGGTTAATGGCTCAAAACTCTGAGGCCCTTTTCCCCTAAAATGTAATAGAAGGTAACGATTTAGAGAAAATAAAGTAGAACAAGAAAAGGATTACTATAATCTTGTACATTGGCCATAAGATCATCTAAGCTCTTGCCAAACAGCATTTATCCCCTGAATGGGAATCTACTCAGTGTTGCTTTAGAGATTGAATCACCCGCCCATTGTCTGATCCAAAGCATACGAGGGGCGGAGATCAAATATGCCGAAACTTTTCCCGTGACTCTGACTATATCAAAGAGTGCATCTGCTAAGTAGACCTCTCCAGCTAACACAAGCTGAAGCAGGGGCTCAGCCTCAGCCAGGCTCTGATTTCAGAACGTGGAATGACAGGTGCATGCCACGAAGGCCTTGGCTGCAGTCTTAATCCCTAAGGCTAGAGCCTCAAACTGCCTCCTGAGGACCACATCTACTCTGTGGACCTGTGGATCCTTTAAAACTACGCTGCCCTCAATTGGTAGGGAAGTGCTTTTGATCACCTGGGCAACTAGGGAATCCATCTTTGGCATAGCAAAGATTTGCTCGAATTCCTGATCCACGGGATAGAGTTTAGTCATGGTTTTAGCCACCTTCAGGGAGCCTTCAGAGGTCTCCCAGGGCTTTGTGACTAGGATCCTCATTTGGAGACAGCACAGCCTATTGGAACAATCGACTAATTCAATCCACCTCAACCAGACATAAGAGAACCCACACACCCTCCAACCAAAAACGCCAAAAGAAAAAATTGTACGACAACCTCCAAGTCACTCAAGCTGCAACACTTGACCTCCAGCTCTACAACCTATTGACCTTGACCACAGATTACAAAACCTTCAAAAAAGAAATAAAAACCCTTCTATTAGAAAAACACATAAAACTGAACTAACTCAATCAGAAATGTCCCAAGCATCACCTGCAACTACTCCATATGTTCTTCTAATACCATGACAATTCAGATGTAATCCTTAGCAACTCAAATAAATGTACAAACTTCCCTAAATATTTCTAATGTCCTGACAATCCCTTTGTAATCCGCCTTGAACCGCAAGGTAATGGCGGAATAGAAATCCGTAAAGTAATGTAATGTTTCTGAATTATGCATTCCACCTTGATGGGGGCAGTGGTGTTAAGGGAAGAATAGAAAAAAAATATACTATACATAGGACTGTAAATACTGCCTGACTAATCTGAAATAGATACAGTTTCAAAAATAATATGTCTGTGAACGTTATTTCAAATTTATCTGCCCTTTGCAACGTGATCTCCCTACCATTACTGGCCAGCAAATGTGCCTTCTATTGCTGCCTCAGTCATGCAAAACAAAACTTACAGCAAATTGGATAAATATTGTGACTCGAGCTGCACTTTACCGAGTAGATACATAGGCCACAAAATTATAGTGCGGGCCCTGTGATGGATAAAAATGGCTCTGAAGGGCAGTAAAACCTTGCTGTGACACTGCATTTCTGCCACACTGTTCTTTATAATCACAAGCTGTGTAATCAAATGTGTGTTATCCATCAAAGTGGAGAACTTATGCTTTTAAAAATCTCTATACAGAAGGCCTTGCATTAGGCCTTGTTAAACATAGCCACCACCAAATCGAAAATGACATGGTAAGATTACTCTGGGTGTATTTTTAGGACCAATGAAAGAGAGACCTTGTTCTGCAGTTTCTGTAGGGTGCGGCCTGGAGAACCACATCTGGGGGAAACTTGGCCTGTGGGTTTCATTGCACTTTACTAGAAGAGGCCTTTGAAATGTGAAACAAGATGTATATTGGATGAATACAGATGCCTACTAGCAGTTTGAAGAGGTTAGTAAGGCCAGGAATACATTTCCACTTTTCTTCTTTTGAGGGAGATGGGATATAAATGAGTGGTGTGGAACAAATTAATAGAAATGGTTATTTACCCTTTCAAGATTAAAACTAGGGGATACTCACGACGGAAACTTGAATTGTGATAATGTGCTATGAGGGGGTGCTGACATGGAGCCATGAAACCTACAAGTTATTCCATAACTTATTATTCCATCCCTAAGGTCAACACACTTGTCACATCATATCTGAAGATTCTGTAACTCTTCCAAAAAATACTCTGATGTCTAGTCACTGAAATACTGCTTCGCTGCTGCAGTCACTTTCGAAGCACTTGAAAATTGCCACCCTTTCAAACCCTTTTTAAGGTCTGGAAACAGAAAATAGTCAGATGGAGCAAGATCTGGTGAGTAGGATGGATGGTCTATGCACTGAAACCCCAACTGCATCAAAACATCCATCGCTCTGCCAGCCTTGTGAGTCAGTGCATTGTTTTGCAAAAAGAGAACTCCTTTCCGCAGCTTCCCGTTCCATTTTTTTCTTTCAATGCCTCCTTTAATTGGCACAGCAAGTTACAGTAGTATTTTGCATTAACTGTTTGGGCCCCATGGATAACGTGACCATTTATTTTTTTTCCTCAAAACGGGACAGGACCCCGGATCCTCCGGATCCCATTAAATATAGTGCAAAATATTGACAGCAGATATAAATTCTCAAAAGTGACACATTTTGATCACTAAATTTAAAATAAAATCATTTTTTCTACCTTTTTTAATGGGTGATTTCATGAATCTCTGGTTGCACTTCCTTCTGATTGTGCATCCTCTCTTTCATTTCTTTCTTTCTCTCTACCTGCCCCCCAAACCACCCTCCTTCCCTGATGCAGCCTGCTTCCCCTGCCCCCCCCCTGACAAGCCAAGCCACCCTGCTTCCCCGACGCACCCAGGCCAAGCCACCCTGCTTCCCTTGCCCCCGACAAGCCAAGCCACCCTGCTTCCCCGATGCACCCTACTTTCCCTGCCCCCCGACAAGCAAAGCCACCCTGCTTCCCCTGTCCCCACACACCCTGCTTTCCTGACCCAGCAACATCAAGATGCAAGCAGCGACTGCACTGCACAAGCGCCAGACTTACAAGTCTTCTCTTCCCCCCTCCCCTGACATCAATTCTCACGTCGGAGAGGAAGTTCCGGGCTAGCCAATTGCTGCCTGGCTGACCCAAAATAGACAATAGGAAGAAGGCTTATGGGTGGCAAGCTGCAGTGGCGGCGGACCGGAGATGGGTGGGTGGTTTGAATCGACGCTGGAGGGAGGCTGGTAAACCGCGGCAGCGGCGGACTGGGGGGGTTGAATTGGGTCCTGGAGGGAGGCAAGGAAGGAGGCTAGCTTTGGCACGGCAGGGAGGGAGGGGAAGTGATCGCCTGTCCTGTTGTCGCCGCACACAGCTTCGGGACGCTTTCCCTGAAAACAGAACATTTCGGCGTCCTGAAACTGTGTGTTGAGACAATGGGACAGGGAATCTAAAAACGGGACGGTCCCGTTCAAAATGGGACGTATGGTCACCTTACCCATGGAAGTTAATCATTACAACACATTCCTGATCCCAAAACACTGTGGCTATGACCTTTCCTGCTGACTTTTGGATCTTGAATTTCCTAGGCCTTGGAGAACCTGAATGCCACCGTTTTGTCTCAGGATCATAGTGGTATAACCATGTTTCATTAGCAGTAACTAGTCGTTCCAAAATTGTTTTAGCTGATATTCGCCGATCTGCTAAAATTAGGTCATGGACATGGTCAACATTTTCAGGAGTTGACACCATTTGAGGCTTCCCAGACCTTGCTGCATCTTTGGTCTTGAAATCTCCATGCTGAAAGTTTGCATGCCACTTCTTCACTGTGGAGTATGATGGGCATTTGCCACTCAATGTTTTGCATCATACATTCAAGGATTTCCTTTGGAGTTTTCTTCTGCAGGAATAGGAACTTCATGACGGCTCGGAGTTCCACATTTGAAAATTCCATACTTTTTGTTGACATGGTTCAATCAATGATCTGAAACAATGTCAAAGCATAGCATTAAGATTCAGCAAATTGGCACTTTGCAAAATAAAATAACACATTTCAGCTACAGTTGCAAAATAAGGCTCAGAATTTAGAAAGTTGTTTCGGCTAAGAACTTTTCAGCATCACCTCATAAAATGGCTACAATTTTATTTTTATGGATCGTTAATAAATATATCTTCAAGAAAAAAGCAAGTCTAAGTGACATCCTATGCAGAGTTATGCTCATAAATTGGCCTCTTTGAAAATGTACTAGGGCTGAGGAGCATAAAAGGTGGATGGCAACCAGGGGAGTAGCTATCATTGAGTGAACCGACAAAATGCCCATGTCTGCTCAATGGTAGGGGGCCGCCTGCTGTTGCACTCCTGCAGGTCTTGGCGTTTCAATTCTCCTGCCCTCATGAAGGTCCAGTTTTCTCCCCACCCACCCTCCACCCAGGGCTCTCAAAATTTGCAGTGGGCAGCCAGCAGAGACAGCAAGGTAAACAGACTGCCTCCAGCTCAGCCCCTTTCTCCTGCTACATCCTACACACAGGAAGTGACATCAGAGAGGTGGAATATAGCAGTGGAAAGGTCCCGGTTACATTGGCTGGAGCAGTCAGTTTACTTTGCTGCTTCTGTTGACTGCCTACTATGGTTTTTGAGATCCCCGGGGGAAGGGGGTGGAAATACATCAGATTTCAATTGTGATTATCTATACCATTTCAAGATGTCAGAAGAAGCGAAAATCAACTGACTATCACAGAATATTCAAATGGCACCGTGCATTTTTTGAGTAATAGATTACTTCTACATTATTCCTGTATTGGTTGTAGAGTATGAGATTCTCTGACTGGTCTCTGTAATTTTCTGTAAGATTAGAAACATAGAAACATGATGGCAGATAAAGTCCAAATGGCCCATCCCAGCATCCACTATCTCCTCCTCTCCCTAAGAGATCCTATATGCCTGCCCCACGCTCTGTCAGGAGACTATTCCACACATTTACCACCCTTTCTGTTAAAAAAAAAAAAGTATTTCCTTAGATTACTCCTGAGCCTATCACCTCTTAACCTTATTTTATGCCCTCACTGTGGAGTTTCCTTATAAGAACATAAGAATTGCCGCTGCTGGGTCAGACCGGTGGTACATCATGCCCAGCAGTCCGCTCACGCGGCAGCCCTCTGGTAAAAGACCAGCGCCCTAACTGAGACTATCCTACCTGCATACGTTCTGATTCAGCATAAGCTTGTCTAACTTGGTCTTGAATCCCTGGAGGGTGTTTTCCCCTATGACAGACTACGGAAGAGCGTTCCAGCTTTCTACCACTCTCTGGGTGAAGAAGAACTTCCTTACGTTCGTAAGGAATCTATCTCCTTTCAATTTTAGAGTGCCTTCTTGTTCTCCCTACCTTGGAGAGGGTGAACAACCTGTCCTTATCTACCAAGTCTATTCCCTTCAATACCTTGAATGTTTCAATCATGTCCCCTCTCAATCTCCTCTGTTTGAGGGAGAAGAGGCCCAGTTTCTCTAATCTTTCGCTGTACGGCAACTATTCCAATCCCTTAACCATCTTAGTCGCTCTTCTCTGGACCCTTTCGAGTAGTACCATGTCCTTCTTCATTTACGGCGACCAGTGCTGGACGCAGTACTCCAGGTGAGGGCGCACCATAGCCCGGTACAACGGCATGATAACCTTCTCCGATCTGTTCGTGATCCCCTTCTTTATCATTCCTAGCATTCTGTTTGCCCTTTTCGCCGCAGCCGCACAATGCACAGACGACTTCATCGACTTGTAAATCAGAATTCCCAAGTCTCGTTCCTGGGAGGTCTCTCCAAGTACCGCCCCGGACATCCTGTATTCGTGCATGAGATTTTTGTTACCTACATGCATCACTTTACACTTATCCATGTTGAACCTCATCTGCCATGTCGATGCCCATTCCTCGAGCCTGATAATGTCAAGTTGCAGATCTTTGCAATCCCCCTGCGTCTTCACTACTCTGAATAACTTCATATCGTCTGCAAATTTAATCACCTCACTCGTCATACCAATGTCTAGATCGTTTATAAAGATGTTGAAGAGCACGGGTCCAAGCACCGAGCCCTGCGGCACCCCACTGGTGATGCTCCTCCAGTCCGAGTATTGTCCATTTACCCCCACTCTGTTTCCTATGATCCTGCCAGTTTTTAATCCATGTGAGTATTTCACCCTTGATTCCATGGCTCCCAATTTTCTGAAGTAGTCGTTCATGCGGAACCTTTTCAAATGCCTTCTGAAAATCCAGATATACAATGTCGACTGGGTCGCCTTTGTCTATCTGCCTGTTTACTCCTGCAAAGAAGTGCAGCAAGTTCGTCAAACACGATCTGCCTTTGCTAAAACCATGGTGACTGGTCCTCATCAGCCCATGTCCATCAAGGTGATCAATGATGTGGCCCTTTATCAGCGCCTCTACCATCTTACCCGGTACCGAGGTCAGACTCACCGGTCTGTAGTTTCCCGGATCTCCCCTCGAACCTTTCGTGAAGATCGGCGTAACATTCGCCATCTTCCAGTCTTCCGGAATCTTTCCCGATTTGATCGACAGATTGGCTATTAGTTGAAGCAGTTCAACTATGGTCCATTTCAGTTCCTTGATGACCCTCGGGTGGATGCCATTCGGTCATAAGAACATAAGAAATGCCTCCGCTGAGTCAGACCCGAGGTCCATCGTGCCCAGCAGTCCGCTCACGCGGCGGCCCAACAGGTCCAGGACCTGTGCAGTAATCCTCTATTTATACCTTTCTATCCCCTTTTCCAGGAGAAAACTGTCCAATCCTTTCTTAAACCCCAGTACCATACTCTGCCCTATTACGTCCTCTGGAAGTGCATTCCAGGTGTCCACCACACGTTGGGTAAAGAAGAACTTCCTAGCATTTGTTTTGAATCTGTCCCCTTTCAACTTTTCCGAATGCTCTCTTGTTCTTTTATTTTTTGAAAGTTTGAAGAATCTGTCCCTCTCTACTCTCTCTATGCCCTTTATGATCTTATAAGTCTCTATCATATCCCCTCTAAGTCTCTTCTTCTCCAGGGAAAAGAGACCCAGTTTCTCCAATCTTTCTCTATCTCTATCTCTCTCTCTTTCTTTCTGTCTCCCTTTCTCTCTCTACTCTCTCTATGTCCTTCATGATCTTGTAAGTCTCTATCATATCCCCTCTCCTTTTCTCTAGGGAAAAGAGTCCCAGTTTCTCCAGTCTCTCAGCGTATGAAAGGTTTTCCATCCCTTTTATCAGACGCGTCGCTCTCCTCTGAACCCTCTCGAGTAACGCCATATCCTTCTTAAGGTACGGCGACCAATATTGGATGCAGAATTCCAGATTCGGGCACACCATCGCCCGATTCAATGGCAAGATAACTTCTTTCGTCCTGGTTGTAATACCCTTCTTGATTATACCTAGCATTCTATTCGCTTTCTTAGTGACCGCTGCGCATTGTGCCGTCGGCTTCATTGTCATATCCACCATTACCCCCAAGTCCCTTTCTTGGGTACTCTCAGTCAATAACATCCCTCCCATCGTATAGTTGTACCTCGGATTTCTGCTTCCCACATGCAATACTTTACATTTCTCAACGTTGAACTTCATCTGCCATCTTGTCGCCCATTCCCCTAGTTTGTTCAGGTCCCTTTGCAATTCTTCGCAGTCATCTTTAGTTCGAGCTCCAGTAAATAATTTGGTGTCGTCTGCAAATTTTATTATCTCACACGTCGTCCCTGTTTCTAGATCATTTATGAATATATTAAATAGTAGCGGCCCGAGCACCGAGCCCTGCAGAACACCACTCGTGACCCTCCTCCAGTCTGAGTAGTGGCTCTTCACCCCTACCCTCTGTTTCCTACCCGCCAACCAATTTCTGATCCATCTATGTACGTCTCCGTCCACCCCATGGTTCTTCATGTCCCGGGGATTTATCGCTCTTAAGCCTATCAATCTGCCTACACACCTCCTCTAGACTGACCGTCAATCCTGTCAGCTTTCCGTCTTCGTTTCCAGCATATAGCCTGATGGGTTCCGGTATACTGTGTAAATCTTCTTCAGTAAATACAGACGCAAAAAATGTGTTCAGTTTGTCGGCGATTGCTTTGTCCTCTTTTAGCGCTCCCTTTATTCCATGGTCATCCAACGGTCCCACCGCTTCCTTTCGCAGGTCGTTTCCCCTTGATATATCGAAAGAGACTCAACTCGTGTGTATTTATGCCACATAGATATTTAAATATCTCTATCATATCTCCCCGCCCCTGCCTTTCCAATATATATATATATATATAAACCTTTCGCCTCCTATGTATGCCATATGTAGGGTTGACAAAAAAGTCTGTTCAATCGGGATCCACTGCACTGGTTCTCATTATATATCATCATATTACATCCCTGCAATTAGGGTTAGGTTAAGTAGCACTGATATGGTGTAAGTATGTTTTTGTTAGATTATTCATGTAGAATTTGAACATGCACCATATATGCTGCCGTTTGAATAATCTATGTCTGTAGTATTCAACTTTTATTATTATTAAATTATTTATATACTCTTATATCCTAAGTGGTTTTACATTCAGGTACTTTATCAAATTTCCCTATCTGTCCCGATGGGCTCAAACTCTATCTAGTGTACCTGGGACAATGAGGGGGGGGGGGGGGGGGAAATTAAGTGACTTGCCCAGGGTCATAAGGAGCAGTGAGGGATTTGAACCCACAACCTCAGGGTGCTGAGGCTATCACTCTAACCGCTGCGCCGCTCACTGGTGTAAAATGCAGTATAGATTTCCCCCAATTAATAAATTAAAACAATTCTTTTTTTTTTTCCTCCCTTCCTTCTCAGGTCTGCTTTGAAAATTAAAGGCACGTCCAAAGTAAGAATGGCAGATTCAGAGGACCCCCCCAAAGCAAATACCTCGGTAGATGGCGAGGCCGAGAAAGAAGAAGGCTCATCCCAAAATGATTCCTTCCCTCTCTCCTCCCTGGCCAACCTCTTTGAAAATGAAGATGGCACCCCTTCCGCTGACCCATCACGGACGCCCCAGGCCGCCGGGGACAATAAGCAGAACCTTAGGATGAAGTTCCAAGGAGCTTTTAAAAAGGGAATGCCCAACCCCATGGATCTCCTAGAATCTACCATCTATGAATCATCTGTGGCGCCGGCACCTAAGAAAGCTCCGATGGACTCATTGTTTGATTATGGGACGTATTACCATCATCCTACAGAGAATAAACGGCGACGGAGAAAAATCAACGCTGAGTGAGTAGCAGCTCCTTCTGAGACAGTAACAAGTTTTACCTTTAAACTCAGCTTATTGGTTTCCTGGATTTTTTCTTGGCTTTATATCAGATGGCAATCATTGTTATTGAATGGGTTGGGTTGCAGGCTTGGCTGTTCATATTTCCTTTAAAATAAGGCTGTTTATTTTATATCTATATATAAAATATGTTTATATTTTTGGTTCAAACCAGAAACTTGTAAGAACTATACTGTATATAAATCAGAAAAACTAAACAAAATCCTTAACCAATATACCATATATACTTGAATATAAACTGAGAGTTTTGGGACAAAAAACAGCCCAAAAAGGGGATTCTCGGTTTATATTTGAGCCTCCTTTGGATGATGGTGCTTTTTTTTCCTCCCCTCCCCCCTCCCGATGACCAGCACTGCTATCCCCACTGATGACCGGCATGCCTATCTCCCCCCCACCCTCATTGACCGGCACTCCTCCACTACTCGCTCCCCCGCCCCAGACCGACATCGCACTTACAGTCCCGTTGCTCTGTGTTGGGCTGAAGGGCCTTGATCTGAGTATGCTCAATGCCTCTCCGGGATTTTCGAAGGGAGTCCAGCAAGCCTTGACCATGTGCAGACGCTCAAGACCCTTCAGCCTGGCACAGAATGTCGGCGTCAGCTTCCAGACTATCGGGACTGTAAGTGCAATGTTTGTCTGGGGCAGGAAGGGGCGGGTAGTGTAGGATAGGAGTACCTAAGATAGTGGCCTCCTCTGTATTTTTCTTTTGCCATGGTCCACCCCCCCTCCCCCTGAAACAACATCCTGTTTCCCCTTGGGTGGACCGGAGCAAAGGAGCTGTGCAGGGGGGACTGCGGGCAGCAAGAGGAAGGAGATGGTGGCACATGGATGATGGGAAGGGGAAAAGCTGTGGCTTGGATGGAGGGAAGGGGTAGAGATGGGGCACAGATGGAGGGAAGGGGAAGAGATGCGGCGCATGGATGGAGGGAAGGGGAAGAGATGGGGCACATGGATGGAGGGAAGGGAAAGAGATGGGGCATGGATGGAGGGAAGGGGAAGAGATGAAGCACAGATGGAGGGAAGGGGAAGGGAGGGAATAAATGCAAAACGTGGATGGAGGGAAGAGGAAAGATGGTGCACATGGATGGAGGGAAGAGGAAGAGTTGGAAAGATAGATTCGAGATGGAGGCAGAAAAATGGAAGAAAACTGAATATGAAAATCAGGGCCACAGAAGGATGTAGTGCAAAAAGTGAAGGAGAGGAAAGAAACAGCAAATGCATAAGGCGGCCTTGGAAACAGAGTTAAGAGCATAGATGGAACAAGATGACCAGAAAAATAAAATTGCCAGATAACAAAGGTAGGAAAATGTTTTTTTATTTTCAATTTAGTGATTGGAATATGTCAGCTTTGAAAATGTATATCTGTTGTTTTTGTATTTTGGACTGTTCAGGAAGAAATGCATTTCTTTCTATTTCGCTTGTGGTGTACTGTGTGCAGAGTCTGGCATATTAGGGTTTGGTTTGTGTACAATAGTACTTTTAGTGTGTGGGTTTGCATTTGAAAAGGTTGGGGTTTTATTTTCTGTTTTCTGCATGTGTGACTGAGGCCAGTTGTTCTGGTGGGGATGACAAATGACACTCACATACCCAAATTTCTAACCTCGGTTTATATTCGAGTCAATTTTTTTTCCTCCTTTTGGGAGGGAAAAAGTTACCTCGGTTTATATTCCGATCGGTTTATATTCCAGTATATACGGTAGATCCCTATGAAAAGACATCTGCACCAACAGAAAAAAATGGAGCAATAGAGACCTCAGATTTTATATACACCCATATCAAGCATAACTACGTCTTGCAACGTGGGTTCTCTCATAGTCATTGGTCTCTAGCTGCATTTACAGGACATTTGCTACTTTTTCTTTTCTGTGCTTTCGTTGGTCAGTAACAAGACTATAAGAATAGTTTGCAAGGACTCTCTTTTTTTTTTTTGTAAATCTTTATTAATTTTAAAATATAAATAGTTCAATACAATGAATTTAAACATAAACAAATCAAGAAATGCACTTTAAATATGCAAATAATTCAAAAAACACTCATCTCCCCCCTCCCCCTTAACTAATAAAGATATACATTTATAATTTACATACAATAAATAAAATAGGAATAACAAACAATAATACATTTCCTGCCGCCCTCCCTCTCACCTTGGATGTGTAAGGAGGTCAGATAAAAAGAAAAGGTACATGGCATCTATTGTGACTCAATAAATGATGCCAATGGGCTCCACATCAGGTTAAATACTTTACTATAACCTAAAATTTCAGCGTTCATTCTTTCATATTTATAACTAGAACACAAGTTTGCCCACCAGAAAGTATAATTAAGTCAACCATAACATTTCCAATTGCATGTTATCATTTCAATGGCTACTCCCGTCATTATTAAGAAAAATTGGCTTTTATAACGATCCAAAGAAGGTTTAACATGTAATAAAGTACCACAAATTATAGCTTCATGAGTTAGTGGTATCGATGACCCAAGTACAACATCAATTTGTCTCCATATCGACTCCCAAAAATTAAGTATCAATGCAAGGACTCTTGAAACAACCTAGAGCGGAATAGGGCCGCTGTTGAGTTTGGCTCTTTGAACTGTTCGAGTAATATTGATTTTCTTTTTTTTTTTGCTGTTTGCCAATTTCAGCTTTTTGTGATAATTTAGTTAAGGTGCAGTATTCCTATGTTTAAATGGACTGCAACTATTGATGCCTTTGGTGAAGATTTGTTGTGGAGGTTTTTTTTAGAGACCAATGTCTGTGATAGAATCCGCTTTAAACTAGAAGTGATGTGGCAGGGTGATCAAAGCTCCCGGGTGAGTATAAGCCCTCAGGTCAGTAAATCACTTAATACCTCTACACGGATGGGAAATGAGGGCAATGTCTAGAAAGCAGTATATACTAATGCTCGAAGTATGGGAAACAAGATTCTGGATCTAGAAGCTGTGATGGAAGAAGAGGAGTTTGGATATAGTGGCGTTCACAGAGAACTATGTCTGGGATGTAGTTATACTGGGCTATAATCTGTTCAGGAAAGTCAGAGTAGGAAGAAAAAGAGAAGTAGCGTTATATGTTAAAGAATATATTAAAGCCACACAATTGCAGGATCTGCAGAGCAAGGAAGAGGCACTGTGGATCAATTTGGAAAGAGGGAATGGTAAATATATTTACATTGGTGTGATATACAGGCCTTTTCACAGATGGAAGAAGTAGACCAGTGGTCTCAAACTCCAACCCTTTGCAGGGCCACATTCTGGATTTGTAGTTACTTGGAGGGCCTCAGAAAAAATAGTTAATGTCTTATTAAAGAAATGACAATTTTGCATGAGGTAAAACTCTTTATAGTTTATAAGTCTTAATAATAATATTGTAATTTATAGCTAAAGAGACATATGATCAAGAAACTGTTTTATTTTACTTTTGTGATTATGATAAACATACTGAGGGCCTCAAAATAGTACCTGGTGGGCCGCATGTGGCCCCCGGGACGCGAGTTTGAGACCACTGAAGTAGATAGAGATTTAATAGTAGACATTCAGAATATATCTAAAAAAGGGGAAATCTTGCTAATAGGTGATTTTAACATGCCGGATGTTGATTGGGGTATCCCTATTGCGGGGTCTTCTAGAAGTAGGGAGATCCTGGATTCTCTACAAGGAGAACTGTTCCACACAGGATGGGGTCATACTGGACTTAGTGCTTACAAATGGGGACAGTGTTTCTGATGTTACAGTGGGTGATCATCTGGCATCCAGTGATACTGCATAGTACGGTTTAATGTTGAGATGGGTATAGAGCAGGCTCATTGAGAAGCAAAGGTTCTAGACTTTTAAAAAATGAACTTTGTTCGGATGGGGGTTTACATCAAGGAATTATTGTTTAGATGGGAACGTCTGGAAGGAGTGGAAATGCGATGGGCAAAACTGAAAGGAGCGATTGTAAGGGCGCCAAACCTTATGGTGAGGCAAGTAAGTAAAAGTAAGAGGTAAAGAAGGCCGCTTTGGTTCTCAAAAGTAGTAGCTGACCAGATAAGGAATAAGAGGTTAGCTTTCATAAACTACAAAAGATCGCAGAAAGAGGAAGACAGGCAAAAATATCTGGAAAAGTTAAGAGAGGCTGGTCGTGTAGTCAGGAAAGCAAAGATGCAAATGGAAGAAAAAATAGCTGACAAGGTAAAACAGGGAGACAAGACATTTTTTATTTATTTATTATAATTTATTTATTAAAAAATTTATATACCGCATACAACTATGCGGTTTCCATATCACATACATAAAATCTTGTTTCCCTATGATTATCACATATAACATAGACATGTCTAAACAACATCATTAATCGCCCCTGTTATAAACAGGGAGAGAGAACGCAAATTCAATCAATTCAGAAATACAAGCAAGCTTTAAATCGTACATTGTTGTCAAAAAATTCTAAAAGGCAATTATCAACTGAAATATACCTTAGCATAAGAAGGCATTGGCAAATAATTTCAGCATTTTCTTAAAATTCATCCTCCCCATACAAAGCCGCAGGATACCAGGCAAGGCATTCCATAGTTCTGTGCCAGCTAGGAAGAAGTGCAAAAATGGCATTGTGAGACTCAAAGGTGAAGGGGAGAAATATGTAGAAGCTGATAAAGAAAAGGCCAAATTGCTTAACAAATATTTCTGTTCTGTGTTCACGGCTGAAGTGCCGGGAGCGGGACCGCAGAAGACAAACGTGAATAGGGATGGAGAAGTAATAGACCCTGATCGATTTTCAGAGGGTTGCGTTCGTGAGGAGCTAGCTAAAATAAAGGTAGACAAAGCGATGGGGCCGGATGGTGTACATCCAAGGGTGCTGAAGGAACTTAGGGAAGTTCTGGTAGCTCCACTGACTGACCTTTTCAATGAGTCTCTAGAGTCAGGAATGGTATTGGAGGACTAGAGAAGGGTGGATGTGGTCCCCCTCCACAAAAGTGGAAGGAAGAAGTAGGGAATTACAGGCCAATAAGTCTGACTTCTGTGGTAAGAAAATTAATGGAAACACTTTTAAAACAGAGAATGGTCAAGTTTCTGGAATCCTGTGGATTACAGGACCGGAAGCAAGATGGATTCCCTAGAAGTAGATCTTGTCAGACAAATCTGATCAATTTCTTTGACTAGGTGACCAGAGAATTGGATAGAGCAGAGGTAGGCAATTCCAGTCCTCAAGAGCCGGAGCCAGGTCAGATTTTCAGGATATCCACACTAAATATGCATGAGATAGATTTGCATCTCAAGGAGGCAGTGAATGCAAATCCATCTCATACATATTCATTGTGGATATCCTGGAAACCTGACCTGGCTCCGGCTCTCGAGGACCTCAGTTACTTACCCCTGTGATAAAGGATGTGCGTTAGATGTGGTGGTGTACGAGTATTTAGATTTTAGCAAAGCCTTTGACAGTGTTCCACACAGACGTCTAATAAATAAACTGAGTGCCCTTGGGATGGGTCCCAAAGTGACAGGCTGCGTCAGGAACTGGTCGAGTGGAAGGCAACAGAGGGTAGTCATCAATGGAGATCGCTCTGAGGAAAGGGATGTTACCAGTGGTGTGCCTCAAGGTTCTGTTTTTGGGCCTGTTCTTTTTAACATTTTTATATATGATATTGTTGAAGGGTTGTCGGGTAAGATTTGACTCTTTGTGGGCGATATCAAAATCTGCAATAGAGTAGACATGCTGAATGATGTGAATAACATGAAAAAAGACCTGGCGAAGCTTGAAGAATGGTCTGAAATTTGGCACCTAAAATTAAATGCTAAGAAATGCAAGGCCATGCATTTGGGCTGCAAAAACCCAATGGAATGGTACAGTTTAGGGGGTGAAGAACTTATGTGCACAACAGAAGAGCGGGACTTGGGTGTGATTGTATGTAATGATCTTAAGGTAGCAAAACAGGTTGAAAACTAGAAAGCTAGAAGGATGCTAGGTTGCATAGGGAGAGGTATGGCCAGTAGGAAAAAGGAGATATTGATGCCTCTGTATAAGACTCCAGTGAGACCTCATTTAGAATATTGTGTACAATTTTGGAGGCCGCACCTTCAAAAAGATATAAAAAGGATGGAGCCTGTCCAGAGGAAGGCTACTAAAATGGTATGTGGTCATCATGAGGCGTATGGGGACAGATTTAATGATCTCAATCTGTATTCTTTGGAAGAAAGGCAGGAGAGGGGAGATATCATAGAGACATTTAAATACCTACATGATGTAAATACATATGAGTCAAGTCTCTTTCATCGAAAGGAAACTCTGCAATGAGAGGGCACAGGATGAAGTTAAGAGGTGATGGAATCCGGAGTAATCTAAGGAATACTTTTTTACAGAAAGGGTGGTAGATGCATGGTACAGTCTCCCGGAAGATGTGGTGGAAACAGAGACTGTGTCTGAATTCAAATGGGCCTGGGATAGGCATGTGGGATCTCTCGGAGAGAGAAAGAGATAATGGTTACTGCGGATGGACAGACTGGATGGGCCATTTGGCTTTTATCTGCCATCATGTTTCTACGTTTGCATGACGTAGTTGTGCTGATATGGGTGTACAGGGTGCCCACAAAAACACTCCTTGATTTTAAATGGGTACCAAACTAAAGTTGATTGGAATATTCTTTCACTTTTGCGGCTACAGTTTCATCAACTCAAAGTTTCATATGGTATCTGTTCATTACATACACTCGATGTGCGCCCCCACCTGTTACTCGGCAAACATCAATGCAATAATCGAGCTCAAACCAGACTCTCCGAAGCATATCCAGCGTGATTGCATTTATAGCTTCAACGATGCGTTCCTGCAGATCATCCATAGTTGCGGGTGGTGGAGGTACGTACCCCCAAAGGAAAAAGTCACCAATAGTAATGTCCAGTGATCTCGGGGGGGGGGGGGCCACTTGAGGAACACCTGGTCATTTTATCGCATTGCATTGTCTGAAGGTTGTAACTTCTACACCTATTGCAACTTATAAGGGTGAAAGTGCAAGCGATTGTGTAAGATCTTGCTAACCGTGCTTTTGGGAACTTGTATTTGCTGTCATCTTATTTATAAACCTATTCCAATAAGATTTGATTTTGTAACCATTTAAAATCAAGGAGTGCTTTTGTGGGTACCCTGTATATAAAATCTGAGGTCTTTTTTTCTCCATTTTTTCCTGTTGGTGTGGATGTCTTTTCATAGGGATCTGTACTAGTTAAGGATTTTGTTTATATTTTTGGTTAGCATGCCTAGATTTATTGATCTATTTTTTTTTAGTTTGAATAATGTCTCCTTGCAGATCTTGAACTATGAATGGGCTACTTCATGTATTTTACCTTGTTTTTATATACGGTACACTGCTATACAAGCCAGAACATTTTCTCCTAGAGACAGGCGGCACACCCAAGGGATCACAAACACGACAGTAATGCAGCTTGGGGGGGGGAGGGGGGATCTTAATTAAATTTTTTTTTAATTGAGAACTATAACAAATTAAACATGTAAGCAACACCTAACCAAGTCAGTATAGTCTAGAACAGTGGTTCCCAACCCTGTCCTGGAGGAACACCAGGCCAATTGGGTTTTCAGGCTAGCCCTAATGAATATGCATGAAGCAAATTTGCATGCTTATCACTTCCATCATATGCAAATCTCTCTCATGCATATTCATTAGGGCTAGCCTGAAAACCCGATTGGCCTGGTGTTCCTCCAGGACAGGGTTGGGAATCACTGGTCTAGAAAACCAAAATAGTAATATTTTTTTATATGAGGAAACAGATTTGTAAGTACTTAAATCTTAATGCATAGCTTGAACCTAAAGATCACCGTGCAGCTTTTCATAAAATCCCTCATCAGCTTGTATCTTCAAGAGCAGAGAGCGGAGGTGCAGTGTCGGCTATCCCTGTACAAAGTCATCTACCAGGACATCCTTTCTCTGTGGAATTCCTTCCCTGGAAAATTTGAAGGGCAGTTTCTGAGAATTTCATTTGATCCACTCTTGATGTGTGGTTGGTTTTTTTTTTTTTTTTATGCTTTCCCATCATGCATCGACATGCGCAATGACGCAACGTGTCGTTGACATGCCGCGGGTCAGATGTACATGACTTTTTTTTCCCATAGGCTCTAAACGGGAGCAATTCCTCAGCACATCTGGCTAATAGCACAGATGCTGTTCCATTGTATCTCTGTCGCTTACCCTGCTTGCGACTGCAGGAAGGCAGGAAGCAGGAACAGCTTTGGGCTGACCTGTGTGACTCACAGTTTATGCCTGATCAGAAGGGGTGCAGCCATCCTGAAAAGGAAAGATGAAGTCATTCTTCTCAGGAACCCGGAGTTTCCCATCACAGCTCAGATCAGTAATGTGACCTTGATCACCTGATGTGGGCTAAACTATCAGCTGTTTCAGGGCTGGTGCATTTTTTAAAATCAAACCTGGAAAAGCGGAGACTTAGAGGAGACATGATAGAAACCTTCAAGATCATGAAGGGCGTAGAAAAAGTAGACAGGGACAGATTTTTCAAACTATGGGGACCCACAAGTACAAGGGGGCACTCAGAGAAATTGAAAGGGGAAAGGTTTAGAACAAACGCCAGGAAGTTCTTTTTCACCCAGAGGGTGGTGGATACATGGAACGCGCTACCGGAAGATGTGATAAGCAGGAGCACGCTACAGGGCTTCAAAGAGGGTTTGGATAGGTACCTGGAGGACAAGGGGATTGAGGGGTACAGATAGGAGTGGAGGTAGGTTTAGGGTTAGGATTAGAGGTAAGTTACAAAATTAGTCTGGGACCACTGTTCAGGCAATAGGCCTGATGGGCCGCCGCGGGAGCGGACCGCTGGGCAAGATGGACCTCTGGTCTGCCTCAGCGGAGGCAACTTCTTATGTTCTTAAATAGATATAGATATAATTAGTCCCCGTGTCATTCTCTAGGTACAACCACTGACCCTCAAGCCTTGCATTGAACAGTGCTGGTGTATATATAAGGTCTGAGGTTGTACTAGACATTAAAGAATGACACGGGATGATAGCCCGTGGTTATTTGCGGGGACAGGGACATTTTTTTTTTTTTTAAAATAAATGTCAATTTTTATACAAATATTTTCAATATACAACAAAAAAGAAGTAACAATCAGGTAATAAATTTCTCAACCCCCTCCCATGTAATCTCTGGTAGACATTTTCTATATTTCAAAGTAAGATCTGCAGTGTTGCAAGCAGGGGGAAAAAAAAGCAGGCCAGAGGGTCTTAGGAGCTTTTTGTGTCATCATGTGATGTGTCCATTGTGCTCTGAGCTGGCAGGGTTGAGGCACAATTTACAGGCAATACAAGACAGATCAACACTGAACTGGTCTGAGTTCACACTGAGCTTTGGCTTCAAGTCTGGTAAAATGTTTCATTCTTTCTTTGCTATGTGGTTAATTGGCATCTCGGCTTGTTGAACAGACCCTTTTAGTAATTTTCTAGAGTTGGCTGTGATTGTGTTTTACGTGTCTGGAGAAGATCTTTGGAAATTTTTTCTTTGAACAAATTGTGGCATAGAATACTCATTTTACCTCTATTAAATTCAAGTCAGGCTGGTTTGGCAGGATTTCATGTACTGTCAGATCTTATTTCAAAATGCGATTGTACACATATCTAATTACATTACATAATTATTCTGAACCATGGAGCGGTTATTGCTTGCTGAAAGTCAGTAGGTAGAGTTATAAGCATCCTATCGGAAGAGTACTTGGATAGGGTTACCAGAGGTCTGGATTTCCGCGGACATGTCCTCCTTTTCGAGGACATGTCTGGGAGTCTAGATGGCTTTTCAAAACCTGGCACTTTGTATGCAGCTCTGCTAGACTTTCCTATACCAGCTGCTGGTATAGGAAAGTCTGCTGCTGTTCTGGAGACAGGCATGTACTTTTTTTATTCTGATCTTTGTGGGGGGTGAGGGGGTCAGTGAACACTGGGGAGTTTGTGTGAGTCTTTAGTTTGTCTCTGCAGTGGGTTATCTGGTTACTTTGGATACCTTTTTGGCACTTATACTTGATTTTACATCATCTAACTCACAACTTTTAAGTCTCATCCAGGATGTTTAGTAAAACATTCGATTATCCCTGCAGGATGACTAAGCCTAAGTCGGCCCACATCCCGCCAACATACTGCCCTAACCACTCCACCAGATACACCCCGTTCAGCGCTGAGCACACAGCGGCATTCAGAAGCACAAAAAGTCCCATGATATGTCCAGAAAGTTGGTTTGATTATTGGCATTTGGATGACCTGTCTTTTAGGTCATCCACATGCCAATTTCGCCAGGTTTATAGACGTATTTAAGTTTTGATTATGAGTGGTGTATAAATGCCTACAAGCAATGGCGTAGCAAGGCTAGGAGGCGCCCGGGGAGGCGACGCTCCCCCATCTCCACCCCTCCACAACTTTTCACATCCTCCCTTCCCATCCCCGTGCTTCTTTAAATCTTTACCAGCATGAGCAGCTTGCTGCTTTCACTTTTCCTATGACGTCACTTCCTGGCCCCGTGACCCAGAAGCAATTTCAGAGGGAGCCAGGCCAGAGTAGTTGCTCATGCTGTCAAAAATGTAAAGAGGTACGGGGGCGGGGAAGGGAGTGCGTGAGCATGGTGTGGGGTGGCAGAGAGGTGCTAGCGCCCCCACCAAGACGGCCTCTGGGACGGTCTGCTCCCTTGTTACTTCCTACAAGGCATATTTAAATATCAAAAATTGGGGAGAAATCACTAGTATTGTGCCAAAGGTTGTATCAAATTTATAACCCCTCCCCCAACACCTTTGTGTAAATACCTGTAGTACAAAAACACTTGCACCTCAGTTTTCTCAAAATAGTTGCACATTGTAATAATTGCACATTTTAAACCCAGAGACGGAAATTTGGATTTTTCTTTTTCTACCATCTCAAGCAAATGGTGTAATCATTGCACATATAAAGCTTTCTTTTTTATGTAAACATTTTTCCCTCTTTTTCTTGTCTTTCTTTTTAACCATTAAAGATTGATAACTTAACTCGATAGTTGGTTGCCAGAAATGGCCCCACATTGAATATTTGGGTTGATCGCCAGCATTGGGCAGACAGTGTGCTGCTTGGCGCTGGCTCAGGTGTGTTTTTCTCAGGGATATCTACCTCTATGACAACAGGAAGTAAATGCCCTTTTCTGGCCCTTCAGGAAGTATATAGAATGTAGACGTGGACCAGAAAAAAATGGATCCAGGATTTGTATGTGAAGTGGACAAGATTGCTGATCCAGTCTTGGACTCAGTTATTTTTCCCATATTTCCTAGGTCTATATAAACCCTGCCAAGGAGTGAATGATTGGATAATGGGTGGGGTTTGTGATCATGAGTATTTGGTTCAGTTTTGGTATACAGGAAAGTTTTTTCGGCTGTACCTGACAAATCGATTCTGGAAGAGATCAAACCGGCTATGTCACTTGAAACCCAAATGATGACGTTACGACTGTCTTATTTTGATCACACCATTATTAAACCGTAATTAATACCTGTGCTTTTGTACAGGAGGTACCAGATTGCAGGTGGGGGTGAGGGGTACCAATGCAAAAGTTGGCTCAGGGCAACTCAGTGCTTGAACTGGTCCTGAACTTACCCCCTGAGCTTGGGCTTGGAAGAGTGATTTAAATCCATAACAATATAAGACTAGTCATACTGGGTCAGACCGGTGGTCCTTCTAGCCAAGTACCCTTCCAGCAGTGGCCAATCCAGGTCTCAAGAACCTGGCAGAAACCCAAATGGTAGCTATCAATCCCAGGGTAAGCAGTGGCTTCCCTCTGTATGTCTCAAAAGCAGACTACGGACTTTTCCTCCAGGAACTTGTCCAAACCTTTTTTTAAACCCTTCTATATTAACCGCTATGGCTAGGTCTGTGCATGGTTTCTTGTGGCCTTTGAGTAGCTGCTACTTGAATAATGGACCTTGGTTATTCTGGACTCTTGTATCTTTAAACATTAAACCAGATAATGTGTTAAATTACTTATTGAACTACTGAGCTGCCTTGGACAGAATATAATGAATAATGAAACTCTTATTTGCCTGGGCCTAAAATAGCCTATTTGCTACTGTTTGGCTGGTTTTGTAAACCATTTTCTCTTCCCTTCCAGTAAACAGACGCAAAGTTCCAAGGCCCCCGCCCCGGACCCTCCTCCGGTGCTCAAGGTGTTTAACCGACACATCCTCTTCGATATTGTGTCACGGGGGTCAACGGCTGACCTGGACGGACTCCTCTCTTTTCTTCTAACTCAGAAGAAACGTCTGACAGATGAGGAATTTCGAGGTGAGGTGCGAGTTGAACAGGCTTGAGGAGCACAGTCTCCATGCATGTGTGCGTGAACGTAGACGAGAAAGCAGCTGGGCGCCAGGTGTTCTGAGAGAAGGGTGAGCTTCTTTTTAAAAAGAACATTCCTATCTTCCTTCTTCAAGTGAGAGATTTGGGAACCATCTATTGTCTGTCTAACGGTGATCACACAAATCAGTGTGAAATCCTCATGCAGTAGCAACAGACACAGAAGTGTTTTATAAAACCTTTTGGTTGTGTTAAAAAAGGGAAGGTAGAAGTTGATTTAGAAGACAATTTTCAAGGCCATTTACATGAGTCAATAGCAATTCACAGGGCTGAATATCAACGGGAACAAGACAAGTTCTGGCATTTTCCAGGTAGTTCTGGGGTGGTCCGGCGGTGCAGTCTGGACTGAGCTGCACTTTTCAGTCCGTTACGACAGGGTCTGGCGTTGAATATTCAGCTATAATTTTGCTGGTGGTGGCCAAGATTGAAGATATCAGTGACTAGGGGTTACCAGACGTCCAGATTTCCCCGGACATGTCAGGGGGTCCGGTTGGCTTTTCAAAACCCGGAACTTTGTTGGGGTTTTGAAAAGAAATCATGTTGGGAGGGGGCATCCGCGCATGCACCGACTCAATGTGGTGATGTCACGTGCGCCTGTCCATGACATCATCGCATCTGCGTGTGCGCGAATGCCTTTCTGCCCAATGGAAGGCAGCGGGGGCGGGGATGGGGGTGGAGCTGGGGAGGGAGGGGGCAGAACAGGGCGGGCCTGGGGGGCAGGTTTAGGGGTCCAAATTTTACTGATGTGAAATTTGGTAAACCTATCGGTGACCGCTGCCAGCTCAATTATGACCCCAGTGTGCATGGATTGAATTTTTAGCAAATGTCTGCCTGTAGGAAAAGGCGATTCGAAATCGGTGGGTCCTTCTACTCCTGGGTCATTTTCAGAGGGTGAATGTGTGCAATTAGAACAATGACTTTTGGCTCCCTCATGTTTTCTCGGAGTGTTATTGTGGATTTCTCAGAGTAAGGAGGGAGGGGTGACTTGTCCAATGTGTTGTGTTTTTTTGTAAGGATTTTTTGGGATATCTCAAAATGAGCATGAAACGGGGGATGTCTCTTAGGACTCCAAGCCACCAGAGTAGGCATGACAAAGAAATCAATTGAGGCGTTCAACTCAATATGGAGGCCTCATTGGAAATGTGTAGGCCGGATGAAATTTGGGGGGGGGGATCTCTTTTTTCCCCCCCAGAACAATGGGTAAAAAAGAGTCAGACTTTTTTTTTAACAAAAATAAGTCATTAACTTGGCCTGTCTGTTGCAGAAGACATCAAATTTATAGAAAGTTCAACACATTTCTTAGGGATATCCACTAAATCTCTTGGGTACAGGTTTGTTGGTCAACAAGGACTCAGGACTCATGTCCTAATATAGAAGACCCCAAGACCGTTTTTGGATTAACAGTACTGATTTTTCACCTCCCCCCCCCTTTCCCCCTTTTGATTGTGTAGTTATTACTAGTATAGAAGACCAAAACAACAAGAAGGTAGACCCTGATCCCTCCATAAAGGGAACAGGGCCAAAAAAACCAAAGGAATTGTGGAGAGTTGATGTCCAAGATGAAGACTTTATTAAAACAAATAGATAATCCACATAAAAATGTCTAGGGCCTGAACCTCTGAGAACATGTGGCCCCAACACGGTCCGTGTTTCGACACTGTAGTCTTCTCCAGGGGGGTCCCCATTGGTCCTAAATGCAGGCTTGTGGATTAAATAATAAACATAAGCCTCTGCACTGTTGAGATGCACTCAAGATGGAACACTCAATAATATTAATCTTCATCTGTTTAATCAACCAGCTCAAAAAGAAAGTTTTTTTCCTGTAATCCGCTTTCTCGATACTCCTTTTCTAGAGCCCTCAACTGGGAAGACATGTTTACCCAAAGCTCTGCTAAACCTGAATGGAGGGAGGAACGACACTATCCCTATGCTTGTGAACATCGCGGAAAAAAACTGGGAACCTGCGGGAGTTTATCAACTCGCCATTCCGTGACGTGTACTACAGAGGTGGGTACTGGAGCTCGGAGGGGGCATTTGGGTAGGTGGAAAGGTTGCTTGGTTTGCACTGCTGCCGCTGCCTCTGTGATGACACATGGCGGGTTTAATGTTTTGCATGTTTATAAAATCAATATTGCTTTTATCATTTGTATTGCATTTTTATTCAAAACAAGGAATACATAATTCAGAAGGAGGGGAGGAGTTTGACTGGCACCCTCCTGTGCCAGAATTTGATCATGATTCTAGAATTAATATTTCTTCTCCTGTAAGAAAGCGCCTTGAAATGTTTAACACTTTAATCTTGCGTCCTCTTCCAAATATGGAAAGCGCAACCCACCTCCCAGTTCACTACCTGGCCAGTGGTCGCCATTTCAAGTCCAACGTTCTAACTTACACCTCTTTGTGGTGTATGGGTCCGGGCAGAGGCCCTTTCTCTTAACTGCAGTAGGTGAAGCTTCACCAGCTGTTCACTGCAAGTGCAGTCTGTGTCTTGGGCCTAATCAAGAGGGCATCCCCCCTGCTTTAAGTCCATGCAGGTACATTGGGAGGTTTAGGCATTACCAGATTGCCCGTGTTTTTTTTTCTGAATTTGGTGGAAGAATCTTCACCTCTTGCAGCCTTTAGCGGCTGTTGCTTGAGGTCTGGCTTTCGTTGCTGGGAGCCCAGTGGAGATCTGGAAGGTCTTGGAACAGGAGGACAGAACAAAATGAACACACACACAGTTCTTGGCGCTGAAATTGGTCTGACTCTTTTTGTACATGCTTGGAAAGGAACATGTGCTTCTGTGTGCTTGAAGTGCTTTTCCTATGCAATTTACTCCCTTCTTCCTGCCCATGTCAGCAAATTCCCAGTTGAAAACAGTGAAATGTTGTGGTTTCGGGTGTATTTTTGGAGGTTCTTAAGTGTGACAAAGATTTTGCTTTATACCAAAATTTCATCTGCCATCTTTTTGGCAGCAAACCTGTGGAAATGCCTGCTTTCTTCTTAGTCTGGGATGTATCTGACAGCTGCAGGGAGAGTGCCAGAGTTTTTAATGTTTGCTAAACCCTTAACTCTTTGTAGCCTTTTTTTTATTCTTCTGACGTGCCGGGCACCCTGGGTTACAGCTCTTTTTCACCTGGAGGGTACTGTTTCAGGTTAAGCTGATTATGAAGCTGGCAAGGTTGAAATCTGCCTTGAGGCTTTGCAAAACAGAATGTTAATCCGCCTGATATTCAGCCCGTGGTGGTCAGCGTTTACTGCCGTAGGGTTGAATTAGCCCCGATATTCAGTGTATCCACACTGAATATCCAGCAAGTTAGCAGCGCTGTTTGTGCGGTACTATTCGCCCAGATGGTTCTCTAGCACCAGTACTGAGGATCGATGGTGTCCAGATAACTTCTGGATTCACCCCTGTCCTGCCCTGGCGGTCAGAACTGTTATTCAGTGATACTATCCAGTTAAATATTGCTGAATATTTATGCTCTCGGCCCAGTCAGTTTGGCTAAACCACACCGAGGGAAGGAAAAGAGAGTGTGGCGTAGTGATTAGGGTTACAGCAGTGTCTCTGAAACTTTTTAGCTCTGGCACACTAAACGGAGCAAAAGTTTTTCGTGGCACATTATAATTGAATTGATAAAATAGCTAAGCCAACAAAAAATTAAATTTGAGAGTTATTTATTTCAAGTTTATTTAAAATATTTGATTTGATCGCAAAATCCAAATCCAACGCGATTTACATTTAGTTAAAAATTAGGTTAAAATAAAAAAAAAACAAAAACAAGACCGTTAGTACTAATTTGAATAAAATAATACGTTTGAAAAAGGGAGGAGAGAAAAAAGAGGATTAAATACAATTCACAAACAAAAAGGGATAGATAGGTAATGAAACAAGAGGTTGGGGAAGGTTACCCACTTCATTTTCACTTGGCAGTATTCCTAGTCCACTGTAAAATCATAAAATTTAAATGAATCAGTTAAAAGCGTCCTTGAAAAGCCAACTTTTTAGGAGACTTTTAAACTTGCTAAGTAATTTTTCTTCTCTTATGTTGATGGGAGTGAATTCCAAATTTGAGGGGCTGTAATAGAAAAAAATCACATCCCTCCTTGAATAAATGAATTTTAGCGAGGGGACTACTAGCAAAGATTTTTCTCCGGATCTTAAGGATTTGGGGGGAATATAAGGTATTAGAAATCTTTCTAAGAATGCAGGAGCTTTGTTTATTAATATTTTATGTGCGAGTAATGCTATTTTATATGTGATTCTGTGATTTACGGGAAACCAATGTTTTCCCTTTAAAGTTCTTTAAGCTATGTAGGGGTAATTGTAACAACGGTGAAACTAAAGTAGATAGGATAGAATTGCTGATTAATGCGATTGACAACCACGCCGAGCGGAACGTACAAGTTAGATACCGCTAGGTACCGTTTATAGAATCAGCCCCTAAATGTTGTGCTTTTTCTGCTCAAACACGCAATGACGTGGAACATAAGCGTTGGGACGGGGGGAGGCCACAGAGGCCATGGCCTCCCCCCAAATTGGCGGTCGCCGGTTGGTGCCCACTCTCCCACCCGTCTCATGACTTTGTACTTAAAATCTTCAGGGCGGCCGCTGTGCGGCGTCAACGAATGGGCCTGCCCCGGAACCCCTCGTTCTACTTCCAGGGGGGCAGACCCGCTCATTGACACTGCGCGGCAGCTGCCCCAAAGGTTTAAAGTGCAACGCTAGGAGGAGATAGGGGCTGGAGACGGGAGCTGGTGATAACCTGTGCCGCAAGATTCTGCTGGCACTAGGGCGGAGCTCCTGGGCCCCCCCCCCCCCCCAACCAAACAGTGTTCTGCTGGCATTTCTTAGATCATTGAAAACAATAGCACATCCCTAGTAGTTGGAATAGTCCATGGGCCTAATTTTAAGACGTCAGATGGGTGATTGGGCACAAGGGCGAATGGAGTTACTTATCACTGCCCTTATTTACAGGTCAGACAGCGCTTCACATTGCCATTGAGAGGCGCTGTAAGCACTATGTGGAGCTGCTAGTAGAGAAGGGAGCTGACGTCCACGCCCAAGCCCGAGGCCGCTTCTTCCAGCCCAAGGATGAGGGAGGATACTTCTATTTCGGTAAGGTGGAGATCCGGATGTCTGGTAACCCTACCTTATAGTAGCTGAATTGCTGACAGGAGTTGTTTTCACCCTGCGTAGGGGGTAATTGTGCGGAACGTGTGTTGGGAATTTCGGAGGTTTTCGGAGGTTGTGTTTGTGCAGGGCGGCTGCTCCACTGCTTTTGTGGTGATTTCAGCAAGTGGTGCCACTACAGCACTGGAGGAACAAGGGGTATTAAACCAGAAAGGAAAGGGAGTTTCCATCCTACAAACCTCCAAAAATATTTGAGCAGCTCCCACCTATTTGAAAACACTGTTCTCTTGTGAAACTAGCAGACAGTCTGTCCCTTAAAGCAGAATTTAGGCAGCTTTTCAACAGACTGGGCTGGTCTGAATCTCTTGACCAGGCAGCAGCCTCTACATCATATCCGCTGTACGCCTTGGCAAGAGAAAAGTGATTCAGTGTCTGTGTAGCTGAGATGGAGATTCAACCACCCAGGCCCAGGCAACGTTAACAACCTGGATTTAGATCACACCATTCTCCGAACTCACAGCTTTGCCTGATTGACTTTATTTAGATACCAGTTGGAATCTGCATTAGTGGAATATCCAGACTAAAATGAACTGAACTAGGAGGGTAATTCTATAAATGGGCACCCTGATACTGCTCAGTAAAAGCCTACTTTATAACAGATTCTGGGCACCTGCTTCCTTCAAGGTATGAGGGCCTCTGCCCCACCTATGTTCACCTCAAAAATTCCTTTCTCCATACAGAGCCCCGGCATTGGCTGTCTGCTGCTGACCGGAACCTTCTCTCTGCCTCGGCCCACCCATATGAAAACAGGAAGTTACATCAGAAAGGTGCAGGCTGCAGTAGAGAGAAGATTCTAGTCAGCAGCACACAGTCTATGCCAGGGACTTCTATGGTGAAAGGAAACTTTTGAGGTAAAAGCTTGTTGGGGAGGGGGGGGGGGCTGGTTAGAGACACAGGAGATGCCAGATTGGGGGAGGGGGGAGTGCCAAACCCAGGAAATTAGTAGGAGAGAGATATCAGTTGTGTTGGGAGGAGGTACTGGGCCTCCCAACTGCTGGGTGTTTATTTAGAGTTCTTGCTGCTCCAAATAGGACCTCCCACATGCCATGCTAATAAGTTTTAAAGTCCTGTTGTTTCGAGCTGAGACTCTCAATGCTTGGTTTTCATCTTCTTTATGTTTAGGGATCCTCTGAGTATATCCCACTCTTGCTTTGAGTTTCTTCAGCGTACTTGTCTCCACCACCTTCTCTGGGAAGGCATTCTAGATATCCACGACTCTTTCTATGAAGAAATGTTTTCTCATGTTCCTCCTAAGTTGATTTGCTCACAGCGTCATATCGTGTCCCCTAGTCTTCATCTGCAAGGAGGCAGACTCGGGAGCAATACCAGAAAACATTTTTTATTTTCACGGAAAGGGTGATGGATGCCTGACATACCCTCCCAGAGAAGGTGGTAGAGACCAAAATGATGAAGAAATTAATAGAGGAACTCTAATTAGAAAGAGAGTGTACGATAAGAACATGCTAAGCAGCTTTGGGTTCTTAATGGGTTCCGTTCAGTTACTTGTTATGGGTGAAATGGAATGATTGTAGATGAAGAGATTGAGTAGGCCCTAATGGGTTAAGAGAAGGGGGGTGGGAGATGGAGAAAATAAGAAACACACTTTGTTATTTTAATAACTTTGTCGATCTGTATGAGGTAAAAAATGTTCCCATTACTCCACTGATTTATATTTGCTGTCCTCAAATTTAATAAAACCAGATTTAAATTAAAAACACGCTTACACACAACGATGATGACTTCTGTACTGTAGTGTTCCGAATATTCCTTGACTGTCTGTAGTCTCAAATTGTTTTTCCAAGACAATTCCACAGGAAGAGAATATAAGATTTGATCCTATCAGCATGTCAGTGCCGGTGTGTACACGCTTATATTTGATTGTTCTTCAAGTAATTGCAATGCACATACAGAAACACCAACATCAGCTTTCTAACGAGAACTTGACGTGTTCGGTTGTAACCGGAGACTCCTGTTTGACTCACAGTGGCCAGCTGTAGGGAATAAAGACAGCCTGGTCTACCAGCAAGGTTCCCATGGTAGCTAAAGGTGACAAAACATAGGATGATGCATAGAGTGGGATGATTGCCGTACCCCAAAAAATGCGAAACAATCCCACCTATCAACATACCAAGCGTTTTTTAAGAGAGGAAAAGGATCTCAGAAACCTGCTTGATGATCAGGAATAAACCTTAACCAAGACCGACAAGGTTCCACGTTCCTGAAAAACCTCTCAAAATATCATGCTAATTTGCCAGTTAGGGCAATAATTGTTTCCATAGGGGCTTATGTTCTCCAGGCTTATCCAAGGTTAGCAAACCTTGGTGCTGCTTTCCCTTATCACAGTCCTTACTAGTAATACAGGCAGGTCAGGGTACAACTTTCCCCTGCTCCCCAATTATGGGATATAGATGGATCTCTAGCCATGAATCCGTGGAATAGAAACATAGAAACATAGAAGATGACGGCAGAAAAGGGCTACAGCCCATCAAGTCTGCCCACTCTGCTTACCCACCCCCTGTCTATGCCCTAATGACCCAATTTCCTTATCTTGACCCTCGTAGGGATCCCACATGGGTATCCCATTTATTCTTAAAGTAAACAAGATCACTGTCACTCCAAGCGGATTTGATGCTGGAGGCCCAAGACTTCCTCTAGATTCTTCTGGTACGGGTGCACCAGAAAAATCTCTGTGCCGTGTCGACTGCCACTCTGCCCTCTCCCACTGTCTTTGGGAAACATCTCGGAAGGTCCAGCTACCAAGCCTACGGGGTGGATACGTTTAAGATAAACCAGAGAGGTGCAGTGAATTCTGCTGTTCCTTTTGGGAAGTATTTGGTTTAAAGACTAAAGAGGATTTGCATATTATTTATGTATTTATGTGATTTGATGTTGTTTACAAAAAGTAGTTGGGTTTTTTTTTTTTTTTTGTTATATATGGTATCATATACAGCAGTGGTTCTTAAACCTGTCCTGGGGGGACTCCCCCCCCCCCTGCCAGAGGTGACAGGCATGCAAATCTGCCTCATGCATATTCATTAGAGTTATCTTGAAAACCCAGCTGATTGGGGGTCTCCCAGGTTTAAGAACCACTGATATACAGTCTATATGGTTTAATCCACCTTGGGGTGTGCCCTCTCTCTTTCTAGGTGAGCTACCGCTGTCTCTCGCTGCTTGCACAAATCAGCCAGACATTGTTCATTACCTGACTGAGAATGTCCACAAGAAAGCGGACCTACGGCGGCAGGACTCCAGGGGAAGCACAGTGCTGCATGCGCTGATTGCCATAGCTGATAACACCAAGGAGAACACCAAGTTTGTCACGAAAATGTACGATCTCCTGGTGATCAAGTGTTGCAAGCTTTACCCAGATTGCAACCTGGAGGCTTTTTTCAACAACGACGGGCTCTCGCCTCTCATGATGGCAGCGAAGCTGGGAAAAATTGGGGTAAGCGAACGCTTGCAGTCTTTCATTACCTTCAGCCTGAAATGGTTAACACGAGCCTATCTAGGAAGATTGTGTAAGACCGAAAAATTGAAGGGGACCTTTTAGTAAACTGTGTTAGGTGATCACAACAGCCTAACGCAGCAAAATTGGACTAATGTGGGATGTGCTAAAGTATTTTGTGTTGGTTTTTGCCATCTACATGCAATAAGCAGTATTTATTTTGCAAAAAAAAAAAAAAGTTTTGGGGAGGGGGCATGTCAGGGGCAGCGAATGGGCAGACAGTGGGTGTGAAAGTGTTAATCAGCTAGTGTTCTGGTATTAATGTGCACTAACTGGACTTAACTTATGTAGGAGGTGATAAAGGGCTTAATATTTTTTTAAATGGCCATATGCTAATGGTAATAGTGTATGGCCAGAAATGAAACAAATAGAAATAAAGGCTAATTTACATTATGAAATGAAATTGGCATGTAGGAAAGACCTGCGTAAGGGCACGCTAAGCCCATTTACTAGCTCAGCTTAGAAAAGGCACAGTGAAGAGCTACGGCCTCAGCACCCTGAGGTTGTGTATTCAAACCCTGCGCTGCTCCCTGTGACTCTGGGCAAACCACTTAATCCTCCACGGCCCCAGGTATATCAGATGGATTGTGAGCCCACTGGGACAGACAGGGAAAACGCTTGAAGTACCTGTATGTAAACTGCTTTGAATGTGGTTGTGAAAAGATGGTATACAAGTCCCAATCCCTTTCCCTGATGTCATAATGCCTCATTCCACCAATAAGAGCCATCCTCATCAGTGATGTCACAATGGCTTCGTTGTCCTATACTTGGCCACAAGTCCCAATCCCCCCTTATGAGGCTTGAAGTTTCCTGGGTGTGAGACCTCAAGCATGTTTTCAAGGGGAAAATCTTATACAGTTTCCCTTTCAAAAGTAGACCCAGGGTATCCCTAAGTGCAAAATGTTCACTAGATGCTATCACTAGATCAGTGGTTTCAAACTGAAACTCTTTTGCAGGGCCACATTTTGGATTTGTAGGTACTTGGAGGGCCGCAGAAAAAAATAGTTAATGTCTTATTAAAGAAACTAGTCTTATAGCCCGTTACATTAACGGGTGCTAGAATATATATGTGTGTGTCTGTTTTTATTTTTTTTTCTCTCTCCTTAGCCGCTTTCTGTATTTCTGTTTGTCTTTTTTTTTTTTTTTTTTCCCTTGGCTATCCACTACCACCCCTTGCCTGCTCCCCCTGTCCATTCTCCCTTCCTTTTACCTCCCCTGTGTCCTCCACCACGCCATCACTGCTCACCTAATCCAGCAGAAGCCCTTCTCCCTTTGTTTTACCTCCCCCTGTCCATCATCACCTCCTTCCTGCTCCCCCTGTTCAGCAGTAGGCCTGTCTTTATTTTTCTGCCCCCCCCTCCCTGTTCATCAGCACCTCTTCCCCTGTCCATCAACCCCTTTTCTGCCCTCCATTTCCGTGTGTTGCATCATTTCCCTCCCACCCCACTTCCCTGTGCAGTATTTTCCTCCCCCCCATACATTCCTTCTTAACTCCATGCCCTACTTATGTGTTTTCTGGGTTTGGCTGCCGCGGCCTGCAGCCGCCAACAGCTGCCACGGCCAGCAGTCGCCGCGGCTGACATTTGACTTGGGCCACGGCGGCCGACATTTGACTTGGGCCGCCGCGGCCGACATCCGACTCGTTTGTGAGTAAGCAGGAAGCGATCCTTGCGTTGCTAGTCCTGCTTCTCGGTGCAACTATAATTTCTGACCTGTGAAACCGCCATGAAGTCATGTGACAGTTTGCACGGGGCACGTGTCCGGAGGCTTAATTTGCAATCACTTATAGTATGACTACATTTGACTCGGGCTGCCGCGCCGCAGGAGAAGCAGTGCCCAACTTAAAAGCCGGAAGGGCGCTCGAAATCCGCCTGGGGGGGAGGGGGGAGGAAGAGAGAGAGCGGAGAGGCTGCGACCGCTGCGTCTTTCAACAGTGAGCAGGACTTCCTATGTGTCGCTACAGCTCACGGAAAACCGGCGCACACATAGGGAGTGCGCATGCGCGGCCTAGCGTTTTATTATATTAGATGACAATTTTACATAAGGTAAAACTCTTTATAGTTTATAAATCTTCCCCCCTCCCGAAGGCCTGCATGTTTCCCCCTTCTTTACAATGTCTTCCAGCTTCCCCCGTGGCCTCCCTGTCTTAGTTTCAGCTAATTACTGTAGCCTGCAGAGAGGATCGCCGGTGCTGTAGCATTCCTTGCAGGCTGCCATCGGCCTCCGCAGCACGTTCTCTCTGCCGCGGTCCCGCCCCTCCTCTGATGTCGGGGTAGAATTGCTGCAGAGGGAACGTACTGCGAAGGATGACGGCAGCCTGCAAGGATCGCTGCAGCACTGGCAATCCTCTCTGCAGGCTGCAGTAATTATCTGAAGGTAAGAGCGGGAACCCGGGGGGAAGCCGGAGGATGCTGCAAAGAGCGGGCAGCACTAGTACAGACAGCAGTAGTACAGACCGCGGGCCTCGAGTTTGAGACCACTGCACTAGTTGCACTTGCCTCTCTTATTGCCCTGTATCTGTTCGAGGCTCCCTGAAGTAGGATGGTCAAATCTGATAGGATTAGGGATTGCACTAAAATTCGGAAAGTCTGTTTTGAAGTATTTTCTGATGGATCTTAGGTTTCTCATCCTAAGAAAAGATTGTTTTATTGTTGATTGTACGTGGCTCTTCATGGATAGGTGGTTATCAATTTCTACTCTTAAGATTTGGGATTGTAGTTCTGATGGAAAGCCTGTGTATATGAAGAATTAAGGAACCCTTTTATCAAGCTGCGCTAAAGATTTTTAGCATGAGCCGGCGGGTTAAATTCTGCAGTGTTCCTAGAATTCCTATCAGTGTCGGAGCACTTATCTCGCCAACCCGCGCTAAAAATCTCTAGTGCAGCTTGATAAAAGGGGGGTTAGAAAACTAAACTTCCACGCCCTTCGCTCTTCTTAGGGAAATTGTCCTCAGAAAAGGTTTGGCAACAAGGAAAGAAATAGGAAGATATGTTGATGTTTGGTCCAGTGCGATTAAAGCTCCCGGAATCATTTGCTTGCGCTCATGTCATTCTGTTCACATTGGGTCTACCATACAAATCTCCACAGAGAAATAAAGGAAGGCCTATGCGCTGAGGCTGGAAGAAACACCCACCGGTCCGTGATCTGACCAGCCTCAACAAATTGGCCAATATTTTAGGTGTCAGGTCAAAAGTGCGCCGGGACAAAGGCGCGCCCAGACAATTGAGCGCAGCGCGGAGGCGCGCACCGCTCTAAATTACTGTTTTTAGGGCTCCGACAGGGGGGCATTGGGGGGGAACCCCCCCACTTTACTTAATAGACATCGCGCCGCGTTGTGGGGGTGTTGTGGGGGGTGTAGGGGGTTGTAACCCCCCACATTTTACTGAAAACTTAACTTTTTCCCTGTTTTTAGGGAAAAAGTTCAGTTTACAGTAAAATGTGGAGGGTTACAACCCCCCAAACCCCCCCCTAATGCCGGCGTGATGTCTATTAAGTAAACTGGGGGGGTTCCCCAACAAAACCCCCAGTCGGAGCCCCTAAAAACTGTAATTTTGCGCGTCGCGCGTCTCCACACTGCGCTCAATTGTCGGTGCGCGCTTTTGTCTTTTGCGCCGTTGTCTATGAACCATATTTTAAGGCTCATCAGTCACCAGAAGGGTAATTTTCAGAGGCCATTTGTGTAGGTAAATAATTACAGTAAAACCTTGGTTTGCGAGCATAATTCGTTCCAGAAGCATGCTTGTAATCCAAAAGCACTTGTATATCAAAGCAAATTTCCCCATAGGAAATATTGGAAACTCAAACGATTCGTTCCACAACCCAAAAACTTTAATACCAAATACTATACGTACTTGTATTGCAAGACCTCGCTCACTGCACTCCTACAGCGTCAGAGAGAGAGAAGATCCATTGACTCAGTTGTGATAATGATGTGACACGTGTATACTGTACGCACTCGTATTGCAAAACTTTGCTCGTTTAGAACCGTCACTACACTCTTGCAGCGTCAGAGAGAGAAAAACCATTGGCTCCGTTGTGATATGTATGCTGTATATACTTGTAATGCAAGACATTGCTTGTATATCAAGTTAAAATGTAATCAAATGTTTTGCTTGTCTTGCAAAAACACTTGCAAACCAAGTTACTTGCAATCCAAGGTTTTACTATATATATCTGGGAGAATGGAAGTCTGAAAATTGCAGAATACTTACCTGTGGGTATTGGTCATGCATATACTAGGGGATAAAAGGAGTTGGGCCTCTGGGTATGTTTAGGTCCAGGGAGAGAAATAATTTACATACATTGCATTTACAAATGTATGCACATAATTGTTAAGGAGAAAAGCAAAAGCAAGTGCAGATCTTTTGTAAGTACTTTCCCTAGGGGTGGTTTCCAAATGGAAAATCTGCTCTTACCTTTGTTTTACCTGCAGGGTTTGCATTAATCAAAACAATCTGTGAACTAGCAACAGCAGGCCCTGTCTTGAAATGAGACACTTTAATTTCATAAAAACCTTGTGACAATGCTGCCATCTTCTGACCGATTGGAAGACACATTATATTTCTGCTGGATTGAAATTAAGGGAAACGGGACTTTGCATACACTTCCCCCTCCCTATTCGCAGTTTCGGCATTCGTGGTTTCGAGTATTTGCAATTTTTTTCCCAGCCCCCCCCTCCCCCAGAGAATCACTTGGAGACAGCCTGCATCGACCAGAACCGGCTCTGGGACTTGGATCAGGGTGAGGAGGAGAGCGATTGGAGGAGGAGGGGGCGATTGGAGGAGGAGGGATGATTAGAGGAGGAGGAAGTGATTGGAAAAGGAGGGGGGTGACTGGAGGAGGAGGAGGTGATCGGAGAAGGAGGGGGATGATTGGAGGTGAGCAGCTGCCCCAGGAGCATGGACTTTACCTGGTGGTCTAGCAGTGACACGGGGCAGGAGCGATCTTCCTACACTCCTGCCCCGTGCAGAGCCATGCTGTGCACCCGTGCTGTGAGTTCCCGTGGTCTCACAGGAACTCAGCATGGGTACACAGCACGGCTCTGCATGGGGCAGGAGTGTAGGAAAATCACCGCTAGACCGCCAGGTAAGATCCGGGGGTGGGTCAGAGTCGACCCAGAAGTTATTCGCAAATTTTCCTTATTCGCGGGCTGGCTTTGCTCCTAACCCCTGCGAATACAGAGGGGGAAGTGTACTGCTTTTTTGTGGCATTGGCATTCAAAGCAACTAGAGGATTAGGTGACTTGCCCAGGGTCACAAGGAGCAGCTCTGGGATTTGATCTCACACCCTCTGGGGCAGAAGCAGCAGCTTTACCAGATTAGTATGGCAATTCTTATGTGAGCTGAGTTTAGGACAATCAGGCCATTGTGACATCACTGATGAGGTTGGCTCTTAAGCATTGGTGGAATGAGACATTATGACATCACAGTCTTAGCTCTGGAATGTTGCTACTCTTTGGTTTCTGCCTGATACTTGTGACCTGGTTTGGCCACTGTTGAAAACAGAAGACTGGGCTTGATGAAAGAGAGAGGGAGAGGGGACTTGTGTACTTCCTTTCTGTGGCATTGGCATTCAAAGCGGTGGGCACTGGAGGATTAAATGACTTGCCCAGGCCAACAAGGAGCAGCTCCGGGATTTGATCTCACAACCTCCGGGTGCAGAGACAGCAGCTCAACCAGTGAGCCACAAGTCTTCCCTGAGTCATCAGCGCGCGTGCAGCTGGGAGGTCCCATGCCTCTTTCTGATGACTGCGGATCCCCAAGAGGCCAGATACATGCTGCAGCAGCAATTGAAGTCGGAGGGCGCGCACCTGCGTCATCGTTAAAACTGGTACTTAAGATGATGGCTGTTTTTCTGTTCTGTGGAGCTGGGGGAGCAGGGCCGGAAGCAGCAGTTTGTCAGTCGAAGTCAGTGTTGGCGGCACCCCTGCTAAGGGTGTCAGGTCAAAAGCGCGCCTGGACAAAGGCGCGTGCAGACAATTGAGCGCAGCGCGGAGGTGCGCACTGCACAAAATTACTGTTTTTATGGCTCCGACGGGGGTGTGTGGGGGGGAACCCCCCCACTTTACTTAATAGAGATCGCGCCGTGTTGTGGGGGTGTTGTGGGGGGTGGGGAGGGTTGTAACCCCCCACATTTTACTGAAAACTTAACTTTTTCCCTGTTTTTAGGGAAAAAGTTAAGTTTACAGTAAAATGTGGAGGGTTACAACCCCCAAAACCCCACACTAGAGAGTTGCGCGGGGACAGAAATCCCACCCGTCCCCACCCGTCCCCGCCAAAGTCCCACCCGTCCCCACCCGTCCCCGTGAGGAATCCCTCCGTCCCCACCCGTCCCCGTGAGGAATCCCTCCGTCCCCACCCGTCCCCACGAGGAATCCCCTCCGTCCCCACCCGTCCCCGCGAGGAATCCCCTCCGTCCCCGCCCGTCCATATAAACTTCAGAAATAGTTATTTCATTTAATTATGCTACTGAATTAAAGGCTCTGGTAGAAACCCATTTACAAATAAGCAAAAAGACTTTATTAATTTGAAAATATTAATTGGGAAGAATACATACTTTGCAAATGGGTTTCTACCAGAGCCTCTAATGTTTATAAATTTTTATCAACACAACTAATATACTACTTTATCCTGAAGCAAAATAAAAAAAAAGAAATATAATTCTTTTCCTACCTTTGTTGCCTGGTTTCTGCTTTCCTCATGTTCTCATTCAATTCCTTCCATCCACTGTCTCTCTTCCTTCTGCATCTTCCATTTGCTCTGTTACTGTGCCTCTCCCTTTCTTCCCCCTTCCAAATTGGTCTGGCACCCATCTTCTTCTCTCCGCTCCCCCATAGTCTGGCATCTGTCTTCTTCCCTGCCAGTGTCTTCTCCCTACTCTCTCTTCCCCATTTCCTTTCAGCGTCCTTCTCCCCCCCATCTTCCCCATGTCCTGTCAGCGTCCTTCTCCCCCCTCTGTCTTCCACATGTGCTTTCAGTGTCCTTCTCCCCCCTCTGCTTCCCCATGTCCTTTCAGCGTCCTTCTCCCTCTCTGTCTTCCCCATGGCCTTTCAGCGTCCTTCTCCACCCACCCCCCCGTCTTCCCCATGTCCTTTCAGCGTCCTTCTCCACCCCTTTGTCTTCCCCATGTGCTTTCAGCATCCTTCTCCCCCCTCTGTCTTCCACAAGTGCTTTCAGAGTCCTTCCCCCCCCCCGCCCTTCCCATGGCCTTTCAGCGTCCTTCTCCACCCCTTTGTCTTCCCCATGTCCTTTCAGCGTCCTTCTCCACCCCTTTGTCTTCCCCATGTGCTTTCAGCATCCTTCTCCCCCCTCTGTCTTCCACAAGTGCTTTCAGATTCCTCCACCCCCCCCCGCCCTTCCCATGGCCTTTCAGCGTCCTTCTCCACCCCTTTGTATTCCCCATGTGCTTTCAGCGTCCTTCTCCCTCCTCTGTCTTCAAGTGCTTTCAGAGTCCTTCCCCCCCTCCTCCCGTCTTCCCCATGGCCTTTCAGCGTCCTTCTCCCCACTCCTTCTCTACCGCCCCGGGTGCAGTACAGCCGGCCAGGTCCCCTTACTTTTGTGGCACTTCCCCGACCGACTGACAACAGCCCCGGTCCGACAAACCTCCCTGCCCTTAACTGCGAATCTAAATTACCTTATTACAGCTGCTGTAAGAAGATAATTTAGATTCGCGGCTACAGGGCAGGGAGGATTGTCGGACCGGGGCTGTTGTTGGTCGGTCGGTCGGGGAAGTGCCACAAAAGTAAGGGGACCTGGCCGGCTGTGCTGCAACCGGGGCGGGGTGTGGCGGGGCGGACCGCCCCCTCCCTTGGTAGCCACTCGAACCGCGAGGCTACTCTCCTCCTTACCTGCACTGCCTGCAGCACAGAGCCAAACGGAAGTCTTCCCGACGTCAGCGCTGACGTTGGGAAGACTTCCGTTCGGCTCTGTGCTGCAAGCAGAGAAGGTAGGGAGAAGAGCCGCGCGACTGAGTACATCCAGCTTTGTTTAAGCCCTCCCTCCCCTCCGACGTCAGCGCTGACGTCGGGAAGACTTCCGTTCGGCTCTGTGCTGCAAGCAGAGAAGGTAGGGAGAAGAGCCGCGCGACTGAGTACATCCAGCCCCGCAGGAACCCCGCGACCCTCGGAGGCGTCCCCACGGGATCCCCGCTACCCTAGGGGGCGTCCCCACGGATCCCCGCGACCCTAGGGGCGTCCCCACGGGATCCCCGTGACCCAAAGGGGGAACCCGCGGTATGCCCGCGGGTCCTGCGGGATTCCCGTCGTCCCCGTTCCCGTGCAGCTCTCTACCCCACACAATGCCGGCGCGATCTCTATTAAGTAAACTGGGGGGGCTCCCCAACAAAACCCCCCGTCGGAGCCCCTAAAAACTGTAATTTTCTTTGGCGCGCGCCTCCGTCTTAAGCTCAGTTGTCGGCGCGCGCCTTTGTCTTTCGCCGAGTTGTCTATGAACCTCTGCTAAGACGGCACCTGGGGCGGTCCCCCCCACCCCCTAACTATGCCACTGAGGGCCACTATATGTTTGTATAGCAGTAATGAATATATTAGTTACAGAGCCAGTGTCAGCACTTCAATGAATACAGTCACTGCACTGGTTGAAAATTGACTCCAGTTTGGCTCTGTACATCTGCTGGATTTGGGCTGGGGGAAAAGAGCACCTGTGTAGAAATTAATTTTCAAGTTTGCACACATTGTTTGTCCCCCCTAGGTGGAATGAACGCGGGTACTAACTGGGTACTCACTCTCTCTTCATTTATCTCCCCTATGATTCCCCCCTCCCCTGTGAGCTCCACTCAGCTGGTAAGTCCCTCCTATCTGTGCCCTTCTCTTCAACTGCCAACTCCAGACTCCGTCCCTTCTGCCTTGCTGCACCATATGTTTGGAACAAGCTGCCCGAATCCCTACGGCCGGCTCCATCTCTGGCAGTATTCAAGGCCCATTTAAAAGCCCACCTCTTTGAGAGTGCTTTTGACTCCTAACTCCTCTCACCTTGGGTTCTGCATCCCCTACCCTCTATGTCATGTCTGTCTATTCAAGTTAGATTGTAAGCTCTTCTGAGCAGGGACCATCTATAAATGTCAAAATGTACAGCGCTGCGTACACCCTTCGTCGCTATAGAAGTGATTAGTAGTAGTAATATTTTTTTTTATTATATTTGAATACAAAAGTACCTCCAAGCTTTGCCACTGTGCAGTGTACTCACATTCCTCCCCGTTATGGGTACCTGAGAAAATATAAAATAAAGTCAGATAGAAACAGTACCAGAAGAACATCAACAGGCCAAACTGAACAACCTTTTATGTATTTTTATATATTTTGGAGAATTCAGTTCACGAGCCTGGTGCTTGTGTTTATAGCCATTCAAGAGGTGTTACCAAAGGTAAATTGGTGCTTTAAAAGCCCCATATACGCCTTCTCCATCTCTTCGGTCTGAGTCGCAATACCTTTTGGGAGTTCCTTCACTGAGGTCTGTTACCAAATCTACAGTTCGTTTGGAGGTTTTTAGTGTTGCAGGACCACGAATGTGGAACACTTTGCCAGATCGGTTCGGTGGCATGGAATGTTGCTACTCCTTGGGTTTGGGCCAGATATTGGTGACCTGGATTTGCCACCGTGAGAACGGGCTACTGGGCTTGATGGTTTCAGGTTTCAGGTTTTATATTTTTTCGTAACATTTTTTTCAGGAAAGCCTTTGGAAATGGTGGCTTGTTCAGTTAAGTTTTATTTTCATTCATTCTATGTCATGATTTTAGTGTGGTTGGTGTTGTTTTTTTTTTTTGGTGTTGAAGAAATTTGTGTTATATTTGTTTATTGATTTGTGAATGCACTTTTATAACCCACATAGATTGTTAGATATGCTGGATATAAGTTTATTAAATAAATAAATAAGTAAATGGTCTGCAAGGGAAAAGGTTTTCTTTGGGATTCCTTTGTTTTTTAAATTTTGTTTTATTAAATGGCAATAGCGTTGTATTACTGTAGTGCATATCCGCTATAATAAAACCCTTAGTTCGCATGTGCACTTCATCTCCGTGCATCCGTGCTTCCGTGCCGCCGCATGCGCAGTAGGAGCCTGTGGTGGTTTGCGACACTTGTGGCGGTTTCCCCAGCAACGTTCCTGCCCCGATCTCCGACGCCGGCTGACTTTCTGCCTTCTGACTACGCTGCCGCTGCTGGGACGCCTCTTCTTCTCACCTCCGGACCAGCAGCGGCAGCAGCCGCGGTTTCATTAAGCAGCCGTGGGGCATTTGCTAAGCCGGCCCACTTCGATAATACAAAGCATACCAGCCTAGCAAAAGCCCCGAGGCTGCCCGGCCTAGCGGATGCTGGACAAGGAGCAGGGAAGGGAGAAGGAGTACTACTGGACAGGGGGGGAGGTAAAAGTAAGGGAGAAGAGCTACTGCTGGACAGGGGGAGCAGGGAAGGGGTGCTGTTGGACAGGGGGGAGAGGCAGAAAGAAAGAAAGACAGACACAGTGGGCAGGGAGAGAGACAGAAAGAAATACAGACAGACAGGGGCCAGAGAGAGAGACAGAAAGAAAGACAGAGACAGGCAAGGGGCAGGGAGAGAGATAGAAAGAAAGACAGGGGGAGAGAGACAGAAAGAAAGAAAGAAAGACAGACAGGGGGGCACCTTCTTGTTCAGTTTGTCTGTCTTGACTAGATTGTAAGCTCTTTTGACCAGGGACTGTCTCTTCTATATTTTGATGTACAGCACTGGTTATGTCTAGTAGCACTATAGAATAATAATAAGTAGTCATAGTAGCCATGCTTTCTCTTTCATGCAGGTGTTCCAGCACATCATTCGCAGGGAGATTAAGGATGAAGACGCTCGCCACCTCTCACGCAAGTTCAGGGATTGGGCATATGGGCCAGTCTACTCCTCTCTGTACGACCTCTCCTCACTGGACACATGTGGAGAGGAAGTCTCGGTGCTGGAGATTTTGGTGTACAACAGTAAAATAGAGGTAAAAGGAAAATCACCACGAAACGAAGGGAGAAGAGAGATGGGAAGCTGACAGGGTTCCTCTGGGGCTGAGAATGCAATGAGTTATTGGAGTGTTATTAATGCAAGCGTATTATTTATTTGGGCTCCGAGTTTCCAAGTTTATTTAAAATTTGAAATACCGTCTATCAGTTTTACAATGTGCATAAAATAGATTGAACAAAAATATAAATAAATAAAAGGTAGGGAAATCATCAAGAACCTGTTAGAGGAAACTCATCATATTTAGTCCCTAGGGAACTAGAGATAGCATCATATTCGTCTATGTATTCTAGGATCAGGCCCACCTACCCCATGTGGTAGCCCGCTGATTTATGTACTTATGAAATAACCTTTGAAAAAAAGGTTACAGAATCCACCCCCCAGCAATGATCGCGGCAGGAGAGATGCCCAATCTCTCCTGCCGCGATTTGTGGCAGTTCGGGTAGAGGGGTGATTGCTATCACAGCAGGAGAGACAGCCAATCTCTCCTGCCACAATCCACCCCCCCCAAACCAATCCGGACAGGAGGGAGCCCAGATCCTCCTGCCCTGATGCAAGCCCTGCCCCTGCCATTTCCCACCCCGATTGGATCGGGCAGGAGGGAGCCCAACTCCTCCTTCCCCAGCGAAACCCCCACCCCCTGATGCCATCCGGGCAGGAAGGAGCCCAACCCCTCCTGCCCCGGTGACCCCTCTACCCCCCACCCCACTAAGATATGGGTAGGAGGGATCCCAGGCCCTCCTGCCCACGACATACCCCCCTATGATCACCCCCCCAATCGGCCCCCTGAACCCCCCCAACCGCAGACCCCACGACACCCTCTCGCCGACCCTGGATACCCTCCCCACCCCCGACACCCCCCTTACCAAAAAGAAGTTGGATGGACAGACGAGTCCCAAACCAATCCGCACGGCAGGCCCGCCATCCGCTGGGTTGAGCCCATGTGCCTAAAGCCCCACCCACAGGAGGGGCCTAAGGCAACTAAGCCAATTCCGGTTGGCCCAGGCGCCTTAGGCCCCTCCTGTGGGTGTGGCCTTTGGCGCCTGGCCCAATCAGGCCCTAAGGCCCGCCATTCAGTGGATGGTGGACCTGCCAGGCGGACAGGCTTGGGACCCGTCCGTCCATCCAACTTCTTTTAGGTAAGGGGGGGTGTCGGGGGTGGGTTGGGTGTTACGGGGTCGGCGGGGGGTTTCACAGCGTCGGGGTCATTGGGGGGGAGTGCGTCATGGGCAGGAGGGCCTGGAATCCCTCCTGGCCATATATTAGTGGGGGTGGGGGTAGGGGGCACCGATGCAGGAAGGTTTGGGCTCCCTCCTGCCCGGATGGTATCAGGGGGTGTGGGGGTTTCACTGGGGCAGGAGGGTTTGGGCTCTCTCCTGCCCGATCCGATTAGGGGGTGGGAGGCTGTGTCAGAGCAGGAGGGGTTGGGCTTCCTCCTGTCCAATCTGATCGGAGGGGGGTTTCACCGGGGCAGGAGGGGTTGGGCTCCCTCCTGCCCGATCCAATTGGGGGGGCTGCATCGGGGCAGGAGGGTTTGGGCTCCCTCCTGCCCGTATCGGTTCAAGGGAGGGGGTGGATCCGCGGGGGGAGGGGGGGGGTGGATCGCCCCAGGAGAGATTTGCCATCTCTCCTGTCACGATGGCATCCCCCATCCCCCCTGAACCGCGGCACTTCGGGGTGAGGATCATGGCAGGAGAGATGACCCATCTCTCCTGCCGCGATCATTGCAGTGGGGTGTGGGCAGGTTGCCGGGGCCACTGGGCTGATCGCCTGGGCAACCTGTTTAAACTTTTGGTTATACCTGCTGTACGACTAAGTGTAGGTCGGCCTACCTCCCGCCCTTTCTCCTCCTCTAAAAACGCCTCTTTTCGCTCTATGCGTTTAGAGGCAGGGGGAAAGGTCTAAGCTTGTTTTAGATATGTCTAAAACCAGCTTAGATTATTGGTACTTGGACAATCTGGCTTTTTGATCATCCAAGTACTGATTTAGGCCACTTTTTAGATGTTTTTTTGTTTTGATTATGAGCCCCATAGCTTTTTCCAATATAAAAATAAATAAGTTAAATTGATAAGACTACAGACGATAATTTCTCCCTTCATATCCATAGCTTCTTGAATCCCAGGCGGAAGTCATGCGTCTGAATTGTTTCTTTTTCAGAAATGTGGCCTGAGATTAGCTCGATGGCTTGGCTGCAGTGCTGTTGGGGACCTAGATTTGATTTCTAACAGGTTCCGTGTGCAGCGGGCATTAATTCACAATAAAAGAGAACCTCGTGCAGTGAATTGTGGTTCTTCCGCTTAGATCTTATAAGTCAGGCCATAAAAATGGTTGTACAGATTCTCAAACCTATCCTGGTGACATAAGTGTAGCTTGCCTGTTGGGGGGGGGGACCTGCACTGCACTATTAGCACCTGCACTATTTGGGGAAGGCACCCACCCATGACCATTCCAAACTACATTCTGTGCCTGTGATCTGACAGCCAGTTGTTTATTTTCTTATTTTTCTCATCTATTCTCTATTTTATTTCTTCATTACTCTACTAATTGTCATTTTTCCAGGTACCGTATTTTCGCGGATATAACGCGCACCCGTGTAAAACGCGCACACGGGTATAGCGCGCAGAAATCACGATGATATGTACAAAAACTTTTGTATACCGCGCTCACGGGTATACCGCGCATGATGCCCGACGCTCCTTTCGCCCGCCCTGACTTTCCGTGCGCTGTCCCGACTCTCCGTTCACCTCCCCTGACTTCCGTGCACTGCCCTGACTTTCCGTGCGCTGTCCCGACTCTCCGTTCACCCCCCCTGACTTCCGTGCACTGCCCTGACTTTCCGTGCGCTGTCCCGACTCTCCGTTCACCCCCCCTGACTTTCCGTGCACTGTCCCCCCTTGAAGTCCTGTCCCCCCTTGAAGGTCTGTCCCCATCCTGAAAGCCTGATGCCCCCCCCCCGACGTCCGATACATCCCCCCCCCCGGCAGGACCACTCGCACCCCCACCCCGAAGGACCGCCGACTCCCCAACAATATCGGGCCAGGAGGGAGCCCAAACCCTCCTGGCCACGGCGACCCCCTAACCCCACCCCGCACTACATTACGGGCAGGAGGGATCCCAGGCCCTCCTGCCCTCGACGCAAACCCCCTCCCCCCAACGCCCGCCCCCCCCAAGAACCTCCGCCCGTCCCCCAGCCGACCCGCGACCCCCCTGGCCGACCCCCACGACACCCCCCCCCCGCCTTCCCCGTACCTTTGTGTAGTTGGGCCAGAAGGGAGCCCAAACCCTCCTGGCCACGGCGACCCCCTAACCCCACCCCGCACTACATTACGGGCAGGAGGGATCCCAGGCCCTCCTGCCCTCGACGCAAAACCCCTCCCCCCCCAACGACCGCCCCCCCCAAGAACCTCCGACCGCCCCCCCAGCCGCCCCGCGACCCCCGCGACCCCCCCACCCCCCTTCCCCGTACCTTTGGTAGTTGGCCGGACAGGCGGGAGCCAAACCCGCCTGTCCGGCAGGCAGCCAACGAAGGAATGAGGCCGGATTGGCCCATCCGTCCTAAAGCTCCGCCTACTGGTGGGGCCTAAGGCGCGTGGGCCAATCAGAATAGGCCCTGGAGCCTTAGGTCCCACCTGGGGGCGCGGCCTGAGGCACATGGTCGGGTTGGGCCCATGTGCCTCAGGCCACGCCCCCAGGTGGGACCTAAGGCTCCAGGGCCTATTCTGATTGGCCCACGCGCCTTAGGCCCCACCAGTAGGCGGAGCTTTAGGACGGATGGGCCAATCCGGCCTCATTCCTTCGTTGGCTGCCTGCCGGACAGGCGGGTTTGGCTCCCGTCTGTCCGGCCAACTACCAAAGGTACGGGGAAGGGGGGTGGGGGGGTCGTGGGGGTCGGCCAGGGGGGTCGCGGGTCGGCTGGGGGGGCGGTCGGAGGTTCTTGGGGGGGGCGGTCGTTGGGGGGGGAGGGGGGTTTGCGTCGAGGGCAGGAGGGCCTGGGATCCCTTCTGCCCGTAATGTAGTGCGGGGTGGGGTTAGGGGGTCGCCGTGGCCAGGAGGGTTTGGGCTCCCTTCTGGCCCGATATTGTCGGGAAGTCGGCGGTCCTTCGGGGTGGGGGTGCGAGTGGTCCTGCCGGGTGGGGATGTATCGGACGTCGGGGAGTCGGCCGGGCAAGAGGGCTTGGGCTCCCTCTTGCTCCGATCGTGGATGCGGGTGCGGGTGGGAGTGCGTGCGAGCGGTCGTTCGGGGTGGGGGTGCGAGCGGTCCTGCTGGGGGGGTGAATCGGGCGTCGGGCGGGGTGGGAACTATGTTAAAAAACTTTTGTATACCGCGCTCAGGCATATAACGCGCGAGGGGTATGCGCGGTAGGTAAAAACGCGTATAACGCGCGCGTTATATCCGCGAAAATACGGTACTTTAGTTAGATTGTGAGCCTTCGGGACAGTAAGGGAATTTCTAAGTACCTATTTTACTTATAATTTTAATGCACCCTATTGTCTATTTTTCTGTAAACCGCTTAGAATCCTAACGGAGTTTAGCGGTATATAAGAAATAAATTACATTACATTTTCAGAATATTCATCGTAAATAGGCATGAGTGACATTTGCATGCACTGAAGCCTTGCTTTATGCAAATATATCTCGTGCATATTCATTGCGGAAATCCTGACCGCTAAACAGGCTGTGGTGGTCACTGGGCAGGTTTGCAAAACCGTGTGTTAAGATACAGGTGTAAAAACCTTCAATTTGCACCAGGTGCTTCCCAAAACCAAGAGAAATATGGGCTGGAAAAGATGGGAAGGCAATCTATGATTTTTTTTTTTGTGTCAGAAAGAGCGAGACGGTGACATTCATTTTGTTCTCACAGAATCGTCATGAAATGTTAGCCGTGGAGCCGATCAATGAACTGCTGCGTGATAAATGGAGAAAGTTTGGGGCTGTCTCCTTCTATATCAGTGTGGTATCCTATCTTATTGCCATGATCATTTTCACATTAATTGCATACTACAGGCCCTTGGAAGGCCCGGTAAGTACCATCACTTCTGTATCTAAATGCCTTTCTAAATTAGTGGCAGGGTGTGTCTTTTAAGGGGGCAATTTTGAGAGGAGGTTCACGGGCTAAAGAGGACAGTGTCCCTGTGGCTCCACAAGCCCATGTTATTTATTTTAAAATTTATATACTGTCTAATAACTAGACGGTTTGCATCGCTACATACACGATACTCAAAAACAAAACATCAAATACGACTTTTTCTGGAGTCCAATGGGAGGACGGTCCACCTCAGAGTAGAGAGTTGCGCGGGGACAGAAATCCCACCCGTCCCCACCCGTCCCCGCCAAAGTCCCACCCGTCCCCACCCGTCCCCGTGAGGACTCCCACCCGTCCCCACCCGTCCCCGCGAGGAATCCCCTCTGTCCCCACCCGTCCCCGTGAGGAATCCCCTACGTCCCGCCTGTCCCTATAAACTACAGAAATAGTTATTTCATTTAATTATGCTACTGAATTAAAGGCTCTGGTAGAAACCCATTTAAAAATAAGCAAAAAGACTTTATTAATTTGGAAATATTAATTGGGAAGAATACATACTTTGTAAACGGGTTTCTACCAGAGCCTCTAATGTTTATAAATTTTTATCAACACAACTAATATACTACTTTATCCTTAAGCAAAAAAAAAAAAAAAATAATAATTTTTTTCCTACCTTTATTGCCTGGTTTCTGCTTTCTTCATGTTCTCATTCAATTCCTTCCATCCACTGCCTCTCTTCTCTCTGTGTCTTCCATTTGCTCTGTTACTGTGCCTCTCCCTTTCTCCCCCCTCCCAAATTGGTCTGGCACCCATCTTTTTCCCTCCGCTCCCCCCATAGTCTGGCACCTCTGTCTTCTTCCCTGCCAGCGTCTTCTTCCCATTCCCTCTTCCCCATTTCCTTTCAGTGTCCTTCTCCCCCACCATCTTTCCCATGTCCTGTCAGGCAGCATCCTTCTCCCCTCTCTGCCTTCCCCATGTCCTTTCAGCGGCCTTCTCCCCCCTCTGTCTTCCCCATGTCCTTTCAGTGGCATTCTCCACCCCTTTGTCTTCCCCAGTACTTTCAGCGGCCTTCTCCCCCCTTAAGCGTCTTTTCTTCTCCACTCCACCTTTCCTCCCTCCCTGCCTCCACCTTTGTGGCGCTTTTGCACCCGACCGACAACAGAACAGGCCCGGTCGGACAAATCTCCCTGTCCTGTAGCCGCGAATCTAAATTACCTTCTTACAGCAGCTGAAGTAGTGAAGCTGCTGTAAGAGGTAATTTAGATTCGCGGCTACAGGGCAGGGAGATTTGTCGGCCGGGCCTGTTGTCGGTCGATCGGGGGACCTGACCGGCTGCGGACCGCCCCCTCCCCCCTCTTTCGTACGCCATTGCCTTCTTCCTACCTGCCCTGCCGCACACAGCCGACCGGAAGTCTTCCTGATGTCAGCGCTGACGTCGGAGGAAGGGAGGGCTTTGCTTAAGCCCTCCCTCCGACGTCAGCGCTGACATCGGGAAGATTTCCGTTCGGATGTGTGCTGCGACAGGGCAGGTAAGGAGAAGGAGACTACCCTCGCGGCTCGACCAACCCCGCTGCGATCCAACCCCGCAGGAACCCCGCGACCCTCGGAGGCGTCCCCACGGGATCCCCGCGACCCTAGGGGGCGTCCCCACGGGATCCCCGTGACCCAAAGGGGGAACCCGCGGGTCCCGCGGGATTCCCGTCATCCCCGTTCCCGTGCAGCTCTCTACCTCAGAGCGGGCTGGCAGAGCTGCAGCATTTGGTTCCAGACTTTCAGGAGCAGGGAAATTGGAGCGGAGGAGTCGCTTTTGTGGTACCGACCCAGGCTGGCCTGGCTCGATTGGGGACATGGGATTAAAAGCTGCCTGAGGATAATGAGATTGACCGGGGTTTATTTTTATTTTATTTTAAATTTCGTTTTATTTTTGTTGGGCTTGTTTAATTTTGCTATTTTTTTTTCCTGCTTTTATTTTTAGCATTTTTCTTTGGGGTTCTTTGACATTGATGTTTTCCCTTCTGTTGTGCTTTTTATGCACCTGTAGCAGTGGTCTCAAACTCAAACCCTTTGCAGGACCACATTTTGGATTTGTAGGTACTTGGAGAGCTGCAGAAAAAATAGTTAATGTCTTATTAAAGAAATGACAATTTTGCATGAGGTAAAACTCTTTATAGTTTATAAATCTACTCCCCCTCCCCCCCGAAGGCCTGCAAGTTCCTCCCTTCTTTGCAGCATCCTCCAGCTTCCCCCCTGGCCTCCCGGTCTTAGTTTCAGCTAATTACCGCAGCCTGCAGAGAGGATTGCTGGTTCTGTAGTGTTCCTCACAGGCTGCCAATGGTGTCCGTTCCCTCTGCTGCAGTCCCGCCCCTCCTCTGACATCAGGGGCAGGATCGCGGCAGAGGGAACGTGATGCTGAGGACGACAGCAGCCTGCAAGGATCGCTACAGCACCAGCAATCCTCTCTGCAGGCTGCGGTAATTACCTGAAGGTATGAGCGGGAGGCCATGGGGGAAGCCAGATGACGCTGGAACGAGCGGGCAGCACTAGTACAGAGAGCACTACTAGAGACCGCGGGCCGCAAAATAGTACCTGGCGGGCCGCATGTGGCCCCCGGGCCACAAGTTTGAGACCACTGACCTATAGTATTGAATGTATTGTATTATCTTTTCCCTCTTCCTTCTCTTTATATAGGTAAATGTAAGTAATTATTTCTTTCATAGGTGCAATCTGTGAGCCCGTTGGGACAGAGAGGGAAATTCAAATACTTGATTAGATTTTTGGCCATTACTTAAGTCAATTTAAATGTTTTGTAAACCGCATCGAATGCGCGCTAAATGCTAAGGCACCCATTATATTCTATGGTATACCAACACTATACAAAGCAGGGTACAATTAACCAAATTACCTATCTCAAAAAGTATTTAATGCATATAATATAACTAGACAGGTTTTTATTTAAATATACTGTATTTTTATTAAATAACACTAGACAGTCTAAATTGGAGTGAGAAGGCATTTTAACAGTTTTGTCTAATAATCAATATATGCATGTTGGAACATTGGAGAATACTGGAGGAATGAAATAATTACACACAGACTATGACGTGGAACAGCTTTATTTTCATCAGAAAAAGCTTGTGAATGGACTGAGTACAAGCTCCAGGTTTTCTTCCACTGTATTGTGGGATAATACAGATTTTAGTAACTGGAAGTGCAATATGGATTCATTTATGTTTAATGTATAATATAGTGTTAAGATTTATGTTATTTAATAAAAATACAGTATATTTAAATAAAAAAACCTGTCTAGTTATATTATATGCATTATATTCTATAGGCGCCTTAGCATTTAGGATGCCTTAATAAAAGTACCCCTAAATTTGCTCCACCAAACAACCCCAAAATGGGTCTTTAATATTTTTTTTGAAATTTAGCCCATAAATGCATCTGACCCACCTGCAATATTTTATTGATTATATTTCTGTCTCTGTTTGGTCATTTTAATATTGCTCTGTTGTTAACAAAATTGTAAGTTTTGTGTTAAATTGTACCTGCTGTACATCTCTTTATAAAGGTGGCTAATAAATCCCAATTAGTAAAATAATTAAACAAATGAATAACATAAATCTGGTTTCCATTTGAAAATCCAGGCCAGTCACCAAATGGGACAGGCTTCCGCACTTAGGACTTTTGAAATGAAAAACCTTACCTGTATTTTCCTCTCTTTAACCCTGTTCTGCACACACCCTTTTACCCTCACAGTGAGGGAAAAGGCAGTTTTCAAGAGAGCCTTTTAACCATGTAAAAGGCTTTGAATGTGACCCTGTTCAGGATCTGCAGCTCTGTGGTTTTGTACAGATGTACAGAGCTTAACCAGGCAATCATGAATGGAGCTTCCCATGTAGCATTTCCCTTTCGAATTGCACCATGCGTGGCTGGAAGAGATAATGAACTGTCTGTTCACTGCCCTCATTACCAGCTTCTAAAATCCCAAAGTTAGCTCTCGTAGCATAAACAATCAGTGGCACATAATAGATGTCCTTTGGGAGACAGTGTAAAAATATAATTGTAGAGTTGTTTCTTTAACATATCGAGGGGGAACCTGGGCAGCAGACCTTTGAGGGGTAGATGTTTCTATGAGGCAATCAACTGTCACATGCGGGGGCTGCGGAACACCCCGGGCACCGAGTCGTTAGGGGTGCTGGCACCCTATCTGCCCCGCTTGAGCCATCCCTCCCCCACCCCGTACCTCTGTATTATCTTCGCTAGTGCGAGCAGCTTCTGTCTGTTGCTCATGCCAGCCTGGTTCCCCTCTGAATCACTTCCGGGTCACGGGGACAGGAAGTGATGTCAGAGGGAAATCCAACACTGGCGCGAGGAACATGCTGCTGAAGTCACTTGCGCTGGCAAAGATTTAGAGGTACTGGGAGGGGAGGAAGAGCACAAATGTGGAATGGGGGGAAGGGAAGGAGTGGGGTGGTGCAGAAGGAGTGCGGGCATGGAGAGAAGGGCATGGGGGGGGGGGTGTATGGGAGGTACCACCGACCTGGGCGCCTTCTAACCTTACTACACCACTGCATGTGATTTCAAGGAACTGATGATAATGAGACTGATGCAAACTGATAATGTAGCAGCCACCGATCAATAGCTCAGAAGTTCTCTCTTTTCCCTATATTTGTATCACTTAAGTGATGAATATGCAGCTTTTTTTTTGTAGCAATCTACTTTAACTTGGGTCCAAACGTACTGAAGGGATTTTCCAGTTTTCTCTAGAGCGGTGTTTCCCAAACCTGTCCAGCACAGAGTTGCCAGATTTCCTCTTTGAAAAAAAGAGGACGCCTGGTCCCACCCCGCCCCAACTTCCAGTCCCGCCCCATTCTGCCTCTGGCTCCGCCCCTGTTCCTCCCAAGCCCCGCCCTCGCATCAACCTCCCCAAGCTCTAAGGCTGCATTTGGAAGCCTTTGCGTATGTGCGGACGTCGACGCAATGATGTCACACGCACGCGTATGATGTCATCACGGTGACGGCCGCACATGCGCAAAGGCTTCTAGATGCGGCCTCCGATCTCAGGCAATTCAGTGTAGGATGGGCTGAGGAGGGATTTGGTGGGAGCTTCAGTAATTTGGAACATGAATTCAGTGCTGGTCAGACATTTTTATTGTAATATGTTAAAACTATATTGCAACCTATGTATATCTTTCTTCTAACTAATTTGCACCATGTAATCACAGGCCGCTCTGTGACCTCTTCTCCATCTGTATGTTGTAAGTCATTGATTGTACAGCTATTCTTCACTGTGAACCGCCTAGAAGTCGCTAGATTATGGCGGTATAGAAAAATAAAGTTATTATTATTATTATTTTACAGTCTGTATCCCGCAAGCGATGAGGATAGGCTGGAGTTAGCTTCAATGGCAACTCTAGTAGTTGGAACCTAAGGACTGTACCAGTCGGACCTCTGCAGTCTTTGACCCAGTAATCTCTATAATAAAACCCTAAGCCGCGCATGCGCACTTCCACTTGCGTGCTCCGTATGTCCGTGGCCTGAAGAAGTGTGCATGCGTGACTACAACTGCCCCACACTCGCGACCCTGTGGAGCAGTGGCAGCAACTGAGTGGTGGAGAGCAGCACCGCTCTGCCCGTTGACCCTCCACAAACCTCCCGGCTCCAGCGACGTAGGCAGCACTATAAACACGCTGCTTCGCGCCCTTCTACTGCCGATTTCCTCTGAGTTTCCATCATCGGAGACAGACACGGGAGAGGAAATTGGCAGTAGAAGGCCACGAAGCAGCGTGTTTAAAGTGCTGCTTACGCGGCTGGAGCCCAGAGGTTTGTCGGCGGTGGGAGGGTCAGGAGCAGGCTAGATCAAGCAGAACAACAGCACTAAAAGAAGGGGGAGGGGCCAGACGGAGCAGCCCAGATCGTGGTAAGAGAAGGGAAAGGGGGGTGGGGAAAAATGCCGCTACTGCTATACAGGGACTTGGAGGGGAAGGGAAATACCGCTGCTGCTTCTGCACAGGAAAGGGGGGGGGATAGGAGGGAATTACTGTTGCTGCTGCATAGGGAACTGGGATGGAAATGCTGCTGCACAGGGAAATGGGGAAAAATGACAGACAGACAGTGGGATGGAGGGAGACAGAAAGAAAGAAAGACACAGGGGCAGGGAGAGGGACACAAAGACAGACAGAGAAAGGGGGCCAGGGAGAGAGAGAGAGTCAGCGGGAGACAGACAGACAGACATATATTCTACCACCTGTTAATGTAACGGGCTTAATGACTAGATAATAAAACCCTAAGCGGCGCATGCGCACTCCTACCTGCGTGTTCCGTATGTCCGTGGCCGGAAGGAGTGCGCATGCATGCGCCTACAACTGCCCCACACTCGCGAAGGAAGAAGATACAGAAACAAAGAAAGACTGACAGACAGGGAGAGAGACAGTAAGACAGGGGGCCAGGGAAGAGCCAGAGACACACAGGGGGACAGAGACAGAAAGAAAGGGGGGCAGGGAGAGAGATAAAAAACATAAAGTAAGAAAGAAAGAAACGCCTCAGCGACCCATTGTGCTAAAAGTCTACACATCTATTCTAGCACCCGTTAATGTAACAGGCTTAAATACTAGAATAAAAAATAAAAAGACAATTCCATTTAATCATGAATTTATAATGAGTGTTCATATAACATAACTTTATTCTTCTATACCGCCATAATCAAACAATTTCTAGGCGGTTTACACAAAAGAAGGCTGGACAATCAGCGAAATACAATACAAATAATTAAAATACAAGTTTCTTAAATACGTTCAATGTAAAATTTTGTTAACAGTAATATCCACATTTAGGAAATGAATTTATCAAACGATGCTGACTTAATTGCTTTTCAAAATGCACCATAAGACAGCATTACCCCACCAGGACTGCTGCTTACTTGCTTGAAATGCAAGAGTCCTATCCAAAAAAGTCAGACTGGATGGACCATTCAGGTCTTTTTTTTAATCTGCTGTCATTTACTATGTTACATGTTTCAGTCCCCAAATATTTCGCTTTTATAGAAGCAACACACCATGGTCTTTTAATCTAAGACTTGGATTGATTGTTGGGTCTTTAAAGCATCTTGCTTTGAATCTTCTCTGGATGTGAATCTGGTTTCCTCTTCTTCACTCTAGCCTCCCTATCCCTACAATTCGATGAGAGATTACATACGTTTGGCTGGAGAGATCATAACACTTTGCACGGGCATTTTATTCTTCTTCAGTAACGTAAGTTCTATTTATTTATTTAAAAAATTCTAATTCTTAGAGGTATAGCCATTCAATTGATTACAAGTAATTGGAAGAATCATGATAGAATAAATTATACTTTCTGGTGGGTGAATATGTGTACTATATACAAATATGAAAAATTAATGCGGAGTGTAGGGGATTTAGTGGAATATTCAACAAAATTTAGTGCCCATTGACTACATTTGTACAAATATAATACTGTATTTTGTCTTACTTTTTTCTTGGTTTATTTATCTTTACACATCCAGGGAGGGTGGGGGGTTGGGAGGAAATATTGATAATGATATTTTAGGTAACTTGGTTTCATTTTATATTATTTACTACGTTCTTATGTTATTACTATATGCAAAATAATGTAATTATTGAATGATAGTTCTGTTATCTATATAAATATTAGTGTTATGACTGAATGCAATAATATACTGTTCTTTTATTTATATAACACTGTTCTTGTTTAAAAATCAATAAAGAATTATAAAAAAAAAAAATAAATTTATCAACTGCCTATATCTATGCGGCATCACAGTAATACCATGTACAAAATATGACAAACAGGACTTTTACAAACGTGTTGGGTTACAGGTGAATAATCGCATTTTAAATAAATCTTTGCAGTACAATTCATCTTAAAACCAGCATTCAGCGTTTCAACTTTATTGAAATGCTTCTAAAAATAGTGTGGTTTTAAGCATTTTTTTGAACTTCTGAATATCCGATAACGCTCTTAGCGGTCCAGTTAATTTGTTTCACAGTGTTACTCCCATAGCAGACGTTCTTGTGTTCTCGTACTGTATTTTTTGAGAAATCTGTCAAAGCCAATCGCATTGCACCCTCAGATCGCAAAGTTCTGAGTGGTTGGTAAATTGCCATAGCTTGTGATAGATACCAAGGAATCCCATGGTAAATGACTTTGAATATCAAAGTTAATGCTTTGACAGTGATGTGTAATCGCACAGGTAGCTAGTTCAGTTTCTTCAACCAGGGTGTTATGGTCAAATTTTCTAGCTCCGCAAATTGGCCGCGTTTTGGATCATTTGTAAAGCTTTGCACTGAACTGTTGGAACTCCTAAATATAGGGCATTACAGTAGTCTAATTTAGATAAGACTATCGTCTGAACCACAATCCTGAAATCGTATGTTGACATCATCGATTTTAAACGACTTAACAGTTGTAACTGGAAAAAAAAGTAGATTTCACAACCGATAGGCTCTTTCAAATTTCATAAAATCTGAAAGAAACATCTGCGCCTACCTCCTCCCTCTCCCTTCCCCTCAGTTTAAATACTCCTTCCTCACTTCACCCTGATGACTACCAGTACTGGTTCCCTCACTGGACAGTAGATGGGGGGAGGGCTTTCTCAGAATCTCTCAGTGCCCTTTTTCACAAATAGGGGATGCCACTTTAGTGCCTGCAGACTTCCTGTCTTTCTTTGACCCAGGAACATCAGCTACACGATGCCTGAGCCATGTTGGAGAGTACATTTCAACACAAGCCTTCTGTGCCACAGGGTTTCTCTTAATCAAGTGCAAACTTACAGTTGGCATCATTTTGACATTCTTTCCAGTATGACTCAGGATATTGCCTCATGTCACCTTATGTAAGGTCACCAGAACTGATTGATCCAAGCCTAGTTTTCTCCATTGCATGCAGAGAATTGTGAAGGCGCTGGTAAATTAGGTCAGGAAAACCCAGCGCCTACCACAAGGATGCCTAGCAATACCTAAGCACTTCTAGGTGCCACTAAGCTTGATTCTATAAGCGGTGCTTAGTGGTTAATTGACAACCATGCCGACTGCACCTACAGGTGAAGCGTGGTTAGGTGCTGTTTATAGACCCAGGCCCATAGGGTTGCCACCACATCATAGGTCCATTGAATAGGCTTTTTTAGTCCTGGTTTTGCCCAATTGAATGAAGGGAGTTGTCGTTCTAATTGTTCCATTGATTTCTTCTTGGGAAAATCAATGGAACAATTAGAACGACAACAAATGGTGGGATGCATCCATAGAGGTTTCGTCAGCCGGAGGCCCGAAGTCATAATGCCCCTGTACAGATCCATGGTGAGACCTCATCTTGAATATTGTGTTCAATTCTGGAGACCACATTATCAAAAAGATGTGCGGAGAATCGAGTCGGTTCAGCGAATTACCACCAGGATGGTCTCGGGACTCAAGAACCTCCCATATGAGGAAAGACTGAATAAACTGCAACTATACTCGCTCGAGGAACGTGATTGAGACTTTTAAATATATCACGGGCCGCATCGAGGTGGAAGATGATATCTTCTTTCTTAAAGGACCTTCAACCACAAGAGGTCATCCGCTGAAAATCAAAGGTGGGCAATTTCATGGCGACACCAGGAAGTATTTCTTCACCGAAAGGGTAGTCGATCATTGGAATGAACTTCCATTGCAGGTGATTAACGCCAGCAGCGTGCTCGATTTCAAAAAGAAATGGGATATGTATGTGGGATCTCTAGCCGGGTGAAGTCTGGGGGTGGGTCATTAGTGTGGGCAGACTTGATGGGCTACAGCCCTTTTCTGCCGTCATATTCTATTCTATGATTTATTGAAGGTGTTTTTATAGTTTTTAACTTTTGTATTTATTTAATAAATATTCCCTTTTATCATCCAGAGACTATTGTCCCACCTCTTTTGTTTTTGGTTTGGTCAGTCATATTGTGGGACATAGGTTTTTTTTTAATTGTTTTAGATGTAGTTTTGACCACTTACTTTGGAGAGTAAAGAGTGAGGAAGCCATTGTGGCAGTGGGAGGAGGGAAAATATTTCAGGCCTAGCACTGTCTTCTCCTCTATGTCTATCCCAAGCTGATTTTATGGTGAAAATACGTAACCTGAAGCTTGGGTTCACCACAGACACAGGAAGAAGCTGCTTCTCTCTTCTAGAAAGCTTCAGGAACCTTCCATTTCATGAGATATTCCTTGAAAGTATCTTGACGACTTTAGAAAATCCCTGAAAACTCGACTGTTTAACAAATTCTAAATATCCATACCCAACTCTTCCTCGCCATGACCCTTCCACCTCGCCCCCTAATTCCAAGGCCCGAAACTAATTATACTTTCCACCTTGAATCTCATGTACTGACAAAACGTATCTTTATTGTAACCCATGTACTGATGGTAACCCACCTGTATCCCTTACACTGACAAAATGCACCTTGATAGTAAACCACTTGTATTGTAACCCACTTGCATCCCATGTACTGACAAAATGAATCTTTAATGTAACACACTTGCATCCCATGTACTGTCAAATGTATCTTTATTGTAAACCGCTTCAAACTTCACAGTATAGCGGTATATAAGAAATAAAGTATTATTATTATTAAATTATTACCTGAACTAAAGTGTCCCTCTTTTTGGTTTGTTTGTTTTATGTTTCTGTTATGCAGATAAAAGATTTATTCATGAAGAAATGTCCTGGTGTCAATTCTCTTTTTATCGATGGGTCATTCCAGTTACTCTAGTAAGTATGAACGCACATCACCAGGCACCACACAATCTCCTCACACCTTTTCTGAGCAAAGTTAGACAAGAACAGCTTACAAAAAATAATAAAATCCAGCTAAGTAGTATGATTTGGGTGCCAGATACTTTCTTTTTTTTAAAATATCTTTATTCATTTTAAGACCAAAAATAAGTGCAACATATTATATACATACATTTTATACTTTAACAGCACTTAAATTCTATCAAATTATATTTTATGACAACTACATATATCATCCCCCCCTTTCTACATATCCAACAATTGCACTCAAATTAAAAGCATCTCCCCACCCACCCAGGACGTGTATAATCCAAGGGCAAAATCAACATCTTTCTCAATATGTCTATTTAACAGTAGAGTGATTGGGATAGAGAGTTGATATAATTTATGAACTTTGTGGACCACTTTACACAACATAACATTAAAATGGTTCAAATCAGTAATTAATGTACATCAATGCAATGAATCCAACACATAATCACTACATAGCACCAAATTGTTGGCGCTCTAATCCTAGAGCTATAGGCTGAAATGGTTGAGTTCACTTAAATTAAAGCTGTAATTCTGATAAATAATTGTAAATCTGCCTGTCGATTAAAGCTGTAATTCTGATAAATAATTGTAAATCTTCCTGTCTATGCAGATCCTAATCTAATTTGATGTAAACCGCCTTGAACTCGCTGAGTTTGGCGGTACATAAGAATAAACTATTATTATTATTATTAAATGGTGGTCTATGTAATCATGATAGTGAACAGTCAAGTTTTGAGTGATTTTGTAAAGGACGAATACCCTGCGTTTCAAAAACAAGCTATGCCAAGATTGCTTTCTGCATAACTCTGTCAAAACTTGACCAATTTCAATAAAATTTGGAACATATCATCCTGAATAAATTTGCAATAAGCCTCCACTCAGGTTGGCCACTTCACCTAGACAATGTTGCCACCGCCTAGTGATTATCATCATGATACGGGCAGACACCATTTTAAATATAAACGGTTACCATGGTTTTCAGTAAGGAGGATCTGATTGTTATAAAAACAAAAAAAAATTGTATCTGGAAAAAGGATATGATTCTCATTAACTGGTGCAAGAGTTTCCAGAAAAGAGGTGGAAGAGGGCAAATGTAGAATGTTTTGAAGAAATTGCGAGAAACGAGCTCAACTGATTGCTAGTCAGGGCCACTGTTCTCTCTGAGTGGGAGTCCTCCACTTACAATCCTGCCAGTGGGTGGCGCTATTTCACTATCACACTTTAAATAGTGAGGGACAGACAAGTTCTGCAGGACTTCTGGGAACCTAGCTGTCCCTAGAGATTGAAAACACAATATTCAAGCATCACCCCCTGATGGCAGCAATGCAGTTGGGGGATACCCGCTCAGCTTAGAGGGAACAGTGATCAAAGCACCCTGATTCTGTTACAGAATACTAGCACAAACCCTCTTGGTACACAAAAAGAAGGCGCTTGCTTATGCTGAGTCAGTGACAATTGTAAGTAGGCATGCCTAGATTCCTTTTACAATTACACGCTAAGCTACTCAGTGGCATAGCGAGGGTGAGAGGCGCCCCTCCCCCACCCTCTTCTCTGCCCCATCACCTCCACACACTCCTTCCCCGCCCCCTCCTGCCACGCAAGTGCCGCTTCCCTTCCTCCGTACCTCTGTAACGTTCCTGGGGTGATCAGCACCCGCAACCTGCTGTAGTACCAGTGTCGGCTCTTCCTCTGACATCACTTTCTAGGCGTGAGTCCAGGAAGTGATGTCAGAGGAACAGCCAATGTACAGAGAGATGGGGGAAAGGAAGCGGCAGTGGGGAAAGATCGGGGGGGTGGGTGCGGAGAGGAGCCCAGGTGCCTGTGACCTCACCAAGGCAGTACCTGAGATAGACTGCCCCCCCTTACTACAGCACTGATGCTACTTATGCGCAAACTTGTGCGCCACAACAGATTCCAGGCATGCTGTGAGACACCGGCAAGGAGGAGCGGCACTGGCGCCGGCTGACTGATTTCAGGATGTGCCTCTTACAGTAAGAGGCACATCCTGTAGGCAGTCAAGCCGGCGCCGATGACTCTTTTTCATGCCGGCGTTTCTCCTTCTCTCCACACATCTTCCCTCCTCCAGGATCCCCCCATCGGCGAAGTGACGGTTCAGAGTCATGGCTGGAGGGCCTCCGCGCTAGCGCTGATGTCGACGTGATGACATCACACATGTGTGTGATGACATCACACATATGTGTGATGTCATCGTGTCAACGTCCATGTACTTCCAGCACTGGGTTTAGTGTGCCACAGCACCAAAAAGTTTTTGGGACACTGCTTTAGACAGAAGAAGATATAAGTAGCGTGCATTTGGCAGTTATGCGTGTAACTATAGGTGCACATCCTATATAATAAAACGCTAACCACGCATGTGCACTTCTATCTGCGTGTTCTGTATGTTTGTGGCCACAGGAATGCGCATGCGCGCTTAACAGACCCCACGCTCGCGGCAGCAGAAAATACTCCCTTGCCGGCTCCCCACTCGGTAAGGTTTTTTCGCCGGTCTGACCCTCCCATCCCTTCCCGACGTCTGACGGCTCACTTAGTCCTTTGCCGCCCTCCCCTTCCCGCGGTCCCGACTACGAACCTGGCGATTCCAGCAGCATGTGCAGCAGTCTTCACACGCTGCTTCGGGCCCTTCTACTGCCCTGATTTGCTCTGCCGCGTCTCTGATGATGTCATCAGGGACGTGCCAGAGTAAATCAGGGCAGTAGAAGACTACTGCACACGCTGTTGCAATCGCCAGGTTCGTAGTGGAGACCGCGGGAAGGGAAGGGGGGGGGGCGGTAAGGAACTAAGGGAGCCAGACAGACAGCGGGTAGGGAAAGGGGGGTAGAGGAAACGCTACTGCTGCTGCACAGGGAAGTGGTGTGGGGGGAGGGAATGCTGCTTTGGCTGCTGCACAGGGAAGTGGTGGGAGAGAAATGCTGCTGCATAGGAGGCAGGGAGAGAGACAGATAGATAGAAAGAAAGACAGACAGACAGCGGGAGGAAGGGAGACAGAAAGAAAAGAAGACACAGGGGCAGGGAGATACACATAAACACAGACAGACAAAGGGGGCCAGGGACAGAGACAGACAGAAAGAAAGACAGCGGGAGGGAGAGAGAGACAGAAATAAAGACAGACAGACATATATTCTAGCACCCGTTAATGTAACGGGCTAAAATATTAGTTATACATAATTGCTCTTCTGGTGCTATAGGTTTTCCTGGCATGGGTGAATGCATTCTTCGGTTTTATTGGATGGGACATGCCTTGGCAACTCAGATTTTGCTTGTCTGTGCTCATGGTTTTCTTCCTGTTTCTTTCCAGTTTCATATACTCAGTTCTGGTGATCATCACAGCCGCCCTCTACCTGGCCGGAATTGAGGCCTACCTTGCTGTCATGGTCTTTGCTCTTGTCCTGGGCTGGATGAATGCACTTTACTTCACCAGAGGGCTGAAACTTACAGGGACCTACAGTATCATGCTCCAAAAGGTAAGGAAAGGTGGTGGCCGGGCCTTCCCGTCTCAGGGAGGAAGCAGGACCACAGATAAGAACGCAAGGACATGGCTTGCTTACTGCTTTAAGGGCATTTTCCATTGAACGTGTGACCTAAGGGCTCCTTTTTACTAACGTGTGCTAGCGCTTTTAGCGCACCGCATCAGATTAGCGCGTGCTGTAGCGTGCGCTAGCCCAAAAGTTACCACCTGCTTTAAAAGGAGGCGGTAGCGGCTGGCGCGTGTGCGGCATTTAAGCGCGCGCTATTCCGCGCGCTAAGGCCCTAACGCACCTTTGTAAAAGGAGACCTACAATTTTCAGAAAAATGGTTGGAATTCTCGTCTCTAAATTGTGGAGTCCCCACAGCCCTCTTGTATTGTTTAATGTCTTAATGAGCACATTAAGGAAAACATTATAAAAACTAGGTAGATTAGTTTTAGGCAAGGGTCTCAAAGCCCCTCCTCGAGGGCCCCAATCCAGTCGGGTTTTCAGGATTTCCCCAATGAATATGCATGAGATCTATGTGCATGCACTGCTTTCAATGCATATTCATTGGGGAAATCCAGAAAACCCGACTGGATTGCGGCCCTCAAGGAGGGACTTTGAGATCCTTGGTTTTAGGGATGCTTCAGAGAGGGTCAAGCTACAGATGTTATACCTAGGATTGTCAGATTTTCCAATTGGAAAATCCGGACCCCTACACCTGCCCCCCCCCAGGCCCGCCCTGTAATGCCCTAATCCTGCCCCCTGCCCTTGTCTGGCAGGGAGGAAGTCCGCGCATGCGTGGATGCCACGTGATGACGCTATGTGCACGTGCAAGTGACGTCATTGCGTGGTGTGCGCGCATGAGCGGACGTTCTCCCTGTCCAATGCGATTTGAGGAGGTTTTTCAAAACCCGGACAAAGTCCCTGGTTTTGAAAAGCCATCCGGACCCCCTGACATGTCCTCAAAAGGACGTCTGGTAACCCTAGTTATACCACAACTCTGTTATTTAGAGACATTCCTAAGGTTGGTCCTTCCCTTTGTTTGCCTGTTTGATCTGCTCCTCTTCATTTTGCTTTTCAGATTCTCTTTAAAGACCTCTTCCGCTTCCTGCTGGTGTACGTGCTCTTCATGATAGGATATGCTTCAGGTGAGGCTCTCAAGGGGACAGAAGAGTAGCCAAAAGGATAGAGCAGCGAGCTGAGAAATGGAAGTCTCAGCCTTCGCTCTGACACAGCTTCTCTTCACGGGATCAGAAAGTGTGTCAGAGGGATGACTTGGTGCTGGCTACAGAATGACACGGGGCCAAATTTTTCCCCCTCCCCGCAGGAACTCATTTTCCCATCTTGTCCCAAAGAGTTATTTTCCTGTCCCTGCCCCATTCCTGTAAGCTCTGTCCTCATCTGCACAAGCCTCGAACCCTTTAAAATCACAAGTAGCAACATTCTAGAGCTCAGATTGTGATGTCATAATGCCTCATTCCACCAATGCCTAAGCTCTGTCCTCATCTGCACAAGCCTCAAACCCTTTAAAATCACAAGTAGCAACATTCTAGAGCTCAGAGTGTGATGTCATAGTGCCTCATTCCACCAATGCCTAAGCTCTGTCATCATCTGCACAAGCCTCCAACCCTTTAAAATCATATGTTTACAAGGCTTGTGCGGCTAAGGCAGAGCTTACAGGAATGAGACAGGGACAGTGACAAAACTTGCAGGGATGGGGCAGAGAAACTGAATTCCTGCGGGGTTATGGGGAAAAATTTGTCTCTGTGTCATTTCCTAGTGCTGGCATGAGAATGTGTTGCTTGCTGCTAGTGAAGACCTAAAGGATTTAAAGATACCAGAAGGGGGATGGGAGAGCAGAATTAAGTGACCCCCCAAATTGCCTGGGGGGAGGAAGAAATGCTGGGGAGGGTGGGGAAGGGGCAGCAGGGACAGGGTTGTTGTGACCACCCACTTTGGACTGAGGCCCACCCAAAATTGGGTGTTGGGCTCTGCCTCCACTTCAAATAGGTGTTTTCCTAATGCCTAAATGTAGGCTCCTCCCTTATAACTTCTAAGGGGTTAAATTTATAAATGATTTTTCTATGGGAAAATCCTGTTTTAGCCATGGAAAAGGATTTTTATAAAATTTCCCCTGAATTTACACATATATAAAGTTAGTGCAGAGGATATTCAGACCTACCTTTTTGTAATTGGAGTACGGGGAGGGGATGGATCTTGAGATATTACCTTTCTGTGGTTACAATAAAAGCAGTTTATCTATTATATACAGGGATGATCTGGAGCAGTGGTCTCAAACACGCGGACCATGGGCCGCATGTGGCTCTCCAGGTTTTATTTGCGACCCGCGGTCTGGACGCGATCATTCTCTTCCTTTTGGAGCAGCAGCGTGTCTGGCCGGCTCGTTCCGTTCAAAGCCGCGGGTTGGCGGCTCCTTGCACTATCCACTCCTGCATCGGAAGCCTCTCTGACGTCACAACATCAGAGAGGCTTCAGACTCAGGCATGGATCTCGCAAGGAGCCGCCATCCGCGGCTTTGAATGGAACGAGCCGGCCAGATACGCTGCTGCTCCAGTGGCATACCAAGGGGGGGGGTCCACTGTTCTCCCTAGAGTGCGGCTCGCCCAACCTGCTTCCCTTCCCTTCTCATCGCTGCCATCGGGGAACAACCGGCACTATGTTCTTTGATATCCCTGCTTCTCTTCCCTGCGGGGCCGACCAACTCTCGCCGCCCGACATCAATTCTGACGTCGAGAGGACGTTCTGGCTAGCCAATCGCTGACTGGCTGCCCGGAACGTCCTTTCTGACGTTAGAATTGACGTCGGATGGTGAGAGTTGGTCGGCCCCGTGGAGAAGAGAAGCAGGGAGATCTCGGCCTGTTCCCCATGGCGGCAGTGGCATGGGGGAGGACAGGAAGGAAGAAAGAAAGAAGGGGGGGGGACAGGGAGCCAGAAACAAAGCAAAAAATGGGACACGGAATCAAAGAAAGACAGACATAGAGAAAGAAAGAAAAAGTTGGGGGAGGGAATGAGATCTGGAGGAGAGGAAGCATACAGGAGGCTGAAAGAAGGGAAGAAATATTGGATGCACAGTCAGAAGAATAAAGTGCAACCAGAGACTCATGAAATTACCAAACAAAGGTAGGAAAATGATTTTATTTTCAATTTAGTGATTGAAATGTGCCAGTTTTGAGAAAGAAAAGATATTAAACTTTAAATGTGAGTGCTGCAGAAAAAATAGAGTACTTGGAGGGCCGCAGAAAAAATAGTTAATGTCTTATTAAAGAAATGACAATTTTGCATGAGGTAAAACTCTTTATAGTTTATAAATCTTTCCTTTAACTGTTAAAGGAAAGTTTTATAAACTATAAAAAGTTTAACCTCATGCAAAATTGTCATTTCTTTAATAAGACATTAACTATTTTTTCTGCGGCCCTCTAAGTATCTTCAAATCCAAAATGTGGCCCCGCAAAGGGTTTGAGTTTGAGACCACTGGTCTGGAGATAATGTCAGATTTATTCAAGGTGCTCCGAGCAACAGTGCCCGATGTGTTTCACCAAAGGAGGCTGCTTCAGGAGCAATTAACTGTGACAATTTAAAAAAAAAAAAGTGTTCCAATTCAATCACTATCATTAAAAATAGAATGAAAATTTAATAAAACCATCTGAATAAAAATATAAACATCTGAATAACTCTGTGAAAGGATGGTTTACCTAGCTGGGATCAAAAACAGATTCCACAAGGAATGAAAGCCAGTTGTATTAAGGTGTGGCTCTCCAACTTTGTGGGCTTGAAAAGGAATTTTGTATTATATGTATAATTACTTCTAAACTTTGTGAAATAATCCTTTTTCTTTGGTATCATTTGATATTAGTAATTGTAAAATTTGCATAAATATAAAAAATAAAATAAAATAAAAAAGGAATGAAAGCCAGTTGATGTAAATGAGCATCAGTGACGTCGCTGGAACGCATTCCATCATGACATATGCGTTCCACCACATTTTAACCTTTTTATAGCTTTTTCAGGGTTTTAAGTTGATTTTTCATAAGCCTTTTAGATAGTTATCTCAAGATGATTTTTAGCAATTTTGATTTTCAGAAAATCCAACAGGCTTTATCAGAGTGGGCTCTCTATTTTTTTATTTTAAATTTTTACCTATATTATTAAGGGCTCCACTATTTTTTTTTTCACATGTTTTACTGAGTTTCCTGTTTTAACTCGCCAGAGCTCATTATTATTCATGACATCAGACTTTCACTATTTAAGCCCGATTGCATGCACATGCTTGCCTGTTTGTCGTTTGCCAGAGACTCAGGAGACTTTGAGTATGCTTTCTTAGCTCATCGTTTTTAAATTTAGAAGCTTAAAAAAAAAAAAATCTTTAAAGAGATTCTTGTTTTTATTGAGCAAATTTGGAACATCATTAGTTTAGTCTGGTCACTAAGTCAAAAACGAAAAAGGAGGAATAAATCCTATTATATATCGAACTGTAAGCTCTAGAAGAGACTGACACCCTGTTATAGAAGACTTTTTGTCTTTTGACTATCGTTTTGGCTTACTGAAGAAACAATGAAAAGTGGTAGTTATGCGATGATTGGGTGGTGAGGTTTTTGAGGAATTTGTTCCCCTTTTTCCTCCATGTCTCTGAGCACAACCTATCCACATATGAAAAAAACATCTTCACAAGAATTTATTTGAATTCATTATAGTGCTTCATGGAAGCGTGTTATTATTTTTTCTTGTTTTTTTGGTCAGCATTGCAGATTTGGGAGTAAGCTGCTCTTTTGCATCAGCTGGCTTTCATTCCTTGTGGAATCTGCTACACTTATTAAAACTTTTTTTCAATGTTAGCCAATTCCGGTCCTCGAGAACCGGAGCCAGGTCAGGTTTTCAGGATATCCACAATAAATATGCATGAGATAGATTTGCATCTCAAGGAGGCAGTGCATGCAAATCCATCTCATACATATTCATGGTGGAGATCCTGAAAACCTGACCTGGCTCCGGCTCTCGAGGACCGGAATTGCCTATCCCTGGCCTAGAGGTATGATAGGCGGTATATCAATTTTTTAATAAACTTGATCTGTTTTTGATCCCAGCTAGATAAGCCATTCTTTCACAGAGTCTGATATGTTTTTATATGGTCTGTTTTATTCAGATGGTTTTATTAAATTCTGATTGTATTATTAATGATAGTGATTAAATTGGAACACTTTTTTAAAAAATTATTGTCGCAGTTAATTCCCCCTGAAGCTGTCTTGCTCGGCGAAACGTGTTGGGCAATGTGGCTGGGAATTTATTCAAGGTGCTCCCAGCCACAGTGCCCAACACGTTTTGCCAAACAAGGCTGCTTCAGGGGCAATTAACTGCGACAATAAAAAAAAACAACAGTACTCAATACGCAGCAGCGGCAAAGAAAGCAAACAGGATGTTGGGCATGATAAAGAAGGGAATCACAAGTAGATCGGCGGACGTCATAATGCCGCTTTACAGAGCAATGGTCAGACCACACTTGGAGTACTGTATCCAACAGTTCATAGACAAAACCGCCGAAGACAAAGGCGCGTGCCGACAACTGAGCGCAAGATGGAAGCACGCGCCGAAGAAAAAGAGTTTTTTTAGGGGCTCCGACGGGGGGTTTTGTTGGGGAACCCCCCCACTTTACTTAATGCAGATCGCGGCGGCGTTGTGGGGGGTTTGGGGGGTTGTAACCCCCCTCATTATACTGTAAACTTAACTGTTTCCCTGTTTTTTTAGGGAAAAAGTGAAGTTTTCAGTAAAATGTGGGGGGTTACAACCCCCCACAATGCCCCCACAACGCAGCGCGATCTGTATAAAGTAAAGTGGGGGGTTCCCCCCCCCCATCCCCCGTCGGAGCCCTTTAAAACAATCATTTTCTTCGGCGCATGGCTCCGCGTTGTGCTCAGTTGTCTGCGCGCGCCTTTATCCCGGCGCGCTTTTGACCTGACACCATATCCAACACTGGTCTCCCTACCTAAAGAAGGATATAAGCCTGCTGGAGAGGGTGTAGAGGCGAGCCACGAAGCTAGTAAAAGGTATGGAGAATTTGAGCTACAAAGAACGCCTCGGAAAACTGGGCTTGTTCACCCTGGGGAAGAGAAGACTGCGAGGGGACATGATAGAGACTTTTAAAATAATAAAAGGATTCGACAAAATAGAGCAAGAACCACCGTTATTCACGTTGTCAAATGTGACTCGGACAAGAGGTCATGGACTGAAATTGAGGGGCAACAGGCCCAGGACAAATGTCGGGAAGTTCTGTTTCACACAACGAGTGGTGGACGCTTGGAATGCTCTCCCGGAGGAGGTTGTGACGGAGACCACCATTCTGGGATTCAAGGGCAAGTTGGATGCACACCTTCTTGCAAATCACATTGAGGGATACGGGAAAACAGGGTCTTCATCAGGGAACACCTAGCTTAGCCTCCGTGTGTGCGAGTTGCCGGACTAGATTGTTTCAAGTTCAAGTTTCAAGTTTCAAGTTTATTATATTATTTGATTAAACGCTTTTCAGAATACAAAGCGTTTTACAAAGAAATAAAATTAAATTTCTAAAATCACAAATACATTGTAATTAAAATTAACTATTTTAAATTAAAAACAAACTAGGGTAAACAATCCACACGAAACAATGGGAAAGGGGGAAGAAAGAAAAAAATACAATTTATAAAAAAAAAAAAAAAAAAAAGTAAGCAGGTTGGGTTAGTACATAGGGAAGGTATGAAGAGAAGGAGAGAAAGAAGAAAAAAAAAAAAAAAAAAAAAAAAAAGTAAGCAGGTTGGGTTAGTACATATGAAGAGAAGGAGAGTACATAGGGAAGTATGAAGAGAAGGAGAGAAAGAAGAAAAAAAAAAAAAAAAAAAGGAAGCAGGTTGGGTTAGTACATATGAAGAGAAGGAGAGAAAGAAGAAAAAAAAAAAAAAAAAAATTTTTTTTTTTTTTTTGAGAACTAGAAAATTGTCCTAAGGTCTGATTCGGTGAAGGCATTTCTTATGTTCTTATGTTCCAATTCAATCACTATCATTAAAAATACAATCAGAATTTAATAAAACCATCTGAATAAAAATATAAACATCTGAATAACTCTGTGAAAGGACAGCTTATCTAGCTGGAATCACAAACAGATTCCACAAGGAATGAAAGCCAGCTGATGCAAATGAGAAGCTTACAACAACAACAATTTATTATCTCTATAAGCGCACGCAGCGCTATATATTGTACATGTAAGAGACAGTCCCTGCTCAGAAGAGCTTACAATCTAATTATGACAGACACATAGGACAAAAGGGGAGTCAGAACAAGTGCACATGTAGGGAATTAGAGGGGGGAGGGGCTGATGAGGTGGAATCACATAGGACAAAGGGGAGTCTGAGCTTTTACTGCTCAAGAAGGGAATTAGTGGTAGGGGATCATTGAGGGGATGACAGACAGATATGTTGGTAGGGTTAGGATTTAAACGCAGCGTCAAATAAGTGGGCTTTCAGCCTGGATTTGAATACCGCCAGAGACGGAGCCTGACGTAACGAGTCAGTCAGGTTGTTCCATTATCTCTAGATTGTTTTATTCCACGTTGGATTCATTGGTGGATCGCTTGCCTTGTTGCTCGCTTACACTATTATATACAGGCAGTGGCATAGCGAGGGTGAACGGTGCCAGGGGAGGTGGCGCCCCTATCTCGCCCTCTTCCCCACCCCCCCTGCCGTGCACGTGTGCGCCTCTTTCCCGTACCTTTCTAACTTCAGCGTGAGCAGCCACCGACTTGCTGCCCGCGTCGGTGCTCTCTCTGATGTCACTTCCTAGATGCGGGTCCCGGAAGTGACATCAGAGAGCGCCGAAGCCGACGCGGGCAGCAAGTCGGTGGCTGCTCGCGCCAAAGTTAAAAAGATATGGGAAGAGTGGGGTGAGGGGGGTGGCGGCGAGGAGGAGGGGTGCTGTCGCCCAGAGCAAGATAGTGCCCGAAGTGGACTGCCCCCTCCCCTGCCCCATACTATGCCACTATATACAGGTATTTAGTATGTATGGAGGGTAAAGTGCTTTGCCCAGAATCACATGGCGCTGCAATGGGGATCGAACTGTGTTTGGAGGAGGAATTTGGGTGGAACAAAGATGGAATCATGATATACCCACAAAAGGGTACTCCAGATTGTAAGCTCTTCTGAGCAGAGACTGTCTACTGTATGTTAAAATGTATAGCGCTGCGTATGCCTTTCAGCGCTATAGAAATAATAAATACCGTGTTTCCCCGATGATAAGGCAGGGCCATCAAATAAGACAGCCCCCCCTTTTTAGAAAAAATTGTAAAATAAGGTACCCCCCCACAAATAAGCCACCCACCGATACCTGCGCTTACCCGAATCGGGTGGTACGGTGGGTGACTCCGTGTGGTCCCTCTGTCTACCGCGGGGGTCGGCAACCCGCGGCTCCAGAGCCGCATGCGGCTCTTTTCTACCTTTGCCGTGGCTCCGGTAGTGTGTCACGCAGGCGTGCATCTTACAAGTCCGGCGTAGCGGCGGGAAATAGTCATGCTGAGCAGTGAGCTCAGCACGTACACAGATGAAAGCCTTGCTTGCTGATTGGTCCGGCGGCCGTGCCGCCGGACCAATCAGCAAGCAAGGCTTTCATCTGTGTAGTGCTGAGCTCACTGCTCAGCATGGCTATTTCCCGCCGCGACGCCGGACTTGTAAGATGCACGCCTGAAAAAGAAATCATCCTGGCCGGGGTTGGTGTCATGCTCCGGAGATCTACAGCCTTCCTATCTCCCTCTCCCTTCTACCTGCTTCCGGCCACATCCCCTGCTCCGCGGCTCTCTTCGGCAACTCAGCAGCAGCGATCGACACAAGCTTCTGACGTCGGGGCCTACCCTCTGCGAGTCCCGCTTGTTTCAACTTCCTTTTTCCACAAAAGCGGGACTCGTAGAGGGAAGGCCTCGATGTCGGTAGCTTGTCTTGATCACCGCTGCTGACAAGTTGCTGAAGAGAGCCGCGGAGCAGGGGGGTGTTGCCAGGTGCAGGTAGAAGGGAGAGGGCCAGATGCAGGACTCGTGGGTGAGGGAGCAGAAGAGAGAGAGAAAGGATAGAGATACAGAGGGGACATGAAAGGGTAAATAAGGCATCCCCCCGAAAATAAGCCCTAGAGCATATTTTGGCCTTCCAAAAAAAATAAGACAGTGTCTTACCATCGGGGAAACACGGTAGTAGTATCCCAAACAGCTGTAAATTTGTGCATTTCCCCTGATTGTTATACTCGCACGTAGGTGCCTATGTTGTCTTTATAAAATAGCCCAAAATAAACATCTACTTGAATTTCTTACCTGTTATAAGAGTACCATCCATAAGGGCTTTGTGCATTGCTCTCCTTGTCCTTTTTTGCTGATCATGTGGAAAGTCAACTTTCTCTTCCATTTTACGTTCACAGTGGCTTAACTGTGATAATGAGCCTGCAGCCAATTTAAAGGCGCTGCCTACTGCAGGCTGAATATGACCTGGATATTCAATGCCAGGTCTAATACGGGCACTGGCATTGAACATCCGAGCTCCAATCAATTGTAGACCAGTGTTCGAATAAAGTTACAGGACATTTTATTCAAGAATCAAAGCAAAGAGCAATACAAATAAATACAGCATTTTCATTTAAAACAGGGGTGTCAAAGTCCCTCCTCGAGGGCCACAATCCAGTTGGGTTTTCAGGATTTCCCCAATGAATATGCATGAGATCCATTTGCATGCATCTCCTCCCATTGTATGCAAATGGATCTCATGCATGTTCATTGGGGAAATCCTAAAAACCCGACTGGATTGCGGCACTCGTTGCCCACCCCTGGGTTAAACAATCAGAGTCCAGATTTGGGTTCTTAAAACCCAGACTCGGCCAAATAAAACTACCCCACTGAAATTCCCACCCCCTACACCCCCCGTTGCCCCCCCCCGACTTCAAATAACAGGCAATAAGGGTACCGCTGGCTTCCGCAGTCTGCTTACTATTTGACTCTTGATAGTAGGGGGTAGAGTGTCTAAATAAGAAGACCAAACTGACAGAAAAATCTTACTCCGGTGTCTGAAAAACTGGGCCAACATAGATTCCAAGATCATTAAAAGATGAAATTTATTTCGCCAGTACCAGATGATGGGTGGAGAGACCTGTAACTAGTGATTCAGAATACACTTCTTCACAGTGTAGCCTTTACTAAGAAGCAAATTGCCCCCAGCAGAGTGCCCCCCCAGGGCAGGATTAATTCTTTGAGGGACCCTAGGCACCCAAGTACACTGGGCCCCCTAGCCCTGCTCTGCCCACGCCCCACCCCCCTGCCCTAGCTTCCGCCTGGGCGGTTTGCGTCAGAGGGAAGCTTTGGGCTGAGTACCGCTTGCAGTTGCCGATCTTGCTGCCTATGCCGGCGGGGGGCCCGATCTTGCTGCCTATTCTGGGGGGTGGGGGGTCCTGATGTTGCTGTCGGCCGTCCGTCCCTCCCTCAGTCGCCGATTGGGAAAAAAAAAAATTAGAAAGGCGACGGTGAGTGTTTGCCCTCCTTCAGCGGGCCCCCCTCACAATTTCGGGCCTTAGACACGTGCCTGCCCTGCCCCCCCAAATAACCTTTAGCAAGAAAGAGAATCCCCTCACTATGTAGGACAGTTTTTTTGTTGCCCTAACTATCCAGTTAACTATCCAGTTAGTGGACCAGAAATGGCCACTAAGCAGATAAGCCCCACCTCTACCCTGACTTTGCATCCAATTGGATAATGCCACAGCAGCCAGAGCACATATTCAGCAGAGAAGATGTTAAGTGCCATTGAATATGTGCTCCAGGGCCTGCCAGTGCGATTTAACTGGGTAGGATACTTCTTACCCATTTAAGAGGGAGCGGGGAAGTTGTCAATGTGGGCTCCTGTTAAGAATGTTATTTGACCCCCAGTTATTGAATAGTGGGACCTGTTCTAAAATAGTACGAGTTATTGGTAAAGTAACACATCATAACGATCGCTCACATTGTTAACTTTCCTCCGTAGTGTGAAGAGTTTCAGTTTCTGGTAACCAGAGCTGATATTGTGATGTCATAATGCCTCATTCCACCAGTAAGAGCCAACCTCATTAGTGATGTCGCAATGGCTTGATACTTGGCTCACTTTTATTACATATAGTAGTGATTTTGATTTCTAGAAACATTTCTTTTTCTTCATTAATGGGGGGGAGGGATTTATCTGTATGGGCTTCTGCTAAAATATGTTATTTTACTGCTAACGTCATTTATTAGTAATTAGGTCTCGTTCCATAACATTGGACCTGTGCACAAGTTACTGGTAAAATATCACATCCCTTGTTTGATAACTATGCCCCTAAAATCCTTTTGAATATCTGCCCAATTTCTCAATAGTGAGAATGTAGAGTGCATCTCCCCTCGACTCCAGACTCAGACTCAGACTTCACCTGCCAGTATTTACTTCACCTGCCCATGGTATGAGGATCTACTGTGGTTTGATAAAAGGAACTCTAAAAAAGTTTGCACAAAACAATGATTTTTGAACCAAACAGTTTGGATCCTCTTGCCATCAATAAGACATATTTTCCTTCCAGTTTTTAGATATTTTGATTTATTAATCCTGGTTTTCAGAGGCCTGGGAAATTTTTTTTTAAAAATAATAGTTTTTAAGGTTCTCTTAAATTCAGCACAATTTTCCAGCTTTGGGCCTACAATCTTGAATATAGAAGAGTGATATACATTCAGACTGATATATTTGCAAGGAGGTATTTCAAATAAATACTGATTTGAAGATCTGAGTCTGAGACTCCAGATCTCGACTCCAGACTTTACCTCTCGACTCCAGAGAAGCACCAGAAAAAGCAAAGGACATATGACTCCGCTGAAGTAAATATTTGCAAAAAAATGTCCCTGTGATGCTTGTGGAAGAAGAGCTGGGTGAAGGCTCCATAACGACGCAGCCAAGGGAATATTACATTCACTCAGAACATTACATATTGATGATAGAATCCAAGCTGCACTTGTGTTGCTTGGTGACAGCATGCTGAGAGTTGAGGATAAGCCTTGGAAGGTTACAGAGGTTGGCATTAAGCAATCCCACGCTGATGAACTTGGAGAAATTACACAGGGAACTGGCAGCAATAATAAACTTTTGCTTAAGCAAGGAATAAAAAGGCATTGAGACTGGAGTCTTGCTGACGAGGTGTTCTTGACCCGGAGCCCTAGCATTAGCACAGAAAGCAGCAAAACCATCTTATTTAGAATCGTAATCATATCTACTGGTATATAGCAAGGAAGAGATAATTTAATAGTTTAGCTCTAAGTTTCTGGGATACTTATCTAAACAGATGGGGGCTTTCCGATCGCCCACATCTGCATATTTTAGGTTAGTGACCTGCCTGAATCGGAAATGGATTGTTCCGATTCGGGCAGGTTAGTGAATCTAGCCCATAGCCGTGTAAGACCGATTGCCACCAGTGTTGTGGGGAAAGAGAGCCAGTTGATTTCCAATTAGAGAGAATGAGCTCAAGCGCTATGGAAATAAGAATGTCAAGTAGTTTAGTACGATGTTCTCTTAGAACTATTCCTGGTGCGCAAGATTTAAATATTACGATGGAGAGGGAGATCTCGACTTGGATATCAAAGATTTTTAGTATAATATCCCAAACGTCTTTCCAGTATAGTTTTATATGTGAACAATCGTATATCATTTGACGAAAGGAAACCAACTGCTTGTCCACGGTTCCAACAATTGTTAGATGGGAGGAGGCCTGCCCGTGAGAGCTTGTGTGGAGTCCATAGGGCTTTGTGATACAGAAAATACATAGATTGGGCCATGTTGACTGAAGCCAAAAGCCTTGCTGTTTTTTTTTTTTCCAAAAGTGCGACCAGTCAGAATCACACGTAACGCCAATATTTTGAGTGCTGATGTTTGAGCGCCATTTATAGAATTCCCCCTTTAGCGCACTAGGCACAATTCTGCAACTGCAAGGGCCGTGTACACATGGGCGGCTCATAGGCATGTTGTGAAGCGATGCGCACAACCCGTAGAATACTCTCATTTGCATGTGTTGCATGGCGCACTTCAGTACACCAGCTTACACCCGCCATTGACCTTTCTTAATTGTATGCACCTAAATTTCAGTCAGTGGCATGGTAAGGGGGGAGGGGAGGCGGACCGCCCCAGTGTCGTCTTCACGGGGAGGGGGGGGGGGCTGGTGCCAGCGCCTCTCCTCTTCTCCTCCCCCCCCCATGTACCTCTTTAAATGTTTGCCGGCATAAACAGCATCTTCCACTTGCTGCTCACGCTGGCCTCGGCTCCCTTCTGATGTCACTTCCGGGTCACGGGACCCAGGACGTGATGTCAAAGGGGAGCTGAGGCCGGTGTGAGCAGCAGGTAGAAGATGCTGCTCGGGACAACAAATATTTCAAGAGGTATGCAGGGGGTGGGGGAGGGGCACTCACGCGACGGGGAAGAGTGGGAAGGCGCAAGGCACGGTGATGCTTGGCGCCACTGCCCCGGGCGCCAATCTCCCTCACTACGCCACTGAGTTCAGTGTGCCAAAGTGGCTTTACGTTGTTATATGCAAAGTTATAGAATTGCCCCCAATATTTGTGAGAGAGTCATAAATTATTTTTGCCCTTGTACACCCCTAGTGCTTTCTTTTTTTCTCTCTCTTCTTCCTAGCCCTCGTCTCTCTATTGAAACCTTGTGCCGGGGAGGAATTCTGCCACAATGTAACCAACTGTACCCTGCCCGAGTACCCGTCATGCCGAGATAGCAGCACCTTCAGCAAATTCCTCCTTGATCTCTTCAAGCTCACCATCGGCATGGGCGACCTTGAAATGATCAACAGTGCCAAGTACCCAGCAGTCTTCATCATCCTACTGGTCACCTATATCATTCTCACCTTTGTGTTGCTCCTTAACATGTTAATCGCCTTGATGGGGGAGACGGTAGGACAGGTGTCCAAGGAGAGCAAGCAGATCTGGAAATTGCAGGTGAGCCTCTATCAAAGAAGCACTCTTAAAGATGAAGGCTGCAATGGCGATACAATTAGAAGTGTGAAAACAAACTAATCTTTTTTCAAGCATATTTTAAAATCCATCGGTTTCCTCTTGCTTGTTTGTACTTGCTGCTCATTCAGAGCTTGTCTGGGATCTGGTCATAGCCTGACCCCTAGTGGCAGTACCACGAGACTATTGCTAGAGGTTGCAGCTGCCATTTTGATCTGCAGCCATTGGGGATTGCTCTTGCCCTATAATCCTGTACCACCATTGATTACTTGATATAAACCTTGGGTGGGGGTGGGGGTGGGTGGGTGTTTAGAAGGGAGTTGGGGAAGTAGGGTTGTTTTTTTTTGTCAAAGCTGATGTTGTTTTCTCCTGGAATAATTCAGACTGCAAAGTTGAATTCAAGCTGTGTTACTTGCTTTATGTTTTGCATTAACCTGTGATACCTTATGGAATGGTCCTTAGGCGTCTGGGCCAATCAGAGCTTTAGGCCCCTTTCTGGTGCATCCCAGGATGCACCTGGGAGGGGAAGGACCGCCATTTTGAAGAGGCGGACCTTATGGTTGGAAGGAGTAGGCATCCCTCCGGCCAGCTACTGTAAAGAAGGTAAGGGGGAAGGGACAGGGGATCATTGGTGGCACCAGGGGGGAGAGAGGGGTGTTGGGGGAGGGTTGCATGGCAGCAGGAAGGAGTGGACATCCCTCCCTCTGCCGGGGGGTGTCGTGGGGGGGTATTGCTTGGCGGCAGGAGGTAGTGGGCATCTCTCCCGCTGCCAGGAAGTGTCAAGGGGCGTTGCTTGGTGGGATTGAATGGGCATCTCTCCCACTACAAGGGGGTATTGTGGGGCACTTTACTTAGTGGTGGGAAGAAGTAGGCATCTCTCCTGCCGGGGGTGGTGGTCGGGGGGGGGGGAAGGGGGGCAGGGGGAGGGTTGCTTGAGGGTGGCAAAATTTTCTGACAGGTCTGAGCTGTCAAGCCATACTTTCCTGTCAGTGGCTGAGCCAATCAGCGCTCAGGCACTGTTCAGAAAGTAAGGCAACGACAGCTCAGACCTGTCGGTAAATTTTGGCTGCAAATGTGGCACAATGAGGTTAGAGAATCACTCGGCAATTATAATATTAATGACCTCTCGTTTTACTACATTTGCATGGGTGTTAGAAAACTCGGAAAAGCCCATGGTAAGCTGTTTTAATAATCTGCCACTAAAATACATGCATGCTAAACCGGCTGGATCCGGTTTAGAGGGCATGTTAAAGACAAATTTTAGTTTTGAGAATCTGCCCCTAAGAGTGAGAGAACCTTCCAAAAGAGTGTCAGATCTAGCTAGGTACTTGGGACCTGGGTTGGCCACTGTTGGAAACAGGATGCTGGGCTTGATGGACCTTAGGTCTGCCCCAGTAGGGCAATTTTTATGTTCTTAACTGAGTGTAACACACTTGCAGTGAGTGAGAGAAAGGGCTCCAGGAGTGTGACAGCTTTCAAATGAGTGTGGCAAGTTCCCAGTGAGTGAGAGAAGGGGTTTAGAGTGGGAGAGGCCTCAAATGAGTGTGGCATACTCCTAATGAGTGATAAAAGGGACTGTGAGTGGGAGAGGCCTCAAATGAGTGTGGCATACTCCTAATGAGTGATAAAAGGGACTGTGAGTGGGAGAGGCCTCAAATGAGTGTGGCATACTCCTAATGAGTGATAAAAGGGACTCTGAGTGGGAGAGGCCTCAAATGAGTGTGGCATACTCCTAATGAGTGATAAAAGGGACTGTGAGTGGGAGAGGCCTCAAATGAGTGTGGCATACTCCTAATGAGTGATAAAAGGGACTCTGAGTGGGAGAGGCCTCAAATGAGTGTGGCATACTCCTAATGAGTGATAAAAGGGACTCTGAGTGGGAGAGGCCTCAAATGAGTGTGGCATACTCCTAATGAGTGATAAAAGGGACTCTGAGTGGGAGAGGCCTCAAATGAGTGTGGCATACTCCTAATGAGTGATAAAAGGGACTCTGAGTGGGAGAGGCCTCAAATGAGTGTGGCATACTCCTAATGAGTGATAAAAGGACTGTGAGTGGGAGAGGCCTCAAATGAGTGTGGCATACTCCTAATGAGTGATAAAAGGGACTGTGAGTGGGAGAGGCCTCAAATGAGTGTAGAATACTCCTAATGAGTGATAAAAGGACTGTGAGTGGGAGAAGCCTCAAATGAGTGTGGCATACTCCTAATGAGTGATAAAAGGGACTCTGAGTGGGAGAGGCCTCAAATGAGTGTGGCATACTCCTAATGAGTGATAAAAGGGACTCTGAGTGGGAGAGGCCTCAAATGAGTGTGGCATACTCCTAATGAGTGATAAAAGGACTGTGAGTGGGAGAAGCCTCAAATGAGTGTGGCATACTCCTAATGAGTGATAAAAGGGACTCTGAGTGGGAGAGGCCTCAAATGAGTGTGGCATACTCCTAATGAGTGATAAAAGGGACTCTGAGTGGGAGAGGCCTCAAATGAGTGTGGCATACTCCTAATGAGTGATAAAAGGACTGTGAGTGGGAGAGGCCTCAAATGAGTGTGGCATACTCCTAATGAGTGATAAAAGGGACTCTGAGTGGGATAAGCCTCAAATGAGTGTGGCACACTCCTAATGAGTGACAGATTGAATACGAGAGTGAGTGTGGCACATTCATAATGAGTGACACATGGCGTCTCTGCATTCGGGTACATCTGCTCACGCTACCATTTTGAGCTCCAAATCTTGGAACGACAGTTTGTGTCTTATTTTGTTTTCTGTGTCAAATTTTGTCCCCCTACAGTGGGCCACCACTATCCTAGACATAGAGCGTTTCTTCCCGGTGTTTGTGCGAAAAGCTTTCCGCTCGGGGGAGATGGTCACCGTGGGGAAGAATTTAGACGGCACGCCAGACCGCAGATGGTGTTTCAGGTACATACCTCAGGAAACCCCCCCCTCCCCCCATTATTTAAAAAATGAGTAAGTTTAAAGATGCATTAGGAAGGGTTGCTTGTCTCAAAGCGATTTGCAAATGGCTTTTATTTAATAAGAATTCTTCTGTAATTAATGAGCTCACATGGGCACAAAAAGGAAACCGCACCATTCTAATGGTTTCAAAATTTATTAAAGCTGATTGGTTCCCAAGGCTACACTGATAAGTGCTCGGAGGGCACAACAGAACCACATACTAATTTGCATATTAATGAAGTCATAAGTAATACATGAGGCACTGCATGAAATAACAGATGGTATTTAAGCCTTCTGGTAAATATGAAAGACAAGCAGTGACTAACAATTATGACAATGTTTCATGAAATATCTGTTATTGATTCATAATTAGGCCTCATTAGACCACATGCATTTGGTGCTAATACAGAGCTTGGTGAATTGCTTTTGTCATTTATATACATGGATGAATAGCTGGCTGTCTTTGAATTGAATGTGTGTCAACACTGGAGCTTGGCTCTTAAGTATTTAGGGTCATCTCATTACAAGCAGTGCCTCTGGTGAATATAATTTGAAATACTAAAGAACAAATCTTTGGAAAACCTGCAGCTTCGAGCGTTATCAGGAGATTTGGAGACGCAGTCGTGCTGACTACCCAGAGTTTAAGCAAGCGTGAGCGGCCCCTGCTTCCTCTGGTAATTAAGCTTCAGAGCAACAGGCTAATTCTAATGTGTGCCAAAACTTTATTGCAGCAAACTGGGGTTCGTGATTATCAATTTAGTTAAAAAATGGAGATCATGTTGGAGAGAGAGAAAGAAATTAGCCGTGCAAGAAATTGGTTGTGACAGCCTTTTGGCAGGAAGAGAGAGCTGTCGTCGTCATATTGGTCTTTAGGAAGGGTGAGCAGATGGCGCCTTGTCTTCGATGGACAGGCTGAGGCAGCCCTGTGCTTTCAGTCCTCTCAAGTGTGGTCTTGTCCATACAATAAGTAAGACGCCTCTTCGAGTCCGGGAGTCCAACGGGGGTGGGTCAGGGCGGTAAAAACAAGGACTAGCTCAGTCTGTTCCTGATGATGTGATGGCTCCGTACATCATTCCAAATCCTGAGGGAGGCAATTAATACATGTATACTAGTGGCCAAAATTGTGGAAACGCTTCGAGTTAGCCAACTGTTGCTCCAGTTACTTATGTAATCCTGCAATGTATGATATTTGTGAACATCCTTTGATTGCTTAAAAACATTACTCCTCGAGTCCTGAATCGACCAGACCCACCCAAAGGTATAAATTATCCTTCCCTCTCTACACGGTATTCGCTATGCAGGCAAACTGGGAAAATCCCTTCTCTTCAGAATCACAAGTCTTTGGAACGACCTTACGACCCTGCGGAACTTGGGCTCCTTCCAATTATTCCGCAAGCAACTGAAAACCTGGCTTTTCACTAAAATGTAATTCTATCCCCCCCTTACTCTTCTCTTCTATATATAAGTTCTTGTAAACCTTTTTTTTCCCTTCTCTTCCTATATTTTAAGTTCATGTAAACCTTTTTTTTCCTTCTCTTCCTATATTTTAAGTTCTTGTAAACCTTTTTTTTTCCTTCTCTTCCTATATTTTAAGTTCATGTAAACCTTTTTTTTTCCTTCTCTTCCTATATTTTAAGTTCATGTAAACCTTTTTTTTTTCCTTCTCTTCCTATATTTTAAGTTCATGTAAACCTTTTTTTTTTTCCTTCTCTTCCTATATTTTAAGTTCTTGTAAACCTTTTTTTTTTCCTTCTCTTCCTATATTTTAAGTTCATGTAAACCTTTTTTTTTTCCTTCTCTTCCTATATTTTAAGTTCATGTAAACCTTTTTTTTTTCCTTCTCTTCCTATATTTTAAGTTCATGTAAACCTTTTTTTTTTTCCTTCTCTTCCTATATTTTAAGTTCATGTAAACCTTTTTTTTTTTTCCTTCTCTTCCTATATTTTAAGTTCATGTAAACCTTTTTTTTTTTCCTTCTCTTCCTATATTTTAAGTTCTTGTAAACCTTTTTTTTTTCCTTCTCTTCCTATATTTTAAGTTCATGTAAACCTTTTTTTTTTTTCCTTCTCTTCCTATATTTTAAGTTAATGTAAACCTTTTTTTTCCTTCTCTTCCTATATTTTAAGTTCTTGTAAACCTTTTTTTTCCTTCTCTTCCTATATTTTAAGTTCTTGTAAACCTTTTTTTTTCCTTCTCTTCCTATATTTTAAGTTCATGTAAACCTTTTTTTTTTCTTCTCTTCCTATATTTTAAGTTCATGTAAACCTTTTTTTTTTTTCCTTCTCTTCCTATATTTTAAGTTCATGTAAACCTTTTTTTTTTTCCTTCTCTTCCTATATTTTAAGTTCTTGTAAACCTTTTTTTTTTTCCTTCTCTTCCTATATTTTAAGTTCATGTAAACCTTTTTTTTTTTCCTTCTCTTCCTATATTTTAAGTTCATGTAAACCTTTTTTTTTTCCTTCTCTTCCTATATTTTAAGTTCATGTAAACCTTTTTTTTTTCCTTCTCTTCCTATATTTTAAGTTCTTGTAAACCTTTTTTTTTCCTTCTCTTCCTATATTTTAAGTTCTTGTAAACCTTTTTTTTTCCCTTCTCTTCCTATATTTTAAGTTCTTGTAAACCTTTTTTTTTCCTTCTCTTCCTATATTTTAAGTTCTTGTAAACCTTTTTTTTTCCCTTCTCTTCCTATATTTTAAGTTCATGTAAACCTTTTTTTTCCCTTCTCTTCCTATATTTTAAGTTCATGTAAACCTTTTTTTTTTTCCTTCTCTTCCTATATTTTAAGTTCATGTAAACCTTTTTTTTTCCTTCTCTTCCTATATTTTAAGTTCTTGTAAACCTTTTTTTTTCCTTCTCTTCCTATATTTTAAGTTCATGTAAACCTTTTTTTTTTTTCCTTCTCTTCCTATATTTTAAGTTCTTTTAAACCTTTTTTTTTTTCCTTCTCTTCCTATATTTTAAGTTCATGTAAACCTTTTTTTTTTCCTTCTCTTCCTATATTTTAAGTTCTTGTAAACCTTTTTTTTTTTCCTTCTCTTCCTATATTTTAAGTTCTTGTAAACCTTTTTTTTTTCCTTCTCTTCCTATATTTTAAGTTCATGTAAACCTTTTTTTTTTCCTTCTCTTCCTATATTTTAAGTTCTTGTAAACCTTTTTTTTTTCCTTCTCTTCCTATATTTTAAGTTCTTGTAAACCTTTTTTTTTCCTTCTCTTCCTATATTTTAAGTTCTTGTAAACCTTTTTTTTTTCCTTCTCTTCCTATATTTTAAGTTCTTGTAAACCGTGCCGAGCTCCACAACATCCGTGGAGATGATGCGGTATATAAACTTAAGGTTTCGTTTCGTTTAGTTTTATTTGTGTAGTAACTTTGCCTATTTTGTGGTTAGGAATGACTTTTAGGGCTCCTTTTACGAAGTCACATTAGCGGCTTTATTGCATGTGACTTTTAATCACACGCTAACCCCTCCCCCCTCCGCCCTGCTCAAGAGGAGGCGGTAGCAGCTAGCGCGGCCGGCAGTTTAGCGCTCGCTATTACGCGCGTTAAACCGCTAATGCGCTTTCGTAAAAGGAGCTCTTAGTGATTTGACATCAAAAAGGTAAGCGATCGGTCGTGTTTTCTTTTGATGTGTATTGCTTAGATTTTGGGCGCATACAGTACAGTAGGTTCGTGTGTTTCGTTGTGATGCTCCGATGTCGTTATCACAGCTTGTGGTAAAGGCACATTGTGCAATGTGACAAAATTGGATAAACGAAAAGTAGATGTATGCTAAATTGTGCCGAAGGGACTTGACTGGTCGCCTAAAAAAGAGCAACAGCCATAACTCTAGGAATAGAAGGCTACAGTTACCGAGAGATTGCAGCCAAAATTGGTCAAGGCGTGTCGCTGGCCAGGGTACTGAAACTCTACAAGCACTTTGAAGAGACTAGACCAGGGGTCTGCAACCTTTAAGACATAAAGAGCCACTTGGACCCGTTTTCGAAAAGAAAAAAAAAACTTGGAGCCGCAAAACCATTATAAAACAAATCTAACACTGCATATATTGTTTCTTATCTTAATGCTATATACAGGATCACTAAATTGAAAATAAAATCATTTTTCCTACCTTTGCTATTTGGTGATTTCATGAGTCTCTGGTTGCACTTTCTTCTGACTGTGCATCCAATCTTTCTTCCTTTCTTTCAGCCTCCTGTATGTTTCCTCTCCTCCAGACCTCATTCTCTCCCCCAACTTTTTCTTTCTGTCTCCCTGTTCCCCCTTCTTTCTGTCTCCGTGCCGTCCCCCAAGCCACTCGGTTTGCTGCCACCGCAATCGGGGAACAGCCCCCAAGCCACCGCCGTCCCAAGCTTTCCCTGCAGAAGTGTTGCGCTGACCAGCATTCCGCTCCCTGACGTCAATTCTGACGTAGGAGAGGAAGTTCCGGGCCAACAAGGCATTTCTCCTCATTCCATCCAGCCTGAGCCCCATCTCTCCTTGATCCAGCATTTCCCTTCTGTGTCTGTCAGAATTACCATTCCACCTATTTTCCAGCATCACCCTTCTTTATGTCCATCTCACCTATATCCCTATCTCACCACTTTTTCAGAATCTTCATTTGTCTCTGTCCTTGTCTTTACCCCATGTTCACCATTTGCCCTTTCAATGTCTTTATCTCCCCCCTCCCACACACTTTTTCAGCATGTCTCTATTTCACCTCCTCTTCATATCCCTTCTGTATCTCTATCCTTATTCAGTAGGTCCTGCTTACCCTTTCTCTTCTTTGTGTCATTATCTCCATTTTCAGCTTTCCCCCCTTTTCTTTTGTTACTGCATCCGGTAGCCAGAATCTTTCCACCCTCCCTCCACTCCGGCCCAGCCCAGTATGAAATATTTCCTTTTGTTTCCCTCCCCTCTCTCTTCTCCTCCCTCACCCACGAGTCCTGCATCTGGCCCTCTCCCTTCTACCTGCACCTGGCAACACCCCCCTGCTCCGCGGCTCTCTTCAGCAACTCGTCAGCAGCAGTGATCAAGACAAGCTGCCGACATCGAGGCCTTCCCTCTACGAGTCCCGTCTTTGTGGAAAAAGGAAGTTGAAACAAGCGGGACTCGCAGAGGGTAGGCCCCGACGTCAGAAGCTTGTGTCGATCGCTGCTGCTGAGTTGCCGAAGAGAGCCGCGGAGCAGGGGATGTGGCCGGAAGCAGGTAGAAGGGAGAGGGAGATAGGAAGGCTGTAGATCTCCGGAGCATGACACCGACCCCGGCCAGGATGATTTCTTTTTCAGGCACCTTACAAAGTCCAGCGTCGCGGCGGGAAATAGCCATGCTGAGCAGTGAGCTCAGCACTACACAGATGAAAGCCTTGCTTGCTGATTGGTCCGGCGGCACGGCGGGGCGGGGCCGCCGGACCAATCAGCAAGCAAGGCTTTCATCTGTGTATGTGCTGAGCTCACTGCTCAGCATGGCTATTTCCCGCCGCGACGCCGGACTTAAGCTGCATGCCTGCGTGACACACTACCGGAGCCGCAGCAAAGGTGGAAAAGAGCCGCATGCGGCTCTGGAGCCGCAGGTTGCCGACCCCCGGACTAGACTAAGCTGGAAGGGGCCAGAAAAAAAGGTTACCGTATATACTCAAATATAGGACGAGATTTTTGGGCCAAAAAATGGCCCAAAATGGGGGTCTCATCATACATTCGGGTCATCATCCGACCCCCTCCTGGACTTCATGCAGGCTTCTGATAGGCCGGGGCAGGAGGGGTCTCCCGTCCCGGCTACCTTACAATTTTTTTAACTCCCCCCTCCCCCGCCTTCTGCCCACCCGTGTGCACCTTTTTGCAGGTTTTAATCCCTGGTGGTCTAGCGGTGTATGGTGCAGGAGCGATCTTTCTGCGTTCCTGCCCCATGCCGAGCTGCTGCCTCCGATCTTGTGCCGCACCCCACAGGACCGAGCTATTTTGTGCTCCCTTCGCGTCTCCACGCTGCTCTCTGATTGGCTTCCGCCAGTTCTCGTCCTGGGAGGTGGGAGTTAAAAAAATTGTTAGGTGGCCGGGATAGGAGACGAGAGCGATCCTTCCTGTCCCGGCCAACCATTAGACCACTAGAGGGGGTACAGGGTAGGAAGGTGGAACAGGGTGCAGAGCCTGGCAGGGATTGAGGGGAACTGGCTGCATAGCCTGGCAGGGAAGGAAGGTAGCTAGGTGCAGAGCCTTGTAGGAAAGGGGGCTGGGTGCAGAGTCTTGGAGAGCCTGGTGGGGAAGGGGCTAGGTGCAGAGCCTTGCAGGGCAGGGAGGGAAGGGGCTGGGTGTAGAGCCTGGCAGAGAGGGGGGCTGAGTGCAGACCCTGGCAGGGGAAGGGGTGAGGGAGGGGACACTGGGCGCAGATTCTGACGCTTGAATATTAAGCCTCCTCTTTGGGGGGAAAAATGGGGGTCTCAACTTATATTCGGATTGACTTATATTCGAATATATACAGTACAACACCTCAGACTGATAGAAGGATAGTGAGAATGGCTCTACAGAATCGGAAATTAACTGCTTCTGACATTAATAAGTCACTGGCCAAAACAGGGGTGTTGGTGTTAGGCTGGACAGTTCGCCGGAGACTGGTAAAAGCTATGATCAAGAATTCCCAGGAAAAAGCCCTTCCTCAGTTCAGTGTTTGTAAATGTTTGAAATGGGCTAAAGCGCATGCCAACTGGACCACAGAGCAGTGGAAGAAGGTGTTACGGAATGATGAGACCCGAATCTCCATATTTGGCAGTGACGGTGTCCGCTATGTTCGTCGGCAGCTGTGCGAGGACTGCTTGCCGGAGTGTACCACTGTCACCATTAAGCTTCGTCTGAGCGTGATGGCGTGGGGCTTCATGGCCAGAGATGTGGCGGCTCGATTGCAGGTGCTTGACGGAGCGATAAATGCTGTGAAACGCATAAAGGAGGTGGTTCAACCCAAAGTCCTGCCCTAAGCCAGAGCCATCTTTGGTTCATGTTTCAACAGGATGGCACCCCATGCCACACAGTCAAGAGATGCCTCACCTGGTTCGAAAAGAACAAGGTTGAGTTGGTGGACTGGCCAGGAAACAGCCCAGATCTCAACCCCATTGGGAACCTCTGGCTGGATTAAAGAGAGGAATAGCGGCAAAGCGACCGTCCGACAAGCGTGAGCTGATAGCAGCAATAATCAACTCCTGGTTCCACAAAATAACACCTATTGATCTCCAAAGACTTGTGGACAGCGTGCCAAGAAGATGTGAAGCAGTAATCAAAGACTAAGGCCCTCTTTTACAAAGGCACGCTAAGCGTTTTAGCGCGGATGCAGCGAGCGCTAAATCAACACATGCGCTAACCGCTAACGCGTCCATAGGATAACATGCATGCATTTATCACGCATTTATCATGCGCTAATATGTAGCGCACGCTAAAAAGCTTAGCGCACCTTTGTAAAAATAGGGGGTAAGGGATTTCAAACGCGCTACTAGTGAGACTGATGAAATCATCGGAAAATTGGACAAATTATCATTATTAGCTTGGGTAGCTTAAGATCAGCATTATTTTTGTGAAATTTGCCAAATATTACACAGTGGAATCTTGGTTTACAAGCTTAATTCGTTCCAAAAGCATGCTCGTAAACCAAAATACTCGTATATCAAAACGAGTTTCCCCATAGGAACTAAGGGAAACTCGCTTGATACTTTCCCCCCCCCACCCCCTCCGAGGTCAGCGGCGCTGCTCCCCCCCCCCCACTCGCAAAAACCCCCCTCCACGTGAACCGGCACCCCCCCCGCCTGAACAACTTAAACTTACCCCCCGTCTGGCACCGGCACGCAGCCCACAGGGCGTGCTGGTGCCGCTAAATGATCTTCCTGCTTCTGCCGGCCTTGAGCATGCATCTGCGCATGCTCAAGGACTTCTAATTCTCCCTCTCGCTGAGATTCTCGGAGATCTCCGAGAATCTCGGGACAGGGAGAATTAGAAGTCCTTGAGCATGCGCAGATGCATGCTCAAGGCCGAGATTCTCGGAGATCTCCGAGAATCTCGGCGAGAAGGAGAATTAGAAGTCCTTGAGCATGAGTCCTTGTTCGGGCGGGGGATGCCAGTTCGAGCGGGGGAAGGGGGTGCCGGTTTGAGCGGGGGGGGGAGCGATGCTGGTTATCGGGGGGGGGGGGGTGCTCGCAAATCGAGTCAACACTCGGTTTGCGAGACAAGTTTTGTGAGAATGATTTGCTCGTCTTGCAAAACACTTGCAAACCGGGTTACTCGCAAACCGAGGTTTGACTGTACTGGTCTTTGTTAAGTGATTACAGAGTTCCTGTTATTAGTCGAAAATTGATGCATTAAATACAATTATTATATAGTCATGCTTTTTTAAGTGTAAATGCCTAAAATGCTAGGTGCTTCCACAATTTTGGTCACTAGCGTAAATAAAATAAAATCTTTTGGCAGTACCTGGAGGTCTTTGGGGAGAATCAACATGATAACCTTTTATTAGACTGGCACAGTCAAAAGATGCCGTGTGTGGAGATCAATGGCTGGCTCAGGCCATGCGATAAGACAGGCTTGGAGTCCCAGTGGCTCATGCAGCAACAAGATGAGAGTGAGGAAGAGGATGGTGAGTTTGGGAGCATGGGACAGAGCCCAGCCCCAGGCTGTTTTTTGTCCCACCATAGACCCTCTATAGCAGGGGTGTCAAAGTCCCTCCTCGAGGGCCGCAATCCAGTCGGAGTTTCAGGATTTCCTCAATGAATATGCATGAGATCTATTAGCATACAATGAAAGCAGTGCATGCAAATAGATCTCATGCATATTCATTGGGGGAATCCTGAAAACACGACTGGATTGCGGCCCTTGAGGAAGGACTTTGACACTCCTGCTCCATAGCTACATCAAGGCCATCCTCAGAAATAGAGGGAAAATAACTGGGCCTTCAGAAGGAGGGGCAGGTGCTCATTGAAAGCACAGTTTCACCATTGGAGTCCTTCGTTCTTCGGTGTTGTCATTGCTGATGGTGGCTTGGGTTTTGGACGTAAGCTTTGGGGGTCTAGAGTTTCCTTGAACCAAAATATTTGTGCTGAACTCATGCAGTATACCTAGGACTTAGCTCAGTGTTTCTGTCCTGGAGGCAGTGGCATACATAGCATATGTCCAAATATGACTCAGATATCATGAAAACAAAATGTATAAGATGATAAACACTTTCAATATAGATAAACTGTAGTGTCCTAAGGTAAAGTATAAGGACAGCGTAGGTTACACACCAATTAAAAAATGAAGGAAAAAGCCTCAGAACAGGCCCTCCCACCTCCACCGAAGTGGTTTACAATGGTGGTCAAGCGATAACCTCACTGGCAAAAATCCTTCAAAATGTATCGGAAACTTGAGCCTTAAACTGTGCTTCACTCATAAATAACTGATAGAAGAAAATATTCAACTTATCTTCTGCTGATCGGTAACACCAACGGTGGCCAGCGTTTCACAAATAAGCTGCCTCAGGGTTTATCCCGACCGATCAGACTTCTCTCAAACAGGGACGCCAAACCGTCTCACTCATCTGTGACACCAGGGGCCCATCATTTTTTGACCCCTCCCAATCTATATCAAAAATATGATTTTTAGTAACAATCCACATATCGCACAAGAGTGTACCTAGGAAAAGGCAGCATCTTTTTTTTTTTAAGTCTTTATTGATTTTTAATCTTAAAGAGTGTCATACAAATGAAATAAATAGTATGTATTACATACATTACACTAATATCTATACAGGTAACATATATATCATTCAAAATTGTTAGGTTCTTACATATAATAATAACATATTAAAACATAATATATAATATAAATGAAAAATAGAGTTACCCAAATATCACTATCAATATTTACATCCCTCCCTCCGTCCCCCCACGGATGTGTAAAAATAAATTAACCAAAGGAAGATAAGATAAATATACATTATAACATTTTTACAAATTTAGTCAATGGGTTCCAAACTTTATTAAATACATCACTAAATCCCTTACGCTCTGCATTAATTCGTTCATATCTGTACGTAGTGCACACATTCACCCACCAAACAGTGTAACTTATTCTATCATGGTTCTTCCAGTTACTCGTGATCAGTTGAATGGCTATTTATGTCAGAATCATAAATAAACGACTCTTATATTTATCTAGAATGGGTTTCACATGTAATATTGTTCCACAAATTATAGCCTCATATGATAAAGGAACATCTGAATCTAAAACTATATTTATTTGTCCCCAAATTGACTTCCAAAATATAAATATAAACGGACAAAAATATGACAGATGATCCAAAGTTCCTAAACCAATATGACAATGCCAGCATCTATTACACTTAGAACTATCTATTTTATTTAACCGAACTGGGGTCCAGAAAATCCTATGTAACAAAAATAACCATGTTGGTCTCATAGATGCTGACGCTGTACATTTCAATCTCCCAAGTCCAAATTCGTGGCCAACGAGACACAGAAATATACTGTTTTATCTCGATGTTCCAGATGTCTATAAGACTATTTTTTGGTTTATTATTCAAAAATCCAGAAATCAATTTATACCACTGGGCAGCCTGATATCCTACTAGATCAGTTTGGTAGCAAAGGATTTGCAGACTAAAATAAATTTTTTTTAATTTTTCCATTCAGGGAACCCACTCTGAATAGCCTGCTTCAATTGCAACCACCTATATTGTTGAGATTTTAGAATTCCAAATGACCGTTGCAATTGTGAAAAATCAAGCAGATTTCCATTAGATATAACATCAACTAATGTCCGAATGCCTGCCTGCATCCAATTCTTCCAAGCGATCCTAGCACCGCCTGTTTGAATCATGGAGTTTAACCATAAGGACTGCAAAGTAGATTTCATTATGGGAACATGTTAATTTATCAATAAATCCACATAGCGCACAACAATAGTGTACCTAGGAAAAGGCAGCATCTTAAACACTGCAGTGAGCACTAGAACACCAACACATACATTGTAAAACTAAACAAGCCAGATCTCGCACAGTCAATTGATCCTGTAGTCCAGTGGTTCCCAACCCTGTCCTGGAGGAACACCAGGCCAGTTGGGTTTTCAGGCTAGCCCTAATGAATATGCATGAAGCAAATTTGCATGCCTATCACTTCCATCATATGCAAATCTCTCTCATGCATATTCATTAGGGCTAGCCTGAAAACCCGATTGGCCTGGTGTTCCTCCAGGACAGGGTTGGGAATCACTGCTGTAGTCAATGCCAACTGAAAACTATGTCCTTTTCATACACACAGAACAGAGATACACCCTCGCCCAATATGGAATAATCACAAACTAAAAATAGAAATATGTAGACAAAAGTTAAACTGAACCGCCAAGAAACCAGACTCTGCATACAGTGACACATGCCCCCTAATACTGTGCAGAGGTCAAATCTTTCTTCAGAACAGTACAGTAAATTGCTGTTATGGTATCCTGTCCTGACCTGAGGAAAAGGGTTTAGTCCAAAAAATTGCCTTATTTCCATTTCCTATTTATAAACTTTTATTAATACAGTTACAATACTACGTGATTCTAAGTAAAGCAACAAAAATATCTTTCTACCTTTTGTCGTTTCTGCTTTAATCATCTTCTTTGCTCTCTTCTTTCTATACAGCGTTTGTCCTCTCTCCCTTCCATGCAACATCTACCCTCTATTTGCCCCTTCCACCCAGCTTCTGTCCTCTCTCTATACCCCTTCAATCTACTGTCCACCCTCTCTCTCTTCCATATGGCATCTTCACTCTTTTTATGTCCCTTCAATAAACTGTATATCCTGTGTCCCTTCTCTCCTTTGCACATGATTCATTTCAGCTTCACCCCCTCTCCATTTTTCTATCTCCACCCCCTCCCCTATACTTTGCATCTCTCTCTTTCTCTTCTCCTTTCCTTCCTTCCTTCCTACTCCACACCATGGTCTGGTATCTCTATCTCCTTCCCTTCCCTCCCCCCATGCCATGGCATCTCTTCCTCCCCCTCCATGGTCTGGTATCTCCTTTCTTTTTTCCTTTCTCTCCCTCCCATGGACTTTGGCATCTCTGGTTCCTCTCCCTTGTCTTCCTTCTCCCTCCTTCCCTCTCTCTCCCCAATTGGGCGCTGCTGCAGCAGCATTTCTCCCCCCTTCCCTGTGCAGCAGCAACATTTCTAAGCCCTCCCCCTTCACTGTGCAGCAACAACATTTCTCTTCCCTGTCCAGCATTTCTGGACGGTTCCCCTGCTTAAAGCCGCGGGCGTCTACACCTCACACAATCCACGGCTGCGTTGGAAGCCTTCTCTCTGACATCAGAGGGAACGCTTCCGACGCAGCTGCGGATCGAGCGACGAGCCAACACCCGCAGATTTGAGCAGGAGAGCCAGCCAGAAGCTGAATAACCTGGTTAAGGAAAGCAGTAGTGGCAGAATAGGGAGGGTGGCCAGCTATGCACCCCCTTGGAGCGTGCACCCAGGGTGGACCGCCACCCCCTTGGTACGCCATTGCCTGGAGGCATACCTAGCCAGTCGGATTTCAGGTTTACCAGAATTAGGGTTGCCAGACATCTGGATTTACCTCTTTTTAGAGGACATGTCCATCGTATGGATGACTTTTCAGAACCTGGCACTTTGTCCAGCTTCCAGCTTAGGATCGCATCGGGAGGGCATCTGCGTATGCGTGGATGCAACAGGGTGACATCATGTGCATGCATGTGACATTATCGCATCACACCCGCACATGCGCAGTTGCCTTCCCAATGTGGCTCCGAGCACAAGAAGAGGTTGAGTGGGTGGGACGGGGGGAGTGAGGCTGGGGCAGAATGGGGCGTGACTTGGGCAGAACAGGATGGAGCGGGTATAACTGGGCATAACTGGGCGGGCCTGTGGGCAGGGCCTTGGGTCTGGATTTTACAATAGTAAAATCTGATAACCCTAACCAGAATGAATATGTATGAGTTAGATGTGCAAACAATAGGTTGCCAGCATATGCAGATCTATTTCAAGCATATTCATTGTGGTAATCCTGAAAACCAGACTGGCTAGCTGTGCCTCCAGGAGAGGGTTGAGAAGCACTGGTTTAGAGGACCCACAGCATAATTGCTTGGGTGATGATGACTGAAGCTTACTCTGCTGTAAGAAAGGTCAGTAAAGTGGCATAGTAAAAGGATGGGGCATGGAGGGATGGACCGCCCTGGGAGGCCCCGCTTGCACCTCTTTGCCCCCCCTACGCCACGCTTGTACCCTCCCTTTCTCACCCCCTATACCTCTTTAAATCTTCGCCAGCGCAAGCAACTACTCTGGCCTGCTGCTCGCACCAGCCTGGCTCTCTCTGAAATCTCTTCCAGGTCATGGGGCCAGGAAGTGGCATCAGAGGGAAAGCCAATGCCAGCGCAAGCAGCAGGCTGGAGAAACTGCTTGTTGTGGTGAAGATTTAAAGAGGTACATGGGGTGGGAAGGGCGCGAATGTGGCATGTGGGGCATGGAAGGAGCAGGGGGGGTTCCACTACCCCGAGCTCCTCCTACCATCGCTGCGCCACTGGGTCAGTAGCTTTGTTGGTTGGATAATAGGATAGTAACAGGTTTGCTTCCTTATCTACAAAGTTCTAAGTTCAGTTCTCAAGAGCCACAGATTTCAGGATATTCCTGAATGAAAAAAATATATTTATTTATTTAGAGAAATTTATATGCCAGACATTCCACAGTTCATGGCGGATTACAGTGAAAAAACATAAATATTTAAAATTAAAATAACAAAACATAATTACCCCCCTCCCTTTTTACTAAGCATGGTACGACCCGAGTCTGGAGAACCTCGGACATGAATAGATGCAATGCGATGATGTCATGTGCGACCCGAGTCTGGAGGGTCTCAGACATGCATAGATGCAATGTGATGATGTCATGTACGACCCGAGTCTGGAGGGCCTCGGACATGCATAGATGCAATGCGATGATGTCATGTACGACCTGAGTCTGGAGGGCCTCGGACATGCATAGATGCAATGTGATGATGTCATGTGCGACCCGAGTTTGGAAGGCCTCGGACATGCATAGATGCAATGCGATGATGTCATGTACGACCCGAGTCTGGAGGGCCTCGGACATGCATAGATGAAATGTGATGATGTCATGTATGACCCGAGTCTGGAGGACCTCGGACATGCATAGGTGCAATGCGATGATGTCATGTGCGACATCATCATGTCACATGCACTCATGCTCATAGCCCCCCTCCCCCAGACACTGGCCCGAGCTCAGGCTTTCCAGAATCCGGATGGGTACCCAGACAGTCCTCTAAAAATAGAACGTACAGGTTTTTCTGGACATCTGCTAACCCTAGACCAGGGGTGTCAAAGTTCCCAATGAATATTTATGCATGAGATCTATTTGCCCCCACAGCCCAGAGTGCTAAATGCTCTGACACTGCTCAGTCTCTCAGAGCATTTAGCGCTCCGGGCATGATAGAGGTAAAACATGGCCTCAATAAACAGAAACAACATTTAGGGGTCGTTTTACTAAGCTCTAACGTGTGCTTAGCGCTTGGGTACTGGTGCCCACTTCCCAAGTGCTAGAAAATAGATTTTATTTTTTAGTGTCGGGGGGGGGGGGGGGGGTGGATGGGTGGGAGGTGGAGAGAATTGCTTAATTGGTTAGCGCAGCTACATTGCCGTGCATTAACTGATTAGCACATGGTTAGTACGCAAGCCCTTACTGGTTAGAAAACTGGTGTAGTTAAGGGTTCACGTGCTAATGGCCAAGTGCTACTGGGAAAATTAGCACATGGCCGCTACTGGGAATAATGGAAAATCAGCTGTTTAATTGCTTGGAAAAGACCTGCGCTGGAGATAGCGCTGAACTCGTTTTAGCGCAGCTTAGTAAAGGAGCCCCATAATCTCAATATAAGATGGGAGAGCTTTGCCTCAGTCTCACAATCTGAGCATGTCTGGCATGAAAGATTTGCATACAATATAGGCGATAGGAATTTGATTTCCTTAATGCATGTTCGTCAGGAAAATCTGGCCTGTTTGACTGGAGGACTGGATTTGGGCTTGCCTTAAGTGCTCTTTGGCACCTACATATGAAAATGGAGAAAAATAACGATAGGATATGCTCACTGTAACTTGCGTCTTTATTTGATTTATTTTGTATCCTGTTTTCCCCAAAAAGCTCAGAACGGGATAATGCAGTTAACAGGTTACAATTTGACATTAATTACAGAACAAGTTTATGATACAAGGTTGTCCTAACTCAGTACATACTAGGGAGATTCTCAAATGTTCGCAGTAAAATCCGATGGGCCACCGTTGCGGCCGCTACTGCAACGACCTCAAAAGACGAGCCATTCGTAAAAAAATTGTGCATGCAAATGAGGTTTTCGAAGGGTCGCTAAATTTGAATGTACCCACAAATTAAAAAAAAAAAAAGACCCCAAATTAAAGATCGGCTTTGGCGCCATAATAAGAAAATAAGTTTCCAAGTTTCTATATTCTTTGATAGACCGTTTATCAAATATATACCTAAACGGTTTACAATATAAAATATTAATAATAATAAAAATACAAATAAAAACTATTAAAAAGGGAGAGCAATACAAACAGACTTACTAGAACAAATAGGGGAAATAATTATATCGAGGTGAAAAGAAACCATAAGAGGAAAGGTAGAGTGGGGAACGGTGGAAACAATAGGGAAACATTTTCGTTTAGTATTAATAAGACCATGGAAGAGCGGCATGAATTCTCTTAGAACTGGAGGAGATCAGAGGTCATAAGCATCTTTGAAAAGGAATGTTTTGAGTTTTGATTTGAATTGGTCAAGAGAAGTTTCTAATCGGAGGTCCAATGGAAGGGCATTCCAAAGAGTAGGGGCAGTGACCGAGAAGATGGTTTTATGGGTTGTGTCAAGAAATAGTTCCCTTGAAAAGAGGAGACTGAGAGGAGACATGATCGAAACATTGAAGATAATGAAGGGAATAGACTTAGTAGATAAAGACAGGTTGTCCACCCTCTCCAAGGTAGAGAGAACGAGAGGGCACTCTCTAAAGTTAAAAGGGGATAGATTCCGTACAAACATAAGGAAGTGGTGGAAAACTGAAACGCTCTTCTGGAGGCTGTTATAGGGGAAAACACCCTCCAGGGATTCAAGACAAGGTTGGACAAGTTCCTGCTGAACTGGAACGAACGCAGGTAAGGCTGGTCTCGGTTAGGGCACAGGTCTTTGACCTGGGGGCCGCCGTGTGAGCGGACTGCTGGGCGCAATGGACCACTGGTCTGACCCAGCAGCAGCAATTCTTATGTTCTTATGTAAGCAAATTTTGATTGTTTGAGAGCAGATCATGAGTGGATCTATCAATATGCGGCTTTTTGTTCAAGTACATTTTATTGCTAAAAATACATAAAGGTGACACCGTTTTGAATGTCTTTTTCTGTTCTTTAGAGTGGATGAGGTAAACTGGTCTCACTGGAATCAGAATCTAGGGATTATTAATGAAGACCCAGGGAAGAATGACACGTACCAGTACTATGGGCTCTCTCAGACCGTGGGCCGATTGCGAAGAGGTACGTTTCAGCGCCTATGTCTTTGTCGTATCCTGCCGTCATTGCAGGGTGCCAATGTGCGCTTCACTGTTCTGTTGAGACTTCGGACGAGGTTCGCCCTTTTCATACTGAGAAGAGCAGAGCTCTGGTGGTCAGCGGCGTAGCGAGGGCGAGAGGCGCCCGGGGCGGTGGCACCCCTCCTGCCTCCACACGCTCCTTCTCCGCCCCCACCTGCCGTGCGCCGCTTCCCTCCCCCCGTACTTCTGTGACGTTCCTGGCGCGAGCAGAAACTGCCAAGCTGCTGCCCCGCCGGCATTGGCTCTTCCTCTGATGTCACTTCCTAGGTGCGGGTCCAGGAAGTGACGTCAGAGGAAGAGCCGGCACTGGTGCGCCAGCAGGGTTGGGGGATGCTGCTCGCGCCAGGAACGTTACAGAGGTACAGGGAAGAGAAGTGGTGGGGCAGGGAAGAACCTGGGGGGGGAGGGGTGCCTGCGCCTTCACAAAGACGGCGCCCAGGGTGGACTGCTCTCCGCACCCCTCCCCCCTTACCACGCCACTGCTGGTGGTCATATTCACTTTAAAGTCCAAGGAATTTTGTGATCCTTGATATTCTTCCTTCATGGCTGAACTACAGCCAAAATGTTTCTCTATACCGCAAGTTCAGACAGAATTTGAATAACCTAGTTCAGGGGTGTCAAAGTCCCTCCTCAAAGGCCGCAATCCAGTCGGGTTTTCAGGACTTCCCCAATGAATATGCATGAGATCTATGTGCATTGTATGCTAATAGATTTCATGCATATTCATTGGGGAAATCCTGAAAACCCGACTGGATTGTGGCCCTCGAGGAGGGACTTTGACACCCCTGACCTAGTTGATGGATGCCTGCTGGCTGCAGTAATAGAGAAGCAAAGGTTTGTAAATCAAATCAACATACCCAGGTTCATAAATGAGATGCAATTTTATACTTAATCTAGTTAAGTTTTTGAATTTACAACTGAAGTAACTAAGGTCAGTACCATTTTGTATTTTTGTTGCTATTAAATCATTGCTTTACGTTTCTCTTTGCTTTAGAAAGTAAACTTCCAGCTTCTATTAAATAGGGGGAAAAATCCTGGTTTACTGGGAAGATATTACAGATATTTTATTGCCGTCGTATCCGTTATTGGCGTTATTTAAAAACTAAAATCAGTTGGGAGGTTCGACGTTCGCCTAGAAAAACTCGTCTTTTTGTGGAGGTTTGGGATCCTTATATTCAGAATCTTTCACCAAGAACAAGAAGTTTAATTCTCAATGATTTACGATGAAGCTTATGTTATCTAATTACATTCCAGATATTTATTTTATTTCTTTACTTTTGTCAGCTTTCATCCGGGGTGGGGGATTTCATCTGGAGGGAAAGGTAGAGGGGTAGGGGACGGAATCAAGGGGGGGTGTAGAAATTTGGAGGAATGATATAAATATGTATGAAATATTATTATTATGATTCTTATTGTAATGAATGTATTTTTGTATTATCTTATTGTATTTCTTACACGATTCTTTCAATAAAAATTGTAATAAACTAAAAGCTAAAATCTAATCTCTGTTTTCTTTACAGATCGCTGGTCAAGTGTGGTCCCTCGTGTTGTGGAGCTTAATAAACAGCCCCATTTAGATGATGTTGTGGTGCCCCTGGATTATATGGGAGCACCCAACACCCATGATCAAAACTGGAAAAGGGATGATACCCACATCTGAGGAGCAGCATGAAAAGGAATCGTAAACCAATCAGGAGAAAAGACTCCGAAAGACACCCTTTCTCTGTAACCTCCTGCCTCAGCCACCGGCTGTACAAGGAGAACTTAGTGCGAGATTGCAAATTTGCACCGTACAGAATAGTTGGACCAAATCTGTCGGTCTAGAAACTGAGACGGCAAACTGAACCAAGCCACAAACACTTTCTTTGGGAAAGTGACTGTTTCCTGAAGTCCATTGTAAATGGATGCTTAATGCAGAGTTCAAGGTGTCTGGGTCCCAGCTCAGAGGATGACGGTGACTGAACTGGAAGTGGTGGAACCCTAGTGCCACCGACTGTGTAAAAAAAGTGCTTTCTGGTGAAGTCTCTAATACAACGTTTCCAGATTTATTGTTTTTTTAACTTCTCGGAAGAGGGTGCGTTCCTGGCTTTGGCAAGCTGCTTGCACAATAACTGAGTCCAACTATTTCACTGCCAACTAAGCCAGAGGTTTCACGGAATCTTTTCAGATTGCAGTGTGCATTGTTTGTCATAGATGGCACACCATACTTCATGAATGAGTGAGTGTGGCAGCTATATCCTGTTTAACGAATGAGTGGGAGTTCCACTCCCACTCATAGAATCTATGAGTAGGATTCTATGAGTGGGAGTTCCAGATATATTATGCTTCACCAGTGGGTGGATGTGGCAGGTGTCCCATTTAACGAATGAGTGGATGGGTGTGGCAGGTACATTATGTTTCATGAATGAAATATAGAAACATGATGGCAGATAAAGGCCAAATGGCCCCATCCAGTCTGCCTATCTGCAGCATCCACTATCGCCTCCTCACCCTATTGGCTAAGGCTCTTAACACTCGCATTGTGAAGTCATCGAGCTTTATGGTTATAGAAACATGATGGCAGATAAAGGCCAAATGGCCCATCTAATCTGCCCATCCACAGTAACCATTATCTCTTCCTCTCTTTAAGAGATCCCAAGTGCCTATCCCAGTCTTTCTTGAATTCAGACACAGTCTCTGTCTCCATCACCTGTTCCCTGCATCTACCACCCTTTCTGTAAAAAAGTATTTTCTAGATTACTCCGGAGCCTATCATCTCTGAACTTCATCCTATGCCCTCTCATTCCAGAGCTTCCTTTCAAATGAAAGAGACTTGACTCATGCACCTATATGCCATGTGGGTATTTAAACGTCTCTATCATATCTCCCCTCTCCCGGTTGGTTGGGTGTGGCAGATGCATTATATTTAATGAATGGATGGGTGTGGCAGGTGCATTCTGCTTCATGAATGGGTGGGTGGCAGTATAGACAATGAGGTCTGGATTCTCTAACTGGCGCCATTGTCTGCAGCCGCTTTAAAAGCGGCCGCCGATCGCGTGTCAATCATGCAGTGGCACCAGTTAGAGAATTGCGCTTCTGGCAAAGGCAGGCGCCAGAAATGTAGGCTCCTACCTTTGTTGTGAATCACGCCTAAAGCCACTTCTGGCATTCGCCACGCCCAACAGTGGTGTTAAGCGTCATAAAGTGACTTTGAAGGTGCTGATTTTTTAGGCGCCTTGAAAATCAGTGAAAAAAGTTGTCTAAATGGTTTTTCACTGAGCTTCGTTGCCTACTGGCGACGTTTAGAGTAGAGAATGACACGGTGACAAAATTCATCACCGTTCCCATCCCCGCGGATAACCGCGTGAAACCTTCTTCATGTCATTCTTTAAGGAGAGAGGGAAGAATCAGAATATGAATGGCCACAACCACTGACCCTCAAGCTTTGCTTTGAAGAATGCTGGTGTAGAAGGACCGAGGTTGAAATAGACACTAGAAAATGACATGGGATTATTTCCCGCGGTTACCCGCGGGGACGGGAACGTTGATGAATTTTGTCACCATGTCATTCTCTAGTTTAGAGAATCTGGGCCGGAATGGGTGAGTGTGGCATGTATATCCTGTTCCATTGAATGAATGGATCCTTTATCATGAGTGGATGGGTGTGATGGGCGTGGCCTTGATTTTAGCCCACGTTCTATCCCTCAGGAACAAATGATTTGGATAATACATCCATTTACAGCTGTATTTTCCAGGAATGATGTTCCTCTCTTTAGAGCACAGCCGCTCACTTCACTACTCTAAACATCTTTATAAAAATAGACTTTATGATTACGGGTCCTGTTTTTAAACCAATGTCATCCAACCATTTTTTAAAATAATAAATTCTTTAAAGTCACAGATTGATTTGCCTCATTTTGAATACTGGGACCAATAGGGAAGGAGGGGTATCTTTCGGGTTACATTGGATTAGAGAAAATGGTCTTGAATCCTCATGAAGGATCTGTTATTTTCAGACTCCTGTATTAAAATATTGTGTCTTCTCTTATTGTGAGGGATTTGCATCGGCAACATTTCTCACGCCATTTCACTGTGCTTTTCCCCAAAATGGCAGGAAAGAACCTGAAATTTGTGTCCTTTTTTAATACGTCGTTAATAGAGCACGCTTGCAGGAACATCATGTGCATGTGACCAGCATGATCGGGAAAGAGCGCACCTTCTGTACAAAAAGTGCAAACTCTTTGTAAAAGTGAACACTCTTTCTGAAGAGTGGGTCAGGGTCTGCTCCAGGGTGCCAGTGATGAAGGACACCGTCACCTCTCCCTCTCTCTTCCCTCCCCTCTGCCAGCAGGGAGGAAGGATTGCAGGATTTTAGAGAAACTGGGCCTCTTCTCCCTCGAACAGAGGAGATTGAGAGGGGACATGATCGAAACATTCAAGGTACTGAAGGGGATAGACTTAGTAGATAAGGACAGGTTGTTCACCCTCTCCAAGGTAGGGAGAACGAGAGGGCACTCTCTAAAGTTGAAAGGGGATAGATTCCGTACGAACGTAAGGAAGTTCTTCTTCACCCAGAGAGTGGTAGAAACTGGAACGCTCTTCCGGAGTTTGATATAGGAGAAAACACCCTCCAAGGATTCAAGACAAAGTTAGACAAGTTTCTGCTGAATAAGAACGTGCGCTGGAAGGCTAGTCTCAGTTAGGGTGCTTGTCTTAGACCAGAGGGCCGCCGCGTGAGCGGACTGCTGGGCATGACTCAGCAGTGGCAATTCTTATGTTCTTATGATTTTGGTGCCCTTTATCAGCAGCATTGACAGGAAGGAGATTTGAGATAGAGGGGGAACTACTAGATCATTGTTGGGGGAGGCACTGATGCAAAGGCTGGCCTAGGATGCCACAGTTCCTTGAGATGGCCCTGGAGTGGTCACTTTTCCCAGAAGAGGGCCACTGTTCAGAAAGCACATGCACTCTTAATGATATTGCTCCCATAATAGGATGGAAAAAAAAACTTCAGAAGAGTTAGGATGGGCCTTCTCTGCAAGAATGGAAAAATAGACCTGGGGATTTTGAGGGTAATGGCAATCCTGATAGGAGATGAGATTGCTACGTACCTAGGGTTACCAGATTTTCCAAACAGAAAATCTGGACCCCCCTAGACCCGCCTCCAGACCAGCCCAGTTCCACCCAACCCCACTCCATTATGCCCCAGTCCCGCCCCTGCTCTTGTCGGGCAGGAGGGCATCCGCCCTTGAGCGGATGCCCTCCTGCCTGATGGAGATTTCATGGAATCTTTTCAAAGTGCCAGGGTTTGAAAAGCCATCCAGGGAAATCCAGATGTCTGGTAACCATAGACGTACCAGAGGATAAAGAATGGTGACATCTTCAGATGCGAGTGGGAGATTGATGTAGGTAGTTGCTGTCATGTTTCTGCAGACCCAGAAGTGGGGTAGGAGGGTTGGGGCATTCCAGTGGGGGGGTGGTAGGAGGAAGATTTTCAGAAGCTAGTTGGGTGGTGGTGGGGATTTGGAGATAAGCGAGCATGGAAGTCAGTGACAAGGGAAGAGAAGGCATAAGAAGAGGTGAGGGGAAATTATTATGGATGGGGACACAGTCCTGCAAGGTCTCAGATGGTACGTACATTCTATGAGATATGTTGTCATTGCAGTGGACACCAGGCTTCAGCAGTTACGAGTAAGCTGTAAATTATTCACGGAATACATCAAGGGGGACTAGAAAAGATGTTCGTATAATAGCCTTTTTTCACCCAAGGTCGGACAGTCTCCAATTATTTCACATTTGATCTATACTGTAGCTCTCCAAGTCTGTCCTTCCTAAGTGACACGGATACCATGGAAGGGGCAGGATTTCAAGCGATGGGTCACACAATGGTAGTATCGGTCATCTGAACTTTCTTTGCTGGTCTAGAGTGATGGCCTGGGCTGTCACCGATGTACATAACCTATCCGAAGACAACAGGAGCTGTTTGGAGGGTTTGGTGTAAAAAGCATGGTTTTTAGTAATCAACCCCTTATTTACCACTTAGAGTAAAAAATGACATAGAGATGAATCTCATAGTGAGTTTTGTTGAGGTAAAAACAAAAATAAGAACATAAGAATTGCCATACTGGGACAGAGTAAACAGTGGCCAACCCAGGTCCCAAGCACCTAGCTAGATCCCAAGTAATAAAACAGATTTTATGCTGCTTATCCTAAGAATAAGCAGTGGATTTCCCCAAGCCATCTCAATAATGGCCTATGGACTTCTCTTTTAGGAAAGTATCCAAACCTTTTTTAAACCCTGCTATGCTAACTGATTTCCACCAAATTATAAGAAAAACCAAGCTTTTTATGAAAAACATCTAACGCATATATAAACTTGCATAGAAAAAATGTTGGGCTACTCAGATGATAACAATCAATTTTGCATCAATATCTGTCCTATATGTAATGTCATTATGACTTATTTAATATGAACTCTTTTCACCACCATCCTGAACAATATCTGTCGTCAAAAATGTGTATGTATAATCACCATTTATTTTTTTTTTCAGAGTATGTGACCTACTCAATTATTTTTGTTTTATATTTTGATCAGTATTATTATTTTCTAAAGGGGAATCCAGTTTAAATGCTCATGCATAATCTTCAAGCTTCTCTATGGAATATTTGATCCCTTTGTCCCCTTATGTTGGAATACCCTTAGACTTTGCCATTTGAGAAATACACAAAGATATAAGTTAGCCTTCCCTTCCTTTAAGGGAATTAAATCTGCTGGGAAGCTCAGTCGATCTTTTGTTTTCAGACACCTGGAACGCGCTTCCAGAGGGAGTGATAGGACAGGGTACGGTATTGGAGTTCAAGAAGGGATTGGACAATTTTCTGAAGGAAAAGGGGATAGAAGGGTATAGATAGAGGGCTAGTATACAGGTCCTGGACCTGATGGGCCGCCATGTGAGCGGACGGTATTGGATTTCAAGAAGGGATTGGACAATTTTCTGAAGAAATAGGGGATAGAAGGGTATAAATAGAGGGCTAGTATACAGGTCCTGGACCTGATGGACTGCCGCGTGAGTGGACGGATTTGGATTTCAAGAAGGGATTGGACAATTTTCTGAAGAAATAGGGGATAGAAGGGTATAGATAGAGGGCTAGTATACAGGTCCTGGACCTGATGGGCTGCCGCGTGAGAGTGGACTGCTGGGCATGATCGGACCTCAGGTCTGACCCAGCAGAGACACGGCTTATGTTCTTATTTTCTTATGTTGAGATCTGGAATGAACTTCCCGACTCCATTAGGCTTTTAGGCCAGCTGCAATTATTTTGTAAATTCCTGAAAGCCTTGTTGTTCTCCCTACGTGTTTCTTATGAATGCGATATATGCCCAAAAAAGTGTCAAAAAATATATCAATAGATATGTATCTAACCTAAAAAAGCCAAAGAGGAAGCCTTTCATATATGCTAAAAAAAAAAATATTACAATGACTAGAGCTATGTAATGAAAGGCAACACTTATCTCTGTGGGTCTTGCCACGGTCAACGTTGATGTCACAATACAAACTCCCGACGCCTACTATTTCAGGAGTTTCAATCCCAAATGGATCTTCCTCGGGGGATTCACAAATCTGCGCTGCTTTCTCAGAAGAATGAAGAATTAACTTCTCAGATTTAGGGATCAATTTCTAGTGCGCCATGGCTGTAAATGTATTGTTAAATATTTGGGTCTAAAATGTGTTTTCTTTATTCTTGATCATCTGAGATCTTTTTTGGACCTTCAGGGGTTAACCAGTGGTGAGGGTGGGAAAACTCCAAAATGTGTAGACCAGGGGTGTCCAACTTTTTGGCTTCCCTGGGCCGCATTGGCCAAAAAAAATGTTTCTGGGGCCGCACAAGCTGCAGCAAGACAGAGGAGGGAGCCGGCAAGACGGTAAACACCAGGGGGCAGCAGAGGAAAACACTGCATCGCCCTTGACCGGGGCTGCACAAAATACTTCACGGGGCCGCAGATTGGATACCCCTGGTGTAGACCGAGGGGGGGGGGGGTTCAGCCATATAATAGTCTTTACCTTGAATTGTACTGTTATAATTATCTCCCTTTAATTTCTATTTCTCTCTCTGTCTTTGAATATTATGGTCTAAGGAACAGTTAGATTCCAATATTCTTTTTTTTCTTTTCTTTATATTGTTTTCTGATTGGATGAGTTTAAGTTTGGATACGATTCTGAATTTCTGGAGCAAGTAGTTTTACTTGTAAATTTTTGATAAACTAATTAAAATTAAAAAAAGGCCACTGATGCTAATCTGTCATGGGGGGTTGCTAGGTGTCAAAAAGTTAAAAAAAAATACCTCACGCAGCTCCTGCTCCAATCATTGGCATAAAAACCTCCCCCCCCAAAACAGGTGCGTATTTTTATGCATTTGATGTTCTTCCTATTCAATTTCTAGAAAGATATCTAACATTTGTAAAGTCCATAATTCATCACTATATAATGCTATAAATGCAATAAATACCTCCTCTTTTACTAAGGCGTGCTAACCAATGGAGTGCAAGTTAAATATTAGCACTCACTAAATGCTAATGCGTCCATAGAATATAACGGGTGCATTAGCAGTTAGCGTGCGCTAAATCGGCTCGCACGCCTTAGTAAAAGGGTTAGGGTTAGAGTCCACAGCACATCATTAAAAAATACTATATAGCCATAATTCATTGTCAAGTTCAGTTACTCAAGCAGCACGTAGTCAAAACGTCAACAGTACAAAAACATAAAACAAAAACCCCCCACTTATCTCCAAAATAAGGGCCTTACATATGTTCTCCTTCCTTATTCAAACTTCCAACTCATTAATTTTAATCCATATTGAACAAAGTATCTTCTCAGGCTTTCAGTTCCATTTGTGTCTGTCTCCGGCGCGGGCAGCATTTCGTGGTTAAAAAAAAAAAAAATTATTACCGCTGCTTCAGAGCTTTCATCACATAAGCTTCCTCAGGGTTCATATCTAAGCAGCCCACTCTGCCGGCCCTCTAGGTCACACATGTCAAACACATGTCAAACGCAGGCCCAATCCGGCCCCGCCTGACCGTTTTATGTGGGCCGCGGTGACTGTGCCACATCCAAGCGCCTGAATGTGCTGCCCCAGCTCCAACGGCGCATACACGAGATTGAAAGCCAACACAGCCGACGTGGTGACAGTGTGGAACTCGAGAGGAGCGCGCTTGAGAAGTAAGGCATGGGTGTATGAATTGTAAGCTAGGAGGAGGAATGTTGTGTGTTGAATAGGTGATACATAGACATTGTCGGACATTGAATTTATGTCTGTTGCGCTTTTGCCCACTACATTGCTTAGTTTGGCGTCATCGGCGAATAATGTTATTTTACCTCGCAGCCCTTCTGCCAAGTCTCTTATAAAGATGTTGAATAGGATCGGGCCCAGGACCGAGCCCTGTGGCACTCCACTGATTACCTCCGTCATTTTGGAGGGGGTGCCGTTCACCACTACCCTCTGAAGCCTACCTCCAAGCCAGTTCCCAACCCATTTGGTCAATGTGTCGCCCAATCCTATAGAACTCATCTTGCTCAGCAACCTGCGATGTGGTGCGCTATCGAATGCTTTACTGAAGTCCAGGTATACAATGTCCAGGGACTCCCCGACATCCAGCTTCCTTGTCACCCAGTCAAAGAAGCTGATCAGGTTGGATTGGCAGGATCTCCCCTTAGTAAATCCATGTTGACGGGGATCCCGTAGATTCTCCTCATTCAGGATCGTAGCAAATAGCAAATGGAAAAGTGAAATAAACGTTGAATAAATGTGTTCAACACAAACATTTTGAGGTGGAGAAAATCTAATACACAGGCGCCAGCGTCTCTCGGAAGGGTGCCATGTTTTGCATGTTTGAAAACATGATTAAGAAAGAAGATTAAATTAAAACAAAATGTAAATATAACAAAAGTGGGAGGAGTACTAGGGAAGAAAAGTACAGTATTCCCCTGAAATTTGTGGAGGGTTCCGTTCCAGGAACTCCCGCGAATCTTGAAAAACCGCGAATATGGTTTTTCGTGGGGGGAGACTGGAGAGGGCAGCGGGAGAGGCAGGAGAGAGCAGCCGGAGCACCGGCGAGTGAAGGAAATCACTCGTTGTATGGTCCGACTGCCTCTTCCTGTACTAAAGTCAGACCTCACCAATCAGGAGCTGCTTTGACATGCAACTCCTGATTGGTAAGGCCTGATTTTAGTGCAGGAAGAGACGGTCGGAGCATACGAGTGATTTCCTTCACTCGCCGGTGCTCCGGCTGCTCTCTCCTGCCTTTCCAGCTGTCCTCATGCGGTCGGAAAATACCGCGAATGACTGGGACCGCGAACCGCCGACCGCGAATGACTGGGGGAACACTGTATAACACTTATTATCGATTGTTGCTCATTTTAGATCTTTTTACATGTAAAAAAAATATACATAGATCCGGTTGGTTTTATTTTCCTTCAGTGAAAATGTGCCGTTTTAAGAAATTCTTAGATAGGACTCTGGCGTTTCAAGCAGGAATATTTGAATGCTCTTATCTCTCCAGCCCTCACTTATCATCAATTCCTGAAAGATCTTAAAACTTATCTATTTAAACAATATAATATTTAATTGATTTCAAAATTATCATGATAAGTGGATTTTTTATTATTTTTTTGGCACAATATTTACAGTTTTCTTATCCATTTTAGTATAAATAATTTGTATCGTACATATTTTACTTTGAATAAGTTGGGGTTGTATTTTGTTAGTCGGTATCTTTTATTGAATTGTGCTACTTTCTTTTATAACTTTAGGGGGTTTCCTCAGGGCTACAATCCCTTAATTAAGATCTGTTTCACGCCACGCGACCACCCGATATGCTATTGTCAAGATCATATCGGGTGGTCGCGTGGCGTGAAACTTTCTTTTATAAGACATTGTTATTTGGATCTGTATTTTAATTACTTGTTGTAATTACTATTGTGTAAACTGCCAAGAATTGATGGTTTGCCGGTATATAAAAATAAACTATTATTATTATTATTGTTAATAGGAGAGAATGCTCTGTGTGATTAAAGTCTAAAAAGTATGGTGAGAGTAGTATAAGCTGGAGTTAAAATATACTTTTTAAATAATAATAATAACATTATTCTTTTATACCGCCACAATCTTGCGACTTCTAGGCGGTTTACATTCAAGAGAGCTGGACATTCAGCGATTTACAATATGTAGAAGGAGTACAGAGTACATTGACTTGAGAAATCGAAATTACAAAATGTGCTGTTTGCTAAGAATTTCGGAGCAGACCTGTAAAGAAAAGTCGCAGCGTTCAGAAAAAAATGAAAATTACAATATACAGTTTGTTTAGAGATTCAAAAAGACAGCGAAAATTACAATATGTGGTTTGTTTAGAGATTCGGGGGGGGGGGGGGACATATTAGAAGAATGACTATGTGAATAAAGTTGGGATTAAGTATGGTAATATCTATGAGGTGAAAATAGCCAGGTGGATCGCTGGAATGCAAGGCAATATTTAAGTATAGAGAAGTGTTTTTAAGTAAAAAGATAACATGATGTATTTATAAGAGGTTCAAGCAGCAGCCCTTGAGAACCCTTGAAAAAGCTGGTATCTCAGGCTGAGAAAGGTTCTATACTTCTGCTCCTTTTACCAAGGTGCGCTAACGTTTTTAGCGTGTGCTACAATGCCGCGCTACACGGAAAATACTAACGCCAGCTCTATGGAGGCATTAGCGTATAGGGCGTGCAAAACCGCTAACGTAAAAGGAGCCCTAAGTATCTTAATAAAAAATTAGGCCCTTGACGTAGCCTGCATTTTAGATTTCGGCTCCTTACGTGATTGAGTTTGACACCCCTGCTCTAGGTATTTTTTCTAGAAATTAAATCGAATATAATAAAACCCTAAGCCGCACATGCGCACTCCCACCTGCGTGCTCCCGTTTTCCGTGAGCTTTAGGTCTCCGGCAGGTAGGAGTGCGCATGCGCGCTTGGGGTTCTGTTGTGGAGATGTAAAGGTAGGCTGTGCATCCTGGCTGACTTCGGTGATGTCCATTCCAAGCCCTTCGCTTTAGCTGCACCAGGAGGCTCGCGAGATTAGACGGAGCGGAGGACCAACGAGGACGACGACCCGTGTGACCAGGAGGCTCGCGAGACCAGACGGAGCGGAGGACCAACGAGGACGATGACCCATGTGACCAGGAGGCTCGCGAGACCAGACGGAGTGGAGGACCAACGAGGACGATGACATGTGTGACCAGCCAATGGTGGGGCATTGCGAGGGGGCGGGGCGAGGAGGATAAGCATTGGACATGCTGGAGGGGGAGGGAGAGAGGGAGCGATATTGGATTGAGGGATGTGGGGGAAATGGAGAGAGTTGACTGGCTGGCTGGCTGGGTTTGGAGAAATGCTGGACATGGATGGAGGAGAAGGGGAGAAGGGATATTCCTTTTATGGGATGGAGAGGAAGGGCAGAAAGAGGAGGAAATGCACATGGATGGAGGGGAGGGAAAGGGAACTGAAGAGAAAGGGAAGATATGCACATGGATGAAGAAAAGAAGAGAGAGGAAAGAGGTGCACATGGATAAAGTGGAATGGAATAAAATTGAGGAGATGCACATGGCTGGAAGGGAAAAGGAAGAGGGAAAAGATTCATGTGGATGGAAGAAGAGTTATAGTATAACTGGCGGTTCTTTCATTTCACGGCTTGCCTTGCCACCTGGACATTAACACCCTATTTGACATGCAACACACAGACTCAAGGACTCCATCTGATTTGAGTTTCGCTGATTTTGACTTCTTCAGGAAGGGACGTCCACTCTCCTTACACTCAACCCACAGTTCACTTCTTGTCAGGCGAGCGTTGCTTTTTCGGCGGAAAGTTTACACACAAGCAGTGATTTTCAAGTGTGTTCTTAGCAGTGGCGTAGTAAGGGGTTGGCGAGGGGGGAGGGCGGTCCACCCCGGGCACTATGATAGTGGGGGCGCTGACAAACCTCCTCCTTTCCGCCCCCAGCCTCTACTCATTCCTCCCCTCCACATGTGCACCCTGCCTTCCCTTCCCCCGTACCTCTTCGCGTCCCTGTCGGCTCTCCCGCTGACGTCCCTTCTGGGTGCCGCGCATAGGGAGTGATGTCAGAGGGAGACCGATGGGGTCACGAGGAGCATGTTGTTGACTGCCTTGAGCAACAGCTTCAGCTAGAGGTTTGGGGGGAAGGGAAGGGGAGCCTGTGTGGCAGGAAGGATCGGAAAAGGATCAGGGGGTGGGGTGGAGATGAAGGTGGGGGAGGGGTGCCACCGCCCTGGCCGTCTCTCACCCTCACTATACCACTAGTTCCTAGTGTGAATGGTTAATACATAGTCCTTAGGGATATCTTGACATTCCGACTGGCTGCGGGTCCCCCAGGACAGGTTTAAGAACCACCGCTTTAGTGCATAATAGCAAAGGGGGCCATGTACATGTGTGAGGCCCGGGCAGGTCCCAGGTTCATAGACAACCCCGCGAAAGACAAAGGCGCGCGCCAACAACTGAGCGCAAGACGGAGGCGCGCGCCGAAAAAAATTACAGTTTTTAGGGGGTCCGACGGGGGTTTTTGTTGGGGAGCCCCCCCAGTTTACTTAATAGAGATCGTGCCGGCGTTGTGGGGGGTTTGGGGGTTTGTAACCCTCCACATTTTACTGTAAACTTAACTTTTTCCCTAAAAACAGGGAAAAAGTGAAGTTTTCAGTAAAATGTGGGGGGTTACAACCCCCCACAACGCCCCCACAACGCGGCGCGATCTCTATTAAGTAAAGTGGGGGGGTTCCCCCGCCCCCCCGTCGGAGCCGTAAAAACAGTAATTTTCTGTGGCGCGCGCCTCCGCGCTGCGCTCAATTGTCTGCGCGCGCCTTTGTCCCGGCGCGCTTTTGACCTGACACCCAGGTCCCACACATAGGCATCAAGCTTATAGAATATTGTAAGTTGCATGCCTAGGTGCCAACATTTAAGTGCTACCATTTACACAGTAGCCCAGATTCTCTAGACAGCCCCAAAGCGGCCGTTGATTGTGTGTCAGTCCTGCAGTGGTGCCTTATAGAGAATCGTGCCTCTGGGAAAAATAGGCTCCGTAAATGTAGGGCCAAGTTTTTCCAGGCCTACATTTCTGGCGCCTATTGTTTGTGAATTGCACCACATTAGCCACGCCCACAATGGCATTAGGCGCCGGTTGGCGCCTCTGGAGGCATGATTCCGGCACTTTTTCTTTGGGTGCCGGCAGGCGCTTTAAATATAATGCTATTTGGCATTTCAAATGGCATTTCCCTATTAACTCAGGCGCTGTTTGTAGAATTTCCCCCCCCCCAAATGCCAACTTAGCCTCTAGCCTACAATGGAATATGGGCACCCACATGCCATTAGAAAATGCTGTCTTAGGGACCGTGCTTGTGTAGCGTCCCCAGCCACCTTAGAGAGTAGCAGACCTAAACGCAGGATCAATCCACGTGGCAAAGCACAGCGCCGTCCGCAAGGCAGCCCCAGGCTGCTCTTTCCTTCGGGGCACGCCATGCGACGCGTCAGTCCTGGAAGGCATCCATCACCGCGCCGTCTCCTCTACTAGAGCCGTAACGTGATGGATGCTCATCCCAGAATCTCTCCCCTCACTCGCAGTTCGCGTATAGGCAGTCTCTGTGACAAAAACCCAGCAACCGATGCGTGTCGAGTGCACTGCCAATAAATCCTACAGCAAGCAGCCTCGATTTCCAGGTTACCGACAATCTCTGGAAGGCAGGATACAAGCAGACAATTGAATTTTGCCCCCACCCCCTCTGCTGCTTTTTGCTCATTCATTTTTCTTGTCTCTCTCGGAGATAACTAGCCTGTGTTCCACTTAAATACAATCCCTTTATCACTTCCCTACCATCAGGTTGCCCTATTATTTTCCCCCGACGATTTCCATGCCCAATCTGATAAGAGGCTTGATTGCTCATAACAAGAAGCAGAGCAAAGAAGAGAGACAGATGAGTTTCTGGAGGTAATCTTTGCCAATTCATTATAGTTTTATTTAAGTCTCTAAGCACATTTTGCTCTAAAATATTAAAATGTATTTCCGTAAGTGTTGCAAATGATATAGCGGTGCTTTTATAGACTAGAGGGCCGGTTCTATACGTGGGCAACATTTGGGTGTCCCAAGGCTGCACTGTAGATCCTATTCTATAATGGAACCTAGATGCCAAGTTCTGTTATAAAATCCTAGAGAAAGAAGAGAATCTCCACGGATATCCCATGGAAAAACACAAAGCGGAGATGGCTGAACAAATGTACATGTGGACCACAGATCTAAATGAAGAGCCTTTGCTATGCTGGCCCGACATGGCCGTGTTTCAGCACAATGCAGGTGTCAGGGGTCTGGTAGAAAGCTGATTTGTGTTATATCCACAATGTATTGGGGTCATATAGCATAACAAACAAAGCTGAACACTGAAATCGGGGCTCCCCCCCCCCGGTCAATATTTGGCAAAACTTAGCCGGCCAGAAACAGCTCCTAGCTGCTATGTCCTATTTGGCTGGCTATCTGCCGAAATTCAGCAGAAGAAATGCTGGCTTCCGAAGCTATACCACACACATCAAGTTGAAGGTGAAAAACTTGTGCACCAACTTGGGAATTCTATACTTGCCTCCTGAGATTCAGACCACGGAGGATTGCTGGCAATCTCCCATGGTCTGCGGTGAACCTGGAAATTCAATGCTGGCACCATATCCAGCGGTTGACACTGAAGTTGTGATCTGTTTTTGGCTGACCAAGACATAGCTGGTGGCTAGGCCAGTTTTTGGTGACTAGCTGGCTAAGCTTCAAAAGCCAAAGTTACAGCACCCTTTTAGGTGGCTCTGTCTGGCTGGCACACTGTATTGGAGGTGGCTGGCTATGTCATACAACGTAGCCAGCCACTAGGGTGACCAGGTTGGGAAGGGGTAAAACGCGGACCTCACGGACCTGATGGACCTCACGGATCTAAACCCGCACGGCCTTAAAAATCTGAGGTCCGTGCCGTTTGTAGTTAGTTTCTGGCTCTGACAGACCTCGGTGACATTGTAGCGCTGACGGATCCTAATACTTTTCCCTCCCTATGCTGAGACGGATCCGTCAGCACTACATTGTCACCGAGGTCTGTCAGAGCCAGAAACTAACTACAAACGGCACGGACCTCAGATTTTGAAGGACGTGCGGGTTTAGATCCGCGAGGTCCGTCAGGTCCGCGTTTTACTCCTTCCCGACCAGGTTACCCATTCCAGAAGGGAGACTTTTGGGGCCAGTCCTGGGCTTAAAATGACATCCCAATGCAGTGTAGTATTTGTCGTTCATGATACTTATCCATTGAAATCAATGCACCAGGATGAGTTTGGCAGAAACTGGCCACAAAGTCTCCCTTTTGGAATGGGTAACCTGGCCACTGACAAATCCCTAAGCTGGATATTCAGAGAGAAAGAGAGAGCTGCCTATCTGTTGCTGAATATCACGGGATGGCTGGCTAGGCAATATTTAGCCAACTGGGAGCTGAATATTTGCCTTCTTTTACTAAGCTATGGTAAGTGCTATCACGCGGTTACCCCAAGGGGCTTCTCATGGGATGTGCTGAGGCATCACACAGTCATTTTGACCTTTATGTTTTTTCATGGAGGGGGCTTGTCTGGGATGGAGAGTGGTGTTTCTAGGCTAATCAGTTAATATACCAGCAGTGCCAACATAACTGATTAGCATGTGAGCTCTTATCGCCTACACCAGGGGTGCCCAACGCGTCGATCGCGATCGACCAGTAGCTCAGGAAGGCAACTCGAGTCGATCGCACTCGTGTTGCTGTCCTGATCTACGGGCCGATCAGCCTTCCTCTCCAGTGTTCTCCCTAGGGCCTTTTAGCTGGGCGGTCCGCCCAGCTGTCATCTGCCACTGCTGAACATTAAAAAAAAAAAAAAAAAAAACCGGCTTGGAGATTTCAGCCTCTAGCGAACTTATGCTCCGGGCTCTAACGTGTGCGTGCAGGCTTCTCTTCTCTTCCCTCCGAAACCGGAAGTTACGCCCGGGGAGGGGGAGGGGGGAGAAGGGAAGCCTGCACGCACATGTTGAGAGCCCTGAAGCAAGCGTTCGCTACGGGCTAAGGCGGGAGACATGTTAGTGAAGCATTTCCTCTTCTTGCTGCCGGGTCCTGCCTACTTTCTGTTTCCGCGAAGGCAGGACCCGGCAGCATTTCCCCCAACAGTTCCTCGCGATGCTGGTCGGCCGAAGCAGGGAGAGGTTGGGGCGGCGTCGGCTTTTGGGCGTGTTATTGGCGTCGGCTTTCGGGCCTGTTATTGGTGGCGGTTTGGGTCCTGGTCCCCCATGGCAGTTTGGGTCCCCGATGGCAGTGGCAGTGTCTTGGGGGAGGGCAGGGAGAAAGAAAGAAAAAGGGCAGGCAGGGAGACAGAAGGAAAGAAGAGAAACAGAAAAAAAGGAAAGGGAGGCAGAGAGAAAGAAAGGGCAGGGAGAGAGGAAGGAAAAGTTGGGGGAGGAAATGAGGTGTGGAGGAGAGGAAGCATACAGGCTGAAAGAAGGGAAGAAAGACTGGATGCACAGTCAGAAGAAGAAAGTGCAACCAGAGACTCATGAAATCACCAGACAAGGTAGGAAAAATGATTTTATTTTAAATTTAGTGATCGAAATGTGTCTCAATTTATATCTGCTGTCTATATTTTACACTAAGGTCCCCTTTTACTAAACCGCAATAGAGTTTTTTAGCGCAGGGAGCCTATGAGCGTCGAGAGCAGCGCTGGGCATTCAGCGCAGCTCCCTGCGCTCTAAAAACTGCTATCGTGGTTTAGTAAAAAGGGAGGGGGGTATATTTGTCTATTTTTGTATGGTTGTTACTGAGGTGATAGTGCATAGAATCATCTGCTTTGACCTCTTTGAAAAACCCTGGAATAGGAATGATAATTAACATTTTCTATGCGTACAGTGTGCGTTGTGTTTTTTTTAAATTTTATTGTTGGTAGATCATTTTGACTTGGTCATTTTAAAAGTAGCTCGCAAGCCCAAAAAGTGTGGGCACCCCTGGCCTACACAATAGGTGGCCGGAAGTCGGAAATGGACCATTTTCCAGCTGTGGGAGGAAATGGCTTTAGCACAAGGGAAAGACCCATGTAAGGCCACTTCCCCCCCCCCCCCCCCCGCATTTTTGTAAAATGATCCCTAAATGAACAGTTGAAGGATTTGGGGATGAGTTAATTTGCCTGACATCTCGGATCTGTCTGGCCTAATGCAGTCAAAGACCCAGAAAACTTGAACCAGACACTTGTAGGCGTCACTTTGCAGAGAAAGATGGCAGATGTGACAAAGACGGAAGCTACAGAGGCTAATCACTTTTGGTCCACTAGGGGGCACAATATACCACTGAAATGCAATGTTAATTTTTGCCTGCCACCCTTGAATAGGATTTGAAATAATTAGATTCTGACAAATGGATCCTTCTGTTTATTTGCATATGTAGATTTACTGAAGATTAGGTGGGACTACTAAAGGTTAAAACATATTTTAAAGCGTCTCCCAAGTATAATAGTTCTTTTAAAGTAGTCATGCTAGCAGGGTGCTCAGAAAGATTAAGTGAATTCTTTTACACTGAAAAGCTGGCGTCGAGCTGCATTCATTCGAATGCCATATAACTGAATTTATCATTCAATCAATTTTACACAATGCAAAACCAGATTCTATATCCTTTTTTTTCGTGTGTGTTCCAAGCAATTAACTATAGTGATTTTCAACAATTATGCTGAGAGAATGGCTTGTGACTGGAGTACAGATCTGGCAACTTTTAGAAATTAAGATGCAGAGAGCAATTATGGGCAAAGTTTGCCTCCAAAGAGAGAAAATCTAGCTTGTCATTTTTATGACGAACAATGGATTTCATATTTGTATGGTATGGCAATATCTTTTTGTGTAGATTATTCAAGATAAAATGTCTCGGGGGAGGGGGGAAACGGTGATCAGAAATACTGCAAATCAAAACTAGAGAAATCCACACAAAGGCTTGAATGGGATGAAAAAAAAAGGAAAAAGAATCTAGATTTTCATTTCCAAGTTTCCAAGTTTATTAAATAGTTTGATTAATCGCCATATCAAAATTCAAGGCGATGTACAAAATAAAACACATAGTTATAAGACATGGGTAAAATATTATATAAAATACATACTGTTACAAACACAAATCACAATATTAAAATAAAAATAGATTATTGGACATTGTTAGAAACATTTGTTTTATGGTTGCCCTGGATTCTGCTGCAAACTTGTTCCGCTGATAATCAAAGGTTAGGCTTATGAATCTATTTGCTTGGAATCTATCTGCGTTGCTCTGGAGAATGCGCTAGAACGTTAGGTCATCCAGATTCTCTGGTTGTGTAATCTAAATATCAGCTTGCCGAGGAAAGTTTTCTATTGCAAGTGAAAGTGTCTAATTAAAAAGGAACCGCCACCTATAGAATGACACAGGGAAAAAATCTGTCCCCGTCATTGCCCCACCACCAACCCCGCCATCCCCTTCACTGCCCCGTCCCTGAACCCGCCGTCCCCTTCACTGCCCCATCCCCGCAGCATCCACCCTTCCCTCTTGCCATCTCACCGCCCTTCAATGGCCCGAGAATCTCCCTCCCTCCCCCTTACCTTTGCGGCGTAAAGAAACTTACGGGAGGGAAGGCACACAGTCACCGATTGCGCGTGCGGCCCCTTCCCTCCCTACCTCCGGCCAAATCTATCTCCCTCCCTCCCTCCCCCTTACCTTCGCGGCGCTTTAGAAAAGAAACTGATGCCGGCGAAGCCTGCTTGTGCCGCCCTGCAGTCGCGTGTGTGTGGGCGGAAGCTTCTCCTCTGACAATTGTCATTTTATAAACACAAATAAAACATAGCAAGGTTCAACAAAACCCATCTCCTCTCCCTTTCACAAATATCCCCTTCACTGTTGTGAAAACTGAACAAACCAAATTACTACAGAATGCTACGTAGAAAAATCAAGCTAATAGAATACTTTAGTCACACATGGCAAGAATAATGTTAGGGGAGTGCAACTAGGGCAACTGCCCCCTGGTCAGAGAGAGAGCCCTAAGCCGGCAAAAACAATGTTGGGGGAGTGCAACTAGGGCAACTGCCCCCTGGTCAGAGAGAGAGCCCTAAGCCAGCTGGAAGCTAAAGAAGCACAGCCTGGACTTTGCGGTCCCCAGTTATGTCTAACACCAGCTCTAGCAGGATACATATTTCAAATCTGAAATATTCTAATCACAAAATATAAAATAAATTATTTTTTTTTTCTTTTTGTTGCTTGGTAATTTTATTCTTCAAATCACATTGGTCTCAGGCTTTGGTTTTAGGTTCCTTCTGTCCTCATCGTGGCATGACTGGCTCCTGAAGGTAAAATAGGTGCAAGAGGAGCTGGGGAGAAGATGCCAAGTCTGACACGGGCACAATTTTATTTACCACAGGAGTAAGACTTTTCATTGCTCCCACGGGGAAGTAAAAGGTCTTGTCCCCATTCCTGCGGTAAACCAGTTGCAAATGTCTTCATTCCTGCAGATTTACTGCGGTGACTCGCGGTTTACCGCGGTAAGCGGTCCCCGTGGCATTCTCTACCGCCCTCACACCCCCAGGTCACACACTGACTTTGAAACATGGCCCAAGCTACTTTCTTTCACTTGGCAACTCCACTGGAATGCTCTTCCGTCCTACTTCCAACATGAAACATCATTAACAAAATTTAAGTCCAGTCTTAAAACTTTCTTATTTAATGATGCATATGATTAGATACATTAAGCCATCATAAGATCTAACTAGTTCTGTAGCTTGTAATTTTCCGTCATCTTCTTTCCTATCAAGACAATGTAATATAGCAGGTAATATACTTAAACGTCTCGATCATGTCTCCTCTCTCCCTACGTTCCTCGAGTGAGTACAGCCGCAAATTTTTCAGCCTTTCCTCGTACGATAGATCCTTGAGCCCCGAGACCATCCTGGTGGCCATCCGTTGCACCGACTCTACTCTCAGCACATCTTTTCGGTAGTGTGGCCACCAGAATTGCACACAGTATTCCAAATGAGGCCTCACCATGGTTCTGTATAATGGCATTATGACTTCAGGCTTCTGGCTGACGAAACTCCTGCGGATGCAACCTAACAACTGTCTTGCCTTAGATGAAGCCTTCTCCACATGATCAGCAGTTTTCATGTCTGTGCTGATGATCACTCCCAAGTCTCGTTCTGTTGAAGTTCTAGCTAAGGGTGACAGCATTTAACATGCAATAATAATTAATGCATGCTAAATTGATTAGTACCTAGGGTTACCATAAGGCTCCAGAAAAAGAAGACCCTGGTGCTCAACAGTCTTTTATTGATATGATGTGACTTGACACGACTGTGCATTCAGGCACACGGCCAGCGTTTCTATTACGAATTACTACGCCCGCTCGCAGAGCCAATTGTTACGTTTCAAATAGCGATACATGATATTCTTAGGAAGATAGTAGGCGTTACATCATCCTACTAATAGACTCCCGAGGCAGGCCCAGTTGGGGCCGAAACACGGTCGCATCGCATCACGTCATATCAATAAAAGACACTGGAGCACCAGAGTCTTCCTTCGCTGTTTTGCTTGTCAGTTTCCAAGTTTTGGGAAGTAATCATCTCCTGTTCTTTTGAGTCCAGGAAAAGGAGGACGGATTGGGCCATCCAGGTTTTACTTCCATTGCTTTCAGCGGAAGGAAAAACCCGGATGTCTCAATCCGTCCTCCATTTTCTGAAGCCATATGGTAACCCTAATTAGTACCCCTTGATGAATTCCCCTCATACTGCCTTAAAATGAGTAAGTGCAAATTCTCCAGAACCTTTAAAGCTAGGCTTGCTGTTTAATATGCCTTTAATTATGGAATTGCCTGTTTCTTTCCTTGGTTTCATGAATTATCCTTTAAACCTTGCTGCCAAGTCCTCTTTCTTTAATCTAATATTTTATTTCTAATGTAATAAAAACATTCACATCTTTTTTTTTTTTTTAGCTGCAGCCACGCTGAAGGTTTATAGTTTATATCAGTGTTCTTCAACCACCGGTCCACAGAAATTTCATGCCGATCCACAGGGCCGGCATGTGCATCAGGCCCAAAACTGTGTTCTTCAACTGCCGGCCCGCGGTGCGATCAATGCGTTGTTAATAAAATTATATTGTGTGTATATAAGAAAAATGAATGGGAAAAATAGTGTTACAATTAGGACTATGGGGGCAGGGTCTTGGGTGGAGATTGGGTAGAGATGGGCAGGGTCTGGCCCTCGACTTAACCCCGTGTTCTTCATCCGCCGGTCTGCAGACTGATGCTGGTCCACAAAATAATACTTTTATTTCTGCCGGTCCATAGGTGTAAAAAGGTTGAAGAACACTGGTTTATATGCCTTGGTGAGATGTTTTCATGGATGATGGTGGTTGTGGGAGGGGGAAATTCTGATAATGAACAGCACCACAGCCCCCCAATTTACAGATAAGTAACAAGGACTGAAATCGTAATTCTCTGTTTATGGAAAAGATCTGGCCTGCAGGCTAATGCCTTTATTTATCCCTAATACATGTTTTCCTAGTCTCCAAATCTGTTTTGAAAACCGTGACCCCAGAGGGATAGTTTTCAGCCAAGAATCTATCACCTTATTTTGAAATTTCTAATTAAATTTTAGTATTAATATTCAAACTGGGTTTGCTGTGACTTTCACCCTTTTTGGCAGTGTGTTTTAGAGACTTGGCACCCTCCGAGTGAAAAAAAAAACCCACACGAGATGGCACCAGAAACATTTTGTTAGTCTACGGGGTAGCCAGCTGGCTCCATTAATTTCCCAGCAGGCTGGAACTCTTTGAATCTGTTCGGGGGATGGGTCTGATCATTCCGGAGCAGGACTTCGAGCCCGCGTGTGCAACAGGGTGAAGCCAGGACCAAAGCCAGGCTTGCAAACTCATGACGCTATTTCTTCCAGATTTTTACTGACAATCAGACTTTTCCATGGCCCATTGGTTAACCACTGCTAATTTGTGCACAGCTAGGCTTATGTGCTTATGATAGACTTGTTCGTTTATCGAGGACTTGTTCTCCAATTCTGAAGTACTGCAGTCGTCCAGAATATGAGGCCACAACACTAGGGTCTCCTTTTACTAAGCTGCGCGGTTTTAGCGCGCGCTAGACGCTAACGCCACCATTGAGCTGGCATTCTAGCCATGTAGCACGGGTTTAGCGCGCATGGCAATTCTGCGCACGCTATCGCAGCTTAGTAAAAGGAGCCCTAGAGGCAGTCCCTCTCACTCGGAATGTTTTATTGACGCAAAATTCATTTTACAGACGTGTCCCTCCCCCAACTGGCTGCAAATACATCCACTGTTAGTGGGCGACGCTGACTGAATCAGTTTTTCAGCGACAGGAATGGAAGCTTCCCTTTATGTTATTACCCTACAAGTCTTCATAAAGGCGGTTAATAAAGCTCAATAACCCTATATGGTTATGGTTTGTTTATTTATAATCCGTCTTTTACAAGGCGAAGTATAATACACGCATAATAGTACATCACAAACATTTCAGACATCTTACAAAAAAAGTAAAAAAAATATACAGTACTCCCCCGATATTCGCGGGGGTTCCGTTCCAGGAACCCCCGCGAATCTTGAAAACTGTAAATACAGTTTTTCATGGGGGAGACTGGAGAGGGCAGCGGTAGAGGCAGGAGAGAGCAGCCAGAGCGCCGGCGAGGGCAGGAAATCACTCGCTGTATGCTCTGACCGCCTCTTCCTGCACTAAGTCGGGCCTTACTAATCAGGAGCTGCGTGTCAAAGCAGCTCCTGATTGGATAAGGCCCGACTTAGTGCAGGAAGAGGCGGTCGGAGCATACGGCGAGCGATTTCCTGCCTTCGCTGGCGCTCCGGCTGCTCTCTCCTGCCTCTCTGGCTGCCCTCTCCTTGTCGGCGATTCGTGGTCGGAAAATACCGCAAATGACCGGGACCGCGAACCGCCGACCGCGAACGACTGGGGAACACTGTACATCATATTGAACATAAAATCAAAATAAAATACCAAACCTGACAAAAATAGCAGCACCAGTCACTTCTCCTACACCAAAAATCAATCTCAAGCAACCTAATACAATCCAGGTTTTCAACGACCAACATCTCATGCTGTGTATGTCATACAACAAAAACAGATGGCTTTTCAACAATTTCTTAAAGGTATCCAAATTTTGGGGGTGGATGTTTAATAATAATAATAATAATAATATTTTATTTTGTATACCGCCATACCCAGGGAGTTCAAGGCGGTTCACAACAGATAGATGAATTACATACAGTGCGATTAGAAAAAGAGGAAACATAACAAAGCAATCGTAGGGTCAAACTCGTTTACAATAACAATTTAGGTGAGGGAAGGGCCAAATACGGGTACATACAGAGTGTGCTGTAGTAGGATACAATTAAGTTTAAGAGAGGGGGGGAACCCAGCATATTAGCTGGGAAAAAAAGGGGGGGGGCGGAAAAAAGAGGAAGAGGAGAGGGGGGGTGAGATGGGGGAAGGGGGCGTTAAGGGATAGGTCTGTTGCAAAGAAGGGTTTGATCTGTTTTCTAAGGTGGAGAAGGGGAAGCGTTATGGCGGAAGAGGGGAGCGTTAGGGATTTGGTCCGTTAAAAAGTAGAGTTTTGAGCTTTTTTCTGAAGGGGGGGTATGAAGAACAGTCAAGTATGATTTGGGCGAGCCATGAATTTAGTTTGGCCGCTTGAAAAGAGAAGGTTCGTTCGAAGAATCTTTTAAGATGGCACGATTTCAGTGAGGGAAAAGCGAACAAAGTTGATCTGCGGGAGCTCTTCTTATTATAGTTCAGGTTGAAGTGGGGGTAAAGATAGGCTGGTGACATACCAGATACGGTTTTGTAGCAGATGCAAGAAAACTTAAATAGAACTCTGGATTCGAATGGCAGCCAGTGCAACTTGTTGTAGAAAGGGGATATGTGTTCCCATTTCTTCAGGCCAAAGATAAGGCGGATGGCAGTATTTTGGACCAGTCTCAGTTTCCTGGTGACTTTCTTGAAGGCGCCTAGATAAATGATGTTACAGTAGTCTAGGACACCAAGAATGGAAGATTGGACCAGCAGACGAAAGGAGGTGTCATCAAAGTATTTTTTAATGGTGCGGAGTTTCCAGAGTACCGAGATGCTTTTTTTAAATACTAGGTCAGTGTGTTTCTCCAGAGTGAGATGCTTGTCTAAAGTGACTCCTAATATTTTTAATGATTGTTCAATACAGTAGTCAAGTCCATTGATGGTTATCGTAGTTTCCTTAATTTTGTCGTTTGGGGATACTAAGAGAAGTTTAGTTTTTTCTGGGTTTAGCTTTAGTCTAAATGCTGACATCCAACATTTAGACTAAAGCTAAACCCAGAAAAAACTAAACTTCTCTTAGTATCCCCAAACGACAAAATTAAGGAAACTACGATAACCATCAATGGACTTGACTACTGTATTGAACAATCATTAAAAATATTAGGAGTCACTTTAGACAAGCATCTCACTCTGGACTGGAGCCTATTCCACTCTTCTGGACCACAACATGAAAATGCCCCCACTCTCCTGATTCAATATCTATTTCCAATATGTATTATAGTACTCTCCCGAAATTCACGGGGCTTCCTTTCCAGGAACCCCCGTGAATTTCAGAAACCCGCAAATACGGTTTTTCAGCTGATCGAAGGCAGGAGAGGGCAGCTGGGGCACCGGCGGGGTGCTTAAATTATACTTACGAAGCCGGGCACATTTTCCAACCGCCTCTTCCTGGTACTAAAGTCAGGGTTACATCAGCCAGGAGCTGCTTTGATACGCCAGATAGCGTGTTAAAGCAGTTTCTGATTGGTGTTAACCACGACTTTAATACCAGGAAGAGGCGGTCGGAAAATACCGCGAATTACCGAGTCCTCGATTTGCGAACTGTGAATTTGAGGGGGGGGGGGGGGTTTGCTGTATATACTGAAAAACCAGAGGTTGGTAACAGAACAAGGAGTGGATCAGTTGGCATCTGTGGATCTTACACAGTTCTTAGAGGATTCTCAGGACATGATTCCAACTAGATCCACTCTCTTGATAAAGGGTCCGTACCGGGGCTCCGTCGGTGACGTCACCCATGCGTAAAGAATATGCTGCCTGCTTGTCCTGGGATAAACAAAAGGTAGGGTTGAAGGGCCACTACTCTGACTGGAGGAGGGTCACGAGTGGTGTTCCGCAGGGCTCGGTGCTCGGGCCGCTGTTATTTAATATATTCATAAATGATCTAGAAACAGGGACGAAGTGTGAGATAATAAAATTTGCAGATGACACCAAACTATTCAGGGGAGCTCGAACTAAAGAGGACTGTGAGGAATTGCAAAGAGACTTGAACAAACTAGGGGAATGGGCGACAAAATGGCAAATGAAGTTCAACGTTGAGAAATGTAAAGTATTGCATGTGGGAAGCAGAAACCCGAGGTACAACTATACGATGGGAGGGATGTTATTGAATGAGAGTACCCAAGAGAAGGACTTGGGGGTGATGGTGGACATGACAATGAAGCCGACGGCACAGTGCGCAGCGGCCGCTAAGAAAGCAAATAGAATGCTAGGTATAATCAAGAAGGGTATTACAACCAGGACGAAAGAAGTTATCTTGCTGCTATATAGGGCGATGGTGCGCCCACACCTGGAATACTGCGTCCAGTTTTGGTCGCCATACCTTAAGAAGGATATGGCGTTACTCGAGAGAGTTCAGAGAAGAGCGACACGGCTGATAAAAGGGATGGAAAACCTTTCATACGCTGAGAGATTGGAGAAACTGGGTCTCTTTTCCCTGGAGAAGAGGAGACTTAGAGGGGATATGACAGAGACTTATAAGATCATGAGGGGCATAGAGAGAGAGAGAGGGACAGATTCTTCAAACTTTCAAAAAATAAAAGAACAAGAGGGCATTCGGAAAAGTTGAAAGGGGACAGATTCAATGCAAATGCCAGGAAGTTCTTCTTTACCCAACGTGTGGTGGACACTTGGAATGCACTTCCAGAGGACGTTATAGGGCAGAATAGAGAACTGGGATTTAAGAGAGGATTGGACATTTTCCTGCTGGAAAAGGGAATAGAAGGGTATAAATAGAGGATTACTGCTCAGGTCCTGGACCTGTTGGGCCGCCGGGTGAGCGGACTGCTGGGCAAGATGGACCTCAGGTCTGACCCAGCAGAGGCATTGCTTATGTTCTTATGTTCTTGGTATCCTGTTCAAACGAGAGCGATATAGTATTGATTACGAAGTTGTATTTTAAAAACAAGATGGCTCTGCTCTGTGGCACAAAAATACAGATTTTCCCTGACGTGGCAAGGCCCACTCAGCTTAGAAGGAAAGCCTTTTTTGGCTATGAAATCGAAGGCATTGGACAATGGGGCCACTTCTTTTTATTTTTTGAAGTAAGTAAGGATTATGTTTTCTTTGATCCAATGCAATTAGAACAATTTTTTAGTCCAGTTTGATAAACAACCATCTGGATGATTTTTTTCCCTTATTTTTCTCTGTCTTCGCTTTAAGTAATCACAAATTTCTGACAAGAGGAGATGAAATATATTACGCCTATAAAATAAGAAGGATAATAAATTCTTCATTGTGATTCCTATTTTTTTTTTCTTATGTTAAATAGAGCTGCTTTTCCCCATTGATGTGGGCTAGATGGGATCTTAATAGGGCGATAAGCTGTATTATTTGTTTGTTGAAATCGCTTTCGTATTCCCATATTCAAGATTTTCTTGACGGATACGTTGTAAAAGTTTGATTTAAAAAGAAGAACAAAAAAAAAAATGCCCCCCCCCCCCTCTCACCGCCTGCAGGCTCTGCTCTTTTCTTGACGCAATCGCCAGGTCATGTTGTGCCGCCGAGCGCAGCTTTTGCAACCCGATGTAAGGAAATACACTGTCCGTCAGATATCGCAGGGCACGCCCTTGTATACTCAGGGAAGACCAGTAGTAATAGTCAAGTCCAGTAGTGTCGATATGTCATGTCTGTCTGTCCAAATTAGATTGTAAGCTCTTCGGAGCAGGGACTGTCTATGAAATGTCAAACTGTATGCGCTGCGAACGCCTTTCTGCGCTCTAGAAAGTGATAAATAGTAGGAGTAGTATAAAGTCCATAAAGGATGTCAGTCCCAGTTTTTATCAATGCAGATGGTAGTGTATGAAAAAGCCAATCAGACAGTGGCATAGTACAATGTTACTTTTTTTAATTTTTTTTTGTGCATGGTACAAAGCCCACTGCGCCTCTCTTTAAAGTGTCCTTAATACACTAATAATGATGAAGCATTTGCATGTCACATTTGACAGGAAGGATTTTTTCTCTCTCCTAGTTTAAAGTACCACTGAGAAATAATTAGTACTGCCAGAGTCAAAAACAAAGCCAATGCATCAGAAGAGACAGCCTTATAAATTCCAAGGTCTTAATTGAACAATTACCTCTTACGCCTATGAATAACTTCATTATTGCTGCGGTTATTATTAGCTGTTATTATTGTTTTAGATATATGCACGGATCTTTGTCAAAAGCAATTTTCAATGGAAAAAAAGCTAATCCTTCGAAAGTGCTTTTAGCATATGGCTGGGCACACTTTCCTCCCTGCCCCCACATTCATTCCCAGCTCATTGTACATAATAAGGAATGCAGCAACCTTTTATTTATTATTATTATTTTTTTTTTACGTAGACAGAACACTTCACGAGAGAATTTTTCCTCAATTTTTTTAGCATAAATTAGCACTGTCAAAACCTTCAAATGGGTTGATATTCAACATCCCCCTTCTTCTACGAAACCGCGCTAACGGATTTTAGCACGGGGAGCCACGCTGAATGGCCTGCGCCGCTCCCGACGCGCGTAGGAACTCCATGAGCGTCGGAAGCAGCGCGGGGCCATTTAGCGCGGCTCTCTGCGCTAATAACCGCTAGCGCGGTTTCGTAGAAGAGGGGGGGGGTCAGTTTGGTCAAAAACGGCTCCTGGCCGATTAATCCCCCCTTTTACAAAACCACGCAAGAGGTCTTTAGCGCCGGCCAGTGCATTGAATGTTCTGCATCGCTCCGATGGTCATAAGAGTTCCTACGAGCATCAGAGCAGCGCAGAGCATTCAGCGTGCCGACTGGCGCTAAAAATCTCTTGCGTGGTTTTATAAAAGGGGAGGGGGGAAATTTCCTGTTTGGGGCCGACTGCTAATTCTCAGCAGCAGTTAAATGGAAAGTGCCACAGAATAAAACCAGTTAGTGCCGAACGGCTATTTGGGGAGGCCAACCACATAAATAGGACCGAATATAAATCAGTTCTGCCTTTGGGCCCCTTTTATCAAGCTGCGCTAGAGGTTTATAGCGCAGGCCGGAAAGGTCAGCGCTCCGACGCTCGTAGGAATTCTATGAGCATCGGAGCATTTACCGAGCCAGCTCACACTAAAAACCTCTAGGGCAGCTTAATAAAAGGGGCCCTATATTACATGACATTACATTAGTGTCTTCTATTCCGCCAGTACCTTGCAGTTCTAGGCGGATTACAAAAGAAGATAACTGGACATTTCCAGGAAAAAATTACAATTTAGGGAGCTGTTTACATGATTGAGACTTTGAAGAGAAAAATTATAAGAGTGGAAGAGACTTTGAGGGGGTGATTTACAAGGGAGGGGATGGACAAGGGGAAGAGTTAAGATATCTGGATAAATTTTTTGAATAGCAGGGTTTTGATTTCTTTTCGAAATGATTTGAAGTCGCTCGATGTGTTGTCAGCAAGTTGGAGATGAAGTGGTCAAGTTTGCTGCTTGCGTCGCTAGTAGTTTGTCGTACATCTTCTTGCGCTGAGTGCCTTTGAGTTGGGGGTAGGTAAATGGGGTCTGGGTTCTCCTTTGTCTAGTTATAAGGTTCCGATTTAGGCGATTGTTTAGGTAAGTGGAGGCAGTGCCATTTATTGCTTTGAATAATAGACAGTATAATTTGAATTGAATTTGTGCTTGTGTGGGTAGTTCAAGTTTCAAGTTTATTAATTTTTAATATACCGACCATCTACGGGAATCTAGCCGGTTTACAATAAAATATTAAAAGAAGAAGAATAAAAATAATACTAGTAGGGAATAGTTTAGAGAGAGGAAGGGAAGTGTACATTGAAGACATTGACAAGATGAACTAGAGTGATGATAAAGAAAAGAAGGGAGGGGAGTAAAGTTACATTATTAGAGGTTAAAAACTAAAACTAAAAAAAAAAAAAAAAGAGTTGAAAGGAAATGGAAGGGGAGGGGATAAAACATTGGGGATGGGATCGCTTCTTAAAAGCAGTTGGCAGATATGAAGATGAAAAGGATCAAGAGTAGTAGAATGCATCTTGAAATAAGAATGTTTTTAAATTAGGTAGCCAGTGTGAGTCTAGGTAGGCAGTGGTGATGTGGTCAAATTTACCCAGCGAGTAGTTCAATCTGAGAGCTGTGTTTTGTACAGTCTGTAATTGTTTTATCATGTTTGCGGGGCATGGTAGGTAGAGGATGTTGCAATAGTCCACTAGACCTAGGACTAGGGATTGGACTATGAGCCTATATTGCTCTTTGTCGAAGAATTTTCTTATTTTTCGTAGATTGCGCATGATTAAAAATGCTTTCTGGGTAGTCTTGTTGATTTGGACCTGCATTGTGTAGTATCTATATGCAGTAAAGAGTGGTTGATCATTGGAACGAGCGGTTGATCATTGGAACGAGCTTCCAGTACAGGTGATCGAGGCCAACAGCGTGCCAGATTTTAAGAATAAATGGGATGCCTATGTAGGATCCCTACGAGGGTCGAGTTAAGGAATTGGGTCATTAGGTGTGGGATCTCTAAGAGAGTAGACTTAGGGGGGTGGGTCAGTAGAGTGGGCAGACTTTTTGGGTTATGGCCCTTTTCTGCCGTCATCTTTCTATGTTTCTAGTAAAGTAACCCATAACCGGTTAAGTGCTGAATATTTAGAACATAAGAACATAAGAAATGCCAGCACCGGAACAGACCATGGGTCCATCGAGTCCGGCGATCCGCACACGCGGAGGCCCAGCCAGGTCTAGCCTGGCAAATACCTTAGTTACTCAATGTGTTTTTCAAGAAGATATGCATCCAACTTGCCCTTAAATCCTGGAAAGGTGGTTTCCTCCACAACCTCTTCCAGGAGAGCGTTCCAGGCATTCACCACTCGCTGTGTGAAGCAGAACTTTCTGACGCTTGTCCTGGCCCTGTCTCCCCACAGCTTCAGTCCATGACCTCTTGTCCGAGTCACCTTCGACAATGTGAATAAAGGTGTTTCCTGTTCTATTTTGTCGAATCCTTTCAGTATTTTAAAAGCCTCGATCAGATCCCCTCGCAGTCTCCTCTTCTCAAGGGTGAACAGTCCCAGTTTTCTAAGGCGATCTTTGTAGCTCAAATTTTCCATACCTTTTGTTAGCTTCGTTGCTCGCCTCTGCACCCTCTCCAGTAGTAATATATCCTTCTTTAGATAGGGAGACCAATGTTGGACACAGTATTCCAAGTGTGGTCTCACCATCGCTCTGTATAACGGCATTATTACATCCTCAGATCTACTCATGATACCCTTCTTTATCATGCCCAACATCCTGTTTGCTTTTTTTGCTGCCGCTGCGCATTGAGCCGACGGCTTCAGTGTCCTGTCTATCATTACCCCAGATCCCTTTCTTGTTCGCTTTTGCCCAAAGTTGCATCAAATAAGGTATACTGGTGCTCCTTGTTTTTCCTGCCCAGGTGCATCACTTTGCATTTTTGTACGTTAAACTTCATTTGCCACTTCTCTGCCCATTTCTCCAGTTGTCTCAAATCTTACTGGAGTTCCTTGCAGTCCATCTGTGACCTGATTGCCCGATTCAGGTTTGTGTCATCAGCAAACTTGATGATTTCACTTGTTGTTTTCTTCTTCCAGGTCATTTATGTAAATATTGAACAAGATGGGCCCAAGAACCTGGCACTCTACTAGTCACTTTCTCCCAGTCCGAGAACTTTCCATTTACGCTCACCCTCTGTCTTCTCTCTTCCAACCATTTTCCTATCCATCTTAGTATGTCCCCTTCTATTCCATGACTTTGAAGTTTTCTGAGAAGTCACTCATGTGGAACTTTGTCAAAAGCCTTCTGGAAGTCCAAGTATATTATATCCACCGGTTCTCCGCTATCAATATGTTTGTTCACCGTCTCAAAAAACTGAAGTAAATTCGTCAAACATGACCACCCCTTCCTGAATCCATGTTGACTAGCTTTCATTAGGTCATGGGTATCCAGATGTTGGACTATGCTATCCTTGATCAATGCTTCAACCATCTTCCCAGGGACTGATGTGAGACTCACAGGTCTGTAGTTTCCTGGTTCTCCTCTTGATTCTTTTTTGAAGATTGGGATGACGTTTGCTATCCTCCAGTCTTCTGGTATCTTTCCGGTTCTAATTGACATGTTAGCTAGCGATTGCAGTAATTCTCCGATTTCTACCTTTAGCTCCTTTAACACTCTCGGGTGAATTCCATCCGGGCCAGGGGATTTGTCGCTTTTTAGTTTGTCGATCTGATAGAAAATCTGGTCCAGATCCACATTTACTGTGTTGAGGCTCTCCTCTATTACTCCCTTGAATGCTTTCACTGGCTCGGGTACTGATGTGGTGTCTTCATTGGTGAAGACCGACGCAAAGAAGGAATTTAATCTGTCTGCAATCTGTTTGTCCTCCTTGATGTATCCTTTCTTCCTTGATCGTCGAGAGGGCCCACTGCCTCCTTGGCCGGTTTCTTCCCTTTTACGTATCTAAAGAAAGATTTGAAGTTTTTGGCCTCCTGCGCTATCCTTTCCTCATAGTTCCTTTTGGCCTCACTCACTACCTTGTGACACTTCCTCTGGTCGACCTTGTGGTTATTCCAAGCCTCGATTGTTTTCTTGCTTTTCCATATTTTAAATGAGCTCTTTTTTTTCCCTTATTGCATCTTTTGCCTTTTTGGTTAGCCAAGCTGGTTCTCCTTTACCTTTATGTTTCCTTCTCTTGGCTATCTGCAGAATGTATAAATTCTGAGCTTCGATGATAGTATTTAGGGTTACCAGGTGTTTGGATTTCCCCAGACATGTCCAGGGATCCAGATGGCTTTTCAAAATTTTGCCCAGGTTTTGAAAAGCGATGTCGGGATGGCATTCGCACATGCGCGGGTGCATGCACGTGACATCATCGCATCACACCAGCGCATGCGCGAATGCCATCCAACGTCACTCGTTGCTCGTGGAGATCAAGGGGGCGGGGCATTGGGCAGGCCTGGGGGATGGAATGGGGGCATGGCCGGCCAGATTGAGATAGGCCTGGGGTCGGGGCGATGGGTCTTGGTAACCCTTTGAATATTGCACTTAACCAGCTATGTTTTAGCTTGATCTGGGAACCCAGAAATTCAATACTGAAGCCTGGACAAGGCCTGGCATTGGTTTGCTGGGTTTAATGCCAGTGACAGTCAGCAAAACCCTGATTGCTATGAATGAATATTGACCCACAAATACCTAAAATCTATACCTTTTAAAAAAAAACAACCAACCCAAACCCGTATTCACAAATAATGAAGCACCAACTCATTCTATAACAGGACACCTAAATTTACACACCGACCCCTCCTATTATATATATGGCACCTCAAAAATTGGCACCAACCAGAATGGTACCTAGCATTCAAATAGCAGAACAGGCAAGTTGGATTTAATAAACATTTTTGTCTTCAAATTTCTCTTGTAGATGCTGTTGACGTGGTCTAGAGCCCAGCTAATATCCTACCTTGAAACCTTTTTCATTGTTTCCGATTTCATCCCTCACCCTACCCCCTTTTCCTTATTGTTTCAATTTCAGTTAATCTCTCATATGTGATCCAGAGCTTTGCTAATTAATAAATGACTGAATTTAGGTTTTACTGAAGAAGTGGTAAATTGGAAGGCATTTAAAAGAGCAGATGGAAACTGGAAGCTCGTGAATTAGCAAGACCAAGGGGGGTGGGGGGTGCTCCAGTGATAGCAAACAGATTAGTACGATTTAGGAAGGAGCATAGATAAGAGGTTTTTCTGACAGTCGTGGAGAAATGCTAGTCTGTAGAATTCAGCACAAAGCAGTGATGATTTGTCAACAGTTCCTATATCTGTATTATTCAAGAAAAATTTGTCTACTTATTTACCAAACAGATCACTACGATCTGAGAATTCAGCCTTATTAAAGTCAAATGTTAATCCAAAATATGTTGAGACCAGGTGTCAAATTGTGGAACTCGCTCGTTAGCCAAATACGGGGTTAGCGCGTCGGACATTTCATCATGCGCTAACCCCCATGGCAAGCAAAAAAACTAACCCCTGGTCAACGGAGGCGTTAGCGACTAGCGCGGCAGGCGGTTTAAGGCGCGGTATTCCGTGCGTTAAACCCCCTACCGTGCCTTGATAAAAGGACCCCATGGTGAAAAGGGCATAGTTAGAAAACGACTTAACACACAATTGTTTGTAAATGCCTTTTTCTAGGTACTGATTTCTTCTGATTCCCTTTATCATTTGCGGTACCTATTACTGGTTGCTCTGAAGGCCAGCTTTCTTCATCTTCATCTGTTGTCGATAACAATTTTTTTTTTTTTTTTTATAAATCTTTATTAATTTTTAAATATTAACAGTGCAATGCACAGGTATAAGAACATATAACAAGTCAAGAAAAGCACATTCAACTTACAGATATTCAAAATCAATCATTTTATCCCACCCACCCATTGATTAATCCCTATGTATATACTCTTTCAATAATCTATACTTATTTAAAATAATACAATAACACAATTCCACCACCCCCTCCCTCCTTCCCACCCTGAATGTGCAAGGAGGTGGAACAGAATAAAAGACAATTAATGCACCTACGTCTACTAATTGCTATTAAAATCATTCTTTCCAACTGGAAGAACTTGGCTGCTGTAGAATATAGTGCTTGGTGGAACACAGTTTGTCAAGCATCTAAATGTGAACGTTTTGCTGCTGAGCGCTCATGAACATTGCGGAAATTCAAACAATTATGGTCTCCACTATTAAGCTCCACTATCTCTCCCTATCACTCCTCAGACCTGGAATACTCTGCCACAACATATAAGAGAAGAAAAGGACCTTAATCGATTTAAAAACAACCTGAAAACTTTTCTTTTTAGAGATGCTTTTAATCTTTAAATGACATACACACAGTGCAGCAAACACCATTTATTAAAAAAAAAAAAAAAAAAAATTAATAATAATAACATTTTTTTACCTTTCCTCATGTTCCTTCCACTCATGGCTCTTTCTTTTCTTTTTCTTTAAAAACATTAACTTTGTAACTTTCTCCCTTTTTTCCTTAGCCTAACAATGGGACTCCTCAGTGCCCCTAGTGGTTACAGCTAAAGCTGCACTGGCGTGTGACACAGTATGGAGTCACCCTGCAGGCACTGCATTAATATAAGCAAAACCAAAACACAGAACCAATGCATAAAGTTCCGGGTTCGGTTTTCAAAAGAAAATTTAATTGTCAGAATGAACAGAATGGCAAAATCCCATAACAATGCAACTTGCAAAACAAAACAAAAATCCCAAAGAGAAAACTCTGGGGAGAGTTCAGGATTTCTCCTTACAACTGCCAATAATCTTCTCTGTGCTTTTATCTTCCACAGAGCTGTTGGCAATAAGGCATTCAAAGCCTGCTCCTAGCAGGTTTCAAGAAAGTTCAGCTCTCTGCTATCATGCACCAATATACAAACAGTTTTAAATAGTAAAGCCTCCAGCTTGTTTTATAGCAGTACTGGGTCCAGGGGAGTGCCTCAAGTTTGCCTGACCAAAAAGCACAAAACAGCTTTCAAAATCCTTCCCAGTTGTTGGCAAACTTCTCCCCACAAAAGTACGCCCAGCTTCTTAACAAAATGTGCAGAGAATCAAAATAGCAAAACAATTCCACAGTTCATGCAGTCAATGAAAGTGGCTGGAAAACAAAACAACCTCAGCCAACAATAGCAACAAAAAACCTCATAGTTTTGTGCTCAGTCTTTGCAAATGGCTGCCAAGCCTACCTCCATCGGCTCAGGAGCCGCCCACAAGCCCTCACGGACCAGCTCTCCTTGCAGCTCCATTGGCATCTCCTGGTCTGCTTCCAGCAACTCTGAAATGGGTCCAGCTTCCTCCACTTCCATGGGGTCACAGGTATTACCCGTGCTTGAGCTAGGAAGCTCTTCTTTAGGGAAAGACCTGAGCTTCCTCCCTAACCTGCCTAGTAGCTTGCTACCATCCACTGGCTTTTCAAGAGGGGAGCTACCCTACTCTAACTGAGCCTGCTCTCACCTGAGCTTCTCTCTGGCTCCCCTGGTGAACACTAGTGAAACTGCAGGGACCAAGGCAGGCACGGAGCCTGACTGGTCACAATATCTATAGTGTCTCAGCAATTGTTTTAGCCAATTTTCACCTATCTGCTAAAATCAGATCATGGACATGGTCAACAATTTCAGGAGTGGACCTTGCTGCATCTTCTTCAGTCTCAAATCTCCATGCTGAAAGTTTGCACACCACTTCACCATGAAGTAGGATGGGCATTTGTCACATAATGTTTGCATCATACATTCATGGATTTCCTTTGGAATTTTCTTCTGTAGAAATAGGAACTTCATGATGACTTGGAGTTCCACACTTGACAATTCCACACTTTTCATTGACATGGTTCAATCAATGATCTCTAAACTATATATGGAAAAACAGTTTGTTCAACTCGTACTGACAACTGACCAGGTCTTTTTTTGCGGTGTGAGAAGAGCGTGCCAGAGTACTTCACCTCTAAAGCTTAAAAAGGCGGAGGTGTGATTTTGAAGAGAAATAGCCCCTGAAGAAACTTAGCAGTGAAACGGCTGGGGAGCTGTCAGGCTAAAATATAAGTGTTCTTCTTCAGCCTGTATTGAATAATACATTCAGGAACAAGACCTATGATGAACACTTCACCCCAGTAAGGACACGAAGAACAATTCTAGTAGTGTCTTGGGTGTTTGAGTTCTTGTGAAGTTGCTTCAGTTTGTTCTTAGCTAGTTGTCAATCAATGATCTGAAACAATCTCAAAACATAACATTACGATTCTGTAAACGGGCATTTTGCAAAATAAAATAATACCCTTTTCAGCTACAGTGGCAAAGTAGCGCTCATGATTTAGGAAGCTGGTTGGGCTGAGAACTTTTCAGCTTCCCTTCCTATGTAGATACTTATATCGTACCTAGGGCAATGGGGAAAAGTTGAGAAGTAGCCTTATAAGCAGGGCTTTTTTTGAAGGAGCACTCAGGGTTATTGAGTCCTGGCATTTTTTTCCATTGCTTGATCAAAATGACCCACGGTCCCCAAGTATTAATAAAAGAGCTCAGGTTCTACACACTCAGCGCTGCCTTTTTATGGATTCTGTGGCTGGTTGAGGGGGTGTTTTGCCTAGCTGTATGGGGGGGGCAACAAGCTAGGTGTTCCACCTGGAAGTATAGGAGGTAGAGAATGACACGGTGAGTGTTACCCGCGGCTAGCCACCGAACTGGGGATGAAAAATAAAAAATGGTCGCCGCGGCGACAGGGAGAAGGCCATTCTCTGCCCCGTGGAGCGGTTAATGGCCTTGTCCTCACAGTTAACTGAGGATCGCGCTGAAGATTGCATGGTTCAGCAGCCTCCTCCCTCCTTCCTCCCAATTGTGCTCCTGCCATCTCCCTCCCTCCTTCCCTTCACTAGCTTACTTTAATTTTCATCTTAAAAAGCTGCCGGAGCCTTGAAGTCACGTGCGGCTGCTGGAAAGTCCTCCTCTGATGCAACTTCCTGTTTCCGTTTGCGTCAGGGGAGGACTTTCCGGCAGCCGCACACGACTTCAAGGCTCCGGCAGCTTGTTAAGATGAAAATTAAAGTAAGCCAGCAAAGGTAAGGGGAAGGAAGGGAGGGAAGGGGGCTGCTGGACCGGGCGAATGTGGGTGGAGAGGAACAGATGCTGTACACTTTGGTGGGGAATATATGTGGGGGCGGGGACGGGAACTGAGCTCATGATGACGGGACAAGGACAGAGATGGAGCTCGCGATGACGGGATGGGGATAGGGACAAATTTTTTTCCCCGTGTCATTCTTTAATAGGAGGCAACAGGCCAGGTCAACCCAGTTTTATAGCCCACTGATGATTTTGGATAAAAAAGAATAATCCACACTAGCTGTTTCTTATAACTGAATATAGCATTTATTGGTAAAAGAAAGAAACAGCAGCGTATTTACAAAGTAAAGAAACAAAACATCACCGTGATTAAAGACTGGATCTTCTGGCTTAAAGAAATAAAGACTGGGAAGCCCCAAAGCTGGCTGGAAGAGCTCACGGGAGGGGTCCTGGGGAGTAGTGCGCTTATTTATTCCACAGGTGAACTTTGAGCCAGCCACGCTGAGAGGATTGATTTATACCAGTGTCTCTCAAACTTTTTTTTAGCTCTGGCACACTAAATGGAACAAATGTTTTTCATGGCACATTATAATTGAAATTATAAAATTGCAAAACCAACAAAAAATTAAATTTGAGTTATTTATTTAAAGTTTTTAAAGCTATGTATGGGTAATTGTAACAGCAGTGAAACTAAAGCAGATAGAATAGAATTGCTAATCAATGCGATGGATGTGCTTGTTTTTGAGTGCAAATTAACTCAAAATGCAGCTCGATAGTCGACAAGCAAACACGCATTTCATCATCCACCATCTGCAGTCGTTCTCTTTTTTTTTACAATTTAATTTCTGTCAGAGCTGAAAATCCAAGTTTGCAAAGATAAGACGATCCAAACGGTAACAAAGCCTTGATTGCTTTGTTGCTCAAGTTAGGATAACTTCAGCATAAAAAATAAAAATAAAATTACTTGCCGTTCATTTTCAAGGACCAATCACGTCGAAGAATGATTCTTGTCTGGGTGGCTGTATCCTTACGCGCACAGATGCTCATAACATTGACAGATTCTTGTGTACTCGGCGTACATGTCATCTATTGTAGTGCATACTCATGAAGGGGATTTTTAAAAATAAAATTCTGGAATCTCTCGTGGCCACACCCAGAATCTCTTCGGGGCACTCTACTGTGCCGGGGCACACAGTTTGATCCTGATATTAGTGGCTGGCTAACTTGGAAGAATAGCTTGTAGCTAAGTAACACGACTTTAGCTTGTTCATGAGATATTTGTATAATATGTTCTATATATAGCGTGTATATCCTTACAAACATTCAATTTAAAGCAATAAGGCAAAAATAAGCAATCAATCAGGCTTCCGTCTAACAATAAGTTCCCACACCTGCCTAAATCATGATTGGAGTTAATGTAGTTGATTGTTGACAGGTGGAAACGTGTTTCTGTTCTTGCTTGCAGAACAGTTCAGCTGTGGACAGATGTGGAGTCAATAATACTTGATTGCAAAAAAATGTAGACTGGAAGAAGGAACAGAGGGGCTAATGCAAGGAAAAACGGTCGATTCATCCAAATTCTTCCTGATCTCCAGAAGGCGGCTAGTTGGAAATATTTGGGATTTGATGAATAGTAGCCTTTTGTAAAAGATGAAGCTATGATTTACTTGACAAAGTAATTAAATAAACAATGTGACATGAAAGATCATTTGAGGCACATAGGACGTGATATCACAGTAGAAGCTCCTTCGCTCTTGTTCACCCAAATATGTGCGAGTCTTTTACTGACCTTCAGGAGTCCTTGGACACAAATATCCTCACTGCCGTCGAGACACGTCAAATACTTCTAATAAACAAGACATCCCACACAAACGTAGCATATGTTTGGCTTATAGTTTCGCCTGTGAGTTAGTTTCTGGGCACCTTCAAGGCCCTTCAATGGTTCTGCGATCTTGAAATCTCATCCATGTCTTTGGAAATTCTTAGGTTAATTGTGTGCTTTTTATTTTTTTTTTTCTCAAAGGGTAATCAGTGAAACCGAGTACCAGCACCTTTCCAGTTGCTGGCTAGAGTTGGCCCCAAGCAGCAGGTAGGGGTTGCTGCTTGCGCTGGGAACGTTAAAGAGGTACGGGGGAAGGGGAAGAGCATGCACACGTGGTAGGAGAGGGTGAGGGGGGCAGAGAAAAGGTCGGGGGAGGAGTGACCTCGCACCCTCGCTACGCCACTGATGAGCACATGATGGAGGACTACGTCTGGGGGCTGATTCATTAAAGCGACATATAATTGCAAATCTTGAAGAACGTCTCACTTCTAAATCTTCTGTGGTCATCTTTGTATAACTTCATTGTAGATACAAGTCAATTGCGATTCATATGTTGCTTTTTTATGACTTTATAAGAATGAAAAGATGAAAATTCCGCGTTTTCATGTTTTAAATAGATCTTTACAACTCTAGAAAGGACAAATGTTCTTCCATCGTACAATCTGAAAAACAATAAATGATCTTCCTTAGTTTCCCTTTCTTCCTAAATCTCTACCTACTCCTCTCCACTTTTTACCATTCAAATACTGACAAATGTTCTACTCTTTACAACTCTTGAAATGGCAAATGATCTACTCTGTAGAACTTTAGTAATGACAAATGTTCTTCCATTGTAACCCCCCTTTCATAAATCTTTTGTAATCCGCCTTGAACCGCAAGGTAATGGCGGAATAGAAATCTCTAATGTAATGTAATGTAAATTGAAAAATTTGACTATCCTGGTCACAAAAGCAAAGTTTTATGGAAATAATAGACATTTTCTATACTTTTTAGGCATGACCAATTAGGAAATTACATTTATTGCCCAGGAATAAAAATCATATTACATAGTGATATTGGGGGGAGATTGCAAATAATGTTCCAAGCAGTTGCTTTGTTACATTTAGAAACATAGAAACATGACGGCAGATAAAGGCCAAATGACTCATCCAGTCTACCCTTCCACACCATCCGCTATCTCCTCCTCTCCCTAAGAGATCCCACATTTGAAACTTAAGAGCTGGTACTTCGGTTTGATCTGAGTAGCGCTTTCGATTTAGTAGACCAAGAAAAACCTCCACAAACTCCAACGGATTCAGAATGCCGCGGCCAAGCTCATCTTCGCTAAAAGCAAATTTGACCATGTCTCCCCGCTCCTGGCCAAGCTCCACTGGCTTCCAATAATCGCCAGGGTCCACTATAAATGCGCCTGTTTAGCTTTCAAAATCCTACACGGTATCCTCCCTCCCTTTATCCCTCTTTCTTGGAATTCCTCAAACCCTAATACCACCAGATCCTCCCACAAATTAAAACTATCCTTCCCCTCGCTAAAAGGCATTTCCCACACAGGAAAGCTAGGGACCTCCCTCCACTTCAAAATCACTGAGCTCTGGAACGACCTTACCTCCCCTCTTCGGAACTTGAGCTCTCTCCAAATCTTCCGCAAGCATCTGAAAACCTGGCTTTTCTCAAAAATGTAAGTCTCCCTCCAAATTAGGAATCAAGGAAACTCTTTTATCTTGGCATCCCAAGTCCTCTAAATTTTCTTCACACTTCTACCTCTAACCCTCTGTTGTAGTTCCTTCCTATTTCTTCCACTGTAAACCGCGCCGAGCTCTACGAACGTGGAGATGATGCGGTATACAAACCTAAGGATTAGATTAGATTAGACCACCGCAAACTGTTGGAACTTTTGGATTCTTTAGGAATCCATGGTAAAGTACTCTCATGGTTTAAAGGATTCCTTGAATCAAGACTTTATCAGGTTAAATGTAAGGATACACTCTCAGCTATTTGGAAAACCCCGTGTGGAGTCCCACAGGGCTCCCCACTTTCTCCTACACTTTTGAATGTGTATCTTCTTTCATTAGGCCATTGGATGAGGAACCTGGGTCTGAGGTTGTTCAGCTATGTTGACGATATCACAATAGTCATCCCACATTGTAAAACGCTATCCAACAGTACTCAACTTATTGAGTCTGTGCTAAAGTTTCAAGTTTATTAAAAAAATTTTAAACCGCTTAAACAAATTTAAAAGTTAGGGATACTTAACGATACCAAAATAGATTAGTAAGACGCATAATAAAACGTGTGGACTAATTTCAAGCAGTAGGGAAGAAGGGTGAGAGCTACAATCATGAGAAAAAGAGCACAATAAAAGGGGAAAAAACAATAGGTTAGGGTAAAAAGCGATAAAGCTTATTTCTGTCCTTAAAAGGACAGTTATTGTCCAAAAGCATCTTGGAACAAGAATGTTTTTAATTTTGATTTAAATTGATTTATTACGGATTCACTGCGCAAATGATTAGGCAGTGAGTTCCAAAGAGAAGGGGCAGAGACAGCAAAATTGTTGGATCGCAATGTTTTGATTAATTTTTTTTTTAATTTATTTATCAGATTTTCATATAAATATTATCAAGCATCCACTTGTACAGAAAAGTTGAGTTAAGTAAATAAGCAAATAATAACATAAACAAGCATAATCACAATAACAAATTTAAATTAAAACTTAACTTCAACTCAAGTCCTCAATAATAATGAGATCCAAGATTTAGATTCAACGAGTTATTTGAAAAGACATGAATGATAATAAAGGAAAACGTGGAACATGGTCAACTGAAGGAAATGTCCAAATTTAAACAATGAGCAATTATACTTTCTCTGCTTTCAGGCGAGTGGCCGCCAAGAAATATGTAAGTTGGGTAGGATCATAGAAAACGTATTTTTGCATTTGATATTGTATCACGCATTTACATGGGTGACGAAGAAAAAAAGGTTGCCCCTAAAGAAGTAACACCCGGTTTTAAAGTCAAAAATTCACGTCGACGTTTTTGCGTGTCTCGTGCCAGATCTGGAAACATTTGTATCTTGTATCCAAGAAATTCTTTTAATTTATTTTTAAAGAAAAGTCTAAGCAACCAGTTTTTATCTGGCGCTAATGCTACTGTAAGGAGAAGTGTTGCCGGTTCTGCCATTTCCCTATCGGAGCGTTCCAGTAACATTGTAATATTAGTTGGCTGTTGCTCATCTTGTAATTTTTCCGCTTGCTGTTTTTTTTTTCTCTCCATATAGGTAAAGATAAATAATAAACCTGGGTAAATGGTGGCAACAATTCTTCTGAAATCTCTAAGACGTCTGTCAAATAGCGTTTTAACATGTCTGTAGGAGTTGTTGTTGCTACTCTGGGAAAGTTAATCAATCTGAGGTTATTATTACGAGATAAATTTTCTAAAGTCTCCACTTTCCTTCTCAGATTTGTATTATCTCTCACCAATGTTTCTGTAATCTGTTTAGAGGTAATACTAGAATTTTTAAGTTCTTGTAATTCAGTTTTAAGATTTTTAATATCAACTTCTTGAATCTTTACTTTTTGTTCCAATTGTACCAATTATATTGTGTTCCCTCTAAGCTGAGCAGGTGTCCTCCAGCTGCATTGCTACCACTAGGGGGTGGAATATTTTCAGTCGCTAAGGACAGGTATGTTCCCTGGAGTCCTGCAGAACTTGCCTGTCCCTCACAATTGAAAAATGTGACAGTGAAACAGCACCCTCTATTGGTGAGACTGTGGGTGGAGGACTCCTGCTCAGCTTAGAGGGAACAGTACGAGATCCCAAATGGCGTCCAGAGTTACTTCTTGAGGTTTCTTTAATGTTAGAAAAGATTTTTCAAGCTGAAATTTAACATCCTCATCAGTCGGCTTCTTCTCTTGTTGGCGACTCTCCCGTTCACAGGTCCCCCCTCTGAACAAACCCCTCAGGCTCCAAAGGACTCTCCTGCAACTGTAGAGAGTCCAAATCCAAACTCCCCGGTTCGATGTCCAAGGCCTTCAGGGGAGAGAGCACATCGCCTTCCGATAGCTCCTCCTCCCGCGAGAGCTGGCGGTCTGAGGGAGAGGGGGGCGCTCTTACGTCGGGGCTCGGTGATATCTCAAGTCCCAGGGAGATCGCCACTGCCTCGCTACAGGGCGTCTCCAATGGGATTGCCGACGCCGCTGACGTTCCCTGCATTTGGCGCAGGAGCTCGTCGATGTTTCCGATTTGGGCTGGGCCAGGTCGCTGTGAGGCTCCAGCGGAACTACGGCCCCTCCTCTTCGGCATCCTAGCAGTACTTTTCCTCTTTTGGACAAATGGAAATCTAAGAAAATCGTACGAACAGCAGCACCGAACCACTCAGCTGACCTATCCATCCGCCATCTTGCCTCCGAAACATCACGTGTTGATTAATTTTAATGATGGTACGACAAGAAGGTTCTGTGACATTGAACGAAGCGATTTTGAAGGACTGTAAGGAATTAAAAGTCTATCAATGAACTCTGGTTGATTATTTAAACGTGTTGTAAAAGTTAAAAGTAAGATTTTATAACTAATTCTATGTTCAACGGGTAACCAATGCGCGTTGAACATGAGAGGTGAAAGCTGATCATATTTCTTAGCGCCATAGATAAACACGATGGAATCCTGGATGCAGGAATTCAAATTGTAATTAAACCAGGAAAAAACAAAAATTCTTCCTTGTGTCATCACAAAAGATCATTTTTGAACCAATAATTAAGATCAATTCAATGTCACACCCAATAAGCCAATCCTGGGCATTGTCTTTCCTACCAAGCAGCTTACTATGACAAAGATTTCCGTCCATTATTAATTAGATCCATGCCTTATGAATATTTTAGAAAACTGTTGAAAACTTTTCTTTTTTCTAAATTTCTGATCAATTAGATTTCTGTATATTATATTATTCCTGTACTAGTCTTTAAGCCCGTTACATTAACGGATGCTAGAATAGATGCTTCTTTCTCTCTTGATTTCTCTCTTTCTCTCTTGATTTCTCTCTTTCTCTCTTTCTTTCTCTCTTTCTTTCTTTCTTTCTCTCTTTCTTTCTTTCTTTCTTTCTCTCTTTCTCTCTTTCTCTCTTTCTTTCTTTCTTTCTCTCTTTCTTTCTTTCTCTCTTTCTTTCCTCAGCTGTCCACCACCACCCCTTGCCTGCTTTCCCTGTCCAGCAGTAGTAGCCTTTCTCCCTTCATTTTACCTTTTACCCAGTTTTCGTGGTGGTCTGCAGTGGTTTCGGGGTCGCAGCTTCGTGGAAGAAAGGCAATTTTAAACCGCCGCAGGCTCCTACTGATAGGGAGCCTGGCGCACGCTCTACTGTGCATGCGGAAACCGCCGAACGAAACAGTCGCACTCTCCTTCTGCTCCACATGCCGCAAGCCACCCCACGCACCTCAAATCAAATTCAGCACGGAGGAACTCATCACGGCAGCAGGGATCACGGCCTCCTATGTGCGCATGCGTGCTTAGGGTTTTATTATAGAGGATTTATTTATAGCATAATCTTTTGTTAACTGCATTGAACTCATGGCTATGCGGTCTAGAAATCTGCTTTATGTTATCCTAAGCAGTTTACAACCTTGAAGGCGTCGGCACAGTGTGCGACAGCCTCAAAGAAAGCAAACAAAATGTTGGGTATCATTAAGAAGGGTATCACAACCAGGACGAAGGAAGTCATCCTGCCACTGTATCCTGCAATGGTGCGCCCGCGACCTGGAGTACTGTGTCCAGTACTGGTCGCTGTACCTCAAGAAGGACATGGCGGTACTTGAGAGAGTCCAGAGAAGAGCAACTAAGCTAATAAAGGGTATGGAGGACCTCTCATATACTGACAGACTGAAAAAGCTGGGGCTTTTCTCCCTGGAAAAGCGGAGACTTAGAGGAGACATGATAGAAACCTTCGAGATCATGAAGGGTGTAGAAAAAGTAGACAGGGACAGATTTTTCAAATTATGGGGAACTACAAGTACAAGGGGGCACTCGGAGAAATTGAAAGGGGACAGGTTTAGAACAAACGCCAGGAAGTTCTTTTTCACCCAGAGGGTGGTGGATACATGGAACGCGCTATCAGAGGATGTGATAAGCAAGAGCACGCTACAGGGCTTCAAAGAAGGTTTGGATAGGTACCTGGAAGACCAAGGGATTGAGGGGTACAGATAGGAGTAGAGGTAGGTTATAAGGATAGGATTAGAGGATTAGAGGTAAGTTACAAAATTAGTCTGGGACCACTGTTCAGGCGATTGGCCTGATGGGCCGCCGCGGGAGCGGACCGCTGGGCAAGATGGACCTCTGGTCTGTCCCAGCGGAGGCACCTTCTTATGTTCTTATGTTCTTAAGTTAGTGGTCAGGTACTCGGGTTTTCCCTATCTGTCCCAGCGGGCTCGCAATTTAACTTTGGTACCTGGGGCATTGGAGGGCTGAGATACTTGGAGAAAGGCTAAATGCACAGAACGGATGTCAATGCAAAGAGCATGCCAAACCACCAGCCTTATGTAGGACTCGGCATTGACAGCATTCCTTTCTTCCTTAAAGGCACGCGTGCACGCATAATAGGCACGCTGACGTAGTCACGCACGAGACACTCGAGACCAGCCATGCACATGGGCAGGAAAACTGGGTTGTCCTGTGTGAAACAAATGCGCTTCGCCTGCTTTGTCATTCAATCGTGCAATTTAACAACATCGAAAACATCCGAAAACTTGGCTATTTTCAAAAAATGTAAATTTCGCTGCTCTCTTTATAATCACTAATTTCTTATTATATTTCCCTTTCTTTAAAATTTTTGTAAACTGTTCCGAGCTCTACCCTAATAGAGAAGATGCGGTATATAAGCGTGGAGGGGCATAATTTAAAAAAAAACGTCTAAGTCCCCTTTTGGCCTAAGGCCTTAAACGTTGAAAGTAGAAGCAGGGAAAATGTCCATTATAAAAAAAAACGCCCTGCCGCAATGCTCACCTCGAAGTGCTGTGGTTCGGAGGGGGGTGGGCGATCACCATTGCGGCAGGAGAGATGAGCCATCTCTCCTGCAGCGAACGTTGCAGTAGGGGGGTAGGCAGGTTGCTGGGGCCGCTGAGCTGATCGCAGCAGTCACGATCAGCTCAGCGGCCCCTTTTCGGCACTTATACCTGTTTTGACTTGGTCCAAGTCAAAACGTATAAGTGCCGACTAGACAACCTGCCTAAAGCTTTGGTTATACCTGCTGCACGCCTAGGTCTAGGTCGGCCCACCTCCGGCCCGCCCTTTCCCCTCCTCTAAAAACACCTCTTTTCTCTCTGTGCGTTTAGAGGCAGGGGAAAGGCCTAAGCTGGTTTTAGATACATCTAAAACCAGCTTTGATTATGGGTACTTGGACGATCAGGCTTTTTGATCGTCCAAGTAGCCATTTAGGCCACTTTTTAGACTTTTAAAAATTTTTTTTTATTATTATAAGCCCCTTAAGGTTTAGTTTAGTTTAGCATAAAATTTGCATATGATTAGCTTGAAGCATCCCAGGGCTTTTTTTTTTTTTTTTTTTTTGCATACCCCTAAAACTTTGGGTGCATCTGTGTGTTTTCTAAGTGCAGCTTTGAGCATCAGCCTCTTTGTAAGGGGAAGTTGGGGATTTTTATCTTCAGACTCGATTAATAGCCTGTAGGTATGACTGAACTTTCTTTTTTTCTCTCTCTCTCTCACTGAGACTTCCATACATTTGACATACTGCGGCTTAAGTGTTCTTCACCCCTCCCCCTTCTAGGATTGAATAAGTTTTATTATCACTGCTTGGAGATTGTGGAGAATTTCTGATTCCCCCCCCCCCTCCACCCTGCATTGCAACTGTTTCTGCCTAATCAAATAGTGAAATGAATGCTCTACATATATCATGTAACGTGATGTTTGAAAATGATCATCTTTGCTTTAGGGGAAAAGGCTTTACAGAGCAATTTAGTACAGACTGTGGATAAATAGGCTGCCAACCTCTGGAGCACTTTGTCAGATCAGATCAGTTCAATGAGATGATTATAAGAGTTTTAGAAAGGCCTTGGAAACTCATTTGTTTTAAGGAATGTGTTTTGAAAAAGTTAACCGCTTTGAACTTCCTTTGGGGTAGGGTTGCCAGATTTCCTCTTTGAAAAAAAGAGGACACCTGGCCCCACCCCATTCTGTCCCCAGTCCCGCCCCCCCCCCACAAACCTCGCGTGTGCGCGCGTGTGTATGATGTCATCACGGTGACAGCCGTGCATGCGCAAAGCCTTCCAGAAGCAGCCTCTAAGCTCAGGACTATCAAAACCCAGACAAACTGCTTGGTTTTGGAAATCCCTCCAGGCACCCGGCCAGTCCTTTAAAAAGAGTACATGTCCAGGTTTTCCCGGACGTCCGGTAACCCTACTTTGGGTATTTGCTTGAGTATCTGAATAAACTCTTGTAAACCGTTCTGAGCTCTCCTGGGAGAAAGGTATAGAAAATTGAATGAATGAATAAATAAATGAATGAATAAAAAAAAAAAAAATTTAATAAAAATTGTATTGTATTGTATTGTATTACTAGGTCTCGAGACAAGCTTTGAGGGTAGGGGCTGAATTTACATGCATATTACATGATCAATGCTGACTTTTTTATTTATATGGCATAATTCCTCTCATTGTATAAACCTTTGTGCCCAACTTGACTTTGACCCCCCCCAAATTCTATATAAAACATCAATAATTGTGCACACAAATTAACTGAATAACAAGCTAATTAGCACCAAAATTTGGATTTTTAATAATTACTGGCATTAATTAGAAACAATTAAGGGTTACGGTATGCGTGTAAATTTAGGTGCGGAATCTGCACCTAGATTTTACACGTGAGTCAAAAAAGGCATGGAACCGATTTATCAAAAAAAGGCATTTTCCTTACCCAAACAATTTACAGTAAAACCTTGGTTTACGAGCATAATTTGTTCTGAAAACATGCTTGTAATCCAAAACACTCATATCTCAAAGCGAATTTCCCCATAAGAAATAACAGACACTCAGACGATTCGTTCCACAACCTAAAAAAACTTTAATACAAAATACCTTGCTCGTTTAGAACAGTCACTACACTCCCGCAGCATCAGAGAGAGAAGAACCATCGGCTCAGTTGTGATATGTGTATACTGTATGTACTTGTATTGCAAGACATTGCTTGTATATCAAGTTAAAATTTAAATAAAGTGTTTTGCTTGTCTTACAAAACACTTGCAAACTAAGTTACTTGCAATCCAAAGTTTTACTGTTTTGCTAAATGGAATTCTGTCTTATAGACTTCTCTTGATGATGATGCATGGGCGATTATATGGTCTTCTACTGCTGAATCCTTAAGATCCACCTCCCTGATGCAAGTGGCCTATTTTCTATTTCATAGAACAACATGGATACCTAGTAAATTAATGGAACTTTCTAGATCCTCTAATGGGATGTGTTGGACTTGTAATTCTGAAATAGGATCCTTACATCCCATGTTTTTATCTTGTCCCCATCTTAACATTTTCTGGCATAAAGTTTCAGATACGATTTCAACGATCTCGCATAAACAGGAATTGCTCACATTTAACATTTCAATAATGATTTTGGAGTGTTTGAGGCCGGGTGATTCTCCAAGCACGGCACCAGCTTTTGATGACCAAAAATTACCGGCTAGTCCGGAGGTGCTGGTACTGTGAAAACATTGTCTTCAGGAGTGTTTTTCTGGCTGTGGCTCATGATAAAATTTAAATAAAAAATGCACCATTCACATAAATTATAGTAGAATAGTTGTAGAATAGTTATGGGGAAAACCCCCCTCAAAAGCATGCATCTCGGGGGCATGTACAAAAGGTGTGTCTTCTGCGTGCTTGTTGAAAGCCGACACGTGAACCTCCCCTTCCTTCCCCTCCATCCAATAGCGCTGGCACGCCTACGATTGACACAACAGCTGCACGTGACATATCATCCTTAGGACACTTCCTGGAAAAGCTAAACCTAAACAATTACATATATGCAGATGACATGTCCATTTTAATCCCAGTGAACAGCATAACAAACGAGACCTCAGAATACATTTCTCATATTATGACCGAAATAGAACAGTGGACAATAAACTTCAAACTGAAACTAAACACAGAAAAAACAAAAGTCTTCCTTGCAAGCCCAACAGACAAAATTACCATAACAACGTTACGTATAAAAGATCGTGACTACCCGATTACCAAAACAATTAGACACACATTTGACAATGGTTGAACACACGAACATAGTGGTAAAAAAGTGTTTCCTGACATTATGGAAGTTAAAGACCATCAAAAAATACTTTGACCCATTATCAATTAGACCAGTGTTTTTCAACCTTTTTACACCTATGGACCGGCAGAAATAAAATAATTATTCTGTGGACTGGCATCGGTCCATGGACCGGCGGTTGAAGAACATTGGGCTAAGTCATGGGCCAGACCCCGCCCATCTCTACCCAATCTCCACCCCAGACCCCGCCCCCATAATAGTACTAATTGCACCTTGCACGTCCCGTGCCTCATCTGGAACCCTTCCCTCTGACATTGCAACGTCAGAGAGAAGGCTTCTGGTTCAGGCGCAGGATGCCCGTAGGAGCCACTGCCCGTGGCTTTGTGCACTGAATCAGTTAGGAAGAGGGAGCTGGCTCGAAGATAACGCCGCATCGATCGCACCGTGGACCGGCGGTTGAAGAACACTGTTTTGGGCCTGATGCACGTGCTGGCCCTGGGGACCGGCAGGAAATTTCTGGGGACCGGCACTGATCCATGGACTGGTGGTTGAAGAACACTGATTTAGACTACAAGTGCAATTGCTAGTGCTTTCTACACTGGACTACTGCAATATCGTTTAATTGGGTATACCCAAAAAAACAGTGAGGAAACTTAGAATTGTTCAAAACACAGCGGTCCGTTTGATATTTGGACTGAAAAAAAGCGACCATGTTAGCCCCTGCTATAAACTGCTTCACTGGCTGCCAATGGAGGCGCAAATAATATTCAAGTTCTCTTGCATATATTTCAAGCTGATCTGGGGACTAGCTCCTATCTACCTGCTACCTCACTTCGTACTATACAGCCCTACAAGACAAACCAGAAACAGCAATCTATTTGCATACCCAAGCATTACTGGCTGCAAATACAAAACCTTTCTGGATAGAACTTTTATGTACCAAACAAACAACACTGGTTAGACCAGTGATTTTCAACCTTTTTACACCTATGGACCGGCAGAAATAAAAGAATTATTCTGTGGACCGTCATCGGTCCGTGGACCGGCGGTTGAAGAACACTGGGCTAAGTCGTGGGCCAGACCCCGCCCATCTCTACCCAATCTCCACCCCAGACCCCGCCCCCATAATATTACTAATTGCACCTTGCACGACCCGTGCCTCATCTGGAACCCTTCCCTCTGACATTGCAACGTCAGAGAGAAGGCTTCTGGTTCAGGGGCAGGATGCCCGTAGAAGCCACTGCCTGTGGCTTTGTGCACTGAATCAGTTAGGAAGAGGGAGCTGGCTCGAAGATAACGCCGCATTGATCGCACCGTGGACCGGCGGTTGAAGAACATTGTTATGGGCCTGATGCACGTGCTGGGCCTATGGACCGGCAGGAAATTTCTGTGGACCAGCACTGGTCCATGGACCAGTGGTTGAAGAACACTGGGTTAGACAACTACATTAATGGAGCAAGACTGACCTATGACGCCTTTAGAAAAGCCATAAAAACTGCCTTATTCGACAGAAATATCACCTAAAAAGTATCTACACAAAACACTAAATCAATTTCTAATATTTCAAACATGTCCACTCCTGCGTATAAGACAAAAATTTATTCTGCATGCTGTATTTCTCTTATCTCTGCATATTGTAACTCGCTGACTGTCCAGCTCTCTTCAATGTAAACCGCCTAGAAGTCTCACGACTATGGCGGTATAGAAGAATAAAGTTATTATTATTATATTGCCCTCCAATAGGGCACTCCTACAAAATGTGCGCCTACGACATAGCTTTTTTCATGGCACATGGGTACATTGCACCTCTTTCCGTGGACTATTCTGCGCCTGTGCCGATCACGATCATCAGCAGCTCATCTCATGTAAATTTGGTGACCCTCTGTGAACCTCATTTGCATGCGCAGTTCTTTGAGAATGACTCATCTTTTTTAAATCGTTACATTTATGGCCGTGATACTGGCCCGTCGTATTTTACTGGCGATATTAGAGAATACGGCTCTTAGTCCAGTGATTTTCCACTTTTTTTGTTCCGTCGGAAAAATATGGAATGAAAAAAATGGAAAATCACTGGACTATGTTTACAGCCCTCGACGGAGACTGCCCCAACTTTGTTGCCTGAGCTAACATAGTAACATAGTAGATGACGGCAGATAAAGTCTAGTCTGCCCATCTAGTCTGCACAACCTGATTCAATCTAAAAATTTGTTGGGGTTTTGTTTCTTCTTCTTATCTATTTCTGAGCAAGTGTCCATCCGTCTCCGTCAAAGCTCACTCCAGTCCATCTACACCCTCCCAGCCATTGAAGCCCTCCCCAGCCCATCCTCCCCCAAACGGCCATATACAGACACAGACCATGCAAGTCTGCCCAGTACTGGCCTTAGTTCTTCAATATTTACTATTATTTTTTGATTCTAAATCCTCTGTATTCATCCCACGCTTTGTTGATGTCACAGTTTTCCTCTCCACCACCTCTCTCAGGAGCGCATTCCAGGCATCCACTACCCTCTCCGTAAAGTAGAATTTCCTAACATTGCTCTTGAATCTACCACCCCTCAACCTCAAATTATGTCCTCCGGTTTTACCATTTTTCTTTCTCTGGAAAAGATTTTGTTCTACGTTAATACCCTTCAAGTATTTGAACGTCTGAATCATATCTCCCCTGTCTCTCCTTTCCTCTAGGGCGGGGGTCGGCAACCTGCGGCTCCAGAGCCGCATGCGGCTCTTTTCCACCTTTGCTGCGGCTCCGGTAGTGTGTCACGCAGGCATGCACCTTACAAGTCCAGCGTCGCGGCGGGAAATACACAGATGAAAGCCTTGCTTGCTGATTGGTCCGGCGGCCCCGCCCCGCCGTGCCGCCGGACCAATCAGCAAGCAAGGCTTTCATCTGTGTAGTGCTGAGCTCACTGCTCAGCATGGCTATTTCCCGCCGCGACGCCGGACTTGTAAGATGCACACCTGAAAAAGAAATCATCCTGGCCGGGGTCGGTGTCATGCTCCGGAGATCTACAGCCTTCCTATCTCCCTCTCCCTTCTACCTGCTTCCGGCCACATCCCCTGCTCCGCGGCTCTCTTCGGCAACTCAGCAGCAGCGATCGACACAAGCTTCTGACGTCGGGGCCTACCCTCTGCGAGTCCCGCTTGTTTCAACTTCCTTTTTCCACAAAGGCGGGACTCGTAGAGGGAAGGCCTCGATGTCGGCAGCTTGTCTTGATCACTGCTGCTGACGAGTTGCTGAAGAGAGCCGCGGAGCAGGGGGGTGTTGCCAGGTGCAGGTAGAAGGGAGAGGGCCAGATGCAGGACTCGTGGGTGAGGGAGCAGAAGAGAGAGAGAAAGAGAGAGGGGAGGGAAACAAAAGGAAATCTTTCATACTGGGCTGGGCCGGAGTGGAGGGAGGGTGGAAAGATTCTGGCTACAGGGTGCATTAACAAAGGAAAAGGGGGGGAAAGCTGAAAATGGAGATAGTGACACAAAGAAGAGAAAGAGTAAGCAGGACCTACTGAATAAGGATAGAGATACAGAGGGGACATGAAGAGGAGGTGAAATAGAGACATAGAAGTAATGCTGAAAAAGTGGGGGGGGGGAGATAAAGACATTGAAAGGGCAAATGGTGAACATGGCATAAAGATAAGGACAGAGACAAATGAAGATTCTGAAAAAGTGGTGAGATAGGGATATAGGTGAGATGGACACAAAGAAGGGTGATGCTGGAAAATAGGTGGAATGGTAATTCTGACAGACACAGAAGGGAAATGCTGGATCAAGGAGAGATGGGGCTCAGGCTGGATGGAATGAGGAGAAATGCCTTGTTGGCCCGGAACTTCCTCTCCTACGTCAGAATTGACGTCAGGGAGTGGAATGCTGGTCAGCGCAACACTTCTGCAGGGAAAGCTTGGGACGGCGGTGCTTGGGGGCTGTTCCCCGATTGCGGTGGCAGCAAACCGAGTGGCTTGGGGGACGGCACGGAGACAGAAAGAAGGGGGAACAGGGAGACAGAAAGAAAAAGTTGGGGGAGAGAATGAGGTCTGGAGGAGAGGAAACATACAGGAGGCTGAAAGAAAGGAAGAAAGATTGGATGCACAGTCAGAAGAAGAAAGTGCAACCAGAGACTCATGAAATCACCAAATAGCAAAGGTAGGAAAAATGATTTTATTTTCAATTTAGTGATCCTGTATATAGCATTAAGATAAGAAACAATATATGCAGTGTTAGATTTGTTTTATAATGGTTTTGCGGCTCCAAGTTTTTTTTTCTTTTCGAAAACGGGTCCAAGTGGCTCTTTATGTCTTAAAGGTTGCAGACCCCTGCTCTAGGGTATACATATTCAGGACTTCCAGTCTCTCCTCATACGTCTTCTGGCGCAAACCTCCTTTCATTTTCGTCGCCCTCCTCTGGACCGCTTCAAGCCTTTTTGTGACCTTCGCCAGATACGGTCTCCAAAACTGAACACAATACTCCAAGTGGGGCCTCACCAACGACCTGTACAGGGGCATCAACATCTTCGTTCTTCTACTGGTTACGCCTCTCTTTATACAGCCCAGCATCCTTCTGGCAGCAGCCACCGCTTTGTCGCACTGTTTTTTCACCTTTAGATCTTCGGACACTCTCACCCCAAGGTCCCTCTCCCCATCCGTGCATATCAGCCTCTCCCCTCCCAGCATATACGGCTCTTTCTGATTATTAATCCCCAAATGCATTACTCTGCATTTCTTAGCATTGAATTTTAGTTGCCTGTTTTTAGACCATTCCTCTAACTTTTGTAGATCCTTTTTCATGTTTTCCATTCCCTCCTCGGTGTCTTCTCTGTTACAAATCTTGGTATCATCCGTAAAAAAGGCAAACTTTTCCTTCTAAACCTTCTATGTGTTTTACCTGCTTCTAGATGTCATAGTTTTGCTGAATGCATTTTCACGCTGTGCCTTTTAAATGCCTCACTTGCCACATGTTACCTGATTGTGATAATGTTCTGTGCCTCCAGCTAAAACCTGGAAGATGAGGCTTTCCACTCTAATTTCAAATAAAGCAAATTTTCCCGTGCAGGTTTTTATATCCTAAAGCTTAAAGAGCCAAATGAACATTTCCTCTAATGGCAGCCAGCACAAATTTATAACCTAGCTTAATGTCTAAAAAGGAGATGGCTGTCCCCGGGGTTAAGAATGAGTTACGTTTTTAAAGCTGTTCTTATGTCGGATTTGATTGTAACTCAGGACTTGTAGATTTTAAAATTCTTGCTGCTCCCAGCTGACAAAAGAGCCGACTGTCCCTACCAGTGTTCCCTCTAAGGTACAGCATGCACAACCACACACACTTCTTAATGTGGCCCTGCATCATTCCTGAACCTGCTGCAGGAGAAGGGTAGGAATCTATGCCACTGGAAATACAGCTCAGTGAAGCTATGACTGTGTTCTTAAGTTTGAGTCGTACTTAAGTCGGGCATCTGTAACCCGGGGACTGGCTGCTCTTCACTCACATAAGAGTTGCCGTACTGGGACAGACCAAAGGTCCCTCAAGCCAAGTGTTTCCAAGTGGCTAACTCAGATCACAAATGCCTGGCAAGATCCCAAGGAATAGCAACATTCCAGAGCTGAGATTGTGATGTCATAATGCTTCATTTCACCAATGCCTAAGAGCCAGCCTCAGCAGTGATGTCACAATGGCCTGATTATGTCTGTACAGGCAGTCCCCGGGTTAAGAACGAGTTATGTTTTTAAAGCTGTTCTTAAGTTGGATTTGTATGTAACTCAGGACTTGTAGATTTTCAGATTCTTGCTGCTTATCTCTGCTCCCAGCTGACAAAAGGGCCGACTGTCCCTAGTACCAGTGTTCCCTCTAAGGTACAGCATGCACAACCACACACTGTTCTTATTGTGGCCCTGCATCATTCCTGAATCTGCTGCAGGAGAAGGGTAGGAGTCTATGTCGCTGGAAAAATTGCTCAGTGAAATCAAATGAAGCCGCAACCGCGTTCGAGTCATACTTAAGTCGGCGTTTGTAACTTCGGGACCGCCTGTACAAGAAAACAAGTCTCAACTTCCCGTTAGGTGTATTCTTCTGTGCTCTGTTTGCGGTGGGGGGTGTGTGTGTGTACTGTTAAGTGAAGAGAAAATTTATTTTAATTTTTAAAGTTTAACATAATATAATCCAGAAACGGAGATACGCCTACGCATCCCCCCCGGAGGGTCCCTCCTCTCAGCAAACGCTCCTACAGCCACTTCATTCCCCAACTCTGGAACCAACTCCCCCCCCCCCTCAACTCAGACTACAGAACTCACTAATGACATTCCGGAAAATGGGAAAGACCCTCCTCTTCAACTAAAGGTCACCCTTAAACCCCACCTCTACCCTTCTTTCTCCATTCAGGTTTCAAGTTTATTAAAATATTTTTTTGACCGCTTAATCTAATTTCTAAGTGGTTAACATAATAAAATTACATAAAAACAAGTTAAACAGTTACATTGAGACGTATATTAAAACAGGGAAAACAAGTGACTTGTACAGACATACGGCAACAAAGGGACGGATGGGGAAGAACTACAATTGATATAGGATAGGCAAAACATCAATGGCTAAAACAATAGGTTAGGTAAAAAATTATTAATAACAATTAAGATTTAATTATAAACTTGGCCCTTAAAAGGGCATTTTAACCAAAAGCGTCTCGGAATAAAAATGTCTTTCATCCTGTTTTAAATTGTTTTATATCTGATTCGTTACGAAGATATATAGGCAATAAATTCCAGAGAGAAGGAGCAGTAACAGCAAAATTGTTGGTGCGTAAAGTATTAATTGATTTTAAAGAAGGTATAAGTAAAAGATTTTGAGAAGTTGAGCGGAGGGATTTTGACGTGACATACGGGATTAAAAGGCTATTAATAAAATCAGGTTGGTTATTCAGTCTGGTTGTAAATGTTAAAAGTTAAATTTTATAGTTAATCCTATGTTCGATTGGCGTTGATTAGGAGAGGGGAGACGTGATCATATTTCTTTGCCCCGCTAATGATCTTAATAGCGGTATTTTGGACAATCTCCTTTTTTGTAACACCCTTAATGCCTAAATTTCTGTATAGTCCACTCTCAGCCTATACTCAAATAACTTGTATCTAAACTAAACTACTTATATTTAACTTACTGTTCTTAATTTGCTGTATAGTCCCTATATTTACACTGCTGCACAGTCTCGTATGTCCAAGTATTTAAATCTACTGTATAATCTTGTATGTCCAATTCACTCCATTGTGAATGTTTACTTGTAAACCGTTCTGAGCTACTGGGAGGATGGGATAAAAATCTAAATAAATAAATAAATAAAAATCAGAACTTATTCACAAAGATGAACAGTGCAAAGAAATAAAAGAAAAATGAAAAAATAAAAAATTGAAGAAACATAACAAAAACACGGTATCTCTATACTCAGTGGCATACATAGTAAGGGGGAGGTGGGAGTGGCAGTCCGCCCCAGGCGCTGTCTTCGTAGGGGCGCAGAACCCATCCTCCTCTCTGCCCCCCTAATCCTTCCCCACCCCCCTCCCCACTGCCATGTGCGTGCGCCACTTCCTCTTCTCCCAACCTGCTTTCGCGCCTGCATCTTCTTCTGACATCACTTCCTGGACCCGCACCTAGGAAGTGATGTCAGAGGGAGAGGCCAGGCAGGTGCAACAGCAAGTTGGGGATTGGTGCTCGTGCCAGGAACGTTTCAGAGGTATGAGGGAAGGGAAGCGGTGAGCGCATGCAGGGGGGGGGGAGTGGACCGTGAAAGAACATGTAAGGGTGGGGGGCAGAGAAGAGGGGTGCCACCTCCCCGGGTGCCTCTCACCATCCACAATATAGAGTGGAGATACCGTACACTGCGTACAGAGTATTACCAAGCAATACTCTTGAGTAATGTGCACAGTTTTGGTCTCCATATCTCCCCCCGAAAAAAAGCAAAATTAGAAAAGGTTCAAACAAGAATGACGAAAATGATAAAGGGGATGGAACACCTCTCATATGAGGAAAGGCTAAAGAGGTTAGGGCTCTTCAGCATGGAAAAGAGGTGGCTGAGGGGGGACATGATTGAAGTCTACAAAATCCTGAGCGGAATAGAACGGGTACAAGTGGATCGATTTTCACCCTTTCAAAAAATTCAAAAATCAAGGAAGACTCAATGAAATTGCATTGGAACACTTTAAAAACAAAGGAAGGAAATCATTTTTTAGTTAAAGAAGAGTTAAGCCCTGGAACTCGTTGTCAGAGGATGTGCTAATGGACTACCTCCTCCTAGATCCCCTTCCTCTCTCCTCCCTCTCCTGTTCCCTGCTCTCCTTCCTCTGACGCCTTGCTCCCCTACCGCTGCCCCATCTCTGCCCTCCCTTCCCTTGCTCCTCCCTCCCCTTCTCTCTCTACATCCCCTCACCTACCTCTTCTTTGAATGCCTATAATTTTTATGTCCTGTAACTTTACTGTGAATATCAATTGTAACCTGTTCTCAGCTCCCGGGAGAACAGGATAGAAATCTAAATAAATAAATAGAATAAATAAATGTGGTTACAGAGCTGAGCATAGCTGGTTTTTAAGAAAGGTTTGGACAAGTTCCTGGAGGAAAAGTCCATAGTCTGCTATTGAGACAGACACTGGGGAAGCCACTGCTTGCTCTGGATTGGTAGCATGAAATGTTGCTACTTTTTGGGTTTCTGCCAGGTACTGTGACCTGGATTGGCTAAAGTTGTCAACAGAATCTGGGCTATGGGGTGACATTATGCAAACTACCTTGATGGATACTACCCTTTCCTAATGCTCAGTGAGTGGAATCCATGCCCTGAGTTACAAAGCAGACAGTGGCTCAGAGATCTGGAGTTGACATCTGATGCAATATGGAAAAGAAAAATAATAAATACATAGTCCTGAACTTTGTAAGCCTGATCCTCCGTAAAAGCACCAACTAAAATGCATGCAAAGAAGGACTAAAAAAAAAAAAATGACTCGGTTTTTATCATTTTTCTCTTTATGGACTTTCCTAGACTTTCAAACCTTTACACTTGAGAAAACCATTTGCTTTTCTCTTTGGGGGGTGCATAATTTTTCCATTTATATTTTCAAGACCCCGTGCTCGAACACAAAGCCGTCCCCAATCCTGCTCTTGAGATAAAGGGATGCATGAATACATGGTAACCACAGATTGGGTAAGTAATTTCTGAATATAAAGCCCTGCTTGACCCAATTACCTTCAATAAATACACTAACAGGTCAATCCCTTCCAGCTGTATGCCAGTTTAGATAGCAGTTTGAGTCTAGATGGCATAGTTAGGCAGACTAGATGAGCCATTTGGTCTTTATCTGCCTTCTGTTTTCTAATTGTGAAAGGCAATATGGACTTCTGAACAGATAAAAGAACCCGGTATTGGACAGACCTGCAGTCTGTGTTCCATATATGGTGATTCGGTGAAGGATGGTCTGGAGTGGGCACAAAACAATACAGAAATCATTCGCAGTCATGAGAAACCTAAGGCAAGTTTGAAAATTCTTCGACAGAAAACAATTCCAGCTCATGGTCCAGTCCCTAGTCCTAGGTCTCCTTGACTACTGCAACATCCTATATCTCCCCTGCCCCGCAACAATGATAAAACAACTACAAACAGTACAAAACACAGCCCTGAGACTAATCTATTCACTAAGAAAACATGAAAACTCACACTGGCTCCCAATTCAAGCAAGAATACTATTTAAATTCTACTGTCTATTATTTAAATCCATAAATGGTGACAGCCCAGCCTACTTGAACAACCGCCTAATCCAAGCTACCACAACCAGACACAGGAGAACCCAGACACCATTCACGCACCCTCCAATCAGAGACATCAAACGGAAAAAACTGTACGATGGCCTTCTAGCCACAAAGGCAGCAAAACTAGACCACCAACTCTCCAATCTACTAATCGCGACCCCCCAGACTACAAAACTTTCAGAAAAGAAATAAAAACCCTGCTATTCAAGAAATCCATGAAGACTAACTAATAGAGAATGACACGGTGACAAAATTCATCACCGTCCCCGTCCCCGCGGATAACCGCGGGACACCATCTTCATGTCATTCTTTAAGGAGAGAGGGAAGAATCAGAGTATGAATGGCCACAACCACTGACCCGCAAGCTTTGCTTTGAAGAATGCCTGTGTAGAAGGACTGAGGTTGAGAATGACAGTCTCTGGTATCCAGAGCAGATAATGTGATGTCATAATGCCTCATTCCACCAGTGCCTAAGAACCAATCACATCAGTGATGTCACAATGGCTTCATTATCCTTGGCTCACATAAGCACAGCCACTGACCCGCAAGCTTTGCTTTGAAGAATGCTGGTGTAGAAGGACCGAGGTTGAAATAGACACTAGAAAATGACATGGGATTATTTCCCGCGGTTATCCGCAGGGACGGGAACGGTGATGAATTTTGTCACCGTGTCATTCTCTACTAACTAACACCGTATGAAACATTTCAATCCTCTGAAGCAACCCGCTCTACTCTGTAACACCTCTGGACATGTCCAGAAATCCTCTTCTGTAATCCGCCTTGAACCGCAAGGTAATGGCGGAATAAAAATCACTAATGTAATGTAACATCCTGCAAACGGGAAGGTTGGATAGGTTGGAGTGAGCTTGGATGGCAACTTCAGCATTTGGAACCTAGGACAGTACCAGACTTTACAGCCTACGGCCCAGAAATATCAAAGAAGAGACAAGCATATATTTTTGAAATGGTCATAATTATGGGCAGACTGGATGGACTGTTCTGCCGTCATTTACTATGTTATTATGTATTACTTTTACCAGGTTAACAGAAGGACAAACCATGTCCACTGGGAGTAGGGATGCCAGTTGTGACTTTATAGGCTAACTCAGCAGAAACATGGCCAGAGCAAGGTACTTTTGTGCACGTCATTGTTAAAACCTCACAGCCATATAGTCCTTGATAAAAGCAGTCCCTGCTGACCTGGACTCTTCTGTAAGCTAATCTGGTTTCAGGATTTCACAGTTTGAAGGGCATGCAAATCCTTTCTCCACCTTGTCAGGTAAGCTGCTTTGTTGAGCTCAAACTAGGACAGTAATCCCTAAGGTTTTACTGGCACAGAGCTCCTCCTCTCAACGTGCTGGACATTCATCCTACTCTCCAGATGCTGAATGAAGGCAGACTAGAAGTTTCAATGCCACCAAGCAAGTCTTCTTGCGTGCAAGATAACCAACCCAAATTTTACAGCTCCAAACCTTTGATCTGGCCAATCTGCGTTTGGAGAATACAAGAAACTGTTAAATTAGATTTTAACGGAATTAGACGTCATGATCCCAACTGTCTGAAATATTAACAGTGGCATATAAAAAGTTGTGGGAATATAGCAGAAAAGCCAACTCCTCCCCCAAAATATGCAATATTTAAATTCCAGTTTCTCTCTCTCTCTCTTTCTTTCTATCTATCTATCCCCCCCATTTTACAAAACTGTAGTGTGGTTTTTCGTGCCAGACGTGGCGGTAACAGCTCAGATGCTCATAGGAATTCTATGAGTGTCGGAGCTGTCACTGCTGTGGCCAGTGCGAAAAAACATGCTATCTATCTATCTATAACTTTGCTACGCGTATATTTATTGCTGCTGAACTGAAAAACAATTCTTTAAAGAAAGATCATGAAATACATTTAGAGTCAATCTTTTATTGAACCAAAGTTTTGGCCTCTACTGGGTTATGATACTCTGAGCCTTCATTCAGAACTATCAGAGGTCTGCTCCCATTTTGTAACACACCCTTCCTGTCTCACCAAGTAGAGAATGACATGGGGACAAATTTTTCCCCGTCCCCGCAGAAACTCATTTTCTAGTCCCGGCAAATTCTTTTCCTGTCCCTGCCCTATCCCTGAAAGCTCTATCCTCACCTGCACAAGCCTCAAACACTTTAAAATCATAAGTAGCAACATTCTAGAGCTCAGATTGTGATGTCATAATGCCTCATTGCACCAATGCCTAAGCTCTGTCCTCATCTGCACAAGCCTCAAATACATTAAAATCATACGTGTTTGAGGTTTGTGCAGTTAAGGCAGAGCTTATAGGAATGGGGAAGGGACAGGGACAGCGACAAAACTCGCAGGGGCAGGACGGGGAAAAATTTGTCTCCGTGTCATTCTCTATTACCAAGTCTAGACAACCATCTTCCTCTAAGGGCTATAGAGAATGGCTTCCTTTACCACTGCATGTATGCAATTTCATTTAGCCACTAGGTGTCACCCTTGCATGATAACAGACTCCTTTACCTGTCCCACAGGGACTGTGAGAAGTGAACTCCATTCACAGCACACTCAGCACATGTAGCTAGAGCTGCTTGAGGTGCAAACCTAGAGCTCCTACATGGCATCTGTTTAAATGAAGGATGTGCAAAAGCAAAAAATATTGCTTCATTTTTGGTGGTTTTGTACTTCAGGTTTTTAAAATACACATTAGAACTTTTTGAATGCTCACAAATTTGCCATTTTCTGTTTGGGTGATTCTTCCTGTTGCTTTGGGTTCCTCCTAGAACCTTTCTGGTCTTTGGTCATCTCTGGTTGCTTTGGGGTCACTTCTGGTCTCTACCTCTGTTCCCAATGGTAAAGTTTGTGCCTTGGCCATACTCTGGCCACCCTAATTACCTTATACCCATACTATTCTCACAATCTCAGCCCTCAGAGATGCCACCAGGGGATCAAAAGATCATATCCTTTGGCTTTATGCACCTAATCGTCATAGGGTTGGAACAATGCTTTAACTGTTATATCTTTTTAGGTATTTTCATAATTTTGTTATTTTTTGTGTATACTACCCTATTCTGATGTAGTAAGCATCATAGTGAGATCTATTAGGCAACATTGGCCCATTTTGAAAAACCTTAGGGGTTTGGATGAGTTCCCCCTCATTACATATACAAAAGGTAACACCATTGGCCAGTTATTAAAACGTCGTACCCCTGTTCATTCTTCTCTGGGCTCCCACTCCCCTTGCACCCAATGTCAATGGTGCGACAAGACGATTGTGAGTAGCGTATGGTGTGACCCACAAACAGGGAGAGCTATTCAAGCTAGAACATACACCAATTGTAAGTCAGCGTGGGTCATATATATTATTATCTGCCCGTGCCCTAAGGTGTATGTGGGCCGCACCAGACGCGCTATACAGCTGAGGCTCAATGAACACAAATCCAGGATTGTTACGGGAAACCTGGCAGCACCCTTAGTCCGTCACTGGCAGTCTAAACAACATCAGTTAGACCATATTAGGTGGAGAATTATTGACAACTTATGCATACATGATATGGAGGGAGATTTAGAAGCCAGGTTGAATTACCTGGAGCAAAGATGGATATACCGCTTAAATACGGTTGTTCCCCACGGTTTAAATTTAGAACTTGAATGGCCATCCCTACTGTGATTTCTCCTGGGAGCACATAAACCCCCCCTACAAATGATGATAGGAGGTAATGAAATATGGATTGACACTTTGTCGGTAATCCCCTCCCGGTTTTGGGTGCAGCATTGGTTGGGATGTGGTCCCTCCCTTTTCTCCACCTACTTCCGGGCCGCGGGAGATTTAAAGATGCGCCTCATCACGCCGCGGCCATCTTGAGAACTTAGATCGGGTGGTCACGTCGTGAAAAACGAACAAAAAAAAGGTATGCATAAACATTGCTATAATCATAATGTGTGTGTAGCTTTCTTTTACTGAAGCGAGGTTTTCTCGTTACAGGGATAGTAGCCCTGAGGAAACCCCCTCCACGGGTGAAACATGTTGGCTTGTTTATCCCTTACCAGCAACCACTCCGTACAAAGCTAAGTACTAATACTCTTCAGTAATATTTATTGTTTTAAAATTATCACAAGAGTAAAACATATATAAAGAAAGAAAAAAATAACAAAATTATGAAAATACCTAAAAAGATATAACAGTTAAAGCATTGTTCCAACCCTATGACGATTAGGTGCATAAAGCCAGAGGATATGATCTTTTGATCCCCTGGTGGCATCTCTGAGGGCTGAGATTGTGAGAATAGTATGGGTATAAGGTAATTAGGGTGACTTAAAACATCACCTTAAGCTATAATTTTGAGACTTCACCTTATACAAAATTTATTTGTTTAAGCCTATTATCCAATTGGCCATACTCTGGCCACAAAGACTGCCCACAAGAGTCCTTGTTGTCAAGAACTCCCCTTTGTTTCTTAGTCCAGAGGTCTTGTGAAGGTGTTCTCAAGTGGCATAGGGTGAGATTAATCTGGCGGAACTTCTCCTGGCTGGGATATGTTCAAAGACCCCTTCCTTCACTGGGCTAAGGCTTGAGTACACATCTTATCTCCAGTCACATCTTTTCCTTGTTTTACATCTTATGTACATGACATGCAAATTAGGATTCTCTTCACTTTGCCTTATGGGTCCTGCTCAAACTCAGCTAGTCTTAGCATATTGTCTTTTAGATCTATTGGTCCTTCATGACCAAATGTATACCCAGTCACATCATGTACCTTATTTCATAGGTTAATGTGTGCTGAATCATTTTCCTGTACGCTATGGGATAATTCTGCGGCCACCTATGCCATGTCAAAAAGCTGGTGTAACTGCTCACATGTAACAGTATTCTATAATTATAATACTTAGGTGCTGGGCACACCCCTGACCCACACTAAGATTATAGAATTACAACTAAGGGTCAGGGCATAGCCAGACACACAAATTTAGGTAGGCATGAGTCCAAAGCGCATGGGCATGACAACCCCTTCCTAGGGTTACTAGATGGATTTCCCCAGACATGTCCTCTTTTTCGAGGACAAGTCCGGGGGTCCGGATGGCTTTTCAAAACCCGGCACTTTGTCAGTTGCTGTTCCAGAGTCGGCCAACAAATCGGTCAACAGCTCACACGGTCTTAACAACCATGTTTATGCAATACGATGAAACCTTCTGCCCGAAGTGTGGCGGCGGCTTAAAAAAGCAAACAAGATGCTAGGAATTGTTAAAAAAAAGGATGGTTAACAAGACTAAGAATGTTATAATGCCTCTGTATCGTTCCATGGTGTGACGTCATCTGGCGTATTGTGTTCAGTTCTGATCTCCGTATCTTAAGAAAGATATAGCGGCATTAGAAAAGGTTAAAAGGAGAGCGACCAAGATGATAAAAGGGATGGAACTCCTCTTGTATGAGGAAAAACTAAAATGGTTAGGGCTCTTCAGCTTGGAAAAGAGACGGCTGAGGGGAGATAGGATTGAAGCCTATAAAATCCTGAGTGGAGTAGAATGGGTACCAGTGGATCGATTTTTCACTCCGTCAAAAATTACAAAGACTAGGGGACACTCGATGACGTTACAGGGAAACACTTTTAAAACCAATAGGAGGAAATATTTTTTCACCCAAAGAAAAGTGCTGGAATGCATTGCCAGAGGTTGTGGTATGAGCAGATAGTGTAGCTGGTTTTAAGAAGGGTTTGGACAATTTCCTGGAGGAAAAGTCCATAGTCTGTTATTGAGAGAGACATGGGGGAAGCCACTGCTTGCCCTGGATCGGTAGCATGGAATGTTGCTACTCTTTGGATGTTGGCCAGGTACTAGTGACCTGGATTGGCCACCATGAGAACGGGCTACTGGGCTTGATGGACCATTGGTCTGACCCAGTAAGGCTATTCTTATATTCTTATCTAGCCCAGAGAGAGGAAAAGTCTTTTATATTTACACCACAGCACTGACATGGGGTTGGAGAGTGCAAAAGGGGGTGGGGTGAAGAGGCTACAAAATAAACTCAGCCACAAGAAGGCCTCAGAGTAGGCCTGTGATGTTGCCTCTTCGGTTTCTGAAGCTTCTTAAACACTGGTAGGCCTGGGGCAGGAGGCGCAAAGGGTCTGACCCAGAAGGGGAATCATAGGTGGATTTTTGTTTGGGTTTGTTTTTGCCGTTTTTAAAGGGGGCAGGGTTTGCTGACGTTGTAAGACCCACAATCACAAGGGAGGGAGGCTGCTGGATCTGAGATTGGGTGGATGGAGGCTGCTGCACCTGTGATCGTGGGGGGGGGAGAGCTGCTGCTGCACCCATGAAGGAGGGAGGGGGTTGCTTGGGCTGCTGGACCCAGTAGGGGGGTGCTGACTACCTGGCTCAGAGCTGGATCTGAAGGGAAGGGAGACAGGTGCTGGATTAGGTCTGGGGATTAGGGGAAAGAGAAAGAGGTGCTGGGTCCGTGTGGTGGGGCAACTGCAACTAGAGGGAAGGGAAAGGTGCCAGACCACACGTGGTTGCTGAAGGTAGAGGACAGAGGTATTGGAGGGGACTAGAGGTAAAGGAGAGAGGTGCAGGACCTGCAGGGAGGAGGAGAACAAAGGGAAAAAAGAAAAGTTGAATCTAGGGGATGAAGGAAGAATAAGTGAAATATTGAACATAGCTGTGGAAGGGAGGAAAGAAAGGGTGAGAGCCACATTGGTGTAAGGGAGTAAGAGAGAGGAGAAGCTGGACACAGAGAGATATACAAAAAGAGGGGAGATGGTGGGCATGAATGGGAGCATAGGAACAAGGTCATAAAGGGGAATGTTGCATGGGGATGGTATATGGACACAGAGGGGTAATGCCAGACATGGGAGGGTATATGGACATAGAGAGAAGATGGCTAGACATAGGGGAGAATAAGAACACAGAAGGAAGATGCTGGACGGGGGGATATAGAGAGGTGATACTGTACATAGGGGGAGGGGGGTCATAGAATGGAGAGATGATGAAGGCAGGGAGATGGACACAGGGGAAATATTAGAAAGGGACGTATAGGAGACATAGAGAAGGGCGATGCTGAACATGGGGAACAATACATACACAGAGATAGAAGATGGATGGTGAGCATGGAGAAAGAAAAAAATGTCAAATGGTCAGGAGACCCTGGCAAGTGAGTTAAAAGGACAAAAGAAAGCAGAGACCAGCGCCTGAGACCAACATGATCTGAAGAATAAAATGAGACAACAAGAGGTAGAAAAAAATAATTTTATTTTCTATTTTGTGATTAGAATATATCAGATTTTAAATATGTATCCTGCTAGAGTTAGACATAACTGGGGACCGTAAAGCCCAGATCATGCTTCTTTAGCTACCAGATGGCTTAGGGCTCTCTCTAACCAGGTGGCAGATGCCTTAGTTACACTCCCCTAACACTATTGAAGTATTCTGTTGTAATATGGCTTGTTCAATTTTCTCGATAGTGGAGGGGATATTTGTGAGGGGGAGGGGAGGGAGACAGGGAATTTGTTGATCCTTGCTCTATATTATTTATGATTTATAAAATGACAATTGTATAGAATATTGTTTCTTTTTATACTTTAATAAAATAAGTTCAATATAAAATCATAACTATTCGAGACCTGTGCGGATGGGATCGGACAGTTTGCGAGGACGGGGCGGTGTCGGAGACTGAGCTCATGGGCACGGGGACTGAGCTCATGGGGATAGGGTGGGGATGGGGACAAATTTTTTTCCCCACCCGTCATTCTACAGTCTTGGCCTGGGTGATGACAGTGGCAGCAGGCTGGAGGAGGGGAGAGGAGGGAGACTGTGGACACTGGGGGAGGTGGGGGTATGTCTTCTGCATTCTGATGTTGTTATGTTGCAGCAATAACTAATGATTAAATTGTTCTGACATAAAATAAATGACAAAAAAAGAAAAAAACTCCCCCCCCCCCAAAAAAAACCTGCCAAAAACCTCAAATAGAAACCCACAGTGAGGCAGAATAGTCAGAGGTTCAGAGAGTGGTCGCAAAAGACCAGATACCTGGGAGACGGTGACAGGTCAAAAGCGCGCAAGACAATCGCGCACGGACAAAATCGCGCAGACAACTCAGCGCAAAGACAATTGAGCGCAAGACAAGTAAGCGCAAAGACAAACGCGCGCAAGACAATTGAGTGCAGTGACAACTCAGCGCAAAACAATTTAGCGCAAGATAACTCAGCGCAATTTGCGCTCAATTGTCTTGCGCTCAAATGTCTCACGCTCGGTTGTCTTTGCGCTCACTTGTCTTAACGCTCAATTGTCTTCCGCTCATTTGTCGTGCGCTCGGTTGTCTCGCACTCGGTTGTCTGCGCGATTTTGTCCGCGCGCGATTGTCTTGCGCGCAATTGTCTATGAACCCCGGGAGACACAACGCAAATAAGTGCATAAAATAATGATGGAGTGTTAAGGTGCCCTCAGTGTGAAAGAACAGTGAAAGGAGACAATGCTCCAGCGCTACTCAATGCCAATCTCAAGAAGAGGTAATATACCTCCACCCGCACACCATTATCGGGCGCCAGGAGTGTGCAATAAATCAACAGTGAAAAATCACAAACCAAAACAGTGAAAAACAGGTAGGTCAATCAGCGACCACTCTATGAACCCCCCCCCCAGCCAACTCCCAAAAGCCGACAATCAAAAAGCAGAAACTTAGCTGAAAGATGTAAAAGTAGTAAATAGTTGAGAATAATTCATCCAAGGAATGATAGTGGCACAGATGAAACACCACCGGATACCAGGTCCAACCAGCCTCGTTTCGAGAACACAATCCCTTCCTCAGGAACCCATGATCCCAAATCATTGAGCAGCACGAGCCAGCTGGAGGGAGAGATTGTGTTCCCGAAACCAGGCTGGTTGGACCTGGTATCCGGTGGTGTTTCATCTGTGCCATCTACTTTATTATTGTCCCTCTATTAAGATATTTTGGAATTCAATCTGGTCTCAAGTGAACTTATTATTGGAAAATCATGTTGCACTTTCTTACGATACAGTGTTATTTGGCATGATGATGAGGAAAAAGAGTCAAATATCGTCAGAAAACAACAAGCTTTTATTAGTTATGACAGGGGTTGCCATCCAACATATAACCAATAACTGGAAAAATCACAGAAACCTTAGTTATATATTTTGGTGGAATTCATTATGCCATATATTTAAAATGGAACAAGCAATAGCAGTACAAAGAGGGACATATAATAACTTTATAAAAATATGGGGGCCATTGGCAACATATTGTTTGTCTTATTACCAAGTTTTCTAACAAAACAACCAACTTACCCATGCTTCTATGTTTAAAAAAATGAAGAAAAACCATTTGGACATAGATTGTTCCTGGTGAACAACACATTCAATAGTACATGTCAGCATCCAAGCAAAACTGGTTAAGCCATGTAATAATCACAGAGGAACGTTAGTTGCTAAAAATGTAGAAGACGGGCAGCTTGACCTAGCAACCTGCAGTTAAGCATTCGTAGTGCTGTACTTGGTTGAGTTGACAGTGGCTTTTGAGGTTGTCCGGCTGTATGGCCAAGAGGTTAATACGAACTGTTAGAAATTCTAGCAGTAACGCAGGCATCCATGTGGCTGGACTGTCTGACAGGAAGAGATGGCCGAATTGACTAGCAGGGAGGATTTTCTGCTAGGCTGCAAACTCTGTAATTACTAGAAGTCCTAGCAGAAATATCAGTTTAGGTAGGGTTACCAAATGGCTGGATTTCCCAGGACAAGTCTAGACGGCTTTTCAAAAACATGCCACTCTGTCCGGGTTTTGAAAAGCTTCCAACAAATTGCAGTCAGGCAGGAGGGCATTGGCGCATGCCCGGATGCCCTCCTACCCAACGAGAGCAGGCAGCGGGGGGACAGGGCTGGGGTGGGATTGGGGGTGGGACTGGGGCATAACAGGGTGGGGATGGGTACTACTACTATTTATTATTTCTGTAGCGCTGAAAGGCGACGCAGCGCTGTACATTCTAAAACACAATAGACAGTCCCTGCTCAGAAGAGCTTACAATCTAATTTAGACAGGACATTTCAGGGTTGGAGAGATTATAGTGGGTCTAGGCATCTGCCAGCAGCGAGGGGGAGTTAAGAGTTGAAAGCAGTTTCAAAAAAGTGGGCCTTTAGCTGGGGTTTGAACACTGCCAGGGACGGAGCACGACGTATTGATTCAGGCAACCTGTTCCAGGCATATGGCACCACAAGAAAGAAGGGATGGAGTCTGGAGTTGAACTGGGCAGTGCTGGGGGTAGGTCTAGGGGTCTGGATTTTACGTTTGGTAAGTTTAGGCATGCCTGGCAGATTATGCAAGGGAGTTAGGGAGCCATGCGTAATGCCATGCAAATATTGCTTCTTATTTTGATTCTTAGAGTCTTGTGATAGGTCATGGGAATCCTGGGTGGGGGGAGTGGGGGTGTTGCAAGCTCTTTTAGTGAAGATAGTGGAGTTTAAAGGAGGAATAAAAGGAACCATTCTGAGAGTGGGTTCAATGTGGTTTAACTGGGGCTTTTATCAGCCGAGCAATGCACGAAGGGTTTCAGCGTGAGTGCTAACTTCTGCAGAAACCCTTGCCAAAGACAATATTAACATGCTTTAAAATGCATGTTAATGCAATCATTAACCATCCTGGGGGAAAATTTGTGTCTGGTCTTGGGCAGCATAGGTGGATTGGTTGACAGGAGTGAACGTCTAGCAGCGCCTCCTTTCTCATTCCAACTCAAGCACCCTCTCCTGGAATCCTATCTGCACCTGCCCCAAGACCAGTGGCCTCTTTCTCCCTTACCCATCTGAATTCCTCCCTCCCCATCAGTAAAACATAAACTAACTGGTGGTCTAGTGGGCTTACCACCCTGATCTGCTCCCCACCCCCCAACATCAGCACAAAAGGTCTAATGGGCCCTCCTCCGTTCCCCCATCTCAACTCCCCCATCCCTGGCTGTTAAAAAAAACAACAGAAAACCTTCCTGTGTTTCTAGTGGCACCCCCTAACAACCTGACCCCTTTTGTAAGCCCCCTGGGACTCCCATACCTGAAGGCAGGAGCAATGCCCACTTAACTCCTGCCTCCAATACCATCATCCTCAAAATGGCGGTACATCCTGGAATACACTGGACAGGGGGACTGGTCTAGCATATAAGGGAATTTCTCATGATCTTGCAACTGCCTCATTGGCTTTTCCCTCTCAGACTGGGTTGGGTCTGTTGGCTCTTAGGCATAATCATCAACTCCTAGGGATACTAAAAAATTGACTCCCCATTTACCCATGTACTGATCCTGGTTGGGTACAATAATCTGAAATGCTTCTTGATTTCCTCAAATGCCCATTCTTTTTTTTTCCGGAAAGTTACATTTCTATAATCAACAAAAAATGAAGGGCATATGATACTTAGACTTTTTGCACTCCATAAAGCAGTGGTTCCCAACCCTGTCCTGGAGGAACACCAGGCCAATCGGGTTTTCAGGCTAGCCCTAATGAATATGCATGAAGCAAATTTGCATGCCTATCACTTCCATCATATGCAAATCTCTCTCATGCATATTCATTAGGGCTAGCCTGAAAACCCGATTGGCCTGGTGTTCCTCCAGGACAGGGTTGGGAATCACTGCCATAAAGCACCTACTCCTTGCCCTGGGAACTGTGCATTTCGATAAGCACCGCTCCCCCCTCTTCCATCAGTCATGGAAAGACTGCTCACTCCTCTGCCCATGTGGATCCACTCAATCGAAGTCTGATGCGCCTTCTCTGTTGCTAACAATGCCGTAAGTTCTTAATAAAAGAAACTGGATTATTTTTCTCCAGTCCTTTGGAGAACCCCACTAACCTTATGATCAGTCCTCCAGATCCACTATCTTGTCCTTCGGGGCCATCATGCGCTCATGCAGTTTTAATTACACGTGCCATTCTAGTCTTCCAGTCCTCCCTGTCCTAAAAAAAAAAAAAGACACCACTGCTCAGAAAGCCTTTAGTTCTTGCAAGATTCGCTGCCCAATCTCTGAGTTCTCCTAGGCCTAATCTACTGGCAACTTGCCTCTATTCCTATCTTTGGCTCTGGTCACATACTTCACTCTTGTCAGCAGTGCGTGTGTGTGCAGTAATAATAATAATAATAATAATAATTTTATTCTTATATACCGCCATACCCAGCGAGTTCTAGGCGGTTTACAATAAATTAGATTAGGATCCGCATAGACTTGTAGATTTACAACAAATTTATCGGATTTACAACAACTGTCGCCAAACTTGGCAGATGAAAAAGGGAAATTTACAACAAATTTAGCCAACTTCGTAGATGATGAGGGCAGAATTACAACAAATTTATCGGATTTACAACGGATTGGTCAGACTTGGTGGATGAGGAAGGAAGTGGGTAGGAGAAGCAGGGGGAGATAGGAGCTATCGTGAAGGAGAAGAGTCGGGTAAGGGGCCCTGAGATTATCTGAAGGGTCGGAGTGTTTGTGCCGTACCCCTCCTGAAGAAGCCAGCGGGTGAAACCTAGGTTGGGGGGTCGGTATTGTGAATAAATGGAGGAGCCCGGAGCAGCTATATGTATCATCCACACCATTCAAAGTTAAGTTGCTGTTAAATTTATTATTTTATTTTCTTCAAGTTTATGTGTTGTTATCTAGTCTTTGTTTGGTGGAGGAGATTGTGAACAACAATGATGGTCTCCTTAACAGCTGCTCCGTGAACTTGTTTCACCGGACCTCAGCTGCGGGTCTGAGTGTTCACTTAACCACATCAACTTGTGTTGTAATTTGTGTTTGAAGTAAAACAAAGGTGATTAGTACAACAGTACTTTGGAGGAAAGACAGGAGAGGGGAGATATGATAGAGACGTTTAAATACCTACGTAATGTAAATGCGCATGAGTCGAGTGCCTTTCATTTGTAAGGAAAGTCTGCAATGAGAGGGCATAGGATGAAGTTAAGAGGTGATAGGCTCCGGTGTAATCTGAGGAAATATTTTTTTACAGAAAGGGTGGTAGATGTGTGGAACAGTCTCCCGGAACAGGTGATGAAACAGAGACTGTGTCTGAATTCAAAAGGGCCTGGGATAGGCACGTGGGATCTCTCGGAGAGAGAAAGAGATAATAGTTACTGTGGATGGACAGACTAGATGAGCCATTTGGCCTTTATCTGCCATCATGTTTCTGTTTCTCTTAAAAAGGCAAAATAAGCAATGGAAGATAATAAATTCTCCAAGATAGGGGGGGGGTGTATGTCGGTGGGCTACACAGAGCCTTGGCAAAAAAGCATTTCCACTGCTGATAATACTCTCTAGTGTCTCGTAATAAATGTATTTAATGGGTCTTATCATCTTGAGAAATTAAAGGACAAAAGTCATTTATGGGAAACATCACAGTGGATGGGTAGAATCTTCCATAGGTTTTCCACAACTTGGATGGATTCACTATGACCAAGACCTTCCTAAAGAACTATGAACTTTATTATTCTGTATATGGAGAAAATCCACACTAACATTTGACCTGAACCAGGCTGAAGTCTACTTGATTTGAGTTGGACTTTGATTCGTTCATATCCTGGATGTGGGTTTTGAAAACAGAACTTTCTTTTTTTATATATTAAGTAGACATATTGTCCCTTGGATTGTTGGGAGGCGTGGCTTAATGGTTAGAGTTGCTGTCTCAGCTCCCTGAGGTTGTGAGTTCAATCCCAGCCTGCTCCCTGTGACCCTGGGCAAGTCATTTAACCCTACCATGGTTAGATTATCAGCCTAATACCTTTTTAAACGAGAGAGGCGCTCAGAATCCAAGATGGAGTGAAAAAAACTTCAATTTGGGGTACAAACCCCTAAAAGGCGTTTTTTATAGAATCAATCATTGCACCATTTTGAGTAAAAAGGTAATAGAGAGTGCTTGTTGAAAAACACTCTAAAATTAAATGTCCTTTAAATGTCCAATAAAGTGAATATTCTCCAACTACTATGTAAGTTCAATGAATTTGAGTTCAAAATAAGAACTTATCTAAATGGGTTCAGATAGCGTTGACCCGGCGAGGTTCTGACGCGTTTCGCCAATCCTGGCTGCTTCAGAGAATCTGCTGCATTGCTAGTGAACTCCATCTTGGATTCTGAGCGCCTCTCTCGTTTAAAAAGGTATTTAAAGTAGCTTGTTCCTTTACTAGTTTTTTGCCTATTCAGAGTTTTTGGGAACAACCCCCTTTTTTTTTTTTGAAACTCTTCCCAGTTGTGTATATTAGATTATCAGCCTGCCAGGACAAATAGGGAAAATACTTAAGATACCTGATTACTATTCAATGTATTGTAAATCACTTTGGGTGAATGTCTTCATGAAAACGTGATTAATAAATAATATAACATTCTAAAGATGATTTTTGATAAAAGGGCATCATTTTAGCATACTTTACCCACTAATGTTGGAGATGTGAAACAAAAACATAAGAACATAAGAATTGACATACTGGGACAGGCCGAAGGTCCATCAAGCCCCATATCCTGTTTCCAACAGTGGCCAACCCAGGTCCCAAGTACCTGGCAGAAAACCAAAGAGCAGCAACATTCCAGAGCTGAGATTATGATGTCATAATGATGCCTCATTCCACCAATGCCTAAGAACCAACCTCATCAGTGATGTCACAAAGACTTGATTGTCCTATACTTGGCTCACATAAGAATATAAGAGTTGCCATACAGGGACAGACCACAGGTCCATCAAGCCTACTATCCTGTTTCAAACAGTGGCCAACCCAGCAAGATCCCAAGTAGTAAAACAGATCTTATGTTGTTTATCCTAGGAATAAGCAGTGGGTTTCCCCGAGCCATCTCAATAATGGCCTATGGACTTCTCTTTTAGGAAATTATCCAAACCCCTTTTTAAAACCCTGCTAAGCTAACTGATTTCACTACATTCTCCGGCAACGAATTCCACAGTTTAATTACATGTTGTGTAAAGAAATATTTTCTCCGGTTTGTTTTAAATCCAATACTTAGTAGCTTCATCGCATGCACCCTAGTCCCAGTATTTTCGAAAAGCAGGAACAAGCGATTCACATCTACCATTTCCACTCCATTTACCCCCCTCTTTTACAAAGCCGCACAGCAACAGCCCCGAAGCCCTTTAAATCTCTATGGGCTTCGGTGCTGTTACCGCACAGCAGCCGCTAATGCGGCTTTGTAAAAGAGGGGGTTAGTATTTTGTAGACCAGTGTTCTTCAACCTTTTTACACCTATGGACTGGCGGAAATAAAATAATTATTTCGTGGACCGGCAAACTAATAAGACTGAAATTTTTTAAAACCCAATTGCCGCCCCATCCCTGCGAGCTCGGTCCCATTAACCATCTGATCCCATCCGCACAAGCCTCAAATAGTTATGATTTTATATTGAACATATTTTATTAAAGTATAAAAAGAAACAATATTCTGTACAATTGTCATTTTATAAATATAAATAATACAGGGCAAGGATCAACAAAACCTCCGTCTCCCCTCCCCTTCACATATATCCCCTCTACTATCAAGAAAACTGAATAAGCCAAATTATTACAGAATGTTACACAAATATCATGCTAACAGAATACCACAGTCACACATGGCAGGAATGGTGTTAGGGGAGTGGAACTAGGGCAACTGCCTCCTGGTCAGAGAGAGCCCTAAGCCAGCTGGAAGCTAAAGACGCACTGCCTGGGCTTTGCACTCCCCAGTTATGTCTAACATCAGCTCTAGCAGGATACATATTTTAAATCTGATATATTCTAATCACAAGATAGAAATAAAATTATTTTTTTCTACCTTTTGTTGTCTCTGGTTTCTGCTTTCATCTTCTTTTCACTCTCTTCCATCCAGCGTCTGCCCTCTGTCTCTTCAATCCAGCATCTGCCTCTTCCATCCACTGTCTGCCCTCTACCCCTCCCCCTTCCATATGGTATCTGCGTTCTTTCTATGCCCCTCTCTCCTACACCAGATCTAGCATCTTTGTCCCTCTTTCCTTATTTTTCATCTGATCCCCCTTCCCAGCATCAATCTCTTTGTACTTTGTCATTCCTCTGTCTCTCCCCTTTCCCTCATCTGATCTCTCCATTCCATCCTGACTCCTTCCCCTCCTCTAATCTCCCTGCCAGCTGTTTCCTTCCAATGTTCCTCCTCCCCTGTCCAGCAGTACCTTCTCCCTTTCTTCCTCCCCTTATCCAACAGTAATTCTCATCCCTTCCCCTTCTCCCCTGTCAGCAGTAGCCCCTTCCCCTCCCTTGTCCAGGAGTACCCCTTCTCCCTTTCCTCCTCCTCTTATCCAACAGTAATTCTCATCCCTTCCCCTTCTCCCCTGTCAGCAGTAGCCCCTTCCCCTCCCTTGTCCAGGAGTACCCCTTCTCCCTTTTCTCCTCCCCTTATCCAACAGTAATTCTCATCCCTTCCCTTTCCCTTCTCCCCTGCTAGCAGTAGCCCCTTCCCCTCCCTTGTCTAGGAGCACCTCTACTCCCTTCCCTCCTTCCCTCTCCAGCAAATGTTTCCTCTATGTAGGCTAGCGGCAGCTCTGTGTGCTTTTAACTTCGGCACACAGCTGCCCTTAAGCAATATTTTAGCTGCGGTTTCATGAGGCAGCCTCGGGGCCTTTGGTAGGCCGGCCCGCTTTGATGATGCGATGTGGGACAGCCTATCAAAGGCCCCGAGGCTGCCTCATGAAACCGTGGCTAAAATACTGCTTAGGGGCAGCTGTGTGCCGAAGTTAAAAGCACACAAAGCTGCCCCTGCTTGTCTGGGGGTGCGGAGACATACGCGGCAGGAGTAGGAGGTGGAAGGCAGGAGTGTTGGCATAGCGACGGCAACAGGAAGTTGCACGTCAGCTGACGCCGGCACTTTTTGCTGTGGCTGGGGACCCGAATCCTTCGTGGACCGGCAACATTTTTTTGCGGACCGGCACCGGTCCGCGGACCGGCAGTTGAAGAACTGTGTTGTAGACCTCTATCATATAGAAACATGATGGCAGATAAGGGACAAATGGCCCATCCACAGCATCCATTATCTCCTCCTCTCCCTATTGGCTAAGGCTTTTAACATTTGCATCTCCTCTTCCTATAGGCTAAGGCTCTTTACACCTGCATTGTGATGTCATAGAACTTTATGGTTAAAGAAACATGATGGCAGATTAAAGGCCAAATGGCCCATCTAGTCTGTCTATCCACAGTAACCATTATCTCTTTCTCTCTCCGAGAGATCCCACGTGTCTATCCCAGGTCCTTTGAATTCAGACACATTCTCAGTCTCCATCACCTCTTCTGGGGGACTCTTCCAAGCAAAAAACAAAAGGAATTGACCCCGAAATATCCACAAAGAAGAAAATCCAGAGAAAACCAAAAAAACTGTGGAGTGACGATGTTCCTAAATGGACTTTATTTGAAAGTGTCAAAGTTCCAAAGGTCCACTGAAATCATCCACATAAAATAATTCCATCCACGTAAAAATAAATCATCCACATAAGAGCCTTAAAGGACCTAGTCCACTAAGGATACAGGACACAACACGGTCCACGTTTCGACAAAAAGTCTTCTCTGCCATCCTTTGAGCACCCTTTCATGCTTTCTAGTTATGAAATAAAATTCTAGAAATATATTTTTTTTAATGGGGCAGTTCCATAAGCATTGGGCATAACTTTGTCTATTCGTATTTGTTACTTTAAGGCACTGGCTCTCAATTCTAGCCTTACTGACTGACCCCCCTGACAGGGTTGGACAGTAATATGAGTACTAAGTAATATATTACTTTAATAAGTAACAAGCTATTGTAACTATTACTTTTGTGAAAAAGTAATAAAATAACTCTAATTATTACTTTTTCCCACTAACAAATAATGTGAATGTCTCGTTACTTTACATGCAAGCAGTGTCTCACTTCCGGCTCACCACACAATTGTTTCCCACGTACTCACCTTTATAGGACCCCCAGGGACCCCTGAAGAAGACTTTTTGTCGAAACGCGGACCGTGTTGGGTCCTGTATCCCTAGCGGACTAGGTCCTTTAAGACTCTTCCATGTATCTACCACCCCTGAGTCGTCTCTTCTCCAAACTGAAGAACCCTAGCCGCTTTAGCCTATCCTCATAGGGAAATCATCCCATCCCTTTTATCATTTTTGTCACCCTTCCCTGTACTGGGTCTAATTCCGCTATATCTTTTTTGAGATATGGCGACCAGAACTGCACACAGTATTCAAGGTCTGGCCGTACCATAGATTGATATAAGGGCATTATAACATTTTCATCTTTGTTTTCCATTCTTTGCCTGATAATTCCTAACATTCTATTTTCTTTCTTAGCAGCCACCACAAATTGAGCTAAAAACCCTTTTATGAAGCTGTGTTAGCATTTTTTATCGCTGGTCATGGCAGCACAAGTTCCGACGCTTATAGGAATTCTATGAGCAGGGCCGCCATCAGAAATTTCTGGGCCCTTTACTGAGCAATCCTATTGGGCCCCCCACACACCCCTCCCCCCTCCCCCCCTTCTTCCATGGGCCGAATACACACATACTTTTCTGCTATTGCTCCACCTAAGCCAGTCCCTTAAAATCTTCTCACGTCCATTGGGTGATTTGGCATAGAGGAGATATTCATAAAAAGAACGTCCGTCAAGATCTTTACTCATAGACTGTGCCATTTGCTTTAAATCATCTTCCATCATTAATCCAAATTGCACAATTCTTTCTCTGTCTTTGTCCTGAAAGGCATCTGGCCACATTGCTGGATCCTTCCAGTCAACAAATTTATGAACAGGCGCGGAGAACGCATTTTTAAACTAATGTAGTTTATCCTTGTACTCCTTATGTAATTTTAATCATCTATGGATATGTTTGTATGTTTATTGTTCAAATGGTTTTATTTATTTCCCCAAATTTATTTTTGTTATACACATTGAAAATATTTGATATTGCGTTTAAATCAAAATCTCAATAAACTTGAAACGAGTGCCCGTGAGATTGTGGGAGGGTTAAATACTCAAAACTTAGAAGAATAACAATTTACTTAAAGTTTTTGCTACGCCAGCTTTCTGGTATCTTTACATACAGTGGCGTACGTAGCATATGTAACACCCGGGGCCCATCATTTTTGGCACCCCCCCCCATCTGTAAGAAAAACATGATTTTTAGTAACAATCCACACGTCGCACAAGAGTGTACCTAGGAAAAGGCAGCATCTTACATACTGCAGTGAGCAGTACAACATCAATACACCCATTGTAAAACTAAACAAGCCAGACCAGCACAGATCAATCCTACACCGTCAATCCTAACAGAAAACCATGTCTTTCGAACACACAGAACACAGAAAACACCTTCACCTAGTATGGAATATGTCATCACAAACTAACCCCTCACTCTTTTACAAAACTGTAGTGTGGATTTTAGCCACAGTGGTAACAGCCCTGACGCTCATAGAATTCTGAGCATCAGAGCTGCTACCACCACGGCTGGCGCTAAAAAACGCTCCACAGTTTTGTAAAAGGGGGGATAAAATAGAAATACACAGTTTCAACGCTCTAGCTCAGAGGTGCCCAAACTTTTTGAGCTTGTGAGCTACTTTAAAATGACCAAGTCAAAATGATCTACCAACAATAAAATTAAAAAACACAAAGCACACTATACGCTGAAAAAATGTTAATTATCATTTCTATTCTGGGTTTTTTTCAAAGAGGTCAAGACAGATGACTCTATGCATTGTCACCTCAGTAACAACCATACAAAAATAGACAAATATACCCTCCATCTTTTTTATTAAACCACAATAGCAGTTTTTAGCACAGGGAGCTGTGCTGAATGCCCAGCGCTGCTCTTGACGCTCATAGGCTCCCTGCACTAAAAACCACTATTGCGGTTTAGTAAAAGGGGACCATATTGTAAAATATAGACAGCATATATAAATTCAGAACTGTGCATAGTAAGTGAAGGGAAGTTTTCATCTCTGGGAATTTACCCAGTTAACTATTAAGTTATTTGGCCAAATTCCTTTGAAAACTGTGGTAATATTGCCTCCACTTTGCTAAATTTAAAATAAAATCATTTTTCCTACCTTGTCTGGTGATTTCTGGTTGCACTTTCTTCTTCTGACTGTGCATCCAATCTTTCTTCCCTTCTTTCAGCCTGTATGCTTCCTCTCCTCCACACCTCATTCCCTCCCCCACTTTTTCTTCCTCTCTTCATGCCCCCTTTCTTTTTTTCTGTTTCTCTTCTTTCCTTCTGTTTCCCTGCCTGCCCCCTTTCTTTCTTTCTCCCTGCCGTTCCCCAAGCCACTGCCACTGCCGCTGCCATCGGGGAACAGGACCCACCAATGGATAACAGGCCCCAAAGCCGACGCATGCTCTCCCTGCTTCGGGCCGATCAGTCTTCCTCTCCCCGACGTCAATTCTGCCGTCGGAGAGGAAGTTCCGCCCAGCCAGGCAGCGATTGGCTGGCCCGAACTTCCTCTCTGACTGCAGAATTGACGTCGGGGAGAGGAAGACTGATCGGCCCGATAGATTAGATTGCCAAGACAAAGTAAGTCCTGGGTGATCGACTCACTTTGCCTTGGCGAGCTACTGGCGCCCCTGCCTTAGAACACTGCCTAGGACCCTGGGGGATCCTGGGCCCCCTGTCAGCTCCGGGCCCCTGAATGCAGGACTGGTAGTACTGCCCTGATGGCGGCCCTGTCTATGAGTGTTGAAGCTTTTAATATGGCTAGTGATTACAAAAACGCTAATGTAGTTGACAAAATGCACCTTGATAGTAAACCACTTGTATTGTAACCCACTTGCATCCCATGTACTGACAAAATATATCTTTACTGTAACCCACTTGTATCCCATGTACTGACAAAATGAATCTTTAATGTAAACCACTTTCATCCCATGTACTGACTAAACGTACCTTTATTATAAACCATTTCTATCCCATGTACTGTCAAATGTATCTTTATTGTAAACCGCTTCGAACTTCACGATATAGCGGTATATAAGAAATAAATTATTATTATTATTATTAAGCTCTGGAATGCGTTGCCAGAGGATATGGTAAAAGCAGATAGTGTAGCTGGTTTTAAGAAAGGTTTGGACTAGTTCCTGGAGGAAAAGTCCATAGTCTGTTATTGAGAAAGACACAGGGTAGCCACTGCTTGCCCTGTATTGGTAGCATGGAATATTGCTACTCCTTGGGTTTTGGCCAGGTACTGGTGACCTGGATTGGACACCATGGGAACGGGCTACTGGGTTTGATGGACCATTGGTCTGACCCAGTGAGGCTATTCTTATGTTCATAAAAATGTGGAGGGGGGGGGAAGAGGGGGAATTTGCAATCAAATAGTTAATTGATTACTATAAAATAGAATTAAAATATTCTTAACAGGATATAAAAGAAAAAAGTTGTAGCAAACATAATTAAAATGGACCCTTTTTTTACAAAGCAGAATTGCTCAAGGATAAAGTAGCGACATATACATTTGTGAAACAAGCAGAGTGTAAAATAAAATATATTTGTATTCATGTAAAAGAAGAATGAAACGCAATACTTATTTCAAGCAGCAATATTTGGGATAAAGGACTGGCAATAATCGTGTCCGAACAGCATCACGTCATACACAGATCTGATTTGACAGGGGTGGGGGGAAGAAACAAATCTCAGCATCAAATTTACAACCAACTGAGCAATGAACAACACAGGAAATGTCACGTCCTCGAAGAAGACTGACATGGTTTGATTTGATTTCCAGAGGCATCTGGAATTCACATGGAAAAAGCTTTACATTAGAAAGGCAGCCGGTCACTTCCTTGAAGGAGCTGGAACGTCTGTTGAATGCCACAGATGATCAAGGGGGGCAGCAATGGTTTATGAATCAGGCTGATGAACTTGAGACGCTTTCAGCAGGGGGGGTCCTGAAAAACTGAGCTTTCAGAGAAAAACATTACATTCTGTCCAGTGGTCCCACTCTCATAAATGTCATCAAGATCCAACACAAGTGGACTTCCAGAGCCCAAAAGTGACAATCGGTATGAGGGGGTGCCAACACGTTCTCAGCCCAAACAACCAGCTTCCTATACTCGCGTTAGTTCGTCACTGTAGCTGAAAAGAACGTTATCTTATTTCGTTAAGTGCTAATTTTCAGAAATAAAATTCTATGTTTTTGACATTGTTTCAGATCATTGATTGAACCTTATCCACCTCATTCTCTTCTTGGTTGGGCTGAGAACTTTTCAGCACCCCCTCCTAGTGTGAAGACTTTCAGTCTCCGGTAACCAGAGCTGAGATTGTGACGTCATAATGCCTCATTCCACCAGTAAGAGCCAACCTCATCAGTGATGTCACAATGGCTCGACTGTCCTATACTTGGCTCACTTTTATTACATACGAGGGGATGCTGAAAAGTTCTCAGCCCAACCAACCAACTTTCTAAATTCTGAGCATTATTTTGACACTGTAGCTGAAAAGAGTACAGTATTATCTTATTTTGTTAAGTGCCAATTTGCATAAATAAAATTCTTTGTTTTGACATTCTTTCAGATCACTGATTGAACCAAATCCACGCTATTCTCTTCTTGGTTGGACTGAGAACTTTTCAGCACCCCCTCCTACCCTGTTTCCCCGAAAATAAGCCCTAGCATGATTTATAAAAATGCTCCTAATATAAGCCCTATCCCAAAAATAATCCCTAGTTAAGAACAACCCCTGAAGCACCCCCTCCCCCGAATGTCCCCGATACTCCCTGACTCCATCCCTGACACTAGTGCTGCTTGATTTGCTGAAAAAAATCAGACTCATCAATTCAGCAACCCCCACCCCTGCTGCCTTAGGAGGCCTCGGAGAGGAGGTATGTCAGTCTCATGATGGGAGCGTTGGTGGTGTTCTGCTGCACAAGGGGATGGGTAAGAGGGGGAGGAATGATGGTGCACCTGGGAGGGGGGGAAGAAAGGAAAGAGAAAGAATTGGGGTAGAGGAGAGGAAAAAAATAAGACATACCCGGAAATAAGCCCTAGTGCAATTTTTGGACCCCAAATTAATATAAGACCCTGTCTTATTTTCGGGGAAACACGGTATCCGTCTTCTCACATAATGCATGTCCAGTTCTTTAGCTTCTGAGGCATGTTTAAAACCACTGTTTGATTAAATAAAAAATGAGAATATTTTAAAACGATCAAGTTCTCAATTGCAGCCTGTGTATAGCAAGATGGTGGTCTCTGCCATCCTTTGAGCACCCTTTCATGCTTTCTAGTTATGAAATAAAATTCTTGAAATATATATTTTTTTAATGGGGCAGTTCCATAAGCATTGGGCATAACTTTGTCTATTCGTATTTGTTACTTTAAGGCACTGGCTCTCAATTCTAGCCTTACTGACTGACCCCCCTGACAGGGTTGGACAGTAATATGAGTACTAAGTAATATATTACTTTAATAAGTAACAAGTTATTGTAACTATTACTTTTGTGAAAAAGTAATAAAATAACTCTAATTATTACTTTTTCCCACTAACAAATAATGTGAATGTCTCGTTACTTTATATAGTCACAGTAACTTAAACATTACTTTTATTAAACCTGTAATGTATTACTTTTCACAGTAACATGGAGGGGCATAGTCAAGAGAAACGTCTAAGTCCGATTTGGACGTAGGGCGCTAGTCGTCCAAAGTCAGCAGTGGGAAAATGTTCATTCTCAAAAAGTACGTTCCAATTTTTTTTATTTTTTTTTTTTTATTCTCTTATCTGTACTAGAGAATGACACGGTGACGGTTACCCGCGAGTAACCCACAGTTACAGGGCAAAAAAAAAGATTGGTAGTCGCGGGTATGGGGACAAGATCATTCACCACCCTGTGGTATGGTGAATGTCCTTGTCCTTTCAGTAAAGTCCTTCCTCCCTTCCCACCCCACCCGGCCTTCATCGTGATCACGCGGTCCAGCATCTTCCTCCCAATCACCACGGTCTGAGTATCTCTTCCCCTCGTCGGGCCATCTCCCTCCCTTCCCGTCACCTTTGCGGGTGCTTTTCAGAATCAAGGTTTTCTCTCTCTGAGCAGCCTAGATGCCATTGCCTTCTCACAGGTCACGCATGACTGACCCAAAACTTCTCCTCTGACGCAATGTCCTATTTCTGCCTGGGCGGCTCACATCAGAGGAGAAGTTTTGGGGCTGTTGCGTGCAACCTGTGAGAAGGCTATAGTGTCCCTGCTGCTCGGAGAGAGAAAACCTTGATTCTGAAAAACGTGAGGGTGATGGGAAGGGAGGAAGAAGGCCTGATGAGGGGGAAAGGTCTAATGGCGCTGAATGGGAGGGGAGAGAGGAACAGATGCCAAAAGGAAATGGGGAGGAGAGAGGAGGGAGCAGACACCGCATGGAAGTGGGGAGGACAGAGAGGGAGGAGCAAACGCTGGATGGAAGCGGGGAAGGGAGAGAGGGGAACAGACACTGAAGAGAAGTGAAAAGAGAGGGGGAGGGAAGAGAGGAACAGAGAATGGGCATGAGTGCTACTCGATTAAAGCGATATTACTGGCATAGTAACTGGTTAGCGCATCCATAATGCGAGCGAAGAGGCAATAAGGGCCCAATTCTACATAATAAAATATTGGCACAGATTATTGTGGCGCTAAGCATGAGTCTATGAAAGTTAGGACCCCATTATATAATCACGTTATTTAGTAGGTGCTAAGGGTTCCCGCATGAACCGTTCACTAACCAGTTAGCGCGCAGTCATGCAGACACGCTAACTGGTTGGCACAGGAATGCTTACTCTCTGTCCCTGCAACACTCCCTCAAAAAATTTAGGAGGGAATTCATCAGAGGGCGCTACCATATTAGTGCACGCTAAATGCTAAAGATTCCCATAGGAATGTAATGGGCATCTTTAGCAGTTAGCACCTGTTGATGAATTCCTCCTTTAGTGTGTCAGCGCACACATATCCCAAAATTAACATGGCATGCATTAGCATGTTCAGAGTGTTTTTTTTGTTTAAATAAACTTTTTGCTGTTGGGCTTCGTAGCTGCCCATTGGACTTCTAGACCACCAGAGATCTTAAAGATAGGCTCAGAAGAGGGGGTTTGCAGGGCACTGGGGCGATGGAGGGGTTCTTGTTGTGGCATTTAGTTCTTTTCAAGGGGGAGAAGGAGGGATTGGAAGGGGGGGGGAGGAGACTGGAAGGGGGACTATGGATCCTTGGAAGGGACCTATTAATATTCAGAGGGGTGTTGGAAGGGGGCTTACTGATCTTTTTTTTTTTTTTTTTTTGGGGGGGGGGGGAATCAGAAGAGAGGGAACAGTAAGGCAGTTCCAGGCTGCTATCTGGAAGTGATTTTCAGTTCCAGCAACTGCATAGCTAAGCGACCAAAGTTAGGACTGTATTTATGTGAGCCAATTTGTTGTGTTTTTCTTAGCTATGAGGGCACCAGCACAGAATATTGCTGGCAGCCACACCTCTCTGACTCCGCCCTCTCTGGTCCACTATCAAAAATGGCTAGTCACATTGATTATCAATGGTACTACCTGGTTAGCTGCCACTGAATATTGGAGGCTGGACTGCAGAGTGCAAATTAAGTGGGAGTTAATCAAGGTACACTAATGGATTTATCACATGCTACCCCCCAATCACTTTGCATATCGACTGGATTGCTTTAAAAGATGACTAACCATACTTTCTTGCTTTGTTTTATTTGTTTTGATTGTTCATATCCCTAACTTTAGGGTTACCAGATTTTAGATCGGGAAAATGAGGATGTGTGGCCCTGCCCTGTTCTGCCTCCCCGCCCCGCCCCATTTCACCCCCGAAACCCAGCCCCACATAAACCTCGTCTCTTCGGAGTGAGTCTGGAGTGCATCTGTGCATGCGACTTGATGACATCGCACGCATGCATATGTGTGTGTGTGACATCACCGGTATGCCATCAAAGCGCAGAGGAGAGCGGCAGGCAGACAATCCTGTGCTATTTGAGCACAGGAGAAAAGCATGCTGCTGCTTTCGCCGCTTTGAGGCATTCCGTTTTACGCTCCGAGAGGGTGTGTGGGGGGGAACCTAACGACTACACTTAGAAGTCCACGCGCTCCCATTGTGGGGGGTTGGGAAACTCCTGACGGCTTTTCAAAACTCAGCACTTTGTCCAGGTTTTGTATAGAAATCACGTTGGGAGGGGGCATCTGCGCATAGTAACATAGTAACATAGTAGATGACGGCAGATAAAGACCCGAATGGTCCATCCAGTCTGCCCAACCTGATTCAATTTAAAATTTTTTTTTTTTTCTTCTTAGCTATTTCTGGGCAAGAATCCAAAGCTTTACCCTGTACTGTGCTTGGGTTCCAACCGCCGAAATCTCTGTTAAGACTTACTCCAGCCCATCTACACCCTCCCAGCCATTGAAGCCCTCCCCTGCCCATCCTCCTCCAAACGGCAATGCACAGACATAGACCATACAAGTCTGCCCAGTACTGGCCTAGTTCAATATTTAATATTATTTTCTGATTCTAAATCTTCTGTGTTCATCCCACGCTTCTTTGAACTCAGTCACAGTTTTACTCTCCACCACCTCTCTCGGGAGCGCATTCCAGGCATCCACCACCCTCTCCGTAAAGTAGAATTTCCTAACATTACCCCTAAATCTACCACCCCTCAACCTCAAATTATGTCCTCTGGTTTTACCATTTTCCTTTCTCTGGAAAAGATTTTGTTCTACGTTAATACCCTTCAAGTATTTGAACGTCTGAATCATATCTCCCCTGTCTCTCCTTTCCTCTAGGGTATACATATTCAGGGCTTCCAGTCTCTCCTCATACGTCTTCTGGCTCAAAACTCCTATCATTTTCATTGCCCTCCTCTGGACCGCCTCAAGTCTTCTTACGCATGTGCAGATGCAACGCGGTGACTTCGCTCGCATATATGTGATGTCATCGCATTACATCCGTGCATGCACGGTTGCTTTCTGCCTGATGAACAGGCAGCGGGGGCAGGGCTGGGGTCATGCTGAGGACGGAGCTGGGGCATAACGGGTTGGAGATGGGTGGAGCTGGATGGGCCTGGGGGCAGGTCTAGGGGGTCTGGATTTTACCGATGTAAAATTTGGTAACCCTATATTTATTTAAAAATTTATTACTCGCAACCATCCAACAATTCTGAGCGAGTTACAATCCAACATACATAATAATGTCACAAACTAGCGTACTCCTGTCGATTGGAGGAAAACGCAGAAGGGGGAGACTGCTATATGGTCATGTGAAAAAATTAGGACACCCCACGAAATGTTCACATATCGATGTCAAATCTTTTTTAAAATTTATCTCTGGGAAAGAAAGCAATGCAATTGCAGGTAAACACCAACACTTTTCTTCGATTTACTCCTGTAAGAAAAGATAACCACAAAAATGTGTATTCTACCTGAGGAATACATTAGGACACCCGCCCTAGACCAGACATGGGCAACTCCGGTCCTTGAGGGCCGCAATCCACTCGGGCTTTCAGGATTTCCCCAATGAATATGCATGAGATCTATGTGCATGCACTGCTTTTTTTTTTTTAATTCTTTATTCATTTTTCATCTTACAACAAGTGCACAATACTACCTCATATTAACTGTTACAAATCACTTGATATTCATACAATTCTGATTTTACATACATAAATTTATTCCCCTCCAACCACCCTGCCCACAAGTAATTGAATTCAAAATATCATTTATATATTATATTTCAATCTATTAATCAAACCTTTAAAATAACTATTTACCCTCCCCCCTCCCCTACATGTAAATGTACTTTCATTAGGAAAATGATGTCTATTTATTGCAATAATTTGTTAATGACCCCCAAATCATTTTAAAATTATTATAATTCCCTTTTTGTATGGCAATTGATCTTTCCATTTTATAAATATGACACAATGAATTCCACCAAAATGTATAGCTAAGTCTATTGTAATCTTTCCAATTATTGGTAATATGTTGTATGGCGATTCCTGTCATACACTGCTTTCAATGCATATTCATTGGGGAAATCCTGAAAACCCGACTGGATTCCGGCCCTCGAGGACCGACTTTGACACCTGTGCCCTAATAGCTAGTGTTAACCCCCTTTGGCTGAAATAACAGCAGCGAGACACTTCTTGTAGCCATCTGCCAGTCTCTGACATCGGTCTGAGGAAAGTTTGACCCGTTCCTCAATGCAGAATTCTTTCAGCTGTGAGATGTTTGAGGGGTTTCTTGCGTGCACAGCCCGTTTCAAATCACCCCACAGCACCTCAATGGGATTAAGATCAGGGCTTTGACTCGGCCACTCCAGGACTCTCCGTTTCTTAGTTTTCAGCCAGTCCTTGGTGGATTTACTGCTTCATCTGGGCCAGTGTTTCCAGAGTCAGTGTTGGAGTACCCCCTTATCAGTCATGCTTTTAGGATATCCAGAATGAATATGCATGAGGTTGATTTGCATATATTGCCTGCCCATCTCTTTCCCACATATCCATTCTGCATATCCTGAAAACATGAATTTCAAGGGGTTACTCCAGGGCAGACCTGAGATACGCCAATCTGGGCCATATTTCCCTAGATCAGAGGTACAGAACTCCGGTCCTCGAGAGCCGTATTCCAGTCGGGTTTTCAGGATTTCCCCAATGAATATGCATTGAAAGCAGTGCGTGCAAATAGATCTCATGCATATTCATTGGGGAAATCCTGAAAACCCGACTGGAATACGGCTCTCGAGGACCGGAGTTCCCTACCCCTGCCCTAGATACATCCCCAATAATCTTCTAACACTGAAAATGCTCCTCACCGAGGCCTCCCATTTTTCTGCAGCACGAGCGTGCGTCCCTCCAATCTCTTTGCCTCCTCAGCCAAATTTGCATCGTTAACAGTGAATGAAACATTGTTCTTCATCCCTCATCTACAAATTGTCTCCTAATAAATTAAGCTCATGACCCTTTCCGGCCCATTATCTATCGTGAACAGGCTCAAAACACCAAGCTAATTCTGACAGCTTGGATGCTGATGGAATATATTTCATGGACTTAGGTTTTTAAGTTATTAATTCCAGGGCTGGGCAAGGGGAAATTAAGACATGGGAACAATGGAAGACTGATTAATCATTTCTGCTGCTCAGTACTTACAGTATCATCAAATTACGATGTGCAGTGACATCCTAGGGTTTGAGGAATTTGTCAACCATCCAAATATAAGACAATAAACAAGTGGAAAGCGATGTCTAAGGTCAAAATTGTGACCGGGGCAACTGTGAAGAGTATCAATCAGAAAGAAGGCAGGAAAATGACAACACTGGGTCTAATGTTCCACAAAATCTGAGGCCCTAAATCTGTGGACCTATTTCTGTACTATAAAATCAGGGCTGGTCCAACCTTTAGGTCAGGGGTGTCCAATGTCGGTCCTCGAGGGCCGCAATCCAGTCGGGTTTTCAGGATTTCCCCAATGAATATGCATGAGATCTATTAGCATACAATGAAAGCAGTGCATGCAGATAGACCTCATGTATATTCATTGGGGAAATCCTGAAAATCCGACTGGACTGCGGCCCTCGAGGACCGACATTGGACACCCCTGCTTTAGGTAAACCTAGGCCAGGGGTAGGCAATGCTGGTCCTCGAGAGCTGTATTCCAGTCGGGTTTTCAAGATTTCCCCAATGAATATGCATGAGATCTATTTGCATGCACTGCTTTCAATGCATATTCATTGGGGAAATCCTGAAAACCCGACTGGAATACGGTTCTCGAGGACTGGAGTTCCCTACCCCTGGTTTACAGAGAAAATCCCCGATTCCCAGCACTTTCTTTACCGTGTTCTGCCTCTCCTTCAGGAACAGGCCAGGTCTCCCTCCATGTTATTCATGGTTTTCACCATATTCACGATGGTTTTTAGTAGAAAACAGCAAATAACATGAAAAAGTTATTCACATTTTTTCTATATTCATGGGTCTGTTAATTCCCTATCACCGCGAATACGGAGGGAGACGTGTACTCCTGCAATTTCACCGGGCAACAAATTTTTCCAAAGGTTTTGATTCCTTATAACAAACTGGTGATTATGAGAAACTCCTTCAAAATAAACACAACTATAATTTCCCACTGACTGTATCATGTAGGAATTTTGAGAAACACGATGGTATCTTTAATTGACTATGACATGTTTTATAATGCACAAAGTTTCTGATTCGCTGTGATAGTTTGCTGCGGCTAAAAGTGTTTTCCTGCAGATTTTCGTTTGTACTCGGTGTCCGGCGCATCTCGTTACATTGTCCAACAATAGTCAGCCAGCATTGATGGATTCCAGTTGCCCTGATATCTTTTTCCCACTGTGGCAATGTCCTGGTGAAACCTTTTGCCATGTTCGTCGCTGACTGCGCCAAGATTTGTGGGGAAGAAGTCCACCACGTGTGAATGTAGAAAGTGCACTTCATGGTTTTGTATGCTCTAAGAAGTTTATCATCCAGTTGAATATAGTTTGGTGCTCTGTAAGTGCCATGAAAATTCTCAACGACATCCAGGCGATTTTCTCTGGCCCGACTAACAGATCTTCAAATTTCTTATCATTGATGACATGTCTGATCTGTGGACCGACAAAAATGCCTTCCTTAATCTTGGCGTCAGTTTCTAATTATTAAATGCATTAGTCTGAAATTATAACAAGAAACTGTAAAAATGTACTTTTTGTTAAAAATGGTATGTGATGCATAATTTTAAACATGATTTTCATGATCAAAATTTGTCCCTGTCCCGTCCCCACGACCACTGTCCCAATCCCTTCCCCGCGACCACTGTTCCTGCCCCGTTCCCGTCCCCACGACTACTGAACCCGCAGCATCCATGCAAGCCTCAGTACTGGAATATTTAGCTTATTCCTTCCTTATAATTCAAAGTTGTGGCTGCTGAACTAGAGAAAGAGATGTGCAGCTGGCAAGGCATGGTTAATAAATTTTTATCAACACAACTAATATACTTCTTTATCCTAAAGCAAAAAAAAAAAAAGAAAAGAAACAGAATTTTTTTTTTCCACCTTTGTTGTCTGGTTTCTGCTTTCCTCATCTTCTCATTCAATTCCTTCCAACCACTGTCTGCCTTCTCTCTGTGTCTTCAATTTGCTCTGTTACTGTGCCTCTCCCTACATCCCCCCCCCCAATTGGTCTGGCACCCATCTTCTTCCCTCTGCTCCCCTCCATAGTCTGGCATCTCTGTCTTCTTCCCTTCCAGCGTCTTCTCCTCATTCTCTGTCCCCCATTTCCCTTCAGCGTCATCTCCCCACTCTGTCTTCCCCATTTCCCTTCAGCGTCAGAGGAGAAGCTTCCGCCTGCAGACGCACACGACTTTAGGCAGGCTCCGGTGGCTTGCACAAATTGCACTAACGCACCACAAAAGTAAGGGAGAGAGAAAGAGATAGATGCAGCTGGTAGGTAGGAAGGAGGGAGGGGGACCGAGCGTGATCGATGACTGCGCGCTTTCCCTCCCTTAATTGCGGAGACAAGGCCATTCACCACTCCATGGGGCGGTGGATGGCCTTGTTCCCGTACCTGCAGTGAGCACTTTTTTCCCCCCCACCGTTTTGACGGGTTACCCAAGGCTACCTGTGGCTAGCTGCGGGTAACAGCCGTCATGTCATTCTCTAATCAGCAGACAAAAATCTGTAAGATACACCCGAAAGTGTTGAAGAAGCAAAAATTTGTTTTCCAGTGTTTTTAAATAGGAAGTTTGTGTGAGGTTCATGATTGTTGAATTTAATAACTCTTGGTGGGGGGGGGGGGGGGGGGGGGAGCTGCAGGCTAGAGCCTGAAAATGATTTGGGTATGTGTGTGGGGGGGGGTTGAAGGTGTGCCTTGGGAGCCTACCATCCTTGCATTGGCTTTGCTAAAAAACAAAAACAAATGCAGTTTGAGGACATCCAAATGCCACTTTATACTATTTTGGGGATGTTTTTCACTTTTGAACTTTGGGCTCCTTCTACAAAGTCACGGTAGCAGTTCTTCCACGGCAAATGCACAGAAATCCATTCAATTTCTCTGGACTTCGGCGCGTTTGCCACAGGAGAATCCACTACCGCAGCTTTGTAAAGGGGCCCCATTATGTGCTACCCCATTATGTTCTATCGTCAAATTTTTATGAGTTCAACTTTGGTCAACAAGCTTTCCGCTTTATTGTCCCCTACCTTATGGAATCTCGTTCCATTATTCAGCTAGAGTACCATTATTTAGGAAAATGCTTCCAGCATGGTGTTTGGAATAGGTGTTCTACTGATGCTTGTTTATAGTAAGATTTCATTTGAATAGAAACATAGAAGATGACGGCAAATAAGGGCCATAGCCCATCAGGTCTGCCCACTCTACTGACCCACCCCCAAGTCTACTATCCTAGGGATCCCACTCTTGGTGACAGGTTCCCTTGGCTTAACCCTCTAAGGGATCCCACATGGGCATCCCATTTGCTCTTAAATTCTTGCACGCTGTTTGCCTCGATCACCTGCACCGGGAGCTCGTTCCAAGGATCAACCACTCTCTCGGTCTAGGAATACAGTGTAGGACTTCTGGGAATAGGTCGGGTTTTGTGGGAATCAATACTCTGTGTTACAGAAATGAAGGTGCTGGTACAGGGCCGGATTAAGACCCGTAGATGTCCTAAGCACTAACTGAGTTTGGTGTCCCCTTCCAATTGTAATTCAAAATATTAAAACAATAATAAACCATAAAAATTTTATTTATAGAAAATTCAAAATTAAACAAAATTTACAGTAAGAAGGAAAATAATATTTATTTCTGTATGCTTCCATTTTATTTATTGAAAACAAAAAGGCAACCGAGTCACATCAAGGTTTGTGTGAGGGACGCTCAGGACGCCAAAATTGGCTCACACCTTACAAACCAAAATGGGGAAATATATATAATGGACGATATATAATTATATATAATACATTATATTATGTTATAGGGTGCTCTCAGTGTGAACCCTCAGTGATAGGAGCGCAGCTCCGACACTTCACCTCTGGGTCAAGGCGGTAAGCCTCCACCCACACGCCATCATCGAGCACCCCGGGTGTGCTGAAATCAAACAAATCAATCAATCAAAAGTGAATAAATCAAACTCAACACAAACAACCTGAACGACCCCCACACAAACCCTGCCAGCCAGACCCCCCAAGAACGCGCAACAAAATCAAAAAACCATACAAAAACTATCGAAAAAGTATCAAAAAAAACAACATAATACTTATCTGAAGCTATCTCACAGACTGAACAACGCAAACAACCGCGCGAAGAGGAAAGGTTCAACCGCGCTGGTTTCGGGAGAAGCCCTTCTTCAGGAACCTGACCCCCGACGGAACACGAACAAAGAGGACGGCTGGAGGGCGGGGACGCACCCTATAACATAATATAATGTATTATATATAATTATATATCGTCCATTATATATATTTCCCCATTTTGGTTTGTAAGGTGTGAGCCAATTTTGGCGTCCTGAGCGTCCCTCACACAAACTTTGATGTGACTCGGTTGCCTTTTTGTTTTCACTATTTTAGGATTTTTTTGGCATATCCGGAGTGTATTGTTGTTGTCCATTTTATTTATGGCTTAATCATTTTCTCCTACTTTTTTTCTTGCAAAGTCTTTGATCAGATCTTCATAATCAATCTTATGTAACACATCTGCTTCTATACATAACAGAGATAAGGCATCCAGCCTGCCTGGTTGCATAGTGGTTCTGAGGGGAGTTTTAATATATTTCAACTGAGAAAATGAACGCTCAGCTGAGCAGTTTGTGACTAGAGAATGACAAGGTGACAAAATTCATCACTGTTCCTGTCCGCGGGAAATAATCCCATGTCATTTTTTAGGGTCTATTGCAACCTCGGTCCTTCTACACCAGCATTCTTCAAAGCAAAGCTTGAGGTTCAGTGGTGCCCATTCATACTCTGATTCTTATGTGAGCCAAGGATAATGAAGCCATTGTGACATCACTGATGCGATTGGCTCTTAGGCACTGGTGGAATGAGGCATTATGACATCACAATATCTGCTCTGGATACCAGAGACTGTCATTCTGTAGTGTCTGTTTCAACCTCAGTCCTTCTACACCGGCATTCTTCAAAGCAAAGCTTGCGGGTCAGTGGTTGTGGCCATTCATACTCTGATTCTTCCCTCTCTCCTTAAAGAATGACACGAAGGTTTCCCGCGGTTATCCGCGGGGATGGAGACGGTGATGAATTTTGTCACTGTGTCATTCTCTGTTTGTGACCATTAATGTTAAAAATATACGAAATGCAATGTCTATATTTGGAAAGGCACGCTCAATATTGTCTTCTAAAATTATTTTATAAAGTTCAGCGTGACTGAATCTTGTTTTTACATTTTCTGTTGCACTGGACTTATGGCGCACATATAAATGAAACTGAAGTTCAGCCAAGAAATTACTGTTGAAGTCCTCTGGGTAAGCATCAATCAGCTTTTTACAGCACTGAGAATACCTTTCAATGTTAGTAGATCATGAAGTGACATTATGGGCTCCTTTTACAAAGGTGCGTTAGGGCCTTAATGCGCAGAATAGCATGCGCTAATATGCCACATGCACTAGCTGCTACCGCCTCCTTTTAAGCAGGCGGTAATTTTTCAGCTAGCGCGTGCTAATCTTGTCTGTGCACTAAAAACACTAGCGCACCTTAGTAAAAGTAGCCCTATATGGAAAAAAAATGTCTCTGCTATTTCTTTGTATATCTCTCCTCTTCTTTTCATCTCAGTTGCATGTTTGTCGAGACTTGTGCAAAAGGGGTACAGGGACCCTTTTTTTTTTTAGGTGTACAGTGTATATAATTAATTGTCACATAGCACATAGGCCCACAGTAGGATCATACACTTCTCCCTCATCATTCGCGGGGGATACGGGCAGAGCCGGACCGCAAATGCTGAAAAACCGTGATTATCCGGCTCTGACCCACCCCCACCTCCCTGCCGCCTTCCCGGCCTTACCTTGTGGTCTAGAGGGCTTTCGGGGCAGGAGCGATCTTCCTATGCTCCTGCCCCGTGCAGATCGCCATCAGGAAATAGCTGTAGGGAGTTCCCGACGTAGTCTCAAGAGACTACGGGAACTCCCAGCAGCCAATTCCTCATGGCGATCTGCAGGGGGCAGGAGCGTAGGAAGATCGCTCCTGCCCCGAAAGCCCTCTAGACCACCAGGTAAGGCCGGGAAGGCGGCAGGGAGGAAAAAAAGATGGATTTTTTTTACATGAAGACTGGTTTTTTTATTTTCCCCCTCCCCAGAAAAAAATCGCGATTATATGAAACCGCGAGTGCAGGAACCGCGAATGGGGAGGGGGAAGTGTATTTATTTCAGGAGACTTCCTAGTGCTGGGGCTCAGCAGAGGGAGAGATCTGTGTGTGTATAAAATGCACAGTCCCAGAAAAGGACAGTTGGCAACTAAACTAAGGACTTCTTAAGAGCTAGTACCCGTCACTTGCGCAGTTTCAAACGCGTCTAGACTTGTTCAAAATTTGGATAGCTTCCAATCTGCAAGCACAGTGTACTTTATTTTGCAGGATAAACATGATGTCACAAGAGAGAATGCTTTATAAACAGAACTTATTCATTTTTAATTAAATTTTGAAAATGGCGATAAATTTAATAGTTTAAATGATAAATTCGGCTATGAAAAATTTCTGTGGTGCTCCCCTTCCCTTGATGCCCTAGGCACATGCTTCCTTTGCTTATAGGGTTAATCCAGCACTGCGCTGGTAGCAGGAGGGGGGAGCAGAATGGGTTTTGAAGGGATTACTAGAGATGTACATTCATTTGAAATGAAATAGGAACTGTCAAAGACAGGGCCTGTGTCAATTCATGTTGTCGGCAAATGAAAATGCGCAGACAAAAGCACACATTTTTACGGTTTCTCATTTGCTGTCAATATGTGCCCAGAAACATCGTGCATTATTTGCAAAAAGGGCACACTCTAAGCACAGTGAAAATGGCCCAAAACCTGTGTTCAGGTTTCAGCCAAAAATGCCAGTGCATTCTCAGCTGAAACCGAAACTCTGTCCCTTCCCCCCCCTAATAACTCTGCCTCTCCCATCCTGTCTGACCACCTGTATGCTTGGTGACGGGACAATCGTGCGCCAGACACCAACGCGCCGACAATCGAGCACTGACAATTCGGCGCAAGTGCGCCATGGGAAAACTTAATTTTAAAGAGCTCCGACAGGGGTGTGTGGGGGAGGAACCCCCCACTTTACTGCATACTATTCACGCTGCCATTGGAGAAACGGAACTTTTGCTGAAAAAATCAGAAAAAGTTCCGTTTTCTCTATAATGGAGGATTCCAACCCCCCAAACCCCCCCCCCCCCAACAGCAGCGTGAACACTATGCAGTAAAGTGGGGGGGAGGGGGGGGTTTCCCCACTCACACCCCGCTTTGGAGCTCTTTAAAACTAAGTTTTCCCATGGCGCGCTAGTGCCTTGCGCCGAATTGTCTGCCCTCCATTGTCGGCGCGCGACTGACTATGAACCATATGCCTTCCTTGGTTCTACCTTAAGAAGCTCTGGTGGTCTACTGGCTTCTTCAGAGGCAGATATTGTATTGACCTGTTATGCTTTGTTTTATTCTGGTATATGTCTGATTTATATAGAGTCATCCTATTTTTGAAAAAGAAAACCCCGGACACATAACCCTGCCCCATTCCGCCTCCAGCTCTGCCCCGCCCCCAGTCCCACCCCCGGCAAGCCTCTTCGACAAACACCTCCGGCTCTGGAGCATGCGTACATGTGTGTGACATCATCCATGCATGCTCAGAGGCCCTCTAGAGTCTAAATGCAGCCGAAACTGGGCGGGGCTATCCAAAACCCAGACAAATGCCAGGTTTTGGAAAGTGCGTCTGGGAGCCAAGACGGTTCTCTACAAAGACGACATGTCCGGGTTTTCCCAGACATCTGGCAACCCTAGATTTATACCCCCTTTTACAAAACCCTACCACGGTTTTTAGTGCCGGCTGTGGATTAAAAACTGGTTGACGGATAGGAAACAGAGAGTGGGGGTGAATGGACAATACTTGGACTGGAAAAGTGTCACAAGTGGAGTGCCGTAGGGTTCGGTGCTCGGGCCTGTGCTCTTCAACATATTTATAAACAACCTAGAAATTGGCATGACGAGTGAGGTGATTAAATTTGCGGACAATTTGAGAGATACAAAGTTATTCAGAGTAGTGAGGACACAGAAGGATTGCGAAGACCTACAAAAAGGCATAAATGCGCTCGAGGAATGGGCCGTGAAATGGCAAATGAGGTTCAACGTGGATAAGTGCAAGGTGATGCACGTTGGTAACAAAAATCATATGCACGAATATAGGATGTCCGGTACTATACTCGGAGAGAGCCCCCAGGAAAGAGACTTGGGAGTACTTGTAGAGAAGTCAATGAAACCGTCCGTGCAATGTGCGGCATTGGCAAAAAGAATGCTAGGAATGATTACGAACGGGATCACGAACAGATCTGAAAAGGTTATCATGCCGTTATACCGGGCCATGGTACGCCCCCAGCTGGAATACTTCGTCCAACACTGGTCGCTGTACATGAAAAAGGACATAGTACTATTCGAAAGGGTCCAGAGAAGAGTGACAAAAATGGTTAAGGGACTGGGGGAGTTGCCGTACAACTAGAGGCTAGAGAAACTGGGCCTCTTCTCTCTTGAAAAGAGAAGACTGAGAGGGGACATGATCGAAACATTCAAGATATTGAAGGGAATTGACTTAATAGAGACAGAGAGATTGTTCACCCTCTCCAAGGTGAAGAGAAAGTTGCTAAAGTTGCTAAAGTTGGAAAGGAAAAGGTTCCAGACAAATGTAAGGAAGTTCTTCTTCACCCAGAGAGTGGTGGAAGTCTGGAACGCTCTCCCGGAGGCGGTTATAGGGGAAAGCACCCTTCAGGGATTCAAGACAAGGTTAGATAAGTTTCTACTGGAACAGAACATAGGCAAGTAAGGCTGGACTCAAATAGGGCACTGGTCTTTGACCTAAGGGCCGCCGTGTGAGTAGATTGCTGGGCACGATGGACCACTGGTCTGACCCAGCAGCGGCAAATCTTATGTTCTTATGACGCTCATAGGAATTCTACAGGCATAGGAGCTATTACTGTTGCAGCCAGCACTAAAAACTGCGCTGCGATTTTGTAAGGGTTAAAAAAAAAAAAATTATGTATGGATTTTGTAAACTGCCCAGATATGTGGTATATTAATTTTTTTAAAAAATAAATAAAGGAAGGAACTCCACTCATTCCTGCCTGATGCTACTGCACATTCAAAATGGCTGCCAAGACTGCCAGAGGAGGCCCTGGCATCCATTTTGACTGAAACTGGAGGTGCGCAGCAAATGCTAAACCGTGTCAATGTTTAAATAGGGTAGTGTGTTTATGGGCATGATGTGCGAGTGTCTTCTGCCTGGGTTAGGCCTTCCTATTGAATTCTGGCATTCCCCATACTTTAATCTTTAAAAAAACCCCAACAAATTGTTTTATTCATTACATAAACCGCTATGTGATATATTAAGTTTACTAAATACAGTATAAACCGTACCTACTGAAAAGGAAGGCCCAGGAGAGGGCTGCTGCCAGGGTGCTGAGCTTAGAAGGGGGTAGGGGATCTTAGAAACGGGGCAGCCACCGAGGGAGTGGGCCCAGGAGGGGGTTTTCTTGGTCAGGTGGGTGGGGGGACAGAGTGGAGGCTGTTGACGGGCAGTTTCATTTTCGTGTTTGGCTTCTGCCAAAATCGAGTAGCCAGTTTCAGTCGCAGCTTTGGCAGAACTGGAAGATCCTGGTTTTGGTCGGGCTGTAGAATACACCTTCTTCGAAAAGACTGCGCACTTCAGAAGATTGCACTTTCTCAGTGACGTTGGCTCTAGCGATGACATAAGGGGGGAAACAATGAACATTCCCGGAAACATGAGTGCGTGAAATAAAATCTTTTGGCTGCACATCCCTAGGAATTACCAATGTAGACCCCTCTGCATTTTGTTATGGGTGGGGGGTACATACCATTTAAATAAACGATAAAAACCAATTGAACTAAAAAAAACAACAAACACCCCCCCCCCCCCAACTTGTTCCTTTTAATGTTGCAGGTGGTGAATACTTTCAGATTTGAATTTATTTAACCTGCACTGCTTTGCAAATCAAATACCTTTTTTGCAAATAGGGGAGGGGGGGTGTTATACCATATGCAATTACCTAGCTAGGCATTAATTCCCAAGTAAAATTTTCTTTTGAGTAGCTTCTGCATTCTCTATGAAAGAGAAGCAGATGAGGGAAAACATTGGTACAACAGGGAATTGACCAAGGCGGCTAAGCTAGATGGAGTTTTCCAGTGAGCTCAAGCTCCTCCGCTCAGCTGTAGAGTACTTGGGTCTATGAGCTGGCAGGCTATGTTCAGGCCTTGTGGTTGCTGGCTAGAATTCAAGCAGCGGGCAGCCTGCAACGTTGGAGGGACTTGACACGAGGACTACAGGGTAAAGTAACATTATTCGCCGATGACGCAAAACTGTGCAACATAGTAAGTGGAAGCTTTTTACAGGATAGTATGACACAGGACCTTCGTATGTTGGAAAACTGGTCCTCGACACGGCAGCTAGGCTTCAATGCTATGAAATGTAAGGTCATGCACCTCGGTAGCAGAAATCTGTGCAGAACTTACACCTTAAATGGAGTAACATTAGCTAGGACCTCAGTAGAACGAGATTTGGGAGTAATCATCAGTGCAGACATGAAGGCTGCCAAACAGGTGGAGAAGGCCACATCCAAGGCAAGGCAAATGATGGGATGTATCAATAGAAGTTTCGTCAGTCGGAAACCAGAAGTCATAATGCCGCTGTACAGAACCATGGTGAGACCTCATCTGGAATACTGTGTGCAATTCTGGAGGCCACATTACCGTAAAGACGTGCTTAGAGTCGAGTCGGTTCAGCGGATGGCCACTAGGATGATCTTGGGGTTCAAGGGTCTCTCGTACGAAGAGAGACTGAGCAGACTGCGGCTCTACACTCTAGAGGAACGAAGGGAGAGGGGAGACATGATTGAGACATTTAAATTCATCACAGGACGTGTCGAGGTGGAAGATGACATCCTCTTCCCCAAAGGACCCTCGACCACAAGAGGGCATCCGCTTAAACTTAGAGGGGGGAAATTTAGTAGTGACACCAGGAAGTATTTTTTCACGGAGAGGGTGGTAGACCACTGGAATAAGCTTCCGGTGCAGGTGGTCGAGGCCACCAGCGTGCTCGACTTTAAGAGTAAATGGGACTTTTACGTGGGATCTCTACGTAGGACGAGTCACTAGCATCTAGACTTATTGGGGTGGGTCAGTAGAGTGGGCAGACTTGATGGGCTATAGCCCTTTTCTGCCGTCATCTTTCTATGTTTCTATGTTTCTAACACTGTCGCCTCCCCTTCGCCTGGTTAAAATGAAACACCCTCGAGGAAAACATGCCGGAGCAGATGCATCAACTCGAGGGTTCCGTGTCCTACCTTTAGGAGTCAACCCTGTAGGTACTGAGGTTGCTTGAGCACCTTCAGTAGGGAGAAAACTCATCAAGTGTGTCCAGGGTTGAGTAATTCCCATTGGGTTTGGCATAGAGAATGACATAGTGACAAAATTCATCACCGTCCCCGTCCCCGCGGATAACCGCGGGAAACCATCTTCATGTCATTCTTTAAGGAGAGAGGGAAGAATCAGAGTATGAATGGCCACAACCACTGACCCGCAAGCTTTGCTTTGAAGAATGCTGGTGTAGAAGGACTGAGGTTGAGATAGACACTGAAGAATGACAGTCTCTGGTATCCAGAGCAGATATTGTGATGTCATAATGCCTCATTCCACAAGTGCCTAAGAGCCAATCACATCAGTGATGTCACAATGGCTTCATTATCCTTGGCTCCCATAAGAATCAGAGTATGAATGGCCACAACCACTGACCCGCAAGCTTTGCTTTGAAGAATGCTGGTGTAGAAGGACTGAGGCTGAAACAGACACTACAGAATGACAGTCTCTGGTATCCAGAGCAGATATTGTGATGTCATAATGCCTCATTCCACCAGTGCCTATGAGCCAATCACATCAGTGATGTCACAATGGCTTCATTATCCTTGGCTCCCATAAGAATCAGAGTATGAATGGCCACAACCACTGACCCGCAAGCTTTGCTTTGAAGAATGCTGGTGTAGAAGGACCGAGGTTGAAATAGACACTAGAAAATGACATGGGATTATTTCCCGCGGTTATCCGCGGGGACGGGAACGGTGATGAATTTTGTCACCGTGTCATTCTCTAGTTTGGCATCCCCAATCATTTTAAGAAGTTGGCTTTGATGGTTCCACCCACCTTTGGAGGACAATATCCCTAAAGATCAATGGTTGCCAACCCTGTCCTGGGGGGACCCCCAGCCAGTCGGGTTTTCAAGACATCCCTAATGACTATGCATGAGAGAGATTTGCATACCTGTCACTTCCATTATATGCAAATCTCTCTCATGCATAGTCATTAGGGATGTCTTGAAAACCCAACTGGCTGGGGGGTCCCCCAGGATTGATGCATCATTGGGTTCTTGCTATTGTATCTACCACTTTTTATACTGTCATGGAATGTAGAACATGCCAGAAACAACTTTCTCTCTTCGATCTAGATGGCAGGTTTTATTTATTAACCTTTACAGTGGATTAACATGGCAGCTAGGTTATTTTACCCAAGAGCTAAGTGAGAGCTCTCTTTTCCTGGCAGGACCCACCGTAGAAGAGCAGCTTTTTCTGCCGGGCTACATCTTCAGTAGCAGCGGACAGATTTTTTTAATTTATTTTTTCCTTTTCCATTTTAACTAAGAGATAATCTTACCCGCTGTACATACACACTGTTGCGTTAATGGGTCCGCTGTGCACCACCACAAAGTGGAATCCTGAACGGAAGAGGCCAGTCAACCAGCTGCTTTTATTGACATCAAAAGCAACAGTAATCCGAGTCCAAAAGGCCATTGTTCGGTAGCCATACAGATGGCAAAGCCTTCAACTCACATTAAAACACTGACAAAGCAGAAACATTTTTTTTTTTTTTTTACAAAAGCATAAAACAAACAAGCTATTAAACAACTGGAGAGAATTTATTAGCTTTATGGGGTTGGTTTTTTTTTTGTTTTTTTTTTTTGAGTCAAACAATAATAAAAATAATATAGAATAAATTAAACAACTACACAAAATAAGATTTCAGTCCTGAGAATTGACAAACAGCAGGTCTTATTATTCATTTTTATTTCTAGATTATTCTTAACAACAATTGCGGGACTGCGCACTTTGTAAGACTCTAGGGAGGAGAAAAAGCAGTGACAAGGGACGAGGAACTATAGGCACATTCAAGAGAGTACTTAGTCTCAAGGCTAGAGAAATTACAGAGTCTGTAATTTATTTGCGATCATTTGGAATTCAGAATGAAGCAGTTCTTGAAACGTTCAAGGGAACAAACCAGGCAAAAAAAAATCAAACACCCCAGTGGACATCGCTTTGTGGAAGAAATGCAGAAACAGGAAACAAAAGGAAGACTGTAGACCAGGAGGAAAGAGTTGTGTCTGTATTTGCAAACTGCAGAGACATTAGGGCTGTTTCCAGTACAGACAGTACGAGGGACACTCTGGCATATATCGGATCATGGAATAGGAAAACCAATCTGTTTTGACTAGGTCTTAAACAGGACAGAATTCTCTTAATGGGGTCCTTTCACTAAGGCCCGCTAGCCGTTTTAGCGCGCGCTACATGCTAATGCGTCCGTAGAATATAATGCATGCGCTATAAGGGCTAGCGCGCATTTTTTTTTTTGTTCATTACATCTCATTAGGGATTTAGGGGCCCTTTTATTGAGCGAAATCTGTGCTAGTTTGCATTTTCACGTTAAGCGTGCAGTATCTGTTAAAAAAAATTGGGGGGGAGGGGGGGAGAGATCGTGGAAGGGGTGAAGAATGGGTGTGGAAGTGCTATTCAGCTACTTCGCTGACATTACCGGCAAGTTAACTGGCTGACACAGCCATAATGTGGAAGCTTTTTGCACCTCTTAAACCAGTGGTTCTTAACCTTGTTGGAGGTACTGAACCCCACCAGTTTCATATGCGTGTTCACCGAACCCTTCTTTATTGGAAAAATAAAATATGATTTTTACAAATTCAAAACATAGGTATACAGTGAGGGAAAAAATAATATCAATTTTGAAAACAAAAAAGTTCTCCTATATTTCGAATAATAATAACATAATAATCAAATTTACTGCAAATCAGTGTGACTTCTGCTGTTGATTGATAGATCAAGAAACCGAGTACACGATCAGTCTTGATCAAAATCACTGAATAACTGATACATGATTGAACGTGACCGAAGCGTTATATGAGTCGTGTTTTGACCTCCGCCGAACCCGCAAGACTGACTCACCGAACCCCTGGGGTTCGGTCGAACCCCTGGGGTTCGGTCGAACCCAGGTTAAGAACCACTGTCTTAAACAGAGGCAGCAAGTGCTCCGACGTTATATATATATTTTTAAAAGGCCACCCACTAATGGGAACATTAGCGCAGAGCCAGAAATTGAACAAATAGGAAAGGCCAAATTTACGGCTGTGTTAGAAATGGCTTTTAAATAAAATGTATACATATGATGCCTACACCATTGGAACATAGTGCAATTCTATAAAAGGCACTTGCCATATATAGAATCATACTTATCACATGTATGCATGACTAATGTTTAGGAACACATCCATTTAGGCCAATGAAAACCAGGCCTAACCCTGCGCCTGTGTGTGGATTGGGCACATTCTATAACAGGTCGCCTTTTAGGAATGTGGGCGTGTGTGGTGCAGTAGGTTAGAGCTACAGCCTCAGCACCCTGAGGTTGGGGGTTCAAATCCCACCTGCTCCTTGTGACCTTGAGCAAGTTACTTAATCCCCATTGCCCCAGGCACATTAGGTAGAGTGGGAGCTCACCGAGACAGTTAGGAAAAAATGCTTGAGTACCTGAATAATTTGTAATCCGCACAGAATTGTAGGATAGGAAGAATATAAATTATATATTAAAAAAAAAAAAAAAAGTCCTCGATCGGCCCATGCTCCTCCCCTGGCCACTCCCACTTTACAGATTCACGCACTAGAATTTATGTGCACCACTTTATAGAATGCACTTAGGAAGTTGTGCGTGTAACTTCTGCTTAATTGCTAATTATCGGCACTGATTAGCTTGTTAATTAAGTTTTACATGCAAATCTGTGCATCTTGGGTCGCACTATAATCTGGGTTTTAGTGCGTCAGTCCAGTGTTAGGATGCATTAACCCTTTATTTGGCATTGCTCCTCAGAAGCAACACGCGTTTTCTGTGGCTCTTAACGGGAGATCTGCATCTCCAAACGCCTGTTTACTTGGCCCTGTTGCTCTCGTTCAACGTCAAGTTCCGTAAAGCAGTCGTTTCACCGTCTGCCAATTAAAGGGTTAAACCTAGAGAATGGCACGGTGGACACATTTTCCCCCATCCCCGCGGGAACTCATTTTCCCGTCCCATCCTGGCGAGTTCTTTTCCCATCTCTGCCCCATTCCTGCAAGCTCTGTCCTCATCTGCACAAGCCGCAAACATTTTAAATCACGTGCTTGTGCGGTTAAGACAGAGCTTACAGGAACGGAGCAGGGACGACGACAGCAACAAAACTCGTGGGGACGGGGAAATTGAGTTCCTGCGGGGACAAATCTGTCTCTAGTTAAACCCATTTACTAGCGCAGCTTAGCAAAAGGGCCCCTCAGAGAGTTACTTGAGCCAAGTTTTCAGGGATTTTGTTTGAGGTAGGGGGATGGATTAAGTGACAGCCGTACCCTGCAAATACAAGGAACAGCGCCTCCTGTGGCTGGGGGTGCTCCCTTATAAAAGCACAGGGGGCAGTAGTGGCCCTTGAAAGCTGCCATTGTGTCCTCTGCACATACCCATGTTGTTCACCCTTAAAGCTGGCCCTGGCTGACGACTTGGGTATGTAATAATAAATTATAGCAGAAGACTGCAGGGGAAGAGGAGCTAAGCAATTTTTGAGATTTTGGCAGCATGAGGTGTTTGAAGATCCCTTCCCACTCCTCCCCCTGCTGCGCCTGTGCCCATTCCCCCGTACCTTTTTAACGTTGGTGTGAGCTGCCCGCGTCTGCTTCGGCACTCTCCCTCACGTCACTTCTCGGACCCGCGCCTAGGAAGTTGGAGAGAGCGTCGAAGCTGATGCGGGCAGTAAGTTGGTGGCTGTTCGCGCCAAAGTTAAAAGGGGACGGAGAAGGGGCACCCGCGCAGGGCAGGGAAGAGGGAGGGGGAGAGGGGACGCCGCTCATCCTCGCTATGCCACGGAGTGCCGCACAGACTGAATTCACGGTGACTGTGAGGAGAATGCACATGCAACAGCGCTTAAGAGCCCATGATTTTAGGGTTCAGGAAGAAGCCCTCGTCTCCATGACCCCTGGCTGCAGACCGTCGCTGTGATTACTCGGCTAACAGGCCAATTCTCGGAACGACCACGGCAGAGCCAATAGCGCGCACCTTGTGCCGCTGAAAACAGCTCTCTGGCGCTCAAAGGAAATGATATTCAAATTTTACAGCATGTGTGATATAAAAGCAAGGGGGAGGAATGCATTTGGTGCCTGTGCAGAAGAGTTCCACAGTATACGCTGCACATGTGCCAAGCAAACCCACATCGGCGCCACTCTTCTGCGCCCTTAGATGCAGGGCATGTTTTTCCATTTTCTTTGTTCCCTGTAAGGCTTATATTTAAGCACAGGAAACAGGCACCAAAACGTGCTTTCATTTTTGGGTTTGCTCGGTCTTGTGCACATTTCTTTTTCGGTACCGGTGTGGGCTTTCTCTTGCTTCCAAAAGAAATCAAACCTGGCAGATTTTAAACTCTTTAACCGCCCCCCCTCCCTGCTGCCAGCTCCAAGCTGGCATGATCTTTCCAGTGGTAAAAGCAGGGTGGGTTGGTTTTTGCAGTGCTTTCTCTCAGCATAGCCTAGCACAGGGGGAGGCAATTCCGGTCCTTGAGAGCCGGAGCCAGGTCAGGTTTTCAGGATAGCCACAATAAATATGCATGAGATAGATTTGCATCTCAAGGAGGCAGTGCATGCAAATCCATCTCATGCATATTCATTGTGGTTATCCTGAAAACCTGACCTGACTCCGGCTCTCAAGGACCAGAATTGCCTACCCTTGGCCTAGCAAATGAGGTCAGTAACATACATTTGACTACATTTAAATTCAACTGGGGGGGCCATCTATACCAGGCATGTTGTTTCCCGCACTAAAGCCCTCTGAGCATTTTACGCAAATTTATATATGCACTATTCCCGCGCTAGCTGGCCTTACTTAGGGTTATCATATGGCTCCAGAAAAAGGAGGACGGATTGAGACATCCGGGTTTCAGTTCTACTGAAAGCAATGGAAGTAAGGAGGACAGATAGAGACAGCTGGGCTTTACTTCTATTGAAACCAATGGAACTAAAACCCGGATTTCTCAATCCGTCCTTCTTTTTCTGGAGCCATATGGTAATCCTAGCCTAACCGCCAGTGGTAGGTTTGAGAATCAGTCTGTAAGGGAGGTGGCAGAGGAAAAATTTTCCAGGTGGTTCTGAAATGAAGACTGATGATACTAGAGTAGGAAGAAACTAATAGACTACAGAGAAAACCAATAATTATATATATCACAAAAAAAGAAAAAAGTATTCCAACTCCATGATGGCAGCAGGAATGAAAAGTAGGCAACCTATTTACACAGATTTTGTTAGAGGTACAGTTATAGCAGGATCTCCATCTTACCATTCCAAGTAAACTCGATGCAAAATATGGAACTAAAGTCGTTCCCCTTAACCTTATCCATGACATCTTGTTTGTCTGTCTTGCCTGTTTAGATTGTAAGCTCTTTCGAGCAGGGACCGTTTTCTTACTCTTTGTGACTCTGTACAGCGCTACGTGCGTCTGGTAGCATTAAAGAAATAATTAATAGTAGTAGTAATGTGAAGAGTTTCAGTCTTTAGGAAGCACAACTGAAATTGTGATGTCATAATGCCTCATTCCACCAATAAGAGCCAACCTCATCAGTGATGTCACAATAGCTTGATTGTCCTGTACTCCCCTCTGCCCTCCAACCCAGCCAGCTGATTAACCGTTTCCCCTTAACTGTATCCATGACATCCTGTTTGTCTGTCTTGGCTATTTAGATTGTAAGCTCTTTCGAGCAGGGACTGTTTTCTTACTCTTTGTGACTCTGTACAGCGCTGCGTGCGTCTGATAGCGCTATAGAAATAATTAATAGCAGTAGTAAAGCCACATCTTTTGTAAATCTGCAAAATCTAAATGACAATTTGGATACTTTAAAACCAAACAAAAAACAAAGCAGGAATTCTGCTCAGCCACTGGGGCTTACTTCTGACAAGTTAATTCTATTTCTGTGTACATGACTTAAAGGCAAGATCGATTTTCCAAAACCATCTTGGGGGGACGTTATCATGAGCTACGGTTAAGATATATCATTTATTGTTAACCCCAGTTAGTAGTAATAAATTATGTTATTTTAGCACAAATTCTATTTTGTTATGCAGTGTGACATAATGGTAGTCCATGCTGATAACTCCACCCCCCCCCCCTTCCCCTTGGCGTGAACAGTTTGAGTTTCTGGTAACCAGAGCTGAGATTGTGATGTCATAATGCCTCATTCTACCAATGCCTAAGACCCAACCTAATCAGTGATGTCACAATAGCTTGATTCCCATAGATTGGCTTCACTTTTATTACACATGGCAGTGTTTTCTACTTCTAGAGACTTTTCTTTTTTCTTTAAGGAGGAAGTTATCAACCTGGGCTACGTTTAAGATGAATTATTGTACTTTTAACTAGGTTATTAATAAGTAGGTCTCATTGCATCAAATGGTAAGTGGTAAAATAATGTGACAATCATAGCCCATGTTGATAACGACAATCCTCAAGCTGATAAGAAGTATTTTACCTGCATATATAAATTATCTGAAAACTGCCCTTCCTTGGGGTGGCATAAGACTGCATGTTCCGCAGCATGTGGATTTCTAGAAGCATTGAGAAGAGATGTTTCCTCAGGACAGGGGTGAAGAAAAGGTAAACATGTAAACTATATTTTCACATCTTTACACCTGCTTTCCCAGCCAAATTCTATCTATATATAAAGCAGGTTTAAGCGATCACGCCTTCCAATTACCAGTGCCAAGTTTCAAAGTGTAAATGCATGCTTACATTTTCACTTTCAGAACTGCTGCGAAACCCCAGGGATGCACATGTGGGTGTGGTCTTTGCCCCGAAGTGAACAGGTAGCACATTTGAAAATTCCTCCTCTCTCTAGAACAGGGGTAGTAGGGAACTCCGGTCCTCGAGAGCCGTATTCCAGTCGGGTTTTCAGGATTTCCCCAATGAATATGCATTGGAAAGCAGTGCATGCACATAGATCTCATGCATATTCTTTGGGGAAATCCTGAAAACCCAACTGGAATACATCTCTCGAGGATCGGACTTCCCTACCCCTGCTCTAGAAGCCAACACATTTCCCCCTCCCTCTTTTACTAAACCAGAGGAAGGGAACTCTGGTCCTCAAGAGCCGTATTCCAGTCAGGTTTTCCCCAATGAATATGCATGAGATCTATTTGCATGCACTGCTTTCAATGCATATTCATTGGGGAAATCATGAAAACCCAACTGGAATACGGCTCTCGAGGACAGGAGTTCCCTACCCCTGTACTAAACCATGATAGCAGTTATTAGCGCAGGGAGCCGCGTTGCTCCCGACCCTCACAGAGTTCCTATGAGCGTCGGGAGCCGTGCGGAGCATTCAGCACGGCTCCCTGCGCTAATGACTGTTATCATGGTTTAGTTATAGGGGTGGGGGGGGGGGGGTTAAGGACTTATGCAGGCCTTGAATAGTTAATAGTGGCAGTTACTTTCATGGCTGCTGTGTCAAAAGTGTGTACCATTTCATGGCATGGCCCCAACAGCATATGGTCACACAATTCCACAACAGCTGAAGGAAAACAGGAAAGAGTGAAGCCAGGCATTCCTGTGAAATTTGCAACTGATCAATATGGCAGATCTGAGACACATTCCATGTGTTCAGAATAAATCGGTATTTGTCAGGAGATGCTAAACTCATTAATATCCTGCCTGGCTTGCAGGTTTATAGTACAAGAAAATTGACTTGACAGGAGTTAATTTTTTTTTTTCCTGGCAGATCCTTTGTCTGACGCGAGAGCATAAATGAGATGCGCCCTCAACCTGCTGTAATTCAGCTGTTCACTCTGAAATATGAAAGGCCACTGCCCTTTATGCAGAGAAGATGATTTGAGAAGAAAGCCCTTCGGGAATTCTTGGGTTCTATTCCGCGAATCAGATGGCTAAGATTGACAGACCACCCCCACCCCCCAATTTTGCTACAGGGGAACTGCAATCAGATTATTTCACTGTACAAGGCTGGAGTGGGGCAGTTTTTGTAGTATGGGTTGTTTTGGGGTTTTTTTTTTTAAATATCTGTTATCCAAAATGAATTTTTTACATGAGGTTGCCAACCTGGAATCTTTTTGGCACTTGCTTCCTGCCATGGCAGCTGGGTGGCAGGTGAAAAGTTCCTTCTGTTCCCGCTGTGGTACCATTTTTAAGAAACGTATCAGTATGTACTTCCTACTCTGTGAATGTACTGTTCATAGTTTCTTTCTAAGAAAGGATTATAGAGATTAGTAGACGGATGGGCAGACTGTGGTACACCAACAAACGCATGCAGGACAATGGCGCCCCATCAATCGTGCTAGTGTTAGGGTAAGGTTTAGATGAGGATTATGGGAACTTTTAGGGTTCATAACCCATAGAAGGAAATATTTTTTCAAGTTAAGCTCTGGAACGCATTACCAGAGGTTGTGGTAAGAGCAGATAGCGCAGCTGGTCTTAAGAAAGGTTTGGATAATTTCCTGGAGGTAAGTCCATAATCTGTTGTTGAGGAAGACATGGAGGAAGCATCTGCTTGCCCTGGATCGGCAGCATAGAATGTTGCTACTCTTTGAGGTTCCAGAATCTTCTGTTACTCTTTGGGATTCTAGAATCTTGCCATTCTTTAGGATTCTGAATGGAATATTGCTACTCTTTGGGTTTTGGCCAGGTACTAGGGACCTGGATTGGTCACCATGAGAACGGGCTACTGGGCTTGATAGACCATTGGTCTGACCCAGTAATGCTATTTTTATGTAAATAGTCTTTATGGATATCCTGAAAACAAGATCTAGTTGAAGGGGCTGATAAGGGGTCAAAGAAACTCAGCACCGAAGAGACCTCCTGCAGTACTGCTAGCAAAATAGAAGCACAGTTCCCTCAGGTAGTGGGAGCTTGCCTGGGGAAAAGAGAACCACTCAGCACTGCTTTATGGTCCTTTCATTCAATCAGCTCCAAATGCCTCTCTTGGTACCATGAAACGATGCTACCCCTCCCAACACCGATTAAGTTTAATGGGTTTAAGCCAAGTTGTTACAGGAAGTAGGGCATCAACCGAGCTCCCTAGGCCAAGATGAAATGCATTAGGCTTACTCTTGACCTCTTCTCTCTCACTTTCAACCGCTAGTTTGCTTCTTCTTCCTAGCACTGCAGACAGATACAAAAAGTATGTGAAAATAAGACGATGATGGAAAATGATTACGCGATGAAAGACTCTCCGAAACTGGGAAAACGTGGCATTGGTTACGTCGTAGCATAAGCAATGACAGAAAGAAAAAAAAACAAAACACCTTTATAAAATGCGATCCTCTGAGCATAAAACGTACCAAAAATGTGAGTTACAAATACCAGAGGTAAAGGCCATAAAATTTGGATGGCCAACTTTCATTTCTGAAAGTTGTGTGTACTACGGGGTCAGTGCAATGGGATTGTGTAATCTTTTCACAACTTTGACGTTTTTAATGTTCTACAGCCGAAAAACTGCAGGAATGTGAGTTCTCAGATTAATTTCTTTTTAACTGATAAAGGTTTCTCTTTTTTTTTTTTTTTTTTTAAAGACATAATTAGTCCATATCTGAGGCAGAAACTTTGCAGGTGACATCCCTTTACCTTGTGCTGTAAATAAGTCACAAGCCCTACTTTTGGTACATTTTCGCTCAGCAAGTCACAAATGTATTTACAGCAATGGCCTTTCTTGTCCTCATGTTTCACATCCTCGGAAGCCTCTGGATTGCCACCCACCTTTCTGCCTGTCACGCCCCTCCCCCCCCCAATCAGGAGATGCCCTTGAACTGTTGATTAAGGTCGCTGAATGATAGGAATGGGAGAGGTCTCTGTGACACTGATTTGTGTCCCTGAGGAATCGGAGCACACAAAAGCATTTCTTTTGGGCCACAAAGGTACATAAAGCCTTTTTCTGCAGGCCTCACTAGCTGATGGCTCCTTTTGAACAGAATTTCTAGGCTCAAGGAAGGCAGGTCACACTCTCCTGACTTGTGCCAAAGAAGAGGATTATCACTGAAAGCACTTTCAGAAAACTTTGAATCTTTTTAATTAAATTTGCATTAGATGGATTCAAGCCATCAACTCCTCTTTTTTTTTTTTTTTAAATAAAATGTCACCGGCTATTTATAACTAATGTTTAATCTGTACAGGGCAGAGCTAAGGTTTTCGGCTTACATCCCAAAAGCTAAGGCTGTCAGCATTTGTTTACCTCTCTTCAGGTTATATATAAATTTTAAAATTTCTATTTCCAGCAGCCAAACCTGTTTGGTTTTCAAAATCTTTTCAAAGGGGGAAAGAGAAAGACCATGTTAACATTTGGATGAAGATGAGGGTTGAAGAGTTTATACCGGCATCAATTCAAATTAAGGACCTCCACATAAGGGATGTGTATCTACAGTAGAAGATCTTAGACTGGGCTGGTCTGGTACAATTTACAGCACTTTACATAGGGTTACCAGATGTCTGGATGTATCCAGCCGGACATGTCTTCTTTTTAGAGGACATGTCCGGGTGTCCTGATGGCTTTTCATAACTCCGCACTTTGTCCAGGTTTTGAAAAGCTTCTTCTTCGCCGGATCGCGGTGGGGGGAGGGTTCCGGATCACAGGGGGGCCTTCGGGGGGAGCAATGCTGGTTCTCAGGGGGGGGGGGGGAAACGTATCAAAGCGAGTTTCCATTATTTCCTATGAGGAAACTCGCTTTGATAAACGAGCATTTTGGATTACGAGCATTCTCCTGGAACGGAATATGCTCGTCATCCAAGGTACCACTGTATTTTTATTTTTACAAGGGTTTAATTAGGTTTTAATGACACAACCAATTATCACACCACTTAAACCCAATTTGAAAGGAAGCTCTGGAATGAGAGGGCATAGGATGAAGTTAAGAGGTGATAGGCTCAGGAGTAATCTAAGGAAACAGTTTTTTACAGAAAGGGTGGTAGATGCATGGAACAGTCTCCCGGAAGAGATGGTGGAGACAGAAAACTTGTCTGAATTCAAGAAAGCCTGTGATAGGCATATGGGATCTCTTAGAGAGAGGAAGAGTTAATGGTTACTGCGGATAGGCAGACTGGATGGGCCATTTGGCCTTTATCTGCCATCATGTTACCATGTTTCTATAACCATAAAGCTCTATGACCTCAGAATGCAGGTGTAAAGAGCCTTAGCCTATAGGAAGAGGAGATGCAAATGTTAAGAGCCTTAGCCAATAGGGAGAGGAGGAGATAGTGGATGCTGTGGATGGGCCATTTGGCCTTTATCTGCCATCATGTTTCTAATTAAATTAATTAAGTTAGGCGGCAGAAGGATGGCTATTGCCACCTAACTTCCAGCAGCTTTTGTAGAATCTGGTTCTTAATCATTTTCAGTATTATACATATTGGTTTGCTACTGCAGGACCAGTACATAATGGTGAAAGACTGGTGTCCTTTGTACATAACTGGGCTCCTGTCTGCCCTTGGCTGGTTGGGCTCATTTTCTGAGCAAGTAACCAATCCACATGAATATCACTTTTGGTCTTGTTCCTAAATGTAATCTCGCTGGCCTGGTTAGAACAACGTGGACGTTCCATATTTATTTGGCATGCAGTGCATTTTGCTCTAATGCAGGGGTGTCCAACCTGCGGCCCTGTGAAGTATTTTGTGTGGCCCCGGTTGAGGGCAATGCAATGTTTTCCTCTGCTGCCCCCAGGTGTTTAACATCTTGTCGGCTCCCTCCTCTGTTTGTGTGGCTCCAGAAAATTTTTTTTCGGCCAATGCGGCCCAGGGAAGCCAGAAGGTTGGACGCCCCTGCTCTAATGCAAGTCACAGAGCAGCCCACCCCTTCCCCAGCTTCTCCTGGGCATCCCACTTCCAGCGGGGTTTTCAGACCAGCTACCATGAACAATAATTAGATAAACAGGCATACATGGGAGACTCTGTAACCTCCAACTGACTGTGGGGTTCCCCGGACAGGTTTGGGATGCCATAGAGGGGGGAAACCCCCGGTCTCTCTTTACTCTCATCTCAGCTGGGAAGTGCAAAGACATGAAACTAGTTATATGGATGAGCGGAAAATCCTTGAGCTACTTCAGTACAAGTTGTGCACTGAAGCACAGACAAACCCTTTTCACTGGAATTAACTGAACAGCTCATAAGGGCTGTTTGTTGTTTTTTTTTTTTCAGAATCACAAGGCTGAGGTCACTGCTCTGGAAATTCTCATGATCTAAACGCTGGGGAGAGATGGAAAACTCCCCCCCAATTCCCCTTTTCCTGATTGAATTTAATCCTCGGACGCACAGCGGCATCAGCAGAGCGAGATCTGTTTGCTTAAGCCTCCCATGCCAAGCTGAATCTCCTTTGTTTTAAAAACAAAACAAAATAAAAAAAACAGTAAATAATGGAGCAAAAATAAAATATTTTTGCCAGGGTTCCCCCCCCCCCACCGAGCGTGCCGAGCATAATTGGGAAAAAAAAATCCTTCCAAATCCTGCGCTGTTTTTGTTCTTCAGTGGCAACCAGAATCTGTGCAAAAACATTTAGGTACTTTGCAATAATCAGCATTTATTAATAGACTTTCTTTCACATTTATGTAGAATGAAGAAAACAAAGCATTTGGGCTTTCTTGGGTGGGAAAGCGAAAATGAGTTCCTTTTCAGATTTCCGGAAAAAAAAAAAAAAGTTATCCTCAGAGGGAACACTGTGCCTTCAAATACAGTACCTCTGTTTGTTTGAAGCCTTTTTGGTAGGCCCCGGGTCTGGATAATGACACACCATATGTCGCCGTGTCTCAACAGCTGAGCGAGACAGGCTGAGTGATAGGAACTCGGGGTTGAAATCTATCTGGAATTCAATACTATTATCCTAATGCAAGCGGTATATTGTAGAGCCGAGGAATCTGCTTGCACTGCCAGACCCGTTAAGGGTCACAGTGGGTGGAATATATTCCAGATTAACAGCGGTGGCAATGCAAGAAGACAGACAGACAAGAGGGTGTCTCCCTTTCCTTTAGAAAAACCGCCTTTACCACCGCCAACCTCCCCTGGTCATAAACCATCAATCACAGGAAAAAAAAAAAAAGAGCAATAATTTATCTGCAAGAATGGAGGGCCCTCGCCATTCTGCGACACCAAACGAGGCTTTATAACAGAGCAAGCAGAAAAGATTTCTTGTCTTTGGGGTGCACTGCTGCTTTAATTTTTTTTTTTTCCCAAGAGTACCACAAGAACACATTGCCAGATTAATTGTCGTTTTAAAAACAGGCGGAAGAGTAGAAGACATAAGGCATTTCTAGATTAAGAAATGTACGTAATCACAAAGGTGTGGTAGTAGGCCGACAGCGACGTTAATAATTTCGGGCCCCATTGTTTTCAATGAGACCTATTCAATAATGCTTCTTGACACTCCTTTGTGACCAGGCCTGTAAGAGAAAAACTTTCAACTTTCCCAGGATTTTGGAAATACACCTTCATATTTTTGTATGGAGTATCACATGTAGTTCGGGGTGGGGGGGGGGGGCAATTTCTCAAAATAGATTCGTTTTGCACAAACCATGACAGTAAGCTTGCCAGATTTTGTCCTAAAAAAAAAAAAGAGGATGTGTGGCCCCACCCCATTTCACCTCCCGGTCCCGCCCTATTCTGCCCACAGCCTTGCCCCATTCCGCCGCCCCCACCCCCCAACTCCGGCCCTATACAAATAGTTTTCAAAACCTGGACAAAGTGCTAGGTTTTGAGAAAATACGTCCGGACGCCTGCACAGTCCTCTAAAAAACGACACGTCTGGGTAAATCAGTCTGGTAACCCTACATGACGGGAATGAACCTCACACCTAAGGCGTTCGTATGTGGCGTATGATCTCAGCCTCTCAAATTTACTGCTAACGCTCACTGTCCTATTTATCTAAGTGCACTTGGAAGATCTTTTTGATCTAGCCTGCAGCATCCAAAATAACGGGAAATATTTCTGTATCTTTCTGCCACGTTTTCTTGGTCTCAAGACTGCATTTCCTAGTACCTGAGAATCTGCCCCCTCTCCACCCAATTCACTGAATAATTGCTTGGGACCAACACCTCTATAATCAACAGGGCTACCGGATTTTCCGGAACTAAATTCCGGACCCAAAGCCCCACCACCCCAGGCCCGCCTGAGTCACGCCCCATCCTGCCCCCTCAACCTGTTTACTTGTCGGAAGGGCATCTGTGCATGCGCTGGTGTGATGCGATGACATCGCACACATGCAACACTACCGCGCCGCATGGGCAGATGCCGTCACGTCGCTCCTAGCTGGAAGCTTTTCAAAACCTGGACAAAGTGCCGGGTTTTGAAAACTCATCCGGATCTGTCCCCTAATCAGGGAAATCCAGACATCTGGTAACCCTAATAATCAATGTCATTCTGGTGTTTTTCGCTTCATGCTGTTGTAGGGGGTGTCAGGTCAAAAGCGCGCCGGGACAAAGGCGCGCACAGACAATTGAGCGCAGCGCGGAGGTGCGCGCCGCAGAAAATTACTGTTTTTAGGGTTCTGACGGGGGGGGCGTGGGGGGGAACCCCCCCACTTTACTTAATAGAGATCGCGCCGCGTTGTGGGGGCTTGTAACCCCCCACATTTTATTGAAAACTTTACTTTTTCCCTGTTTTTAGGGAAAAAGTTAAGTTTACAGTAAAATGTGGAGGGTTACAACCCCCCAAACCCCCCACAATGCCGGCGCGATCTCTATTAAGTAAACTGGGGGGGCTCCCCAACAAAACCCCCTGTCGGAGCCCCTAAAAACTGTAATTTTCTTCGGTGCGCGCCTCCGTCTTGCGCTCAGTTGTCGGCGTGCGCCTTTGTCTTTCGCGGGGTTGTCTATGAACCGTTGTAGGGACCTGGTCTACATTTCAGTTTCAGATTGTTTTCTCCTGAAATGTCTACCTGAATTTGTTGGCTGGTGTACTATTAATTATTTCTAGAGCGCTATCAGACGTATGCAGCACTGTACAGAGTCACAAAGGAGATGGCCCTTCTTGAATGAGCTTACAATCTAAGCAATTACAAATCTTCCACGAATGCTAAGCCACCCGGTGCAGGCTTCCCTACTGGCATGAGTGTAAGATCGCTGCATGTTTCAGACAATAGTTTCACTAATTTTGGTGACAAGACAGCAAGGGGGGCTAGTTAGGGTCACCAGATTTGACGTCTGGAAAATCTGGACTCCCTAGATCCGCCCCTCTCTGCCCTCCGCTGCCTATTCTTCTTTTTCAAGGGTCCCACGACAACAAGAGGGCATCCGTTGAAAATCAAGGGCGGGAAACTACGAGGTGACACCAGGAAATTCTTTTTCACTGAAAGAGTGGTTGATCGCTGGAATAGTCTTCCACTACAGGTGATTGAGGCCAGCAGCGTGCCTGATTTTAAGGCCAAATGGGATCGGCACATGGGATCTATTCACAGGGCAAAGGTAGGGGAGGGACATTAAGGTGGGCAGACTAGGTGGCCCCTTATCTGCCGTCTATTTCTATGTTTCTATGTTTCTATTCTTGCCGGGCAGCACATCCGCGCATGAGATGTAGTGACGTCACGCACATGTGATGTCATCGTGTCATATCCGCACAGGTGCGGATGCCTTCCTGCACGAAGAAAAGCTTTTCAAAACCCGGACAAAGTGCTGGGTTTTGAAAAGCGGTCTGGACATGTTCTCAAAAGGACGATATGTCTGGGAAAATCCGGACGTCTGGTATTTCCATATTTGTGTAAGGAAAAAAAGAAAACACATGGCCCTCTGCCCCAGCCTGTTCCTCACCACCGCCACACAAACCTCATCTCCTCTCTTTCTCTGAGCTTTGGGCCAGATCTGGAGGGCCTCTGAGTATGCGTAGATGCATGTGAAGTAATTGAATTGCGTCCGAACAAGCTCAAAGGCCCTCTGGGTGTGGCTCCGCACTCTGGCAGAGCCGGGGCCTTCCAAAACCCTGACAAACTGTCTGGGTAAATCTGGTACCCCCTAGGCTAGTATAGGATGAAGTATTGGTCTTGTAAGAATCAGGAAAATATCAAGGTCTGGAAGAGTCAACTATCATGTTTCCCCCCAAATAAGGCAGTGTCATATTAATTTTGGGTCCAAAAAAGACATTAGGGCTTATTTTCGGGGGATGTCTTATTATTTTTTTTTTTTATATACAACAATCATCTCTCCCTTCCTCTCATCCACCCCAATTCTTGCTCTTTCCTTTCTCCTCCCAACCTTGTGCAGCACCTTCCCATCCCCCTGTGCAGCAGGGTGTGTGTGTGGGGTGTCACTGAATTGACCAGTCTGATTTTTTTTGGGGGGGGGTTTATCGGGTAACACTAGTTTCAGGGATAGAGTCAGGGTGTGTCAGGGACATTTGGGGCTGGGGGGGTGGGTGGGGTTGATCTTAACTACGGCTTATTTTTGGGGTAGGGCTTATATTTGGAGCATCTTTAAAAATCATGCTAGGGCTTATTTTGGGGATAGGGCTTATTTTCAGGGAAACAGAGTAACAGAGATGGTAGAGGCTAGCATGGTAACAATCTAAATAAGTTGGGGGACAGATATAGATGCAAGTGGAAGGGATGTGGTTAGAGGCTGAGTAACTGTCTTGGGAAATTCATGTGATCACCTCTATACAAAGTATGAAAAACCAGAGCAGAAGGCAACTGGGCAGACTGGCGCTGGTAACCAAGAGCAAATGATGACTAACGTTGCACGAGTTTTTTACTCCTTAACTTACATCAGCAAAATCATCTTTTGCCTTAAAGTAAAACAAATTCCAATCTTGCTCACTTAAAGCAGTACTATTATCAGCTTTATGAGGAAAAGCAGATTAAAAAGGGCAGGTCAAAAGACAAATCATCCACCCAGTGCTACCAAAATGGGAGGAAAGTCAAAAGATTGTGCATTAGGCATCATATCTGCGTCTTCCTCTTCCATCGTCTCTCCAGTCTAAATTTTTTTTCTCATAAAGACTCTATGGCAGACATGGGCAACTCTGGTTCTCGGGGGCCGGAATCCAATCGGGTTTTCAGGATTTCCCCAATGAATATGCATGAGATCTATTTGCATGCACTGCTTTCAATGCATATTCATTGGGGAAATCCTGAAAACCCGATTGGATTCTGGCCCTCGAGGACTGGAGTTGCCCACTCCTGCTCTATGGTAACTGTGCAGTACGTGTTCTGAACAAGTAGGTCAACTTTCAAACCGTCTTACTTGGGTAAGTAGACCAGAGTTAAATCAGTTGCTGACATCCCCCCCTCGCTACGGGTAGAGATATACACATGCCGTTTCACGGGCAACCAGTGTTACTTGTGCCATAAAGGGATGGATCAGAAAGCAATGCACAGGGCAAAAATTGTGCACTTTCTACCAGTGGCGGAGGGAGAGAGGTTAGAACCTGGGGCGGGGGCGCCCTGCATCCCCTACTCTTCTCTGCCGGTTGAGCATCCCCCAACTCTTCTTGCTGCGTATCAACAAGGGATCCAAGAGGAAAAAGAACAAAAAACCGGCGTGGCTCACTGTAGAGGTGAAGGAAGTGATCAGAGACAAGAAAACTTCATTTAAGGAATGGAAAAGGACAAAAACGGATAAAAACTGGAACAAGCACAAACAACATCAACGCAGGTGCCATAAGGCGGTAAAAGGGGCCAAAAAAGACTACGAGGAAAAAATAGCCAAGGAGGCAAAAAACTTCAAGCCGTTCTTTTGATATATTAAGGGGAAACGACCCGCAAGGGGAAGCGGTGGGGCCATTGGATGACTGTGGAATAAAGGGAGTGCTAAAGGAGGACAAAGAAATCGCCGACAAACTGAACACATTTTTTTGCATCTGTATTTACCGAAGAGGATATACACGACATACCGGAACCCATCAGGCTATATGCTGGAAAAGAAGATGGGAAACTGACATGGTTGATGATCGGTCTAGAAGAGGTATGCAAGCAGATTGATAGGCTTAAGAGCGACAAATCCCCAGGACAGGATGGCATCCATCTGAGGGTCATCAAGGAACTGAAAGGACTATAGCTGAACTGCTTCAGCTAATAGCCAATCTGTCGATCAAATCGGGAAAGATTCCGGAAGACTGGAAGGTGGCGAATGTTACGCCGATCTTCAAAAAAGGTTTGACGGGAGATCCAGGAAACTACAGACCGGTGAGTCTGAAGTCGGTACCGGGAAAGATGGTAGAGGCGCTGATAAAGGACCGCATCATTGATCACCTTGACGGACACGATCTGATGAGGACCAGCCAGCACAGTTTCAGTAAAGGCAGATCTTGCCTGACGAACTTGCTGCACTTCTTTGAGGGAGTAAACAGGCAGATAGACAAGGGCGACCTGGAATGCAATGACTTACAGCAAAGCCCTGCATATGTGATCCTGACATGCTATATGGTTCAGGGAACTCTGTTGTGGTTTTAAACCATGCTCTGATCCAGCTTGATAAAATCCCCAAATGCCATATGATCTCTAACTCAAGTTTGCAGTTTGAAACGTTCATGCAGATTTTATGGAACCTGCTCTAAGCTTTTTAACTGTGCGTTTCCCTTTATTTAAAAGGTGCAGCTGGGCCCAAATTTTCAGGTTCGTTCTTTTTCCCCTCACTCGTTCAATCTAATTGGCCAGCAGCCAATGTATGTGGGTGGCTGGAATGGGCAGGGAGCTTTAACCACCCTATGGCCATCGACTGGTACCCTACTGGTTTCTCGGGTTATTTTCAGAATTAAACACTCGTGGGAGTGTGAAGAGCAGTGGTTAGAGCTACAGCCTCGGCACCCTGAGGTTGTGGGTTCAAATCCCGCACTGCTCCTTGTGATCCCGGGCAAGTCACTTAATCCCCATTGCCCCAGGAACATTAGATAGAGTGGGAGCCTGCCAGGATAGTTAGGGAAAAATGCTTGAGTACCTGAATAATTTGCAATCCGCATAGAATTGTCGGATAGACAAAATCTAAATTATTTAAAACAAAAACCACCTCACGCTCAGCAATTTTTTGTTTTTTTTCAAATAAATTTTCCTTTTCTGGTATTTTCTCTGCACCCACTGGAAATGTTCTGCAGCAGGGGGGAAGGACAGATCTTCTGGATGCTATCAGCCTAGACCAGGGACTTTGGAAAACAACTGAGAACCCTAACCTCATCCTGCCCTGTGGGGAAAAAGGTCCCTAATGGCTTCTATGGGTGTCCTGTCTGTTTGATTAGATTGTAAGCTCTACTGAGCAGGGACTGTCTCTTGAATGTTTTAATGCACACTTCTACCTCCAAATTTGTGGGTTTAGGACTCGCGACTCTGGTTATTCATGAGTTTCTAAACCCTGACCCACCCCTGCCTTCTGGATTTCCCCACCCCACACCTGGCGGCCTAGCGGCGAAGCGGGGCAGGAGCGATCTTCCTACGCTCCTGCCCCGTGCAGAGCCATCAACAAAAATGGCTGCCGTGAATTCCCGCTGTAGTCTCGCGAGACCACGGGACATCACAGCAGCCATTTTTGTTGATGGCTCCGCATGGGGCAGGAGCATAGGAAGATCGCTCCTGCCCCGCTTCACCGCTAGGCTGCCAGGTGTGGTGCGGGGAAATCCGGGAGGCAGGAGGGAGGTGGGGGAGGGTTAGAGTCGGCCCCATAAGTTATTCGTGATTTTTCCATATTCGTGAGCTGGCTTGTCCCCTAATTCCTGCAAATATGGAGGGAGAAGTGCACAGCACTACAGAAATAATAAGTAGTAGTAGTAGGTAATGCACTGTCAGTTCTTCTTTAGTGGACCTTACATTTAGTGCATGTTAGATATATTTAGTGGAGAATTCATCAAAGGGTGCTAAGTGATTTAGCTCGCTTATGCTTAGTATGCACTAAACACTAAAATGCCCATAGAAATATAATGAGCACTTTAGCATGCTCTAATCATTAGAGCGTGCTAATGTAGTTAGCGCATGCTAAATTGCTTAGTGCCAGTTATTTATTTATTTGTATTATTTATATACCACTAGTGGTTTTCATTCAGGTACTCGAACATTTTCCCCATCTGTCCTGGCAAGTTCACCACATTCTATCTAGTGTACCTGGGGCAATGGGGGATTAAGGCCCAGATTCACTAAATGTAGCAACTCAATTGCTGTTGGCAGATTCTCTGGCCGATTTTTAAACAGCGACCGATTCACTATCAAGTTTGCATGCAAACTCACCGACTCAATCGCTCAGTGAGCCTTTGAGTCGGTGCAGAGCCCTGACAGTAGCCCGCCCATTGTTTTTGGCCAATCAGGGACTTCCTTAGACTCCTCCCTAGGGAAGTCCCTGATTGGCTCAGGCGCCTCGGGCCCCTCCCAAGGGAGGAGCCCGAGGCACCTGAGCCAATCAGGGTCTTAGGCCCATCCCTATGCATCATATGATGCACCGGGGCAGGGCCTAAGGCCCGCATTGCTGACGGGCAGCTGGCGGAGGAGCAGGAGAGACTGAGCACCGCTCCTGCTCCCAACTAAAGGTACGGGGAGAAGGATGGCACTGACGAGACCCAACAGGCAGGAGGGAGTGGGCATCCCTCCTGCCATATTTTTCAGCGCGGTGGGGGGAGCAACGGGTGGCAGGAAGGAGTGGGCATCCCTCCTGCAATTTGCGGGTCACCACATGCTGGGGGGAGGGCATGCATTTGTCGGGGGTGGGGTGGTTTTTTGACAGGTCTGACTTTTTTTATTCTTTTTTTTTTATGGGGCAGATATTTAGTGTGTGTAACAAACAGGCAGACCTGTCAAAAAACCAGCAGACCTGTCAGTAACATAGTTACCGACAGGTCTATATACAAGTCGGATTTTAGAACCGTAAAACCCAATGCAAAATAGACAAGCAAATGTTAGTGAATCAATCGCTTGGCTATTTTACATGGGGTTTTACTCATTTGCATGGGTTGGATTGGATCGGAAAATGGGGAAAACCACGCGGTGGGCCGTTTAGTGCATCGGGTGGCTAGCTGCGATCGTCGCTAAACCTGTGAAAACAGGTCTAATGACGATGGCTGACTTTAGTGAATCGGGGCCTAAGTGACTTGGTCAGGGTCACAAGGAGCAGCATGGGATTTGAAACCCCCTCCCCCTCCTTTAACGTTCACTTATTACTTTAGTGAGCCTTAACTCATCAGTTAGCGCTCATTAAATCAACTTATGGGTAAATATTCAGGTGGCAGCAGGTTTTTTGGGGGCTGCTGCTGGTATTATGCCCAGACACTAAATATCCAGGTTTATGGGATTGTCTCTCTCTTAGCCGATGAAGTGTGATACGCAGCACTTAATCATCTCAGCGAAACCGGATAAAGGCACAACTGTTTTACGGGGTCTGATTTGTTCTGTTAACTTAGGTGGTTAAGTGCTGAACAGTGTCACTTAACTGCATAAGTGTCCGCTCTCCCCCCTCCCCGGAGCCAGTTTTCAGTTTAGTCGTTCAAGTTTGTACTCCATGACACTGTTTAGTTAGGCGCTGCTGCATTTCAGTGGACAGCCCTGCATAAGCGATCTCACCAGCCAGAAGACTCTCCTGCCAGGTTAAAACGAATATGTAAAACTACCTTCAAAGCACTGAATATTGGGAAAAATGTGGGGAAAAAACGGAATTCTTCTTGACTCTGTGTAGTTCCTTTCCCTTGGAGAAGAGTGTGGCGTAGTGGTTAGAGCTACGGCCTCAGCACCCTGAGGCTGTGGGTTCAAGCCCCGCACTGCTCCTTGTGACCCTAGGCAAGTCATTTAAATCCCCAGGTGCATTATTAGATAGATTGTGAGCCCACTAGGACAGACAGGGAAAAATGCTTGAGTACCTGAATTCACTTTCTGAGCGCCCCTGGGAGAACAGTATAGAAAACTGAATAAACCGTGTGAAAAGTTTCAGCCTTTGATAACCAGAGCTAGTATTGTGACATCATAATGCCTAATTCCACCAATAAGAGCCAACCTCATCAGTGATGTCACAATGGCTTGATTGTCCTAGTCTTGGCTCACTTTTACTACATTTTGATTTCTAGAGTGGCGCAGTGGTTAAAGCTACAGCCTCTGCACCCTGAGGTTGTAACCCGTTCTGAGCTCCTTTGGGAGGACGGGCTTAAAAAAAAAAAAAAATCAAATAAAGTAGGTCTGGTGTTCATTCTGGCCCTGCTCTCCCTAGAGTACTCCTCAGAGAAATGAAAAAGGGAGAATTTGGGATCAAACACATATGCAGCTCAATCAAATAAGAGCTCACCGATAGCGGAAAAAAGGACTAACAAAACCATATAAGCCAAGGATGGTCTAGTTCCACTTTTGGATGAAGGGAGGAAGGATTAAAAGACAGATTGATAAAATGTTCAATCCACAAAGCCACTGAGAGGGCGCATTGTATAACAGCGAGCCAAAAACACAGAGGCAAAAGACCAGGATTCCACAAAAGAACAGGAGCGTCCACAAACGCACGAGGTGGAATCAGTCCTTGGAGCCAAAGGATTCTTTATTATACTGATGCAAATAAACTAACACTGGCTCCAAGGACTGAGTCTACCTCGTGCCTTTAAAATGTTTCCAGGATGGGGAAATGTTCTGTGCAGAAATACTGTAGTTCAAATTTTCTCTTGTTTTTGATTTTACATAAATTCAATTGGCCTTAGCACTGTATTTCCTAAATAGAATCCAATTTTTACATCACAAAACTGTCATTTTTCCGTTTGTAAGAGGGCCCTTTAAATGTACCATCTAGAATACCATGGAAGTGATTTTAGACGGATTAGGTGCCATTCACAAATGGAAAAAGCTGATTTACAGAAGTAAACTGACATAGACATTTAACCCTTTAATTGGCAGAGGGTGAAAGGGCTGCTTTACGTAACTTGATGTTGAACGAGAGCCAAGTAACAGATGTTTGGAGATGCAGATTTCCCATAAGAGCCTTAGAAGACACATGCCAAATAAAGGGTTAAGAAGACCTAGCACTGCCTTCCACCTAGTATGCCAACAGCATGTGCAGATCTAAGAGGCGAAGAGTGGGCGGTCTTTGAACGTCTAAGCGTGTTCCATACTCTACCATGGCACTACTCGTATACCTAAGAAAAATTTTGACGCTTGGCATTTAACACCTGCGTCCAGTCACAAGCCCCGGATTCTTTTTATGGCACTCAAGAGTTGCGCACGTAAATTAAGGTGCATACCCAATTTGCGTGAGCAATTCAACTGAGTATTGAGTCAATTAGCACCAGTAATTGGGCACTGCCAATCAATTACTGGCATTCACTGGAAACAATTTGGATTTACACGCACATCTTGCTAGGTGCAATTTTTTTTTGTAGACTAGCGCTCTGCGATCTTTCCCCTCCCCCCCCCCCCATCGTCATTTATCAGATCTAGTCTAAGATGACCGGGGAAGGCAACAGCAAACCACACAAGAGTCACATGTGGAGGCTCTCAAAAGCCATTTGTGATTGGGTACTTGCATACAGGGGCTCTCTTTACTTTTTTTCTTATTTATTTTATTTAGGCAACTCACACATAACTGCCACCTAATTTCTCCTCTGGACATGGGCTTTAGAGAAGAGCTTGAGGAGGGAATTTTGTTTACTTCTCCGGAATTATACATCTACCTCAAAAGGCAAACATTTGCGTGTTGGACTTGTATTCCTTAACCGGCTTCCCCAGGCTAAACAGAATTTAAAACCTGCCACTTACACATGATAAGTTCCTCAGTGTACACATACCCAACTGATATTCTCATATTTTCTTTTTCTAAACACAGATGTGCCATCATATGAGACTGTTCCCTCTAAGGTAGAGTTACCAGACGTCCCGCCCTCTTTTTAGACGGGTTCTCAAAACCCGGCAGTTTGTCCGTGTTTTGAAAATCTATGGGACCTCGCTGCCGTGTCTGGAGGACATGCATGTGATGTCATAGTGTCGAATCTGCGCAAAAGTGGATGCCTTCCAGCCGCGAAGAGACGAGATTTGTGTGGGGCTGGGGGGAGGAATGAGGTGGGGCCACATTCCCTCTTTTTTTCAACATAGAAATCTGGTAACTCTACTCTAAGGTGCGTGGGAGTCCTCCAACTGCATTGCTGCCAATGGGGAGCTATGAATCAATATTGTGGTTTCAATAGTTAGGGACAGGTAGGTTTCCTGGAGTCCCATGGAATCCTGCTTGTCCCTCACTACTGAAAACAGCGCCCCCACAGGTAGAACTGTAGGTGGAGGACTCCCGTTCGACTTAGAGGGGACAGTGCATGTGAGCTGCCACAATATAAGTATTTGACAAAAAGCTTCATGTTCAATGCGCCTTTTGTAAAATACCCTGCAAGTTTTGAACTTCCTGCCTTAGAGGTCCCTTTTTGCAAAGCTTTAGTGAAAGGGCCCCTAACTGCTAAGAAGCCCAAAAATATAAATGGACTATTTAGCATTTAGCATGTGCTATGCTTCAGTAAAGGGACCTAACAGAAATTTAGGATGGTTTGTTTATTTTGGTAATTTCACATTCTTCCTGAGATCATGGCGTTCTTAGTTTCTTTGTTAGAATCTGAGTTGACTGAATTTTAATTATACAAAAAGCTGAAAAGAATACAAGCCGCCTGAATTTTGCTTTTTTTTTTTTTTTTTTACTGTCTTATCAAGAAAAGAGGGAGCAGCAATATTTTAGAGCAAATCTCCAACCCTACTTGTGGCCTCCTGGCATCTCAATGACATTACCTAGCAATAAAAATGAAATTGCTTTTCATGTGTTCAACGGGACTTCCATTTCTGCACAGCTGGATTGTAAAATATTCAGTTGTAGACATGCAGATGTGATGATAATGAAGAAGGATCACACCATTTAAAAGTATTTCAAAATAAAATGGATTTTTTTTTTTTTTTTTTTTTTGCAAGGAAATGTTTTCTCCAAAAAATTAAAAAAAACACCCCACAAAAAAAGGGAGGCACATGATATGGGCGTCTCGGCAAGTGCCAGCTATTGAAAAGGAAATTTTGTTTTCAGAAAACCTCTAGCCTGGATTCAGAAGATAAGTTGTTTCCTAAATATATATGCACTGTAAATATGTATGTGCATATGTGTTGGGGGGGGTGAGGGGGGGAGGAGGGGAGATCAATTCTTAGTTCAGCTGTTTAATAGTATTAAACCCTTTCAAACTGGCAGTTCCAGCTCTGCTCTCACTGTGCACACAACATCTGGGCATGAACCATTTCAATGAAAAAGCATGAAACAGGTTTAAAAGAAAACAAAGCCTACATAAGCAATGAGGAAACATAAGATTCTTTAGCAGCCAAAACATAAAACGCACAATATAATAAACTAAAACAAAACAAAACAAAAATCTGTTCAAGGTTTTTTTGTATTTTTTGTGTGTGTGTGTTTTTTGTAATACCCTTCAGACTTTCCCTTATTAGTAGCTTTCGTTAAAGCAGCGTTAAATTATCAACAAAGGCATTAGCTCACTTCGGTTGTTTCGTGACGAGGGAAGGAAAAGGGGTTTATTTTTTATTGTTTATACCCTTTTTTTTTCCTGTAAAAGAAATTGAGCAGAGGATACGAATTTGTGTTGGGGGGGGATGTACAGTGTCTCCCACATGCAGATGTAATTGGCACGCTTGGGCACACTCTCTTCCAACGGGGGCATGCATTCACGCTCAGGCACTCGCATGTGTAGACGATACACACATACGCACACGCACGCAGTGAAGCCGCCTCCTTGGCTAGCAGCAATCTGAACCTTGGGTTTTGTGGGGGGGGGGGTCCACCCCCTCTCCCCCAACCTTCACATTCTTGGAAATAATTTTTTATCCTATATAATGAGAATTCCTTCAAACTTGGCTTCCATCAGAGTCAAGTATCCAGTTTGCCAAAATTAATTTCAGGGTTTGTAATCCCCGGGCCCTCAGACTGTCCCTTTTCACATACCCTTCTGGCGCTAGATAAGAGAATATTATGTATCTACGGTTCTCGCCATCACTTGGTTTATGTGTGATTTTCTTTTTTTTAAAGCAGCGTTAGTTTTGTGTTTTTTTTTTTTTTTATCTATAAACAGGCAGGCGAATGTGAGCATGCTGATGGTCCAGAAGCCTGGGCACAGACACCGTCTCATACCCTTTGCCCAACATTTGCTCTTTGATGCACGGTGGGTGAATGTCATTTATGAGATACTCCAAGGATTGTAGGCTGCTGCTAAGGATGGATGTATTGCAAAGTGTCTTGCTGGGTAAGCTGGAGAGCCCATCGGACGGGTGCACCCCAAGTTCCCGGTGGACATTTGCAAGGTCCTGTGGATTATAGCAGTCGCTGTTTGGGGTGACCAAGATGCTGTTCCAAGGCGGAGCAAAATATTGCCCCACCGAGAAATTGCCGTGCAAACCGACACAGTTCAAAGGGGAAGAGCTGATCTTTTCTACGGTGCTCGCTAAGGTGTACGGACGAGAGACTCCCACGCACATGTCTGGAGATTTGCTAATCGCCCCTCCTCCTCCACTGCCCCCACTGTACATTCTGAGCTGCTGTTGCTTTTGCTGCCATATTAGGTAATCCATGCCGTCGGGGTACACAGCTGGCTTTGGCCCTAGAGCCACAGCTGCATTTGCATTCGCTGCCAGATCGGCCCCCCCGCGGCAGTCTTGCAAAACCGTCCCGGCGTAGGTCACAGCTCCCGTAGCCATGGTGGCAAAGCCATTGACCATGCCATGCTTGGCCGGGCTCGGGTTGGTGACAACAACACCCTGGCAGGCCTGATGTGAAGCCTGCGCTTGGCACTGCTGGTTGATCTGATAGATGATACTCTGGATGGATGGTAAGTTTGACTGTTGTAGTGTTAGGTTCCTTCCAGGGATGGGGACGATGGAAGTAGCGACAGTCACATTGGGAGGGATTGGCGCTTCCATTTGCTTCTGGTGATAGTTTAATTGTCCGTTGCACGTCTGGCCTTGAACTAAAGTGCTCGACACTGGGTAGGGGGCGACACCAATTTGTGCAGGGGACATTTTAGCCCGCTTGCCCTCAGAATTCTTCACTATGCTTTTGCTGGAGGCCTTCACAATGGCCAACAGGCCCTGGTAGCCACTAGTGTGCACTGGGTAGGGGCTGTAGCGTTGGCCAGTTGTATCAAATCCATTCACGGTTCGGTTAAGGTGCTTGTGCTGTGGGACCCTGATGTTGGTGGGAAAGATCTTGATCGTCAAGGGGCTGTTCGCAACCTTCTGTGCATAGGCATCCAATTCGGCAGGACTGGGGTATCTTGGAGAATGCACCGAGGCCATGGCTTCACCTAGAAGACACAGGGAGAAAAGACACGCTATGATAAACTGAAGACAGAAATGCTATTATGGTACGTTTACGGTTTCTTTATTTATAATCCGCCTTTTACAAAGCGAAGTACAACAAACACACATAATAGTACTTCACAAACGGTGACCCGTCAAAAGTGCGCCGGACATCGGTGTGCCGACAATCACACCCTGACATTTGTGCGCCGCCTATCAGGCCTTATCGTTTGTGCTCTGGAGTGTGTAGAGGGAAACCCCCCCCCCTTCACATACAACTCCCCTTGAGGGAGGGGGGTCAGGGGGGGGGAGAACCCCCCAGTACAATTAAAACTTGCACTCTCCTCCCAGAGCCTGTTTTACGTGTAATGGGTTCCCCCCAACCCCCCCCACAATGGGAGTGCGAGGAGTTGTAAGTGAAATGGGGGGTTCACCCCCCCCCCCAGAGCGCAAACGGGAAGGCCTGATAACGGTCACAACGGCATTTGTCCTGCGCGCAAATGTCGGGGCGTGATTGTCGGTGCACTAATGTCTGGCGCGCTTTTGATGGTGTACCTCACAAACAGTTCAGCCATCTTACAAAAAAAAAACAAAAAAAAAATACACCTCCTATTCAACATAAAATCAAAATAGCACACCAGTCACTTCTCCTACACCAAAAATCAATCTCAAGCAACCTACTACAACCCAGGTTTTCAACAACCAACATCTCAAGCTGTGTATTTCATACAACAAAACAGATGTCTTTCCAACAATTTCTTAAAGGCATCCACTTTTTTTTTGATGTTTAATGTAAAACGGGAGCCTATTCCACTCTTCTGGACCACAACATGAAAATAACCTGAAGGAATGTTATCAGTCCAGTGAGCATTACAACCCGCAACAAACTCAGTTTTGCCTGTGGATTAAAGATTTTCCATTGATTTACTTAGAAATAAGACATTTTTTTTCTACCCATCCTTGCATGGTGGCAAATGAAGAAATTACTATGGAAGTCAGACTAACATAAATATAATGACAATAGACAGATGCTGCACCATGCAATCACAAATCAATAAAACAATACAAAAATCATTCGCAGTTATGAGAAACTTAAGACAAGTTTGAAAATTCTTCGATGGAACACAATTCCGGCTCTTAGTACAATCCCTAGTCCTAGGCCTTTTAGACTACTGCAACATTCTCTACCTCCCCTGCCCAGCAACAATGATAAAACAACTACAAACAATCCAAAACACAGCACTGAGACTTATCTTTTCATTGAGGAAACATGACCACGTCACAGAGGCTTACCTCAACTCACACTGGCTCCCAATTCCGGCAAGAATACTATTCAAATTCTATTGTCTACTATTTAAAACCATAAACGCGACAGACCAACCTATCTGAACAACCGCCTCATCCAAACTACATCAACTAGACATAGGAAAACCCACACTCCATTTACGCACCCCCCAATCAAAGAAGTCAAACGGAAAAAACTATATGATGGTCTCCTAGCCACACAAGCAAACTCGACAACCAAATCTCCAATCTACTAATTATGACCCTAGACTACAAAACATTCAGAAAAGAAATAAAGACTCTACTCTTCAAAAAATTCCTGCAAACGTCTTAATACCTTCCCACTTCCCAATACCTTCCCGATTCCCCAAAGCAACCTCATCTACTCTTTATCTCTTCTAAAAATTACAAGATATTTTCTTCATGTAATACGTTTTTTTGTAATTCTTTTGTAATCCGCCTTGAACCGCAAGGCAAAAGTGGAATAGAAATCTCTAATGTAATGTAATAAAGGCAGGTTTCTGAAGATGAAGGATTACTTAAAAAAATATCTTACCCCCCCAAAAAAAAACCCAAAACTGCACTGTACTGTAAAACCTTTACTGAAGCTCCTGCATGGAAATGAATCATTGAAACACCCAAACTCTGAACTGTAACACCATTATTGAAGCCCATGTATTGTAACACCATTACAGCAGCTCATGTAAACCCGTTTGAACTGACGCCCCGGTCATTAGTAGCTTTATAGAAGGTTTCAACAAACAATTTAGCAGTCTTATTCTACAAAATGAATAACAAATGACATCCTTATAAAATGCTCTATGGGGTTTTGAGAATTAACGGCACTGGCTGATCCTTTCCTCAGGAATATCACGAGACAAGAGATACTGTATATACTCAAATGTAAACCTATCAGACTATAAACTGAGATAACATTTCCCCCCTCTCCCCTTTTTAGGAGAAATCTTAACTGACGGTTTATTTTCAAGTACTGGAACAGGAACGATTCCTTCCTTCCATGAGGTGTCTTGTCTGCCGGCTCTGCAGCCCCTTCCACTTTCCTCCTGGTCCCACCACAGCTCTCTCTTACTGCCTTGGTGGTCCAGTGATGTGGTGAACTGGAGCAGGAGTGATCAATCCCTCCATCCCAATGGTGTCTTATCTGCCGGCTTACCAAGCCTGCCTCCCACCCCATCCTCCCCTTTCCAACACAGGCCTACCTAACTTCCTTGGTGGTCCAGCGGTGAGCTGGGGCAGGAGCCATCCTTCTATGCTTCTGCTCATGCAGTCTCCGTAGTAAAAAAAAAAAAATGGCTGCCGCGAGTTCTGGGAATTTTTGGCAGCTGGTTTTATTTTTTAAAACTACAGAGACTGCATGGGCAGAAACATAGAAGGATTGCTCGTGCCCTGGCTCACTGTTGGACCACCATGGCAGTAAGGTAGGCCTGGGGAAAGCCCTGCAGTGGGTGCGGGAAGGGGTGTGTGTGTTTGGCTGAATGGGACTCAAACATAAGCTGAGACCCCCATTTTGGGGTCTTTTTTTTGGCCCAAACATTTCGGTTTATATTCGAGTATATGTACACATTAAACCCGCTGGCAGATCGAAAGATCAGTGGCCTATCAGAGGAAAAGATGACATGCCAACCCCGAGGGATAATGTACTTTTGGTTTATGATTTTCAGTCACAACTCTGAAAACAACAGGAACAGTTCCTGGCTGGTTAAATAGCACTTAGGGGTCCTTTTATTAATGCACGCTAAATCGGTTAGCACAGTGGTTCCCAACCCTGTCCTGGAGGACCACCAGGCCAATCGGGTTTTCGGGATTGCCCTAATGAATATGCATGAGAGAGATTTGCATATAATGGAGGTGACAGGCATGCAAATTTGCCTCATGCATATTCATTAGGGCTATCCCGAAAACCCGACTGGCCTGGTGGTTCCTCCAGGACAGGGTTGGGGACCACTGCTAACACGGCTTTGTAAAAGAGGCTGTTAATGTCTTATGAAAGAAATTACAACTTTTCATGAGGTAAAACTCGTTATAGTTTACAAAGCTTTCCTTAATTGCTTCTGATCATTTAGTTTAGATAGTTTTTCACTTTCTCCATGTTGCGTTGCTTTCAGCTGTGTATAATCTGAAATGATCAGAAGCAATTAAGGAAAGATTTATAAACTATAAAGAGTTTTACCTCATGCAAAATTGTGATTTAGATTCTAAAGTATCAACTGCAAGAGACAAGATTTTGGTGTAGTCCTCTAGGCTTTTTAGTAGAGGGGGGAGAATCAATATCTGACTTGTGCCTGGAAAACTTGTGCCTTAAATGTCTGGTGGTCACGTGTGCAACCGCCTTCAGCTCTCACCTCCTCCAGCACCGGGACACAACCACCATCTTACATCAAGCAGTCACCGCCAGGAGATGTGCTGAATTTCACAAGAGTTCACGAGTTGACGTACACACCCACAATCTGCACTGCCTCCAATGGTTATCTTACATTCTGGAACGTTGCCCGCCTCACTGCTGTAACCTCACGCAAGCGCTTTCCTGCGTCTGTACGCGATCGTCCTCTCCACTCCGCCACAGAATCGCGTACAGGCGCAGGAAAGTGCTTGCGTGAGGTTACAGCAGTGAGGTGGGGCAACGTTTCAGAACAACGGTAACATATCAAGGGCCTCAAAATAGTACCTGGCGCATGTGGCCCCCGGGCCGCGAGTTTGAGACCACTGGTATAACTAATGGGCAGACTGGATGGACCATTTAGGTCTTTATCTGCCGTCATTTCCTATGGGCTCCTTTTACTAAGGTGCGCTAGCGTTTTTAGCGCATGCTACACTGCTGCGCGCGCTAACCCTGCGCTACGCGCCCAAAACTAACGCCAGACCAATGTTACTATCCTTTTTAAAAATATATATTTCTGCTGCTAGTCCAGGTGGTTTAAAGTTTTGGAAACTCCTGGTTATTATAAGCAACTTGGATTCATGGGGGCCCAATGCTGTGTTGCGACAGCTCTTCTCGTTCAATGTTCTGTGCATATGATTGTGGCAAAAAAAAAAATGAAGTCATAGAAACATAGAAACATAGAAACATAGAAATAGACGGCAGATAAGGGCCACGGCCCATCAAGTCTGCCCACTCCAATGACCCTCCCTATCTATCTTTGCGGATAGATCCCACATGTTTGTCCCATTTGGCCTTAAAATCTGGCATGCTTCTGGCCTCAATAACCTGAAGTGGAAGACTATTCCAGCGATCAACCACCCTTTCGGTGAAGAAGAACTTCCTAGTGTCACCGTGCAGTTTCCCGCCCCTGATTTTCCACTGATGTCCCCTTGTTGCCGCGGGACCCTTGAAAAAGAATATATCCTCTTCCACTTCGATGCGACCCGTGAGGTACTTGAAAGTCTCGATCATATCTCCCCTCTCTCTACGTTCCTCGAGTGTGTAGAGCTGCAACTTCCCTAACCGCTCCTCGTATGGGAGCTCCTTGAGTCCCGAGACCATCCTGGTGGCCATTCTCTGGACCGATTCCAGTCTCAGTACATCCTTGCGGTAATGTGGCTTCCAAAATTGCACACAGTACTCCAGGTGCGGTCTCACCATGGATCTATATAGTGGCATAATGACTTCAGGTTTACGGCTGACGAAACTCCTGCGTATGCAACCTATGATTTGCCTTGCTTTGGATGAAGCTTGCTCAACTTGGTTTGCGACTTCATGTCATCCCTGACAATCACCCCTAAGTCGAAATATAACTTCTTTCCCCCCCACTCCTTGTTTAGAAAGTCACTTCTAAGTGGCCTACAATAAACTCGGTGTGGAGAATGGAAATGTCACTTTACCCAACGGGGGAATCTCTCTCAGAGATTGGATTTAAACTACATTATACAAGCAATTTCATGGGTGCTTAGCACCGCTACAGGCTCCCCGCAAAAAAATGGAAAAGTATTCCATTTACCAGCAATAAATCAGCAGCTGCTGTAATGAGCACAAAAATGTCACTTTCATGCAATTTTACAGATGAACAAAACTGGCAAAATTAACGGCAATAACAACCTAGTCAGCAAAATTCATTGCAGGGGGAAAAAAAAACATTCGATATGTATATATTTCTGCCCCCCCCTCCCCTTTGAAACTATTCGAAAGCAAGTTTCTGTCATTCGGGTGTGAAAACTCATTTGTCCTCCCCATTACACTTTCATTTGGAGTTTATCTTGAGTATCCAATGAGCCACCAACTGTGAAAATGATTAAATCTACAAAATCTATCTAATAGAAGGAATAACTTAAGTGTTTAAACCTCAAAAGGAAAAAAAAATGCCAGACTGAAATGGCTCCTGGGAAGCTGTTCTTAAAATAAAACCTTCAGGACACAGGTGTGTAAATTTAACTTTTGAAGAGGAAGAAGGGGGTCCAGGTCTCTTGGGTAAAGAATGCTACTCATGAAAATCTCAGAACCGAAGAGAAAAAAAATCCTAATCATGCTCTCCAGGCCGACATTCATGTTGTACCAACTGGTAAAAGGCTTTACAGCTGTTCTGAAAGAGAATCAGACTAGTCTAAGTTAGGGTTACCAGACGTCTGGGAAAACCCGGACAGACTTTCCAAAACCCGGTGGTTTGTGGGGGGTGAGGTTGGGGGCGGGGCTGGAGGAAGAACAAGGCAGGGCCACGTGTCTGGGTTTCTCCGTGGGAAAATCTGGCAAACCCTAGTCTAAGTGCTGAAGTCAGGCTTGTCCAAAATCAGTCCTCAAAAACTGCAGGCAGGCCAGTTTTCAGCCTATGAATATGCATGAGAGAGATTTGCATACAGTAGAGGGAGTGGGATTGCAAGTCTCTTATGCATAGTCATTAGGAATATCTTAAAAGTGTTCATCTGAATTACAAACTAGTTCTTCTACAATCTCTCTGACTGTCATCATCTTGTGTTTCACTGAAATCTTCCTTTGGGATTTATTACCCCCTTTCCTTCTACCTCTTCCAACATGGTGATTTATAGACAGAGATATTTCAGGCTACACACTGGTCAATCTTCCTCAAAGGCCTAAATAAACACTATAAGAACATAAGAATAGCCTTACTGGGTCAGACCAGAGGTCCATCAAGCCCAATAGCCTGTTCTCATGGTGGCCAATCCAAGTCACTAGTACCTGGCCAAAACCCAAGGAGTAGCAACATTCCATTATTTCAGAGTAAGCAAGATTCCGGAATCTCAAACAGTAGCAAGATTCTAGAATCCCAAAGAGTAGCAACATTCCATGCTACCGATCAATGAGTTCTAGACAGATGCATTTCCCAGAAATCTCGAAGCACACAAGAATATGGCAGAGAAAAACTATATGGCCTATTAAATCTGCCCATCCATACTAAAAGCTACTACTACTACTTATTTCTATAGCGTTGCCAGACAAACGCGGCACTGTATATTAAACATATAAGAGTCAATCCCTGCTTGATAAAGCTTACAATCTACCGTATATACTTGAATATAAACCAGGATTTTTGGGCCAAAAAATTGGTCCAAAAATGGGGGTCCCGGTTTATATTCGTGTCAATGTCCCCTCCCAGAATTTTTTAAGGCCGCCGCCAGGCTCTGCCCCCTCCAACTCCCTATCATACTGGTACCTCTGCCATCCATGTTGTTGATTCAGCGGGTCCTCTGCCGATCCGTGGTGGAGATGCAGTGGGCAGGAGCAAGCTTTCCAAACTCCTGCCCCGCTGCTAACTGGCTGCGCGATCCAATTTCCTCCTCAGAATGGCACGAGCAGCAGCACGATTTGGTGCTGCTTCTCGGCGCTGAGCGGCTTCCTTACTGGCTCCCGTGAATCTCGTGAGAGCCAGTAAGGAAGCCGCTCAGTGCCGAGAAGCAGCGCCAAATCGCGCTGCTCCTGCCGTTCTGTGGAGGAAATTGGATTGCGCAGCCGGTTAGCAGCGGGGCAAGAGTTTGGAAAGCTTGCTCCTGCCCACTGCATCTCCACCACGGATCGGCAGAGGACCCGCTGAATCTTCAACATGGATGGCAGAGGTATGAAGACAGGCGGGGGGGGGGGGGGACAGAGGGCAGAGCCTGGGAGGGAGAGTGCATAGCCTGACAAGGGTAGGAAGGGTGCTGGGTGCAGAGCCTGACAGGGGAGGGGGGAAGGAAGGGTGCTGGGTGCAGAGCCTGACAAGGGAGGGGTAAAGGATGGGTGCTGGGTGCAGAGCCTGATAGGGGAGGGGGAAGGAAGAGTGCTGGGTGCAGTGCTTGACAGGGGAGGGATGGAGGGAAGGGGGCTGGGTGCAGAGCTTGGCAGGGAGGGTGGCTGGGTGCAGAGCCTGACAGGCAGGACCCTTGAATATTAAGCTGCCCGACTTATATTTGAGTCAACCATTATCCCTCCTTTTGGGGAAAAGGGGGGTCTCGACTTATATTCGGATCGACTTATATTTGAGTATATACGGTGATCAAAAGACAAAACAGGACAAATAGTGAATTTATCACAGAGGCAAAGACAGAACAGACTTTGGTAAGAGGAGTTAAAGGCAGCCTCAAAAAAAGTGGATTTTTAGCCTAGATCTGACCACTCACCAGAGACGGAGCTTGACTCACTGACTCGGGCAGTCTGTTCTAGGCTTACGGCACAACAAAATAGAAGGAACAGAGTCTAGAGGAGGACATGAACCCACCCACAACCCACTCCATACCCTGCCCAATAACTCTTACCTTTCACCCATTTCATTGGCCCCCTTTCCTATCCTCCGGACCCTTTTAGTGCTTCTCTCACTCCCTCTCCCTCCAGCTCTCCTTCCCCACAGGTGCTTCTCTTTCTTTCTCCTTCCAACCCCCTTCTCCTGTGGGTACCTCTTTCTTTCCCTCTCTCGCTTTCCAACGGTCCCCCAGGTGCTCCCCCCTCTCATTCCAACTTCTTCTCCTGCTGTTTCTATCTCTCCCCACCCATCCAGCACTACCTTACTCCATGCTCTTTTCTCCAGCACTCTCTCTTTTCCATAATACTTCTCCAGCCCTCCCTCCCACTATGCTATTTCTCCAGCCCCCTCTCTTTCCGATGTTGATTATTCAGCCCTACCTCTTCCAGTGCTGCTAATTTCCCCTCATGACCTACATCTCTCTCCAGCTCCTGATTCCCCCCATCTACCTCCACCTCATCGCTTAATTGAATCTTCAGGCAGTTAGCAGTGAGGTGAGCCTGCTGCTGTCAGCCTGCCCTGGGAGTCGCCCCTCTGAAATGACTTCCTGTTCCCGTGACTACTGCAATTATGTTTTTATTGGTCTTCCAAATTATCAAATACAATTAGTACAAAATACCGCAGTCTGATTACTTTATATCGCTGTTCCAAATTTGATCCTATTACACCTCTTTTAAAAGCCGAGCATATTCTTCCTATCTCTTATCAAATTCCATTTAAATAAAATATCCTCTCTTTTCAGATTCTGTCTAGCGGTCTTCCTTCTTTTTTTATTCAGTTTCCTACTTATATATTCTCCACAGAGAGCCCTTTGTTCATCACACCAGCATTTGCTGTCTGTTCCCTCTTTCAGGCAGCTATTTATTGACACTCATAGAAATTCCTCTTTTTCAGCCATGGCTCCTGTTCTTTGGAACGCTCTTCCTTTTTATCTTCAAACAGAAAGATCATTTTCAACACTCAAAGATCAATTAAAGGCACCCTGCTTCTCTCAGGAATATTGCTTATACAGTAAACTCTCAGTTATCCGGCACCCATGGATAGCGTTACCAGACCTCCGGATTTCCCCGGACATGTCTGGGGGCCCGGATGGATTTTCAAAACCCCAGCACTTTGTCCGGGTTTTCAAAAGACTCCTCTCAATCATGGTGGGCAGGAGGCAATCCGCATATGCGCGGATTGCCTCCTGCCCAACTAAAGTAGGCAGCTGGGGGGGGGGGAAGAGGGGGGAGGGAAGAGGGGGAGGAGCAAATGGAGCTAGGGCGGGTCTGGGGCAAAAATTGGTGAGCCTTGGGGCGGGCCTAGGGTGTCCAAATTTTAAAGTCATAAAATCTGGCAACCTTACCCATGGAGACGAGTAGATGCTGGATAACTGTAGTTTCTGGTTGCTTGATAGTTGCTCTGAAAATAGTTTTGTCTCCCTTCCCACCTCACTCTTTCTCTCTCTAGTATCCTTTGTTGGTCCAGCGTTTGTTCCTCCCTTTCCACCCTCCTTTCAGGCCTGGGTCACTTTCATTCCCCCCCTCCAACACACACACACACACACACTTATGGGTCCAGCATCCATCTCCACACCTCTTCCCTTCACCCTGTTGGACTTGCTGAACTCCCGTCCCCCACACACACACTTCTGGTGCACCACTTCCAGCGCGAGTTTGGCCTCACTTACCTGAAGCAGTCCTGACCTGCCAACCCCCCTCCCTCCCTTACCTGAAGCATCAGTGGCAGCGCCATAAATAAGCTCCTTGTGGCCAGAACCGGCAGGGCCTTTCCTCTGTTGCTTCGGAAATGACACAGCAGTGGAAAGGCCCTACCAGGGCAGGCCTACCAGATTGTAGGCTGGTAGGCCTGCCCTGGGAGACACGAAGGGGCCGACCCAAGAGATTCTCAAGTTTGTTGGGTGTATTTTTGTTGCCCACCATCGGGAGCAAGGGAGGGAGGGTGCGAGGGGCTGCTGGACCTGTGAAAGGGAGGGGGGCTGCTGGACTCACAAGGGAGGGGTGGCTGCTGCACCCACAAAGGGGGGAGGAAGTTGCTTGGGCGTCTGGATCTGGTCTGGGGATTGATGGAAAGGGAAACAGGTGCTGGGCCCATGTGGTGGGTGGAGTAAAGCTGGTGTGAAGGGAGAGGTGCCAGATCTACACCTGAGCACTGAAGGGAGGAGATAGAGGTGTTGGACCCATGGGAAGGTGGCTAAAGAGGTGCAGGAGGGAGGAATAAAGAGAAGAAAAGGGAAAGAGAAAAGCTGAACCAAGGGGATGAAGGAAGAGTGAGTGAAATATTGAACACAGCAGAGGGAGGGAGGAAAGAGAGAGAGACACACATTGGTGTAAGGGAGAAAGAGAGGGGAGAAGCTGGACACAGTGAGATATACAAAAAGAGAGGAGATAGTGGGCATGGATGGGAGAATAGGAACAGGGGACAAAAAGGGGAATGAGGCATCTGCATAGGGGTGGTATATGGACACAGAGAGAAGATAGCTAAACATGGAGGAGAATAAGAACGCAGAAGGAAGATGCCAGACAGGGGGGCATAGGGATATAGAGGAGTGATACTGTACACAGGGGGAGGGGGGGTCATAGAATGGTGAGATGATGAAGACAGGGAAATGAGCACAGGGGAAATACTAGAAAGGGACATATAGGAGACAGAGAAGAGAGATGCTTGCTGAACATGGGGGTGGGGGGGGAGGAAACATACATAGAGATGGAAGATGAATAATTATTCTTCAGTTTGAATATTTTGGCTTTCTAAAAGTCTCCCCACTACCATGTGCATGACATTTCAATTCCCCTGTACCTTGTTAACATTCGCAGTGTGAGCAGCAACTCCAACCTGCTGCTTGCACAAGTCTCTGTTCTTCCTCTGACATCACTTCCTGGACCCGTGCCTAGGAAGTGACATCAGAGGAAGAGCCAACCCTGGTGTGAGCATCAGGTTGGGGGTTGCTGCTCGCGCTGCGAACGTTAAAGAGTTATGGGGGAAGGGAAGGGGCACGTGTGTGTGGCAGGAGAGGGCGAGGAAGGAGCAGATGGGGTGGGGGTAGGAGAAGATGGTGGGGGAGGGGCACCACCGCCTCAGGCGCCTCTCACCCTCATTACGCCACTGTTCAGAGCAGTCACCTGAAATCCAGAGATAAGTTTAAATGTAAATGACCAGTATTTAAAAGAAATGTTGAAGGAATACTATCCCATCAGATCATAAGCTCTTTGGGGCAGGGCCCTGTCATATTAAAATTCAAATAATTCTATAACACAATTTGAGCAGCATTTGGAAAGACAAGTTAATTTTATTTACTTATTATTTGCAGAGTTTGGACAGTCACAAAGAATGCCTGCTAAGAAGTTTACAAATATCTGAAATATGTGAAAGAGAGAGAGAAGGAAGAAAAAAAAAAAAAAAAAAAAAGCAGATACTGTAATAGAGAATGACACGGGGCAATTTTTCCCCGTCCCCGTGGGAACTCATTTTCCCGTCCTTTCCTGGTGAGTTCTTTTCCTGTCCCATCCCTTCAAACTCTGCCCTCATCTGCACAAGTCTCAAACACTTTAAAGTCTTAAGTAGCAACATTCTAGAGCTCAGATTGTGATGTCATAATGCCTCATTCCACCAATGCCTAAGCTCTGTCCTCATCTGCGCAAGCTTCAAACCCTTTAAAATCATAAGTGTTCAAAGCCTGTGTGGTTAAGGCAGAGCTTACAGGAATGGGGCAGGGACAGTGACAAAACTCGTGGGGACGGGGAAATTGAGTTCCTGCGGGGACAAATTTGTCCCCATGTCATTCTCTATCCTGTAAGTTAACTGTTTGATTCATAGGCTTGGTGATAAAGTCCAGCACACTCTATTTCTTCAAATGAGCTAAAGGTAAACTATGTAAATGCCTCTCTCTTCCCCGTCCCCTGGTTGCACAAACAGGCCTTTAATAGGCTCACTCTGTGCCCACCTGTTGCAGACCAAGCCTGGCAGTATTAAAGTCTAAAAATGTCCTGGCGATATGAGTGGTTTTAACAGTGATGATTACAAGCTGCTTAAGCTGGCCAACAAAATTCCAGTGACAGACTGGAACAAGCTGGCCTGTGCCCCACGGTGAAACAGGCCAAGTTGTCTCAGCTCACCGTAAGGGAGTGGGCTGTTTACTGTTAAAACAACTCCAGCTTAACTGCTTCAAAGAAGAGCGGCCATACCCAGACCCTCAGCTAAACTGGCAGCCATCCTGGATCTTCGGATCTTTTCCAGATAAGCCCCGCCAAAAAGATATCCCCCGCCACCCCAAAAAAATTATAAAAAAGAGGCACGATCTGTAGAAAGTAAAGTGGGGGGGGGGGGGTTTTTCCCCCCCACGCCCCCCTGTCGGAGCCCTTAAAAAAATGGTCGACAGTTTATCCTATTTTTTTATAATGTTAAATTTCATATCCTCTTTTTTATAATTTTTTTTGGGTGCTCCGACGGGGGTGTGTGGGGGGAACCCCCCCCCACTTTACTTTATACACATCGTGCCGCGTTGTGCTGAGAACTTCACTGGTTAAGGTTGCGTGCGCTGGCAAAAGGTGGCGGGGCTTAACTTTCGGCGCGTCCACTTTTTCCATTAGTGGCGGGGCTTATCTGGAAAAGATCCGGATCTTCTCTCTCTAGCAACAACTGAACTACAAACCTCTGCGTTCAGTGGGATAAAGACTAGGGTTACCAGATGTCCGGATTTATCCGGCCACGTCCTCTTTTTAGAGGACCGTCCAGGCATCCGGACGGCTTTTCAAAACCCGGCACTCCGACCTACCAGCAACGTGTTATATTCCGCCCATCGACACAAGGTCTCGGGCTCCCATTTGTAATAACAGGACACAAAACAGTTAAAAACAAACTAGTTATAATAATCAGATGCAAAACAGCCATAACAATGCACGACGTTCAACAATCTAAAGCCAAATGAGGAAGGGACACAAGTAGCACAATTATTAATTCTAAAACTCATTCAACTGTATCTATTTATTTATATACCACTTTTAACCTAAATGGTTTTACATTCAGGTACTTTATCATATTTCCCTATCTGTCTCGGTGGGCTCAAACTCTATCTAGTGGACCTGGGGTGATGGGGGGATTAAGTGACTAGCCCAGGGTCACAGGGAGCAGCAAGGGATTTGAACCCACAACCTCAGGGTGTTGAGGCTGTAGCTCTAACCCCTGCGCCACACATCCCCTATATAAAAAGAAATGATGGCAGCTTACTTGGTTCCTCAAATGATTACAATAACCTTATTGTATGTCACCATCTCCAGGAAAAGGTGACTAAATCTACAGAAAAAAAAAGAGGTTTCAATGAATTCTGTGAGAGCAATTTGTAATATAACCATCCAAACTCCCTTCCTTTTATGTGGAACCCCCCCCCCCAACCCAACAGAAGTTAAACATGCAACTTTTGCAGACTGCTTATGGACCTCACTTATATAGCGCTGAAAGGCGTATGCAGCGTTATACGCTTTGACATTTAATAAACGGTCCCTGCTCGAAGAGCTTACAATCCAACTTGGACAGACAGACTTGACATATAGGGTTGGGGATGCAGAACCCAAGGTGAGAGGAGTTGGGGATCTAAAGTGCTCTCGAAGAGGTAGGCTTTTAACTGGGCCTTGAACACGTGCTCAGAGACCCTCCAGATGCGGTCGGAGCTCGTCGGGGCTTTCCAAAACCCGGACAAATGGCAGGTTTTGGAAAGTCCATCCGGGAGCCTGGATAAAGAGGACATGTTTGGGTGTCCCCAGACATCTGGTAATCCTAATATTGTGTAGCTGGATTTTCAAAAGGCATCTGACAACGTACCTCATGAAAGACTTCTGAGGAAATTAGAAAGTCATGGGATAGGAGGTAATGCCCTATTATGGATTAAGACAGAAAACAGAAAGTAGGTTTAAATGGTAAGAGGTATGGAAAACTTTTCATACGCTGACAGGTTGGAAATGCTGGGGCTATTCTCCCTGGAAAAGCGGAGACTTAGAGGAGACATGATAGAAACCTTCAAAATCCTGAAAGGCATAGAGAAGGTAGACAGGGACAGATTCTTCAGAATGTGGGGAGCCACAAGTACAAGGGGGCACTCGCAGAAATTGAAAGGGGACAGGTTTAGAACAAATGCTAGGAAGTTCTTCTTTACTCAGAGGGTGGAGGACACATGGAACGCACTCCCGGAGGTTGCGATAGGGCAGAGCACGCTACGGGGGTTCAAGGAAGGTTTAGATAAATTCCTGAAGGATAAGGGGATTGAGGGGTACAGATACAAGTAGAGATAAGTTAGAGGAAAAGTCAGGGACCACCTAAACAAGTCATTGACCTGATGGGCCACCGCGGGTGCGGACTGCTGAGCGCGATGGACCTCTGGTCTGACTCAGCGGAGGCAACTTCTTATGGTCAATATTCTCAATGGAGAAGGGTAAATAGTAGAGTTCTATCACAACCTCTCTGGGATATTTTTCATTATATTTATATTCCTGGAAAGTGGAGAATCTTCTCTACTGTGATCTGTTTACTATTTATTAAAGGAGGAAGAGCCTCAGAACCTCGTATGCCGCAGTTATTTGTATTAAGCAGACATACTAGAAAGGGTAGAAACCTCACTGGCTCAAAAACCTCCAGCCCCGACCAAATGAATAATGGTATAAACTTTCAAAGCTGTTTGAATAACAGCCATTCAAACACTTCATAATAGCTGTCTTATCGCTCAAAAAACTTTGTTTGCAATTGCACAAACTAATCTGAATCGGGACTTTAGAATCGTCTTTAATCGTGCCGTCTCTGCCCAGTCCTTTCTTGCCGACGAGAGCCAGCTGGCTGTAATAGCGAAACGCCAGCTAGCTCTCGTCGGCAAGAAAGCACTGGGCAGAGACGGCACGATTAAAGACGGGAGGTAGGGCGAACGAGAGGGCACTCTCTAAAGTTGAAAGGGGACAGATTCCGTATGAACGTAAGGAAGTTCTTCTTCACCCAGAGAGTGGTAGAAAACTGGAACGCTCTTCCGGAGTCTGTCGTAGGGGAAAACACCCTCCAGGGATTCAAGACAAAGTTAGACAAGTTCCAGCTGAACAAGAGCGTGCGCTGGTAGGGCTAGTCTCAGTTAGGGCATTGGTCTTTGACCTAGGAGCCACCGTGTGAGCGGACTGCTGGGCGCGATGGACTCTGGGTCTGACCCAGCAGCAGCAGTTCTTATGTTCTAATACAAATAACTGCAGCATACGGGGCTCTGAGGCTCTCTTCCTCCTTTAATAAAGAGTAAGCAGATCACAGTAGAGAAGATGCTCCACTTTCCAGGAATATAATGAAAAATATCCCAGAGAGGTATTGATAGAATATATTTTTTTTCTCTCTTGTTCCTGTGTTTATTTTTTGGAAGATTTAAATAGTAGGGTTCGCCAGGGTCTGTGCTGGGACCGCTTCTTTTTAACATATTTATCAATGATCTAGAGATGGGAATAACTAGTGAGATGATGACACAAAGTTGTTAAATCACAAGAGGATTATGAAAAACCAGTTGTTTAGCCCGTTACATTAACGGGTGCTAGCAGCCCTTCTCCCTTACTTTTACCTCCTCCCTGTCCAGCAGCACCCCCCCTCTTTTCCCTGCTCCCCCTGTCCAGCAGTAGCTCTTCTCCTTTACGTCCTGCTCCCCCCCTGTCCAGCAGTAGCCCAGGAAAAGAGTGAGGATCGCAGGACCAAAGCTTTTACTCCAATCCTCTTGATGCCTGACATCCAAGTAGGGGAAATCCACTCTCCCCACCTCCTTGCTCCTGCTGCACTTCCTCCTCGGCTATACACACGCACACATACACTTACATACAGCGCTCCGGCTCCTCACGCCCCTCCTCCACCTTCCGCTTCTTCGGCGGGGGCCAACGTTTTCTTTATTTTCTTTTCGCGTGTTAGCCGTAGTGCCGTAGAAGCGCGTCTTGGTGCAGGCCAGACTCTGGGAGAGCTCGCTCAGACCTCCATCACGGAAAAACAGCACTACCGGCCAACTTAGTCCCCTTCCCGCGGTCCCAACAAACATCCTTACTCCAGCAGGGGCCGCAGCACTCTAAACACGGTGCTTCGCGGCCTGCTACTGCCCTGATTTGCTCTGCCGGTGTCAGGCAGAGCAAATCAGGGCAGTAGCAGACCGCGAAGCAGCGTGTTTACAGTGCTGCGGCCCCTGCTGGAGTAAGGACGTTTGTCGGGACCGCAGGGCGGGAAGAGAAGAGGAGCGGCGGCAAGGGACTAAGGGAGCCGAAGGTAGGGTCGGATGGGAGGCTGAACAGGGGTTCGGGTGTACCGGGGAGAGGCACGAAGACGACTCCGACGACCGGCCAGAGAGAGATTCGCGCGCATGCGCACTCCTACCTCAGGTGCCCTACATCTCACGGAAAACGGGCGCATGCAGGTGGGAGTGCGCATGCGCGGCTTAGCGTTTTATTATATTAGATTGCAAGAGGACCTCGTGAGACTGGAAGACTGGGTGTCAAAATGGCAGATGACGTTTTATGTGAGCAAGTGCAAAGTGATGCATGGGAAAGAGGAACCCAAGCTATAGCTACGTGATGCAAGTTTCCATGTTAAGAGTCACTGACCAGGAAAAGGATCTAGGTTGTTATTGTTGAGGATACGTAGAAACCCTCAGCTCAATGTGCGGCAGCTGCTAAGAAAGCAAATAGAATGTTAGGAATTATCAGGAAAGGAATGGAAAACAAAGATGAAAATGTTATAATGCCCTTGTATCGCTCTATGGTACGGCTGCAATTTGAATACTGTGTGCAGTTCTGGTCGCCGTATCTCAAAAAAGATATAGCGGAATTAGAAAAGATATGGAGAAAAGTGACGAAAATGATAAAAGGTTTGGGACGACTTCCCTATGAGGAAAGGCTAAAGTGGCTAGGGCTCTTCAGCTTGGAGAAGAGACGGCTCAGGGGTGATATGATAGAAGTCTATAAAATACTGAGTGGAGTGAAAAGGGTAGTTGTGAATCGCTTGTTCACTCTCCAAAAATACTAGGACTAAGGGTCTTACGATGAAGCTACTAAGTAGCAGATTTAAAATAAACAGGAGAAAATATTTCCTCACACAATGTGTAATTAAACTCTGGAATTTGTTGCCAAATAATTTGGTGAAATCAGTTAGCTTAGCGGGGTTTAAAAAAGGTTTGGATAATTTCCTAAAAGAGAAGTCCACAGGCCATTATTGAGATGGCTTGGGGAAATCCACTGCTTATTCCTAGGATGAGCAGCACAAAATCTGTTTTACTACTTGGGATCTGGGTTGGCCACTGTTGGACACAGGATACTAGGCTTGATGGACCTTCAGTCTGTCCCAGTATGGCAATCCTTATGTTCTTATGTTACTGCTATAAAGGCCTGAGCTAAATCCAGAGGCCCCTAAATCCAAATACAGTATTTATATTCCTTTGATTACCAACATAGGCCCAACCCCTCCTTTTAGCCTTGCCCCTTCCCACAGCTCCTGCACTCTTCTCCTCTGTACCTCCAACACTTAACACTCTTTTCTGTCCCTACGAGTGTCCTCCCCATCTCTCTAACTCCCCATCTTTGCTCAGATGCTTGGCATTGGGACAGCTGTGTGGCAAAGCCAGCAGTGCAAGGGAAAAGCAGAGGCACTTCAGCCCTAAGAACTCACATGGCTGGGCACTTGTCACCATGGAAAAGGCATCAAAAGTGACTGAAGGATTCAAGGTGGGAAGGGTTGATAATAGGGTTGGACATGTCCTCTTTTTAGAGGACTGTCCAGGTGCTCGGAGGATTTATAAAACTTGGCAATTTGACCGGGTTTTGGAAGGCCCTGAGCTCAAGGCCCCTTCTGGAGGGCCTCTGCGCATGCTTGGACATCGTGATGACATCATATGCGTGTGTAAGATGTCATCCGCGCATGCATGGAGGTCTTCCAGAAGCGGCCCCGAGCTCAGGGTTGGAGACAAGAGGTTTGTGTGTAGGCGGGGCTAGGGGGTCAGATTAGGGCGGGGCCAGGTGTCCTCTTTATTTAAAGAAGAAATCTGGTAACCCCAGGTTGATAGGTACCAAGTGGCACTTTTCCTTGCCCTTATCCAAAAAACATGGTTTTCTGACTTGGGGAAGTTATACAACCTATGAGAGGTTCTACATCTTATATCACTGGTACCACATCCAGTGACGTAGTGAGGGTGAGAGGCACCTGATGCCCCTCCCCGCCCTCTTCTCCGCTCCCACCCCCATCTGCTTCTTCCCCGCCTCCCCCTGCTGTGTGTTCAAGCCCCTTACTTCCCCCTACCGTAACTCTAACGTTCCCGGCGCGAGCTGTAACCCGAACCTGCTGCTCACGCCAGCGTGGGCTCTTCCTCTGATGTCACTTCCTGGGCGCGAATCTAGGAAGTGATGTCGGAGGAAGAGAAGACGCTGGAGCGAGCAGCAGATTGGGGTTGCTGGGAGCATTAAAGAGGTACGGGGAGGGGAAGGGAAGCGTGGTAGTGGGGGGCAGAGAAGGAGCAATAGGATAGGTGCACCTGGGGCGGACCGCCCCCCTGCACCCTACACCACTGACCACCTCTTTTATGGAAATGTCCAGCGAATGTTTGTCCTCGCTGAAATTCCTGTGTGTACAGATGGCTTTGTGGTCCGAGTACTAACGTGACTTTTATTCTTTCTGAGTCCGAGTACTTTTATTCTTTCTGAAGGCTGCCAAAGAGAAGGCAATAAATATATACTGTACTTTAAACTAACATTTTTTGTGTTTGACAGGAGGCTGCCTCATGCCTGAATGTGATGGAACATCTGGCGACGTTCTACCTGCTGAATGTTTTGAGTTATCTGTTCTTTTCTGGCAGGAGTTCCGACAGGAGAGCAATGAGGATCCCTGCCCACGCCGCAGGCCATCCTGGACACCTGTACCTTGACTGCTAGGGAGTTTCTTACAGCTGGCCTGTAGCTATCTGAACAGAGAAGCCAAGTAATCTCTGCTTACGCAAGATCAAAGCCAGGGCTGGCCTGATCACGGATTATTTCCCAGTTCTTACTAATTTATATACGCAAGGCCCTGCCAACACCATGACCCACCCTGACCAAGTCATTCTACATCCACAGAGCAACACAATAAGTGAGGGCAGATAAAGACCTGCACAGTCCCATCCAGACTCACCAGTGCTGTACTCACCACTCCCTGGAGATTATAATTAAACACTGGTTCATGCAGTCCCCAAGTTACAGACGACCCGTACTTAAGAACACAGTCGCGACTTCATTTGATTTCACTGAGCAGTATTTCCAGCGGCATAGACTCCTACCCTTCTCCTGTAGCAGATTCAGGAATGATGTATGGCCACAATAAGAACAGTGTGTGGTTGTGCATGCTGTACCTTAGAGGGAACACTGGTAGGGACAGTCGGCCCTTTTGTCAGCTGGGAGCAGAGATAAGCAGCAAGAATCTGAAAATCTACAAGTCCTGAGTTACATACAAATCCAACTTAAGAACAGCTTTAAAAACATAATCAAGCCATTGTGACATCACTGCTGTGGCTGGCTCTTAGGCATTGGTGAAATGAGGCATTATGACATCACAATTTCAGCTCTGGAATGTTGCTACTCTTTGGGTTTCTGCCAGGCACTTGGGATCCGGGTTGACCACTGTTGGAAACAGGATACTGGGTTTGAGGGATCTTTTGGTCTATCCCAATATGGCAACTCTTATGTTCTTATGTGAGTCGAGTACAGCCAGTCCCCAGGTTACAGATGCTCGGCTTAAGAATGACTCATACTTAAGAACACAGTCATAGCTTCACTGAGCTGTATTTCCAGTGGCAGAGACTCCTACCCTTCTCCTGCAGCAGGTTCAGGAATGACGCAGGGCCATATTAAGAACTGTGTGTGGTTGTGCATGCTGTACCTTAGAGGAAATGCTGATAGGGACAGGTGACCCTTTTGTCAGCTGGGAGCAGAGGTAAGCAGCAAGAATCTAACCGAGTGCTTTGTTAATCTATCCACCACGGGCATATTCTCCTCTGCGCTGATGTTCCGAGCTAGCCGTGGTGTATACATTAACAAAGCACTCAAATTTAGAGTAAACTCCTCCTGAAGAAGCCAGTGAGGCGAAACTCAGGACTGGGTTGAGGAGTATAAGAAGCACATTAGCACTTACGTACAATATGGACTTCTGCATGATTTACACATATTTATTGATGTCATGAAGAAAATATAATCATGGAGCCATAGCAGTCATTCCTCATCGTCCAAATTGATTGAGATAAGTGGAATTTTGTTTTTTTCAGATATTTACAATTTTTATTCTTATAAACAGAAAGTAAACAGTATATATGTAAGATTGGATGAGAGGATTGTGTTATAAGTAAGAACAATGTTTAAGGTACAGGACTTATAAGCGCGATGATGGTCCTGGAACAACCTTGCCATGGTCTCCATGCAGGAAACACAAGACTGAGCACTTATTAACATTAAAAAAAATATTTATTGGGGGAAATAAAGAAAAAAACACAATAATTAACAAATAAGTGAAAAGAAAGCTGGTAATTTGATTTTTGATACAGAAACATGGTAACATGATGGCAGATAAAGGCCAAATGGCCCATCCAGTCTGCCCAGCCATAGTGACCATCGTCTCTTCCTCTTTCTAAGAGATCCCACATGCCTACGCTAGGCTTTCTTGAAATCAGACACAGTCTCTGTCTCCACCACCTCTATCGGGAGACTGTACCACGCCATCTACCACCCTTTCTGTAAAAACGTATATCCTTAGATTATTCCGGAGCCTCTTCATTTCATCCTATGCCCTCTCATTCCAGAGACATACACCAATCAAACGGATATTGTGGCGTTAAGCCTCGCATCAGTAGCCTTGCTCCACGCCGAGACGAAAGCCGACGTTTCTTTACTCTCCCTAGCTACAGGGACTGAATAGCGCAGCGTTCAGAGAGCAGTTTACTAAGACAACTGCAGGCCCTCCCTGTCTAATCCCACATGTGCACATGAAAGCGAAAACAGCCTACAACCCATCTCCATCTGCCGTGCTGCCACTCTGCTTCGGCTGCAATTTATTTAATTTTTTTTATTTGAACAGGTTTTCTTTCAGGGCCGATTCTCACTCATAGCTTTCCCAAATCAGTCTTTGGCAGGGACGCTCAGGTAAAGCTCAGTACAAAAAAAACAAAACAGGAAAGATGCAACACGTGCCTTGCATGTGGCCAATTCACACCGTGCTTGCCAGAGCCAGATGCCTTTTACCTTCGGTTTTTTTTTTTTTTTAATCTGTAAAGAAACCATGCGGCAGCTGTTTTTTGAACACAAAAGTCACTGCCGACTGCAGTTTCAAGCTGCCTTTGATTACCAGCATGTGAAGTCTCTTTCTGATGTTCTGAGTATTTGGAGCAGCTCAGGAGCGATCTGCCTTAATGGCGTGGGAAGGGAGGCGTGGAGGGTGGTCCTCTCCAGGCGCCGTCTTGGTGAGGGCACAGGCGCCCGCCCTCCTTTCCACGCTCCTTACTGGCCGCCCCACTGCCGCGCCTGCTTCCCTTCCCCCGTACCTCTGTAACGTTCCCGGCGCGAGCAGCAACCCTCGAGCTGCTGTTACGCCAGCGTTGGATCTTCCTCTGATGTCACTTCCTGAACCCGCGCTTAGGAAGTGATGTCAGAGGAAAAGCCGACGCTGGCAACACAGCAGCATGGGGGTTGCTGCTCACGCCAGGAACGTTACAGAGGTAGGGGGGAAGGGAAGCGCCACACGTGTGGCGGGGCGGGGAAGGGGGGGATGGCGGGGCAGGGAGGGGGGCGGGGAAGGGATGTGTGGAGAAGAGGACGGAGGTGCAGAATAGCTCTAGCCCCAGAATTGCAAGGCCGCTGAGAAAAGAGCTCCTCAAAGAACGCTTGAAAAAGCCCTTATGGGCGAAGCGGGTCCTGTCGGGGCATGCTAGAGGCACTGCATGCAATGATAAGTAAAAAATAAGTGAAAAATGAAACATATGCTGTTTTCTAGTCTTTATTTATTTTGAAGAAAGACAACACAGCTACATATAAACAGAATTAGTGGCTTATATGCCACTAGTGTTTTAGCCCGTTACATTAACGGGTGCTAGAGTAGATGTCTGTCTGTTTTTGGTTTTTTTTTTATTTGTCTCTCTCTCCTTGGACGCTGTCATTCTTTCTGTCTGTGTCTTTCCCTGGCCTCTTGTCTGTCTATCTTTATTTCTAACTCTATCCTCTTCTCTCAATCCTACATGTGTCCTTTTTTCTTTCTCCTCCCCACTTCCTTCCAACGTCTGCTCCCCCTGTCCTCCACACTTCCATTCAGTGTCTGTCTCCCTCTCTCTACCCCTTCCATCTACTATTCACCCTCTGTCTTGCCCCTTCCATTCACTGCCCTCTCTTCTCTTTCCATCCAGTGTCCGTCCTCTCTCTCTCTGTTCCATATGGCCTCGCTCCATCTCCTCCTTTCTTTTCCTTTGGTCTGGCATACCTTCCTCCTTTCCTCCATGTCCTGCCATCTCTTCTTCCCTCCAAGCCATTCTCTCCCCCTCTGTTCCCTTTCCTCCTTGAACTACTTCATCGGGCAGCAGCAGCATTCACAATTCATTGCTGTTGCTGGCTTCAGGTCTTCCTCTCTGGCGGGTCCTGTCTTCATGAAAACAGGAAGTATGCAGGACCGGCCAGAGAGGAAGGCCTGAAGCCGGCAACAGTAGCAAATTGTAAACGCTGCTGCTGCCTGAAGCACCCGAGGCAGACGCTTCTCTCCCCTCCCAACCCAACCCCCGCTGACTCTACGACCCGCTCAGCGAGATGACTTTAATAACAAACCTCCCTCCAACGTTGGCAGCCGCAGCACGCTAAACAGGCTGTTTCGGGGCTTTCTTCTGCCGTTGAGTCCCTCTGTCGCGTCATTGATGACGTCATCAGTGACAGGGCAGAGGGACTCAACTGCAGGAGAAAGCTGCAAAGCAGCCTGTTTAGCGTGCTGTGGCTGCCAACGCTGGAGGGAGGTTTGTGCCGGTATGTGCAGAAGCGGTATGTCCCTCCCCCTCCAGTACCTGTGCAGCATTTTACGCGGCGCATCCTCCCACGATCCTGAGTCGGCCACAGCGCTCGAGTGTGGGCCCTAACCGCGCATCCGCTCTCCGGCCTGCCACGGACCTACGGATCACGGAACATGCAGGCGGGAGTGCGCATGCGCGGCTAGCGTTTTATTATATAGGATAATACAACTGAACCCTAACTAGTGAGGTCCATAGTTGTTGTTGGCGTTTCCCAATTGCCTCACTTTTCATCTTCAATACTGTTTTGGGGGTTGCTGCTCACGTCAGGAACGTTACAGAGGTACGAGGGAAGGGAAGTGGCACGCGTGCGGCAGGAGGGGGGGGAAGGGTTTCAAGTTTCAAGTTTATTTGAAATTTGATGAATCGTTTATACATAAAATACTAAGCGATGTACAATAAAATCCAAATTTGAATGTAAAATAAAATACAGAATAATGATAACAAATAAAACACTAAGCGAATTACTATAAAATCCAAATTTGAACATATATTAAAATACAAGGTAATAATAATAACAATAACAATAAATCAAAATAAAAAGGGGGTTTGACCTACAGACCAACAAACTCAACTGGAAGGAAGGGAAGAGGGAATCAGGTTACAATATTAATCATTTTAAAAAGAGAGAAACATAAAAGGAGAAAACAATAGGAGGGTTACTTTTTTTTTTTTTTTAAAGACTGGTGCTCTGCAATTATTCCATATATGAGGTAAACGCATCTTTAAACAGAAGGGTTTTTAAGTTAGTTTTGAAATGACTAATATCTTTTTCATCTCTAATATATTTGGGCAGAGAATTCCAGGTTTGAGGTGCAACTACTGAGAATATATCATATCGTTTTGTGCCAATCACTTTCAAAGAAGGGACTACCAAAAGATCTTGGCTTGATGAGCGAAGGGAACGAGAAGAGTTGTATGGGATGAGTATCCTGTTTATAAATTGCGGTTCATTTGTAGATAAAGTTTTAAATACCAAAAGCAAAATTTTGAAGATGATGCGATGATTGATGGGAAGCCAATGTGAGGCAATCAGAAAGGGGGATACATGGTTATATTTTCTCCCGTTGTGAATTAATTTAACGGCAAGATTTTGAATTATCTGCAGGCGTTTCTTTTCTTTTTGGGTAATATTTAGTAATAATGAGTTACAGTAGTCTAGCTTTGAGATGATGAGTGAGTGTATGAGTATATTTAGGGATTTTGGTTCCAGGAACTTGGAAATAGAACGAATTTGGCGTATGCGATAAAAGCAGGATTTAACTATGCTACTTATGTGTTCATGATAAGAGAGATTTTCATCGCTAATGACTCCTAATAATTTTAATGATGAAACAATATTAATCGGAGTATTATTGATGTTGAAAGTAGAGCACAACTGTAGTCCTTGTTTGTGTGAAAAGAGCATAGCTTTTGATTTATTAATGTTTAATGATAATCTATTGGAATTCAGCCAATTTTTGATTGTTTCTAATTTCTGGTTGATCTGATGTATGTCTTCTGATTTTTCTGGATTTATGGGATGGGACAGTTGAATATCGTCCGCATATGTGTAGATTGTGAAACCTATGGATTGACATAGGCTCAGAAGGGGCGATAGAAAAATATTAAACAGCAGTGGTGATAGTATTGAACCTTGAGGGATGCCGTAATTTAGGGAGAAAGATTTAGAAGTAGTATTATTAAAATGTACGGTATATTTTCGATCTGACAAAAAAGAGGTGAACCATTGTAGAACTTGGTCGCGGACACCAATGGATTTTAGCCTGTTTAAAAGTAAGATATGATCGATGGTGTCGAATGCGGCGGATAAGTCTAAAGAAAAGAGAATAACTGAATTGTGATGGTCCAGGTGATAGATTATATTTGTGGTTAACCCGATCAGAGAGTATTCTGTATTATGATTTTTCCGAAATCCTGTCTGATTGGGATTGCAACACATTTGTTGCTTCGATAAAGTCGGATAACTGTTCAAAAACTACTCGTTCTGTTAGCTTTGCCAAGAAAAGGATATTTGTGATGGGGCGATAATTTGAGGCTTCCTCTGAACTTAACTTATGGTCTTTCAGTATAGGAAAAATTGCTGCAGACTTCCAGGAGGAAGGAACAATGCCTGTGCTGACGCTGTTTAGTACAAAATGATGTATGAATGGACCAAAACAGGAAAAACATTTTTTTTAAATTAATGGAGGGATAATTTCTAAACTAGAACCTTTTAAGTTTACTTTGAGGAAAAGGCGTTCGATATCCTCTAAGGATGGGAGGTTAAAGGCAGAGCATTTTGCTAATGGAAGAAGATTGTTATCTGGATTATCAATTAGGATATCAGATATGGGTTGATCGAAGTTTTTACGTATTATGTTGATTTTTTCACAAAAGTAATTAGCGAGTTCTTGGGCTGATGGTTTATTTTTATTAGCATCTATCAGTGCATTAGGTGATAAGGATTTTAAATTTGAATACAAAATAGAGGGGTTTCTTGCCTTCGAGATTTTTTTGGAATAATATTGTTTTTTTGTGAAATTGATTTTAGACTTGTAGAAGTATGCAAGTTCTTTATATGATTTTTGGTTTTCGTCAGATTTATTTTTCCGCCATCTTCTTTCCAGCCACCTCAGTTGTCTTTTGATCAATAAGAGCTCATGCGAGAACCAAGGATTGCGTATTTTTTGAATAGGAATGAGTTTATTAATGGTTGGGGCTTCCTTCTCCAGTAGAGATTGTATTGATGTTTTCCAGATTGATAAGTGCTCATCAAGGGTGCCTTCTAAGAAATTTAGTGTTTCTGGGTTTATGATTGGTTGGATATTTTTTTCCTCGAGTTTAGAGTAATCGCGATAGCTAATTTTTCTAGGATGCAATACCGGCTTTATTTTATTTCTTAGATGCAACTTGAAAGAAATTAGATGGTGATCTGACCATGGGACTGAAACATTGAGGAGGTTATCCAGGGTAAAAAAACTGTGATTTCGGAGTTAGTATCATGTCTAAAGTATGACCTGCTGAATGAATTGGATCCTGGATCATGGGCAGTAACTTCAAGGTGTTAGTGTAAGATAAAATTTCTTTAGTATAGGTATTTGATGGCTCATCGAAATGAAAGTTGAAGTCACCTAAAATGAGTGGGTAATTTGATGATGAGCAAAAATCAAAAAGCAAATTTTGTAAAAGAGTTGAATTACTGAGATTTATAGGGGGTGGAATGTAGAGTAGTAAAATATCTATTTTAGGATTGGTCTTAAGTTGAATTTGGAGAAATTCTATGGTAACATTTCCTGAGGAATGATCTACAGAGTGGACTAAATTGTTATAATAAATGATGGCTAGGCCGCCCCCTTTGCGTTTGAAACGATGATTGAAGGTGTAGGAATAATTAGGAGGGCAACAATAGGAAAGATAGGCTTCTTCGCCATCCGTTAGCCAAGATTCTGTTAAACATAAGATGTTTAAGTTTTGTGAAATAATTAGTTCTTTGATGAGATGGTATTTTCCTTTAATGGACCTTGCATTGACGAGTCCAATATTTAAATGAGTCTGATAAGAGGTAGTGATGTCACTTAAAGGATTAATAATGTGTGTAGGAGGAGGGAAAACTTGTTTCAGTGTTGGTTGACGAGGGATATGTGAAATTAAGTTTGAGGGACGTGTACCCCAGTGTACAGGTATATTTACCAAATCGTTAGATGGTATGAAATTGTTAGTCTGGGTTTTTATTGATTGCGAAGTATCGACTAAATTATTATGGAAGTGCAAAGACATTATGAGGGATAGATATAAGTAAGCCAGTATCAATGGGAAGTTAAAAAGAATAAACTTACAGGTATGTTGTGTGTTGGATATTTCAGCCTGTACAGAATCTGAAGTAAAATTAGTGAAAGTGGAAGAAGTATTAACGCCCTCAGGTTGCGCACGAAGGAGCGCACCAAGGAGCAGGAATGTGCGCTCCTTCGGCGTGCGCCGCAAATGGCCAACTTTTAAGTAGCATAAGCAGACCTGAAAAGTGGGAGGAGTCCAGTGGTTTAAACAAGGTAAAATGAATAAAATGACATACAAAACAATTAAAACTTAAAACTTCTAGCGGTAAAAGTAAGTGCGCTGGTGCAGTGCAGGAGGTAGTGAGGCGTGCGCCGCAAATGGCCAACTTTTAAGTAGCATAAGCAGACCTGAAAAGTGGGAGGAGTCCAGCGGTTGTGTGGAGGTGTGGAGAAGAGGGCGGAGGGGCGTCTCTCACCCTCGCTACGCGCCACTGCTTAGACTGCCAAGTCTCCGGCATTCAGCGGGAATCAGATAGGCACCTATCGCCCAATTAAATTTTTTTTTTACCCATTACCGAGGCTGTTAAGGGTATTTTGCCAATTAAGTTAGCCGCCATTTATAGAGTCATTCCCCTGTGGCTTCCTCTGTGTCTTTCTCAATAACAGACTATGGACTTTTCCTCCTGGAACTTGTCTAAAACTTTCTTAAAACCAGCTACGCTATCTGCTGTTACCATATCTTCTGGCAAAGCGTTCCAGAGCTTAATTATTCTCCGAGTGAAAAAAAATTTCCTCCTATTGGTTTTAAAAGTACAGTGGTACCTTGGATTATGAGCATAATCCGTTCCAGGAGCATGTTCATAATCCAAAATGCTCGTTTATCAAAGTGAGTTTCCCCATAGGAAATAATGGAAACTTGCTTTGATACATTCCCCCCCACGAGAACTGGCATTGCTCCCCCGAAGGCCCCCCTGCGATCTGGCAACCCCCCCCCCGTGATTTGGCACCCCCCGCCGCAATTGGTCACCCCCCGCCGCGATCTGGCACCCCCCCAATGCAATTGGGCAGCCCCCCCGCCGCTTCTTACCATCATCTGGGCACCGGCATGTCCTGTGCCTGAAGATCGGCCTCCTCTTCTGCTGGGCCTTGAGCATCTGCGCATGCTCAAGGCCTGCGAGTTCACGTTCCGATCGCTGCCGGGGGGGGGGGGGGGGTGCTGGATCACGTCGGGAGGAGTGCCAGATCACCGGGGAGGGTGCCGGATTGTGGGGGGCGCTCGTAAATCGAGCCACGCTCGGTTTCCGAGGTGCCGATTTTTGCAAATGTTTTGCTCGTCTTGCAAAACACTCGCAAACCGGTGCACTCGTAAACCGAGGTACCACTGTATTTCCCCGTAACTTCGAGTGTCCCCTAGTCTTTGTAATTTTTGACGAAGTGAAAAATCGATCCACTTGTACCCGTTCTACTCCATTCAGGATTTTGTAGGCCTCAATCATATCTCCCCTCAGCCGTCTCTTTTCCAAGCTGAAGAGCCCTAACCGTTTTAGATAGAATAGAATTGCTAATCAACGCGATGGATGTGCTTGTTTTTGAGGGCAAATTAAACTCAAAGCATGGCTTGATAGTCGTCAAGCAAACACAGATTTCAACATCCACCATCTGCAGTCGTTCTTTTTTTTAAATTTAATTTCTGTGAGAGCTGAAAAATCCAAGTTCGCAAAGATAAGAAAGCCTTGGTTTCTTTGTTGCGCAAGTTAGGATAGCTACTGCATAAAAAACTAAAGAACGATGCTTGTCTGGGCGGTTGTATCTTTACACACTCAGATGCTCATAACTCTTGTGTACGCAATGTACGTGTCATCTATTCTAGTGTATACTTATGAAAGGAATTGGCTTCCTATAGCTCACCGGATAACATGTAAATTATGCATACTTACTTTTAAATCCCTGTTTTATAAAACTCCAGCATTCATTTATAAATTATTAATCCCTTATATTCCAAATAGAACACTGAGATCCAATGAACAAAATCTATTGACGATCCCTTCTCTTAGGGTTATTAATACAAGATGGCAATTTATTTTTTCTGTTACTGCACCTCAAATTTGGAATTCTCTCCCTATTTACTTAAGGGAAGAACGTAATCTGAAGAAATTTAAGAGTAATTTAAAAACTTTTCTTTTTAAGGATGCTTTTGATAATTACTTAACAGTCCGCTGGTTAAATTTTTATTTCTATTGTTTAATATTATGACTCTTGTTTTCCCTGCCTTTCGTTTTTTACCCTGATTGTCTTACTTTTCTTTAAGGAATTTGTATTTCATTCTCCTTTTTCCTTGTGTTCATGGTTTGTTAAGTTTGTCTTTTAGTTCGCTCGGATGTAAAATATTGTTAAGTATTGTATTGTCCCTCAAATACTGTAATTTTTTAAAATGTTCATCGCTTAGAAATATGATTAAGCGATTAATCAAAAATTTTATTAAACTTGAAACTTGAATTTTTAAAAATAAAGTAAAATTCTGGAATCTCTCGTGGTACACCCAGAATCTTTTCAGGGTACACCACTGTGCCGTGTACTAGAGTAAGTTGGCATCGGTATACTTAAAGTTAGGCATCAACTTGTTAGACCAAATGGCATTTGTAACTTTCAATCCTAATTTTGTCCTGAACTGCGCATAACATAGCATTCTATAAGGCCCACGTGCATATTCCAGAGACACAACCATGACCAATGCTGCACATTCAAGGCCCTGGTAATAGCACGTAAAAGAATTTACGCCACCACTCCAGCCTACATAGAATCCAAGTTAACCCTGTACACCCCCCTCCACTCAGAAATGGAGAAACGCCTATGCATCCCCCCCCCAGGAAGGTCGCTCTCCCGTCAGAAACCGCCCGCAAACGCTCCTACAGCCACTTCATCCCCCAACTCTGGAACCAACTCCCCCCGCAACTCAGATCACAGAACTCACTGATGACCTTCCGGAAAGCTTAAACTCCCCCGTCCTTCTCCCCTCCCCCCTCCATCCTGAACCTCTACTTAAATTACTGCATAGTCCATTCTTAACCTGTACCTAAACTGATGTATAATCCCCGGACTTGAACTACTGTATAATCTTTGTACTGTCCAAATATACACCACTGTGAATGTTTGCTTATAGGCCGTTCTGAGATATTGGGAGAACGGGATATAAATCAAAATATGCCTCCTCGCCCTTAGGCATTAAGCAATGTCGGTGTGTATGTTATGGAATAGCGCCTAGCGCTTACATGCGTCACTGCTTAGTGGCGCCAATCATTCCAGTGGCGCCTATTAATCTATAAGTTATACGCACACTTGAGGCTGGATTCTCAAAAGAGCCGCCAAAAGTTAGGCATCGGCAGGCGCCTAGATCGCACTTGCCAGCGCTTAACTTAAGTATTTTAATTGGTTTTAAGTAGCGCGATAATTGATTGCACCATTAAACAGCTCTAAAACAATTAAGCCACGCTAGGCACCCTCCCGGACAGGTGGCCTGAGTCTGTAGCGCCTAGCGGCACCGCAGATCAGAAGCGGACGTGTTTATGGGTGGTACCAGACTTCGGTGTCACTAGGCGCCACTGGTCACGCTTCTACAAGGACCCTAGGCGCCGGAAATGTAGGCCCGTAAAACCCTGGCGTACACTTCCGGCGCCTAAGCCTCTTAATAGCCGAGATTCTGTAGGCGCTGCCTATCCGCGATTGACACGCGGCCGGCGCCATTTTTCTAGGTGCCTGCCGTGTCAGGCGCCACTTACAGAATCAGTCCCTTGAGGTCTATCTTTCGGTGCCAACTTATGAACGATCCTTCCTGATGTCTGCAGAAATACTGGCAGTATTAACCAACGGCGTTTCGCTGCCCAACGCAAACTTTTTAAAAAAAGCAGTCAACTAATTTTAAAAGGAGCACTTCAACGAGGCTTTTAATTTAGCCAGATGTGCTCAAGTGCCGTGTCCTTTTCATTGCCACTGGCAACCAGGAACCAAGCTCGTTTCAAAGGCTATAAAAAGCCAAATTCATCACTTATCTATTCAAGCAGTTTTGTGGAAATATAATACATTAGCTTTCAATCCCTCTCTCCTGAAAGAAAATTCAACTGACCTTTGAGGGCTTGCTCTAAAATGCAGAGCAGTCATCAAAGCTCCTAATTCACAGCCGCAAGATCAAATAAAACCCCCCAGCACAAAGAAACCGAAGGCTTCTTGGCTGCCCCTCTCTTTCTCGGTAGAAAAGGAACAGCATGGGTTGGGCAGACCTGGGGTGGATCCTGGCAGGGGCATCGCCAGGAACTCAGTGATAACCCAGTGAAAACTCACCTATCTCCATTGTCTAAAGACAAACGCCACGCTGTCAAAAACATTTTTTTTTTTTAAAATTAAAATACACACGCAGCAAACAGTTTGACACAGATTGAATTGAACCGCCCCCCCCCCTAAACAAACCACACCTTCTAACCCTTTCTCATCAAATCTGAGATCCAGCTACAACTCTCCATCTAATGAAGTGTCTCTGTGGGCTGATCTCTACCAGAGGAGCAGATGGCAGACTATTGACAGCCCAGGATTATTTAGAACATTTCGATATATTACGCGCATCACAATTCAGATTCCGTACTGCTCATAGTACGGAAACATCAATAATTTCATTGCTAGGAAGTTCTTCTTCACCCAATGTGTGGTGGACACCTGGAATGCGCTTCCAGAGGACGTAATAGGGCAGCGTATGGTACTGGGGTTCAAGAAAGGATTGGACAATTTCCTGTTGGAAAAGGGGATAGAGGGGTACAGATAGAGGATTACTGCACAGGTCCTGGACCTGTTGGGCCACCATGTGAGCGGACTGCTGAGCACGATAGACCTCAGGTCTGACCCAGCAGAGGCATTGCTTATGTTCTTACAGGAAAATGTGCCCATTTTGCAACTAGAACTTTCTAGAGCATTCGATTTGGTAGATCATAAAAACTTACTCTTACTTACCTCCTTAAATAATTTAGGAATATCCGGGAATGTACTGAATTGGTTTCAATGGGGTTTTTTTTTGGGTCACATTGATCCGACAGAGTCAAGACGTAGGATGTTCTTTCAGAGATATGGTCCCCACCACCAGGAGCGCAACAGGGCTCTCCATAATATTCAATGTACTACCTTCATCATTAGGAAGAAAACAGAAGATAGCAGGTTACTGTGCTTTTATTTATGCCGTCAATATTACTATTTTATTTCCAGTTGACTCTAAGATACATCAGAAGGTTTCCCACAGCTGACAATTTAATTGTGAATTGGATGAATTCAGACTACTTGAAATAAGGGGTCCTTTTACAAAGGCGCGTTAAACCGCCTGCCGCGCTAGTATCTAACGCCTCCATTGACGAGGCGTTAGGATTTTAGGCTGCCGCGGGGGTTAGCGCGTGATGAAATGTCCGACGCGCTAACCCCCGTAGCGCGCCTTGATAAAAGGAGCTCTAAATAAAGGTAAAACTAAGGGGTCCTTTTACTAGCCGATTTAGCGCGTGCTAAATGCTAACGCGTCCATTATATTCTATGGATGCATTAGCATTTGGTGTGCGCTAAATTGATTAGCGTGCCTTAGTACCGTTAATTATGAGCCCCAAAAACACACTAGGTCTTATTTTCGGGTAGGGCTTATTTTTTTTCATGTACATGATCATCTCTCCCTTCCTCTCCTTCACCCCAATTCTTCCTCTTTCCTTTCTCTCCCCAACATGTGCAACATCTTTTCTCCCCTCTCACTCATCCCCCCTGTGCCTTCCCTCTACAGCTTCTATCCCTCCATCCCTCCCATCCCCCTGTGCAGCAGAACCCTTGCCCAGCTTCTATCTTTCCATCCCTCCCTTCCTCTTGCAGCAGAACCCTTTACCCAGCTTCCGTCCTTCCCTCCCTCCCATCCCTTGTGCAGCAGAACCCTTGAGCACCCACCGCGAAGCCGAACTGTAAAACCCCCGCTGACCTTCCATCCTTCCCTCCCAACCGAACCCTGACGACCGTGACCATAAATACCTTCCGACAGAGCAGCGTCGGGCCAGTAGCACTCTAAACAGGCTGCTTCGTGGCAATCTCGCCAGGGCCTGCGATCCGCTTCCAATCTGTGCATGCAAAGTAGACAGGGACGCGATGCACCAAAGAAATTTTTGAAACTGACTGGGCCGGCCGATCAACCCAAGAGGCGACTGCTGGGGAACAGTCACAAACGACTTTCCGACTCTTCAGTTCCATTGAAGCCCTGCTCTCTGCACGCCCTGCTCTCTGCTGCCCCAGATCTCTCCTGCCTGCCGCCCCAATGCTCTTCCCCGATCTCTCCTGCCTGCTCTGCCCTGAATTGCAGCCCTGTTCATCCCCAGATTTCTCCTGCCTGTTGCCCCGAATCTCTCCTGCCCTTTCCCGCACTGCGAGCCCGTGGTTTTAACCCGCAGGTTTAAAGCGGGTTAAAACCACGGGCTCGCTGGGCTACAAAAAAAAGTCACACACACACAAAAAAAAAATTTGTGGCTCAGAGGCATCTTAGACGCATGCGCAGACCATCCGTGTCGACAGATGAGGGTGTTCCTCCCATCGCCCTCATTTGAATTTATTCCTGTTGTGAATTCGTCGGGCCTGCTGGAATCGGCTACGGATCGCCCACGGAAGACAGGTTAGTGAATCTAGCCCTCAGTCAGAGCGAAGTAACAGTTCCGTCACTTTAACCCTCCCAAAAGACGCCTCGGTTGAAAGCCATCCATCTGCAGTCTCCTTCATGCTGGCACTACTGTCCTTGCAGGTGACAAGATCCTTTATACTCAATTAACGTGACACTAATTAGCAGGTGACACGAGCAGAATCTTAATGAAACCATCTTCATGAAGAAAAATGCCTTGTCGGAAAGGAGAAGACACGCATGAAACAGGAGAAAAGCGGACAGTTAATTGTTCTAATGGAAGCCAGCTGCAGCGTATAAGAAGCCCATAAGAGGAAGGCCGGGCCATTCTGCCGAGGTCCGGCGTTAATGCCATCTACATTGATTCAAACATATTTTATGCAGATGGAACCAGCATCTTGTCGGATGATCCTAATAACCTGAAATAACAGATGTTGGACGTCTGCCTCCTTTCCCTCTATTCCTTTGTTCATCACGATTAACGCAGCATTCTGTCTACACTTGGGACAAAAGACACAATTACTTCCTGTTATGAGAAGGAATCTTTAAACAAATTAGGAGCAATGCTACAGCTAAGCCGAGACTGAAATGCTGAGGCGGTTGTTTTAACTTGCGCCCCCCCCCCTTTCCTCCTTACGGCTCCCAGGTCATATATTAAATATGATAGAGGTTTATAAAATATTGATTGGATTGTGTAGATGTGAATAGCTTGCTTATTCTTTCCAAAAATACAAGGACTTGGGGGCATGTAATGAAGCTACTAAGCAGAGAATTTAAAACAAATCGAAAGAAAATATTTCTTCTCTCAACGTGTAATTAAACTTTGGAATTCACTGCAAGAGAATGTGGTACAAGCAATTTGCCACAGGGTCTAAAAAAAGTTTGGACCTCCTTCCTACAAGAAAAGTCCATGAGACATTATTAAGGCAGATAAGCAGCATAAAATCTATTTGTACTCTTTTGAAAAATTGCAAGGTACTTCTGACTGGGACTAGAGAGTTGCGCGGGGACAGAAATCCCACCCATCCCCGCCAGGATCCTCTCCATCCTCACCCGTCCCCGTCAGGATCCTCTCCGTTCCCACCCGTCCCCGTCAGGATCCTCTCCATCCCCACCTGTCCCCGCCAGGATCCTCTCCATCCCCACCCATCCCCATCAGGATCCTCTCCGTCCCCACCCGTCCCCGCCAGGATCCTCTCCATCCTCACCCGTCCCCGTCAGGATCCTCTCCGTCCCCACCCATCCCCGCAAGGAATTATCTCCATCCCCGCCCGTCCCCATAAAAAGCAGCAATTACTACTGACAGGATCATCAATTCCACAGTTTCTTTTGTGTTTGCGCTGCTGTTTTCCTTGTGGAATCTCTTTGGTGGATCCCTTTTTTTGTTTTCTGTTCAGGTAATTAACTTATAAACCCCCTCTTTTACTAAGGCTGACGTGTCCATTATATTATATGGACGAACCCTGCTTCCAAAGCCTTCCATCCCCATGGGAGTCCTGTTGGCTAGAGGGGGGTCCCCGTGGGCCAGAGAGGAGCCCCGTGGGAGTCCCGTGAGTTAGGGGGGATTCCCGCGGGAACCGCGGGATTCCCGCGATCCCTGTTCCCGTGCAGACTTCTAACTGGGACTGGCCACTGTTGGAAAAAGGGTATTGGGCTAGATGGACCATTGGTCTGACCCAGTATGGCTATTCTTATGTTCTTATGTGAACCAAGTATAGGATAATCAAGCCTCTGTGACATCACTGATGAGGCCGGCTCTTAGGTATTGGTGGAATGAGGCATTATTAGGGTTACCAGCCGTCTGGATTTACCCGGATACGTCCTCTTTTCAGAGGACAGTCCGGGTGTCCGGCCGGCTTTTCAAAACCCGGCACTTTGTCCAGGTTTTGCAAATCTGGTAAGATTGGAGCCAAGTCTGGCGTGCATCTGTGCATGCGCGGCTGCAATGCGGTGATATCACATGCATGCGCACATGCGGGCGACGCCATCATGTTGCATCTGCACATATGCATTCCAGACCCAGCTTGCAGAGACGAGGTTTGCGTGGGGCAGGGGTTGGGATGCAGAACGGGGTGGAATGGGGCGGGCCCGAGGACAGAAACCTTAGGCATTATGACATCACAATCTCAGCTCTGGAATGTTGCTATTTTTTTGGTACTTGTGACCTGGATTGACCACTGTTCGAAACGAGATAGTGGGCTTGATGGACCTTTGGTCTGTCTGTCGGCAATTCTTATGTTCTTAATACGTTCGATATTCACAAGATACAATGAACACCATATCAATGGGACCAAAAATCATTAACTACTCATCAGGCTAAACCAGTGGTCTCCAACTCAAACCCTTTGCGGGGCCACATTTTGGATTTGTAGGTCCTTGGAGGGCCGCAGAAAAAATAGTTAATGTCTTATTAAAGAAATGACAATTTTGCATGAGGTAAAACTCTTTATAGTTTATAAAACTTTCCTTTAACAGTTAAAAGGAAAGATATATAAACTATAAAGAGTTTTACCTTATGCAAAATTGTCATTAACTATTTTTTCCGCAGCCCTCACATTTAAAGTTTAATATCTTTTCTTTCTCAAAACTGGCACATTTCAATCACTATATTGAAAATAAAATCATTTTCCCTACCTTTGTTGGCTGGTGACTTTATTTTTCTGTGCATTTAACTATATTTCCAGGGTCTTCTTGTCCTTTGACTGGTTTTCTCTCCGTCTTCACTTTCTGCCTTGCATCCATCTTTGGCATTCATTTAATGTTCAATTTTTTTGCTTTCTTTTCAAAATCTACGTTTCCATGCCTTACCTTCCCTTCCTATCTCTCTCTTCTTCTGTCCTATTTCTATGGTCTGGCAACTCTTTCCTTCCTTTCTCTCCCTCCCTCCTTCCTTCCTTTCCCCTGGTCTGGCATCTGTCTCCTTCCCTTCCCCCATGCCCTGGCATCCCTCCATGGTCTGATATCTCCTTTCCTTCCCTCCCTCCCATGAACTTGGCTTCTTCTCTTGTTCCTCTTTTCTCCCTTCTCCTTCCTTCCCTCTCTTTCCCCAATTGGGTGCAGCAGCAACAGAAGCAGCATTTCCCTTCCCCCTTTCCTGTGCAGGAGAGGCATTTCTCTTCCCCTTTCCCTCCCTCTCCCTTTCCCTGTACAGCAGCAGCAGCATTTCCCTAGGGTCCCCCTTTCCTATGTAGCAGAAGCATTTCTCTTTCCCCTCCCCTTCTCTTCCTTGTGGAGCAGCAGCGTGTCTGGCCGGTTCGTTCTGTTCAAAGCCGCGGGTGGCAGCTCCTTGCGAGATCCGCGCCTATGTCTGAAGCCTCTCTGATGTTGAGAGGCTTCCGATGCAGGAGTGGATAGCGCGAGGAGCCGCCAACCCGTGGCTTTGAACGGAACGAGATGGCTAGACACGCTGCTGCTCCGAAAGGGGAAGAGAAATGCTGTTGATCGCGTCTAGACCGCGGGCCGCAAATAAAACCTGGAGAGCCACATGCGGCCCGTGGGCCGCGTGTTTGAGACTGCTGGGCTAAAACAAGAAATGGATTTCAACAAGATGTCCTGCAAACTCTCCCCTCTCCCCAAAAGCAAACAAACAAAAAAGCTTCTGAGGATTAAGAGATCTACTGCTAAGTCTAGTGAGAAGGCCTGAACTCCACTGGTTCATACTGCCTGGAAATGAATGCAAAAAAGTTTAGTTCAGCTCTTTGCTCCCCACCAAGTTCAGTACTCGAGAAAACCTCGTAAAGTGGAGGATGACACATGTTCTCTTTGAAAGCGTGCCATGTGTCTCTTTAGTTATGGGATACAAGAGAGCACTTAGAGTTCTACATCAATGGGTCACCTTTGTACGTCCGTTTCACAGACTCGCTCGATACAGCTTCGTGTGAACGTCTATCGCAAAACAATTCAAACTTGAAAGTGTGTGTGTGTGTGTGCGTGATTTTTTTAATTCCCACCAAACTCAAAGGGAGCCAGCTACAATACCGATTCTGTCCTAGTTCTATGCACCGCAAGCTGCTTTGCATGGGGCATGCTCGAGGAGCAGGGACCACTGAGCGCTTTTGTCTGTCTAATCATGCAAATGGGTCACAGTATCAAGACGAGAGATGCACAAATGCAAATTTTTAAGAAAAAGAGCTAATTGTGCTCTCCTGCTTTCACGCTCAATCACTTTTTCATGCGGCATTCAAAAAAAAAAAAACCATACCCCAGAACGAGAGCGCGTTTCTGAATTGCCACCTTTCAGCCTTTGCGCATTGTTAAGAGAAAGACCCTTTCGGAGGATGAACATGTCAGAATGAATCTAAGTGGCACTGTTTATACACACAAGACACCAAAACAGGCTGTCAAGCTGCTGCCACCTATGCTGGTTTTTGACATCGAAGTTAAGGGAACCCTGCAACGCTTTCAAACCATCTCTCTTTAATCATGATACAAGGAAAGGAGCATACAGAAGAGTTCTTAACAATCCATATGCTCCCCTTGGTATAAAGCATTCCTTGTTTGCCAGGTGTTCTTTCAATTAAAGGGGATATGGAAAGTTTATGTAGGGGGGGGGGAAATGAGATAGAATAGTATTATAGCAGATGGTAGTGACAAACCATTTTCTTTTGACTGTTTGCCAAAGGGTACCTACCGAGTGGTTAACCCCATCAAAGGCACTCCATAATAAATAGTTCTCTTTAGACTATGCAACATGACAGGCCACAAATAAACCCCCGCCCCCACCATAAGTAGCAAGGGAAATCTTATCTGAATGAGTCTTGATATGAATATTCTCTGTAATTTATGCAAAGTGTATTCCAGGTAATACCGCGTTAGGTTATCATTGTATCAACAGGCTCTGGCCAAAACCAGAATGTTATGGTCCTGAAGGACAAAGCAGGTAGTCAAGAAAGCAAGCACAGAACCACAGAACGCGGGCAGTACGCCGACAGCCCCTTTATTGGAAATGAAAAGAAGTCATTGAATTTGGCACACACCTGTACTAACATTCAGAGAAAATCACGTTTCAAGTTTATTTCAAATTTATTAAACCACCCTCTCGAACCTTCTAGGCGGTGTACAAAAATGCCTTAATATACCAATTAAAATATAATTTAGTCTAAAACAAACCAAGGGAAAAAACGATTTAAGGACACAGACGAACAGGGACAGAAGGGAAGAAGGGATTAGAACTACAACTGATAGAAAGAAAACACTTAAAGAGAAGAACAAAAGGTTGGGGAAATGAGAATGGAAATGTTACTTAAAACTAAGTCGTCCTGAAAAGGACAAAGGCATCGTGGAAAAGGAATGTCTTTAGCATCGCCTTAAATTTGATCAGGTCCTGTTTTATGAAGCCCTGAAGCCCTTTAAATCTCTATGGGCTTCGGGGCCGTTTCCGCAGCGCAGCCGCTAGTGCGGCTTTGTAAAACAGAGGGTTAAATCATGCATAAATAATAATAAATTTTAAAAGATGATTCAGACCCCCAGTTCACTTGAGGGGTGCACTAAACATAGAAGATGACGGCAGAAAAGGGCTACAGCCCATCAAGTCTGCCCACTCTGCTTACCCACCCCCTGTCTATGCCCTAATGACCCAATTTTCTTATCTTGACCCTCGTAGGGATCCCACATGGGTATCCCATTTATTCTTAAAGTCTGGCACGCTGTCTGCCTCGATCACCTGCACTGGAAGCTTGTTCCAATGATCAACCACTCTCTCTGTGAAGAAATACTTTCTGGTGTCTGCAGCAGCCACTCTCTCCTGCTCTCCCTATTGGCTAAGGCTCTTAACATTTGCATCTCCTCTTCCTATAGGCTAAGGCTCTTTACACCTGCATTGTGATGTCATAGAACTTTCTGATTATAGAAACATGATGGCAGAAAAGGGCTACAGCCCATCAAGTCTGCCCACTCTGCTTACCCACCCCCTGTCTATGCCCTAATGACCCAATTTCCTTATCTTGACCCTCGTAGGGATCCCACATGGGTATCCCATTTATTCTTAAAGTCTGGCAGGAGCAATGCAAAAGGGTACATCCCTTTGTACTCTCCCCTGTGTGAAGTTGGGGGTCAAACTAGTATCTGAATTCTAATTTAAAAGTTTTTGTATCTGAAAAGGTTTTGAACGCGTTTTCAATTTTTTCCTGAATGTTAATTCCTGTCCCTGAATGTGGCTGTGTCAGGTGGTGCTAATAAGCAGTGGCTGTTTTCAGCGGCGTAGCGAGGGAAGGAGGCACCAGGTGAGGAGGCGCCCTGCCTCACGCTCCTTTACTCTTCCCTGCAATAGATGCCCCTTCCCTGCCGCGTGTCCCCTCCCACCAGCATACCTCTTCAAATGATTGCCGGCAGCGAGTGGCATCTCCAACCCACTGCTCACGCCGGCTCCAGCTTTCCATCTAACATCACTACCTAGTCACAGGGAGAGCTGAGGTCGGCGTGAGCAGTGGGTTAGAGGTGCTGCTTGCTGCTGGCAATCATTTGAAGAAGTATGCTGGGGGGAGGGGCAACTGCGGCAGTGACCATTTGAAGAGTTATGTTGGAGGGGGCGCGGCAGGGAAGGGGCAACTGCAGCAGGGATCATTTGAAGAGGTACACTGGAGGGGGCATGGGAGGGAAGGGGCAACTGCGGCAGGGATCATTTGAAGAGGTACGTGGGTGGGGGACGTGGCAGGGAAGGGGCAGGGATCATTTGAAGACGTACGCTGGAGGGGTTGTGGCAGGGAAGGGGCAACTGCGGCAGGGATCATTCAAATAGGTACGCTGGGGGGCACGGCAGGGAAGGAGCAACTGCGGCAGGGATCATTTGAAAAGTTACGCTGGAGGGGGAGTGCGGCAGGGAAGGGGCAACTGCGGCAGGGATCATTTGAAAAGTTACGCTGGAGGGGGGGGTGTGGCAGGGAAGGGGCAATTGGGGCAGGGATCATTTGAAGAGATACGCAGGAGGGGGGCATGGCAGGGAAAGGGCAACTATGGCAGGGATCATTTGAAGAGGTACACTGGAGGGGGGCATGGCAGTGAAGGGGCAACTGCGGCAGGGATCATTTGAAAAGTTACGCTGGAGGGGGGCGTGGCAGGGAAGGGGCAACTGCGGCAGGGATCATTTGAAGAGCTAGATGGGAGGGTGGAGAGGAGGGCACTATGCCCACCCCCTTGCTTTGATACTGACTGTTTTAGTTACAGGAGAACTACTGCAAATTTGTTTTTCATTCTAAAAGGTAACTGTAAAAAAAAAAAATGCTTTCACTCATCATAGACAGCTAGGATTTTGGAAAAAGCCCATCTGTTCTAAATTATTCCAGTCTAGCACTTTTCTCCACAGGATGCAAAAGCATTATAGCAACGGAAGTCATTTGTCCAGGGGTGATAGGTTCAAACGGTGAGGTGACAATCTACCCAGATGACTAGGATTTGATAAGAATAATCTGGAAAAGCAACGGCAGAGAAAACCTACGCCCGCTGCGTAGTAGGGTGGCACTATGCAGGGTGGGAAATTTGCCCGTTTTTCAATATGCCTTGATTGGATTTGCAGAGCAAAGTGAAATTCGCAAAATTACGGCTGGATCTCAGTCTTCTGGCACGTCTTCAGGACGGAAAACAATTTCACTAGCGACGTAGAAACAGGAGGCTGCCACTTGCCAAACCCAGATAGTAATCAGACAGTGCCTGAGAGACAGAAGCATGTGCCACAAGGAACTCTGTGCTAAGCATTCCCCCCTCCCCAAAATAAAACAAACCAGGAGAAAACATTTTACTACAAAGGCCCATAAGGGACAAACCCCAGACTTTCAAAATAAAAATGGTGGGCAGAAAATACACATGAAGGTTTTAATTCATTTTTTTTTTTTTAAAGTTCTTGCGCCCCCTCCCCCTTCGCACCAGCTGGGTTGGATATGACAAGTCACAAATTTACTGTGTTGTCACATGTCATGACGCACAGATCCCCCGCGGGGAAAATTACAGAGTTTCCAATTTCCAAGAGGCTCCCGGCTGCTCCTGCGCTCGGCTGGTAAGCACCTCTCTCGCTCTGCAATAATTACTGCTTTCTAACGGGCAGTAATTACAAAGACATCTCCCAAATCACTGCCATCACCCATCAAGCACAGACAGCCCGCCTGATGCTCGGCCATTTTATCTTTTCACTTGAACTGTCAAAAGCTTTACAGATGGCCAAATCTCTGCCTGGAGAAGGCTGCACCGAATTCCATCTTATTTTCACAATATTCCCCATGAGCTACATTTTCCAATGTTTTTGAAGCAGGAGAGGGGGGATGAACAAACTGGAATGTCTAAAAACAAACATTGTAACATGCAGTGTAGTACTGAATCGCCATTCTGAGGGATTGGAAGGGAGGAGCGAATCAAACAAGTGTCTTTCAAAATATTTCATTATTTGCCTAAATAGATTAGGCAATTCTCTTACATTTTTTAAAATAAAAATCCCTACCTTTTAAGATAAGCTAATGCAAATTTTAATATCATTCAACATTCGTCTTCTGATAAAGATAGTATTATGAACAAGCTAGGCTAATGATTTCATTTTTCTGGCTACCCAAACAGCAAATTAGATCACTGGGAAAGCCTGATGACCATCTACAGTCTAAGATGACAATATACTGATGTAGATGTGGGGTTACCTTTTGAGGACATGCCCGGGGGTCTGCATAGGTTTTGAAAAGCTTTCCTTCACGCAGGAGGACATCTGCGCATACCTGCGTGACGTCATTGCGTCTCATTCGCGCATGCGCGGATGTGCTGCCCAATGAGAAAAGGCGGCGGGGCTGGGGTGGGCTTGGGGGCATTGCAGGGCAGGGATGGGCGGGCCTAGGGGGCGGGCCTAGGGGTCCGGATTTTCCAGACAGAAAATCTGGTAACCCTATGTAGATGTCTATAGCAACTCAAAAAACACAAAGACTTAAACTAAACTAAAACTTGGATTTGTAGACCGGGTCAACAACAAAACGGAGCTCGACTTGGTTAACAATAAGCAACATTGGCTTCCGGTAGCTCATCACATGACCTATAAAATATGTCTCTTAACTTTGAAATCTCTTCTTTTTAAAGCGCCAGCGTTTATCGATAGACTCTTGGCTCCCTAGGCCTCTGCCAGAACGCTCAGATCTAGTGATCAACACTTATTGACAGGTCCCTCTATTAAAATCATTAGCACATGATGACAGTATATTTTTTTTCTGTCACAGCACCGCAAACGTGGAATTCCTTGCCCATTTATCTAAGAGAAGAACGTCTTATAAACAGATTTAAGAGCACGTTAAATTGCTTTCTTTTGAAAGATGCCTTTGACTGACTAGTTTTTTCGATTTGGTCTACTTGAATTTTAAGCTCTGTTATTTTTATTTATGCCCTCCTGATGTTTAACCCTTTATTTGTTTCTTTTCTATTAATTATTCTATTTCTTACCCTTTTTCCCCTTTTGTAGCGTTGAGTATTGTTTGCATGTTTGTTCCCCTGAAAGTTGTAAAGTTTTTAAAAATAATGTACATCACTTTGAAGTACGATTAAGAGATGGACACCCTTGTCTAATTCCCCTCTCCAAACGAAAAGGCTCTGAAAAAGTATTATTAATATATAATATGGCAGAAGGGGAACGATACAAGGTTTGAATAATTTGCATAAATCCGGAACCAATCCATTGCTTGATACATGAAGGTCCATTCCACACAATCAAAGGCCTTCTCTGCATTCCAAGATACAGAGAAGGCCAGATCTTCCATGGTTTTTGTTAAATTTAACATGTGGAAAGCCAGTCTAGTGTTATTTGAAGAATGTCTTTGAGCAACAAACCCTGTTTGGTACATACCAACGATATAAGAGAGAGCATTAGCCAGATGTAAAGCCAATAACTTAGCCAGAAGTTTTCCATCTACATTAATCAAAGAAATAGGCCTGTAATTTGAAACCAACGTAGGATCTTTATTTGGCTTCGGCAAAACTATAGTTAAAGATTCTGCCACAGTACCTGTAACACAGGGATCTCAAAGTCCCTCCTTGAGGGCCGCAATCCAGTCGGGTTTTCAGGATTTCCCCAATGAATATGCATTGAAAGCAGTGCATGCACATAGATCTCATGCATATTCATTGGGGAAATCCTGAAAACTCTACTGGATTGCGTCCCTCAAGGAGGGACTTTGAGACCCCTGCTGTAATACAACCTTCAGTTAGCTGAGCCTGATATGAATTTAAAAGATCAGAGAAACTGGGCCTCTTCTTCCTCGAACAGAGGAGATTGAGAGGGAACATGATCGAAACATTCAAGATACTGAAGGGGATAGACTTAGTAGATAAGGACAGGTTGTTCACCCTCTCCAAGGTAGGGAGAACGAGAGGGCACTCTTTAAAGTTGAAAGGGGATAGATTCCGTACAAACCTAAGGAAATTCTTCTTCACCCAGAGAGTGGTGGAAAACTGGAACGCTCTTCCGGAGTCTGTTATAGGGGAAAACACCCTCCAGGGATTCAAGACAAAGTTAGACAAGTTCCTACTGAACAAGGACGTTCGCTGTTAGGGCTAGTCTCAGTTAGGGCACTGGTCTTTAACCAAAAGGGCCGCCGCGTGAGCGGACTGCCGGACATGATGGACCACTGCTCTGACCCAGCAGCGGCATCTCTTATGTTCTTATGTTCATGGATTGTCCCATAACTAAATGAAAAGAATTCATGCAGGACAACATTCAGACCGCGAGGAGCAGGCCGGCTGGCACTGACCACGGATATTCAATGTTGAGCCTTCTGGCGACCAGCATTGAATATCTGAGGGGCTTAAGTTTGGGCTTGTGCAAACTTAAGCAGCTAAGTCAATATCTAGCGCTGGCCGGTTAAGATTATAGCAGCCAGAGACAGGCCTGCCATTTGCGTGGCCCAGTTTGGCAGCTATACTTGGCCAGTTAACGCTGAAAATTGTCGGTTAACTTTTAGCCACTAACTGGGAATATTCAACAGGAATAACTGGTTATCTCATGCTGAATATCCATATTTAGCTCATTTAGAATATTGTGTACAATTCTGGAGACCGCATCATCAAAAAAAGTAAAAAGGATGGAGCTGGTCCAGAGGAAGGCTACTAAATCTTTAGCATTTATATACCACTTATATCCTCAAGCATTTCTCCCTATCTGTCCTGGCAGGTTCACCTGGGGCAATGAGGGATTAAGTGACTTGCCCAGGGTCACAAGGAGCAGTGTGGGATTTGAACCCACAACCTCAGGATGCTGAGACTGTGGCTCTAACCGCAAGTAATAAGGCTGAGACTGTGACTCTCCACAAGTAATAAGGCGTATAGGGACGGACTTAAAGATCTCAATATATATACTTTAGAAGAAAGGTGGGAGAGGGGAGATATGATAGAGACGTTTAAATACCTAAGTGGCATAAATGCGCATGAGTCGAGCTCTTTCAATTGAAAGGAAGCTCTGGAATGAGAGGGCTTAGGATGAAGTTAAGAGGTGATAGGCTCCAGTGTAACATAGAAACATAGAAGATGATGGCAGAAAAGGGCTATAGCCCATCAAGTCTGCCCACCCTACTAACCCTTCCTCTTAAGTCTATACCTAGTGATTATTGGATCTATTTTTCGCTTCGATTTTCTTGCCCAAGTGGGTGTTTTTTTCAAACATCCTGGTGGATTTATTTTATAGCCTCTTCACCCCCTTTGCCCTCTCTTACCCACACTGGCGCTGTGGTATAAACAAAATAAACAATCAAAAAAGACTTTTCCTCTCTCTGTTAAATCCTGGCTCGAATTCACGGTCTAACACCAGCTCTGGAAGGATACACATTTTAAATCTGACATATTGTAATCACAACACAGAAAATAAAATTATTTTTTCTACTTTTTGTTGTCTGGTCAGTATTTAAATCATGTTGGTCCCAGGCTCTGGTTGTCTTCTGATAACTCACTTGCCAGGGTCTCCTGCCCATTTGTCATTTTCTTCTTTCTCGGTGCTAACCATCCATCTTCAATCTCTGTCCTCCCCTTCCATTTCCCTTCCCTCCCCTGGAGGTCTGGCATCTTTCCTTTTTTTCATCTCCATCCCCCCTGCAGCTGCAGCGATGGATCCCACCATCCCCAGACCTACCATCCCTCCTTTTCTCAACTACCCTTTCATCCAGCATCTCTCTCTCCTTCCCCACCACCCCAGGGTCCACCAGCTCTCCCTTTCTCTTCCCAACTAACCTCCTATCCAGTATCTCTATCCCCCCCTCCACACCATCACTTATGTCCGACTTCTCTCACTTTCTGTTCCTTCCCTCCCTAAATCTCTGACTCCTTTCCTGTCTTGTTGTTTGAAATGCTTCTGGATAAATCTTGACTAATCTTGACATGCTAATGTAATTTGAAAGTCGTTTTTGTAACATCGCTGTCTGTATACAGTCTCTTCCTCTGTAAACCGCTCTGAACTGCTTATTGTATTGCGGTATACAAAAATAAACTTGTTATTATTGTCCACCATCTCTTCCTCTCCTCTGTTTTTAGACCCATTATTTCTTCCCCCCTCCCTCAGTCCAGTATATGCACGTCTCTTTGAATCCCCCCTTTCCTCTTTCCCTCCATGCACTTCTACACCAGGGCCCCCTCCCCCGAATGCGAGGCCCCCCCCTCCATGAAGGCCTGGCCCCCCTGAAGGCCTGCATGTTCCCCCCTTCTTTGTAGTGTCCTCCAGCTTCCCCCTGGTCTCCCGATCTTAGTTTCAGCTAATTATGGCAGCCTGCAGAGAGGATCACCGATGCTGTAGCGATCCTTGCAGGCTGCCTTCAGCCTCCGCAGCATGTTCCTTCTGCCACGGTCCTGCCCCTCCTCTGACGTCAGGGGCAGGATCGCGGCAGAGGGAATGTGCTGCTGAGGAAGACGGCAGCCTGCAAGGATCGCTACAGCACTGGCGATCCTCTCTGCATGCTGCGGTAATTATCTGAAGGTAAGAAAGGGAGGCCAGGGGGGAAGCCAGAGGATGCTGCAAAGAGCGCCTAAGCACTGCAGCACTTCCCGACTAACCCTCCCTCCTCGCCTCCTAAAGCAGGAGCAGAAGCTGCAGTGGATGGCCAGCAAGAGGCAGCGCTGCTTCTCCTGCTTTAGGAGACCTGAAGGCACGAGGAGGAGGGCTGATCACCGAATCGGATTCGAATAGGAAATCATGCAGCACTACTTGTGATTGGTCATGGTTGGAAACAAGATACTGGGCTAGATGGACCATTGGTCTGACCCAGTATGGCTATTTTTATGTTCTTACATGAGCCAAGTATAACCACTGTAACATCACTGATGAGGTTGGCTCTGAGGCACTGTGGAATGAGGCATTATGACATCACAATCTCAGCTCTGGAATGTTGCTCTCATTGGGGTTCCGGAATCTTGCTATTCTTTGAGATGCTGGAATGTTGCTACTCCTTTGGTTTTGGCCAGGTGTTAGGGACCTGGATTGGGCACCGTGAGAATGGACTACTGGGCTTGTTGGACCTGTGGTCTGACCCAGTAAGGATAGTCTTATGTTTTTTCCCTCTCAAACAGCAATAAGGCAACTTTGATGCTTTGATTGAGGTTTTGGGTTAAAGCAGAGATTTACTGAATAGAATAAAGTCGGCAGGGGACAAAATGAAAGCGTAATGGCTTAGCATACATTAAATGACCACGTCTCTTCATAGGATAGATTTTAATGGCTTTCCTGGCACATTCTTGCAGTTTTTTTTCCCCCAGCATCTTTCCTGTTATGTGATAACACTGACCAATCAAATTGGACCTTTTTTTCTTTTTTTGCCTGACCTACTATATTTTTAGTCCGCTCTCAGGTAATAGCTAAATAATTGAATCTGCTCAGCTGCCAACGATTTGTTTTGAATTTTATTGGAATTTTAAATTGTTTTGTTTCTTCGCTATTTTATTATTGTAAATGGAAAATGCAGTGCCTGGGGTAATAATCCTATGGCTTTCCTTTCTTTCTTTAATATATAAATATTACTCTGAGCTTCTGTGCAAAGCAAGACAGGAGAGCGGAGATGAATGCAGTCCTCCTCTCCGGGCTTATAAGATTACAGTAACTAATCAAGAATTTTTATTTTATTCTTATTTGACATGGACCTGCTCCGAGGCCAGGCGTTTCTATTCAGGCCTCTTCTACAACACCCTATATCATCTTATGCTACGATGTTAGGGGTATATTTAGATACATAGTGCTCTATGCAGATGCAGGTATGCAAGTCGTTAAGGGTGCTTTTTTTCCCCCAGTTGAGATTATTGTTGAGGGTAAAATCTATGATGCCCGTATCAGATTTTCGGACTGTGGTTCAGCGTATGGTGATGTCCAAGCTCGATTTTTGTAACTCTGTTTGTTTTCCGTTTTATTTATAACCCGCTTTTCCCAAAGCGGCTCACAAGTATAAACACATACATAATATAAAAAAAAAAAATACAGAAATATAAAACCAGTCACACAAAGCGATCAGCGCTTACACCTAAACAGCTGACTTAATGCCCATATTTCATATTGCAAAATAAGTGTTTCTTCAATAGCTTCTTAAACCCAACGGGATTGCATTGCTTTCTGATGTACAAAGGTAGATATTTTGATTTACCGACTTTCTGAGATAGGTATCGATTCCACAGTCTTAGACTGGTTTTCAAAAATTCTTACGACCTCGCTCATACACTTGGAAGTCTTTATGCGGAGTCCTGCAGGGTTCACCTATATCGCCTATTCTTTTCAACATCCACAAGCTTTTCCATTTATCCCCCTGCAAAACACTATTTACGTAAGCAGACGACATCTTTGTTCTCCTCGAGAAAGACTCGAATCTCACTAACCTTGTTGGAAATAAAAAAGAACGTATAACAAAACTTCTGTCTTGGGCGCTTACGGTACAAATGAAAGTGAACGAGTCCAAAACAAAGTTACTTTGGCTTGGCCCAAAATTTGAGCAGCTACCTTTGTCCATTCTGTTGCCTTCACTGCAGATTGAATTCTCAAGTAAAGTTCTGGGTGTCATTATAGACTCACTAATCAAATTTTCAACTTGAAACATAGGACCTCTTGTATATCCACTTTCGTAGTCTATGTGTTCATGTGCCCATGTCCTTTGATCTATGTTGGCCAGACTACCTGCCCTTTCAAAACCCGAGTCACTGAACACAAAAGCTGTCTAAAAAATAATAGACTGCAGGCACCCATGGTCACACACTGCTTAGAATATAATCATCAGTTTACAGATCTGAAATGTTGTGTGATTGACCACATTGATGAGGAGAGTATGGATAGACAACGGCGTTTGTTGCGAGTAGAGCAACAGTGGATTCATAGATTAAACAGTGAAGAACCAGATGGATTAAATTCCAAACTAGAGTGGAGCGCATTCTATTAATATTGGACTGCAAGTTGAAAATGTAAAAACATGGACTTTCTGGAACTTGGATTTATTGAGTTTTTGTTTTGTTTTGTTTTGCTTTTGTTTTGTTTTTTTATTTATATGAAAGTTCTGTAAGTGTCAATATTTTTAAATAACATTTTTCAGTGGTAGGTTTTGCCACGTATTCACTTCCGGGTTCGCCACCCGGGAGTGCTATATCAATCCCAGTACAATCGTGGCGCAGCCATCTTATAGATTCTGAGATGCGGTTTGCATTCAGTTTAAAGGTATGTTCCTGAGGCTTCCTCTTTAGTTGTTTATGAAGCCGTGCAATTTCACCAGTTTATTAATTGAAGTTTTGTTTAAACTCTGGTTCTAGTGTGATCGGATTGCTCTACACCCTGAGGCAGCAGAGATGTGAAACGCTGGCCATCGTCGGTGTACCGATCGACTAAATTAGATAAGTGGAAATTTATCCTCTATCTTTTGCACCACAGTCCTGCTTTAAGTTTATTAATTATTGGGAGTCGGTCTGGAGGTTTTTTGCCAGCGAGGTGCTCGCCCAACCACCTTGGACCACCATTGTGGTGGTGGAAGGGTTCCAATCTGAGGCTTTTTCCTCCAGTTATCTGAAACTCCTTTTATTAGAACTTCAGCAGCACTGACTTTTTGTGACATCCTATTGTATTTTTTGTGAAAGGGTTTGTTAGAACATTATTGATTTTTCACATTTCCGGGTTATTTTTGTCATTATAGATTCAACACTTTTATTCAACGACCATCTTAATTCTCTGGTAAAAAAAAAAAATAAATGGTTTTTTAGTCTCCATATGTTGAGGAAAGTGAGATCCTGTTTCCATCAACAACATTTTGCTGTCCTTGTTCAATCAATCATCCTTTCGAGGCTGGATTATTGTAATTCGGTCTATTTAAGCTTGACCAAGAAAAGCTTTCAAAGACTTCAACTGATCCAGAATACCGCTGTCAGGCTGATCTTTGCAAAAAGTAAATCTGATCGCGTCTCTCCGCTCCTGCAAAAACTTCATTGGCTTCCAATAATTTCCAGGGTTTATTTTAGATGTGCCTGCTTAAGATCTTGCATGGCATCGTTCCTCCTTTAATTCCCCTGTCTTGGAATTCTGTAAGATCCGACATTACCAGATCGACTCCAAAATTTAAATTGTCTTTTCCTACGTTGAAAGGCGTTGCCTACATTGGCAAACTAGGGAAGTCTCTACTTTTCAAAATGACTGTGCTGTGGAATAATTTCCCTGTTCAACTGCGCGATCTGGGCTCTTTCCAGCTATTTCGAAAACATCCGAAAACTTGGCTATTTTCAAAGTTGTAAATTCCGCCCCTCTCCATACTATTCCCAAATCCATATTGAATCTGTTCTCCTTTCTAATTTCTTGTAAACCGTGCCGAGCTCTAGAGAAGATGCAGTATATAAGCCTAAGATTTAGTTTAGTTTAGTAGGAGATTCCATTCCTGAGGTCCCCTACGAGAGGAGTTCAACCTCAGGTCCCTTACAGATGGCACAGACAAATCACCATGATGAACAGAGCGCAATTTTGACAAAGGAGCATAAGCATGAATAATACCCACCAAACTTGCAGGAGCCAACCCATTCAAACACAGATAGACCATCACAAGCAACACGAAATGTATTTGGATCCTCTAATTTCAGCCAGGATAGCTTCACATAGTATTCAGTGACATGCTCAGTCCTTTCCAAACGGAAAAGGGTTCTAACCACGGAATTCTGAGCGACCTGTAATGCACCCTGCAGGGTTCTTGGCAAACCCAAGAGCACAAGATTACAATAGCCCAAACATGACAGGACCATAGACTGCAAAATGACCCTGATGGTGGGTATTGCAAATTTTGTTGTTTTTTTTTAAATTCTTTATTGATTTTTAATCTAAAACAGTGTCATACAAATGAAAGAACAGTAGATATTACATACATTACACTAATATATGTACAGGTAACATAGAAATCATTCAAGAATTTCAAGAATTATTGCATATAATAATAGCACAATATAACCTAATATATAATACAAATGAAGAATAAAGTTACCCAGTTACCCCTCCTTCCAACCCCCCCCCCCCACCGGATGTGTAAAGATAAATGAACCAAAGGAAAGATATGATAAATATACATCATTATGTTTTTACAAATTTAGTCAATGGGTTCCAAACATTATTAAATACCTCACTAAATCCCTTACACTCTGCATTAATTCGTTCATATCTGTACGTAAAATTTAAAGCACTGCAGGTAGCGCAGAACGCAGATTTAGCTTGGAATGATCATATTACACCAACACTGAAAAGTCTGCATTGGTTACCAATTCATGAGTACAAAACCTTGACAATTGTACATCAGGTGATTTATGGGGCGACGCCTTGGTACCTAAAACAGATATTGAAACAGTATATACCTCCCAGAAAGTTGAGGTCACAATCCATTATGAAGTTATCGATTGAAGCGCTAAGCGAGATTCGTCGTAAAAAACCCCAGCAAAGAGCAATTTCTGTTGTGGGTCCACATTTATGGAACACATTGCCAGGGTCTTTGAGATTGTGCAGAAAGAAAGCGTCTTTTAGAACGCAGCTGAAAACTTATTTATTTGTTAAAGCTTTTTATTAGCGTTATGCTAGTTCTTAGTGAGATCTTGGAAGAACAGGACAGGATGTCTTTTAATGCGTCCGAGTATATTTTTGATTATGCATGTTTTTATTGTAACCTGCTTAGGCATTAAGTGGGGAATAAATTTAAAAAAAAAAAAAAAAAAACGTAAAATCCGTCGGTCCATAACAGGGGGAATATGGCATTTTCTATGCTGGAGCTCACTTTCTAGCACAGGGGTGTCAAAGTCCCTCCTCGAGGGCCGCAATCCAGTCGGGTTTTCAGGATTTCCCCCAATGAATATGCATGAGATCTATTAGCATACAATGAAAGCAGTTCATGCAAATAGATCTCATGCATATTCATTGGGGAAATCCTGAAAACCCGATTGGATTGCGGCCCTCGAGGACTGACTTTGACACCTGTGTTCTAGCACATCGGATCCAATAGAGCACACCAGAAAACTCCAGAGGCTCTTAAGTCACTATTTGAAACCGGTTCATAGACAAATGCGCGCGCCGACAACCCAGCGCAGAGAACTGAGCGCAAGGCGGAAGCGCGCTGAAGAAAAACAGTATTTTAAGGGGCTCCGAAGGGGGGTGTTGGTGGGGAACCCCCCCCCACTTTACTTAACAGAGATTGCGCCAGCGTTGTGGGGGGTTGGGTTGTCAGCGCACCTTTGTCGTCGCGCGTTTTTGACCTGTCACCCTTGAAACCAATGTTTTCCATGGGCCAAATCTCTTATCATTTGTCTTCAAAGAATAAGATTCATTATACAGTAGATTTGATTTCTGGGTTTCGGGGCACAGTGTTGGTACCTCAAGCTAGTTATAGCTGGGGATGGTATGGCAATAACTTTCAACCCACCCACCCCCACACACTTTCACTTCCCCCCAGAAGTGGGTGTGAAAGTCTCAGCTATCACACAAAGGTTGTCTATTGCCTAAACTCGGAGCCCACATGAATTAGTTTCCCTAGAGAATTAGTTATTTAGCTTAAAAATTACACCCCGCTATTTCCAAAGTTCATTGCAGGATTCAAATCTGAGGCACCGCCGCCCCTGGTCAGCAGGACTGGATGCTGGGGAAAGTGGAAGGAAGGGGGACGGTGGGGGTAAGGAAGGAGATCCTCAGTAGCTAGGAAGAAAGCGCAGAACGTTATGGCCCCGCTATGGGCTCCCTCCCAACAGAGCCGACACCCCAAATAAGCAGGAAGAAATAGTTAAGCGAGGGAAGATAGAGGGTCACAATTCTGCACATCATAATCCATGAAACATTAAAAGGATTATTTTTTTTGGGGAAAAAAAAAATTTATTTTCAGCTTGGGCAGGAAAAAAATACTAACCTACCGTATTTTCACGCATATAACGCGCGCGTTATACGCGTTTTTACCTACCGCGCATACCCCTCGCGCGTTATATGCGTGAGCGCGGTATACAAAAGTTTTAAAACATAGTTCCCACCCCGCCCGACGCCCGATTCACCCCCCCAGCAGGACCGCTCGCACCCCCACCCCGAACGACCGCTCGCACGCGCTCCCACCCGCACCCGCATCCACGATCGGAGCAAGAGGGAGCCCAAGCCCTCTTGCCCGGCCGACTCCCCGACGTCCGATACATCCCCCCCCCCGGCAGGACCACTCGCACCCCCACCCCAAAGGACCGCCGACTTCCCGACAATATCGGGCCAGAAGGGAGCCCAAACCCTCCTGGCCACGGCGACCCCCTAACCCCACCCCGCACTACATTACGGGCAGGAGGGATCCCAGGCCCTCCTGCCCTCGACGCAAACCCCCCTCCCTCGAACGACCGCCCCCCCCAAGACCCTCCGACCGCCCCCCCCGCCGACCCGCGACCCCCCTGGCGACCCCCCCGACCCCCCCACCCCCCTTCCCCGTACCTTTGGTAGTTGGGCCAGAAGGGAGCCCAAACCCTCCTGGCCACGGCGACCCCCTAACCCCACCCCGCACTACAGTACGGGCAGGAGGGATCCCAGGCCCTCCTGCCCTCGACGCAAACCCCCTCCCCCCAACGACCGCCCCCCCCAAGAACCTCCGCCCGTCCCCCAGCCGACCCGCGATCCCCCTGGCGACCCCCACGACCCCCCCACCCCCCTTCCCCGTACCTTTGGTAGTTGGCCGGACAGACGGGAGCCAAACCCGCCTGTCCGGCAGGCAGCCAACGAAGGAATGAGGCCGGATTGGCCCATCCATCCTAAAGCTCCGCCTACTGGTGGGGCCTAAGGCGCGTGGGCCAATCAGAATAGGCCCTGGAGCCTTAGGTCCCACCTGGAGGCGCGGCCTGAGGCACATGGGCCCAACCCGACCATGTGCCTCAGGCCGCGCCCCCAGGTGGGACCTAAGGCTCCAGGGCCTATTCTGATTGGCCCACGCGCCTTAGGCCCCACCAGTAGGCGGAGCTTTAGGATGGATGGGCCAATCCGGTCTCATTCCTTCGTTGGCTGCCTGCCGGACAGGCGGGTTTGGCTCCCGTCTGTCCGGCCAACTACCAAAGGTACGGGGAAGGGGGGTGGGGGGGTCGGGGGGGTCGCCAGGGGGGTCGCGGGTCGGCGGGGGGGGCGGTCGGAGGTTCTTGGGGGGGCGGTCGTTGGGGGGGAGGGGGGTTTGCGTCGAGGGCAGGAGGGCCTGGGATCCCTCCTGCCCGTAATGTAGTGCGGGGTGGGGTTAGGGGATCGCCGTGGCCAGGAGGGTTTGGGCTCCCTTCTGGCCCAACTACCAAAGGTACGGGGAAGGGGGGTGGGGGGGTCGTGGGGGTCGCGGGTTGGCTGGGGGGCGGTCGGAGGTTCTTGGGGGGGGCGGTCGTTGGGGGGAGGGGGGTTTGCGTCGAGGGCAGGAGGGCCTGGGATCCCTCCTGCCCGTAATGTAGTGCGGGATGGGGTTAGGGGGTCGCCGTGGCCAGGAGGATTTGGGCTCCCTCCTGGCCCGATATTGTTGGGGAGTCGGCGGTCCTTCGGGGGGGAGGGATGTATCGGACGTCGGGGGGGGCATCAGGCTTTCAGGATGGGGACAGACCTTCAAAGGGGGAGAGTGCACGGAAGTCAGGGGGGGTGAACGGAGAGTCGGGACAGCGCACGGAAAGTCAGGGCGGGCGAAAGGAGCGTCGGGCAGCATGCGCGGTATACCCGTGAGCGCGGTATACCAAAGTTTTTGTACATATCGTCGTGATTTCTGCGCGCTATACCCGTGTGCGCGTTTTATACGGGTGCGCGTTATTTGCGTGAAAATACGGTAACTTTGAAGAAAAGCACAAAATAATGCCACCCGTGTTTTTTTTATTTATTTGCAGGATTTATATTCCACAGTATCAGTTACTTTCTAGGTGGACGGCAGCATTACATACAAAATTTACGACTTGACATTACAGTGTTTTGAGGGGTTCAGGGAGCACCTTCTACGGAGGAGTAAAGACAAGACAAGTTGCATTTACCTCCTTCTTTACTATCTCTATACAAAACAAGGGGACATTACTAGCCTTAATGTACATTGTGGTTTCCAAAATAATCTATACTAATTTAATTTTGGGGCACATTGGACCTGATTCTATAAGTGTTTGATTAAAACTTGTTATACTGCTTGTTCTTACGACAGGTGCCCTGACCTGCAAGGATCTGCACCCATCGCCCCCTTCCTGCCAGGCGCTGCACACAGTCTCCTTCCTTCCCTCCCTGTCCCCTCTCCCTGTCCTGTCTATCGTACGTAATGGCGCCTAACTCAACAGATATCGCTAGACAAGGGATATCAGATTTCCTCGTTAAAAAAAAAAAGAGGACGCCTAGCCTGACCCCATTCTGACCCCATACCTGCCCGCCACACAGACACGTGTCTCCTTCCCCGAGCTCGGAGCCACATCTGGAAGACTGGAAGATTGTGAGCCCACCGGGACAGACAGGGAAAATGCTTGAGTACCTGATTGTAAAAACCGCTTAGATAACCTTGATAGGCGGTATATAAAATCCTAATAAAACTTGGAAACTTGGATTCACTCTTTCCAGTCCAGCCCCCACCCCAAAGTCGGCTATAGCTTTTTGTGAGTCTCCCCTGGCACCAGTACCTTCTCCAACGCTGCAATTTAAAAACTTTGGGCAGCAGATAGTGTTAGCGAAGTGATCCTTCTGCCGTCGGCCTGCCCTGGCAGCCTTCACTCGGCAGCACTTCCTGTTCCCGCTTAGGCGGGACGGTTCATAGACAAATCGGCGAAAGACAAAGGTGCGCGCCGACAACTGAGCGCAAGACGGAGGCGCGCGCCGAAGAAAATTACAGTTTTTAGGGGCTCCGACGGGGGGTTTTGTTGGGGAGCCCCCCCCAGTTTACTTAATAGATATCGCGCCGGCGTTGTGGGGGGTGTGGGGGGTTGTAACCCCCCACATTTTACTGAAAACTTAACTTTTCCCTGTTTTTAGGGAAAAAGTTAAATTTACAGTAAAATGTGGAGGGTTACAACCCCCCAAACCCCCCACAACGCCGGCGCGATATCTATTAAGTAAACTGGGGGGGGGGCTCCCCAACAAAACCCCCCGTCGGAGCCCCTAAAAACTGTAATTTTCTTCGGCGCGCGCCTCCGTCTTGCGCTCAGTTGTCGGCGCGCACCTTTGTCTTTCGCCGATTTGTCTATGAACCGTCCCGCCTAAGCGGGAACAGGAAGTGCTGCCGAGTGAAGGCTGCCAGGGCAGGCCGACGGCAGAAGGATCACTTCGCTAACACTATCTGCTGCCCAAAGTTTTTAAATTGCAGCGTTGGAGAAGGTACTGGTGCCAGGGGAGACTCACAAAAAGCTATAGCCGACTTTGGGGTGGGGGCTGGACTGGAAAGAGTGAATCCAAGTTTCCAAGTTTTATTAGGATTTTATATACCGCCTATCAAGGTTATCTAAGCGGTTTTTACAATCAGGTACTCAAGCATTTTCCCTGTCTGTCCCGGTGGGCTCACAATCTATCTAACGTACCTGGGGCTATGGGGGATTAAGTGACTTGTCCAGGGTCACAAGGAGCAGCGCGGGGTTTGAACCCACAACCCCAGGGTGCTGAGGCTATAGCTTCAACCACTGCGCCACACACTCCTCCATCCAAAACCCGGACAAACTCCCTCCAGTTCAGGAAACCATCTGGATACCTGGACAGTCCTCTAAAAAGAGAACATGTCTGGGTAAATCCAGATGTCTGGGAAAACCCAGATGTCCTCTTTTTAGAGGACTGTCCAGGCGCCCAGAGAGATTTCCGTAACCCAGCAGTATGTCTGAGTTTTGGAAGGCCCCAAGCTTGGGGGGCCGCCATCTCGATGGTCTCTGCGCATGTGGAGACGTTGATGTGATGATGTCACACACATGCACCTATGCATGTGATGTCATCATGCCGACATCCTTGCATGAGTTGAGGTCTTCCAGATGTGGCTCCGAGCTCGGGGAAGGAGACACGTGTCTGTGTGGCGGGCAGGTATGGGGTCAGGCTAGGCGTCCTCTTTTTTTTTTTAACGAGGAAATCTGGTATCCCTTGTCTAGCGATATCTGTTGAGTTAGGCGCCATTACGTACGATTCTGTAAACATTGACAACCAACTCTGAGAAGTGCCTAAGAGTTAGTTAGTAACTCCATCTATCTAAGTCTAACCAAGAAAAGTCTTCAAAGACTTCAGCGGATCCAGAACACTGCGGCAGGGTTGATCTTCGCGAACAACAAATTTGAACATGTTTCCCCGCTTCTGTCAAAACTTCACTGGTTTCCGGTGATTTCTAGGATTCACTTTAAATATACCTGCCTAATTTTCAAGATTCTACAAGGCATTCTTCCTCCCCTAATTCCACTATCCTGGAATTCTTCGAGACCTGACACTACCAGATCCGCCCACATACTCAAACTATCTTTCCTCTCATTAAAAGGTGTCATGTCACTGAGCTTTGGAACAACCTCCCTGCCCCGCTGCTGAACCTAGGCTCATTCCAATTATTCCGAAAGCATCTGAAAACCTGGCTTCTCTCCAAAACGTAAAGCTCTCTATTTAAAATGTAAAGCTAGCTATCCTCTTCATAACCTCTAATTTCTTATTATGTCCTTCCCTCATTTATTGAATTTACCTGTAAACCGTGCCGAGCTCTATCTTTATGGAGATGATGCGGTATACAAACTTAAGGTTTAGTTTCTCTTCCTCTCTTTTTTTCTCTCTCTCTCTTCTTTTTCTCTCTCTTCCTCTCTCTCTCTTTTTTCTCTCTCTGTCTCTTTTCTCTCTCTCTCTCTCTCTTCTCTCTTTTTTCTCTCTTCTTCTCTTTTTTCTCTCTCTTCCTCTTTTTTCCTCTCTCTCTTATTTTCTCTCTCTCTTTACTCTCTTTCTTCTTTTTTTCTCTCTTTCTCATTCTCATTAAAAGGCATCATGTATGCAGGTAAATTAGGGAAATCCCTTTTCTTCAAATTCACTGAGCTTTGGAATAACCTCCCTGTCCCGCTCATTCCAATTATTCCAAAAGCATCTGAAAACCTGGCTTTTCTCCAAAACATAAAGCTCTCTATTTAAAATGTAAAGCTAGCTATCCTCTACATAACCTCTAATTTCTTATTATGTCCTCCCTCATTTACTGAATTACCTGTAAACCGTGCCGAGCTCTATCTTTATGGAGATGATGTGGTATACAAACTTAAGGTTTAGTTTAGTTTAGTTTATAGAATCAGGCCTATTGGGTTTTTTTTTTCCCCCCAATTTTTACAAATGAGAAAAATGTCGTCTATCAAACCCTTAGGGCGTTTCATGTTTCTGCCTTGTTTTGGAAGTTACACCTCAGCAAAAATTATGGACTCTAATGACCTACTGAGTTTAAGAGAAACAGGGCTAAACACAAACATCCACATTGCTGAATAATACTTAAAAAAAAACCAACAAAAAAAACCCCCCTCAGTTGGAATTGTGACAATACCTGTGTTCTATTATGCAGGAGTCAGCTGGCACAAACCAAGAGCAGTTGACAACTAAACCAGATCTTGCTACAAAAACAGATCCGGTATGCTCAAGAGACACAATAGGCTTTGAAAAAGCCCAGCTGCTAGGCCCTAATTAACCCTGATTTTAACTGCACCCTTTTAAACACAGTAAAGCGGTTACAAAGTGGAGAACAAGGCAAGGTTAATAACCAAAGCCTCAATTCCAGGCCCAGAGGGCCTAGGCCTCAATTCCAATAATAGACCTGTCCTGGCTGCTCAACTGTCAGTCAATCAAGCAGTTCAACATCCTAAGAGCTTACTGACAATATAAAAAAACAGCCGCATCTGGACTCTTGACAGTCGATGCTTATTTAAAACAGTAACGGAGTCAAAAAAGCACTTTAATGACCACCAGTATTCAAAGTCTTAGGCTTCCTTTTACGACGCTGTGATAGCAGTTTTCTAGCACGGGGAGCAGCGCTGAATGGTCTACGCTGCTCTCGACGCTCATTGAGTTCCTAGGAGCGTCAGGAGCAGCGCGGGCCATTCCCCGTGTTAGAAACTGCTATCGCAGTGTCGTAAAAGCGGGGGTTAGTTTCTTTATTGTCATCTTCAGCAGCCAAAGTTGGCTTTCAGAAGCTGCCGATTTTCTAATTCTAATTATTGCACCCCCATACCAATAAAACAGTTGCACACGTTTCAAAAAACAAACAAAACCTACACAAAGCTTGTTTTCTGTATAACAGTCAAAACTTTATTTATTTCATGCATTTTCTATCCTGTTTTCCCCAAAGAGCTCAGAACGGGCTACAGGTCAAACAGACATATATAAATATACAGTTAACAGGTTACAATTTGATATAACAACACAGGGGTAGGGAACTCCGATCCTTGAGAGCTGTATTCAAGTCGGGTTTTTGGGATTTCCCCAATGAATATGCATAAGATCTATTTGCATGCACTGCTTTCAATGCATATTCATTGGGGAAATCCTGAAAACCCAACTGGAATACGGCTCTCGAAGACCAGAGTTCCCTACCCCTGTTAAATAACAGAACAAGTTTACGATACAAGGTGGTGTCCTCACGCGATACACACTAGGAGGCGGTAAAATCCAACAGGCTGCTGTCGCGGATTCAGGTTAACGTCCGTCCGGTATACCATGCTAGGCTGAATAATAGAGAAGCAGACAAAACAAAGTACGAAAAAATAATCCTTATTAGACGTTCTCCCGGGACATAAAAAGGGGCCCGACTAGGCCACGTTTTGCGTCAGGGGCAAGCTTACCAGCTGGTGAATGACACTCAAAACACAAAATCTCGACTAATTTTAATACAATTTGGTGTTATCATCCTGAATAAATTTGCAATAAGCATCTACTCTCGCCAGACCATATAAACAATTTCGCTATCCAGTGGAGGGGGCAGACCCGTGCGCTGTTTTGGCAGGGGCGCTGGCACCTCCCCTCTTCTCTCCCCCATGCACACCTCCTGCTTGTGCTGGCCTCTGCCCCCTTCTGATGTCACTTCTTGGTTGCGAGACCAGGAAGTGATGTCGGAAGGGAGTCAAAGCCGGTGTGGACAGGAAGTGGGAAAAGTAGGGGGGTACATGGCGCGGTCTACTTCAGTTTCACCGTTGTTACAATTACCCATACATAGAATTAAATAACTCTCCCATTTAGTTTTTTGCTGGCTTTGCAATTTTATAATTTCAGTTCTAATGTGCCATGAGAAACATTTGCTCAGTGTAGTGTGCCAAAGCTAAAAAGGTTTGAGGCGGGTCTATCTGGCTGCTCAACTTAGCCAGTCAGCCAATGAATATTGCCGCTGACTAGCGACGTTGAGTGACATAGCTGGTGATTGGGTTAGCCGTTGTCCGGGACATTCAGCAGGAGACAGCCATCTATCTCGAACTGAATATCAGTGGTTAGTTGGCTCAGTGCTATTTAGCCGACCAGGTGCCAATCTCGGCCGCTAAATAGCACTGATTATCGGGCTGTATATCTATAAAGGGAAAGGGAAGGGGGGACTTGTATACCGCCTTTGGCATTCAAAGTTGACGTTTAAAACAGTGGGAACTGGAAGAGGGGTTGCTCCGCCCCGGGTTCCCACCCCATCAGGTACGCCACTTCATTTAGCCGCTCTTCTATTCTAGTACGTAACTGCAAAGGGGGTGTTCCCATGAGGAAAGGCTAAAACGGTTAGGGCTCTTCAGCTTCGAAAAGACAGCTGAGGGGAGATAGGATTGAAGTCTACAAAATCCTGAGTGGAGTAGAACGGGTACAAGTAGATCGATTTTTCGATCCCTCAAAAATTACAAGACTAGGGGGGCACTCGATGAAGTTACAGGGAAATACTTTTAAAACCAATAGGAGGACATTTTTTTTTTCACTCAAGAGAATAGTTAAGCTCTGGAACACGTTGCCAAAGGATGTGGTTAGAGCAGATAGCTTAGCAGGTTTTGAGAAAGGTTTGGACAAATTCCTGGAGGAAAAGTCCGTGGTCTGTTATTAAGACATGGGGGAAGCCACTGCTTTCCCGGGATCGGTAGCATGGAATGTTGCTACTCTTTGGGTTTTGGACAGGTACTAGGGACCTGGATTGGCCACCATGAGAACGGGCTACTGGGCTTGATGGACCATTGGTCTGACCCAGTAAGGCTATTCTTATGTTTCTAAGGAGCATGGGCATTCTATTTAGACACACACTTTACATTCAGAAGCAGATCATTTAGGATGGGCCCGAGACCAAAGTGGGTAGGGGTTACTTCTACCAGACAGAAGGGTGGGCAGTTCCTGTGCTGACCGGCTTAAGATACCAACTGACCTTGATTTTCTGGAGTGCAGGAGTAGCCTAACATCCACTTACACAGGGACAAATTTGTCCCCATCCCCGGGGAATCTCAGTATCCCCGTCCTGTGCCTGTCCCATTCCTGTAAGCTCTGCCTTAAATGCACAAGCCTAGAACACTTATGATTTTAAAGTGTTTGAGGCTTGTGCAGATGAGGACGGAGCTTAGGCATTGGTGGAATGAGGCATTATGACATCATAATCTGAGCTCTAAAATGTTGCTACTAGTGATTTTAAGGTGTTTGAGGCTTGTGCAGATGAGAATGGAGCTTGCAAGAATGGGGCAGCATCAGAGCTCGTGGGGACAGGACGGGAGATTGAGATCACGCGCCGATGGGGACAAATTTGTCTCTGTGTCATTCTCTAGGAGAACCGGGCCCGATCCCCAACTCCTTGTGACTCTGATACAAAAATAAGTACCTGTATATAAAACCGCTTTGATTGTAACCACAGAAAGACAGTGCATCAAGCCTCATCCCCTTTCCCTCCGTGTCTGCTTCATGCTTTCAAATTCAATTACTGGAGACCCTGGGAGAGTCTAGAGCCTCTTGGGCAGGAGGAGGGGGGAAGGAAAGGTCAATGTAAAACCCGTTGAAGGAGGTAGGCTTCAGCTTGTCACTAATGAATTATGTCAATCCTAATAAAGAGCTATCACCGCTTGTTTGACCTTTTAATTTCTTAGTGAATTCTTAAATTGTAAACGTCTGGGAAGGAAGTCGTTTTAAACATCAAGTGACATCTTCAACACGGCATTTTCCTTCTGCTGGTAAGCTGTTGGAAAAGTGATTACAAAAGACCACGGAATAAGTTTCCTGCCTCGTATGAGCTTTCGCTGGGCGCAGCTGCCGGAACCGTAGCTGGCGCCGGATTTAACATCTCACTAAGAGGCAGTCTGTAAAGTAGGTCAAATGGTTGTGCTCTCTTCTGCCTTTTGTCTACTGGTTATTCAAAAACAAGTCTTTCAGATCGTCATCTTTTATAAAAGGATGCGCCCTTTGCTCCGAGGGTAATTTTCTAAAGTCATTTGAACAGCATCAAAAAGTCCATGCGTTCGTAGGATGATGTATATGTATAGGATAGAGGATAGGTGAAATTTGCACATGTGGAGGGGCATAATCAAAACACAAACGTCTAGGTTCGATTTGGACGTATGACACTAAACGCCCATTTTCGAAAGGCAAATCACCATATGTCCTATATATATACAATATATATATATATCTAATATAATAAAATGCTAGGCCGCGCATGCGCACTTCCTATGTGTGCGCCGGTTTTCCGTGAGCTGTAGCGACACATAGGAAGTGCGCATGCGCGGCTTACGCTCTGTCCTGCTTCCTGTTGAAAGACGCAGCGTCTTTCTTACACTAACTTTGCCATCGCCGCCTCTCCGCTCTCTCTCTTCCTCCCCCCCCCCCCGAGGTGGATGGCCAGCGGCTTACGTGCATGCGCTGGCTTGGCGCACCAGAGGGCAAGATGAAGGGGGTGCGGAGCAGCGCTGGCGGCGGCAGTGTCCGGTAGGGAACACATCCACGAGTCCCCCCTCCCGCATCAACTGCTTCTGCTCCTGTTTGAAGCGGTCTGCTGAGGTTTGCGGCCGGCTGTAGCGATCCTCGCAGGCCGCTCTCCACATGGAGCACGTTCCCTCTGACGCGATTGCGTCAGAGGGAACATGCTACCATATGGAAAGCGGCCTGCGAGGTTCACTACAGCCATTCGTGAACCTAAGCAGGCCGCTTTGAACAGGAGCGGCAGCAGCGGAAGCAACCATGGGTGGATGGAGGGAGGGGAAGAACGGGAGGGGAAGCGAAAAAGAAGGGCTATGGAGGAGGCAGGAAAGAGGGCTGCTTTGGGGGGAGGGGTGTGCTGGGGCCAGACAGCAATCGTGGGGGGGGGGAGGAACAGACGGGGGCCATGAAGCAAGCAGGCATTGCACAACAGGGGGAAAGGGGGCTTCTTTGGGGGGGAGAGTTGTGCTGGGGGCAGACAGCAATCGGGGGGAGGGAGGAACAGAAGGGGGGCCACGAAATAGGCAGGCATTGCACAACAGGTGGAGAGGTGAAGGGGGCTGCTTTGGCAAGCAGGGGGGGCCAGGGAGACAGACAGAAAGAAAGACGCACAGACAGGGGACCTGGGAGAGACACAGACACAAAGAATGACAGACAGACAGCGTCCAGGGAGAGAGACAAATAAAAAAAACAACAACACACCATACATACAGACATCTACTCTAGCACCCGTTAATGTAACGGGCTTAAAGACTAGTATATATATATACAGTGGTATCTCGGTTTATAAGTGCACCGGTTTGCAAGTGTTTTGCAAAACGATTTACGAGCACCCCCCACGATCCGGCACTCTCCCCCTGCGATCCGCCCCCCCCCCCCCCGACGTGAACTCGCAGGCCTTGAGCATGCGCAGATGCTCAAGGCCCAGCAGAGGAGGAGGACGATCTTCGGGCATCGGCACCAAGCACAGGACATGCCGGTGGCCCAGATGACTGTAAGAAGCGGCCGGGGGGTGCCCAATCGTGGCAGGGGGGGTGCCCGATCACGGCGGGGAAGGGGGGGTGCCTGATCGCATTGGGGGGGGGGGTGCCAGATCGCGGGGGGGGATGCTGGATCACAGGGGGCTTTCGGGGGGAACAATGCCGGTTCTCATGGGGGGGGGGGGGAACGTATCAAAGCGAGTTTCCATTATTTCCTATGGGGAAACTTACTTTGATAAACAAGCATGCTCCTGGAACGGATTATGCTCGTAATCCAATCTGGATGTCCAGGCGGTTGATCGTCCAGTCCGCCAGTACATATATCTTTATACCACATTTTGAACCCAAAATTTGTCCCAAGTCCCAAACGTCCAGAACAAGACCATTTGGACATGAGAGGGGCCAATCTTGTAATGGACTGGCCACCCAGACATGGCAACAGAGCAGTGGGGCACCTTATAGGGCACTGCTGTGAACTTCACAAAAAGGGTGCCACATCTCACCAGAACTCCCTTATAGGTTATGGTGAGCACCCCCCCAACCCTACTATACCCACCTGTCTACAACCCCAATAGTCCTTATGGCTGGCATTAGAGTGGGATTTTGATGGCCTCACATTTTCCACCATGGTTATAATGGCTTATGGCCTGGGTCCTCCTCTCTATGGTTCACTAGCCCCCACCCTCCGGCTACTTAAGACACCTGTACGCAGCTCTACTAGGCTTTCCTAAACCAGGTGCTGATGTTCCAGAGACATGTATGTATTTTTTTTTTTAAATTCTGATCTTTGTGGGAGTGTGAGGAGGTCAGTGAACACTGGGGGAGTATGGTGGAGTCTTTACTTTGTCTCTGCAGTGGTTAGCTGGTCACTTTGGATACCTTTTTAGTACTTATACTATGTTTTTATATCGTCTGAACTCACAACGTATAGATTTCATTCAGGAAGTCTCATAAAACATTCGATTATCCCTGCAGGACGACTAAGTCCAGTATATCCCCTCCCTCCATTCTTGTAGCCCAGCATCTCCTCTCCTTCTCTCATGGCCTGACATTTCCCTGTCCTTTTTCCTCCATTATCTTCCTATCCCATCTCTCTTCCCTCTTGCCCCACTCCCCAAGATCCATCATCTCACCTCTCCCTCCTTTCCCCTTCAAGGTCCAACATTGCTCCTGCTCTCTTTCCTTCTCTCACCCTATGATCTCTCACCACGGGCTCGCAGGGTGGGGAAGGGCAGGAGAGATTCGGGGAAGATCAAGGCAGAGCAGGGCGGCATTCGGGGGGGGAAGATCAAGGCTGAGCAGGGCGGCATTCGGGATGGGGGGGAAGATCAGGGCAGAGCAGGGCGGTATGCGGGGCAAGCAGCAGGAGACAAGAAGCAGGGCGGCATTCGGGGTGAGCAGGCAGGAGAGATTGTAGAGCAGGGCAGAGAGCAGGGCTTCCAGAGTCAGAAAGACATTTTCAACTGGTGCCCAGCAGTCGCTTCTTCAGTTGATCGGCCAGCCCAGTCGGATTGAGAATTTTGTGTTGTGAATCGCGTCCCTGCCTACTTTGCATGCGTTTCACCTCATTTGCATGCACAGATTCGAAGCGGATCGCAGGAGAGGTAAGTGAATCAGGCCAGAGGGAAATCTGCTCGTAAAGGGGTCGCAAACCGATCGGTTTGCTTTGTGAATCTAGCCCCTCGGTTCAATCTTTAGTCTTAAATCAGCTAGACTTCTGTAACATTGTGCACCTTACAGGTAACAAAAAAGAATCTCTCCAGATTAAGAATCATCCAGAATGCTGCAGTTAGACTTAAATTTGGCCTAAAAAAATTTGACCACATTACCCCTTTTTATAGGGAACTGCATTAGTTACCTATAGAGGCATGTATTATTTTTAAATTGGGCTGTTTCTATTATAAAGTACCCTTAGGTCAAGTTCCATATTATTTGGCTAATTCTATATCTCGACACAAAGGCTTTCTCGTAGATCTCATGCTTTTTTTTTTTTTTAACATTTCCACCCATTAGAGGCTGTAAATTTGAGAAATATCATGAGCGTATTCTTTCATATCAAGCAGCAACATGGGATAAGGACTTCAAACAGTTGTTATTGACCTCTGTTTCCTTTGTACATTCCAGGAAACAACTAAAAACTTATCCCCATAGCTAAGAAAAAAAAAAAAAAAAAAAAATTTTTAAATTGAATCAGGTTGGGCAGACTGGATGGACCATTCGGGTCTTTATCTGCCGTCATCTACTATATCTGTTTTCTAGATTTTTGAGCAATTAACATCTATAAGAACATAAGAAGTTGCCTCCACTGGGTCAGACCATAGGTCCATCGCGCCCAGCAGTCCGCTCCCGCGGCAGCCCATCAGGTCCATGACCTGTAAGGTGATCCTTTGCCTAAAACCCTTCAATCCCCTTTATCCCTCTATCTATATACCCTTACGTAATCCTATCTCTACCTCTATCTGTATCCCTCAATCCCCGCATCCATCAGGAATTTATCCAATCCTTCTTTGAAACCCCGTAATGTACTCTGTCCTATCACAGCCTCCGGAAGCGCATGCCAGGTACCCACCACCCTCTGAGTGAAAAAGAATTACCTAGCATTGGTTCTAAACCTGTCCCCTTTCAATTTCTCCAAGTGCCCCCTTGTTCTTGTGGTTCCCGATAGGTTGAAGAATATGCCCCTCTCCACCTTCTCTATGTCCTTTATGATCTTGTAAGTCTCTATCATGTCTCCTCTGAGTCTCCACTTTTCCAGGGAGAAGAGCCCCAGCCTTTCTAACCTGTCTGCGTATGAAAGGTTTTCCATACCTTTTATCATTTTCGTCGCTCTTCTCCGAACCCTCTCAAGTATCGCCATGTCCTTCTTAAGGTACGGTGACCAATATTGGACACAGTACTCCAGATCTATCTTACAGGTTTCTCTTATATTCAAATTAGAGAATGACACGGTGACAAAATTCATCACCGTTCCCGTCCCCGTGGATAACCATGGGAAAATATCTTCATGTCATTCTTTAAGGAGAGAGGGAAGAATCAGAGTATAATTGGGCACAACCACTGACCCGCAAGCTTTGCTTTGAAGAATGCTGTGCAGAAGGTTTGAAGTTGAGATAGACACTACAGAATGACAGTCTCTGGTATCCAGAGCAGATATTGTGATGTCATAATGCCTCATTCCACCAGTGCCTAAGAGCCAATCACATCAATGATGTCACAATGGCTTCATTATCCTTGGCTCACATAAGAATCAGAGTATGAATGGCCACAACCACTGACCCGCAAGCTTTGCTTTGAAGAATGCTGATGTAGAAGGACCGAGGCTGAAATAGACACTAGAAAATGACATGGGATTATTTCCCGCAGTTATCCGCGGGGACGGGAACGGTGATGAATTTTGTCACCGTGTCATTCTCTAATTCAATTGTAGCTCATTATTTAATTTTTTGTTAACCGCATAGAACTTAACGGTTACGAAGTCTAGAAATTGATTTTAGGTTATGTTGCGATAGGTTTTTTTTTAAATTTGAGCGTCGCTCACAGATTTCAAATATTGGGGCCGCTCTGCTGTGGCACACTTGCAGCTGGGCCAGTCCTCTGCTGTAGCCGATGCTAAAGTTTCTCTCAAAATGGCTGCTTAGGCTTTAGGCAGCAGCCTCGCGAGATTCGTGGAAGCATCGCGAGGCTGCCATATGAATGAAACACTGGCGGTGGCTACAGCAGAGGACCGGAGGGCGAAGCACGCGTTTACTATCAAGGGGGGTACCTCTACCCACTGGCGTTGTAAAAGGTTGTGGGGAGGGGGGCACAATGCCCCAGGCACCTGTCCTTCTTCCCCCCTCCTTCCCACCCCCTCCTATTGTGCACGTGCGCCCCTTTCCTTCCCTCGTATCTCTTTAATATTCCCTGCGCGAGCAGCATTATGAACTTGCTGCCCGCATCAGCGTCGCTTCTCTCTGACAGCCGATACGACGCGGGCAGCAAGTTCGTGCTGTCGCTTTTGCCTGGAAAATTTCAAAGGTACGGGGGAAGGGAAGGGGGTGCACGCATGGCAGGGGGCTCAGAGAAGAGGGCGAGGGAGGGGTGCCAACGTCCTGGGCGACGCTTACCCTCGCTACGCCACTGCTTCTACTGCAGCTTAGTAAAAATGGGGGTGGGGGGGTAAGTTAGGTGTCTAGATCAACTAGCCACGCCAATCTAATCTGCTAACTTTAGGCGTCTTACAGATTCAGGGCCTAAGCGTGTTTTTCTAATTTCTATGAAGTACAACCTATCAAGTGTGTAATAAATCTTTAAAACAGTGCAAATGAAGTGTGACTCTAAGACCCACATCTTGCCGTGAGCATTTAGCACTAGACGAATCTTTCACTTAATTAGGACAGTTCTTTTTGTGGGTTTAGCTGGGCAACTAAGAATTGCAATAAGCTATTTTAACACAGCAATTCTTAAACAACCTTGGAAGACGCAAACTTTACCACAGCCCTGGGTAATGCAAATGAACAGCTGTTTATTTCCTTTCCTTGCATCCACAATTGGCGCTTTGCCTCCTCGCAAGACCTAAACGGTGAGAGCCGCTTCCAGTTAAACCAGGGCATCAGCTCTTTCGCAAATAGCCACAGACCAAAAGTACGGGTGGGAGGATAAATGCGCTAATACAGCACTGAAAACAGCATTGCAGACTGCTCTGAAACTGGGAAGGGTTATCCTCGTGGTCTGCAAACCAGACTTTTTTTTCAGGCTATTCGTAACAGACATCTGATTAATTTGCATGCACATTACTTTCACTACCTCATGCATGTTTATCAGGGATACCCTGAGGGATTCATTGGTTTGCTGCCCTTGAAGACCAGAGACAAATTGTAGCCTAAGGTTAAATGCTAAACTTTACAAGACTCGGGTCAAAAGATTATATATGCTCGGGAAGGGTTACCAGATTTTTGGTCCCCTAGACCCGCCCCAGTCCCACCCATCCCCGCCCACAATCTCACCCTAGCCCCACCCCCATGCTCTCGGCGGGCAGGAGGGCATCTGGAATTTTCCTCCGAGATGGTTCCCCCATTAAAAAAATGTTTTATTTGAGCATACCTAAGAAAAGTTTCCAAGGACTGAATGTTATCAGGAACTGGGGAACAGCAACTTTCAGCAGGGAAAAAGGAAAAAGAACCCGATGTTCAGCTACCAAATGGGGTTGATTAGTATTAGAGGGAAGTAACCTTGAAAGAGATTTGGGTGTACTGGTGGACACAACAATGAAGTCAACGGCACAATGCGCAGCAGCCGCGAAGAAGGCAAACAGAATGTTGGGTATTATTAAGAAGGGTATTACGACCAGAATGAAAGAAGTCATCCTGCCGTTGTATCGGGCAATGGTGCGCCCGCACCTGGAGTACTGTGTTCAGTATTGGTCACCGTACCTTAAGAAGGATATGGCAATACTTGAGAGGGTCCAGAGGAGAGCGACACGAATGATTAAGGGCATGGAAAACCTTTCATACACTGAAAGATTGGAGAGACTGGGGCTCTTCTCCCTGGAAAAGCGGAGACTCAGAGGAGACATGATAGACACCTACAATATCATGAAGGGCATAGAGAGAGTAGAGAGGGACAGATTTTTCAAACTTTCAAAACATAAAAGAACAAGAGGGCATTCGGAAAAGTTGGAAGGAGACAGATTCAAAATGAATGCTAGGAAGTTTTTCTTTACCCAGCGTGTGGTGGACACCTGGAATGCGCTTCCAGAGGGCGTAATAGGACAGAGTACGGTACTGGGGTTCAAGAAAGGATTGGATAATTTCCTGCTTGAAAAAGGGATAGAGGGCTATAGATAGAGTATTGCTGCACAGGTCCTGGACCTGTTGGGCCGCCGCGTGAGCGGACTGCTGGGCACGATGGACCTCAGGTCTGACCCAGTGGAGGCATTGCTTATGTTCTTAATATTTTTATTGCATAGAATTTTTTGGACTCCAGTTCGACTGCAAAAAATAGATAGCTCCAGATCAAATAGATGCTGGCACTGTCATACTGATATAGGGACTTTAGATCATCTGTTATTTTTTTGTCCGCTGATATTTGGTTTTTGGAAGTCAATTTGGGGACAAATAAATATAGTCTTAGAATCGAATATTCCATTAATATACAAAGCAATAATTTGTGGTACTATTTTACATATTAAACCTACCCTTGATAAATTTAAAAGCCGTCTTTTCTTGATTTTAACTGGAATTGCGATTCAAATGATCACAAAAAAATGGAAAAATCATGACAGGTTAAATTATACATTTTGGTGGACAAATGTATGTAATACATATAGATAAGAGAGAGTGAACGCAGAATGCTTAGGGTTTAGCGTTTTATTTAACAAAATATGGAGTCCATTGGCTTTATTCGCTGTTTTGCATTAAAAGATAATATATTGCCTTCTGAGGTTTTTCATTACACATCTGGGTTGGGATGGGGGGGGGGGTAGGGTTGGGAAAGGTACTGAAAAATGGATATTAAATCTTCATATTAAAGATGTTTGTCAATATTAATAATTGTTGGAAGGGGGTTGGGTATAGTTATGATTCTATAACATTTGTTTGAAATAGTGTATTATTTGTAATATTTTACTATTTTCAATTAAATAATAAAATAATAAAAATGTTAAAAAAAAAAAGAAGAAGATCCACTCTCTAAATCTACTCAAAGATCAACTTTGATAGTCTCTTTTGGTTTTGAACAGGATCTTAATAGCGTGATGAAAATTTACTTTCGTAATATGAAAGTTCCTTTTTAGATTGTAAACAACAACATAGGCGGGAGATCCTTATTGAGGCCAACAGCGTGCCTGATTTTAAGGCCAAATGGGATAGACATGTGGGATCTATTCAAAGTAGATAGGTAGGGGAGGGTCATTGGGGTGGGCAGACTAGATGGGCCGTGGCCCTTATCTGCCGTCTGTTTCTATGTAACAAAGCACTTCAGTACAAAGACATGCATCATTTACAGCCAACCACAAACCCCTACCCCCCCTTCCCCCCTCCCCAAGGCTCTCCCACCATCCCCCCACCCTCCCAAGATGGAGGGGAATGCAAAGGCAGTGCCATTGTGTACGGGAGTCCTAGACCCCCCTGAGACCGAAAGGACCCCCCCCCCAAGAAAATGGGGGGGGAGGAACCAGGCAAACTAAACCTATATAGAAAAAGAGAACACTAACAAAATTCCCCCGGGGTCTGGACTCTGATGACCTCAGGGCACGCAAATGAGCAGGGCACCCCCACTAGAAACAGATCCCACCCAAACCCTCTCCTCCCCCCTCCGAGCAGAGAGATGCAATGATCCAGAACAGGCTAAATGAAAGTTCCTTTTGATGGTCATAGAGTGCGGATATATCCAGACGTGACTAAAGAGACACAAGAAAGTAGAAAGATTTTTCTTTCTTAACGGCAAGAAACTTTGAACTTGGGAGCATCTTTTAAGTCGATTTGTCCTTGTAAATGTTTGGTAAATCTGGGAGATTCAAAATATGTTTTCTTCAACCCAGATCAAGTGAAAGCTTTTATTGAATTGGAAAAAAGTCTTTAAAGATCATCCTATATAATAAAAGGCTAAGCGGCACATGCGCTTTTAAAAAAGCGTGATCCCTGCCGCTGTGGTGTGCGATCCCTGGCCGTGTTCCATTTTAGAACCCGGCTGCAGGGATCACTCTGGCCACTCCCCCTCCTCCCGCCCTCACTCGGCAGCCCGAAGCGCAGGCAAGCTCTCTCCCTGCCCGCGTCCGTGAACACAATGGAGCTTCAACTCACCAACCGCCGCCGTCGCTACTCCTCCTCTTCCAAAGCAGTCTGCGATCGTGGCCGGCTTTAGCGAACCGCGCAGGCCGCTCTCCAAACTCAGTAGCAGTTCCCTCTGACGCACGGGATCGCGTCAGAGGGAACATGCTACCGATTTGGAGAGCGGCCTGCGAGGTTCGCTAAAGCCAGCCACGATCGCAGGCTGCTTTGAAGAGGAGCAGGCCAGAAGACGCCGGGATGGAGGGAGGGTAAGAATGGGGCCAATACAGGGGGAGGCCAATACAGGGGGAAAGAGAAAGGGGGCTGCTTTGGGGGGAGGGGTGTGCTTGGGACAGACAGCTGTGCTTGGGGGGAGGGGGAAAACAGAAGGGGCCATGGAGAGACAGGGAGAGGGAAAGGGGGCTGCTTTTTTTGGGGGGGGGAAGTGTGCTGGGGACACACAGCTTTGCTGTGGGGGAAGACAGAAGGGGCCATGGAGAGATAGGGAGAGGGAAAGGGGGCTGCTTTGGGGGGGGGAAGTGTGCTTGGGACAGACAGCTTTGCTCTGGGGGGGAAGACAGAAGGGGCCATGGAGAGACAGTTAGGAAAAGGGAAAGGGGGCTGCTTTGGGGGGAAGGTGTGTGCTGGGGGCAGACAGCTTTGCTTGGGGGGGGGGGGGGATATAGAAGGACACAGACAGCGGCCAAGAAGAGAGAGATAAAGAAACACAGACAGACAGACACATCTATTCTAGCACCCGTTAGTGTAACGGGCTTAAAGACTAGTATGACTAATAAGAGTTGATAGAATTTAGTTATCATTGTTATTGTGTTTAGACTTTAGAGCAGTGGTTCCCAACCCTGTCCTGGAGGACCACCAGCCAGTCCGGTTTTCAGGATAGCCCTAATGAATATGCATGGAGCAGATTTGCATGCCTGTCACCTCCATTACAAGCAAATCTCTCTCATGCATATTCATTAGGGCTATCCTGAAAACCCGACTGGCTGGTGGTCCTCCAGGACAGGGTTGGAAACCACTTCTTTAGACCATTTTTGTGTTTTCCAATTTTTCTTCATTTTGAACTCCTCCTAAATATTTTTCTAATTGGCTGAATCTCCCCCGCATTGTGGTCTAAGGAGGATGGTTAGTTAATTGCCTCTAACTCAGGGGTGGGCAACTCCGGTCCTCGAGGGCCGGAATCCAGTCGGGTTTTCAGGATTTCCGCAATGAATATTACATTACATTACATTAGTGATTTCTATTCCGCCATTACCTTGCAGTTCAAGGCGGATTACATCCAAACTAAAACAAAATTACATTCAAAATTTGAAGGAATAGAATAAGCGATGACATAGAATTTTTAAGGTAATATATATTGGGTAAAGAGTTACCAAAGGGAAGTGGAGGTCTTTAGGAGATAAGAATAGGGTGAAATTATGGGTTTTAGATAACGTTTGGTAGATAGAAGAGTATTAGAGAGATCTAAGGGTAAATAGAGTGTTGGATATTGGGTTGGGATTGGTTGTGCTGGATAGGTTTTATGCATTGAAAGCAGTGCATGGAAATAGATCTCAAGCATATTAATTGGGGAAATCCTGAAAACCTGACTGGATTCCGGCCCTCGAGGACCGGAGTTGCCCACCCCTGCTCTAACTGTTTCTGTTCTGTTTTTGTTTTCGATTTTGTATCCGCATTTCTGTGTCAAGTGGATGCTAGTAAAAAATTTTTGTTGAAAAACTAATAAATAATTAAAAAAAAAAAAAAATATGTATCTTAAACTATACCTTAACTGCAGGCAAAGAGCGCCTGGATTAAACTGTATTGAACATCTGCATAATTTTTCATATTATCTCCATGTAAAAAAAAAAAAAAAATTGTGACTCCAAACTACATTACTTTGATGAGCAGCAGGGAGTTGTCAACATGAAAGGGTAGTTTCTTCAAAGGAATCAAATATTCATTTGAGATGACTCAAGAATATGTCTGTTAATTGACGTATGAGAGGGGGTTCAGGTGCCTGAGGCAAGCTGCAGGGCCAGTCTGTTGTCTGTTCCACTTACCTACCATCCTCTGTGCAATCCCATGCCGCTCCCCGGCAGACGTTCTTGCTTTGGTTCAGTATGATTGGGTGAAATGATACCTTTAAAATAGTCAAAGCAAAAAGACACCCTGAGCCCCTAAGTCTAAGGCCTGACTTGGGAGGGGAAGAGTTTGGGTTTGAAGCCGCAGAGTCCTGGAAATTTGAGTCCACGCCTGCACGTGAGCGCCGGCATATGCTGGGATTTTGAAATAAAACGCCCACCCGAGAGATGAAAACGAATTACGCTTTGTGGACGAGGTTGGAAAAATAGTATTGGAAGATTTCTCGAGCGATTTTTTTTTTTTTTTCCTTCCAAAGCTGTCTTCTTTTTGTGCCTGAAGACCTCACTCACTGAATTGCAAAACCTGCTCCATTTCACCTGCTTTCCATGCGTGCGCGTATTTTGCCTCCAGGGAAATTATGGGTGTATTAATGCTAAAGGATGATCACAGAGAGTTTGCAGTTGTTAACATCTGCATAACGCTATAGTCCCTGAAACCAGAGTTTGAGGACTTCACAGTACGCCGAGCCAACCCTTCTCAGCCTGAATGTTTTGGCAATTAGATTTTGTTCTAGCTGGTATCGTAAAAATCGTTCATCTAGTGAGAAACGCCCTGTGAAAATAATATTTGAATGGCAAACATAATATTAAATGGACATAACTCACATAGGGATGGCAGTGTCCACAGCACTATACAAGATAAATTTCCTGGTTACAAATTAAATTCCATAGTTACAGTATGCTGTAGCACTGGAAGATGCAGAGGGTTTTGTGAGCCATGCAGGTCTTTGATAAATTGAACCTGATATATTTATATTAAGCCTGGAAAAAAAAAAATCTACAATAGATCACAGCTGAATCAAGCTGCCACTTTCTCAAAAGAGCTAATGTGTCTATAATTTTGCAAATGGAAAGAAATCATTGCACCCTCCATTAATCTTAACAAGTCACAATTAGTAACCCTGTGGTCCAAGGATGAAAACCTAGTATTAAAATAAGGAATCTTGCAGCATACCCTGTAGACGGACGAGCGTGCCATAATGCAACCTGGGAAGTTTGTTCCAATTTGCTATGCCATCTTTCATAACTAGATATCAAAGCGATTTACAGTCAAAGGGGGGAAAAAAGGGAACACCATCCAGCTAGATAGGGGAGAGAGTGGCGCAGTGGTTAAAGCTACAGCCTCAGCACCTTGAGGTTGTGGGTTCAAATCCACGCTGCTCCTTGTGACCCTGGGCAAGTCACTTAATCCCCCCATTGCCCCAGGTACATTAGATAGTTTCAAGTTTATTTAATTTTTGATGAATCGCCTATTACAATTTCTAGGCGATGTACATATTATAATTTAGATAGAAGAAACTTACAAAATAAATTCAAATTTAAAATTTAAAACAATACAGACATGAGTTTGAGGAATAGGGTTAAAAGTTACAATATTTGGGATTAGTTAAAAAAGGAAAAAACAAAAGGAGGGGATTTATAAAACCAAAGCACAATGTAATGAAATAAACAAATTTTAAATTAGTTGAAAAAAAAAACAACTAATGTTAAAAATCATAAGCATCTTTAAATAAATGGGTCTTTAACAGTATTTTAAATTTTACAATATCTTGTTCAGATCGAATATACTGAGGCAGAGTATTCCACCATTGAGGGCCCATAACTGTAAATATATCTGATCTTCTGGTCCCAATAATCTTTAATGACGGTACCAAGAGGAGATTTTGTTCAGATGATCAGATTGTGAGCCCACCAGGACAAACAGGGAAAAATGCTTGAGTACCTGAATAAATTCATATAAACCATTCTGAGCTCCCCTGGGATAACGGTATAGAAAATTGAATAAATAAATAGTGTGAAAAATTTCAGCCTCTGATAACCAGAGCTGGTATTGTGACATCATAATGCCTCATTCCACCAATGCCTACGAGCCAGCCTCATCAGTGATGTCACAATGGCTTGATTGTCCCATACTTGGCTCACTTTTACTACATTTTGATTTCTAGAATGGCACAGTGGTTAAAGCTACAGCCTCAGCACTTAATCCCCACATTGCCCCAGGTACATTAAATACTGTAGATTGTCAGCCTACAGGGAAAAAATGCTTGAGTACCTGAATAAATTCATGTAAACCATTCTGAGCTCCCCTGGGAGAGCGGTATAGAAAATTGAATAAATAAAAATAATAGATAAATAAAGGTAGGAAAGAGGAGGATATCCAGAAGAATCGACAAAGGTGTACAGGCAAGGTAAAACCTTCCCATCTGCGTCCGGCTGAACCTATCACCTGGGGATGGCAAGAGGAGAGTAAGTGAATTTTAAGACTATTCCTGAATTATCGATAGAGGTTGGCTCTCAAGGTGAGTGGAAGGGTGTCAGGTCAAAAGCGCGCCGGGACAAAGGCGTGCCCAGACAATTGAGCGCAGCGTGCGTCGCCGCACCGCTCTAAATTACTGTTTTTAGTGCTCCGACGGGGGGTGTGTGTGGGGGGGGGAACCCCCACTTTACTTAATAGACATCGCGCCACGTTGTGGGGGCGTTGTGGGGGGTGTGGGGGGTTGTAACCCCCAAAATTTTACTGAAAACTTCACTTTTTCCTTGTTTTTAGGGAAAAAGTTCAGTTTACAGTAAAATGTGGAGGGTTACAACCCCCCAAACCCACCGGAGCCCCTAAAAACTGTAATTTAGAGCGGCGCGCGCTGCGCTCAATTGTCGGCACGCGCTTTTGTCTTTCGCGCCGTTTTCTATGAACCGAGTGGAAGAATATCCCATATAGGAGTAGTGAAGAAGAAAGCACAATGGAACGACAGACCACGGGAGGCAACTCGGCTAATTCCCGTGGTTGACACCGCCGGTCCATTTCCGATGACCGGCAATGAATATCAAGGGGGGGTTTCTGCCATTAAAAAAGTAAGCGAGCTATGCGATCTTCAGCGCTAACTGGCTAACCTTTTAGCGGCCAAAAATATACCAGCTACGTAAGCGACCTATCTTAGGCGCTGAACTTAGCCAGCCAGCATCTAAATATTCATGGCTAGTCTGCCCAATATATTTATTTATTTCGAATTCTATCCCATTCTCCCAGAAGGTCAGAACGGGTTGCAAATTGACATTCACAATCGATCGATTTGAAAACAGACTAGTCAGGACAACAATTCCAGTTAGACAATTACAGATCTTATTCTAGACTGGCAAAGAGGGTGTCAGGTCAAAAGCGCGCTGGGACAAAGGCGCGCCCAGACAATTGAGCGCAGCGCGGAGGCGCACGCCGCTCTAAATTACTGTTTTTGGGGCTCCGACGGGGGTGTGTGGGGGGGGGAACCCCCCCGCTTTACTTAATAGACATCGCACCGCGTTGTGGGGGCATTGTGGGGGGTTGTAACCCCCCACATTTTACTGAAAACTTAACTTTTTCCCTGTTTTTAGGGAAAAAGTTCAGTTTACAGTAAAATGTGGAGGGTTACAACCCCCCAAACCCCCCATAACGCCGGCGCAATGTCTATTAAGTAAACTGGGGGGGGGTTCCCCAACAAAACCCCCCGTCGGAGCCCCTAAAAACTGTAATTTTGTGCGGAGCGCGCCTCCGCGCTGCACTCAATTGTCGGTGCGCGCTTTTGGCTTTCGCGCCGTTGTCTATGAACCGGCAAAGAGTACTTGGAGAAGTAAAATGAGGAAGCTGGTCACTGATGGTCCGACTGGCGGAAGAGGAAGGTCTTTACTGCTCTACGGAAGCTGCTAATTGGGATATTAGCAGTTAGCCGGCTGGTCACTTCTTAACTGGCCAAGAGCTGTCACTGGCCAATTAAATAGTGCTAAATATCGGACAGTCGGTCTTGACGATTCCAGTCTCACTTGGACACAGTAGGAGCAGCTAGTCGGTGATCAGGAAGTGAACGAAACGAACGGGCAGGGATGTGTACCGAGGAGTGCTAGTGTGTACGCCCTGAGGGGCCAAGACTACGCTTTTAAAGTTAATCTAAATTAATTAATAAAAAGCGAGAGAAATAACTCATCTCGCCATGCCCTTTTGTTCTTTGCCAGAGGAGCCAAACAAGTTGGGACAGCTGGTTCATAAAGTGTTCTCCTAATCCTCTGCCAAGTGTCGAGGTTCAGCCCTCTTTCCTGTGGCCCTGCTGCTCTAGAGTTCAGACGTCTTTCTTAATCTTTACCACCTGCTGCACGCGCCGGACGTCACGTCCTGGCCCCGCGGCCAGGAAGTGACATCAGAAGGGAGTCTAGGCTGGCGCAAGCCACTGCTTGCCCTGGATCGGTAGCATGGAATATTGCTACTCCTTGGGTTTTGGCCAGGTACTAGTGACTTGGATTGGCCACCGCGAGAACGGGCTACTGGGCTAGATGGACCATTGGTCTGACCCAGTAAGGCTATTCTTATGTTCTTACGTGAAGCCAAGTATAGGACAATTAAGCCATTGTAACATCACTGATGAGGCTGGCTCTGAGGCATTATGACATCACAATCTCAACTATGGAATGTTGCTCTCATTGGGGTTCCGGAACCTTGCTATTCTTTGAGATGCTGGAATCTTGCTACTCTTTGGGTTTTGGTCTGACCCAGTAAGGCTATTCTTATGTTCTTAAGCAGGAAAAAGAAGATGCTGCTCGTGCCGGTGAACTTTTCAAGAGGTACGCAGGAGGGCAGAGAGGAGGAGAAGTGCTGGCAACCCTGTGAAGACAGCGCCTGGGATGATCCTCCCCCTCCCCTTCCTTACTATGCCACTGATGCTTGGGGAGTTCTGGAGCCCGTGGCTGGAAGAATGCTGCCAATTTCTGCATTAAATAAGCAGTGTGAGGCCAATGACATAGTAAGGGATAGGAGGCGCTGCTGTGGTGGCGCCCCCACATACCCTCCTCTCCAAGCCCCTCCTTACTCCTTCCCGCCCCCTGCTCTACACTCGTGCTCTCCCTCACTCCCATTCCTCTAAATTCTCCGTCAGTGCAAGTGGTTTTTTCAGCATGTTCCTGGTGCCAGCGTTGGATTTCCCTCTGATGTCACTTCCTGGCCCCATAACCCAGAAGTGATTCAGAGGGGAACCAGTCTGGCACGAGCAACAGACAGGAGAGGTGGTCACTCTAGTGAAGATCTACAGAGGTACGGGATGGAGGGGGAGGGATGGTGCGAGTGTGATGTGGTGGGGCGGAAAGGTGCAGGAGCACCCACCGACAGAGAGCCTGGAGCGGTCCCTCCCCTCCCCACTGGTGAGGATAAGTGGAACAACTTGGGAACTATATTTCTTGGGCTAATAGGGTCTCGGCACCCCCACCAGCAAAGTTATAATTAGGGAGGGAGGAATGTGTTGACCCTCCCAGGTCACTCCGTGCACCTTCAAAGTTGGAGGACTAGCCATTCTCCTCTTATAAGTGCTGCAAAGTGGGGCCATGTATGTGGAATGGACATCTCAGGAGGGGCTGAAGATAACCCCAAGAGGTAGTACACAAATACAGTAGTACCTTGGATTACGAGTATAATCCGTTCCAGGAGCATGCTCGTAATCCAAAATGCTCGTTTATCAAAGCGAGTTTCCCCATAGGAAATAATGGAAACTCGCTTTGATGCGTTCCCCCCCCCCCCTGAGAACCGGCATTGCTCCCCTCGAAGGCCCCCCCCTGCAATCAGCCCCCCCCCCTGCGATCCGGCACCCCCCCTGCCTCGAACCGGCAAGGGTTCAGAACGTGAACTCGCAGGCCTTGAGCATGCTCAGATGCTCAAGGCCCAGCAGACGAGGGCCGATCTTCAAGAGTGCCCAGATGAGGGTAAGAAGCGGTGGGGGTTGCCCAATTGTGTCGGGGGGGGGGGGGTCGGATCGTATCGGGGGGGTGCCCAATCGTGGCGGGGGGAGGGGTCGTATTGTGTCAGGGGGGGTGCCCAATCGTGGCGGGGGAGGGGGGGTCGGATCATGGCGGGGGGGGGTGCTCGTAAATCGAGCCATGCTCGGTTTCCGAGGCACCGATTTTGCAAATGTTTTGCTCGTCTTGCAAAACACTCGCAAACCGGTACACTCGTAAACCGAGGTACCACTGTACTTATTAATACTGTCCGTAGCGAAAATGCAGAAAACTTCTCAAAACGATTCTTCCAGCTCAGACTAGTCAAAGGGTCCTCTGTAGAAGAGTATTGGCTTATAACAAGGTCTTTGGCAGGCACCGTAATGACACTTTGAAAGGAAAAAAAGAGGCTTTGTAGAGGGATACATAAAACCCCCAATTTAATCCTTCCAAGAAGCCAAAATATTTACAGTAACAGACATGAAAGCAATGAGACAAATAGTCCGTAAAAACAAAGTAATTAGGGAAAAAGTATAAAAAATGAGAAGCTCTCCCTTCTAAGTTATCCGTGTTCCTCCAGGGAACAGGCTTTGGACTCCCTCTCCTTTTTGATAATGCCTTCCAGCTCTTTCAGAACGGTTAACAACCATTCCGGTCCTCAAGAGCCAGAGCCAGGTCAGGTTTTCAGGATATCCACAATAAATATGCATGAGATAGATTTGCATCTCAACGGAGGCAGCGCATGCAAATCCATCTCATACATATTCATTGTGGATATCCTGAAAACCTGACCTGGCTCTGGCTCTCGAGGACCAGAATTGCCTACCCCTGGGCTAGGGCCTGGATTTCACTCCTCTTGCTGTTTCTCAGTGATCCTAGTATGTCTTTCTCCACTTTCTATGGCCTTTGGTTCCCAAGCTCTCCTTTTTTTCTGGACCAGGCAGGTCAGAGTAGACCCAGGGGCATGGGTGCTGCCTCCTATATCACCAGATCCACTGCTCCCATAGACTATCAGGAGCTTTACTTCTTTCACCTCCGAGGACCAGGATCAGGTTTCCCCAATGATCTATCCCTCTTAAGGCACTGGGGGAGATTGACACCGTAGTCCAAAAGGGGTACTACACATTATGGAAGCTCCATACTATTAAACCGTACTTTGAAATTTCTGCATTCAGCCTTATGGTTCAATCATTAGTACTGAGTCTTCTGGACTATTGTAATACTGCTTATTTAACCATGACTAAGCAAAATATTACCAGATTACAATTGAACCAGAATACTGCGGTAAGACTGATTTATGGTCTAAAGAAATATGATCATGTAACTTCTTTCTAGCGTGAGTTGCACTGAGTGGCTCCCCGTGGAGGCCCGCATTATCTTTAAACTGGGTTGCATATGTTCCAAAGTCATCTATGGCCAAGCCCCACTTTATTTAGCGGACAGATTTTCAATTGCATCCCATAAGAATATTAGAAAATCACATGCTCTGTTTGTATTTCCCCTCTGTTAAAGGCTGCAAAGGCAAGAAATACCACGATCATCTGCTTTCATTTCGAGCAGCTTTTCGTGGCAAAGACTTTCGTTCACTGTTACCTCTAACTCTTATGAACACTTTAGGAAACAATTGAAGTCTTATCTTTTCTCTAAGTACTTGTCTGACTAGTTATCCATGGCCCTTTTTTGTAGATTGTGTAATTTTTGTAAACTACATTGAACTTATGGTTATGCGGTATAGAAATACGATGTTATGTTTTGTTACCATATGTCCGGATTTACCTCTTTTTAGAGGACTGTCCAGGTATTGGGGTGGTTTTGCAAAAAGCTGGCAGTTTGTCCAGGTTTAGGAGCTCACGTCCACACACGCTCCGAGGCCTTCCAGAAGTGGCCCCAAGCTCAGTGAAGGAGAGGGGAAGAGGTTTGTGAGGGCTGGGGTGGAACAGGGCGGGGCTGGGGAGGGGGGCGCGGCCTAGGTTTAGAGGCTACTGTTTGAAATAGTAATTTTCAGCAGAGGTGTGGCCAGATCTCAAACTTTGGGTGGGAACATCCCCTAACTTCCCCCAGTCCAACTCAAAACATTAAAAATGCCTGATCAGGTGGGGATCTCCAAGCCTAGGGGTGCCAGATTTCCTCTGAAAAAAAAAAAAAGAACACCTGGTCCCCCCCCCCCTTTCCGCCTTCACTGCTCGGGACCACGCTGAAGCGATAACATCATGTTCACGTGTATGACATCATCGCGTTGACGTCCGTGCATGCGTAGATGCCCTCCAGATGCGGTCCTGAGGTCAGGCACTTCTGAAACCCTGACAAACTGCCAGGTTTTTGGAAATCCCTCCAGGCAACCAGACAGTCCTATATAAAGAGGACATGTCCGGGTTTTCCCAGATGTCTGGTAACCCTATCCAAGCCCCATCGGCTGCAAGGGTCCTCTGGCGGCACAATATTCTTCCTCTTCCACATACTACAACCCGTGGCTCTGTCTGTGCGCTGCTGCTGACCATGCCCCACCTTCCCTGTGTATGCGCAAAACTGAGCATGTGTAGCAGGGAGAGGCCAGTACAATGCCAGCGCTTGTATACTGCAGTGGCCTTAGGGTTACCAGATTTTCTGTCTGGAAAATCCGGTCCCCCCTAGAACCGCCCCCAAGCCCACCCAGTCTCACCCATCCCCACCTCGGTTCTGCCCTGTCATACTCCCAAGCTTGCCCCAAGCCCCACCCCCAATCCCACCCCCCACTGTCTTCTCTTGTTGGGCAGGACATCTGCGCATGCATGCATGACATCATTGCATCGTATGCGCGGATGCCTTCCTACACAAAGGAAAGCTTTTCAAAACCTGGACAAAAGTGCTGGGTTTTGAAAAGCCGTCAGGACCCCCGGACATGTTCTCAAAAGGGAGGACATGTCCGGGAAAGGAGAGTGTGCTGGAAAAAAGAGCATCGAGTAGGGTAGTGTTGGATGGGAAGGGAGAGACAAACAGTAGGAGAGGAGCTTGGAAGGAGAGAGAGGCATCCATTGGGGGAGGGGGGGGTTTGGAAAGAGAGAGAGAAAGAAAGAAACACCCACAGGAGAGAGGGGTTGGAAGGAGAGCGAGGGAGCACTAAAAGGGTACAGAGGATGGGAAGGGAGAGACCAAGGAAATGGGTGGAGTGTTGGCGTGGCTGTGGGTGGGGTGGGCAGGGTCACATGTCCTATTTTTTGTCTTCACAAACATGGTAACCCTAGGTGGGAGTAACGACCACAAATAGACTTTCCTATCAGGGTTCCTCCATTGACCCAGTCAGAAAATGGATGCTGGGTTTGAAGGACCATTGGTTTGTTGTACATTCAGACTTACCGTATTTTTCGCTCCATAAGACGCACTTTTTTCCACCCAAAAGTGGGTGGAAATCTCAGTGTGTCTTATGTAGCGAAGATACAAAATTTGTATGTCCCTTAGCATTGTAAAACACCTCCTGCCACCACATCTTTTCAAAACACCCCCCCCCTCCACCTCTCAGCACCGCTGCCATAGTTGGTACCTTTTTTAAACAGCCTAGTGGTCTAGCGGTATCCCTCCCTCGCTAGACGGCTCTCGTACTCAGGTCAGGAGCGTGGATGTCAGGAGCTAGTTTTACACGCTCCTGCTTGGGCCCCGCTGCTACTTTCTGAATGGCTGACGTCAGTTCTTACGGGGGGGGGGGGGCAGGCGGGAACGCAGAAAACTCGCACCTCACCTTGGCACTGCTGACCTGTGTGCCGCTGAGTACGAGAGCCATCTAGCGAGAGAGGGATTTAAAAAGGTACGGGGGAGTGGGGGGGGTGTGTGTGTGTACGATTTAAAAGGTACGAGCAGTGTTTAAGAGGGTATGGGGGATTGATTTAAGGTACTGGGGGCATGTGGGGGGTATGGAGCCTGCCTGCCTGCCTGCCTGCCACTAGGCCTGCCTGTCACTAGGCCACTAGGCCTGCCTGTCCTGTCCCAGAATACCACTAGACCACCAGAGGGGGGACAGGGTGCAGAGCCTGGCAGGGAGAATTTGGTTCAGAATGTGTTTTTTTTTGTTTTCCTCCTCTAAATCTAGGGTGCGTCTTATGGTCAGGTTGTGTCTTATGGAGTGGAAAATACAGTATGTGGCTGAACAGCAATAGTGTTAGGGCATCTAGGAGCATGTCTAAATTTATATGTTAAAGTGACAATCTTCAGCTGCCTTGTGTGTGAGGAGTGGCCTAGAGGTAGTGCTGCTGCGTCAGCACCCTGAGGTGAGTTCTTTTCCTGTGCCTACCCCATCCCCATCTGCACAAGCCTCAAACACTTTAAAATCTTAAGTAGAAACAATCTAGAGCTCAGATTGTGATGTCATAATGCCTCATTCCACCAATGCCTAAGCTCCATCCTCACCTGCACAAGCCTCAAACACTTTAAAATCATAAGTAGCAACATTCTAGAGCTCAGATTGTGATGTCATAATGCTTTATTCCACCAATGCCTAAGCTCTGACCTCATCTGCACAAGCCTCACACTTTAAAATCTTAAGTAGAAACATTCTAGAGCTCAGATTGTGATGTCATAATGCCTCAGTCTACCGATGCCTAAGCTCCGCCCTCATCTGCATAAGCCTGAAACACTTTAAAATCATAAGTAGCAACATTCTAGAGCTCAGATTGTGATATCATAATGCCTCATTCTACTGGTGCCTAAGCTCCTCCCTCATCTGCATAAGCCTCAAACACTTTAAAATCATATGTGTTCGAGGCTCATGTGTTAAGGCAGAGCCTGCAGGAATGGGGCAGGGACAGCGACAAAACTCACAGGGACGGGGAAGTTGAGTTCCTGTGGGGATGGGGACATATTTGTCCCTGTGTCATTCTCTAGGTGGTGGGTCCAAATTCCAGAGCTGCTCCTTGTGACCCTGGGCAAGTCACTTAATCCTCCATTGCCCCAGGTATAAAATAAATACCTGTATATATGTAAACTGCTTTGTATGTGTAACCACAAAAAAGGGGTACACAAGTCCCATTCCCTTTCCCCTTAATTATACCACTTGTGGAGCTACAGAGAAAGTAGGTACAGTACTCCCCCGAAATTTGTGGGGTTTCCGTTCCAGGAACCCCTGCGAATTTTAAAAAAAACCGCAAATATGGTTTTTATAGGCAGGAGAGAGCAGCTGGGGGCGCTGGCGGGTGCAAAATCACTCATAGTATGCTTCGACCGCCTCTTCCTGTTGCTAAAGTCAGGCTACACCAATCAGTAACTGCTTTGACACACAGCTCCTGATTGGTGTAGCCTGAATTTAGTACAGGGAGAGACGGTCGGAGAATACCGCGAATTAGTGAGTCCGTGATTCACGAACCGTGAATTCATAGGGGAACACCGTATAAGCAGAAGACCTATTTAGATGCTCCAATTTACACCTATGTATTCAGCGATGTTGCCTGAAAGTATATGGTCACTGAATACGGTGTCAGGTCAAAAGCGCGCCGGGACAAAGGCGCGCGCAGACAATTGAGCGCAGCGCGGAGGCGCACGCCGCAGAAAATTACAGTTTTTAGGGCTCCGACGGGGGTGTGTGGGGGGGAACCCCCCACTTTACTTAATAGAGATCGCGCCGCGTTGTGGGGGCATTGTGGGGGGTGTGGGGGGTTGTAACCCCCCACATTTTACTGAAAACGTCACTTTTTCCCTGTTTTTAGGGAAAAAGTTAAGTTTACAGTAAAATGTGGAGGGTTACAACCCCCCAAATCCCCCACAACGCCGGCGCGATCTCTATTAAGTAAACTGGGGGGGCTCCCCAACAAAACCCCCCGGAGCACCTAAAAACTGTAATTTTCTTCAGCGCGTGCCTCCGTCTTGCGCTCAGTTGTCGGCGCGCGCCTTTTTTCTTTAGCGGGGTTGTCTATGAACCCTGAATACATGTATAATGTAAAACCATCTGTGAATAGGACTGTTTCAAACTATAAACTCTCTGCCGGCGCGCGCCTTTGTCCCGGCGCGCTTTTGACCTGACACCATGTAAAAGCCTTCATACCAATGCATAGAAAAAAAAAAAAAAAAGGCCCAGGCTCTTGACTTAGTTACAAATTTTTTTCTTTTAATTTATTTTTATTATGCAGGCCTGCCATTTCAGACTTCCCTCCCTTCTCCCCCACTGCTGAGTAAAAGAGCATCTGAAGTGTTTTCTGGATCAGATCATCTCGGGGCGAGCACTTTATTATCCATAGTCACCGCGTCGCCGCAAATACCATTCCATACACACAAATGTCACTTTCTGTTTGTCTCCTCGCTGGCGTATTAGCACGGAGCGGACGGAAATGAGGATGCACCTTCGCACTAAACAACAGGCACCCTGCTGCATAGTTGAAGGAACAAGGAATGGCGCATGGCCCATCATTAGTGCCAAAACAGTTCTGCACCACCTTATAAATTCACCTGGGCAAGATGAATGAAGTGGTGTGCATGCTTTGAGACCATTTAGAAGATAATGGGGGGGAGGGGGGGAAATAGTTGAATGGTTATCGCACCCTTTGCTGCACAGAAAGGAAATTAATGCCTTATCAGACAGCAACATTTTGTTCTGTTTTTCTGTTGTGGATCTTTTCTGTGCGGTTCGTCAATATTGCAGCAAATTCAATATTTCACACTCGCTCTACACACACCCTGTTCTCCGTTACTGAGGATGCAATTAAAACCATGAATCCAAGTACACAGGAGTTAACTTGCTCTAATTAAATCGGCCGCACTTCATAACTCACCTGCATTTTGACTCTTGTTGCATCATCATGGCTAGGTTCCCTCTTTTGTCTTACACCGTAGTGGGTTTTTTGTTTTTTTTTTGGAAAGGGAGGATGGATGCAGAGTAAAGTACATAGCCAGGGCCGGCCCAATTGAATTTGAAAGGAAACTCTGCAATGAGAGGGCATAGGATGAAGTTCAGAGGTGATAGGCTCCGGAGTAATCTAAGGAAATACATTTTTACAGAAAGGGTGGTCGATGCATGGAACAGTCTCCCGGAAGAGGAGGAGGAGACAGAGACTGGGATAGGCATGTGGGATCTCTCATGAGAGAGAAAGAGATAATGGTTACTGCGGATGGGCATACTGGATGGGCCATTTGGCCTTTATCTGCCGTCATGTTTCTATGTGTCTATAACCATAAAGTTCTATGACATCACAATGTAAGTGTAAAGAGCATTAGCCAATAGGGAGAGGAGATGCAAATGTTAAGAGCCTTAGCCAATAGGGAGAGGAGGAGATATTTGATACTGTGGATGGGCCATTTGGACTTTTATCTGCCATCATGTTACTATGTTTCTATATAACTATATTTATATCACAATATTAATAAATTAAATTAATTTAAATAGTGCTCAGACCCACAACCATTAGTTTTCAAGTGTAAAAACACACACTGGCTGCCGTCAGACCATCATGGCACTATTTGTGTCTTTACCACCATTTAACAATCTAAAATCCGTTTTCTAAAAGATTAACTTATCTTTTATGGTGGTTGATCCACCTCCGATGGTCACGTGATAGACAGCTTGGTGTTATAAAGAGCTAATATTACTAACTTTCCCCTCCTTTTACGAACGCGTAGCGTGGATTTTAGCATCGGCAGTGGCGGTAACTGCTCCGACGCTCATAGGAATTCTATGAGCGTCAGCAGTTACTGTCGCTGCTAAAAACCGCACTACGGTTTTGTAAAAGGGGGTATTAATTTAAAAAAAAAAAAAAAGTCTAGAAAATCAGCATTGATATACTTCCCTATACAAAAACGTTTTCAACAAAATCTTGAAACAGTCATCGTTACCAAGCTCCCATGGAATTAAAAATATTTACATAGAGCTCCTTATCTAACAAAATTATTAAACAAGATAGCCTCAAAATATATCATCCGGCTTCACTGTGGCCTTTTGGTCACATGATGCCAGATGATATATTTTGAGGCTATGTTATTTAATAATTTTGTTATATAAGGAGCTCTTTGTAACTATCTCAAATTCTATGATTAGCAAACATTTGGTTTCAGATTGTGCATTTTTACTGTTTGCTCCCCGTCTCCAGCTATAATTAACATTAGTGTGTAGCCATTAATTAAACCCCCCCCCTAAAAAAATGGAAAATCAGACATTTTACTGCTCTGATAGAAAGCAGTCCACACAGTTCTCACCACGCTGATCTTCTTTCAAGCGTGGGAAGGAAAAAAATAATTTATTTTGTGTGGACTGTTTGGATTCGGATCCCACCTGGAGGACAGTGAACTAGTGAGATAAGTGTTTTGTGTATTTTGGACTATATATCATAAGATTTTTTGAATATCTCTTTATAATGGAGTTTTTGACCTGGGATGTTATATACAGCTGGCATAGAGGTCCTCCAGGTGAATTTCTTTTCCCTGGAAGAAACTGAGGTCTTTTCTCCATTTATATGAACATATTAGTCTCTTGTTTCACTCCTCTGAAGTAGTGGGTACTTTTTCTGGAATACTTTTTGTGGTGATGTAATAAACTAACCCATCTGGAGCTGCTGTCCGCTCAAGAATCAGCGCGGGCAGCCTGTGGAAACACAATGGCTTCGAAAGCAGGTGGCTTTGGAAAAGCATAGAGATGGAACATGAAAAGCTAGAAAGTTCTGATAATCTTCCGTGATCGCAATTCGTCTTTTGCGCCTTCCTAACCAGCAGGGCAAGATGCAATTGAGGCCATGAGATCAGTATTATCTTATCGCTATCACAAATACAGCTTAGGTGACTAGGATTTCAATTACGGATTTAATAACCAGACTCATCCTTCCCAAATAATGGCAGTGCCCTGGCTTTAACACGTTCACAGGTTTTTGGGTTTTTTTATGCGAGTCCTCCTGCAGGGTAACATAATGAGATAATGCCCTGCGTTTTTAACACTTCTTTCCAGGCAGAGGCGAAGCATGTGTTATACCCTCCAAGGCTGCAAGCGCTCATTTTCACAGCTTGCTCAGCTGTGTCCATGGATTAATGACGTTTTATACTATGCAAATGTATTCCCTCCCTAGTATTAAACATGCACTGGTTTAATAACAGGTAGCAGAGGTTTTCCCATCTACATTTACGCGGTACCCAAAGGAAAAGTGCATTTTCCGACCGGAAGGCAGCGGCACACACAGGGAGATTTCGCTCAAGAACCACTTAAACCGTCGTGCTTATAAAAATCTGGAATCTTCCTTTTTTTTGACAGGCAAAAGCACATTTAACACAAAAAAACATTATGCTAATTGCATTACATGATTAACTGCCTGAAGCAATGACACAATTAATTTGAGATAAGGCTATATGCCAGGTATGTCACGAGTTTGTGCCAACATAGCGCCCCACTGTGCTGAACGGATGGTTTGCACAAATCTCAAAGCTGATCTATCAAATTCAATTTATTTGGTGCCTTCACTGAAGGTAACCATACAGATGGTTATGTATATACTGTATGGTTATGTATATACTGTATCTATGCATTAATATAACTGCATAAGGTTTATATTTCATTGTTTTAGTCCAACTTACTGTTGATATGTATTTACATTAATTAAATTTCTATGTACCTTTTATATTTCATTTTTAATATCTTCTGTTTTATTTTTTATGATTTTTTTTATATTTTGCGTTTTTAATATTCTATGCTTTTAACCCTTTAATTGGCAGATGGTGAAATGGCTGCTTTACGTAGCTTGATGTTGAACGAGAGCAACAGTGCCAAATAACAGGCGTTTGGAGATGCAATCTCCCATAAGAGCCATACAAAACACATGTTGCTTCTGAACAATGCCAAAGAAAGGGTTAATATCCTATATTTTATATTTTGTTCTTTGGTTTATATTTTATTTACTGTTTATTATAGGGAGACCTGAAGCAGGCTTTCTGGCCGAAACACGGTCCGTGCCGGGCCCTGGTGTTACCAGTTGCATGGTTGCTATTAAAGATTTGTTTGGTTTGAAGATCAGGTCTTCTCTTCTCTTCTATCGGATTGGCTCGTACCTGTGAAGAGTCTGATACTTCTCTCACTGTGAATAACCCTGGACCATTCCTCCGGGATAACACTGCAGGCAAGATGATGAAATATGGCAAGACATGGTGATACAGGAGATGCTAGAATTCTGCATGCAGGAAGGGGAAGAGGACATGGAAGAGATCTCTTGATACTCGTCAAAAACAAGGAAGTGCATTAAAATGCAACACCTATAGGACTATTGCCTTAATGAGTCTCTGGGCGAAGCACTGATGATAATACTAAGTGAAAGAACCAGAAATCTGATTGAAGAATATACTGCAGATGAGCAAGCAGGATTTCTAAAAGATAGCAGTACTGTGCAAAGATACCGGCTCCAAGATTTACTGCGGAACAGCAGAAAGAAAGAAGAAGAAGATCTACAATTGCTTTGTACACTTCTAGAAAGCTTTGGACAGTGTTGATTGGAGAGTAATGTGAGCTGTCTTGAACGCCTATGGTCTGGTCAGCAAACTGACTGGCCTGCTAAGGGATATGAGTACACAAGTAGCTGTCAAAATTTACGACAACATTGGACCTTGGTTTGGGATAAGCAGGGGGTACAAAGACAAGGCGATCCAACATGACCAAGTGTTTTCATCATGCACTTGGAGAGAGCAATGGACCTCATCAAGAAAGTTCACGGTACCAGGATAAAATAATCTGCACTTTGCTGGCAACATTGACCTCATCAAAGAAGATGAACAATGACCCAGTGAAGAAGGGACGCAATATGGATTGATTATGGGTTGATTATGTACAAAAATAATGGCATTTGGTGAAAAGGCAACTACTAAGAATTTTTTGTGGATGGGAACTCAGTTGTAAAATGTAGATAAATTTACATATCTTGGATGCAACATGTGATGGCCTTGATTATAAAAAACAACAACGAAATAACAGAATAGCAAAAGGACCAGCAATGCTGAAGGCAAAGGACAACATTTGGAAAAGGTAGTTAACAGTTGCGTAGCGAGGGTGAGAGCCACCTGGGGAAGTGGTGCCCCTCCCCCACCCTCTTCTCTGTCCCCTCTCCTTCCCCACCCCACACCCTATCGCGCGTGCCTCTTCCCTTCCTCCATACCGCTTTAACTTTCCCGATGTGAAAAGCATCGCCAAATTGCTGCCTGTGTTGGCTCTCCTTCTGTTGTCATTTCCTAGGTGCGGGGCCCGGAAGTGATGTCAGAGGTAGAGCGCATGCAGTATGTTTGAGTTATTGCTCGTACTGATGAAGAGCTAGAGGCACTGGGGGTGAGAGGTGGAAGTGCATATGCGGCAGATGGAGGAATGGGAAGGAGCAGATGGGTGGAGAGGCAGAGAGGAGGACGACGCCCACCCCCTATCCATTGGATAGTAAGCCTATGTTTTTTTATTGATAGCAATGCATTGAAATTGTATTTTAGCTAACACTGTTGTACGTAGTAGTGTATTTTCGAAATTGTATGTTCTGCTGAAATGTTTCAGTTTTTTCTGTTGTGAACCGCCTAGCACGGCTGGTAGGGAGGTATACAAGAAAATAAATAATTATTATTATATGGCTGTGAAAGCAAAATTAATCAAAAAGGAGTCTGAAAGCAGAGTGCTGGCTTTTGGGAGACAGATTATGCAAATAGGATGGTCACAGAAGGTGAGAAATGAAGAACTGGACAAGAAGACACAATGAAAAAAAATTTAATGCAGAAAATAATTATGAAGAAGCCATGATTTTCTGGACACATATGAAGAATGGACAGCCAACAGGAAGATTAAAAGATTGGTATTTGGAATGATGGATGGCCCCAACAGATATGGACAACCTCACAGAATGAGTAGGTGACATTGTTGAAAGCAGTAGAGCAACCCTTCAAGAATTAGGCCACACTTGTCACCTGAAATTCTATTAAGGAAGTTTTTTAAGGAAGTATTGGGATTGACTAATGCTGAGAATTTTCCAATAAATAACTATTATTACATTCCCCCCCAAAAAAACAGAAACTGCCCAGGAGGTGGACCATCTGGTCACTACTGAAGTAAATTTGACTGAATTTTTGGAAAATACTCAGGATGTGATTCAGAGTCGGTCCACCCTGGTAATAACATGCGTGAGTGAAATAGATAAGATGTTACTAATGAAACTTTACTTTAAAAACAGGTTAACGAAATTTTGTGGTGATTTAGTTAAGATATTTCCGGATGTCTCTAGAACAACTCAACTCAGAAGAAAATAATTTTTGAAGTTAAAAATTAGAGCTTTGGCTCTAGAGGCATCCTTCTACCTGAAATTTCCTTGTAAATGTATAGTTAAGTTACAAGACATCGAGTATGTTTTCTGGGACCCCGTACAATTACAACAATTTTTAATAGCAAGAGAACAGAAATGATTTTTGTTTCATCAGTAGAGAATAAGAGGAGAAATTAGAATCCCTATTAGTAAGGAAAGATTCAAGGTTCGTTGGGACGAACGGAGAATTCTTATCCTTAATCTTTTCCTTTAAATTTGTTTGTTTAGAATTTGTAACATATTTCCCCATAATGTGGGCTTTAAAAGAATTTTGTAAGAATGAATGATTATGGAATTGTTTTGAGAGATATTTTCTTTTTTTCCTTGAAATAATTGGATATTGTAAATGTATTCAAAACTATAAAAAAAGAATTAGGCCACACTGCATGAGAGAGAAATCAACGGAAAGAGTCACGAACGCATCAGCTACCTACAAGCACTGAACCCATGGATGTTGACGATGATTTCTGCAGAAGAAAAGCAAAAGGTTACATGAAATGATTTTACCGCCAAAGATCATCAGCACAGGTCATGATCGAGCGCCAGTTTGTGTGGCAAGCCCATCTCAGAACCAAGAGAGACCACGTGAGAATAAAACCGGCTCCATCTCACACGAACCGTTGTGAGGAACCAACTAGAATCGAGGCCTTCATTCACAAATTTGTTTGTGGTGCAGTAAATCTTAATTCGAATCCCCAGCCTTTTTAATTCGAAGGTTGCCTAGTGTTGTGAGACTCTCCTTGAACATTTATGGAAATGAAATTGGTAGGAATATGGGGAATTATGATAGCTGATTCAGGTTTAATACATTCCAGTGAAAGAAAACTAGGGCCTCACATTTTGTGCTGCTCCTTGAACAGTCCTTATTTGGATTTAGCTCAAGGTCTGTTATATTCAAAGTACAATAGGTACCGTATTTTTCGCACTATAAGATGCACCTGACCTAAGACGCACACCTAGGTTTAGAGGAGGAAAACAAAACAAAAAAAATTCTGAACCAAATGGTGTACTAATATATTTAATAAAATAAAGCAGAATAATATTTCGACCATGCAAAGTTGTGAGAATTGATGGCAGCCATTCAGGGAGTGGAGCGGGGCCAGACTGGAGCGCGAAAAGCTCACTCCTGCCTGGTGTACCGCTGGCCAGGAGATCTGAGGCAGCCCGTCCAGCGAGGAAGGGACTCAGCGCAGGGCAGGAGCATGGAAAGTGCGCTCCTGCTGATACACCGCTGGACCACTGGGATTTAAAAAGGCAAAAAAAAGTACTATATATGTGACATCACAGTCTGCACCTCGGAAGTGGAAATCCATGCAGGACGTACTTCTTGAACGGAGAAACATTAACTAGGACTTCAGAAGAATGAGATTTAGGAGTAATCATCAGTGCAGACATGAAAACTGCCAATCAAGTGGAGAAGGCTTCATCTAAGGCAAGGCAGATATTGGGTTGTATCAATAGAAGTTTCGTCAGCCGAAAGCCTGAAGTCATAATGCCATTGTACAGGGCCATGGTGAGACCTCTTCTGGAGTACTGTGTGCAATTCTGGAGGCCACATTACAGTAAAGATGTGCGCAGAATTGAATCGGTTCAGCGGACGGCCACCAGGATGATCTCGGGGCTCAAGGGTCTCTCGTACGAAGAGAGACTGAACAAATTGCAGCTCTACACTCTCGAGGAACGTAGGGAGAGGGGAGACATGATCGAAACATTTAAGTACCTCACGGGATGTGTTGAAGTGGAAGATGATATTTTCTTTCTCAAGGGACCCTCGGCCACAAGAGGGCACCCGCTCAAACTCAGGGGCGGAAAATTTCATGGCGACACCAGAAAGTATTTCTTCACAGAGAGAGTGGTTGATCATTGGAACAAGCTTCCAGTGCAGGTGATCGAGGCAGACAGCGTGCCAGACTTTAAGAATAAATTGGATACCCATGTGGGATCTCTATGAGGGTCAAGATCAGAAAATTGGGTCATTAGGGCATAGACAGGGGGTGGGTAAGCAGAGTGGGCAGACTTTTCTGCCGTCATCTTCTATGTTTCTATGTTTATATATATTTGCTCCATAAGACGCACAGACATTTCCATCCACTTTTGGGGGAAAAAAGTGCGTCTTATGGAGCAAAAAATATGGTATTTCCCACTAGATCCTAACAATGTAAGTTTGTATCTGTGGCAACGAAGTATGTAATAAGATCTCAGGACTTCCATGTTTCAGGGGGCAGTTTCCGAGCCTCCCCTTGCCCTCTCAGTGGCATCTTCTAGTCAGGACCCAACCTGTACCTGCCAGAAGTGTTAAGTGACTTGCCCAAGACCACAAGGAGCATCGATGGGATTTGAACCTGCCAGCTGCCCTAGCCCAGTGGTCTCCAACCTTTTTGATGTAAAGGGCAGCCGTGTAAATACGAGAAAGGTCTAAGGACCACCAAAAGATTTCATGCTTACATATACTACTAATTTTGTTAATGCCTTGATCAGCTTGTTCACACAGGATATTAAACATTAAAAATTAATAGTAATATTGATTCTACAACACTTCCAAGTATATAGTTTAAAAACTCACTTAATTTAGCATTGTCAACAGTAGCAAATCCCATAAATGAGACACCTGAGTAACACACTTAGATTGTACATCAAATGAGCAAGACCGAGTCCAAGCTAAAAGCCCACTTCGTTGAAGATGTTTTCAACTCTTCAGCTCCCACTCACTGTCAGATACCTAAACCCACTGTATCATTCCTTCTACCAGAAACTCCCCAAACCTGAGATGTCCTGTCTGTCTGTCCAAATTAGATTATAAGCTCTTCTGAGCAGGGGCTGTCTATTGAATATTAAACGCACAGCGCTGCGTATGCCTTTCAATGCTATAGAAATGATAAATAGCAGTAGTAGATTAATGCCTTTTCAGGACTGGAAGAGCATTTCAGTCAAATGTTTGATGGCCTCAATGGAGGACTTTGAGGGGGGTTGCATGTGCTCCGGGGGCCACATGTTGGAGACCACACCGCTATCTGGAGAGAATTATATCATAAGATCTAGGGTTACTAGACATCTGGGAAAACCCGGATACGTCCTCTTTTTTTACCTAGATGTTTTTTTTAAATGGGGGGGGGGAGTCTGTCCAGGTTTAGCCAGCTCCTCCAACTCCCCCATCTACCTCCTTCCCTGGCCTGGCTGCTGTAATTGAATCTGGCAGAAGCAACGAGGTAAGCCTACTACCGCTGGCCCGCCCCAGAAGCTGCCTCTCTGCAGTGACTTCCTGTTCCCATGTAGACGGGACTTGCAGAGAGGCAGCCGCTATACTAATGGCGGCAGGGAGATCCCGCTCTACTAGGGAGACGCATAGTGCTGCCTAGGTTCCCCTAAGGCTACCACTGAGCCTTAGGCGAGCTTAGGAGGTGCTTTCAATATAGGCGGCCTGCCTGGGGAGCATTTAAAAAAAACAAACAAACGCTGATTAGACAGCTGTAGGACGCCTACAGCTATCTACAATTGGGACGCAGTTTACAGAATTCAGGCCTAAAGGCTACAGAGATGGGATGGGGGACCAAGGAAAGAGTTTGGGCGGGGTCATGTGTAATCTTTTTTTGTCTTCACAAATATAGTAACCCTAGTAAGATCTGACCTCTCACTCACGATTATGTACACCCTTTCTCCAGTCTAAATTTTTTTTTCCCCCCCCCCGAACTCTACATACAAAAGTTACTGGAGTCCGAAAACTGGAAAGCCCAACAACCACTGTGCATTAAGATCATGAAATCTCTCTGTCTGGGACCTTTAAATCATTTTGTCAAAGAAATGGCTTTATCAATTAATATTGTTGTACCGAACTACCCGTATGTGGCAGGAAAGATTACCAATTAGCAAAAAAAAAAAAAAAGAGGCAAACGTTCACCCACACAGAGATATTTTTTAAAAAGAATATTTTGTCATGCTAACCACATCGTAAATATCTTTATCTATTTTCACACATTAAGTTCAAAAGGACACACACCTCTAGATCCACATAGCTCTAAGGGAGAGATTATTGCTTTAAAGATTTTTTTAAAGACTGACAGCAGCATTGTGACTTATCGTGAGCCTCTTTATGTAGAAATAACAACCTGCACAGAAGCTGATATGGGAGCTGTGTTTAACAGCAGGAATGAACTTCTCAGGTAATTGGAAAGCAGTGGAAACAGATCAGGAAAAAGAGGCCATTTATTAGTTTGGAATGCACATAAAAGAGCAGGAAAATGAGACAGGGCACCTGGTTAAACATCCAGCTTTGATTGGGGTTTTGTTTTTTGTTTTTTTTTTGGGAGGGGCTTGTTTAGGCTTCCAGTTTATTCAGAACCAAAGCTGGAATCCTGTGCGAGGAGACTTCGTTCCAGTGGCATAGTAAGGAGGAGGGGGGGGGGGAGGGGACAAAGGGACGGTCTGCAATGGTGTGGGGGGTGGGGCGGCAACCTTCCTCCTCTCCGCTTTTCCCATTCCTCTAGTTGAAGTTGTTGTTCGCGGCCGTCAACAACGCGCTCTTCACGACCCCGTGGGCTCTCCCACTGACATCACTTCCGGGTGCTGGCTTTTCGCCATATCTATAAATCCCGACTCCTGAAAACATATTACACTTCTCCCTCCCTATTCGCGAGGGTTAGGGGCAGAGCCGGCCCGCGAATAGGGAAAAATCACGAATAACTTTTGGCTGGCTCTGACCCACCCCCGGACCTTACCTGGTGGCCTAGCGGTGACGCGGGGCAGGAGCGATCTTTCCTACACTCCTGCCCCGTGCAGAGCCGTGCTGCTGGGTTCCCGTGGTCTCATGAGACCACGGGAACTCACAGCATGTCTCTGCACGGGGCAGGAGCGTAGGAAGATCGCCCCTGCCCCACGTCACTGCTAGACCACCAGGTAAGGTCTGCGCTCCTGGGGCGGCTTCTCGCCTCCTCCGCCTCCAATCGCCCCCCTCCGCCTCTGATCGCCCCCTCTGCCTCCGATCGCCCCCTCTCCCTGCCGCCTCTGATCGCCTCTCTCTGCCTCTGATGGCCCCACCCCCCAACCGTCTCCGACTGCCTCCCTCCAAGTCCTGGAGCCGGTTTTTTTTCTATGCCAACGAGCGATTCTCAAGGGGGGGGGGGACCTGGGAAAAATACTGCGGATAATCGAAACCACATACATCGAAACTGCGAATAGGAGGGGGAAGTGTACATTAAAAATCCCACTGCAAGATAGATTACTGATTCCATACGACCCACCAAGATCCCTAAGGTCCATATCTCAATTTAACCTTAACATTCCTTCCCTAAAAAATATTGGCACACGCCGTACCTCAATTTTTTCAGTTACAGCCCCTACAATCTGGAACGCTCTTCCACTATATTTAAAAATGGAAAAAAACTTTAAAAAATTTAAAAGCAACTTAAAATGTTTCCTTTTTAACGACGCTTTTAACTGAAAAAAGAAAAAAAAAAAGAGGCTCATTTTAGAGATTAAATAAATAATATTTGTTTTTAACTCATACCCATTTCCCTAATTCCTTTTGTGTTTACCTTAAATGTTTCTTACATTTACTTTATCAATTGTATTTCTTACCCCCTTTACCATTTGTGTTTATTGCATGCCTGCCCATAATTACCTAGTACGTTCTGTCGTCAGTTATGTCGATCATAGAAAGTTTGTTCTAAATGTTTTAATTTCTTTTTTACTGTAAAGTTATTTTATATTCTGTACAACGCTTTGAAGAAACGAAAAAGCGTTTAATCAAAAATTGAATAAACTATAAACTATAAACTATGTGAACTCTTAATACTGTGTGAGTTCACTCTTAAAAGAGCTAAGCTAGAGGTCATCCCAGGGAACAAAGCAAGCTTCGGGAGCAGCACAGCTATTTCTGTGCGGGTGCTACAGCTGCCGCATTTTGGAGGGTCATCTTAAATTTGGGGCACAGAATGCAATTTGATGATTTTATGGCTTTTCGTCCTCAGTCAAGGTAAGAGTTCACACATTTCACATGTAATCATTGCCAAAGTATACTCGTACACGCAAGAATTCAAAAATGCTTTTTCATGAAAATATCTGTTCACTTATTTTAAATACAGCCACCACTCTACTTTCATGCACAGATGCTGCCAAGGGAATTTATATTCTGTTTCACAAAAATCACCACTGAAATGGTGGCCAATCCAGGTCCCTAGTACCTGGCAAAACCCAAAAGAGTAGCAACATTCTATGCTACCGATCCAGGACAAGCAGTGGCTTCCCCCGTGTTTTTCTCAATAACAGACTATGGACTTTTCCTTCAGGAAATTGCCCAAACCTTTCTTAAAACCAGCTATGTTATCTGTTGTTACCACAACCTCTGGCGTTCCAGAGCTTAAATGTTCTCTGTGAAAAAATATTTCCTCCTATTGGTTTTTAAAAGTATTTCCTGGTAACTTCATCGAGTGTTCCCTAGTCTTTGTAATTTTTGACGGAGTGAAAAATCGATCCACTTGTACCTGTTCTATTCCACTCAGGATTATGTAGACTTCAATCATCTCTCCCCTCAGTCGTCTCTTTTCCAAGCTGAAGAACCTAAACCGTTTTAGTCTTTCCTCATACAAAAGGAGTTCCATCCCCTTTTCCATCTTGGTCACTCTTCTCTGAACCTTTTCTAGTGCTGCTATATCTTTCTTGAGATAAGGAGACCAGAATTGAACGCAGTACTCCGGGTAAGGTCGCACCATGGAGCGATACAGGGGCATTATAAGTCTTGTTAACCATTCCTTTTATAATAATTCCTAGCATCTTGATTGCTTTTTTGGCCGCTGCCACACATTGGGCAGAAGGTTTCATCGTATTGTCCACAATGTCACCCAGATCCTTTTCTTGGGCACTAACCCCCAGGGTGGACCCTAGCATTCGGTAACTGTGATTTGGGTTATTCTTCCCAATGTGCTTCATTTTGCATTTATTCACATTAAATTTCATCCACCACTTGGACGCCCAGTCTACTAATTTCCTAAGGTCTGCCTGCAATTTTTCAAAATCTGAATGCATTTTAACAACTTTGAACAGTTTAGTATCATCTGCAAATTTGATCACCTCACTTGTCATCAATTTCCAGATCATTTATAACTAAGTTAAATAACTAAGTTAAATAGCACCGGTCCCTGTGGCACTCCACTATTTACTCTCCTCCATTGAAAAAAATGATCATTTAACCCTACCCTTGGTTTTCAATCCGATAATCAATTCCTAATCCACAACTGAACTTTGCCACCTATCCCATGACTCTTTAATTTTCTCAGGAGCCTCTTATGAGAAACTTTGTCAAAGGCTTTCTGGAAATCTAGATACAATACATCAAACTGGCTCACCTTTATCCACATGTTTATTCACACCTTCAAAGAAGCCAAGCAAATTGGTGAGGCAAGATTTCCCTCGGCTGAACTCATGCTGACTCTGTCTCATTAAATCACGTTTGTCTACGTGTTCCCCGATTTTATTTTTTATAATTGTTTCTACAATTTTGCCTTGACTTGAAATTAGGCCTACCGGTCTGAAATTTCCCGGATCTCCCCTGGAGATCATCACCTTTGAAAACCATCTCCGGTTCAGGTAGAGCTCTTGACATCTTCTTTCGTAAAGACCGAAGCAAAGAATTCATTCCATCTCTCCGCTATGGCCTTATTCTCTCTGAGCGCCCCTTTTTCTCCTTGATCATCCAATGGTCCCACGGATTCCCTCACAGGTTTTCTGCTTCTGATGCACCTAAAAAAATTGTTATGAGTTTTTGCCTCTTTGGCAGGTTTCTCTTCATATTCTTTCTTAGCTTTCTTTATTAACGCTTTGCATCTAGCTTGTGTCTCTTCTTATTTTCTTCATTTGGATCCTTTTTCTATTCCCTGGAGGATCTAGATTTCAGCTTTCTACTGAAGAGCCTAAATTTGGCTTCCAAAACCTCCCTCCCATATTTTCCTACGTCATTGGTACCTACATGTACCAAGATAGCTGGCACTATCTAAAAGCCTATCTAAGTGACACTTGAGGTCTGACACCTTCGCACCAGGCAGTCAAGTCACTAGGCGATCCTCACACCCACCCTATAAAATATTAAAAAAGTAGTTTAGGCTCACTTCTCCAAGTCTGTTCGCAACTCCCTTGGAATTTCTCCCATGCTCTGAGCGGCAACCATACTGGTAAAAGGTTCATAGACAACAACGCGGAAGACAAAGGCACGCGCCGACAACTGAGCGCAGGACGGAGGCGCGCGCCGAAGAAAATTACTGTTTTTAGGGGCTCCGACGGGGGGGTTTTGTTGGGGAGCACCCCCAGTTTACTTAATACAAATCGTGCCGGCATTGTGGGGGGTTTGGGGGGTTGTAACCCCCCACATTTTACTGTAAACGTAACTTTTTCCCTAAAAACAGGGAAAAAGTGAAGTTTTCAGTAAAATGTGGGGGGTTACAACCCCCAAACCCCCCACAATGCGGCGTGATCTGTATTAAGTAAAGTGGGGGGGGGTTCCCCCCCCACGTCCCCCCCGTCGGATCCCTAAAAACAGTAATTTTCTTCGGCGTGCGCCTCCGCGCTGCGCTCAATTGTCTGCTCGCGCCTTTGTCCCGGCGCACTTTTGACCTGACACCCTGGTAAAATCATCACATGCGATATCACCCTGCCTTTGAGCAGAGGAATGGCCTAGAGATTACTACTACTATTTATTATTTCTATGGCACTGAAAGGCGTACACAGCGCTGCACATTTAAACATACAATAGACAGTCCCTGCTCAGAAGAGCTTACAATCTAATTTAGACAGGACATTTCAGGGTTGGGGAGGTTATAGTGCAGTGGTCTCAAACTCGCGGCCCAGGGGCCACATGCGGCCCGCCAGGTACTATTTTGAGGCCCTAAGTATGTCTATCATAATCACAAAAGTAAAATAAAACAGTTTCTTGATCATATGTCTCTTTAGCTATAAATGACAATATTATTATTAAGACTTAGCCAAAAGGAAAGATTTATAAAGTATAAAGAGTTTTACCTCATGCAAAATTGTCATTTCTTTAATAAGACATTAGCTATTTTTGCTGAGGCCCTCCAAGTGCCTACAAATCCAAAATGTGGCCCTGCAAAAGGGTTTGAGCTAGAGAGTTGCGCGGGGACAGAAATCCCACCCGTCCCCACCCGTCCCCGCCAAAATCCCACCCATCCCCACCCGTCCCCGTGAAGAATCCCTCCGTCCCCACCCGTCCCCGTGAGGAATCCCTCCGTCCCCACCCGTCCCCGCGAGGAATCCCCTCCGTCCCCACCCGTCCCCGCGAGGAATCCCCTCCGTCCCCACCCGTCCCCGCGAGGAATCCCCTCCGTCACCATCCTTCCCTATAAACTTCAGAAATAGTTATTTTATTTAATTATGCTACTGAATTAAAGGCTCTGGTAGAGACCCATTTACAAATAAGCAAAGAGACTATTAATTTGGAAATATTAATTGGGAAGAATACATACTTTGTAAATGGGTTTCTACCAGAACCTCTAATGTAAATATAAAATATAAATACTCAGCTGATGAGAACCCACAAACTGTCAGCTGAGGACTTCCTTTGCAGTTGGCCTGGGGTCCCTTTTGCCAAGCTTGGCAGGCAGCAGTAGCGTCCCTGAGTCACAGATGCTGGCACCTCAGTGGCTCATGGATGCTGCCAGCGACTGCTGCGCTTGGTGGAGGGGAGTTCTGACCATCTCTAGAGGAGGTCCTCTGCTGGCGGTGCTTGGGGATCCCCACCAGTCACAGCAAGGGCCAACAAGTACTTCAACACTGTAGAAATAAAACCAGAAATGCATTTCCTTTTCTTTTGAACACAAAACAAAGATATCTGCCATATACATTTCCCAAGGCAGATGACTCTATGCAATGTCACCTCGGTAACAAAATACAAAAATAGACAAATACACCCCCTCCCTTTTTACTAAACCACAATAGTAGGTTTTAGCACAGGGAGTTACGCTGAATGCCTCGCGCTGCTCTCAATGCTCATAGGTTCCCTGCGCTAAAAAACAATATTGCGGTTTAGTAAAAGGGAGCCATAGTGCAAAATATAGACAGCAGATATAAATTCTCAAAACAGACACATTTTGATCACTAAATTGAAAATAAAATCATTTTTCCTATCTTTGCTGTTTGGTGATTTCATGAGTCTCTGGTTGCACTTTCTTCTTCTGACTGTGCATCCAATCTTTCTTCCTTTCTTTCAGCCTCCTGTATGTTTCCTCTCCTCCAGACCTCATTCTCTCCCCCAACTTTTTCTTTCTGTCTCCCTGTTCCCCCTTCTTTCTGTCTCTCTGTCTGCCCCCTTTCTTTCTTTCTCCGTGCCCTCCCCCAAGCCACTCGGTTTGCTGCCACCGCCATCGGGGAATAGTCCCCAAGCCACCGCTGTCCCAAGCTTTCCCTGCAGAAGCGTCGCGCTGACCAGCATTCCGCTCCCTGACGTCAATTCTGACGTAGGAGAGGAAGTTCCGGGCCAACAAGGCATTTCTCCTCATTCCATCCAGCCTGAGCCCCATCTCTCCTTGATCCAGCATTTCCCTTCTGTGTCTGTCAGAATTACCATTCCACCTATTTTCCAGCATCACCCTTCTTTGTGTCCATCTCACCTATATCCCTATCTCACCACTTTTTCAGAATCTTCATTTGTCTCTGTCCTTGTCTTTACCCCATCTTCACCATTTGCCCTTTCAATGTCTTTATCTCCCCCCCCCCCACACACACTTTTTCAGCATTACTTCTATGTCTCTATTTCACCTCCTCTTCATGTCCCCTCTGTATCTCTATCCTTATTCAGAAGGTCCTGCTTACCCTTTCTCTTCTTTGTGTCACTATCTCCATTTTCAGCTTTCCCCCCTTTTCCTTTGTTAATGCACCCTGTAGCCAGAATCTTTCCACCCTCCCTCCACTCCGGCCCAACCCAGTATGAAATATTTCCTTTTGTTTCTCTCCCCTCTCTCTTCTCCTCCCTCACCCACGAGTCCTGCATCTGGCCCTCTCCCTTCTACCTGCACCTGGCAACACCCCCCTGCTCCGCGGCTCTCTTAAGCAACTCGTCAGCAGCGGTGATCAAGACAAGCTGCCGACATCGAGGCCTTCCCTCTACGAGTCCCGCCTTTGTGGAAAAAGGAAGTTGAAACAAGCGGGACTCGCAGAGGGTAGGCCCCGACGTCAGAAGCTGCTGCTGAGTTGCCGAAGAGAGCCGCAGGTAGAAGGGAGAGGGAGATAGGAAGGCTGTAGAAGCTCCGGAGCATGACACCGAACCCGGCCAGGATGATTTCTTTTTCAGGCTGCTGCTGCCGCTGCCATCCCCCACCCGAAATTACAAAAAACAGCCTAATGCCCACGTCGGGAAATAGCCATGCTGAGCAGTGAGCTCAGCACGTACACAGATGAAAGCCTTGCTTGCTGATTGGTCCGGCGGCACGGTGGGGCGGGGCCGCCGGACCAATCAGCAAGCAAGGCTTTCATCTGTGTACGTGCTGAGCTCACTGCTCAACATGGCTATTTCCCGACACGACGCCAGACTTGTAATCTGCATGCTTGCATCGCCAGAATTTAGGTAGGTTGTTTTCATCCCCATGGGAGTCCCGTGGGCAAGGGGGCGTCCCCGTGGGAGTCCCGTGGGTCAGGGGGGCATCCCCGTGGGAGTCCCGTGGGCCAGGGGGTGTCCCCGTGGGAGTCCCGTGGGCCAGGGGGGGAACCCGCGGGATCCCCGCGGGACCCGCGGGATCCCCGCGATCCCCGTTCCCGTGCAGACCTCTAGTTTGAGCTTGAGACCACTGTTATAGTGGGTCCAGGTATCTGACAGCAGTGAGGGGGAGTTAAGAGTTGAAAGCAGATTCAAAAAAGTGGGCCTTTAGTTTGGATTTGAACACTGCCAGGGACGGAGCACGACGTATTGATTCAGGCAACCTGTTCCAGGCATACAGCGCCGCAAGAAAGAAGGGACGGAGTCTGGAGTTAGCAGTGAAAGAGAAGGGTACAGATAAGAGGAGCTTGCCCGAAGAGCGGAGATCATGGGGGAGGGGGGGGGAGATGAGTGATGAGAGAACGCACTTGTAGGTCAGCAAGAGGAGTTTAAACTGTATTCGGAAACGGACGGGGAGCCAATGAAGCGACTTGAGGAGAGGAGAACTGTTTCCTCAAAACCCTTAGGTTGTGGGTTCAAGCACCATGCTGCTACTTGTGTTCCTGGGAAAGTCATTTAACCCTCTATCGCCCCAGGTGCCATAGTTAGATTGTGAGTCCACTGGGACAGATAGGCAAAAGTACTTAAGAGTACTTGAATATAAACTGCTTCGGATAGAAGCAATATATATAAAGAAGAAGCATATGATTGGTTAACAGGATTATTACACAAGGTGCTGGCTGCAAATAGATGCTCTTGCTATCCATAAAACTTTTCATCAGAGCCAAAGAATTTCAGAAGAAGCCACTTGAAAGTTGCCATAAATAATATTCTTAACGACTTTGCAAATATCACGCATGGAATTACTAGTCGTCAAGTTTATTGCTGAAATTACAGATATTGCACAAGGTCTTTGTTAAGTAGAGACGTGAATGTACCCAAATTAATTACCTAGCCTTACCCTGGAGACACCATCAACAGCCAAAAGGAAAATAAATTTATTCTATGCAAATTCCTCAGAAATGAAATCAAATGTTATGGGTGTGTTTTGACGCTTTAAAATTTTTTTTTTTGTAAATCATTTTTTTTTTTGGCAAACAAGATGCAGTAGACAGAACAGGCATCCATACAAAACAGCAAAATAAGTGGTTTTTAATTTTTATTTTAATGAAATACAATCTCTATAATAAGAGGGAGGACATCATGCTTTTTTTCCTCCCATTTTCCAGGTACTTAAAGAGTTGTAACTCAGTTTGCTTTTCTGAGATGTCTTGTATATTATTAGCTAATAATTTAATTAGGGTAATAGGCTTGTCTGGAGCCCGTTAACGGTGGGGGTATGAGAGAGGTGTGAGCTGCACACCCGATGCGGCCTTGGATATGACAGGCTGAGTTAGGCCTTTCTCCTCGGGGTTGAGGGTGAGCTTTGAGTTGGTCAGTTTTTGAGTTCTGGCAATTTCTGAAAGAGCGGGGCCAGCCCAACTTGGATTTGGGTAAGAAAAATTGTTTGAATATGGCAGGAGGGCTCCTCCAATGGGAGCCTTCCTTTCAAATGTATGAGGTGGGGCTAAGGCGGGGTTTTTATACAGGACCCTTCTGTGGTCAGGAAATTTTCTTCTTGCTTCCTGGAGGCATCTAGATTTTTCCGCCCACCCACAGGTCTAGTTCGGAAATGATACTGTTAATTTGTTTCAGTTGATGCTGCTTGTGTGTGTGTGTGGGGGGGGGGGGGGGGGGGGGGGTTGAGTGTACCCGAGCAAAGGTGCGTTCAAAGGAGGTCCTTAGAATAGGCCTCAATTTTCACCTGGCAGTGAAGGTTGGGGGTTTTATACCAAATAAATGGCAGTGCATATAACCTGTTTGATTCTCTTTATGAGACTACTTGCTGATATGGAGGTGGTGGGTTGGTGGATTGTTCATTTATTAAATCTTTAATTTGCTCAGGTGTATTGATTTACCAATACACCAATAAATAAAGCTGCGGCCCATTTTTATACCAAATAACTGTCTGTTTTTTCTTATGATAAGTATAATTCTATAATCTAATATAGGGTAAATGGCCAGAGAGGTGCTGGTCTCACATCCCACGTTATATATACAGTACTCCCCTGATATTCGTGGGGGTTCCGTTCCAGAAATCCCTGCGAATATAAAAAAAACCCGCAAATACGGTTTTTCGCCTGGGAAGGCAGGAGAGGGCAGTTGGAGACACAGGATAGGGCAGCTGGAGCACTGGCGAGTGAAGGAAATCACTCGCGGTATGCTCCAACCGCCTCTTCCTGTACTAAAGTCGGGCTACACCAATCAGGAGCTGCTTTGACATGCAGCTCCTGATTGGTGTAGCCCGATTTTAGTACAGGACGAGGTGGTCGGAGAATACCACGAATTCGCGGGGGAACACTGTATATTTACATTGTAACATAGTAAATTTTGGCAGATAAAGCTCTGTACAGTCCATCCAGTCTACCCAACAAGGCGGCAAGAGTTGAATCTGGCACTCTGCACAGGTTCCCCTTCATGATTAAACACTGGTTGGTATACTTAGCGGGCCATTTTTAATATGATGTCTAAATCCTAGTTTAGACAGAAGTGCGTCCAAAAATCAGGTAGAGAAAATGACCATTTTTGAAAGGTGGGTATATCATAGTGCATCAGTTACTCAGATCATAGGATCTCTTAATTCCAGATCCCCATCCTGGGATCACAGCTGGCATACATCACCTGCTAGTTCTAATATTAAAAACCTAAGATATACCCATTTTTTAAAATTTAGTTTAATTAATTGGTTGAGGTTTCACGAGTTGATTCTCATGTCAACTGATGATTGAGATAAGTTATGGTGATTATGATTATACTCTGCTCTCAGGATTGTGTTGAGTTATCATAAAGTTGGTTACAGCAGAGGAGGCAAGAACTCAGCTGATATGGTAAGAGGGCTGGAACACTGCCCATATGCCGAGAGGTTGGATAGGCTGGGGCTCTTCTCTCTGGAGAAAAGGAGGCTCAGGGGAGATATGATAGAGACCTTCAAGATCATGAGGGGCATAGAGAGGGTGGATAGGGACAGATTCTTCAGACTGAAGGGGACAGCTAATACGAGGGGTCATTCGGAGAAACTGAAGGGAGATAGGTTCAAAACAAATGCAAGGAAGTTTTTTTTCACCCAAAGGGTCGTGGACACTTGGAATGCGCTACCGGAGGAAGTGATCAGGCAGAGTACAGTACAGGGATTCAAACAGGGATTGGACGGATTCCTGAGGGATAAAGGGATCGTGGGATACTGAGGGAGGAGCTGGGATGTAACACAAGTATAGAAAGCTAACCAGGTAATGAGTATAGAAACCCAACCAGGTCATGCATGTGCAAGACCGGAGGGTTAGGACTTCGATAGGAAGACAGGACTTAAATGAGAAACCAAGGTGGCAAGGGAGCCCCTTCTGGTGATTCAGACAGGTCGTGACCTGTTTGGGCCGCCGCAGGAGCGGACTGCTGGGCAGGATGGACCTATGGTCTGACCCGGCGGAGGCACTGCTTATGTTCTTATGTTCTTATACCCTCTTCCTACTGAGATGTATCCTCTAGGGTTGAGACACATTGCTCAATGTGGCAGAGGGAGAGGAATCTTTTGCTGTTATGAAGATTTTAAGAAGACTGAGAACAGTTCAGAATGCTGCGGTTCGATTGATATTTGGTCTGAAGAAGAACGACCACATTAGTCCATATTATCGATTATTGCATTGGCTAGCGTTGGAAGCAAGAATACCATTTAAGTTTTCTTGTATTTGTTTTAAGCTGATTTCAGGAGAGTCTCCAATTTATTTGTCTGCTCACTTTGAATTTTATAGACCATCAAGGATTACGAGAAGCTCTAGCTTATTTACCTAAACTAAGCCAAATGGTGTCAGGCGGGCAAACTACAATGTTGGCTCGGTGAACGTCTCCATCAAGCCATGTTTTACTGTTCTTTTTGAAAATTAGTAAAGTCTGCTTGTTTGACAAATTTATCACATAATTTCACATATTTCACTACTTTTAATCCTGTTTTTAAAAAAATCTTATCACATGTATGTACTTCGCTGATTGTTCAGTTTCTTACGGTGTAAACCGCCTAGAACTCTTGGGTAATGGCAATATAGAACAGGGAACTCAAAGTCCCTCCTTGAGGGCCGCAATCCAGTCGGGTTTTCAGGATTTCCCCCATGAATATGCATTGAAAGCAGGGCATGCACATAGATCTTATGCATATTCATGGGGGAAATCCTGAAAACCCGACTGGATTCCGGCCCTCGAGGACCGGAGTTGCCCACGTCTGGCCTAGACCATCTAGATTCCTAACTCCCCCCCTTTCCCAAAACCACCTAAGACAGGGATCTCAAAGTCCCTCCTTGAGGGCCGCAATCCAGTCGGGTTTTCAGGATTTCCCCCCTGAATATGCATTGAAAGCAGGGCATGCACATAGATCTTATGCATATTCATGGGGGAAATCCTGAAAACCCAACTGGATTGCGGCCCTCAAGGAGGGACTTTGACACCCTTGGTATAGAATAATAAATTTCTTCTGCACAATATAAATCTGATGTTGTCGCATCAAACGCGATCCTCCGCCTCCAACACTGCCCATCTGCTGCTGGCCTTGGGAGGCCCTGCTGATAGTGAAACTACCGACAGCATAGCTTTCAGCTTCACAGATGCGCACAAGCCCCAGTGGCACGACAAGCCCATGTACTAGAGAATGACACGGGGACAAATTTTTCCACGTCCCCGCAGGAGCTCAATTTCCCCGTCCCGTCCCTAAGAGTTTTGTCGCTGTCCCTGTCTCATTCTTATAAGCTCTGCCTTAACTGCACAAACTGCCCGACAACATGATGCACGACCTACTCCTACTGGAGCGATGGTCTAGGACATGGCAACTCAACTTCAATGCCAAAAAATGCAAAGTTATGCACCTGGGCAGCCAGAATCCATGAAAGTCTTATACCCTTAATGGCGAGATCCTAGCAAAAACGGTAGCAGAACGAGACTTGGGGGTAATCGTCAGTGAGGACATGAAGTCTGCCAATCAAGTGGAGCAGGCTTCGTCCAAGGCAAGACAAATCATGGGCTGCATACGAAGGGGTTTCGTCAGTCGTAAGGCGGAAGTCATTATGCCATTGTATAGATCCATGGTGAGGCCCCACCTGGAATACTGTGTGCAATTCTGGAGGCCGCATTATCGCAAGGATGTGCTGAGACTGGAGTCGGTGCAAAGAATGGCCACCCGGATGGTCTCGGGACTCAAGGATCTACCATACGAAAAACGGCTTGACAAATTACAGCTATACTCGCTCGAGGAGCGCAGAGAGAGGGGGGACATGATCGAGACGTTCAAGTATCTTACGGGCCGCATCGAGGCGGAGGAAGATATCTTCTTTTTCAAGGGTCCCACGACAACAAGAGGGCATCCGTGGAAAATCAGGGGCGGGAAACTACGAGGTGACACCAGGAAATTCTTTTTCACTGAAAGAGTGGTTGATCGCTGGAATAGTCTTCCACTACAGGTGATTGAGGCCAGCAGCGTGCCTGATTTTAAGGCCAAATGGGATCGGCACATGGGATCTATTCACAGGGCAAAGGTAGGGGAGGGACATTAAGGTGGGCAGACTAGATGGGCCGTGGGCCCTTATCTGCCGTCTATTTCTATGTTTCTATGTTTATGATTTTAAAGTGTTTGAGGCTTGTGCAGATGAGGACGGAGCTTAGGCATTGGTGGAATGAGGCATTATGACATCACAATCTGAGCTCTAGAATGTTGCTACTTAGGATTTTAAAGTGTTTGAGGCTTGTGCAGATGAGGACGGAGCTTAGGCATTGGTGGAATGAGGCATTATGACATCACAATCTGAGCTCTAGAATATTGCCACTTATAATTTGAAAGTGTTTGATGCTTGTGCAGATGAGGACGGAGCTTAGGCACTGGTGGAATGAGGCATTATGACATCACAATCTGAGCTCTAGAATGTTGCTACTTAGGATTTTAAAGTGTTTGAGACTTGTGCAGATGAGGACGGAGCTTCCAGAAATGGGGCAGGGACAGGAAAGAACTTGCAGGGTCAGGATTGGAAAATGAGTTCCTGCGGGGACGGGGAAAAATTTGCCCCCATTATTCTCTACCATGACTGGAGTACATTTACTTCAAGCATTTTCCCTGTCCTGGTGGGTTCACAGTCTATCCAATGTACCTGAGGCAGAGGAGGAGTAAATGACTTCCCTGGGACAGCAGCGACGGGGTTTTAAACCGCCACCTCAACGCACTGAGGCTGCAGCTCTAACCACTACGCCACACTCTCCTCCTGAAAGATCTTGGCATGCAGTAAAACAGTCTGCCATATTTCATAAAGCTAAATTCACGAGAAGCAAACTTTACAAGTAGAAGCAAATAAAGAAAAAAAAACGACAGGCTTTTAGCCGAAGGCACCGATTTAGCATCTAAGCAGAGCCATAAACTAAGCATAACCACCCTTTCCCTAAGCATATGAAACGCATCTGTTTTGTGCTGCCAATCCTTGTTCCATCCAGTTTTGTAATTCTTGGTGCACCCTTTGTTTTGCAGTGATCCATTCTAGCACTGTAAAAACCAGACCTGCCTTGGGCTTCGAGATGCCGCGGTTCAAATAAAACCCTGTTAGCACGCCAGTTCTTCTCTTCTTTACTAATGACATTTCTCATTTCATCGCAGCTGTTTTGGCTTCGGCCCCAAGGAGATCAGAATGCACGTTGCACACATTAACTTTCATTTATTGTGGCACCACATGGGATAAAGAAAAAGAAATGACAAGTGTTGATAAGGCATTTCAAGGAAAATTTTTCAATGCAAGTCTATTTTTAATACGGTTCCTTTTATGCAAAGCCTAAAGGATCTTTGTTTTCTTATCTGATTTATGCTTTAATTCCTTCTGCAAGCTTTTCATCAGACTTTCAGGGCTGCCAAACTGTTCTGGCATTTCTTGTTCTGCTTTTCTAAAGCACTGTGCTTCCAGGAATTTCATGATTGATCCCTATCTGGTCTTTTCTACTCATATGCTTGTGGAAAAAAACTTTTGATAAATCATGCTCTTATTTAGCAGCCTGACCTCTACTGGTAGTACTGCAAGACTACAGCTACGGGGCATCTGGTGCTATTTTGAACTGAGTGCACACTGCCTAATTATATAAATGGCGCAAAATATTGCATGTGGAAATTTTGGCGTGAGCCCTATTTGCATGCATAATTTAATTAAATAACAGGCCAATAAGCACTGATAATTGGGTGCTAATAATCAATTACAATGGAGGGGAGGAGTGACCTAGTGGTTAGAATCCCTGACTCAACATCCTGAGGTTGTGGGTTCAATCCCCTTACTGTTCCCTGTGACCCAGGGCAAGTCACCTAACACAGTGGTTCCCAATCCTGTCCTGGAGGACCACCAGGCCAATCGGGTTTTCAGGCTAGCCCTAATGAAAATGCATGAGAGAGATTTGCATATAATGGAAGTAACAGGTATGCAAATCTCCTTCATGCATATTCATTAGGGCTAGCCTGAAAACCCGATTGGCCTGGTGGTCCTCCAGGAAAGGGTTGGGAACCACTGAGCTAACACTCCAGGACACCCAGGTACCATAAGATTGTGAGCCCTCCAGGACAGATAAGGAGAAATAGAGTATCTGAATGTAAACTGCTTCAAATAGAAGTGGCATATAAAATTTAACACTAATGGACATCGATTAAAATTTACACACTTATTTTTAGGCACAAGGATCTACATTCTCCACAAAGGAGATATGGCCATGGCAGGGTCATGGGTGGATCGGGGAGGGGGGAGGGGCCGGAGCGCTCCGGTAATTTATAAGCACAGTTATAGAATAAGAGGGATTGAGTGAGGACTTATACCAGGGTTTAGTTGGCGTATACACTTCTCCCTCCATATTCACTGTGATAGGGGATTAACAGAACCGCAAATATAGAAAAACCGCAAATAACTTTTTCATGTTATTCGCTGTTTTCTATTAAAAACCATTGTGAATATGGTGAAACCGCGAATAACATGGTGGGAGACCTGGCCTGTTCCTGAAGGAAGAGGCAACACACGGTGAAGAAAGTGCCGGGAATCGGCGATTTTCTCTGTAAACGCATGGAATCAACGATTTCTCTATGCAAGCTGATGTAATTTGGGGGGGGAGCCAGCAAGCTAAAAACCGTGAATAACTGAAACCGCAATTGCTGAAACCACGAATACGGAGGGAGAAGTGTATTCTCATGACAAAAGTTAGGCCACGGCTCGCGGCACAATGCGCTATTCTATAACAGTAGGTTTTAGGTTTAGGTTTCAGGAATATTTAAAATTTGATTATATCGCTTATAATACTTCTAAGCGATGTACACTTTAAAATGGGCTACATTATTATAAAATAACTTTGAGCGTCGTTTATAAGCTTAGCGCATGTTTTAGAAGGTGCTGATTTTTCAGCGCCAGTTCTAGAACTCGGTCCATAATGGGGCAGGAATGACAGATGAAGTTCTCCTGCTGCACCCTCTAGATACCAGGGAAATCTCTGGTAGGTGTTTTTGGGTGGTTGTTCTTTTTTTTTTTTTGGGGGGGGGGGGGAAGGTCTATGAAGCGCTTGATTTACCTGCAGCCTCTTTAAGAAGTCAGAGGCCCGATGTTCTTAGGGAGAAAAAGTGCAAACGCAAAACTTGACATTTTCCCACAATAAAGCAACCTGTGAAGTTCATTGCAATCTGCATTGTTCAGTTTTGTAACGAGAACAAACGATGCAGGGTTTTAACATGTGTTAAGAGGAAAATGTGCATTATTTTCCCAGTCAGGTTCCGCAGATTGCACTCAAAATTAGGCGTCTAGAAGAAATAGGCACCAATTAGGGGGGCATTAAATGCAATTTTATAAAAGTTATGTGTACTTGATAGAATCAAGCTTAGGCGTCGCTAGCTGTCCTAACTTTTAGGCAAATTGTATTTATGCTAGGGTTTTTTTGGGCCTACATACCGGCATCTAAGTTAGGTGCCTAATGGAGGAAAGAGTGGCCTAGTGGTTAGAGGAGTGGCCTAGTGGTTAGAACTACAGCCTCATTACCCTGAGGTTGTGGGTTCAAATCCTGTGCTGCTCCTTGTGACCCTGGGTGCAAGTCATCAATCCTCCATTGCCTCAGGTACGTTGGATAGATTGTGAGCCTACCGGGACTGATGGGGGAAAGTGCTTGAGTACCTGACTGCAAACCGCTTAATTAACCTTGACAGGCGGCATATAAATACCTAAAAGAAATAAATAAAAATAATGGTACTTAAGTCCAAAATAGACACCTACATGCAAAACACACCCACGATCCACTACTTTGTGGTAGGTGCCTTGGACTAGGCGTCTACCCCAAACTGGTAGGTGTCTAACATCTAATTAGGTGCAATTTACATCAATTACAAGCTGCTAATTGTCAATTATCAGTGTCAGCCCAGCCTTACATTGCTAGCTGTCAGCATTTTCTGTTGGCCTATGGGACATTATATCAATCTGACTCTGGAATGTGGCTGCAGATAGACCTAAATGTTCTGGCACAGAATTCACATATATAAACAATCCAGTCTGGCTAGATACTTAATCAAGAAGTTATGCTACTGCAACACCTCTCTCTCTCTTTGCCCTCACAACACCTATTCAGGAACTGTCTTTTCTCTCTCATTCACAAGAGCACAGAACCAGCTACATAATAGAATATCTTTATGTATCTTTCTTATAGACATTGCCTATTCTGTAATAAATGCACAATATATTCTTTATGCAACCACTCTTGGCTGTCATTGTCATTAATTTAACTTCCTACTGAACCTTCTTGAACCCGGGACCAGGCAGATTGTAAGGCCGCCACCTTATATCATTGGAGGCTTGTCTGCTGCTACATCTCCCCACCCAAAATCTTACAGAGACCATCCATGATGACCTTATAGATCAGGGATCTCAAAAGTCCCTCCTTGAGGGCCGCAATCCAGTCGGGTTTTCAGGATTTCCCCAATAAATACACATTGAAAGCAGTGCATGCGCATAGATCTCATGCATATTCATTGGGGAAATCCTGAAAACCTGACTGGATTGTGGCCCTCCAGGAGGGATTTTGAGACCCCTGTTATAGATAGTCTTCTGATTTATGAGCACTAGGTCCAATATCAATTCCTCCTGTGGATTTAGCTGTTTTAAATATGATCACAGAATGGTCCTCTAGAGCAGTGTTTTTCAACTCGGTCCTGGAGTCCCCCCTGGCCAGTCAGGTTTTCAAGATATCCATGTAAGAAATTAGCATATAATGGAGGCAGTGTATGCAAATCAAGTTTATGCAAATTCAATGTGGATATCCTGAAAACCTGACTGCTCTAGATCAGTGGTTCCCAACCTTGTCCTGGAGGACCACCAGGCTAGTCGGGTTTTCAGATAGCCTAATGAATATGCATGAGAGAGATCTGCATATAATGGAGGTGCCAAGCATGCAAATCTGCTCCATGCATATTCATTAGGGCTATCCTGAAAACCTAACTGGCCTGGTGGTCCTCCAGGACAGGGTTGGGAACCTCTAAATCCCATATAACAGGTTCAAAGCAAGTTACATGAAGATCAAATTTAACCAGGAACCTAATAATAAAACATAAGAATGCCATAAAAGTAACCAGTCACAAGGTTCTAAGTAAAAAGAAAAGCTTTCTGCGTGTAATGAAACCCCAGGTAACTAGATATTGTTTTAATAAATAAAGGAAGACTGTTCTATTCCCTTATAGTAATGAACAAGGCAGATCCACCTAATAGCCTTTTATAATGTACTTCTTTAACTGCAGGGAATCAAAGAATTAGATTACCCCCTAACCGAGACGAATTATTAAAGGAACTTGCAAATGATAAAGACACAATCCCAATAAATACAATGTAAGCAGGCGTTAGGTCATTTCATTAAAAAACAAAACACAGTACCGTATTTTCACGTAGATAACGCGCACCCGGGTATAGCGCGCGGAAAACACAAATTTATGTACAGAAATTTTTATATACCGCGCACACCCGTATACCGCGCATGCTGCCCGACTCTCCTTTCGCCCGCCCCGACTCTCCTCTGGAGACCCCGACTCTCTTTTCGCCCGCCCCGACTCTCCTTTCCCCCTTGAAGTCCTGTCCCTACCCTGAAAGCCTGATGCCCCCCCCCGACGTCCAATTCACCCCCCCGCAGGACCCGCTCGCACCCCCACCCCGAAGGACTGCTCGCACGCACCCGCACCCCCACCCTGAAGGACCGCTCGCACCCCCACCCCGAAGTAGCGCTCGCACTCCCACCCCGAAGGACCGCTCGCACCCCCACCCGAAGGACCGCTCACACCCCCACAGCCTCCCCCCCTCCCCCATGGAGAAGCTGTCTACCTTGTTTCCGGATACCAGCGAGCCCAGCTGTTTCCTCTGCCGGCAGTCCCGCCCCTTCTCTGAGCCCTGCTGCGCTGCTTCCTCTTCCGGCGGTCCCGCCCTTTCTCTGACGTCAGAGAAAGGGTGGGACCGCCTGAAGAGGAAGCAGCGCAGCACAGGGCTCTGAGAAGGGGCAGGACCGCCGGCAGAGGAAGCAGCTGGGCTGGCATCCGGAAACAAGGTAGACAGCTTCTCCATGGGGGAGGGGGGGAGGCTGTGGGGGTGCGAGCGGTCCTTCGGGTGGGGGTGCGAGCGGTCCTTCGGGGTGGGAGTGCGAGCGTTCCTTCCGGGTGATGAATCAGGCGTCGGGGAGGGGGGGGGGAACTATGTAAAAAAAATTTTGTACAACGTGCTCAAGCGTATAATGCGCAAGGTTATGCGCAGTTTGTAAAAACCACGTATAACACGCGCATTATATGCGTGAAAATATGGTAGTTCAAACTATATTTATGATCTTATGCACAGCCAATGTCACTGTCATATGAATTTGCTTTACCTATGGGGCTCATAAGCAAAACATCCAAATGTCCAAAAAAGCGTCGCACTTGGATGTTTTTTTTTTCACCAAAACATCCAAGTGCCGATAATCAAAACTCATTTTCTGGATATCTGGCAGGACATTTCGCCCGCTGTGCGTCCAGAGAGTAAAGGGGTGTGTTGGGAGGTGCGATATGGGCGGCCTTAGACTAGGACTTCCTGCAGCTATAATCAAACGTTCTGAAGGATATCCTGGACGGAACTTAAGACGTTTCAGGTTAGAAGCGTCTAAGTGCCAAAATAGTACCCAAACTGACCAGATGAGCACTGGACTGATTAACACCTGATCCCTTCCTCCCCCTCCCCCACACTCCCCCAGTGGTCAAAGTCCCCCTCCCACCCTACAAACATCTGAATTTAAAAGTCTGGTGACAGGTCAAAAGCGCACGACGACAACCCAGTGCCGACAACTGAGCGCAAGGCGGAAGCGCGACGAAGAAAAACAGTATATTAAAGGGCTCCGACCGTTGGTGTGGGGGGGACCCCCCCCACTTTACTTAACAGAGATCATGCCGGCGTTGTGGGGGGATTTGGGGGGTTGTAACCCCCCACATTATACTGAAAACTTCACTTTTTCTCTAAAAAAGAGGGAAAAAATTAAGTTTCCAGTAAATGAGGGGTTTACAACCCCTCAAACCCCCCACAATGCCAGCGCGATCTCTATTAAGTAAAGCGGGGGGGGGGGGGGGGGTTCCCCACCAACACCCTCCGTCGGAGCCCCTTAAAATACTGTTTTTCTTTGGCGCGCTTCCGCCTTGCGTTCAGTTGTCTGCGCTGGGTTGTCGTCGCGCACTTTTGTCTATGAACCTAAAAGTCCATACCTGTCTGTAGAATGGCAGCATTTTCTATGGGTAAGTCTACTAGAGCATCACACAAGTGTCTTAAGTAGGCTAGTGAATAATCAAAAATGCGATTGCGGAAACCGCGAATACGGAGGGAGAAGTGTACTCATTTGTTAGCATCTATTGTGATTTAATAAAAAACCATATCTGATCTCTGTTAGAAAAGTCGGCTGGGGACCATGTACGACATGTTTTCCCTACTGGCTGCTTCAAGGATAAGAACATAAGAATTGCCGCTGCTGGGTCAGACCAGTGGTCCGTCGTGCCCAGCTGTCTGCTCACCCGGCGGCCCTTAGTCTAGCCTTACCTGCATACGTTCTGGTTCAGCAGGAACTTGTCTAACTTTGTCTTGAATCCCTGAAGGGTGTTTCCCCCTATAACAGCCCCATCATGACTCCACTTCTGTTTATCAAGATCTTTGTCAAAAAGTGGAGTCATGATGGGGCAATGGGGCGTATTTAGAGGACATCCTTGAAGCAGCCGGTAGGCAAAACATGTCGGACATAGTCCCCAGCCGACGTTTCTAACAGCGATCAGATATGTTTTTTTTTATCACCAATAAGAGGAAATTCGATCATGTCACGCCGCTTTTAAAGAACGCACACTGGCTGCCCATAAACCATAGTTACTAATACAAATCTCAAGAAAGCTGCAACAGGTGCTTAAAAGGATCAAAAAAGAGTATCAATGCCAAACGGGACGTCCCAGGAGCCTCACATTAACCACCACATGGTACAATTTACCAATTTAATGAATTTGTAATAAGTGTGGAGGTTTCCTCAGTGTGACTAGCTTAGCACCAGACGCAACAGATCACCAGATGCACCCCCCCCCCCTGTAGAGGAGGAAATTTTTTTTCCTTGGGTTTCCTCCTCTGCAGAGGGATGCGTCTTATGGACGGGTGCGTCTTATAGACTGAAAAATACGGTATTTATTTAAAACATTTCTATTCTGCTTTAAACCAAAGCGGTTCACAATAAACATACACAATAAAAATACATAACAATATCAATTGCAATTATGAAACAAAACCAAGAAAAACTGTGGAAGGTGAATGAAAAGAACACTCTCATTAAGGCTTTACAAGACATCGAGGTATCAAAATACATCAGCCGAAATAAATCTAATCTCTTCATACCAAGATAGAAGCTTGGGCCAAAAAATGGATTCAGTAATTTTCTAAATTATAATAAATTCCCACAGAATCTCAAAATGCCAGAAAGGGCATTCCACAAATCAGGCCCAGCAGTAGAAAAGCACAAATTTCTTGTACTTACATATTTTACCGTATACCTTTTGCTGGTATCGAGCAACAAACGGTTCTCAGATCTCTCGCTGGTTTACACACTCAAAGATTTAGCCAAATAATGTGGCAGGGTATTGTAAATACCCTGCTGGACAAGTATTAACATTTTAAAAATGTATCCAAAAACATATTGGTAACAAATGCAATTTTTTCAAAATCGGAGAAATGTGTTCATATTGGGACATTCCCATCAAAACCCGAGCTACTGAGTTCGGAACAGTTTGTAAAGCTTTGATCCGAACAGCAGGCAAGCCCAGATAAATGCCATTACAATAATCAAGTTTTGACAAAACCATCGCTTGTAAAACGTGTCGAAAATCCCAATTCGAGAGAATATTTTTCAAATGTGACAATTTTCGAATACAGTATAATCCCGTTATAACGGACTTCAAGGGACCTGGAAAAACAGTCCGTTATATCCAGAGTTGCATTTTTTTAAAACTTTATTTAGGTCAACTTGAAACAACGTACAATCAATGAACAACAGTCACTGCACAAGCTATATCAGCAACATCAAGAGCAAAACTCAGCAAAACATTGGCATGGCATGAAATGATTGCAAAACCAGAACACTAAAAGATGTTCTAAAGCATTATATCGCACTGTACTGGAAAGAAAAATACTCTGTCATTTTCTTCTGGGCTGCATTTTGATACTATATCACCGGAACGCCATGCGCCTTTGCACATCCAGGGAGGGTGGGTGGGTGGGGGGTGGGAAATATATTTTGAAAAGTTATAATATTGAAATCATTTTATATATGCTATTGTTTAAATAATAAGTTAAGGAAGGGAGGAAATGATTGTTAATGTAATAATTATATAGTTAATAGTGTGTTTTTGTGCAGCTTTTCTGATAGATCATTTGTATTACACTATCAAAGTTTGAAAATCAATAAAGAATTACAAACAAAAAACAAATTTGCACACCCATTTTATAGAATAAGGTCAATTGTATATGTAACTTAATAAATTAATTAGCTGCTAAGAGTGGTAAGAACAGATAGCGTAGCTGGTTTTAAGAAAAGTTTGGACAAGTTCCTGGAGGAAAAGTCTATAGTCTGTTATTGAGAAAGACATGGGGGAAGCCACTGTTTGCTCTGTATTGATAGCACAGAATATTGCTACTCCTTGGGTTTTGGCCAGGTACTGGTGACCTGGATTGGCCACTGTGAGAACGGGCTACTGGGCTTGATGGACCTTTGGTCTTACCCAGTAAGGCTATTCTTATGCTCTTATGTAACTAGCCTTAACAAACAGTTATTGTCTAGAATTACAGTACCCCCTCTGAATCCGCAGTTTCAATATCCGCGGATTTGGTTATTCGCAAATTTTTTTAAAAAAAATATAAACGCTGCATCCCGGACCTTACCTGGTGTTCTAACAATGATACGGGGAAGGAGACTACAACGGGAACTCACGGCAGCCATTTTGATAATGGCTCTGCAAAGGGCAGGAACATAGGAAGATCGCTCCTGCCCCGCATCGCCGCTAGACAACCAGGTAAGGTCTGGGGAAGGTCTGAGACGTGGGCGTGGGTCAGAGCTGGCCCTGAAAGCTCTGCCCCTAAACCCCGCGAATATTGAGGGTCTGCTGTAGTGTTAATTAGTGCTAATTGGCAGTTACATATCACATGCCCTTAGTATTTTATAAGCTGCACATCCAAATTCTAGAGCATGCAACGCTATGGGGGAGGGGGTGGGTATTGTAGACAGTTATGCACATAGTTTATAGAATATTATCATTTACACACCTATCTACAGTTAGGCATGAGCATTTATATCAAGCACTGTGCTAGTGTAAGTGCTCGTGCCTAAATTTAGGTGTGTAAATGTTGACTTACGCTAGTTTTCTATAATGGCAGTTCCATATATAACCACTGTTATAGAGTTGATGCTTAGATTTAGACGATTACCCTCTAGTTGCTAATATTTACACTTGTATTGTGCACATAAATGTTTAGCACATAAGAACATAAGATTTGCCAGACTGGGACATACCAAAAGGTCCATCAAGCCCACCACAGGTCTCAAGTACCTGGCAGAAACCCAAAGAGTAGCAACATTCCAGAGCTGAGATTGTGATGTCATAATGCCTCATTCCACCAATGCCTAAGAGCCAACCTCAGTGATGTCACAATAGCTTGATTGTCTTATACTTGGCTTACATAAAAACATAAGAGTTGCCATATTGGGACAGACCAAAGGTCCATCAAGCCCAGCATCCTATTCTCAACAGTGGCCAATCGAAGTCCCAAGTACCTGGCAAGATCCCAATTAGGAAAACAGATTTTATGTTGCTTATCCTAGGAATAAGCAGTGGATTTCCCCCAGCCTTTTTTAAACCCTCCTATGTTAACTGATTTCATCACATTCTCTGGCATCAAAGTCCAGAGTTTAATTACATGTTGTGTAAAGAAATATTTTCTCTTGTTTTAAATCTACTACTTAGTAGCTTCATTGCCAGCGAACACTACCATTCACGCTTGGATTACCTCCATATTAGTCTCGTAGAGACTACACATGGACCTCTGAGGAAGACATTTGGGTCGAAACACGGACCATGTTGGGTCCCTTATTCCAAGTTGTAGATATATTTTATTGACTGTCCTATTTGAATAAAAGTCCTAACCAGGAACATCGGTCTCCACAGTTTTTTGGTTTGCTTTGGATTCTATTTATACACCAATATGCCACCTAAGCACAATTTTGAAAATAGAAACATGACGGCAGATAAGGGCCAAACGGCCCATCCAGTCTGCCCATCCTCAGCATCCATCATCTCCTTCTCTCCCTAAGAGATCCCATGTGCCTGTCCCATGGTTTCTTAAATTCCAACACAGTCCCTGTATCCACCACTGGGGGGCATACACATGAGCAGAGCACAGGCGAGACTTCCACTTACGTGCATCCCTGCTGCATTTAAGTTCCCATATTTAACACAAAAAATGGAGGAATCCAGCTCTAAAGTTGCCCCTGAGAGAATATCCTGCAATGCCAACTCTGTAGTCTACTGTTTCAGATCCATAGAGGGGCATAATCAAAAATGTGCCTAAGTCTGAGGTTGGATGTTTTGTGCAAGATGTCCACAAACCCAGCAGGAAAAATGACCATTTTCAAAGCTGCCAAATGTCTATCTTTTATTTTTGAAAATGAGGAAGGTATAAGTTTTGGTCCTTAGGACGTGTACCTTTTTTGCCCATTTTAAAAAATTAAAACGTCCATGTGAAAAACGTGCAAAAGAAAGTTTTGTAGACGTTCCCACCAGCTAACTTGTCTGATCGCGGCAGAAGGAATCCCCATCAACTGAGACAGATTTAGGGATTCCTGGTGGCTCAGCAGATGGGGATTCCCCCTGACAGGATCAGCTGAGCCGCGGAACCCTCCTTCCCCTGATATCGCCCTGACAACCCCATATCACCCTGACAACCCCACATCACCCTGACGTTGCCCTGAAATCCCATACCTCCCCTGACATCTCCACCCTCCCCACATCCCCCCAGCATTCCTGCCCCCCCGTACCTTCGGAAGAGCAAACCGCAGGAGGGAAACTCACTCACTCCTGCCTACAGGGCCACGTGAGGCAAATGACAGGGCTTTCCCCTCCCTAATGCATCTTGGGATGCAGTGGGAGGGGCCGAAGGCCCTGATTGGCTCACAGTGTACATTCTTCATAAACTTACACAGGCATCCATAACCTAGGAGGGGCAGTAAGGAGATTAGTGTGAAATCTTAAAGCATAAAGAATTTCTTTAGCAGAGCCAAACTGGCTACCCTATCCATCCAAAAAAAGCAAGGAAGAAAGGCGAGCATCTTCACAACTTCAGTTCCCATTTCATTGCAGCAAAAGCAAAAAACAAACCCCAAAACTAACAAAACAAAAATAAAACCCAGATCCTCCTGCAGTTCCACCGCCACAGGAACAACACGGAAAACCTCCATTTATCGAGCCTCTAGTGAGAGATGTGGATCTGAAGAACCAATATTGACTATTAGGCGAATGATGATCTCGATCCACATGGATGACAAATGCACATTCAGAAGACGATTTCAGTTGCCATCACTACTATTTCTTCATTAAGATCAGGCCCTCTAAAAAGTAAATGAAAGTGGAGCCCTTCAAGGCTTTCTCTGTCCTCCTTGATACCTCTGTGGAATATTAACCTTGCCCTAGTTAAAAGTAACCTTCTTGAAGGTCTCCAAGATTTAGCAGAGAGGAAATAATCTGAGCATTACTGAACTACTAAGATACATCATGTGTTCTTTTTTTTTCAAGAGACTGCAATCAGCACCTCAGACATAATAATATTTTAGGTTAAGCGGAACCAAAGGTTGGCACATGTCAGTGGGGTGGGGATGAAAGCAATGAGAATTGGAGAGTTAGCAGAAACAGTGGAAATTCCAGAGATTGCTAAACTAGGGGAGCTGCCATTCTAGTTTTTGCCTTTGCCTGGGTACCTCTATTACAATTTTTCCTCTAGAATATGGACACATTACAAACAGAATTCCTTCCTAACAAGATATACCGTATTTTCACGCATATAACGCGCGCATTATACACGATTTTACAAACCGTGCATAACCATGCGCGTTATACGCGTGAGCGCGTTGTACAAATTTTTTTTTTACATAGTTCCCCCCCGACGTCCGATTCATCACCCTGAAGGACCACTCGCACCCCCACCCCGAAGGACCGCTCGCACCCCCACAGCCTCCCCCCCTCCCCCTCCCGCATGGAGAAGCTGCCTACCGTTGTTTCCGGATGCCAGTGAGCCCAGCTGCTTCCTCTGCTGGCGGTCCCGCCCCTTCTCTGACATCAGAGAAAGGGCGGGACCACCGTAAGAGGAAGTAGCGTAGCGCAGGGCTCAGAGAAGGGGCGGGACCGCCGGCAGAGGAAGCAGCTGGGCTCACTGGCAGCCGGAAACAACGGTAGGCAACTTCTCCATGCGGGAGGGGGAGGGGGAGGCTGTGGGGGTGCGAGCGGTCCTTCGGGTGGAGGTGCGAGCAGTCCTTCGGAAAGGAGAGTCGGGGCGGCGAGAGGAGAGTCGGGGCGGCGAGAGGAGAGTCGGGGCGGCATGCACGGTATACGCGTGTGCACGCTATAGTAAAATTTTTTTACATAAATTTCTGTTCCCCACGCGCTATACCCCGTGTGCGCGTTTTACATGGGTGCGCGGTATATGGGTGAAAATACGGTAATCTGGTTTGCAAACCTGGTGTAGACAGTAGCAAATATACTCTTTTTTGTTAAAGTAAAACAAATAAGGAAAAAAATGGAACACAGAAAAGGAATGAATAAAACAATACACAAAAATTACATACAAACATAAGAATTGCCATACTGGGACAGACCGAAGGGCCATCAAGCCCAGCATCCTGTTTCCAAAAGAGGCCAACCCCACATCCCTCCCAAGTAGTAAATCAGATTTTATGCTGCTTATCCAAGGAATAAGCAATGGCCTATGGATTTCTCTTTTAGGAAATTATCCAAAGCCTTTTTTAAACCCTGCTAAGCTGATTTCACCACATTCTCCGGCAACAAATTCTAGAGTTTAATTATACATTGTAGGTGATACCTTTTATGTCTGAGACTAGTTTTCAAGTCAGAGGTTGGCAAACGTTTTACAGCAAAGAGACAATTTATTCAAAATGTTTGGCCCAAGATTTACAAAGAGCCACAAGGTGTAGCTTCTCTCCCCTCCAACCCTTCACAGAACTCTGCACCTCTCATCCCTCCCTCCCCCTCCAACCCATAGCTAAGGTTCTCTCTCCTCTCCAGGCCCCCAACCCTTTATTCTTCCTCCCAACCTCACGATTCCCCCCCTTCAGGGCCTACCGAGGTATCTAGTGGTCCAGTGGGAGTCTTTGTGGCAGAAGCGTGGCCTTCTCGCTCCTACCTCCTCGTGGCTGCTGCGACCTCTCGAAATGTCACGAGCTGCTGCAAGAGGTCGCGGCAGCCATTTTAGAAGGCAGCTGCAAGGAGGCAGGAGCGGGAGGGCTGGCAATCTTGCCTAACTTCTGGTTCTGAATTTCTGACAAAGGATCAAGCCCGGTGTTTGTAACATTCCTGGGAATCAGTTGAGGGTCCAAAGGACCATCTGTGACAGGGCTCATGTACTAGTTTTTGGTAATGGCCACGTGCTAATGTCAACATTAGTGCACGGCCATTAATTTGGAAAATAGAAAAAAGTCAACCATTTTCTGGTTACAGTAAAAACCCACGGTAGAGTGTGCGCTAAGGCCAGGAAAAAGGACCCCTAAGTAATTTGCCCCCTCTTCTTTGAAACCATGCTAGCGGTTTTTAGCGCAGAGAGCTGAATGGCCCGACACTCAATGAGTTCCTATGAGCGTCGGGAGCAGCGCGGGCCATTCAGCGTGGCTCTCTGCGTTAAAAACCGCTAGCGTGGTTTCATAGAAGAGGGGGCAAGTTGCTTAGGGGTCCTTTTTCCTGGGGGGGGTTATGGTGCAGTTCTGCTTTCTTATTTGCTGGAAAACAGCCACATATCAGGATTTTACAGACTGTAGTTGTTACTATGTGCTCCACAGATCTTAGTGACACTTATATTAACTAAAATACAAGCTTTTTATGCTCTAAACCTAAAAACATTAATTTGCCCCGTCCATCTAAAGGAGGTAGTCTTCATGGTTGTTAAAATGGCTACTGGAGTTCCTCTCTAGACTTTCTCTATAATCAATATGTGCTGAAGTAGAAGTCATGCTAATTTCCTGGACTTGGCTTATATTTGGTTTTGTTTGCTTTTCTTAATTTCCATGCAGTTCAATAATATAAAAAGAACATTCCATGAAAAAAAGTTAGCTGAGAGAACTCATAAGCTGCTCGGAAAGGACCAGGGGGAGCCTTCTGAAATTCTTAATTCCCTTCACGAAAGGAAGTCTGAAGAAAACAGTTTGTAGGTCCAGCTGTTGCCAATTGAAGATAATCGGCGACGGTAACTTTACCGCAGATCTCAAGCTGTACGTCTAAAGCTTGAAGCAGGTTATTCTTAATTCTCCTTTGATTAGATTTAGAAAAAGACACAGTATGGACTTGTCTGGTTGGGAACAAAATAAGCTCTATTTTCTGACCCAGTCATTTCCTCCTATTCCTTTGGGCTTCTAGTTTACTGGGAACCAGAGATGGGAATTGGTTCCAGGAGCTTCCATTTGCTATTACATGTCACTTCCTAACTTATTTTAGTCCAGTCACTACAGTGAAATGCTTGACAGGGGGGGGCCACATACTAGGATTCTTTATAGAATCCAACAATTTTTATTTTCTATTTCTGTTCAGATTTCTATACCCACGGAGGGGGAGAGGGACCTTGGGGTGATCGTGTCCGAAGATCTAAAGGCGAAAAAACAGTGTGACAAAGCGGTGGCTGCTGCCAGAAGGATGCTGGGCTGTATAAAGAGAGGCGTAACCAGTAGAAGAAAGAGGGTGTTGATGCCCCTGTACAGGTCATTGGTAAGGCCCCACTTGGAGTATTGTGTTCAATTTTGGAGACCGCATCTGGTGAAGGATGTATGAAGACTTGAAGCGGTCCAGAGGAGGGCGACGAAAATGATAGGAGGCTTGCGCCAGAAGACGTATGAGGAGAGACAGGAAGCCCTGAATATGTATACCCTAGAGCAGTGGTTCCCAACCCTGTCCTGGAGGAACACCAGGCCAATTGGGTTTTCAGGCTAGCCCTAATGAATATGCATGAAGCAAATTTGCATGCCTATCACTTCCATCATATGCAAATCTCTCTCATGCATATTCATTAGGGCTAGCCTGAAAACCCGATTGGCCTGGTGTTCCTCCAGGACAGGGTTGGGAATCACTGCCCTAGAGGAAAGGAGGGACAGGGGAGATACGATTCAGATGTTCAAATACTTGAAGGGTATTAATGTAGAAGAAAATCTTTTCCAGAGAAAGGAAAATGGTAAAACCAGAGGACATAATTTGAGGCTGAGGGGTGGGAGACTCAAGAGCAATGTAAGGAAATTCTTCTTTACGGAGAGGGTGGTGGATGCCTGGAATGCGCTCCTGAGAGAGGTGGTGGAGAGGAAAACAGTGACGGAGTTCAAAAAAGCGTGGGATGAACACAGAGGATCTGGAATCAGAAAAGAATAGTAACTAAACCATGATAAAACAACTTCAAACAATACAAAACACAGCCCTAAGACTTATCTACTCGCTGAAGAAATACGACCATATCACAGAGGCATACCTCGAAACACAATGGGTCCCAATTCAAGCGAGAGTACTCTTCAAATTCTACTGCCTACTATTTAAAGCCATAAACAGAGACAGCCCAGAATACTGGAATAATCGACTAAATCAATCCTCCTCAACCAGACACAGGAGAACCCACACACCGTTCACGTACCCGCCGACAAAAAACGTCAAACGAAAGACACTGTATGACAACCTCCTAGCTACTAGAGCTGCAAAACTGGACCACCAACTCTCCAACCTACTAATCACGACCACAGAGTTCAAAATCTTCAAAAAAGAAACGAAAACCCTACTATTCAAAAAATACATTAAACTAAACTAACACAACCAGACTTGACCCAAGCACCACCTTCAACACTCCCTGATCCTTACCATCTTAGTAAATTTCCAGACTACTTCTTATGCATCTCCAATTGACCTAATACCTCATATGTAATATGTAATAATGTAAATTGTAATCCGCCTTGAACCGCAAGGTAATGGTGGAATAGAAATCACTAATGTAATGTATAGTAATGTAAATATTGAAGAACTCAGGCCAGTACTGGGCAGACTTGCATGGTCTGTGTCTGTACATGGCCGTTTGGTTGAGGATGGACTGGGGAGGGTTTCAATGGCTGGGAGGGTGTAGATGGGCTGGAGTGAGCTTTGACGGAGACTCCAGTAGTTGGAACCTAAGCATAGTACTGGGCAGAGCTTTGGATTCTTGCCCAAAAATAGCTAAGAAGAAGAAAAAAAAATTAAATTGAATCAGGTTGGGCAGACTGGAAGGACCATTTGGGTTTTTATCTGCTGTCATCTACTATGTTACTTTCCAAAGAAACAGAGCTGTTTAAACTGCAATCAAATTACATCAAGCCCAACCTCTAGGTTCATGACCAACATGTGTCAGTAACCTTAGCTTAAAGAAAGCTGTTTCTCGAGCTGGTAAGACAAGAACAGCTCCAACCAGAACCAGCTTGAGCTGTTCAGATGGATTTCTTCAGATGGGTCTCTTTTGGTTACTAACTCCATTAGGTTCTACAGTGGTAAACAATCACAGGCCCCAAATCCTACATAATACCTAATCCTGACCAACCTTAGCGAGAAACTGGGCCTAGCTTCCTTCAGCTGCCAATGCTCCAGACTGGTCCAGCTCTGCCATCTCATCAGGAACTTATGAAACAGCACCTATATACCGTGAACCTTATGGGGCCAAAGCACAGTACCTCGTTCTCTCATTTACATGAACAAACTGAGTGAATGGGCAAATAAATGGCAATAGAGATATGTAAAGTCTTGCACATAGGGAAAGGAAACCCGATGTACAACTACACGATGGGGGAAGGCAACCTAGAAAAGGACTTGGGGGTTTTGGTGGATAAAACAATGAAGCTGGCGGCACAATGCGCAGTGGCCTCAAAGAAGGCGAACAGAATGTTGGGCATTATCAAAAAAGGTATCACCACCAGAACGAAGGAAGTTATCCTGCCACTGTATCGGGCGATGGTGCGCCCGCATCTGGAGTACTGCATTCAATACTGTTCGCCGTACCTTAAGAAGGATATGGTGATACTCGAGAGGGTCCAGAAAAGAGCAACAAGAATGATAAAGGGCATGGAAAACCTTTCATATGCCGAGAGGCTGAAGAAGCTGGGGCTCTTTTCCCTGGGAAAGTGGAGACTTAGAGGGGACATGATAAAAACTTACAAGATCATGAAAGGTAGAGAGAAGGTAGAGAGGGACAGATTCTTCAGACTGGCGGGGGAACAAAAACAAGAGGGCACTCAAAACAATTGAAGGGAAACAGATTCAGAACAAATGCTAGGAAGTTCTTCTTCACCCAGAGGGTGGTGGACACCTGGAATGCGCTTCCAGAGGAGGTAGTTGAGCAGGGTACGATTTTGGGTTTCAAAATGGGATTGGATGAGTTCCTGAAGGAAAAGGGGATTGAAGGGTATAATTGAGGGGTACTATACAGTACAAATGCTTTTGAGTAATAGATCACTTACAGGTCATTGACCTGGGGGACTGCCGCGGGAGCGGACTGCTGGGCATGATGGACCTATGGTCTGATTCGGCAGAGGCGATGATTATGTTCTTATTAAGGTACTTGTATTCACAGTTACCTGTACAGTTCTATGTGGATCACAGAGCGTTAAAAAAAAACAGACACACACAAAAAAACCCAAAACTAAAATACACTGGATCTGAATTCATAACTGAACTCGTTTCCAAAGAAGCATGCCACCAGGAAGAGCCAAGAGACCCTGGACACGTCCCTTAATCCCCCCCATTGCCCCAGGTACATTAGATAGATTGTAAGCCCACCGGGACAGACAGGGAAAATGCTTGAGTACCTGAATAAATTCATGTAAACCGTTCTAAGCGCCCTTGGGAGAACGGTATAGAAAATCGAATGAAGAAATAAATTTGAATGGGGGATTAAGTGATGGCCAGAGTCACAGGGAGCAGGCTGGGATTGAGCTCATAGCCTCAGGTTCTAACCACTAGGCCAGTCCCTCCCTCCACTAGACTTGCCCAGGTTCCCCTAGAGCACTTGGGGGTAGGGGGGGGGGGCAGATTCTCAAAACTTTTAACGCGGTTGCTAAACTGGTTCCAGACGGTTTAGCCTGCATGCATTTTAGCGGCAGACTATCAAACCAGCTTATCGCCACCTTTAGTGACCTTTCTAGCAGTTTCTGACACTACTATGCAAATGGGCTCTTGAATATTAAAATGAGCACTCCGGTGGATTCTTCAAAATCGCTGAATCATTCTCCAAGAGCGGTGTTGGCTTGGCGGCAGGGGGTGTTGGCTTGGTGGTGGGGGATGTTGATTTGGCAGCAGGGGGGTTTTGGCTTGGCGGTGGGGGGTGTTGGCTTGGCGGCAGGAGGACACGGGCATCTCTCCCACTGTCGAGGTGGGTTGAGGGGTGTGTTGATTGGCAGCGGGAGAGATTTGGCATCTTTCCTGCCGCCGGGGGGTGATGGTTTTTTTGTTGGCCGACGGGAGAGATTTGTCATCTCTCTTCGCTGTTGGGTGGAGGGTTACTTGCGGCTCGATTTTTTTGTTGTTGGGGGGGGGGGGGTTTGCCTTTATTCTGCACACGAGTCCATCGCTATCACCAGTGATGGGCACATGCAAATTTAGCGAATCTTCGCTACTCTCTGCCAACCTCATTTGCACGAGCGTTTTTTTGGAGAATGACTCACTTCTTAAAAATCGCTACTATAACAGCTGCAACAGTGGCCCGTCGGTTTTTAACGCAACTTTTAGAGAATCTAGGCCTTAATAGGTTTTCCATCCAATTGACCTACTTAGGTTTTCCATTCACATGACCTATTTTGGTGGACTTAACACTAAGCATAGCTCAATGTAACTTGCAGCCCATTGGTTGGCTTTTTTTACATTGTAAGAGCCACCGGACCCATGTAAATGCACTCCTTCATTCATCAAATACACTCCTTCATTCATCGGCTTCCAAGGTTCAAAGCTGCAGCTGGAACGCCTGACAACCTCAAAGGAGTACTGCTCCATGCTGGCACTTGTTAAACCCAATAGACAAGCACCACAGGAAACAAATTAGGCATGGTGTAGGAAGACATTCAGAAAAGGCTGGAGACCAATTAACTATTGATAGGGATCTTGCAGTGTTCAAGCATACCACTGTTCACCTTACCATCCGAGGCTCAGCTCTCCAGTCCGTGCCCGTATCGAGACAGGAGTTTGCACGCTTGCTCATCGACACCGATTAGACTTATGGAGCATGTTTCAAGTTTATTTAGATGGATATACCACCGCTTAAATTACCAAAGCGGTTTACATTTGTTCAAAATTATAAAATATTTTAAAATATAAAAAATAGGGTAAAACGATAAGACTACATGGTCTTTACAGACGAAACATTCTACAACAGGGAAATGGGAGAAACAAGAGGGAAAAGGGAATATCTGATATGCGGCCATTGTCCGAGTCTTGTGAGCAATTAATCCCAGGAACAGACCTCGTAGGCATCTTTAAACAGAAAGGTTTTTGAGGCTAGATTTGAAGTTGTTGACGTTTATTGCTGAGGACAGGATATTGTCAATCAGTAGCCATAAAAGGCAGAAGTTCATCTTTCTATTTTGAGATTAAACAGTTTATTACAAATCTAATGCTCTGGGTTTAGTACATTTTGAAAGCAGCAGTTATAAAGCGAGAATTGAAAATTGTTTCAGATAATATATTTTGTCCTTTCTCCAGCACTGTGGGTCAACATTCACAACTACCCGAGGTCCCCTCCCACCACCACCCCTCCCCCTGTTCCTTGTCTGGCCATTGCAGCAATGGATAAAATAAAATACTGAGTGGAGCGGAAAGGGTAGAAGTGAATCGCTTGCTCACTCTTTCCAAAAATACTCGGACTAGGGTGCATGCGATGAAGCTACTAAGCAGTAGATTTAGAACAGACCGGAGAAAATATTTCTTCACACGGGTAATTAAACTCTGGAATTCATTGCTGGAGAATGTGGCGAAATTAGCAGGATTTTAAAAAAGGTGGATAATTACCTAAGAGAGAAGTCTATAGGTCGTTATTGAGATAGCTTAGGGAAATCCACTGCTTATTTCTAGGATAAGTAGCACAGATGTATTTTACTATTTGGGATATAGCCAAGTACTTGGGACCTTGGTTGGCCACTGTTGGAAACAGGATACTGGGCTTGATGGACCTACAATCTGTCCCAGTATGACAATTCTTATGTTCATATGTGAGCCAAGTATATGAATAATCAAGCCATTGTGACATCAGTGATAAGGATGGATATTAGGCATTGGTGGAATGAGGCATTATGACATCACAATCTCAGCTCTGGAATGTTGCTACTCTTCGGACTTCTGCCAGGCACTTGTGGACACTGCTGGAAACAGAATTCTGGGCTTGATGGACCTTCAGTCTGTTCAAATACAGCAAGCCTTACGCTCTTATGGGTGTAACCTGCATGGAGTGGCAGCTATAACACCTATCCACAAAGTATCAAAAATCCACTCATATGAAGGGGTCCGTAATCAGTATAGTCCTAACAATTGTTATCAATCATACTTTTTTCTGCAGGAAAAGGCCTCAGAGTCTAGGAGTAGTACGCTCTGTCGTTTTGACTCTCACTATCAGCGTAGATATATTCCAAACAGATACTCCAAAATTCAATCATTGGCCAAAAACCTGCTCAGTACATTTTTACTGGCTATCTTTTTCTTCTTAATTTTTTAACTTTTTATCTTTTTGAAAATTTTTAAATAACTTATGGCTATAACTAATAAACTCAGTAACAGATGTCTAAGTATAGACCACTTCAAAAGTTTGAAAAGAACCAACAGAAAATTACCGTATTTTCACGTAGATAACGCGCACCCTTGTAAAACGCGCACTTGGGTATAGCGCGCGGGAAACCGAAATATATGTTAAAAAAATTTTGTATACCACGCACACCTGTATACCGCGCATGCTGCCCCGACTCTCCTGTCGCCGCCCGACTCTCCTTTCGCCCGCCCCGACTCTCCTCTGGCCACCCCGACTCTCCTTTTGCCCGCCCCGACTCTCCTCTCCCCCTTGAAGTCCTGTCCCCACCCTGAAAGCCTGATGCCCCCCCCCGACGTCCGATTCACCCCCCCGCAGGACCGCTCGCACCCTCACCCCGAAGGACCGCTCGCACGCACGTCGGGGGGGGTGGGGAACTATGTAAAAATAAATTTGTACAACGCGCAAGGTTATGCACGGTTTGTAAAATCGTGTATAACGTGCGCGTTATATGCGTGAAAATACGGTACTTATCTTCAGTGTTAAATCTTCACTCGTATTCTGTTATTCACTCATATATTATCTGTGTGGTATCAAACTACCGGAACCAGGACCGGAGCCATTCCACACTACCGGAACCAGAACCGGAGCCGACACGGCCGGCGTTTCACAGACTGTTAGTGAGTCCGCGGCTTCAGGGCCAGTTATAGGGCACAGCAGTGCAGCCTCTCGTTACTCTGTCAGTAACACCTAACCACCTTCACCTTGAAGATGTAGGGACTGATCCAGAGACCTGTTTATAACAGCACATTCACTGAGCCCCTCCTTTAAAGATTTAAAAGGACTGATAAGACCCACCCCCAACTTAACCAGCACATTCATGTTATCAAATAAGTTTGACACAAAATACAAGGGCTGGTCACTGCTAAGACCCCCTGGTAATTTTCCCAGTGTGGTATTGAATGCAATTGACCCTATAGAGTGGTTGCGTCGTGGGAAACACATTCTAATCGAGGGATCACAGCCCTGATGAAACCCGTGTTGGGGGAAACATGTTGGTGATCGTATCCCTTAGAATGGACCAGTATAGCTTAAGTATTAGCTCTTATCTATAATAAGTTTTACTTTGGCACTGTTGCACTTTATGAAAAACTAAGATATTCACAAATTTAAAAACAAAACAAAACAGGCCCGGTGAGGATATAATGTATAAATCCAACCACTATGAAACAGATTTGAGTGGCTGGTGGCATTTCTGAGGGTCAATTGCATTCAATACCATGCTGGGAAAATTACCAGGGGGTCTTAGCAGTGACCAACCCTTGTATTATGTGTTGATTTCTACTTTCCCATCTTTATAGACTTTTTCAACTATATAGGTTGCACTAATCAAATAAGTTTGGGCCATTTTACTTTAAACATATAAGCTTAAGAGAAAGCTGACCCCCACCTATGAGATATAGTACGCAGAATTTCTTAAGCATACATGATAAATATTTGTGTTCTTTTGTCAATTAAAACACTTAAGTTAAGCCACTATATTTGAAATTCTTCCTCTACATTTCCTCGATCATCATTTAAAGTAACGCTTGATCTTTCACTCACCGAGTCAGATCGGTCTGTCTTGTTTGTGATGTCACAAATGATCTTACAACCAATGGAACTGAACTGATCTAGACGCATTCTGCCTGATCCTAGTTGGATAGTCTCATTCTAGATTAGAGAGTTGCATGGGGACAGAAATCCCACCCATCCCCACCCGTCCCCGTCAGGATCCTCTCCGTCCCCACCCATCCCCACAAGGAATTACCTCCATCCCCATAAAAAGCAGCAATTACTTCTGACAGGATCATCAATTCCACAGTTTCTTTTGTGTTTGCGCTGCTGTTTTCCTTGTGGAATCTCTTTGGTGGAACCCTTTTTTTGTTTTCTGTTCAGGTAATTAACTTATAAACCCCCCTCTTTTACTAAGGCGGCCGTATTGAGGTGGAAGATAATATCTTCTTTTTTAAAGGCCCCTCTGCCACAAGAGGCCATCCGCTGAAAATCAGGGGTGGGAAATTTCATGGCGACACCAGGAAGTTCTTCTTCACCGAAAGGGTGGTCGATCGTTGGAATGAACTTCCACCTCAGGTGATTCAGGCCAGCAGCGTGAAGGATTTTAAAAGGAAATGGGATACACATGTGGGATCTCTAGGGGGGTAAATTCAAGGGGGTAGGGTTGTTGGAGTGGGCAGACTTGATGGGCTGTGGCCCTTTTCTGCCGTCATCTTCTATGTTTCTATGTCTATTATATTATATGGACGAACCCTGCTTCCAAAGCCTTCCATCCCCGTGGGAGTCCCATTGGCTAGAGGGGGGTCCCTGTGGGAGTCCCATGGGCCAGAGGGGGGTCCCTGTGGGAATCCTGTGGGTTAGGGGCGGGATTCCCGCAGGACCCCCACGGGATCCGCGGGATTCCCGCGATCCCCGTTCCCGTGCAGACCTCTATTCTAGATAAGAAAATACCTGACTGTTTTACAGAAGCCAAGGGGGAGCAGCTTACAATTTCACCGACTTAGTTACCGTCTTAATTTCGCAAGTAAATTATTTCAGGAGAATGAACTTTTCATATACTACACACTGTACACGGAGGGCACATTTTTCTTTTAAGCATCTGATTTGCATTCAGCTTGAAATGTTTAAAAACCTGGGACCCAGGCAGAGAAAAAACATCCACTCCTTCCTTAAAACACACATTCATCACTTACAAATCTTAAAATGTCTTTCCCAGTCGGAGAGGTCAAATAAGCCTGCTTAAAGCAGACTCATTAAATATACATTTAATCAAGGCTTGAATTGGGAAACAAAAGCTGGCAGAGGCAGGTGCTTTACCATGGTGACCTTTAGAACTCATCTGATGTAACTAGTTTACTGTTTATCTAAATCCCAGCTCATGAAACCCAGCATAGCTTGAGCAAAAAAAATGGAAAAGCAATTATATGGTAACAGGTCAAAAGTGCGCGCCGACAAAGGCGCGCCCAGACAAATGAGCGTAAGGCAGAAGCCCGCGCTGAAGAAAAACAGTGTTTTATGGGGCTCTGACAGGGGGTGTGGGGGGGAAACTCCCCCCCACTTCACTGAATACAGATCGCGCCGGCGTTGTGGAGGGTTTGGGGGGTTGTAACCCCCCACATTATACTGAAAACTTCACTTTTCCCCTAAAAAACAAGGAAAAGTTAAGTTTCCAGTATAATGACGGGGGTACAACCCCCCAAACCACGCACAACGCCGGCGCGATCTGTATTCAGTAAAGTGTGTGGGGGGGGGGGGTTTCCCACCAACACCCCCCGTCAGAGCCCCTTAAAACACTGTTTGTCTCGGCGCGCCTTTGTCTGCGTGCGCTTTTGACTATGAACCAATTATACAGGCGGGACTAATGATAAGACCCCTAAAATCTCTCTAACACTAGCCCCCTCTTTTACTAAGGTGCGCTAACCGTTTGGCGTGCGCTAATCGATTTAGCACGCGCTAAACGCTAACGTGTCCACAGACTAACTTCTTAAGCTCTCGACAATTCTTATGTCATGTTACAACTCTTGTAACCTCCCGACAACTCTTGTGTAATCCGCCTTGAACCGCAAGGTAATGGCGGAATAGAAATCCCTAATGAAATGTACTGTAATGTAAAATGCACGCGTTAGCGATCAGCGCGCGCTCATCGGTTAGTGCACCTTAGTAAAAGAGGGCCTACGAGGTGGCATGGCCTACTTTCATGGTTTACCGACGTCTTTATAAGTTCCCGGAACTAGTATCAAGTCAACCCAAGTCAACCAATACAACTTGCATATCGCTTCCTCTTTTGATTACTGCTCCCCCCCCCTCCCAATTTACTTTATATAACTCTTATCAGCAGAGAAAGAATAAGCGCAGAGTGAAAGAGGTTTTGAGCTATTTTCCCCCTCATTTTCCTGTTGTTGGAAGATGGACACACTGAGGCCCCGGATTCAATGAGAAGTGTGCTCTATGGGAATAAGATTCAACAGGTTATTGCATATGGTGAAGGCCTATTTCTCGATGACACACAACCTGAACATGGCTGAAGACGTTAATGACTTTTATACTGTGTATTTAAAATGTTCAGGGGAAGGCCATTTTCTAAGATACGAGGGTCATTTCATAAATAATGCACACTACTTTTTTTTTTTTAACACGTTTTATTTATTTTCAAGTATTTCTTTACAATCCTTCAATATAGTCTCCCTGCTTTGCAATGACCGAGTCCCAATGGCCGGGAAGCTTCATTATTTTTGTTCAGTTGCCATATGGCTCGGGTACCAGCGAAAGAAAGCTCTTCCAGAGATGCAAAACGATGTCCATGCATAGGTTGTTTCAACTTTGGAAAAAGGTCGAAGTCTGGTGGGCTCATGTCTGGACTGTAGGGAGCATGAGGTAACACCTCCCAGCCATATTCGCGTAGTTTTTCAATGACGACATTCCCTATGTGCGGGCGAGCGTTGTCATGAAGAATGAGTGGCCCAGCCAAGAGCAACTGAGGTCGGGTTTTCTGCATTTTTTGCAAAAAAAAAATCACGATAATGCACTGCTGTGACACTTCTTCCACATGGAACTTTTGTCTGCGATAATGATGCCTTCATGATCATAAGCAAAAATCATCATTTGTTTGTCTTTTCATTGAGCTCATCGAAATTTTTTTGGTCATGGGGAAGATGGAGCTCTCCAGTCGTCATTGAAAAACTATGCGAATAAGGGTGGGAGGTATTACCTCATGCTCCCTACAGTCCAGCTACAAGTCCACCAGACTTCGACCTTTTGCCACAGTTGAAACAACCTATGCGTTTTCATCTCTGGAAGAGCTTTCTTCTGCCGGCAGTGGCAAAATTTTCTGGCAGGTCTGAGCAGTCAAGCCTTACTTTCAGCGATCAGGCACTGACAAGAAAGCAGGGCCTACGACAGCTCGCAAATGTAGGACAGCGAGGTTAGGGAATCAATCACCTAGAAATAATAGAGAATCACCCAGAGTGTTCCTTTAAATATTAATGACCTCATCATAATACATTTGCATGGCAGAGTTGGAGACTGCTAGGAAGTAGAGAATGACACGGGGCCAAATTTTTCCCTGTGCCCGCAGGAACTCAATTTCCCCGCCTCATTCCCGCAAGTTTTGTCACTGTCCCTGTTCCTGCCCCATTCCTGTAAGCTCTGCCTTAACGAAGCACGAGCTTCGAACACTTATGATTTTAAAGAGTTTGAGGCTTGTGCAGATGAGGGCAGAGCTTGCAGGAATGGGGCAGGGACGGGAAAAGAACTTGCGGGGATGGAAAAATGAGTCCCCGGGGGGAACAGGGAAAAACTTGTTTCCGTGTCATTCTCTACTAGGAAGCTCGGAAGAGACCATGGTAAGCCATTTTGATAATCCGCCGCTAAAATATATGAATACTACTAGCGACCACGTTAAAGTTTTGAGAATCTTCCCTTGAGAGAAAGAGGGTGAAGGTTTCTTTTTTAATCTGAGGGGTGACGCCCCGTACCTCAACTGCAGCTTCTCCAGCCTCATTTATAAAAAGAGGTTAATAATAATAATAATAATAATTTTATTCTTGTATACCGCCATACCCAAAAAGTTCTAGGCGGTTCACATCCGTTAATTAAGGTCCGCGATGACACACGGATTTACAAAATTTTAACAAAATTACAGGCGATGAAGAGGGGGGGCGTGGGGAACTCTTTAACTGAGATTTAGCAGAAGTAACGGTAAGACAGAAGGTAGGGTTGGAAGGTAAGCGATAACGAGAGAGAGACCAAGTGGGGGGAGGGGGGGAGGAGGGGGAGCAGAAGGAACGGGGTGAGTGTGGGAAAGGGGAGAAGCAGGGGGCAAGGGGGATTAAAAGACCTGGTCGCGGTAAAGGTGCGTTTTGGGAAAGGGGAGAAGCAGGGGGCAAGGGGGGGTTAAAAGACCTGGTCGCGGAAAAGGTGCGTTTTGGGAAAGGGGAGAAGCAGGGGGCAAGGGGGATTAAAAGACCTGGTCGTGGAAAAGGTGAGTTTTGGGAAAGGGGAGAAGCAGGGGGCAAGGGGGATTAAAAGACCTGGTCGCGGAAAAGGTGCGTTTTGGGAAAGGGGAGAAGCAGGGGGCAAGGGGGGGTTAAAAGACCTGGTCGCGGAAAAGGTGCGTTTTGGGAAAGGGGAGAAGCAGGGGGCAAGGGGGATTAAAAGACCTGGTCGTGGAAAAGGTGAGTTTTGGGAAAGGGGAGAAGCAGGGGGCAAGGGGGATTAAAAGAAATAAAAACACTACTATTCAAAAAATATCTCCCATCACTCTAACCGCCATCTAATGAGTTCCCAATCAATACCTTTGGGAACACCACCCATATAGTAACACTTTGTCCAGTCCTCAAACTAAACACCTCTACAGTCTACATCATCAACATTAAGTAACCAACGTCATGTAATCATCAACATTATGTAACCACCTTCGCTTATAGGTATTTGATGTTACTCTCTACCCGATGTAACTTGATTCAGTTGTTATGTAACATCTTCTGTGATCTTGAATGTATTGTAATTCTCTACTGTTACCTGTAATTTGCTCTTCTCCTGTAATGTAATTCTACTGGAAATGCCCAGATATCTTCTATATTGTAATCCGCCTAGAACCGCAAGGCACAGGCGGAATAGAAATCTCTAATGTAATGTAATGTAATTAAAAGCCCTGTTCGCGGAAGAGGTGCGTTTTGAGAAGTTTTCCAAAACTAAGGTTAGTCTCTAAAGTAACAAATACTTCGCCTGAGGCATTGCTACTTACACTTCCGTGGCTCCAGGGCCTTGCTCGGGCAAATGAGATGCTGAGCTGGAGGGTTCTGGGATCTCTGAAGACAGGCCAACATGGTTCCAGTGTCTGGTGCAGGGACAATCACCACTGCGGATTGCTAAGCTGAAAAGGAAACGAGGGGAAATCATAAATATGAACATTAAAGTTCCATGCTCAAAATCTAAAAGCACTTGGAGTCACATTTCAAGCGACTGGTCTGTGAATCTGCAGGGCAGGCTTAAGCATTAGGCAGTTGACTAGGGTAGCAGTTTCTGAGAGGCAGCAAAAGAACCCCCCCCTAAAAAAACCCAAAAAAAACAAAAAACAAAGCAGCAGCAATTAAAACAATAGATTTTGACAGCACACAACTCAAAGAATCATCCTGGTGTACTTTTAACTGGAGAGCATAAATAACTTTTGGAAATTATCCTCTTTAGACACATATGTATGCATACAAAGCAAAGTTTAATATTTAAAAAGAACACCGACCAACACTAATTTTGGTGCCTCAAATGTTAGACCTATTTCTGGGTATATTTGACCTGCCAATTCCAAAAATGGCACCGCTTTTCTCCTATCAACTCTAGTGTTTGAGATAAAGAACATGTGCCATAGGCTACTCTTCACTCTGCTCGCCCATTAAAAAAAAAAAAATCAGGATATTTTAATGTTGTGTTTAAATTAATATCTTTTAAGCCTGAAAGAAACATATTAAAAATTAAAAGAAAAGTGTACAACCTGAAAATCCCACGCTGCTCCTTGTGACCCTGGGCAAGTCACTTAATCCCCTCATGGCCCCAGGTACGTTAGATAGATTGTGAGCCCACCGGGACAGATAGGGAAAATGCTTGAGTACCTGATTGTAAAAACCGCTTAGATAACCTTGATAGGCGGTAGATAAAATCCTAATAAACTTGAAAATCTACTTATTTCATACCAAAAGCACAAGTTTATGATACAAACTTTCCAGTCATTTGACACAACAAGAAGCTCCTTTTATAAGACTTCCGAGAGTGGGATCTGCCAGGACAATCCCGCATAAGATTCCAACCATAGACCGCCATCATGTGTGCATCCCGTCTTCCTTGGTATCTATCTGGCTTCTGTTGCATGTCTTGGTGCAATCTTTCACCTTGCCCTTCGCTGAAGTCACCAAGGTTCTCCAGAAAGCGATCAAAGTGACTGTGCAAATCTAATCTAATCTAATCTTCCATTTGTGAGTCGCACATACCTATACAGGCTCAAGGCGACAGATCAAAGAGGAAGGGGAAAGAAAGAGGGGAAGAGGACATGGAGAGATAAGAAGAGGGACTTAGACGTAAGAGATGCTATACAGAAACTGAGCTAGTTAGTAGTAGCGGAATCTGAATAGGCCCTGCTGGCCGCCTAAATACTCAAACCCACCACTTTCTATCATAACCCTCCCTCCTTAACTTTACCAAAAACACACTACAGTCTTCTGGTTGGTAAAAATTAGCCGCAGCTCAGTTTATTAACCATAAACATAAAACATATTTGAACTTCATTAACATCATATAAAGAGCTCCTTCCAAGCTACCAAATGAATTAGTTTTATTCCCTCAACCCAGCCACCACAGCAAGAGTCAGAGGGGTGGCATGTCCCTCGTGCCCCTTTTCCGGGTCACCTGACCCACCGGGCACGGCTCCCCTTAGTCCCAACGCTTATCACCTGATGAGCCCCATGACCCAGTAGCTCGGGAGATTCACCACCCAAGCTACCAACATCTGCCCCCAAACAACAGGCGGGCGGGTGGGAAAAGCCACCTTGGAGGACCTCAGAAGGAGTCGAGTCCTCCAGGGTCCCGGCTTTATGACCTCACCCCCACGCCCCTCCACCAATCATTTTAAAAATTCTCTACCCTGACAGGCTCACTGCCCAATCCTTCCCTACTTACTTTCCCCCCTCCCCACCTCCACTAATCCCACCTACTCCAGCCGATGGGCGACACGAGGGCTCTACCAGCCCCGTGTTACATTCCACCCATTGACACGGGGGTCTCGGGCTCCCATTTATCAAAAAGGAGAGTTTTCAGGTTTTTCTGAATGTAGTGTAGTTTATCTCTTTCCTGATAGCTTCTGGTAGGTCTCATCAGAGACGCGGCAGAACAAATCAGGGCAGTAGAAGGCCCCGAAGCAGCGTGTGTACAGTGCTGCAGATGCTGCTGGAGTCGGCAGGTTTGTTGGGACCGTGGGAAGGGAAGGGGGGGGGGGGCGGCAGCAATAGACTAAAGAAGCTGGCTAGACCGCGAGAAGGGAAAGGGGGGTAGGGGAAATAATGCTGCTGCACAGGGAAGTGGTGTGGGGGGAGGGAAATGGAGGGGGAGGGAAATGGAGGGGGAGGGAATGCTGCTGCACAGGGAAGTGGGGGAGAAATGCTGCTGAATAGGAGGCAGGGAGAGAGAGAGGCAGACTGAAAGAAAAAAAGACAGACAGCGGGAGGAAGGGAGACAGAAAGAAAAGAAGAAAGACACAGGGGCAGGGAGAGACAGAAAGACAGACAGACAAAGGGGAGGGAGAGAGACAGACAGAAAGAAAGAAAGACAGCGGGAGGGAGAAAGAGACAGAAATAAAGAAAGACCGACAAATATATTCTAGCACCCGTTAATGTAACGGGCTAAAATACTAATATTATATATTTAAGGAAAAAAATTCTTTTTTTTCTTTTGCTCTTTCCTTTCCTATTTGGAATGGAGTTCTTTTCAAAATTGTTTTGCATTACGTACACTTCTCCCTCCGTATCTGCGGTTTCCTTATCTGTGGTTTCCATATCTGCAGATTCGCTTATTCACAATTTTTCGGCTGCTGACTCCGACCCTTAATTTTCAGCACTGAACCCGGTGTTTCACATTGGAAATCACTGCTCCCCGTGGTTCATGGAGGAAATCGCTGCTCCCGGTGGTTCCTGAAGGAAATGGCTGATCCCGGCGTGGTACGGAGCAAATCGCAGGTCGGGTTATTCATGGTTTATTATCTTTTTCAGGTCTATTTTACCGAAAAACCGCAAATAACATGCAAAAAGTTATTTGCAGTTTTTCGGTATTCATGGCTATGTTCTGCCCGCATCCCCCGCGAATACGGAGAGAAGTGTATTGTAAACCACTTGGATCCTTTTTGGCTATATAGGCAGTATATAAAGTTTTTAATAAACATAAACATAGGTCCTCTTTTACAAAAGCGCGCTAAGCGTTTTAGCACGTGCTAAATCAACGAGTGCGCTAACTGCTAACACGTCCATAGGATAGCATGCACGCATCAGCGTTTAGCGCGCACTATAAAAGGTGCGTTTAGCGCACCTTTGTAAAAAAGGGGGCTAGTGAGATTTAGTCAGCACAAGCGCCAATGCATTTTATTAAACGGGCCCTATAATTTTTGAAAAAAAAAACAGGGAGGGAAACGGCCATTGGCAATATTGAAAGCATAAAAAGAGCCAAAAGGCCAAGAATAAGCAGGTTGATATTTTCTTGACTCTAAGGGCTCCTTTTACGAAGCCGTGGTAGCGGCTTCAGCGCGCGTGACTTTTCATCACGCGCTAACCCCCGCGCTAGCCTTATAACTACCACTTGCTCAAGAGGAGGCGGTAGCAGGTAGCGCGGCCAGCGGTTTAGCGCGCGGTATTACGTGCGTTAAACCGCTACCGCGCCTTTGTAAAAGGAGCCCCAGATCTTACCACTACCATAAATAAATATCACACCGAGATGGGAAAACAACATCTCGCTCCCCACATTTTCACTGATACACTAACCACAATTGGAAAATTCCTTGACATTAAGTCAACTGTGAACGTTGGCTTGTAACCCGTTCTGAGCTACTGGGAGGGTGGGATAGAAATCAAATTAAATAAATAAATATCCTCTGTGCCTCCGCAGTTTCATCTTATGGGCAAAAGGGCCTACAGTATTTGATCTCCAGATTTACAGGCCCAGCAGTTTACTAAAGAAAACCCGAAAAAGGGGGGTGGGGGGAGGGGAAAGGAAGCAAAACAATATGAAAACTATCGCAAGTCTTTTGTTTTATGCCGTATGATCTTTCCAAACCCAAGAATGGTCAGACGGGAAGGGTGAGCAGTATCGTTTGGGTTCCTAATGTGGATCCGAGACGGCCAAAACTATGAACCACGCTGCGATGTATGAAACTGACATTCGATTATTTTTAGCAGAACTAATCAGGCTTATATACGAGGCAGACAGCTGTTCACAGCTGAGAGACCCCAGAGATAGAATGGTAGCTAAGCAGTGTTAAGTCCAGCTTACTGAACTCAGGGAAAAGAGCCAGTCGGGTTCAAATCCCTGCACTGCCACTTTCACCTCAATAAATCGCTTGGCACATTGAGCTCAAATCATTCAACAGGACTTTAAATATTTTCATGCGGAAATGATAAATGTTGGGGGCAGGGAACATTCAGATTCCATCTGCTAAATGGCCATGCAAAACAGTGCACGCTCCCATGCTTTATGAAAACAGCTGTGACATGTCCCATTTTCTATCATGTATGAACTGAATACCATGATGAGAAATGCATGCTCACGGTCTGTAATACTCATCCCAGTCAAACACTCCCAGGAGTACAGCAGAAAGGGGCTCCACTTGCATGCACGACAAAGACAAATTTTAATTGCATGAGGATTGTCTTGAACTTAAGGCAGCTAACACTGATCCAAGTCTCTGTGGAGCACAGTAGAGGATGGCACCCTCTTTCAACTCCTTCCTGATCATGTCGGATAGGAGGGAGGAGGAAGGAACAAGTCAGGTTAAAATGTCTAGGCCAAACACAGGCCTGTAATTAAGTTCTCAATGGTGGCAGACAATGGTAGTTGAAAGTTTTCTAAGGGAAGAGATAAGCCTCAAAAGGTATCTCCAGAGGGTGCGAGATAAATAAAGGGCCATGTGGAAGAAGATCTCCCATAGACAGGTCATCTCTTCCCCCCCCCCCACACACACACACTTCACACTTCAAACTAGCCCTTAGCTCTGACAGCAGCCCCAAGCAAGATCGACGTTATTATGGGAGCTGAAGGAGAACACAGGCAGTCCTTATAAAATTTCAAAGACTGGGCCTTCAAAAGCCGACAGCCAGCCATCAACCATTACAACATAGCTAGCGGTAAAGCAGAATTCAAGAAGAGTTCTGCTAGACGTGCACTGTTGGAAGGACTTTCCAAAGGGTCCCTACGAACAAGATATTGTTTTGTTTCCAAAGACATCGCCAACTGCTTGTCCGTCCATCAGTCATTACAAAGCTGGACCACAGCCACTGCTAAGTTCTGTGCCAGAGAAATGAGACTGCAGCTAAATAAAACATTTTCAGTGCCATATAAACTAGATAGTTTTAACTGATGTAAGAAATACCATTAGAACAGATTTTGGAACACCAATATCTCATCTCTCCCACCCTCTCCCACTATCAAGCATATACATTGGGTTTTCACCGTAGTAATAAATTGCAATGAAAATGGGGGACACGCCACAGATTTGATAGCTCTTAAGTGTTAAAGAGGAAGTAGGCCAAGATCCTGCCCAAGCTAACAGAAGTCATAAATTTTACATTTTGAACAGGGCTTCTTTTCTTTAATGACAGCTTTAGAATCCTTAATACAAAGGCTGCAAGGACTTTGAACTGAAATATAATACAGCAAAGTTATCCATCTTCAGACTGTAATGCTCTCTTCTGAGCAGGGACCATGTCTTTAATGAATAAGGACCTGTTGTTTGGTCTAAAAGAAAGGAGTGATACAGAGGAATTATAACATTATTAGTTACTTGTTAACCATTCCTTTTTTAATATATCCTAGCATTTTGTTTGGTTTTTTGGCCGCCGCTACCGCACATTGGGCGGAAGGTTTCATCATACTGGGTATCATTGTAGACAATACAATGAAACCTTCCACCCAATGTGCGGTGGCGGCAGCCAAAGAAGCAAACAAAATGCAAGGATATATTAAAAAAGGAATGGTTAACAAGACTGTTATAATGCCTCTGTATCGCTCCATGGTGCGACCTCACCTGGAGTATTGCGTTCAATTCTGGTCTCCTTATCGCAAGAAAGATATAGCGGCACTAGAAAAGGTTCAAAGAAGAGCGACCAAGATGATAAAGGGGGATGGAATTCCTCTCGTACGAGGAAAGACTAAAACGGTTAGGGCTCTTCAGCTTGAAAAAGAGACGCCTGAGGGGAGATATGACTGAAATCTACAAAATCCTGAGTGGAGTAGAATGGATGCAAGTGGATTGATTTTTCACTCCGTCAAAAATTACAAAGACTAGGGGACACTCAGTGAAGTTATGGGGAAATACTTTTAAAACCAATAGGAAGAAATTTTTTTTCACTGGAACGCATTGCCAGAGGTTGTGGTAAGAGCAGATAGGGTAGCTGGTTTTAAGAAGGGTTTGGAAAATTTTCTGGAGAAAAAGTCCAGAGTCTGTTATTAAGACACTAGTTTTTTAGCCCGTTACATTAACGGGTGCAAGAATAGATGTGTAGACTTAGACATTTATTTCTTTCTGTATGTCTGTCTTTCTGTCTCTCTCCCTTGCCCCCTGTCTGTCTTTCTTTCTTTCTGCCTCTCTCCCAGAGACTATCGGAGAGAGCGTGAACTCGAAGGCCTTAAGCATGCGCAGATGCTCAAGGCCCTGTAAAGAAAAAGACGCAGATCTTCGAGCACCGGCACCGGCATGTCCTGTGCATTGCTGCTGGTGGCCAGATGGGAGTAAGCAGTGTGTTCGGGTGGGTGCTGGGGGATTTCAGATCGCTGAGGAGGGGTGACGGATCACGGGGGGTGGGGGGGGCGCCGCTCGCAAATCGAGGCAAGCTCGGTTTCCGAGGCGCCGATTTTGTGAATGTTTTGCTCGTCTTGCAAAACACTCGCAAACCGGTGCACTCGTAAATCGAGGTACCACTGTAAATAGCTTCAGGTGGTTACTGCTCTCACATCTGGAGAAAATTCATCACTCTTAAAAATGAGCTTAGAAGCAAACGCACAAAACAGTCCTCTGCATGGCTGGATGCTCGATTGGAAGGTTCCAGTTTCTAGGTCATCGTGTTCTATTGTTCTTGTACAATTAGGGTTACCATATTTGTTCACGCCAAAAAAAAAAAAAAAAAAAAAAGACATGTGGCCCTACCACCATCCGGTGGTGGGGCCACATGTCTTTTTTTTTTTTTTCGGCGTGAACCATATGAACCCCTTCTTCTCTCCTTTAGTGAGCTCGGGGCCGCATTTGGAGGGCCTCCGAGAATTCACAGATGCCACATAATGATGATAACACACATGTGCGCGTACTTGGATGCCGCCCAGACGTGGCTCCAAGCTCCTAAACCCGGACAAACTGCTGAGTTTTCAAAAACTGCCTGGACACCCGGACAGTCCTCTTAAAAAAAAACACAAAAGGACGTGTCCAAGTAAATCTGGGCATATGGTAACCCTATTTAAAATGATCCCAGTCACGTCTGATTCAATTAAAAGATGTTTGAGTAACCATTCTAAAGCTGTATCCATTGGGCTCTTTTCTTTTAAAGTTTCAACAGGAGCCTGAGGCACAAAAATCAACATTTGAGGATTTCTTTTTTTCAGCTGTAGCCTCTTGGGTTTACATCAAGCTTAAAAGAGTTGAGAGATGCAATTTTAAGGGGAAAAAAATGGGAGAAGGGAGGGAGGAAGGAATTTATTTAATACAAGACAGGTGCCTTCATAACTTAAACTATGCTGCTTTTTAGCGATAATGAAGTATTCATGCCTTTAAAGGCTTCTTTCTCTCCACTTTCTTAAGATACTAATTTCAGAACAAGCTTCTTGTTACCGGGCATCTTTTGCTCCCTTGTGATGGGTTGAGCACCCATCTGTCCTGGCTGCTCTCTGAAAGAAAGACAAATCCTCTAACTACCTTTCATTAAGTCACCATTTTACTTTCTGTAAAGGTATCCCTGAAAAGAAGATAATTTCCTCTAAAAAGGACCTTTCCTACCATCCCCCCTCCCCGCTGTCAGAAACTAATTTCCTCTTATTACCGTCTTCAATAAAAAGCTGTTTTCTTCATGCTGCGAGTCGGATGCCCCCGTGTCAGTGCATCTCACATTAAAACTAGCGGTATCCATTTTCAAAGCGTTGATTTCTCGTAATTTTAAAAGGAGATACGCACTTCAATCAGGCTCCTGAAATTACACACAGTTTTTATAAGACAAGAAATGAGGCGATTTCCTATGCCAGGGCCGAGATGTTTGAGTGCCAGCTGTCAGGTCTCTCCTTCAGGATTTAGGCCTAATATACTTCAATGAAGATTTCAGCTCCAACATTCCCCACCTTCCACCCTACTCCAAATGTCTCTCCTGAGCCTTTGAAAAGATAACAGGGGGGGGGGGGGAACCCTGTCCTTAGACAAAAGGAAGACAGTTATTACTAATTATCGCTACAATAGAGAGGCAGCTTCTTCAAAAAAGGGTCTGGGTGTGATCAGAAAATAAAAAATACATTTTTGATATCACTGAGTATCATTATCCAAGTTACTTTCCAGCGATGTTAAGACGCCACTCACTGGCTTGGCAGTAATGAATCATAGAGTCTTCTGATGCATTAGCAATTCCCCCAGAAACCGCAAGTAATTGAAATACCTTTTATTTTAAGGGAAGGTAATTTACTTTCAGGCCTATTTTAACCTCATACATACACATACAAGTAAGGAAGGAATGGAAATTTGCAGTGACTTTTAAGGGCAGTGATCCATGCACAGTCCGAACATTGCAATGGATGGCTATCGGACCCGAAATTTAGAGCGTGGCCTTAACACGTTTACCTGCAACCCAATCACGTCAAAGAATTTCAGAGATATTCCACATCTTTAAAACTAAATCAGTTACTCAAGGCCTTACAACCTAAACAATGGGAAGTTCCTCTCTAATAATGGTCACATTATGATAACCCCAATTCTAAAAAATCGTAAAGTATCCTCAGCCCTAATATCCAACTATAGACCGGTAGCTTCCATTCTGTTTATTATAAAAATTATGGAGGGATTGGTTCACACCCAACTGATGGGTTATCTTGATCAATTCTCTCTCCTCCATGAAACTCAATCTGGTTTTAGGCCATTATTCAGTACGGAGACAGTAATTGCGGCTATCTTAGACAATTTGCACCTACTGTTTAGTAAAGGCCTTAATGCCCTGATAATGCAATTCGATATGAGTTCTGCCTTTGATCTAGTGGACCACATGAAACTGCTGCAATGCCTAGATGCCATTGGTATCCGGGATAAGGTGCTGAACTGGTTCCGTGGCTTCCTTATATCCCGCACCTATCAGGTTCGTTTTAATTATGAGCTTTCCGACACCTGGAGCAATCCATCCGGTGTGCCCCAAGGCTCTCCACTATCCCCATTGCTCTTCAACGTCTACATGTCCTCACTGGGCACGAAGCTAACCCAGCTGGGGATAAAACTATTTAGTTATGCAGATGATTTTACGATTATCATCCCATTCACCAATTCTGTCTCCGAAACTATTCCCAAAGCTTCAGAAGCTATAAACATGATGGAACAATGGATGACAAACTTTAGGCTCAAACTTAATTCAGATAAAACGACTTTTTTCATTGCTTCACCACATCCACTTGACATTAAATCACCCCTCTGTATCAATAACCTTAGTTACCCTATCCAGCCCTCCATAAAGATACTAGGTGTAACTCTGGATCAATGCCTAACCATGAAAGACCAAGTAGATTCCTTAATCAGAAAGGGATTTTTCACTCTCTGGAAACTCAGATCCCTTAAAGCTTATTTTGTTACATCGGTTTTTAGAATCCTAGTCCAATCCCTCGTACTAAGCCTGCTTGACTATTGTAACATCGCCTATTTGGCAATTTCCCCCAAAAATATGCGACGCCTACAACTGTTGCAGAATGCGGCAGTAAGACTAATCTTTGGACTAAAAAAATTTGACCACTTGACACCCTACTACCGGCAGCTACATTGGCTGCCGATGAAGGCACGCGTAAAGTTCAAATTTGCCTGTTTCTGCTTTAAAGCATTACACGGACTTGCCCCCAAATACATTACTGACCTTTTCTCCTTCTCAACCAACAGACACAAGAGAAGTTCACATTCCAACTTCGTTTCCCCCCCCAGTGAGAGGTTGCAAACTGAAAAAACACCATGAATTCCTTCTTTCACACCAAGCAGCATCATGGGGTAAAGGCCTAGAACAATTACTTTCGCCCTCTACTTATGAGGAATTTAGGAAACGTCTAAAAACACACCTGTTCCTAAAACATCTTGACAACTGATCCACTTATCTTTCCTCTCAATAGCGACCTACTGTCCTTTTGATCACTTTTCTCCTCAACAATGAATTTCCTGTCTAATTACTTCTCTTTCCTCTTCCCCTCTTGAAGTCAGTCAATTTGTACCTTTGCTTAATCTTTTGTAAACCGCATAGAACTTCACGGTATTGCGGTATATAAGCTGTTATTATTATTATTAATGTAGCAAACTTCTTGTTCGAGTGAAGAAACTGCAACCAACAATTCTCTCGCCCTCACATTTTTAATAGGATAAAATGTCACTGCAGAGATCAAAACAAACCTCACCTTCGAGAATAAAATCTTTAATTAATCCCCCGCCATAGTACAACCCCTCGCCTATCGAAAATCTAGCACAATGGATGCAGATCTGTAGAATCCCATCCGCCTGCCCAGTGCCGTATCAGAAAAGTGAAGCCAACATTCACTTCACTGAGCTTACAGCCTTGCTATTATGCATCTCACATCACAGTTGGATGATGAGAGACACACAGAAGTATATAAATGTCCTGGATAAGGTTGCCAGATTTTTCTTTTGGAAAACCTGGATCCCCCCCCTAGCCCCGCCCACAGGCCCGCCTAGTTCTGCCCATCCCTGCCCCCAAGCCCACCCTAGCCCCGCCCCCTGCTTCTCGCTCTTGTCGGGCAGGGAGGACAGCCGGGTTTTGAAAAGCCATCCGGACCCCCTGGGCATGTCCTCAAAAGGAGGACATGTCTGGGAAAACCGGAAGTCTAGTAACCCTAGTCCTGAAGGACACACCAAAGACCAGTGGTCTTCACTCAATTTTAAGTTGGGATCACTTTGGATCCTAAGAGCTGAAGAGCCTCCAAATATTTTCTCATGCGAGGTCACGACATTGCCGGCCAGTGTGGGTCAATGACATTCGCTCCACTAGCCCGCCTTCTGTCTATTGCAGTGTGCCACAAACTTTTTAAGGTGTGGCATGCTAATCTTGCGGCCGCAGGGCACCCAGAAATGCGCAGACGTCGATGCGATGGCATCACGTGCATGCGTACTGTCATCACATCGACATCCGCGCAGATGGCCTTCAGCTGCGGCCCTGAGCCTCCTATTACCGTCAGTGTGTGTGGGTGGGTGGGGGGTTGCAGGAGAGATGGAGCAGAGGCGCAGGCACATCCTGTAAACAGTCAGCCAGCGCTTCTCCGCCTTGCCAGCTTCTCACAGTACACCTGGAATCTGCCGGGGCACACAGTTTGCGATGCACTGGTCTATTGAGTGCATCCTCAAAGAGGCGGGCATTTCCAAATGTATTCTCATCTATGGAGGAATGCCTCATCTTTCAAGCACGTGGCTCTTCCTCCCATCCGCTTTCCTCTTTCCGTCGTAAACTTGGTTAGAAAAGAAGAGAGAAGCAGAAAAAAGCCAGAATGCTGATGAGGGCCACTCCAGAGGTCTCCAAGGGCTGCTTTGAAGAACACGGCTATAGATAGTCAGGTTTTCAGGATATCCATAATGAATATGCACGAGAGATCTGCATGCAACAGATGCAATACATGTAAATCTCTCTAATACAAAGGCCCTTTTTTTTCCCCAGGGGTGTATTCGGTGATAAAGATTACGACCACATTATCCATTGCCTGCCAAAATTGACAGATGTCCTCAAGTATTAATGTAATGCTTACCCTGAACACACTGATAGAGAGAACGCCTCATGCAGAAGAAGCAACGTCTTCAGCCAATCCCCGCAAACCTATGGGAGAGCAGAAGCATGTGCTGCCCCAGCAATTAATAGCCTAGTCACTGCAAAATGTTGTTCCTTGCAAGAAATGCGTTCCAAAGACCGGTATAACAGTTAAGAAAAAGTATCATCAGTTTGAGGGGGGTTAGGGCCTATTCTGGGGGATGCATCCCTCAGCGGTGGTCATCTCGTCCTGTAAGGACAGCTTTGCTTGCGAGTACCATGCACTTTTTCCCCCTAGGAAAACAAAACAAAAATGCACTGCTAAGTGTTCGATGGAGATATCCTAAAAACAAATCTGGCTGGGGGATTCGCTAGAGCAGCTTTGGGAGCCATTGGCTTGGACCGTATAACCAACAGGTTATTTCAGGTTCAAATAAATTCGATCATGTCACGCCTCTGCTTCAAAACGCTCATTGGTTGCCTATTTCATACAGGATAACATATAAAATAGCTCTTTTAGTCTTTAAGACAATTAAAAATAATACTCCTGCATTTATAGATAGGCTCCTGATTCCTTATAGTTCGTCAAGAGTTCTTAGATCTTCCTCTCAAGCTACCCTTTATGTTCCCTCATTAAAAATCATTGGTACTCGCCGTGACCTGATCTTTTCAGTTACTGCCCCATCTATTTGGAACTCACTCCCTCTATATTTACGGCTTGAACAAGATTTGAAAAAATTCAAGAATAGTTTAAAATGTCTTCTTTTTAAAGAAGCTTTTAACTAAAAGTTTAATTTTCTGATTAATTCCGAATTTCTTCTTTCTTCATTAAATTCAGATTATTTTCCCCTTCTTTTTAGTTTTTCTAGTTCTCAAAAAAATTATTTTTTTTTTCTCTTTCTTTCCTTCTCTTCATACCTTCCCTATGTACTAACCCAACCTGCTTCTTTTTTTTTTTTTTTTTTTTATAAATTGTATTTTTTTCTTTCTTCCCCCTTTCCCATTGTTTCGTGTGGATTGTTTACCCCAGTTTGTTTTTAATTTAAAATAGTTAATTTTAATTACAATGTATTTGTGATTTTAGAAATTTAATTTTATTTCTTTGTAAAACGCTTTGTATTCTGAAAAGCGTTTAATCAAATAATATAATAAACTTGAAACTTGAAACAGTAGAGCTTGAGTTCTCAGAACCTCAAGATTCTTGACTGGTTTTCATGCTTCACGCACTAGACCCCCCCAGTCCCTCATCTCGTGATGCGGCTTGGCCTCCTGGTTACAACAATGAGTACAAGCCAGGAAAACCAGGGCCCAAATCTCTCAATTCTTCAGGTTACCAAAACTTCTTCCAGCAAACAAACAAACAAACAAAAAAGAGAACACAGAGCCCCTGCCCCCAGATGAACCTCTTCTCCTCTCCTTCCTGAGCTCAAGGCTGCGTCTGGAAGGCCTCCGCGCGTGTGTGGATGTGACATGATGTTGCACGCACGCGCATAGGTGCGGATGCCCTCCAGATGCGGCCCCGAGCTCCTAAAACCCGGACAAACTGCCGGCTTTTTGAAAAACCACCCGGACAGTCCTTTTTTAAAAAATATATATATATATTTTTATTCATTTTAAAGCCAAAAATAAGTGCAACATATTTTACAGACATTTTACACTTAAACAGCACTTAAAAATCAGTCAAAATGATATTCTATGACAAATGCATGTATCACCCCCCCCCCCCCAAACCCGGTCTACATATCCAAAATTGCACTCTAAATTAAAAAAATATCTTCCCACCCTGGATGTGTATTATCAAAGGAGAAAATCAACAATCATTCCTTAAAGAATTTTGTCAATGGCTCCCAAATATATATAAACTTCCTATAATGTCCCTGTTGTATGGCCATCATACGTTCCATTTTAAAAGTGTAACACAGAGATTCCCACCAAAACGTATAATTTAATCGATCCCAGTTTTTCCAGTTCCTCAAAATAAGTTGGGTTTTTGGGTTTTTTTGAGTCCAAACAGTTATTAGATTTTATAGGGCCAAAAGAAGGGTTGGTTTCTTAGCCCATGGATGAATGACCTGTCTACTGGCTGTGGGGAGAGGGGGGCTACCCATTGCCGATACTCTATATCGGTATAATTTGTGTAAATAAATAAATTTAATTTGTTTTCTTTCTTGATTCTAAATTGGTGGACTGAATAGTTGATTGAACTTTCTAGTATAGATGTAAAAATCTTCCTGTATCTTTTTAAGATATTCTGATCTCTATTCAAGATTGTAATTTATGATGTTGAAATGAAAAAGGATAAAAATAAAAAATTAATTAATTTTAAAAAATAAATAAATAAGTTATATGGCAACCCCTGTCATTATAAAGAGAAGTTTGCTATTCCGAGAAGATATTTGGCTTTTAGCCCTCATTAACATACCAAATAGGATGGTATCGTACATCAATGCCGCTGGATTTTCCAATATTTTGTTCACTTGATCCCAGATGGATCTCAAAAATTTAAGTATCAAGGTATCCCGGACAGTCCTTTAAAAAGAGGACATGTCCGAGTAAATCCGGACATATGATAATCCTATCAATTCTCCTACCAGCATGACTTGTGACCTCTAGCAAGTCACTTTCTCACCTGTTGCATCAAGCACCAACATTATCGCTCTCTTCAAGTACAGAAACAGCCTAAAGGTTAGTGCAATGAGCCGAGAACCTGGGGAGCCAGGTTCAAATCCTACTGTGGATTCTTGTGACCTTGTGCAAGTCACCTAACCCTCCACTACTCCAGGGAGCCCATTAAGGTCAGAGAATATACCTGCACATCATATGAGGGTGGTTCAAAAAGCTTAGTACATTTGTATGAGATGGTGCCACAGTCATCGATCCCATCAACGAGCATTTTGCAGAATTTGACAAAACCTATTTTTCTGATGGCATGAAAAAAACCTGGAAACTTCCTGTCTACGTGTATAGCTCTCCATGGAGACTTGCTTTTTTTCTACTAAGCTTTTCAATCCACTCTCATATACGTAAACTGTTTTGGCCACGCCACCGAAAAGGTGGTATATCAGATCCATGATCCACGACTTACCAACTGCATTTGATTATTTATAAACTGCTCTTTCAAATACAGCGGTGCATGAAAATAGTATCAAACAAAGAACAAAATAAAGTGGGTAATTTAATATCCATAACAGAATTTCTAACATGCCTTGAGCTCTGAGTTGGAAAAGCAGACATTGCATCCTGATACTTGTATTTCCTTTTTTTTTTTTTTTAGTTCAATAAATTTTTATTGAGTATTTTGGAAAAATACAATGAGCAATTCAGATACATATAACATTTTGTATATATATGATCTATAAATATGCATTTAACTATAAAGGACCATAATATTAAGAAAAGCTCAGAGTAATGAAATTATTTGTGAAGATTGTATGAGAAAAGAAAACGAGATAGAATAAAATAAAAATTAAAAGAGAAAGGAAATGAAGAGAAAAAGTGAAGAATAGGTAGGGGAAGACAGAAGTGTCTACAAAGTAGAGCGAACATATGAGTCTAAGAATGACCAGGGTGATTTTTTATTTTTCATATTCGTGGATATTCTGAGCGAGACTCTATTTTCATATGCATATGATTCATATCTATGGTACATACAAAGAGAGTTCCACCAAAACGTATAATTTAATGACGAAGATAGTTTCCAATTTTTTAAAATATGCATGAGAGCAGTCACGATCATGGTATCAATAAGTTTGGGAGGGCAATTTGATTGTGTGAAACAGGGATGTTGAGATCGAAGGATTATAATGTCCATAGAAATCTCTTCCGAGCAGTTAGTGATAGATTGTATGGTGTTCCAGACTTGGGTCCAAAAAGGGCGGACCAAAGTACAATGGAGAAACATATGATCAAGAGTTCCCTCTTCTTTCAAACAGTTCCAGCAAACGGGATCTTGTTTTAGTTTGGCTTTCCACATGCGAAATGGGGTCCATATTGCATTCCACATAACAAAGAGCATTGACTGTGAAACTCTAGAAGATAAAAGTGGGCGGTTTGTTGAAGACCAAAAGAGTTCCCAGTCAATGTCCGAGAGTGGAATGGTTAATATATTATCCCAGTGTTTCATAGTATGATATGAAAAAGTAAAGGATTGATCTCTTAGAATATTATAGAAAAAAGATATAGCTTTTCCTTTTGATAGAGACCACGAAGACCAGTGGTATATAGTATTTTTGGAAGTCATAAAGTCATATTGTATATACACAGAAGATAATATTTCATTGAGTAAAATCCATTGTGAATAAGCAGAGGATGGTAGCAGGTATGTGGAACAGAGTATATCAAAAGGAATTGTCGTATTAAGAGTAAATAGTTGATGAACAAACCATATACCTGCCCGCTGCCACCGTTTCCATGAAAGGGATTTGCCTTGATTTTGTATTTTGGGATTATTCCAAAGGGATATGAGTGGGCTAACCCTAACTGAGATTTCGGCTATATCATCTAAGTGATGGAGAGCATGCTGCGTTGAAATGAAAAGAGGATATTTTCTCAAGTGTCTGGGTATTGATATCGTTAGTAAGCAAGAGATGTGAAGAGGTTTGCATAGAAAACATTCCATTTCAAACCAAGTAGGAGGGTCTTGAGAAAAGGAGTCATTAACCCAGTAGGCTCCATATTTAGCTAATGAAGCAATATAATAGTGGTAGAAATCAGGGAAGTTAAGACCACCGTTAATTTTAGAGGCCTTCAGCTTGGCTAGAGCAATTCGAGGTTTTTTCTTGTTCCATATAAATTCAGATAGTTTCCTATTTAGCCAATGGAAAAATGATTTCTGGCATAAAAGAGGGAGCATTGAGAGAATGTAATTAATTTTAGGTGCTAGGGTCATTTTGATGGATGATATCCTGCCCCACCAAGACAAGTATAGTGGAGACCACCGAGATGTAGTGTTAAGAACTAAGTTTTTGATTTTGGATATATTAAGATTTTGAGCAAGGACTGGATCTTTGTGTATTAAGATCCCCAAATATTTCACAGCTTCATTTGACCATGTGAATGGAAAGTTAGTCAAGTCTGATTGGAGAATGTTATTGTTCAGAGGAAAGATTTCTGATTTCTCCCAATTGACAGAGTATCCTGAGATGCAAGAGTATTGTTTGATGATGTGTATAAGATGAGGAAGAGAAGATTGAGGGTTCCTAAGAAAAATTAATACATCATCAGCATAGGCTGCTAATTTGAAGTCTCGGTTTAAGGAGGGGATACCGTTAATTAGTGGGCTTTGTCTAATAGCAGAAAGAAGAGGTTCCAACACTAAATTGAAAAGTAATGGTGAGAGAGGACAGCCTTGCCTAGTGCCTCTGTGAAGGGGAAATTTATTGGATAAAGAATTGTTAATTAGAATACGAGCGGTAGGACTGTGATAGAATGTTTCTATCCACTTCGTGAAAAATGAGCCAAAATTATACCATTTTAGGACATAGAAAAGAAAAGGCCATTCCACTCGATCAAAGGCTTTTTCAGCGTCTATAGCTAGGCCTATTATTGGGTCTGTCAGTGTTTTAGCGTGAGCATTGATATGGTGAAAGAGGCGCAGATTATCTCCTATATATCTTTGTTTAATAAAACCCGTTTGATCTTTATGTATAAGATGTGGGATCGCTTTGGTGAGTCTTAATGCAATTAATTTTGCCATTATTTTATAATCTAAATTGAGGAGAGATATAGGTCGGAAGTTTTTAACCAAGGTGGCGTCTCTGTCAGGTTTAGGAATTACTACAATGGTGGCTTCAGTGAAATTAAATTGTTTATCTGGATTGGAGTGAAGGAAATTATAGTATGTAAGTAGATGGGGAGCTAAGATGTTTCGAAATTGTTTATAAAATTCGTTAGTGAAACCATCTGGACCAGGGGCTTTCCCAGTCGGTAGGGAAGATATAGCATTTTCTATTTCTGTTGTGGTTATCGGAGAATCTAGTTCCAATTTAACAGGGTTCGATATGGTCGGGTGAGATAAGGAGGAGAGAAAAGAGTCTATATCTGATTCAGGAGCCGCAGATTCAGATTTATATAATGAAGTATAAAAATTTTCGAATTGAGAAGAAATTGAAGATCTGGTTTTGACTAATTGTCCTAATGAATTTTGGATAGATGTGATATATAGTCTTTTAGATTTAATTTTAAGGTATCTGGCTAAGGGACGACCCATAAGATTATCACCCATATAATGGCCAGAGTTAGAGATGAAGATATCCCGTCTGGCTGTGCATGAAACTAGAGTATTATATTCATATTTAAGTTTTTGGATACTTTGGAGAATAGTTGGGTCATGTAAATGATTAGACATATGTTGTAGTTCTAGTGTTTTAATAGAGTTTTCTAACTCTTTTTCTTTTTTCATGGACTGTTTTTTTTTCCAAGAGGCAATTTTTATCAATTCACCTCTAAGGGTTGCTTTGTAAGCTTCCCAGATTATGGAAGGACAAATTTCAGGATCTTTAGAGTTATTTTCAAAGAATTCTACTGTGAAAGAATTGATTTTTTCAATAGTTTCTTCATCTAAGAGTAGGGCGTTGTTTAGTCGCCAAGATGGAGATTCTTTACGTGGAGCCGAAATAGAGGTGTATAAAGAAATGGCAGCATGGTCCGTAAGAGAGATTGGATGGATAATAGTATTAGTAAGGTCTTGAATGAGTGAAGAGGATATGAGAAAGAAATCAATTCTCGAGTATGTATTGTGTGGTGGTGAAAAATGTGAGTATTCTCTACCTTTCGGGTAAAGTAATCGCCAAGGATCTACAAGGGAGAAGGCATTTTTTAGAGCTTGAAGAGCTGTGAAAGATTTGGATTTGGATGGTTTACCAGAAGAAGATCTATCAATATACAAGTCTTGGATTTGATTAAAGTCCCCTCCCAATATTAGAGAACAAGAACTGAATTCAATTAGCGCTAACTGAATGTCTCTAAAAAAGTCTGGGTGATCTTTAACCGGGCCATATATATTGAGAAGAACAAAATCCTTTGAGTGCAACGCAGCATGTACCAGACACCATCTTCCTTCCGTGTCTGTTTTAATTGAATGAATAGTGGGGGAGAGATTATCTTTAAGAAAGATTGAAACACCATTTTTCTTTTGATGAGTTGCAGGGGAATATATATGAGTGGAATATCCCTTTAGTTGAAATTTCGTGGCGGCAGCGGATGGGAGGTGGGTTTCTTGTAAGAAAATTACATCTGGATGTTTGTTGGACACATAATTAGATATCTTTTTTCTTTTAATGGGATGATTTAGGCCATTCACATTAAAGGAAAAGACATGTAGGTCAGCCATAATATATGATATGCAGTGGAGAAATATGCAGTATATCACATTTGTCGAGAAAGAATGATTGATATAATATTGAGGTTAAGTAGACACTCCTGTCTAAGAAGAAAGGTATAATAAGTATTGAAATAAAAAAGAAGAAATCAGTAATAACAGCATAATATGTGGTCAGAAAGGAATTGTACCAAACTATTATGCTTATCTTAAAGTATTTTAAAGATGCTCTTATGAGCATAAAATGACACACGTAAAGCATCTAACAAAATCCACACCTAATTAGTAATATAAAAAGTGAGATTAGTGTGCTTAACTTATTAGGTTATACAAAGTATGTATTTCATTACATAGCATATTAAGATAAGAACTTATTGGTTCAGACTAAGATAACTAAAATAGGATTGATTTAATTGAACAAAGACCTCAAAATAAACTGTATGGTATCAAGTAAAATTAAGTCATTGGGGTATTATTGATCATAGTCTCAGGCATAGAGTCTATAAATAGTTGTGCGGTTATTTTGTCTGTGAATGTGTGTGGTTTCCCATCTCTCCATATGCGTAAAGACGCCGGATACACAAGTGCAAATCTCACTCCACGACGATGAAGCGTGGAACATAGTGGCACCATTGTCTTGCGAAGGTTGGATACATGTAGGGAGTAGTCGTTAAATAATAGTAATTTTTGACCTTCATATTCAAGTCCACCTTTTTTCCGAAAGGCTTGCATGATGAGCTCTTTGTCTTTCCAGTTGATATATCTAGCAATAGCTGCTCGTGAGCGGTTGTTGTTTTTTGTAGGTTGTCCCAAGCGGTGAGCCCGTTCGCATAGAAAACCAGACTCAGGGGTCACTAGGCCAAGTTGTTTTGGGAGCCAAAGTTGAAAGAATTGGTATAGATCTTGATCAGTACGGAGATCAGGTAGCCCTATAACTCGTAGATTGTTGCGGCGTTGTCGATTCTCCTGGTCATCCAAACGTATTGTCAGTGATGCTACTTGATTTTGCAATGCAATTACATTTTCGCGATCTTGCAAAGTTGCATCTTCATTTTCAGACACCCTTTGCTCCACTGCTGCAATTCGTCCAGCCTGTGCTTCAAAACGATCGTTAATACAGTCTACAGCCAATTGTAATTTAAGAAGTTTATCTTCCAGGGCCGCAGTAACCATTTTTGAGATTTCTTGAGCCCATTCACCCCAATGTGTCGAGGTTATAGTTGGGGTCGGTGACGTCGCCATTTTGAATTCTGAGCAAGGTGATTTATGTTTAGGCGTTTTTGCCGATCTTACCGGCATTCCTATCTAATGCACCCTTTTAAACGGCTACACATATATAGGTAAGACAGAAATAATTTGAATAATATTTGTTCGTTTGTTAGATGCGCTCACTTTTACCCACAATCGCTGGGAAATACAAGATCACAAAAATGCCACAAGCTGTGATTATCTAGCTTATTTAAAATTCCATGTAGAGAAATTGAGTAGCTATAGAGTATAGACAATTTCATATATGGATGATGATATTGTGTGCAGGCTACACATGTACAAGAGCTCAGTGGTTAAAACAGAAATAGTTTGAATAATATTTGTTCGTTGGGCACACTCGCTTCTATCCACAGTCGCTGGGATATATGAGTAATCTATATAGTAAAGTCAATTTCACAAGTGTTTTGGATAATCACAGTGTAGATGATTGATGATATTGTGTGCAGGCTACACAGATTTAAGAGCTCTGTAGGTAAGGCAGAAATAGTTTGAATAATATTTGTTTATTAAGCACACTCACTTGTACCACAGCCTTTGGGATATACAGGTTCATAGGAGTGTAACAAGGTGTGATTATCCAGTTTATTTAAAGTTCCATGTAGAGAAATTGGATAGCTATAGATTAAAGTCAATTTCGTAGGCGATTTGAATGTTCGTAGTGTGGATGGTTGATGATATTGTGTGCAGTCTGATTTAAAGTCACCCAAGTGAAGCTAATCTGAATGATATCAAACTATAATGCTGAGCTCTTTGGAAAGCTCATACTCTAGTAACTCCTTTATGTGAAGAGATGTTTTTGACTTCAGGCTTCTTAACGGTGAGCAGTGCTGGAGAAATATTTTCCCCTTTTTTTTTTTTTTTTTTTAATTTTATGTCGGTTTTGTTTTATGTCAGGTTTTCTCCTTGAGGGGAGAAAGGATCAATCAAGGCTGGAAGAGGGAAACGGCTCCCCAGAGCCTGAGCCCCCAGGAGGTGTGAATGTCAAGGCTTCCTACCTCTGGGGCAGCCACAATTCCGCCATGACACACGGCCTGAAAAAACGGGCGATCACAAGCCTCCTGCTGCTGAGCAGCGCCAGAGAGACTCCATCCCCTTCCCTCTCCTTCTTTTTTTTTTTGTATCAATTATTCTCTCCCCTATTCCATGTTGGCCTCGCAGGCACCAAGCGAACGACTCTCACCACTGACTCACTCGCGCTTTCAGCGTGGTCCAGGATCCAATCCCCTGTCCGGGGCGTCTTTCCCTCGAGAGGACTTGAGGGGCCAAGAGCTCCGGCGGTAAAATATATTGCTATGTAAGGAAAATCATAGCATATAAGCACAGTTTTATTAAATTAGGCGTGTGTATAGGGAGCCGTTAAGCCATCCGCTTGTTCCTCGTGGCGATCAGGCCACGCCCCCCCTGCATCCTGATACTTAAATCTGAAAAAACGTTGCATCCTGTCCCGAGTGGAATGCATGAATTGCCTAATGGTTAAAGCATCAGGGAAGCCCAATTCAAATCCCAGCTGAGGCTCCTTGTGATCTTTGCCAAACCACTTAATCCCACTTTGCCAGTAGGAAAAAGGAGGTATTGATGCCTCTGTATAAGACTCCGGTGAGACCTCATTTAGAATATTGTGTACAATTCTGGAGGCCGCACCTTCAAAGAGATATAAAAAGGATGTAGTAGGTCCAGAGGAAGGCTACTAAAACGGTGCGTGGCCTTCATCATAAGGCGTATGGGGACAGAGTTAAAGATCTTAATGTATACTTTGGAGGAAAGGTGGGAGTGGGGAGATATGATAGAGATGTTTAAATCCAACGTGGCGTAATTGAGTCGAGTCTCTTTCATTTGAAAGTAAGCTCTGGAATGAGAAGGCATAGGATGAAGTTAAGAGGTGTGAGGCTCAGGAGTAATCTAAGGAAATACTTTTTTACAGAAAGAGTGGTAGATGCATGAAACAGTCTCCTGGAGAAAGTGGTGGAGACGGTTCATAGACAGTGGAGCGCAAGACGTCAGCGCGCTGACAATCCAGCGCAAGACAGAAGCGCGCGGGGGAAAAAGTAATTTTTAAAGAGCTCCGACGGGGGGGTTTGGGGTGGCAACCCCCCACTTTATTGGTTAGTGTTCGCGCTACTTTTGGAGGGGGGTTCGGGGGGTTGGAAACCTCCATTATAGCGAAAACGGAACTTTTCTGATTTTTTTCAGGGAAAAGTTCCGTTTTCTCTATAATGTGGGGGGTTTCACCCCCACACCCCACCGCAACGGTAGCGTGAACACTAACCAATAAAGTGGGGGGGGGTTGCCACCCCAAACCCCCCGTCGGAGCTCTTTAAAAATTATTTTTCCCTCGCGCGCTTCTGTCTTCCGCCGAATTGTTGGCGCGCTGGCGTCTGGCGCACGATTATCCCGTCACCGGTGGAGACAGAGATTGTGTCTGAATTAAGAAAGCCTGGGATAGACATGTGGGATCTCTTAGAGAGAACGTGGAGATGATGCGGTATACAAACCTAAGGATTAGATTAGATTAGATTAGAAAGAGATAATGGTTACTGTGGATGAGCAGACTAGATAGGCCATTATCTGCTACCATGTTTCTATTAATGTATAAACTGGGACCGCTTTGAATTATAATGAGCTGAAGTTCAAACCCACACTGCTCCTTGTGACACTGGGTAAGTCGCTTAATCCCCCAATTGCCCCCAGGTACATGAGATAGATTGTGAGCCCCCAAGGCAGACAGGGATGCAATGCTCAAGTACCTGAATAAATCAATGTAAGCCATTCTGAGCTCCCTGGGCGAACAATATAGAAAATGGAATAAAGAAAAGAAGACTGATATGACTGCAAAAGTTCATGTATAAACTGTATTATCTTCCACACCTCAGGTCAATTCTTCATACTTTCAAATTAAAAAAAAAAAAAAAAAGGTACCAAATTTTGCACAGAACACAAGGCATTTTTCTTTTGTTAAAGCAAAAAAACAAACAAAAAAAACCACCCAATTCTCCATATTTATTTATTCACTTATTCAAATTTTCTATACCGTTCTCCCAGGGGAGTAAAGAACAGTTTACATGAATTTATTCAAGTACTCAAGAATTTTTCCCCGTCTATCCCGGTAGGCTCACAATGATCTGATGCAGTGTTTTTCAAACCTTTTTACACCTATGGACCGGCAGAAATAAAGTAATTATTCTGTGGACCGGCATCGGTCCGTGGACCGGCGGTTGAGGAACACTGGGCTAAGTCGTGGGCCAGACCCCGCCCATCTCTACCCAGTCTCCACCCCAGACCCCGCCCCCATAATAGTACTAATTGCACCTTGCACGTCCCATGCCTCATCTGGAAGCCTTCCCTTTGACGTTGCAACGTCAGAGAGAAGGCTTCCGGTTCATGTGCAGGATGCCTGTAGGAGCCACTGCCCGTGGCTTTGTGCACTGAATCAGTTAGGAAGAGGGAGCTGGCTCGAAGATAACGCCGCATCGATCGCACCGTGGACCGGTGGTTTCAGAACACTGTTTTGGGCCTGATGCACGTGCTGGCCCTGTGGACCGGCAGGAAATTTCTGTGGACCGGCACTGGTCCATGGACCGGTGGTTGAAGAACACTGATCTAATGTACCTGGAGCAATGGGGGATTAAGTGACTTGCCCAGGGTCACAAGGAGCAGCGTGGGTTTGAACCCATAACCTCAGGGTGCTGAGGCTGTAGCTTTAACCCCTACGCCATTCTAGAAATCAAAATGTAGTAAAAGTGAGCCAAGTATGGGACAATCAAGCCATTGTGACATCACTGATGAGGTTGGCTCTTAGGCATTGATGGAATGAGGCATTATGATGTCACAATACCAGCTCTGGTTATCAGAGGCTGAAACTTTTCACACTATTTATTTATTCAATTTTCTATACTGTTCTCCCAGGGGAGCTCAGAACGGTTTACATGAATTATCAGGTACTCAAGCATTTTTCCCTGTCTGTCCCGGCGGGCTCAAAATCTATCTAATGTACCTGGGGTATTAGGAGGATCTAGACTCAAAGAAGTTCAAAACAGCACAGCATTCTGATTCTCAGCCCTTTAAGCTCCGAGCTAAGGGCAGACCAATGTTTCTCTAAACCAGATCCTTTCCTCTTCCACGGAGACTGGCAGTTGAATAGCAGAGCTGCAAACCCTGTCTCCTCCCTCATTAAGCCTCAACAGTCATCCCACAGGTACCACCATCTGGAAGATTTACACAAGAATATCAGCCCCTCCAGGGTAAGGGCCCTTTTTTCTCAGCCCACCAAGAGGGCCCAAGCAGAGCCTCCCCTTAACACTGAAACTGTGCGTGCTAATCTTGCCCTGTCAAAAGGCAGCCCACATTATCTTTCAGAGAAGACTGAAATCCTTTCTTCACCCGTCGCCCAAAAATCAGCCAAAACTGAAGATTTTATGGAGGTGCATCTGCTTCTTATATATACCTCCCCCTCCAGCCTTGCATTGAACAAGAACAGATCAAGGCTTGTCAAAGCTGTCAGCCGTGTAGGTGTATTTAACAAGAATTACAAGAACTCACATTAATTGTGCGGCTCATCTCTCATTTCAGACGCTTGACATGGAGGATTGGTTTACAGGCAAGAAAGCAGGTGAGAGGGAAAAGAATCCAGGCCCTAAAGCGTTCTATGCGTATGGCTGGTAGCGCTATAGAAATAATTAATAGTAGTACACTTCTCCCTCCGTATACGTGGTTTCCGTATCTGCGGATTCGCTTATTCGCGATTTTTAGGATGCTGACTCCGCCCCCCCCAAATTACATCATCACTAAAGTTCTTTTTCCTTTTACTGTACCGATAAAAAAATCTGAAAATCGCTGCTTCTATGCTTTTTCCCATAAATTTGCTGCTTCCATGCTTTCTCACACAAAGTCGCTGCTTCCATGCTTCCCAGTGTGCACTGAGAAAAGACACTGCTTCCCAGCATCCATAAAGAGAAAGGCTTCTTCCCAATATGCCTGCCTAATCCAAGCCCAGAAATCGCTGCTTGCCTCTCCTTCAGTTATTCGCGGTTTCAATAATAAAAACAAAGGCTTTTTCTAATAACCGCAAACTCTTAAAAAGTTATTTGCAGTTTTTCCATATCCGTGCCTAGGGTCCACTCGTATCCCCCGCGAATACAGAGGGAGAAGTGTAGTATATGTCCAGTGAGAGTCGAGAAAGATCTCAGGTAGCAAAATGCTTATGATCAAGTTTCAAGTTTATTGTTGACTTATTGAATCGCTTAATTTAATTTGCTAAGCGATTTACAGATAAAAAATAGATACATCAGATTAATTATAAAAGGATAATAAAATTTAACACATTATCATACAGAATAATAAATAAAGTCATACAAACTAACAGACACATGAGGAAAGAAAGGGTAGAACTGCAATCGTATATATTAAAGAGAACATAAATGGTAAAAACACAACAGGTAGGGGAAATAACGGGAAATAAAAAGGTAAAAAAGAAAAAATTTAATAATAATCCTTAATTAAGCTCACACATTAAACGCATCTTTAAAAAGGAAACTCTTTAAGCTGCTCATTTTCTACTCTAAGATACTGGGGCAAACTGTTCCATAATTGTTGGGGCTATTACAGAAAAAATGTCAGTGCGACGAGTTCCAATGACTTTTAGTGATGGAACTGTTAGAAGTTTTTGATCAGTGGATCTTAAAGAGCGTGATGTACTATATGGAATGATGCGTGGTTTTTAAAGTCAGAGGACAATCTGTGAGATATAAAACACCCTACCATTGTTTAAGGTAGATGACATATCTTGAACCTAGAGGCAAAGAAAGCAGTTCATCGAATGCTCATCTCTAAACCAAGAGAAATCTTTGCCAAATAAGGTTTGGTTTCTAGTACGAGAGATCTTCAAAAAGTTTCTGCACTTCTATTTTTTTAAAAAGCTATTTAGTAAATATCTCAAAAGCAAATGACATCACTTTTCCACATACACTTCTCCCTCCGTATTCGCTGTGATAGGGGATTAACAGAACCGCAAATACAGAAAAACCGCAAATAACTCTTTCATATGCTATTTGCTGTTTTCTATTAAAAACTATCGTGAATATGGTGAAACCGCGAATAACATGGTGGGAGACCTGGCCTGTTCCTGAAGGAAGAGGTAACGCACGGTGAAGAAAGTGCCGGGAATCGGCGATTTTCTCTGTAAACGCTTGGAATCGGCGATTTCTTTATGCAAGCTGATGTAATTTGGGGGGAGGAGCCAGCAAGCTAAAAACCGTGAACAATCGAAACCGTGAATGCTGAAACCACGAATATGGAGGGAGAAGTGTAATCACCCTGTTGCCTGATGGACTAGTCACATGACATGCTACCACTTCTCCTGCCTCAACCACTTCCCACGGAAACTTTCTGAAGAACCCTCATAGAAGCGAAGCCATTTAAGGCATGCATTTTGTTTTATTTGAGTAATCAGGGAAATTCTGTACACTGATGCTAATTTTTAGGAGCCACAAGAGGGCACACAATGAAAATTCAATAAAGGCATAAAGATATACCTAAGCCTAAGCCCAGACCTCCAAGAAAACTCAGACATATCCTCTTTTTAAAGGAGTGTCCAGGGTGCTGGACGGACGTTCCAAAACCCAGCAGCTTGTCCGGGTTTTGGAAAGCTCCGACGAGCTCCAGCCACATCTGGAGGGCATTTGAGCATGCGCAAGTGAAGTTACACATATCTGCACATGCTCTAGGACCTCCAGACGCGAGGAGGGGGAGGGGCTGGAAGGGGCTGGGGCGGAGCCAAAAGCAGAACCAGGCAGGGCCAGAGCTGGATGGGGGAGGCGGATGCAGAATAGGGCAGGGCCATATGTCAGGATTTTTTCAGCCTGAAAAATGGTAACCCTACCTAAGCTATTATAGAATACTAGCGTAAAGCCACTTGGCATCCAAAACATAGGCGTGGCCACTTATAAGTCATGGATTTGACATGCCACCTTTCTGTGGTACAACCAAAGTGGTTTACATTTATTATATGCAGGAACTTTCTCTGTCTCTAGTGGGTTCACAATCTAGCTTTTCTTTTTTGTACCTGGGGCAATGCAGGGCTTAGTGACTTCCCCAGTGTGCGGCTGCGGCAAAAAAAGCAAACAGGATGCTAGGAATTATTAGGAAAAGGGATGGTAAATAAGGCCTCTGTATCGCTCCAGGGTGGGTCCTCGCTTTGAGTTATTGCATACAATTTTGGTTGCCTTATCTCAAAACAAAAAGTGAAAATGTTTGAGCTACACCTTTCAACTGGGTTTTACATTTTCCTGAAACAACATCTAGTTGTTTACATATTGTTTCAAGCTGTGATTTTGACTCACTGGGCAGCTTAAGGATTGTTTCTGATTGTTGAGGCTACTTCCTCTAGTAACCACGTATTTTTAGCTTGAGCCAAATGTGGGGAATAAATCCTTTTGGCCAGTAATTTTTAGTTTGAACTATATAGATAGATAGATATACAGTGGTACCTCGGTTTACGAGTGCACCGGATTGCGAGTGTTTTGCAAGACGAGCAAAACATTTGCAAAATCGGTGCCTCGGAAACCGAGCATGGCTCAATTTACGAGCACCCCCCCCCCCACAATCCGGCACCCCCCCTGCGATCCAGCACCCCCCCCGCCACGATCCGACCCCCCCCCCGACACAATTGGGCACCCCCCCCGCCGCTTCTTACCCTCATCTGGGCACTCTTGAAGATCGGCCCTCGTCTGCTGGGCCTTGAGCATCTGAGCATGCTCAAGGCCTGCGAGTTCACGTTCTGAACGTGAACGTGAACTCGCAGTCAAGGCCCAGCAGACGAGGAGTCCGATCTCCTAGAGTGCCCAGATGAGGGTAAGAAGCGGCGAGGGGGGGGTGCCCAATTGTGTCGGGGGGGGATGTCAGATCGTGTCGGGGGGGGTGCCCAATCGTGTCGGGGGGAGGGGTCGGATCGTGTCGGGGGGTGTCCAATCGTGTCGGGGATGTGCCGGATCGCAGGGGGGGGGTGCCTGATCGCAGGGGGGGCCTTTGAGGGGAGCAATGCCGGTACTCGGGGGGGGAGGGGAACGCATCAAAGCGAGTTTCCATTATTTCCTATGGGGAAACTCGCTTTGATAAACGAGCATTTTGGATTACGAGCATGCTCCTGGAACGGATTATACTCGTAATCCAAGGTACTACTGTACTTTATTTTTTGCTCCATAAGTCACACCTTTTTTCCCCCAAAAGTAGATGGAAATGTCTGTGCACACATTTCCACCTACCTATCGCTTCAGGGTGGATCCTCATCTTGAGTTATTGCACACAATTTTGGGTGCCGTATCTCAAATATTGCAATGTCTTCCAAGCATCTTTTAGCCGGGCAAAGCGCCCGGCTAATATAGGTGAGCGCCCGGCTGTCTGCCAGGGAAACTTACAATATATACCTTTTTCATCTTGGGTCCTCACATTGAGTTATTGCGCACAATTTTGGTTGCCGTATCACAAAAAAAGATATGGTAGAATTAGAAAAGGTTCAAAGAAGAGCGACCAAAATGATAAAGGGGATTGAATTCCTTTCATATGAGGAAAGATTAAAGGGTCCTTTTATCAAGCCGCGCTAGTGGGGATAGCGCGTCGGACATTTCATCACACGCTAACCCCCGTGGCCGGCTAAAAAACTAACGCCAGCTCAATGCAGGCGTTAGCGGCTAGCGCGGCAGACGGTTTAACGCGCAGTATTACGCGCATTAAACCCCTACCGCAACTTGATAAAAGGACCCCCTAAGAGGCTGGGGCTTTTCAGCTTGGGAAAGAGATGGCTGAGGGAACATGTGACTGAAGTCTAGAAAATTCTGAGTTGTGTAGAACGGGTAAGTGTGAATCAAATTTTCACCCTTTCAAAAAATACAAAAACCAGGGGACATTCCATGAAATTACATGGGAATACTTTTAAAACAAGTAAGAGGAAATATTTTTTTTTACTCCAGGAATTCTGGAACTCTTTGCCAGAGGATGTGGTTACAGTGGTTAGCATCGCTGGGTTTAAAAAAGGTTTGGACACGTTCCTGGAGGAAAAGGCCATAATCTGCTCTTGAAACAGACGTGGGGGAAGTCGCTGCTGTCCCTGGGATTGGTAAGATGGAATGCTGCTTCTGTTTCTGCCAGGCATTGTGCCCAGGATTGGCCACTTTTGGAAACAGGAAACTGGACCAGAAGCATCATTAGACTGACCCAGAACGGCTGCTCTTACGTTAAGGAGCTGCTGTGGGAATCAAACCCAGTTCCCCAGGTTTTCAACCCACTCTACTAATTATTAGGCCACTCCTCACATGTCATCTCAATAACAGCTGAGAAGCCCATGTCACACCCATGCTCCGTCCACATTAACTTCCTTTTGCAGCTGAACAATGTATAATTTAAGCGCACTGTTTATAAACTGGCACTTACTCGCATAACTGCCATTTATTGGTGCCACTTAAGCATTTGTACTCTATAAATCTGTGCATGGAATTGGCACCTAAAATTATCACCCTTTACAGAATTGCCTGCCACGCCTTTTATAGAGTATCCTAACCAAAGGCAAAAAATATCCCTGTCCTGAAGAGCATACAGTCAGTGGCATAGCTAGGGTGGATGGCGCCCGGCCTCACTGTGCTGTGCGCCCTGCCGGCTCTTTCCTACTGTGTCGTGTGCCTCTCCGCTCCTCACCTAGGCTAGGGAGAGGTCGGGACTTTAGGAAGCTCTGCACTTGGTTCAGTCAGCAGTGGGCTGCTTTCTCTCCCCCACCCCCCAGGAGCCTTGAAATTAGGTCTATGAAGTCCAGGCAGGGAGTTTTGGCCTGAAGTTGCCTATTCTTCCAGTGTCTTATTGTATTCCTTTCAAATACAACATTCTCACTCACCATATACTATCTAGTGATCTTCCTTCTGGTCCCATATTCACATTATGTTCATCTCAGCAACAGTTACTGATTGTCCCTTCATTTTGGCAATTATTTCTCAATTTTCATAGGAATTCCTCTTTCTCCGTTTTGGCTCCCACCCTTTGGAATTCCTTACCTTTCTACCTCCACATCGAAAAATATTTTGTGACTTTTAAGGCGCAATTGAAGTCATACTATTTTTCTTTGGCTTTCCGCTCTTGACCTTTATCCAAGCTATGGATCACCCTTTCTTCTCAACTTCTTAGCTTACGTTAATTGTTTGGGCAGAATTTCACTGTGACTTCCCTTCCCCAACTTTTTTGTTCTTATTGTAACATCCCCTTTCTTTATTCCCCTTGTACCCATTTTTGTTTGTATGTTGGTTGAATTTTTTGTTTTTGTTTATTGCCTCCCTTGTTATGTCTTTTTAATTTTTGTTTTAATTTTCTTTTAATAATATATTATTATTGCAAACTGCTTAGACTAACTGTGGTTATATTTGCGGTATATCAAATAAATTGAAACTTGAAACTTAAAGTCGACAGCTGAAACAAAAAAACAAAAAAATCAAAGCTTTGGTTTGCGATACAACAAAGAAGCACAACCAGTCACAACAGGGTTTGAATGGGGGACGCTCAGAATAAGCTACAACTAGCCTGAAACAACTCCACTCAAGAGGTAAAGGGGGCTCTCAGTGTGAACCATCAGCAATGGGAGCAAAAGCTCCGATGCTTCACTTCCGGGCTGAGGCGGGAAGCCTCCACCACCACACCATCATTGAGCTCCCTATGTGTATATGATAATAAAAGACACCTATAATAAGGCCCTAAATGAATAGTGAAATCAACCAACCCGTGAGCAATTTAACTCAACGGTGAGACTACAACCTGAGCGACCCCCACGCAAACCCTGCCAGCCGAAACCCGCCAAGATAACAGCAAAACACAATCAAACCATACTTAAATTCAATCAAAATATACTTATCCAAACCAAACTGCCACAATGAAAACGCCAGGAGCCGAAGTTCAACCAAGCTGGTTTCGGGGAGGAGCCCTTCTTCAGGAACCAAGCCCCCGACCGCAAACCAAAAAACAAAAAAATGAAAAAAATGCAAAATGCCGAAAAACGAGGCGGGACGGCTGGAGGGAGGGGTGACCGAGCGGGAGAGCACTCACGCTTAAAAAGCGGACCAGGGACACGTCATGCATAACCCAACCAATCACACAACACGTCCTAAATCACACATACCGGGGCGCACATACTATGTGGGGCGCACAAGTAGAAAGATCAGGATAAGACTTCAAGAACACAGGAGTCGGATCAAAACGGTATCTTTAGCTGCCCCTCTGGTGCCTCATTGTTTGGAAGCCGGTCACCAGTTTATTGATCTGACATGGTTTGTGCTGGAGCAAATTCCCTGGGATTTCAGGGGGGATAAACAATTTCAGTTAAACCTTAGGGAACAATATTGGATTTTCCAACTTCAATCTGTTGCTCCCCTTGGCCTTAATGAAAGTGTGGAATGGAATACCATCATTTAGGGTTCCCTTCCATCCTTTCTGGGTGCCGTGTTTGCGTGTAGAATTTCTGTGCTGGGTGGTTTTCAGCATGTTGGTTTTGAGTACTGCACGGGTTTTACTGTCTTCCTTTTATTGCTTTCCTTTTGCAGCTTTGGGGCTTGTTTCTTTTACCCGCCCCGGTATGTGTGATTTAGGACGTGTTGTGTGATTGGTTGGGTTATGCATGACGTGTCCCTGGTCCGCTTTTTAAGCGTGAGTGCTCTCCCGCTCGGTCACCCCTCCCTCCAGCCGTCCCGCCTCGTTTTTCGGCATTTTTCATTTTTTTCATTTTTTTGTTTTTTGGTTTGCGGTCGGGGGCTTGGTTCCTGAAGAAGGGCTCCTCCCCGAAACCAGCTTGGTTGAACTTCGGCTCCTGGCGTTTTCATTGTGGCAGTTTGGTTTGGATAAGTATATTTTGATTGAATTTAAGTATGGTTTGATTGTGTTTTGCTGTTATCTTGGCGGGTTTCGGCTGGCAGGGTTTGCGTGGGGGTCGCTCAGGTTGTAGTCTCACCGTTGAGTTAAATTGCTCACGGGTTGGTTGATTTCACTATTCATTTAGGGCCTTATTATAGGTGTCTTTTATTATCATATACACATAGGGAGCTCAATGATGGTGTGGTGGTGGAGGCTTCCCGCCTCAGCCCGGAAGTGAAGCATCGGAGCTTTTGCTCCCATTGCTGATGGTTCACACTGAGAGCCCCCTTTACCTCTTGAGTGGAGTTGTTTCAGGCTAGTTGTAGCTTATTCTGAGCGTCCCCCATTCAAACCCTGTTGTGACTGGTTGTGCTTCTTTGTTGTTTCTATATTAGGATTTTTTGGCACATTATTGAGTGTAGTGTTGTTTGTTTGGTTTGCGATACAGCAGAGTAGGTAAGTGCTTTCTAATTAGGTGACCTGAGTTTTTATCTCAACTAAAGTATTACAGTACTCCCCTGAAATTTGCGGGGGTTCCGTTCCAGGAGCCCCCGCGAATTTAAAAAAACCGCAAATGCGGTTTTCTGCCTTTCAAAAGGCAGGGGAGGCAGGAGAAGGCAGCTGGAACGCCGGCAGGTGAAAAAAATCACTCACAGTCTGCTCTGACCATCTCCTCCTGTAGTAAAATCAGGCTACACCAATCAAGAGCTGTTTTGACAAGCTGATCCTGATTGGTGTAGCCCGACTTTACTACAGGAAGACCTTGAATGAGTGAGTCCGCAATTCATGAACCACAAATTAGCGGGTGGGGGACAAATATTGCCTTTTGAGAACACCCCCACCCCCTCAGTAACAGGAAGGCCATTGATTATAATGGATACCAAACAGAATGGATTTAAAGGCCAGTTGTATTTGTGCGGATCCTGCTGGGGAAGTTGGAACGAGGGAGTGACAGAGAATCACCTGTTAGTAGGGTTACCAGATGTCCAGGAAAACCCAGACTGTCTGGGTGCCCAGATGGTTCTCCAAAACCCAGCAGTTTGGGTTTTGGAAATCCCCGAGCTAGGGTCGCATCTGAAGGGCCTCCGACCATGTAAGGTAATGATGTCATAGCAAGGTAATGATGTCATAGTCATGTGCACATGTGTGTTATGCCATTTTGTCACATCCGCGCATGCTCAGAAGCACTCCAGATACAGCCCAGACTCAGGGGTTTGTGTGGGGGTGGGGGTGGGGCTGGGGGAGCAGGCCATGTTTCCTCTTTTTTTTTAATGGCCAGAACTGGACAGTTTCCTGTCAACCTCCCAAGCCCTAAGGCAGCCACAACAATTTACAAGCTAGTGTAGGGTTACCAGATGTTCAGGTTTCCCGGACATGCCCTCTTTTTGAGGACTCTGTCGGCAGTTTGGGCGGCTTTTCAATTTTACAATCTGGGGAAACCGGACATCTAGTAACCCTACAGCAGCTCGTGCAACTATCCAGCGTCCTCTTCCCTCCCCCCACCCACCTCCATACACCAATCTGGAGTCTTCTTCCCTCCCTTCCCCCCATGGGATTCTGTGCTTGCTCACACGGCGCTGCTGTTTCTCTTCGTGCCGTCTGCAGCGTGAGTGAACTAAACACGCTGCTTGTGGCGACCCAGAAGCATCTAGCGGCCCCTAACCTAGGCACTTCTTATAGAATCAGGCCCTTTATCCCAACCACTTTATTGCTCTACAATTCAATCCACTTGTTTGCTTTAGTAAAACTAAATTTTGAAAATAACTCATCATTCAAGTTTATTAATATTTTGATATGCCGACCATCACAAGTATCTGGTCGGTTTACAATAATAAGAAATAAAAATTATATATATAAAAAAATAATAAATAAAAATTATATATATAAAAAGCAAAATAAAAATGGGGGATAAGATCGATACAGAGACTTAATTACGAAGGGTATGAGACAAAGGGAAGAAAAAGGAAGGGAAAGTTTTAAAATTACATTGTATAAATAAAAAGATGAGAAGAGGGGAGGGGTGGATAAACGACAGGAAAAAAATGGAGTATCGCTTCCTGGAAGCATTTTTGTTGTCCCGTTTTTATTTGTGAACTCAGTTGGAATTTTGATAAGCATCTTTAAAGAGAAATGTCTTACGGAGTGTTTTGAACTTGTTTAAGGAATTTTCAGAACGAAGATTCGATTGGATGGCATTCATGTGGGTGCCCCTGTAAATTCATTATTAAACCAGCACAGCCGAAAGGCACTCAACAGCTGCACTGGCAGAAGTAGACAGTCACCCCAATGTAACTTTTTCCATGGGAAGACCAGCCGTCTGTTGTGGTAGAGACGTATCTGTTCACCAAGACCCGCGTCAGCTTCGTCTCCACTTCAAAGCGACCCCATGCATAGGGTTACCATATTTTAGGCCGCAAAACCCCGGACACATGGCCTCACCCTGTTCCGCCTCCAATCCCGCCCCTTTCTGTCCCAGCCCCATCCTGTTCCGCCTCCGATCCCGCTCCTGTCATTCCAATGAGGTAAAATAAGCGGCCTTACTTCACTGCCCCAGCCCCACCCAGCTCTGCCTCCGCAAAGCCTCCTCTCATCTTCCCCGGTGGGCTCCGGCTGCGTCTGGAGGGCCTTTAGCACGCGCAGATGTTTGCGACATCATCCACGCATGCTCAGAGGCCCTTCCAGATGTGGCCAGAGCTCGTCAGGGCTTTCCAAAACCTGGACAAACTGCTGGGTTTTGGAAAGTCCCTCCGGGCACCTGGAAAGTCCTCTAGAAAGAGGGCATGTGCAGGTTTTTCCGGACGTCAGGTAACCCTACCCATGCATCGCTGTGCTGTTTGACGCATACCATAGCATTTAAATATTTCCTTTTCAACAGCTAGCAAAATAAATATGAATCGCTTTTAACAAGCGATCCCATTTCCTGATGTTATATCCTCTCCCTCTTCCCCTTTTTTAAATTTGTTTTTAATGATGTAATTATTAACTTTCCCCTTCCCCCTCAAGCTCATGTTCTTTTCTGTAATTTGTCCATTTAATGTTCACATTTCCCCTCCCCCTATAATAATTTATTTTAAACTTTTATTTTTAGCATTGTAAACCAGGCCGGTGCATGTCGATGGTTGGTATATATTAAAATTAATTAAACTTGAAATATGATGGCAGATAAAGGCCAAATGGCCCATCCAGCCTGCCCATCCGCAGTAACCATTATCTTTTTCTCTCTCTGAGAGATCCCATGTGCCTATCCCATGCCTTCTTGAATTCAGACACAGTCTCTGTCTCCACCACTAGTAACTGGTTTCATAGGCTGGTCCCTGAACAGCAAAACTTAAGTTAAGATGATCCATCGTTGTTTGCATGCATGACAAGGTTTGCATTAGCAAAATCCTGTCCCAGTCTTTGTTGCTTCATGTGGTTTATGCAGGAATTGTCACTTATGTCTCACTTGCAATTTTATCTTTCAACATTTAACTGAAAGTGTCAGATGTGACAGAGTAATCCATGTAAAAATTTGTGAACTTATTATTTCAGTAAAAGTTAATATTTCCAGTATTTCTTGAGAAGTAAAAGCAACAAAATACTTTTATCTAAGTACAGTAATTGGCTTCTTAGTTACTATGCAACACTGCTCGTAGGCGGTTCATAGACAATTGCGCGCAAGACAATTTCGCGCAAGACAATCGCGCGCGGACAAAATCGCGCAGACAACCGAGCGCGAGACAACTGAGCGCAAGACAACTGAGCGTGAAGACAAATGAGCGCAAGACAATTGAGCGCAAGACAATTGAGCGCAAATTATTTTCACAAATGTGCACGAGCGAGACAACTGATCGCAAGACAACTGAGCGCAAGACAACTGAGCGCGAGCAACTGAGCGCAAGACAACTGAGCGCAAGACAACTGAGCGCGAGCAACTGAGCTCAAGACAACTGAGCGCAAGACAACTGAGTGCAAGACAACTGAGCGCAAGACAACTGAGCGCGAGCAACTGAGCGCAAGACAACTGAGCGCGAGCAACTGAGCGCAAGACAACCGAGCGAAAGACAACTGAGCGCAAGACAACTGAGCGCAAGACAACTGAGCGCAAGACAACTGAGCGCAAGACAACTGAGCGCAAGACAACTGAGCGCGAGCAACTGAGCGCAAGACAACTGAGCGCGAGCAACTGAGCGCAAGACAACTGAGCGCAAGACAACTGAGCGCAAGACAACTGAGTGCAAGACAACTGAGCGTAAGACAACTGAGCGCGAGCAACTGAGCGCAAGACAACTGAGCGCGAGCAACTGAGCGCAAGACAACTGAGCGCAAGACAACTGAGCGCGAGCAACTGAGCTCAAAACAGGTCTAAATACCACACAAGCGACCCCTGAGATCTGTTCCTCAGCAAATCCACAGACGGCGGCAGCAGCAAACAGCAACGTCTAGCATGGGCCTTGTGGGTTTACAAGTGCTTACAGATCCTGCAGCAGCCTCATTCTTTTGACAGGTTTTCTTGGTAATCGGAAACCTCTCGTGTGTGGGACAATGTGAGCGGAACTATCACACCTGCGAGCCTGCCATGAACCAGCTCCTAAGCCCTTCCTAATTGTGGATTAATTGAAAAACACGGAACAGAGCATTATCTGGAACTCAACACCTGAAGAATGGGTGTCGGGTCAAAAGCGCGCCGGGACAAAGGCGCGCGCAGACAACTGAGCGCAACGCGGAGCCGCCCGCTGAAGAAAATGACTGTTTTAAAGGGCTCCGGTGGGGGGTGTGGGGGGAACCCCCACACACTTTACTTTATACAGATCGCGCGGCGTTGTGGGGGGTTTAGGGGGTTGTAACCCCTCACATTTTACTGAAAACTTCACTTTTTCCCTAAAAACAGGGAAACAGTTAAGTTTCCAGTATAATGAGGGGGGTTACAACCCCCCCCAAACCCCCCACAACGCCGCCGCGATCTGTATTAAGTAAAGTGGGGGGGTTCCCCTAAAAACACTCTTTTTCTTCGGCGCGCGCTTCCATCTTGCGCTCAGTTGTCGGTGCGCACCTTTGTCTTCGGCGGTTTTGTCTGCTGAAAACCATGGAATCTAGGAAGGAAAGGGGGAGGGGCTTGCTTTGCTCAAGGCTGAACATCCCTTCCCTCCCCCCACCCTATTAACTGCTTTGCAGAGACTTTTGACCCATGCGGCTGCAGCTAGGGTAGGGTTGCCAGATTTTCCTTTTGGAAAATCCGGACTCCTAGCCCCCCCCCCCCCACCCCGCCACCTCCCTTGTCGGACAGGGCGGAATTCCGCGCATCCCGACACAGCTTTTCAAAACCCGGACAAAGTGCCGGGTTTTGAAAAGCCGTCTGGACCCCCGGACATGTCCTCAAAACGAGGACATGTCCGGGGAAATCCAGATGTCTGGTAAGCCTAAGCTAGGATTACCAGACGTCCAGGAAAACCCAGGTATGTCCTCTTTATAGAGGACTGTCCAGGGTCCCGGATGGATTTTCCGTAACCCGGCAGTTTGTCCGGGTTTTGGAAAGCCCCAACGAGCTCCAGCTGCATCTGGAGGGCATCCGCACATGCTCCAGGCCCTTCAGACACGGCCGGAGCTAGTCGGAGAAGAAAATTAGAGTTATATGGGGGCGAGGCTGGAGGCTGGAGGCTGAACGAAAAGGGGCAGGATCAGAGGTGGAATGGGGCGGGGCCATGTGTCTGGATTTTTGCGGCCTGAAAAACGGTAATCTTAGCTGCAGCACCTAGATAACCTGAAAGCCCTGAGGGTAGTGGCATAGTAAGTGGGGGTGACAGAGGGCTCCAGACAGGGACACTACCTAAAAGCAGCACAGCAACCCAGCATCTCTCCCCCCCCACCTCCCAGGACTGCGGGGGGGAGGTGGGGCCTATTATCTGCACTCTCCTCCTCTGGTTCTATTCTTTGGTGGTGGCAAGCAGGGACTTATACACACTGCTTAAGCTGGCCTCGAGCCGTCCCTCTTGCGTAACTTTGTGATCATTACATCAGAGAGAAAGGCTTGAGCTGGCGCAAGCCTAGGAGACCCTGCTCGCTGCTGCTGAAGAACAGAAGTATTTAAGAGGTAGGGAAAGGAAATGAGCCTTTTTGTGGTTACACATTCAAAGATGTCTGCTTATATACAGGTACTAATTTTGTGACTTGCCCAGGGTCACAAGGGGCAGTGCTGGGATTTGATTCCACAACCTGTGGGTGTAGAGGGGCCACTGGGCCACCCATTGCACCAACTCACTCTCCAATTTCAACAACTCTCCACCTCAGTGGGGGAGGCGGGGGAGGTCATACCGCCCCAGGTGCCAGCTTGGTGGATGGCACCTCTCTGCCACCCCCCCCCAACACCATGCTTGTACCCTTCCTTTCCTGCACCCATCTTACCTCTTTTAATCTTAAGCCAGTGCGAGCAACTGCTTTGGCCTGCTGCCCTGGCTCCCTCCGAAATCACTTCTGGATGGCGGGGCCAGGAAGTGACGTCAGAGGAAAAGCCAACACCGGTGCAAGCAGCAGGCTGGAGCTGCTCACTATGCTACTGCTCCACACCCCTCCCATTCCCCCTCCCAGGCAACTAAGGTACCCCTTCACTCACTGCTTCCTCATCCACATGCTTTACACACCTACTGTACATCCCCATCACTTATCTACCATATCTCTTACCATCCCCTCCTTCTCGATCAGAAGGGGGCTAAATTCCTCCTCTTCACTGAGGACTCTGCAAAAATCTCTATTTTGGGGGCCCAGAATATGAAATTGCACCATTGTCATAACTGTTAGAGGAGGGTTTGATCACTTTAAACAGCACTAAAGTAGGCCAGTAGACCTCAGCTGTTCACACATTTACTCAGAACTTGAGACAAAGAATAAATGGGTGGATGGGGAGGGAAGCCCGTAAAACCGTTTTCTAAGTACTTCTAATATTGCTAATTGGCTTTGGATTACTTGGCCAGAGGGAATGTAAAGCACCAAAGACCCGAACGTTCCAAAATCTCTCTCACGGGCACAGAGTCAGGCCCGCGAGAGTGGGCCCAGACAAACGTATTTGACACAAAACCTAATTTCGCTCTCTATCCCCGCTCGCTTTCTCCGTCTCACCACTAATGGAGGTAGAATCTCATTAGGTCCTACCGCTTTGGACTCAGTCCTAGAAGGTGCAATCTGAAAATGTTATTCATTTAAACAGAAGTGGCTTGCCTTTGCCTCGGTAAATCAGCATTCCTGGTTTGCATTCTGGGCTTTTGTTGCGCTCTCTGGCCGTGCAGTGAATCAAAGCGTTCCCCAGAAGCAGGTGGCATAAAGGGTTTCCCAGGCATCCCCCCTCTAACCTCTTCCAAGGGTCACATTTACAAAAGCAGTTTATCAGCTATCAATCAGCGACACTCCCTTTAATACAGTATTGATGAAAACGGATGCAGTCAGCCTTCCGGGGGTAAGCTGACAGCGGCTCCTGAAATCAGAAGGATTTATCTGCCTAAGTTAGCAGATGAGAGAAAGCAAGGCAGTGACGATGCTTGACACAAAATAGGCCTGGCATTATCTGCTAATCATTAAATTAGATTTTCTGGTGGAACTGCCCTTGCATACAAGCACCGCTTCAGAGAGGATATGGCAAATTAAGGGCAGGCTGAGCCTGAATATCTACTGCCTCCCCTTCAGAGGAGGCATTTTCCTGTTCAAAGTCAGCCTCCATGCCTCTAACAGGCAGCTAGGGTAGGGTTACCAGACATCCAGGGAAAAACCGGACATTAGAGGAATGTTTGGGCTCCCGGACGGACTTTCCAAAACCTGGCATTTGTTCAGGTTTTGGAAAGCCCCGACGAGCTCCGACCGCAGCTGGAGGGCCTCTGGGCATGCGCAGATGTCGCCACACTCATCCGCGCATGCTCCAGGCTAACCAGACGCAGCTGGAGCTCGTCCGGAAGGAGAGAGGAGGATTTGTGGGGGGGGGGGGGGGGGGGGGGGGGGGGGCTGGAGGTGGAACTGGGCGAGGTCATGTGTTCAGAGATTCCTGGAGAAAAATATGGTAACCCCAAACTAGGAAAGATCTAGGGAAGGATTCTATAAACGGTGTTGAGCGGCATGGCTGTCAATCAAAAAAATGGCACCATTTAGAGAATCATGCCTAGTGACACTTCATTTGATATACAGTACTCTCCCGTTCAATTCCAGGAACCCCCGCGAATTAAAAAAAAAATCGCGAATGCGGTTTTTCGCCTGTCAAAAGGCAGGGGAGGCAGCAGAGGGCAGCTGGAGCGCCGGCGGGTGAAGAAAATCACTCGCGGTCTGCTCCGACCGCCTCTTCCTGTAGTAAAGTCGGGCTACACCAATCAGGAGCTACTTTGACATGCAGCTCCTGATTGGCGTAGCCCGACTTTACTATACGAAGAGGCGGTCGGAGCAGAACGTGAATGAGTGAGTCCGCAATTTGCGAACCGTGAATTTGCGGGGGTACACTGTACCGCCATCAAAAATCAAAGCGGTGTACAATAAATAAAAACAATGGGAAAACAATGGGCTAAATTTAAAATAAAACCATAACAAGGGAAATATACGCTGACCGATCAACCAAACTAGATACAAGAGGACAAAAAGGGCAAGAAAGGTTTACAATATCTTAAGGGAAAAACAAGCAGGATAGGAACAAGAGGGTAGGATGCGGAAAGAATAGGAAGTAAGAAAAGTAAAGATAAGCATAAGATGGTGTCAAGTAGTGAGAAAAAGTTAAAAGGAGAATGGCTATTAAGTCAGAATCAATGAGAAAAAGTTGCCAAGACAACGACTCCCTAGTCACAAATCATGGGAAAAAGTTACAAACTATTAGGAACCAAGTTCAAATGCCATTTTGAAATAATAAGCTTTCAAGTGAGACTTAAATGACTTAAGAGATTTTTCATTTATTTATTCAATTTTCTATACCGTTCTCCCTGGGATGCTCAGAACGGTTTACATGAATTTATTCAGGTACTCCTGTCTGTTCCGGTGGGCTTACAATCTAATGTACCTGGGGCAATGGGGGGGGGGGACTTAGGGCTAGATTCACAAAGCATACCGATCGGTTTGCGACCAGATTTCCCTCCTGCACTATTCACTAACCTCTCCTGTGATCCGCTTCGAATCCGTGCATGCAAATGAAGGGAAACGCATGCAAAGTAGGCAGGGACGCGATTCACCAAACAAATTTGGGACACCGATTGGGCTGGCCGATCAAGAATAGAAGCGACTGCTGGGGACCAGTCGCACACGTCTCTGCCGACTCTCCTGCTCCATTGCCGCCCTGCACTCTGCCCCCGGAGGATTTTTTCCTGTCCTGCTTTCTCTCCCGGCCAGTAAGAAGTGAAGTGAGGTCGCAGCTCGGGGCTCAGGTCATTTATACTGCTCTGCCAGCCCTATAACTGGGACGTGCTTCTTAGCTCTTGGCTGTCTTTAAAGCAGGATTAATTGCTGGAAGTGCACAATGGCGTGTCTTTCAGTGCTTATTGGGCAAGCTGACATGTCCTCTCTGCTCCCCCTGGTTTTGCTGCCTTCCCTGCAGTGTGAGCCCGCGGGGTTAAAGCAGGGCTGAACACCGCAGTGCAGGGAAGGTGGCAGAGAGCAGAAGAGTCTGGGCGGCAAGAGCAGGGCTTGGAAGGGGACAGCAGGAGAGTCGGCGCGCGTGAAGTAAAGTTTAAAAAAATAAGTCGTGGCTAGACAGGTTTAGACGCATGCGCAGACCTGCGATTCCTGCTGGCAGATGGGGGCGTTCCTCCAAGTGCCCCCATCTGCATATTAGAGTTTAGGGAATTCATCAGACCTGCCCGGATCGGGCCTGATCGGGCAGGTTCGTGAATCTAGCCCTAAATGACTTGCCCAGGGTCACAAGGAGCAGCGTGGGTTTGAACCCACAACTCCAGGGTGCTGAAGTTGTAGCTTTAACCACTGTGCCTTTCTAGAAATCAAAATGTAATAAAAGTGAGCCAAGTCTAGGACAATCAAGCCATTGTGACATCACCGATGAGGTTGGCTCTTAGGCGTTGGTGGAATGAGGCATTATGACGTCACAGTACCAGCTCTGGTTATTTGATTTTCTATACTGTTCTCCCAGGGGAGCTAAGGACAGTTTGTCCTGGTGGACTCGCAATCTATCTAATGTACCTGGGGCAATGGGGGGGGGGGGGTTAAATGACTTGCCCAGGGTCACAAGGAGCAGCGGTGTGCTGAGGCTTTAGCTTAAATGGGGTGCCCCTTAAAGAACATGGCTCTTCCTGGTGGCATGCTTTCTTGGTAATACAGAAGCTTTGGAAACGAGTTCAGTTATGAATTCAGATCCAAATGATCGGCTGATGCTGAATAGGGGAAGGCTCCTCTGTTCATTTTGCAACCAATCTGCCCTTATTTTCAAGCAGGAGGGTTCACATCCCAGTTCTCCCAACCCATCGAGAATGATTTTTCACTTGGTTAAATCAGATTGCTCTGACTAGTTTTACTCTTTGGCAAGTTTACTTTTACGATCTTGCCCAGGGCACACTTCAGAGCCCATGCTAGGCCCACTTTTGCCTCAGTCCATTTATTTCATGTTCCAATTTGCTGAAAGAGAAGTAGAATTACATATCCCAATATGCAACAGGGCACAACCAGTCTGGCCTTCATGGTGCCTCATGACCTGGAAATTCAATATGTTACTGCTCTAATGTTCTGGCACATCCCTAGAAGAGAGTGGGTATGAAAAGCAAATACCCCATGGGTCCACCCCGACAACCTCCTGCCCCCCTCCCATACTTTTACGATAAAGGCTGGCTGGAAAGATGCCTATTCCCTCCAGCCAGCAGGCCCCCCTCTTCAAAATGATGGGCCTTCCCGTTCTCGGTGCATCCTGGGATGGGGTCCAAGGCTCTGATTGGTCCAGGTGCCTAAGGCCTCTCCTTCCCTGCTGCATTCCAGGAGTAGGCGTGGACATCCCTCCTGTCCGGGCGTGAGGACCCAAGCGTAGGAGTGAGCATCCCTACTGCAGTCCTTCGATTCAGGGGTCTTTTTAAATTTGTGGGGATCTGAGCTGTCAATTATTACTTTCCTGTAAGTGCCTGAGCCAATCAGCATTTAGGCACTGACTGGAAAATAAGGTTATAACAGATTAGACACTACTGGAAAATTTTGCCTGCACATGTGGCACAACGAGGTTAGAGAATCACTTGGCGACAATAGAGAATCACCCGGAGTGATCATTTAAATATTCATGAGTCCATTTTTCTACCATTTTAATATTAATGACCTCATTGTACTACATTTGCATAGCAGAGCCGGAGACTCCTAGGAAGCTTGGAAAAGACCACGGTGAGCCGTTCTGATAACTGGCCAGTAAAATACCGGCGTGCTAAATCGGCTGGAACCGGTTTAGCGACCATCGTTAAGGGCACGGTAAGTTTTGAAAATACGGCCCTCAATCTTCATTTGAATTGCTGATTGGATTCTATTAGAGCCCAACTCTGAACATAAATAAAATTAGTGAAACACAAACTCCTTTCCCTCCCACCCCCAAACACTTACCCAACAGACGGAACTTCCTTCACTTGGGGGCGGATACTTCTCAGGTGTTATTTCAGGCTACCCTCCAGGTATTTTTAAACAACTTGCTCCCACCCACCCTCATACATTGTACATCCTTAATACCCATGAATTAATCCTGTAAAGTGAAGCAAGCAGGATCTGTGCAGTCAGTGGCATGCCGTGAATGCATTAAAAAGCCTTGAATTGGCTGGCAACCCTCTGATGTACAAACAAGTTAGCTTACTCTGCTTCATCTGCATTTGAATTAATTCCAATCCTCAGGCTGTTCTGGCCCTTACACCACCTATTAAAGCAAGGGTGTCCAACCTTTTGGCTTCCCTGGGCCGCATTGGCCGAAAAAAATGTTTCCAGGGCCGCACAAACACGCAAACGCTGTAGCAAGACAGAGGAGCGAGCCAGCAAGATGGTAAACACCCAGGGGCAGCAGAGGAAAATGCTGCATCGCTCTTGACCGGGGCTGCACAAAATACTTCACGGGGCCGCAGGTTAGATACCCCTGTACTAAAGTAATTGTCTTTTTTTACCCCCCCTATTGCCCATTCAAATTCTTTATGGTCTGCAATGTCTGCTTGTTTAAACTGTCATTTGGGGAATGAGAGGAAGACAAAAATAATTTTAAAAAGTCACTCGTCTCTCAAACGCTGATGTGCTTCATCCTATGTCTGACCACGCCATGTTTTGTCATCCAGTATTCGACCACACTCTTGTCACACAGTTCGCCATGGTGACGCGTCAAAACCTTGGCGGACAACAGCGCACCGACATTTGAGCGCAGGAGAAAAGCGTGCCGCCGCTTCGAGGCCTTCCCTTTTGTGCTCTAAGGAGGGGGCTTTGGGGGGGAACCTCCCACTACACTTAGAAGTCCTTGCGCTCCTGTTGGGGGTGGGGGGCCCCCCAGTATACTGAAAACGGGAAGAACAGGAATTTTCCCCCCTCTCCCAATGGGAGCATGAGAACTTCTTAAGTGTAGTCGGGGGGGTTCCCCCCCATACCCCTCTCAGAGCGCAAAACGGAACGCCTCAAAGCAGCGGAAGCGCGCTTTTCTCCTGCGCTCAAATGTCGGTGTGGGATTGTCGGCGTACCGTTCACCATCCTTGTCCTATACGCCATATTTACCATCCTATGTTTGCCATACTAAGTTGTCCCTGCTACGATCTCTCATACTATGTTTGCCACACAATGTTTGCTGTTTCATGTCTTCCATGCTATGGTTCGTCATGCATACTTGCCGAACTGTTTTTGCTAGTCATGTCATTCTATGTTAGTCATGCTTTGCTGAACTATGCTCGACTTACTATGTCTCACTATACCATGTTCTGTCATACTATATTTTTACCGTGCTTTGAAAGCTTTATTTTGTCATCTTTGTCAGACTTGCCCCAGGTACATTAGATCGATTGCGAGTCCGCCGGGACAGGCAGGGAAAAATGCTTGAGTACCTGAACAAATTCATATACACTTCCCCCTCCCCATTCGTGGTTTCTGCACTCGCGATTTCACATAATCGTGATTTTTTTCTGGGGGGGGGGGGAAATTAAAAAACCATATTTTTGACCTCCCTGCTGCCTTCCCAGCCTTACCTGGTGGTCTAGCGGGCTTTCGGGGCAGGAGCGATCTTCCTACGCTCCTGCCCCGCGCAGATCGCCATGAGGAAATGGCTGCTGTGAGTTCCCGTCGTCTCTCGAGACGACGACGGGAACTCCCCACAGCCATTTCCTCATGGCGATCTGCGCGGGGCAGGAGCGTAGGAAGATCGCTCCTGCCCCGAAAGCCCGCTAGACCACCAGGTAAGGCCGGGAAGGCGGCAGGGAGGTGAGGGTGGGTCAGAGCCGGATATTCACGTTTTTTTCGCCATTCCTGGTCCGGCTCTGCCCGTATCCCCCGCGAATGACGAGGGAGAAGTGTAAACCGCTCTGAGCTTCTCTGGGAGAATGGTATAGAAAATTGAATGAATGAATTAAAATAAACGGCAGAATGCAAAACTGACCAAGGTGGTTGACTGCTTAACTCTGGGTGTTAATATAATTTCTTTATAATGTCACTGGGGTACTAATAGTTAAATATTAGTGGAAGTCAGAAAAATATTAGAGTTCAAATAAAAGAACTGTCTTCTCATTCAAATTGGTAACCAAACTTCAGGATTGCAACCGTCACGTTTGAAAGTCACTCAGAGGTATAGAGTTCTTCAAGAAGAGAGTTGCGCCCTCTAGTGATGAACCAAAGTATATTTTTCAGTCGTTGCAACTTTATTAGTTCTGGTTACGCTCCAAGTTTGATTACAAAAGTAAATAAATAAATAAATAAATAAATGTCTTTACAGTCTTTCAAACACTTGTATGAAAATACTTTGTTTTTTCTTATCTTTACAAATCTTTTCAAATGAACATCGCTCTGTGATTTGTGATTTGAATTATCAAACTGCTCTCAATTTTCTCACAGAGCGATGTTCATTTGAAAAGATTTGTAAAGATAAGAAAAAACAAAGTATTTTCATACAAGTGTTTGAAAGACTGTAAAGACATTTATTTATTTATTTACTTTTGTAATCAAACTTGGAGCGTAACCAGAACTAATAAAGTTGCAACGACTGAAAAATATACTTTAACTCTGGGTGTTAGGCAAAACTTGACGGTTAAAGTTAACATCTCGTCAAAGAAGAGAGTTAGGTAAGTTTTGCGCTGGCTTAAAGAGCATACCGGGATAAAAAGCGGGGTTGCTGAACCGTTATATTGTACAATTTCACTTTGCTTTGTACTAGGTCACCATGCATCCAGGAAAACCCGAACATGTCTGCCTCTCTTTTTGTCTGCCTCTCTTTTTGGAGGACTTTCCCAAAACCTGGCAGTTTGTCCGGGCTTTGAAAAGCCCCGAGCTCCGGCTGCATCTGAAGGGCCTTCCACAAGCATGCGTAGATGACGTCGCACACATCCGCGCGTGCTGCAGGCCCTCCAGACACAGCGTTCCCAGTCGTCCGATTTCCCCCGGTTACAGACAGCTTTTCAAAATCTGGCACTTTGGCTAGGTTTTGAAAATAATAATAATAATAATTATTTATTTTCTTGTATACCGCCCAACCAGTAGCTCTGGGCGGTTTACAACAGGAAAAATACTGAGACATTTCAGCACATGGTACAGTTTCATAGACCACACTATCTACATGCAATCTAAAATTATATAATAAAAGTAATACAATTGTTAAAAACATTCAAGTACAATGTTAAAAATTATTAAAAAATTAAAACATACTATGACAATAAGAATAGAAACAGAAGACCACATTAAAATATATCAACATTAATATTCTTATTTGTCAAATAAATAGGTCTTAAATGTGAAATAAGAATTAGATTGAACAATCATCGGATTTAGCCAGGAGTTCATCTTCCCAGCTTGATACTCCAAAGTCCTGTCTACAAAAGGTCTTAAAACGACAGGCCTTTGGAGTAGGGAAGATGAACTTCCCAGAATTTCTAGTTCCTTTTGTTGAGTAAGAAAGTTTCAGATAGGGGGACAAATACGAGGGAGATAATCCAAAAAGCACCTTCTAACAAGTGCACCCAAACTTAAAAAGCACTCTGGCCCCAAAAGGCAACCAATGCAACTTGGTATAAAAAGCCTCCTCTCAATTGCGTTGGGCAGGAGGCAATCCGTAGATGCGCGGATTGTCTCCTACCTGACCAAAGCAGGCTGCCCGGGGGGGGGGGGGGGGTGGCAGAGCTAGGGTGGGCCTGAGGCGGGACTAGGGTGTCTGGATTTTACAATTGTAAAATCTGGCAACCCTATCTAGATGTGACCTGGAGGTTGACAAAAAAGAGAGATGAGGCTTTTTTTTTTGGGGGGGGGGGGGGGGGGGCTGGAGGCGGAACAGGGCAGGTTGGAGGGACAAAGTTAGTCAGGTATCTAGTCTAGATTAGGCCACACAGACGATCAGCATCTGGAAAATATTAACTGGAAAAGTTGTCTGGTTAAAATGTTCAACTCTGTGACTCTCTCTCTTTTCTGGTAAGAGGTCCTTAACTAAGCTGCAGCAAAAACAACCTCCATCAAAAAATATATTCATCTCCCAACACACTTTTACACCACCTGTCACCCTATGATGCAGTGAGTGTAGAGAGGGAAATAAAGTTTTTCTTGTAAACTAATAAAAAAAAAATTTTTTAAACCCCCAATACCCCCCACTCCTGCTACAGAGTAATCAACGCCTAATTCTATAAACCTAGGTGCATGATTTTGAATTTAGCACATGCAAATTATAGTCAGTCATGCGTGCAACTTAAGTTAATAACTGTCTGGTAACTGGTATTAAAACCCAATAATTGGCTCCAATTGATGCTAATTGGAACCACTTTGCAGTTACATTCATAACTGGCCAATTGGCCAAGTTTATTAAAAATTTTCTACCCCTTCAGGGCGATCTGGCCTTGGTATTCTACAAATTGTATGCGCAAACGGCAAGATTTTTATAAACGCTGCCTACATGAGATGTCGCTAGGTATCCTGATGGCAGACACCTAGCGACGCCTAACTAAAAATCTTTCTGCCACCCAAATGAGCTTGAATGGCATGGTAATTGCGCCACTGAAGTTAATTGATAAATTAAAAATTAAACCGAGTCCCGCTCGGAACTCAGAGCGGCGCCTAGCGACACCTAAGTTGAGGCACCCTCTTCTGAGCAGGGACTGTCTATTGCATGTTCAAATGTACCGGCTATAGAAATAAGAAAATAGTAGTAATAGTTAGGGGCGGCGAAAAGGCGTGGATGATTTAGTCATTGCTAGGCATTCGAGATAGGTGGCGCTACACACCTGTAAATTTGGCCTTCGATGAAAAACTGACTTACCATAATCATATTAGTAATATTGTTAAATCTTCTTTTTACAGACTCCGCCAAATTCGTTCACTATCCAAATTTCTATGCCCAAAGTCTCTTAATGTACTAATTCACTCCCTGGTTATTTCGAAAATTGATTATTGTAATGCTTTACTTGTGGGAATAGCTCAAAAAGAAATTAGACGTTTGCAGATCATTCAAAATACCTCAATTAAACTCATAATGAAAGCAAGGAAATTTGATCACGTCACTCCTCTTCTTAGGAAAGCGCACTGGCTTCCAGTAGCGCATCGAATTCAATATAAACTAAATCTACTTACTTTCAAATCCCTGTTATATAAAACCCCAGCCTTCATCTACAAATTATTGATCCCCCTATACCCCAATCAGATCACTGAGATCTATTGACCAACATCTATTAGTTACGCCCTCACTTAAAGTTATTAATACACGGCGGCACTTTATCTTCTCTGTTACAGCTCCTCAAACTTGGAACGCCCTCCCTATTTATCTCAGAGAAGAAAAGAACTTAGATAAATTTAAAAGTAAACTTAAGAGCTTTTTTTTCAAAGACGCTTATGATATTTAGGAGTCCCAGCCTAGTTTCGCTTATTTTCATAAGGCTACTTCTTTTATTTCCCTCCTATTGTTTTTTTTACCATAATTGTCTTTCTTTCTATCATTATTATTGTACTTCATTACCCTGCCTTTCCCTTTGTTTTCCTTTTCTGTTTATTTTGTTAGTCGTTAATTTAAAATGTTTTGTTCAGTGTTCGTCTGTCTTTTATAACCCCTGTATTATCTGTAAATTGAAAGATTTGTTCATCGCTTAGATATCTGAGTAAGCGATGAATGAAATACTTAATAAACTTGAAATTTAAACTAACTTGCTAGCATCTAAGTCCACCGAGGTACTGCTAGGTGTGATTCTACAAGTGGTGCCTAGCAGTTGATTGACAACTACGTGAAGCAGTACTTACAATGTAGGCGGACTTAGGCACTGTATATAGAATCTGACCCATAGAGTCTGAGTCTAATTACACATCGCGTCTAAAAAAAAAATAAAAAAAATTGGCACCAACCAGTGCAGCACTAAGCGAGATTCTTCGGCACGCGCGTACAGTTTATAGAACCGCGCTTAGTGCCAGCTAAAACCAAGCCTAAATGCCTGCGCCTATGTTGTTCACGCATCGGGCGTATTCTATAACAATGCACCTAACTTTTAGGAATGCCCTCGATCCGCCCATGGTCATGCCCCTTTTACCAATTTGTGTACTGCAACTGGCACATACTTTTTACAGAATCACGCGTTCCAAGGTGCACGCGTAACTTAATTAGTTCCAATTAGCGTCCATCGTGGGGTGTTAATAGACAATTTTTGGTACCAATTAGGCCAATTAATCAAAATGTGAGTGTGCATTGGCTAAGCGCATCCATATATGCATACTATAGGTGCCATTAAATTTTTTCTTTTTTACCTTTTTATTTCCCCGTTATTTCCCTTACCTGTTGTATTTTTACCATTTATGTTTTCTTTAATATATACGATTGTAGTTCTACCCTTTCTTTCCTCTTGTGTCTGTTAGTTTGTATGACTTTATTTATTATTCTGTATGATAATGTGTTAAATTTATGTATTCTGTTGTATCTATTTTTTATCTGTAAATCGCTTAGCAAATTAAATTAAGCGATTCAACAAGTCAAAAATAAACTTGAAACTTGAATTATGGGGGAAATTCATATAGCATGCAACTGCAAGGGGGCGTGGCCATGGGCGGCTCAGGGGCATGTCTAGAACTTATATGCACATGTTACCCTCATAGGTGCTTCTATCTCCCCTTCAAGGGTTCTTTTCTCTCTCTCTGTCTCTAACTCCACAACCCCCTCCCTCACGGGTTCTTCTCGCTCTCTCCCCTCTCTTGCGGGTCCTTTTTTCTCTTCTCTCCCTCCCTTCATAACCCTCCCCCCCCCATGGGATGGTGATTCTCTTCTGTCTCCCACCTATCTCCTCACTGAATTTTCAGGCTAGCTAGCAGCAGCATTGAGTTGAGCCTGCTGCCATCAGCCTGCCCTGGAGGCCGCCTTTGTGGAACACCCTGCCTACATGAGAACAGGAAGTTGCTCCAGAGAGAAGGCTTCTGGGGTAGGCTGACATCAGCAGGCTCACCTCGCTGTTGCCGGCCAGCCCGAAGATTCAGTTTCAGCCGAGCCAGCAGGGTGGGTAGGTTAGAACTATAGACACTTTCTTCCCGCACAGGGGAGAAAGCCATCCGGACAACCAAACAGTCCTCTAAAAAGATATAGAATTTGGGTTTAGCGTAGATCATTCTGGCACATAACTTTAGGCAACCTTTTGAGAATGACCCCTTCAAATGTTTATTTTCCAAGCAAAACAGGCATAGAGACTTTAAACAGAGCTCAGAATTGGTCAAACTGGACTAAAATCCTGCCAATCCAATCGCTGGTAGGATCTTAAAGGGACACACCAAGCTTAGAATAACCATATCCTCACATACAGCAGTCCTCACCCTGTATGTAAAGACGTGTGCACTGGGGAGATGGGAAGCATGAAATATGTCAGGGCCTAAACTTTTCTGCTCTATTAATAAACAGCAACATCTGTTTTCAGCAGATTTCTCCCTTAATTCAAGTTCTTGAGCGACAATTTTGGGTGGGAAACCAAAAGGAGAGGAAGCAGCGAAAAATCAATCACATATCCTAAGAAGTGTTAGTACATACACTTTTGAGAGTGACACACGTTGACATTCTTGCATTCTAGCAAATTCTATACAGAGAAATATGACTCGAGTGTAACCTACAGTATTAAATGGGTATCACTTGTTCTAGAACAGGGGCGGGCAACCAAGTCAGGTTTTCAGGATTTCCACAATGAATATGCACAAGCTGGATTTGCATGCACTGCTTCCACTGTATGCAAATAGATCTCATGCATATTCATTGTGGAAATCTTGAATACCCAACTGGGCTGTGGCCCTTAAGGACCGTGGCTGCCCACCCCTGTTCTAGAATGTTCTTTTCACTGAATAATAGTTGCTTCTTGCGCCCTCTGTCACATTTCTCTTGTTCTTACCACCATCTCTTCCATCTGCCATAGGCAAGCTTGAATTCTATTAAAGGGTGGGTGGTAGTTATTTATTTATTTCATTTTCTATACGATTCTCCCAGGGGAGCTCAGAACGGTTTACATGAATTTATTCAGGTGCTCAAGCATTTTTCCCTGTTTGTCCTGGTGGGCTCACAATCTATCTAATATACCTGGGGCACCGGGGAACCAAGTGACCTGCCCAGGGTCCCAAGGAGCAGTTTGGGTTTGAACCCACAATCCCAGGCTGCATCTCCTCCAACCACGATGCTGCATTCTCAGTAAAGAGGTATCTTCTCTCTCCTTCCATCCTGTACCACATACAGCTGAATCTTGCTAGGTTTTGCAGTTCAAAATACACTAACGTGCCCAATGCTTCAATTTCTTTGAGCTTTTCCTTCTAAGGGCTGTTATTAGAAGTTTGCTAAGTGGGTTTTTATTGGAGGGGATTTGGAATGTCTTGGATTACGCTTGGTTCATTCTGAATGTTTTATGGTAAAATCACTGGTGGAGGCTTTAGCCGGGTGAGTGGTATGCTACATCTTTTTCCCCATAAATAAGAGCTCAGTAGCTGATAAGGAGTTTTCTTCAGCGTTGCTGTATATAAACAGTCAACATCTTCAATCTCGCACACAGTAATGGATTTTGAAGTCATTCAAAACCTAGTGTTTCAATAAAACAATGTTTTTTTTTTAATCTTTGTACCATTGGTGGCAGGGGAAATTGGGTTGTGGGAAGGCTTGTGAGTTTATAGGATGCTAGAGGGATCGATGGACCAGAGTTTGATGGCTTTGTAATTATGCAGTGCTATTTTATTTAAATTATGTATTATAACTGCTCTGATATAAATTATATGGTGGATGGGATATTAAGTATGGTAAATAACACTTCCATTAGCTCCTTGTGTGGCCGTTCTGTGTCTGTCAGTTTTTGCTTATTTTGATCCTGGACCTTGACAGCTGTGCTGTTAAAAGAAATTAGCGAAACAGACTTTTCAGCAGAGAGATTTAAAAAAAATAAAACAAAATTCTTAAATAAATGAATAGCGGTGACCATTAATAATAGCTTAGTGGCAGTGTTATACAGAGTTACAGAGAGGATGCTGCCGCCAATTTCAGGCTCAGATCTTCCACTCCCTAGGAGGGCTGGCTGCCAGCAGGGTTAAGGATCCTGCAGGGACAGCACTCGCAGCCCCCTGTATTGGGGGGGGAGGGGTCCCTACCATTAGACGTGCCCACCACTAGACATGCCATGTACCCTGTCCCAGCCTACCACTAGACCACCAGAGGTGGACAGGGTACAGGGCACACCATTTGGTTCAGAATTTTTTTCTTGTTTTTTCCTCCTCTACAGGTGGGTGCATCTTATGGTCAGCTGCATCTTATGGAGCGAAAAATACAGTACATGGTCATACTTTTTAAGACCACAGATCATTCTAACCGCTGTATTCTGAATCAGTGTAAGTCTGACCATGTCTTTCTTGGGAATCGTTAAGTATACAATATTACAATAATCCAAAACACTCAGTAACAAAGATTGTACCAGAAGTTTAAAAGCAGAGAACTCAAAATAGGGTCTAATGGTACCCAATTTCCATAACGCGTAATAACCCTTATGTACCACAGCATCTATCTGTTTTTTTCATGGTCAGATGCTGATCCAAAATGACTGGTTGAGTTGTGTATAATGTAGAATTTATACTAATCGATGGCTCGTGAATGATCTTATGTGGTGACACGACAAAAAACTTCATCTTATCGGGGTTAAACTTGAGTTTGAAATCCTGCATCCAAGAGTTCATCAATTTCAACACACTCAATTTTGTGAGAAATATGGGACAGAGATGTCCCACAAGGTATAATAACTGTAATATCGTCAGCATAGCTGAACAGTTCTATACCCAGATTACTCACGCTATACAGAACCTAGGCAACAATCACTCAAAAGTCCCTTACAAAATAAAACCATCCTCATCCCCTCTCCCCCACACACTTCCCAGAGCCAGAGAGTCATGTAGAAAGGCTTAAGTGTTCTTGACTGCTAACGTACTCCCGAGGTGAAACTGGACAGGTCTGCAGTTTTCCTTTTAACATCCTTCTCATGATTCAGAGGGAAACGGGCTCAACGTTCATAATTAAATTACATGCCATATGCCAAGCTGACATTACAGAAGAAGGCTGGTTGAGATTTCTGGCACATCCACAGTCACTTGGCATCGTGCATTTCTTATCTATCTTTGCCACATGTTTCAAAGAGACCGTCAACAGTCTAAAAAGTTTTTAATTGCAGAAGTTCCTTCCTTTATTAATTCAATTAGCAGATTTTTTTTCCCCCCTCTCCTGGCAGCTGCTAATTTTATAAGCTTATCTCCAATCTGACTATTTATAAAGCCCAAGGTCTTTGTGACTCAAAAAAAAAAAAAAGAACAGTCTGCAGCTACATTGATGGAAAGCCTTGGCACCTTCTCCAACATCACAGGGCAGATAAGACTGGCTTATCGGAAAGAAGAGCCTTTGTGAAGGTCTCTTCAGCTAGATAACTCCTCCAGCTGCCGATATAGGCTTTCAGACCCAAGGATTTAGATAAAGAAAAAAAGGCGACAGACGGCGGTGGCGTAGGGGGGGAGGATGCTGAAGAGGGGAAGCAGCTTTCACAGACCCAGAATGAATCAAGTTTGAGCTGCTCCCCCCCAGCATGGAGAAAACAACAAACATTCACTTGAGCAGAACAGCATAGTTAAGGAAGGGGGATTCTTGACGCCTTCCTCTTATACCTTGCTGTAAGGCTGTGAACATTCCTGCCTATTTCTCTCCCTCCTTATAAAATGCTGCTTAACCTCCATCTATACCAGGGGTGTTAAAGTCCCTCCTTGAGGGCCGCAATCCATAGTAACATAGTAGATGACGGCAGATAAAGACCCGAATGGTCCATCCAGTCTGCCCAACCTGATTCAATTTAAATGTTGTTTTTTTTTTTTTTTTTTAATTTTTCTTCTTAGCTATTTCTGGGCAAGAATCCAAAGCTTTACCCGGTACTGTGCTTAGGTTCCAACTGCCAAAATCTCTGTTAAGACTTACTCCAGCCCATCTACACCCTCCCAGCCATTGAAGCCCTCCCCTGCCCATCCTCCACCAAACGGCCATACACAGACACAGACCGTGCAAGTCTGCCCAGTAACTGGCCTAGTTCAATATTTAATATTATTTTCTGATTCTAAATCTTGTGTGTTCATCCCACGCAGTCACAGTTTTACTCTCCACCACCTCTCTCGGGAGCGCATTCCAGGCATCCACTACCCTCTCCGTAAAGTAGAATTTCCTAACATAGCCCCTGATTCTACCACCCCTCAACCTCAAATTATGTCCTCTGGTTTTACCATTTTTCTTTCTCTGAAAAAGATTTTGTTCTACGTTAATACCCTTCAAGTATTTGAACGTCTGAATCATATCTCCCCTGTTTCTCCTTTCCTCTAGGGTATATATATTCCAGTCTCTCCTCATACGTCTTCTGGCGCAAGCCTCCTATCATTTTCGTCGCCCTCCTCTGGACCGCCTCAAGTCTTCTTACGTCTTTCGCCAGATACGGTCTCCAAAATTGAACACAATACTCCAAGTGGGGCCTCACCAATGACCTGTACAGGGGCGTCAACACCTTCTTCCTTCTACTGACTACGCCTCCAGTTGGGTTTTCAGGATTTCCTCAATGAATATGCATGAGATCTATTTGCATGCACTGCATTCATTGTATGCTAATCGATCTCTTGCATATTCATTGAGGAAATCCTGAAAACTCGACTGGATTGTGGCCCTCGAGGAGAGACTTTGACACCCCTGGTCTATGCAGTCTATATCATTTTCAGTCCTCTCTCCACTGCTGTAGTTCGCCGATTCTCCTCAGCCTATTTTCCTGTAAATCGCCTCAGACTGAAAGGCTTTCACGGTACGCTTCTTTCTCTGTATTCGCTGTAATAGGGGATTAACATACCCGTGAATATAGAAAAACCGCAAATAACTTGTTCATGTGTTATTCGCTGTTTCCTATCAAAAACCATCGTGAATATGGTGAAACCGTGAAGAACATGGTGGGAGACCTGGCCTGTTCCTGAAGGAGAGGCAGAACACGGTGAAGAAAGTGCTGGGAATCAGCAATTTTCTCTGTAAACACTCGGAATTAGCGATTTCTCTATGCAAGCTGATGTAATTGGGGGGGGGAGGGGAGGAGCCAGCAAGCTAAAAACCGCGTATAATCGAAACCGCGATTGCTGAAACTGCGAATACGGAGGGAGAAGTGTAAATAAATAAAGCTTTGTTATGTTTGTTGTTATGTTCTTTTCTCAGGGGCAGATGCAGTAAACCTACGCGATGTTTTTAGCATTGCAGTTTGCTCGAGATTCTCCTGCGCTAAAAGAACAGTGGGGTGGGTGTGAAAGTCGCACGCAAATAACAGAATACAAAAATTACTCCCCTAGTTTATAAAAAACATCTGTACTGAAACTTAATGCAGGTCCAGGTACCTTTAGTGGAAGCAAAATTCACCTTTATTACCTCAAATTGTTTATATCATTTTGGGGTTTCTCCCTCTTTCCTCATTGACGTGGACTGTTTTGTTCCCTCTTGCTACATGTTTGGCGTGTGTACGATTTACCCCCTTACTAAGGCATAGCGTCGGAGCAGTTCCTGCCGCTGCTGGTGCATAAACTTGTGCTTATGTATTAGTAAAAGAGGGAGGTTAATGACAAAACAGAAAAAAACTCTTCCCTGAATACCGACTCCTTTTGCAACTCAGATGCAGCCAGGATTGAAGATTATCCGAGGTGAAATGCGACACGTCATCTTAGACGACCCAAGATCCCTGGTGGCCCTCCCCCGATACCCCTTCCCTACCCTTCAATACACCCGTGACTCTTTCAATCTCTCCTGATGCTCTCAACACCTCCTGTGACTCTCGGAATCCCATCCAACCCCACAAATATCCCTGGTGGCCTGTGGCCTTGGACTGCGGATCCTTCACTCCCTACTCTGGTTCTTTCCATCTTGGGTCCAAGTGGATTCACATTGCCCCCAAGGAACCCACCTCATGCACTTCCAAAACTGGAAAGCATCAGACTGCCAGGGCTTTTTTTTTTTTTTTTTTTAGCGGGGAGGGAGTCAAGTAGGGAACAAGAGTCAGAATGAGGCTTTTTTATTTCTCTCTCTCTTTCTTTTATTCACTAAGCAGCAAACAGCTCAAATTACCTTTGTGGTCTGCACACATTTATTCTTTAACACAGCAGTAATTTACACGACACTAGCTTATTTGCATTGGGAATAAAATAGTCCACCAATGATCTGAACTCTCCTCTTACTCCTTCTTATTGTTCATTCCCAACCTGCTAACTCCAATGACTTGTACATTCCTTTCATGCTTACCTTAACGACTTTGTTGCTTGTAAATCTGATTAATTGATGTGAACCGCCTAGAACTCCCTGGGTATGGCGGTATACAAAAATAAAGTTATTATTATTATTATTAGTGTGGGCTGAAGTTTAGAGCCGTATTCTAACTCCACTTAGGGCCAGATTCTATAAATGGTGCTTAAGAATGCCTACATTGAAGGTGCCGCTCCACGTGGTTGTCAATCATCCACTAGGCCAGGGGTGTCAAAGTCCCTCCTGGAGGGCCGCAATCCAGTCGGGTTTTCAGGATTTCCTCAATGAATATGCACGAGATCTATTAGCATACAATGAAAGCAGTGCACGCAAATAGATCTCATGCATATTCATTGGGGAAATCCTGAAAACCCGATTGGATTGCGGCCCTCGAGGAGGGACTTTGACACCCCTGCACTAGGCGTTGCTTGTAGGTAGGGCTACCATATTTGGAGCCTCACAAACCTGGACACATGGCCCCACCCCATTCAACCCCAGCCCCACCCAGTTCCGCCTCAAGTTCCGCCCCCAGCCCTGCTCCCTCAAAGCCTCCCTCTTCTTTCCCGGCGACGAGCTCCAGCCTCATCTAGAGGGCCTCAGTGAGCATGCGCGGAGGTATGCGACATCTTCCGCGCATGCTCAGAGGCCCCTCCAAATGTGGCTGGCGCTCGTCAGGGCTTTCCAATACCTGGACAAACTTCCCAGTTTTGGAAAGTCCAGTTCTCTAAAAAGAGGACATGTCCAGGTTTTCCCCAGACATCTGGTAATGCTACTTGTAGGTGCTGCTAGGTGTGATTCTAAGTGGACTTAGGCATTGCTAGGTGCCGTTGAGGTAGGCGCTGGTACATTAGGCCAGGTTTAACCAGGCCTAATTTACTGGTGCCTAACTCGGATGCCTAGTGACCCCTAAGTCAACTACATCTATCTTCTGCCCTAACCATGCTTACTTTTCAGGCAGGTGCTTTTAGGCGATGAAGCATGCCTCAACTTAGGCATTGCTGGGTGTTGCTCCGAGTTCCATCAGAACTCTTGTTTTATTTCTTTGAAGTGCATCAATTAACTTCAATGGAGTGGTCAATGACCAAACTCTACCTCAGCTGCTGCTAACACTGATCTTAAATCCCCCGCCTTTACCCAGCATGCGTAGGGAGGCTGGAGAGCTATGGAAATCAAAACTGCATCTACTAAAAGAGCCACGGAATGAAAAACCAAATCTACTCACAGATGGAACCACTCTATCTCGGAATTTAACCCTATCGGGTGCAAGGCACGCCATTTAAAAATAAACTTCTGTTTCTGTATTAATGTGATACATCACCCGACAGGGATTTTGCCTGTAATAACAGGGATAGTGCAATTCATCCGTGGTGTGTTTATTAGCCTGCCAGTGCTGTATTAAAGAGGCCATTCCTCTGCCTCGCCGAATATTACATCCTGCGAGTGTGTCCTATGGAGTATTTTTGAACATAAGAAGTGCCTCTGCTGGGACAGACCAGAGGTCCATCATGCCCAGCAGTCCGCTTACGAGGCAACCCATCAGGTCCAGGACCTCTATTTATACCTTTCTATCCCCTTTTCCTTCAGGAAATTATCTAATCCCTTCTTGAACCCCAATACCGTACTCTGTTCTATCACACCCTCTGGAAGCGCATTCCAGGTGTCCACCATCCTTTGGGTGAAGAAGAACTTCCTAGCATTGGTTCTGAATCTGTCCCCTTTTAATTTTTCCGAATGCCCTCTCATTCTTGTAGTTTCTGAAAGTTTGAAGAATCTGTCCCTCTCCACTTTCTCTATGCCCTTCATGATCTTGTCTCTATCATGTCCCCTCTAAGTCTCTGCTTTTCCAGGGAAAAGAGCCCCAGTTTCTCTAATCTCTCAGCATATGAAATGTTTTCCATATCAATCGTGTCGCTCTTTTCTGAACCCTCTCGAGTATCGCCATATCCTTCTTAAGGTACGACGACCAATATTGGATGCAGTACTCCAGATGCGGGCACACCATCGCCCGATACAACGGCAGGATAACTTATTTCATTCTTGATAATACCTAACATTCTGTTCGCCTTCTTAGAGGCCGCTGCGCACTATGCCGACGGCTTCATTGTCTTGTCCACCAGTACCCCCAAGTCCTTTTCTAGGCTACTTTCACCCATTTCCAGCCCTCCCATCGTATAGCTGTACATCGGGTTTCTGTTTCCTACATGCAAGACTTTACATTTCTCTACATTAAACTTCATCTGCCATCTTTTTGCCCACTCTCCCAGTTTGTTCAGGTCCCTTTGTAAATCTTCACAGTCCTCTTTAGTCCTAACCCCACTAAATAGTTTTGTGTCATCTGCGAATTTTACAACTTCGCACTTTGTCCCTGTTTCTAGATCATTTATAAATACATTGAACAGCAGCGGTCCGAATACCGCCCCTGCGGAACACCACTTGTGACCCTCCTCCAGTCAGAGTAGTGGCCCTTCACTCCCATCCTTTGCCTCCTACCTGCCAACCAATTTCTGATCCATCTATGTACGTCTCCTTCTACCCTATGGTTCTTCAGTTTCTGTAGTAGGCGTTCATTGGGTACCTTGTTAAAGGCTTTTTGGAAAGTATACGATGTCTATGAGGTCCCCCTTGTCCATCCATTTGTTAATTCCTTCGAAGAAGTGCAATAAGTTTGTTTGGCACGATCTTCCCTTGCAGAAGCCATGTTGGCTTGTTTTCATCAGTTTGTTCCTTTCTAGATGTTCATCGATGCTTTCTTTTATCAGTGCTTCCACCAACTTCCCCGGAACCGAAGTCAAACTTACCGGTCTGTAGTTCCCCGGGTCGCCTATTGATCCTTTTTTGAAGATGGGAGTAACATTAGCTATCTTCCAATCCTCTGGGATCATGCCTGTTTTCAGGGATAGATTGCAAACCTGCTGTAGTAGTTCCGCTATTTCCTCCTTTAGTTCTTTCAATACCCTAGGGTGGATTCTGTCTGGGCCCGGAGATTTGTCAGTTTTTAATCTATCTATCTGCTTGCGTATGTCTTCAAGGTTTACCTCCATGGATGTTAATTTATCTGCTTGATCTCCTTTGAAGATTTTTTCAGGTTCCGGGACGTTGAATGTATCCTCTTTTGTAAATACTGACAAAAAGAACATGTATACAAACCTAAGGTTTAGTTTAGTTTAGTCTATCTGCCACTTCTTTTTCCTCCATCACCACTCCTTTCTTATTTCTGTCATCCAGCGGTCCCACCTCCTCCCTTGCCGGCTGTTTCCCTTTAACATATTTGAAGAACGGTTTGAAATTTTGTGCTTCCCTGGCTAGCCTCTCTTCATATTATCTTTTTGCTCTTCTAACCGCAAGGTGACATTCTTTTCGACGCTTCCTGTGCTCTTTCCAGTTCTCCCCGGTTTTGTCCTTTTTCCATTTCCGGAATGAATTTTTCTTATCTCCTATCGCTTTCTTCACTTCTTTAGTTATCCACGCCAGGTCTTTTGTTTGGCTCTTTTTGCATCCTTTTCTAAATCTGGGGATATACAGATTTTGCGCCTCGCTCACCGTGTCCTTGAATAAAGACCAGGCTTGCTTTATAGTCTGTGATTTCTTTGAGCTGTTCCTAAGTTTCTTCCTTACCATTACCCTCATCGCTTCGTAGTTTCCTTTCTTGAAGTTAAAAGTTGTCGCTGTGGTTCTCTTTCCCTTCGGTATTCCTACTTCAACTTTGAACTTGATCATATTGTGATCGCTGTTTCCCAACGGTCCCACTACTTCCACTTCCTTTGCAGGTCCTCTTAGCAGTGTTCCCTCTAAGCGGGCGGGTGTTGTGAGCAAACTTTTTTCACCGTGAGCCAAAAATATCGGGCGCCAGCAAGTTATGAGCCAACTCGCCCGATTCTCCTCTCGCCGCCCTGCCATCTGCCGTACGCCTCTTCCGATTGTGCGCTGTGACGAGAAACGTGTGCGCTGCGATGTAATATTTTGTGCGCCAGCGCAGCTTAGCGGGAACACTGGTTCAAATGGTTTTATTTATTTCCCCAAATTTATTTTTGTTATACGCATTGAAAATATTTGATATTGCGTTTAAATCAAAATCTCAATAAACTTGAAACGAGTGCCCGTGAGATTGTGGGAGGGTTAAATACTCAAAACTTAGAAGTTTTTGCTACGCCAGCTTTCTGGTATCTTTACATACAGTGGCGTACCTAGCATATGTAACATCCGGGGCCCATCATTTTTTGGCACCCCCCCCATCTGTAAGAAAAACATGATTTTTAGTAACAAACCACACGTCACACATGAGTACCTAGGAAAAGGCAGCATCTTACATATTGCAGTGAGCAGTACATCAATACACCCATTGTAAAACTAAACAAGCCAGACCAGCACAGATCAATCCTACACCGTCAATCCTAACAGAAAACACACAGAACACAGAAAACACCTTCGCCTAGTAAGGAATATGTAATCACAAACTAACCCCTCCCTCTTTTACAAAACTGTAGTGTGGATTTTAGCTACGGAGGTAACAGCTCTGATGCTCATAAAATTCTGAGCATCAGAGCTGCTACCACCAAGGCTGGTGCTAAAAACGCTTCACAGTTTTGTAAAAGGGGGGATAAAATAAAAATACATAGACAAAGGTTAAATTGAACCAGCAAGAAGCTGGACTCTGCATACAATGCTTCACAGAAACAGTGACACATGTCTCCTAAAGCAATAAATAAATAGAAATTTTTTTCTACCTTTGTCTTCTGTGGTTTCTCCTTTCCTCATCTTCTTGTAACTCTCTTCCTTCCATCCACTGTCTGCCGTCTCTCTTCCCCTATATGACATCTTCTCTCCTTCTATGCCCCTTCCAGAAACTGTATGCCTCCCCCTTCCATCTCTCCTTTCACCCCATTGGTCTGGCATCTCTCTCCTCGCCTTCCCTCTCCCACACCTCTCCTCATAGTCTGGTATCTCCCCTTCCCTGATTCTCTGGCATCTCTCTCCTTTCCTTTTCTTCCATCTTTCGCTCCCCCTCCATGCTCTCACATCTCCCCCTTCCTTTTCCCTTAGACTGGCATACCTTCCTCCTACGCTCCAAGCCCTGGCATCTCCTTTAATTCCCTCCCTCATCTTCCTTCTCCCTCCAGCTGGGTACCGCAACACTCTTCCCTGCAGCTCTGCACTTCCCCACAATTGCCATGCTTCGGTTCCTCTTCTTCCTTCCTTCCTCCCCCCCCCCCCGCGGGACCCTGCGGCACCATCAACTCTTACTCCCTCTAATGTCGGCCCTGCAGCTCCAGACTTCCTCGCACCTTCTCCCCTCCCCCTTTGGATCGCTATTATTTTAAATGTTATAGCCGCGGAGCTGTATCCATCAGTGGAGATGTCTAACCTCGGCCTGCCCCGGAACTCTTACTGCAGCAGCCGCCCGTCTAGGCAGGAACAGGAAGTCACTGTTGCAGTAAGAGTTCCGGGGCAGGCCGAGGTTAGACATCTCCACTGATGGATACAGCTCCGCGGCTATAACATTTAAAATAATAGCGATCCAAAGGGGGAGGGGAGAAGGTGCGAGGAAGTCTGGAGCTGCAGGGCCGACATTAGAGGGAGTAAGAGTTGATGGTGCCGCAGGGTCCCGCGGGGGGGGGGGAGGAAGGAAGGAAGAAGAGGAACCGAAGCATGGCAATTGTGGGGAAATTTGCGACGCGTGTGTGCGCTGTGAAGAGAAACTTGTGCGCTGCGATGTAATATTTTGTGCGTGAGCGCAGGCCAACGCAGCTTAGCGGGAACACTGCCTCTTAGCCCATTAAGGATTGGATCCAGAGTGGCATCCCTCTCGTCGATTCTCTGACGAGCTATTCCATGAAGCAGTCCTGTATAGCCTCCAGGAATCCGGTCTCCCTAGCGCATTTTGAGTTTCCAAGACTCCAGTCTATCCCAGGATAGTTGAAGTCTCCCATAACAATCGTGTTACCGCTTTTAAATTCTCGCTTCATCTCGGCTTCCATTTCTTCATCGTTAGCTTTGGTTTGCCCAGGCCCATCTTTATCTCGGGCCCTTTCCTTCCTGGTATTTTAACCCATAGTGATTCCAATTTGTTGGTCGTCGCTGCTGTGTCTACTCTGGTCGAGTGTATGCTTTCTTTTATGTATAGGGCTATTCCTCCTCCTTTCTGACCTGACCTGTCTTCGCGATAGTTTGTACCCCGGCAGTGCTATGTCCCATTTGTTTTCTTCTTTCCACAATGTTTCAGAGACCCCAATGATGTCTAGGTTCTCAGTTTTGGCCATGACTTCTAATTCTCCCATTTTGTTCCTTAGGCTCCTTGCATTAGTATACATGCAATTTAAATCCTGGTATTTTTTTGCCTTCATTTCCTTTCCCTGTGCTACAATCTTTATTTTCTTCTCTTGTGCTACAATCTTCTTATCCTCCTCTTCTGGATCCGTCAACTCATGTATTTTGCCCGTTGTGTCTTCCCAGCATTTTTCCCACTCAGTATCCTCATGGGATACCTTCTTCCGAATCGTCGACACTTGGTCGACTGTTGGCTTTCCCCTTCTTTTTAGTTAGACACGGGCATATTATGCAATATACCACTGCCATGGATTCAAAATTCGTGGAAGTTGTTAATATAAAGTTTTTCCCTCCTGTAAACCAATTTCTATACTTGGCCCTTATACACATTTGCAATATATATAGTGATCACAACTTTGGTGCCCCCCTTCCTCATCTGAAGAATTTTCTTTCGGTTCATGATGTATGAGAATTTCCCCCAAATTTCGACCACGGATGAAAGCAAACCTAGGAAAATCCCTCAGACCCTTGTGAACCTGCAATACTGGCCAATGTCTCCTGACAATATCACGTGACAGATTTTAAGAAAAAATGGGATACTCTTGTGGGATCTTTAAGGGAGTAAATTCAGGGGGGGGGATACTTGGAATGGGCAGACTTGGTGGGCTATAGCCCTTTTCTGCCACTTTTTTCTATGTTTCTATTCTGCCGCTATTAATAGAATCCGGAAGAGTACACACCACTGAGTAAGTTCCCCTTTGTTGGTTGGGGGGATGTTAACTGTTCCCTATGACGTGATCCTGCCTGTTTCCACGTTCTCTTAACCACCCTACTAGGATATCCCCACTGAATAAATTTATGATGCATTACTGATTGTTTATTAAATTCTTGCTGATCTGAATATATGCGCCTAAGGCGCAAAAATTGACCCATTGGTATACACTCTCAACGCCTAGATGAAAACTTTGATACTGCAAGATAGTGTTGCAAACTGAGGGCTTACAATCTATAGATGGAATCTGTGCAAAACTCTGCTGTACGACTCATCTTTTGCCAACCTCGCTACGCTCATGTCACCTCTCTCCTTAAGTCACTTCACTGGCTTCCTATCTGTCATCGCATAAAGTTCAAGATCTTATTGCTGACCTACAAGTGTGTTCATTCTGCTGCCCCTCAATATCTCTCCTCGCTTCTCTCTCCTTATACACCTCCCAGAGAACTCCGTTCCTCAGATAAATCACTCTTAACTTTACCCTTCTCCTCCACTGCCAATTCCAGACATCATTTCTTTCATCTAGCTGCCCCCTATGCCTGGAATAAATTATCCGAGTTTGTCCGTCAAGCCCCTTCCCTTCCTTAAAAGCAGACTGAAAACCTACCTTTTTGATACAGCTTTCAATCCTTAACCCTACTCCTCTGCCCTCCAACCCAGGCAGCTGAATAACCATGCCCCTTAACTGTATCCATGACATCCTGTTTAGATTGTAAGCTCTTTTGAGCAAGGGCTGCCTTCTTTGTGACTCTGTACATCGCTGCATACATCTGGTAGCGCTATAGAAATAATTCATAGTAGTAGTAATGTGAAGAGTTTCAGCCTTTGGGAAGCAGAGCTGAGATTGTGATGTCACAATGCCTCATTCCACCAATAAGAGCCAACCTCATCAGTGATGTCACAATGGCTCGATTGTCCTGTACTCCCCTCTGACCTCCAACCCAACCAGCTGATTAACCGTTTCCCCTTAACTGTATCCATGACATCCTGTTTGTCTGTCTAGCCTGTTTAGATTGTAAGCTCTTTCGAGAAGGGACTGTTTTCTTACTCTTTTGTGACTCTGTACAGCGCTGCGTGCGTCTGGTAGCGCTATAGAAATAATTAATAGCAGTAGTAGTAGTAGTAGTAATTCTCCTTGTTGCCAAAGAATATCACGCCACAGCTTTGAGGTCCAATTCTCCCAGGCCACTGAAATAAAGATGCTTCTGAGGTGACTCAAACAGTGCTATTCATTTGCCGTAGGAGTCAACAACCTGTCATAGTCAGATAACACAAGTTGCCGACTCCCATAGTAAATCAAGGTGTGGTAAAAGCTTGCCTTCTACTGCACCTTAATCATTTCCTCCCCTTAATGGAGGTTAGCCTCTGTAATTAGGATACATCTTCATTCCAATGGCTGTAGCAAGGGATGCTGATTTACAACCAGGGCATCTGCACGATACAGCTCTGTGCTGAATTATTCTCTGAAAACAGTCTCTCGCCGAGAATCGAATAGGGATGGGCAGTCATTTGCAATGATATGGGAATGTCAATGTCATTAAAGAAAAATGAGCAGAAAAACCAGGACCCTTGCATCCCTCGATGACATTCAACCCAGAATGAAAAGACAAAAGGAAAAATATAAAAATTAACAGCCCCGAAAACGACATGGGAAAACATAAGACACAAAACTATTCTGGCTGCCCATCCCTAGAATGGAGTACAGATGGGTCTAGGGCAGGGGTGTCAATCCAGTCGGATTTTCAGGATTTCCCCAATGAATATGCATGAGATCTATTTGTATGCACTGCTTTCATTGTATACTAATAGATCTCATGCATATTCATTGGGGAAATCCTGAAAACCCGACTGGATTGCGGCCCTCGAGGAGGGACTTTGACACCTCTGGTCTAGGGTTACCAGATGTCCGGAAAACCCTGGACATGTTCTATTTTTAGAGGACTGTCTGGGTGCCCATCTGGATTCTGGAAAGCCTGAGCTCGGGCCAGTGTCTGGGGGGGGGGGGGGCCTCTGAGCATGAGTGGATATGACGTAATGACATCACACGACATCGTCACATTGAACCTATCTCACATGACATCGTCACATTGAACCTATGCATGTCCTCCAGGCTCGGGTTGCGCATGACATCATCGCATTGCACCTATGCATGTCTGAGGTCCTCCAGACTCGGATCGCACATGACATCATCGTATTGTACCTATGCATGTCCAAGGTCCTCCAGACTCGGGTCCCACATGACATCATCACATTGCATCTATGCATGTCCGAGGTCCTCCAGACTCGGATCGCACATGACATCATTGCATTGTACCTATGTATGTCCAAGGTCCTCCAGACTCAGGTCCCATATGACATCATCACATTGCATCTATGCGTGTCCAATGTCCTCCAGAGCTCAGGGAAGATGATAAACGTTTGTGTGGGGGTGAGCCCGGAGGCGGAACAGGACATGACTGGGAGTGAAACGGCTTAGGGCCATTTGTCCTCTTCTTTAACTTTAAATCTGATAACCTTAGATGGGTCAGCCCTCTGAAAAATAACCTGACTAGCTCTTAGGTCTCTTCAGAAATCCTTTCTGATCAGTGCCATGCCAAGACAAAATTATATGGCTCCCGTTTTGCTTATTGATTGAAGCAAAGGCAACTGATGGGGTAACCATAGACCACCTTCATCATTGTTATAAGTGACAATATGGAAGGAGGGTAGGATTTAAGATTTTGGTGCCCACAGGCAGGATAGGAGTGGGGGTGGGCAGCAGAGATCTCCTCTCAGAACTCAACCCTAGAGCCTGCAAATTAGGGGAGAGGGTGTTAGACCGGAGTGTCTCTCTGAAGTAGCTCTGGCATGTATCCCTAGGATGGGTGGGATGAGGCTCCTCTGGTGCTCTAGGTAAGTTTCCTAATCCTAAATCTGGAGCTGTCTGGAAAGGCAACAAAACAGTGTGGCTTGAAGATCAACATATGCAGCCAGGCCATGGGGAAAACATGAAATGAAAGAATAAAATAAGTTTCTACACTTGAGCATTTCATACAAAAAAGCAAGTGTATGTATTTATGGGGTAATTTTAAAAGGGCTTTTATTAAAATTACCCCATGGAGTTTGTGTATAAAAGTATACAGAAAAGGCACGTACTTTTATGTGACCCATATATAGTGGCGTACTAAGGGGCATGGGGGGGGGGGTTTCCGCCCCGGGCGCAGTCTTTGTAAGGGGCACAGGCCCGATACAGCTAAAGGCCATTCACCTATTCATCTAACCATAGTTGCTTACTTGCTTTATTATTTATTTTAGTTTTCCCTAAAGAGCTCAGAACGGGTTATGCGAATGCACTTTCAATAAATTGGCTTGAGATGCCAATAAAGGATGATAAAGAATCAGAAGACTATACTGCAGAGGTATACTGGAATTTCAGGGTAAAAGGAATAATGAGCACTCAGCAAAATCTTACATTTGTTTCCTGTAATACTGCAATTAAACTCTGGAATTTGTTGCCAGAGAATGTGGTGAAATCAGTTAGCTTAGCGGTGTTTAAAAAAGGTTTGGCTAAATTCCTAAAAGGGAAGTCCATAGGCCATTATTGAGATTATTCTTAGGATAAGCAGCATAAAATTCATTTTATTACTTGGGATCTAGCTAGGTACTTGGGACCAGGGTTGGCAAGTGTTGGAAACAGGATTCTGGGCTTGATTGGACCTTCAGTCTGTCCCAGTATGGCAACTCTCATGTTTTTCTATGAGCCAAGGACAGTCAAGCCATTGTGACATCACTGATGAGGCTGGCTCTTAGCCTTTGGTGGAATAAGGCATTATGACATCACAATCTCAGCTCTGGAATGTTGCTACTCTTTGGATTTCTGCCAGGTACTTGGGATCTGGGTTGGCCTCTGTTGGAAAGAGGACACTGGGCTTGATGGACCTTCGGTCTGTCCCAGTATAGCAATTTTTATGTTCCGATGTGATTGTTTCTCTTATCATAATAAAGTAATCTGATTGCTGTGTTCTGGATTAATTGAATTTGCCTAATCTGGTACAGTTGGGCAGCCTACAAGTGCTAATATCTTGTAGGTATTCTGAAAGGAAGGTCTGGTTGGGGGTTGGGATGCCAGAAAGAACAGACACCAAGAATCACTGCTTTATTCTCTCTCTGCGTGATTGTCTCCCTCCATCCTTTGGGAGCGGGGGGGAACAAACTCATTCATTAGCTCCACAAAGCATTAATAAATGATTGAAAGCAGCAGTTGTGAGTATAATCTTACTTCATCTTATCAGAAGAGAGCCGCCAGAAATGGAAGGGCTTTTCTTTTGACCTTCAGCTACCATGTGGTAAATAATTTGTGCTCCGGGGCTGACCTTTTCTGCTTCTATTGTCGGGCGTCAATAATGTTATTTGTTTAAATTTTAATTTATTCGGCAGTTTTTCCAATACCTAGGCTTCAATTCCCCGAGCTGACGATTTGGATGAAGGTTGCTATTTTTACTCCAAAATAAATAAATATATAAATAAAAACAGGGCTTGTTTGCGCTCTCTCCCCAGATGGATATCCAAATCCTGCCTCTGGCAGCAGAAAATTAGAAATAAAAGCTCCGATAATTGAACTTGGCAGACAATGGAGAGTAAGTTGCCAATCGAAGCAGGACTCTCGCTTTCAGGAGCTGTACCTTGTGCTCTAATGGTTGGCTCAACCAGTCCCTGTAACCCGTAGCAGTAACTGTAGAACCAGGTGGTATCTAAAGGCCAGATTCTCAAAACTTACAGTGCCTTTAACCACGGTCGCTAAACCGGTTCCAGACAGTTTGCTTTGCCAGTGTTTTAGCAGCTGATTATCAGAGTGGCTCATCGCGGTCTTTTCTGAGCTTCCTAGCAGACTCCGACTCTGCCATGTACATGGAATACAACGGAGGTCATTATTATTAAAATGGTAGTCAAATAGGCTCATTAATATTTAAACGGTCACTTCAGGCAATTCTCTGTCATTACTGGGTGACTCTCTAACCTCTTTGTACTACATTTGTGGGCAAAATTTCCCAGCAGGATCTGACCTGTTGTAGACTTACTTTTGGGTCAGTGTCTGAGCGCTGATTGGTTCAGGCAGTGACAGAAAAGTAAGGCATGTCAGCTCAGACCCCCTCCTAATTTTTTTTTTTTTTTTAAAGACCCCCAATTCCTCCCTCCCTCTCACCGATCTTAACATCCCCCCTCACCTTGAAATTGAAGGACGGCTGGAGGGATGCCCACTCCCTCCGGCTGGCAGGCCCACCTCTTCAAAATGGCAGGCCTTCCCCTTCCCGGTGCATCCTGGGATGCACTAGCAGGGGCCTAAGACCCTGATTGGCTCAGGTGCTTAAGGCCCCTCCCTATCCCAGGATACATCGGGCAGGGGAGGGGTCTTAGGCACCACAGACAATTAGGACCCTGAGTTTGGGGCCTTCCAAAACTCAAACTGCCACGTTTTGAAAATCCATCCGGATGCCTGGACAGTCCTCTGAAAAGAGGCCATGTCCGGGTTTGCTGTGCCACTGTTCTGCCCCTTGATGCACCCCCACTCTCAACAGTGAGTGCTGCAGTACAGGACTGAGTGCCACATTGAGGACTGGGAGGGGTAGCAGAAAATATTGACTTCTTCAACGCCCGAGCCACAGCTCTATCCATAGACCCTCACCATACATATGCTTTCTCCATACGGTATTAAATTCATACATTCAGAGAACCATTTGGCCTCTCCCCCAAGAGCTGGTATAGAGCAGAACTAGGATATTTCCCTATTATACTTGCTGTACAAAAAATATTTGCTTCCAATACATTATCAATAACAACAACTTAAATTCTGTCAGAGACGTTTAGATTCAAACAATTTTTATTGATGCAAACAACAGTAAATGCAACACCAGGACACCCCAAGGGTGAACATTACAAACAATGATGAATCATATACAATAAGAGAACTAGCATGTACAGAAGAAATATAACAGCAACCAAACTCCCCCCCCCTCCCTAATTACTTAGGGCAAGTGAGACCAGTGGGGCAGAAAGGCAATCCGAGGCCCTGGACTTTGATGAGCCCCGAAGCTGTCACACCACCACCCCTCCCCCCACCAAACCCCACAGATCAAATCTAACGAAGTGCCAGAACCTTTCCATATCCCCCCACAACCTCCCTCCCCTCCCTCCCTGTCAGAGACGTTTAAGTAGCTGCTTAATGTAAATGCGCACGAGGAAACTCTGCAATGAGAGGGTATAGGATGAAGTTAAGAGGTGATCATTTTTTCCCAGGTCTCCTTATCTCCCTCCAGTATCCCCCCTCCCTCACCCCGATCACAACCAATTATCCCTAAGAATAAAACTAATTTACCCTCCTCCCCTTCCCTCTTCTCCCACAATACCCTTACCCTTCCAAATCTCTCTTGTCGCCTGTCTCTGAATCCAGATCCAGCCACTAGTCATAGAAACATAGAAACATAGAAGATGACGGCAGAAAAGGGCTACAGCCCATCAAGTCTGCCCACTCTGCTTACCCACCCCCTGTCTATGCCCTAATGACCCAATTTCCTTATCTTGACCCTCGTAGGGATCCCACATGGGTATCCCATTTATTCTTAAAGTCTGGCACGCTGTCTGCCTCGATCACCTGCACTGGAAGCTTGTTCCAATGATCAACCACTCTCTCTGTCAAGAAATACTTTCTGGTGTCTGCAGCAGCCACTCTCTCCTCCTCTCCCTATTGGCTAAGGCTCTTAACATTTGCATCTCCTCTTCCTATAGGCTAAGGCTCTTTACACCTGCATTGTGATGTCATAGAACTTTCTGATTAGAAACATGATGGCAGATAAAGGCCAAATGACCCATCATAGAAACATAGAAGATGACGGCAGAAAAGGGCTACAGCCCATCAAGTCTGCCCACTCTGCTTACCCACCCCCTGTCTATGCCCTAATGACCCAATTTCCTTATCTTGACCCTCGTAGGGATCCCACATGGGTATCCCATTTATTCTTAAAGTCTGGCACGCTGTCTGCCTCGATCACCTGCACTGGAAGCTTGTTCCAATGATCAACCACTCTCTCTGTGAAGAAATACTTTCTAGTGTCGCCATGAAATTTTCCGCCCCTGAGTTTGAGCGGGTGCCCTCTTGTGGCCGAGGGTCCCTTGAGAAAGAAAATATCATCTTCCACCTCGACACGTCCCGTGAGGTACTTAAATGTTTCAATCATGTCTCCCCTCTCCCTACGTTCCTCGAGAGTGTAGAGCTGCAATTTGTTCAGTCTTTCTTCTAGTCGGTAAGACCGGGTGCCATCCTTCTACTGAGGAATGGGAAACGCAACCACTACAAAAGTAAATGAAGGAGAAAAAGACCTCAAATACTACGAGACACTCCTCATAACAGAGCAACACTGTAAAAAGAGACAGCCCTCAGTTCATCATGAGCCTAATTGCAATTTGTATTTTCCGAGAAACATTTGATGCTCATGAATGTAATTCAAGTTTCAAGTTTATTAGGATTTTATATACCTCCTATCAAGGTTATCTAAGCGTTTTTTACAGTCAGGTACTCAAGTATTTTCCCTCTCTATCCCGGTGGGCTCACAATCTATCTAATGTACCTGGGACCATGAGGGGATTAAGTGACTTGCCCAGGGTGACAAGGAGCAGCATGGGGTTTGAACCCACAACCCCAGGGAGCTGAGGCTGTAGATCCAACCACTGCGCCACACAGTTTGTCCAGCCTCTTCTTTTTGTGAACCGCCTTGAACTGATGGTTTGGCGATATACAAGACTAAATTATTATTATTCTTAAAAAATTCCTTCAATTATATAGTACAGTGATGGCTAACCTTTTTGAGCCCGAGTGCCCAAACTGCCGCACAAAACCAAAGAATTTCCTCAAAGTGCCAGCACGTCAATTAAACCTTAATAACAAGATTTTAGTATCTAAAAACTCTTTATAAAGTTGCCTGAACTATGTAACATCATTTTTAAAGGTTGGAATCTTTGTATTGTCAGAGAATCAATTTGATTCACAATCCTTTGGTTTTCATTTCAATTTATTGGCAATTTATAATGTTTTAATGATTTCATTCAATTTAATGAATTTAGGAAGAATTTGATTCAGTTACACAATATATTTTAAATGTATTATTCACATAACATGTCAAATGTATCCTGAGTAAAAAAAAAGATAAACTTCTTAAAACTGTTAACTGTGTCAAGACTCAGTGTGTATTCCCAAAGAGTCTATACTTGTTTTTTTGTAAAATTTATAATCAAATTAGAAAATAGTTAAATCATTACATTTCTAATAATATGATGTAAAGAAAACAAAAGAGCTTTCAATTAAACCAACCGTTTTTATTGGAAATTCCAGATTGGAATACAACAGGGCCATGAAAGTCCCTTTTTTAAATAACATCTTTAAATAATATTTAAATAACTTAGAAAGTGTCTTAACTGTAAACTGAAAACACTGCTTCATGTAAACATATGCATTGGGCATGCTCTGAAAAAAATTAATGTGATTTTTGTTGTTGCATGCATGCTGATAACTTGTCAATCCTTGGCTCATAGTGCGTTAATTTCAGAGCAACACATGCAGCACTCATGTCATCCATTAATCTGTTTCTAGCATCAGATTTTATATGATTCAAAGCCGAAAACAGCTGCTCACAAGCATAGGATGACCCAAACAAAGTAAGAAGAGCAATCCCAAGTGCTTTCATGGACTTAAAATTGTCTGGCAGAGAATTCCACGCTTTTAGGATTTTATTTTCAGAACTGCTAGCAGTGATTTCATTTGTCACCCTTTCACACTCAATACGTTCAAGAGCCGCACGCAGGTCATTGAATTTACTTTTCCAGATAGAGCTTTCTTGAAATTCCAGTAGCTCCATTTCCAAATTTTGAATATCCAACCACTGTAAGCAGGAAAGATCAAGATCTTCAAATGTGGACTTTTCTGGGGAAGTTATAAATGAAAGGGTTGTCTCCATCTTACGGAACTGAGAAAATCTTTTACTAAAATTCTCCTTTGCTTCGACTACAATGGTGGAATATGCTTTGTGGATTTCCTGGTGTTTTTTATGACTGTCCACAAATGTTGTAGAATTATCCAAATGTATTTTTAGGTTGGGAAAATATTTTAGCTGTCCATTCTCAAGGTCTTTTTCAAAAACATGCAATTTTCTCTCAAAAGCTTTGATGTCACTAAACATGCTTTCTGCTGTTTTTCCCATGCCTTGTAATTTTTTGTTTAGTACATTAAAGTGGTTAGTAAAATCTATAAAGAACATGAGGTTGTGTGGTTTTGCAGCATTTACAGACTTCTAAGACTCCTGATGCAGGCCGGATGGCCGAAACGTGATCATGTCGAGTCATTGAGTTGCTTTGGATGTACGATTTTGTTTTGGATTAATAAAGACCATTGGATTTATCAGATGAGTTGAAAGACACTGTTTTTGTGCACCATCTTGATTGGACATTTCCACTTTGCCCTTGCTTCTACAGCAGGGGTGCCCACACTTTTTGGGCTTGCGAGCTACTTTTAAAATGACCAAGTCAAAATGATCTACCAACAATAAAATTTTTAAAAAAAACCCACAAAGCACACTGTATGCAGAGAAAATGTTAATTATCATTTATATTCCGTGGGTTTTTCAAAGAGGTCAAGTCAGACGATTCTATGCAATGTCACTTCAGGAACAACTATACAAAAATAGACAAATATACCCCATCCCTTTTTACTAAATCGCAATAGCAGTTTTTAGAGCAGGGAGATGCACTGAATGCCCTGTGCTGCTCTCGATGCTCATAGGCTCCCTGCGCTAAAAACCGCTATTGCAGATATAAATTCTCTAAACAGACACATTTTGATCACTAAACTGAAAATAAAATCATTTTTCCTATCTTTTTGTCTGGTGATTTCATGAGTCTCTGTTTGCACTTCCTTCTTCTGACTATAAATCCAATATTTTTTCTTTCTGCCCTTCCCCTTTTCTTTCTGTCTCTTTCTTTCTCTCTCCCCCCCGCTCCCCAAGCCATCGCGCCAATTTCTCCACTTCCCCGATTCTTTCCCTACCCCCTAAGCCACCATGCTGATTTCTCCCTGCTTCCATGAGCCAGGCCAGGAATGTACAAGCGCCGGACTCACAAGACTTCACCTCTGATGTCAATTCTAACGACAGAGAGGAAGTTCCAAGCCAGCCAGGCAGCGATTGGCTGGCCCAGAACTTCCTCTCTGACGTCAGAATTGACGTCAGAATTGAAGTCTTGTGAGTCCGGCGCTTCTACGCGCCTGGCCTGGCTCAGGGAGGCAGGAAGAAAAAGATTGCCAAGGCAACGCGATCGACTCACATTGCCTTTGCGATCTACTGGTATCCTGTCCTGACCTGAGGAAAGGGGTTTAGTCCCCAAAAAACTGCCTTATTTCTATTTCCTATTTATAAACTTTAATCAATAGATACAATACTACTTGATTCTACGTAAAGCAACAAAACAATTTTTTCTACCTTTTGTCGTTTTTGCTTTAATCATCTTGTCTTCACTCTTCTTTCTAGCCAGCATCTGTCCGCTCTGTCTTCCATACAGCATCAGCCCCTTCCATCCACTGTCTGCCCTCTCCCCGTTCCATATGGCATCTTCCCTCTTTTTATGCTCCTTCAATAAACTGTCTATCCTGTGCCCCTTCTCTTCTCCTTTGTACATGATTGATTTCAGCTCTGCCACCTCTCCATTTTTCTCTCTCTGTCATCATCCCGTCCCCTATGCTCTGGCATCTCTCTCTTCTCCTTTCTTTCCTTCGCACCCCATAGTCTGGTATCTTCCCTTCCCTGATTCTCTAGCATCTCACTCCTTTCCTTTTCTTCCATCTCTCCCTCCCCCTCCATGCTCTGTCTTCTCCTCCTTCCTTTACCCCTTCCTTTTCCCTTGGTCTGGCATACTTTCCTCCTTCCCTCCATGCCCTGGCATCTCTTCCTCCCTCCCTTCCCTCCAATCCCTGGCATCTCATTCCATTCCCTCCCTCATCTTCTTTCTCCCTCCAGTTGGGTGCAGCAAGTCTCTCCCCCTCTGCTCCCTTTCCTCCTTTTGTCACCCATGACCAGGCGTCATGAACTTCTTCAGGCAGCAGCATTCACAATTTGCTGCTGTTGCCAGCTTCGGGCCTTCTTCTCTGTCGGGTCCTGCCTTCATGGAAACAGAAGTAGGCAGGACCCGGCGGAGAGGAAGGCCTGAAGCTGGCAACAGCAGTGAATTGTAAATGCTGATGCTAGCCGAAGAAGTTCATGACGCCAGGTCATAGAAACATAGAAATAGACGGCAGATAAGGGCCCACGGCCCATCTAGTCTGCCCACCTTAATGTCCCTCCCCTACCTTTGCCCTGTGAATAGATCCCATGTGCCGATCCCATTTGGCCTTAAAATCAGGCACGCTGCTGGCCTCAATCACCTGTAGTGGAAGACTATTCCAGCGATCAACCACTCTTTCAGTGAAAAAGAATTTCCTGGTGTCACCTCGTAGTTTCCCGCCCCTGATTTTCAACGGATGCCCTCTTGTTGTCGTGGGACCCTTGAGAGAGATTTGCATATGATGGAAGTGATAGGCATGCAAATTTGCTTCATGCATATTCATTAGGGCTAGCCTGAAAACCCAATTGGCCTGGTGTTCCTCCAGGACAGGGTTGGGAACCACTGATCTAGACAACTGACCCATTCATCTCTTTCTCCTTAACGGTTCTTTTGTCCTATTACCACTTTCTTTCCTTAACCTCTTTTAAACTCAATCAACTTGTACCTCTTTTAGTCTTTTGTAAACCGCATAGAACTTCACGGTACTGCGGTATATAAACTATTATTATTATTAACAGATGTACACTTCTCCCTCCGTATTCGCGGTTTCAGCAATCGCGGTCTCGATTATTCGGGTTTAGCTTGCTGGCTCCTCCCCCAAATTACATCAGCTTGCATAGAGAAATCGCTGATTCCAAGCGTTTACAGAGAAAAATCGCCGATTCCCAGCACTTTCAACGTGTTTTGCCTCTTCCTTCAGGAACAGGCCAGGTCTCCCACCATGTTTTTCGCGGTTTCACCATATTCACGATGGTTTTTAATAGAAAACAGCGAATAACATATGAAAGAGTTATTCGCGGTTTTTCTGTATTTCCCTATCACAGAGAATACGGAGGGAGAAGTGTACATTAATATAATACAATAATCGATAGGATAGAGAGATGTGAATGGTAAATAGGGAGGGAGAGATTTCAACTGTGTTGTTAAGAGTAATTGGTGGTAGGAGCAGAATCAAGCCCTGACGTTTGCAAGTTGCCAGTTAAGAGAATGACACGGTGACAGAATTTCTCACCATCCCTGTGGATAACCGTGGAAACCACCCCCACAGTGGTGTAAGCGAGCGGCGCCCAGGGCGTGTTGCCCCTCCCCCCTGCCGTGTGCGCACCCCTTCCCCGTACCTTTTAAACTTTGGCTCGAGCAGCCAACAACTTACTGCCCGCGTCGACTTCAGCGCTCTCTCCACCGTCACTTTCTGGGTGCAGGTCCCAGAAGTGACATCAGAGAGACCGCCGAAGCCAAGGCGGTCAGCAAATTGGTGATTGCTCATGCTGCAGGGGGAAGGGAAGAGATGCATGGCAGAGGGAGGAGTAGAAAGGGGGGGACGGAGAGGAGGAGGGATGCCGGCGCCCCGAGGCAGATGACGTCCGGGGAGGTCCGCCTCCCTCGCTCCTCCCTTACTATGCCACTGCATCCCCATGTCATTCTTTAAGGAGAGAGGGAAGAATCGGAGTATGAATGGCTTCAGCCACTGACCCTCGAGCCTTGCATTGAAGGATGCTGGTGTAGAAGGACTGAGGTTGAGAGAGACACTAAAGAATAACAGTCTCTGGTATCCAGTGCAGATATTGTGATGTCATAATGTCTCATTCCACCAATAAGAGCCAAGCTTATCAGTGATGTCACAATGGCTTCATTATCTTATACTTGGCTCACATAAGAATCAGAGTATGAATGGACTCAGGCACTGACCCTCGAGCCTTGCACTGAAAAATGAGGTTGAGATAGACACTAAAGCACGATACGAGATGGTTTCTTGCAGTTATCCGTGGGGACAAATTGCCTTACTCATTACAAGAGACAATAAAAACACTAAGGGAGGGGGGGTGGGGAACCAAGAACTGTGACTTCTTGAGGCTTATGCCTTAGAATAAGCAGCAATTTTAAATTAGAACTGCTAGTTTCCCTCAGTATGGCAAAGGCAGCCAATGTGCTGACTCATCCTAATTTCAAAAAATGATTTCAAAGTCTGAACCTTTCAAATGCCATTTGTCACACCCAGTAATGAGCCCAACTCCCGACAGGAACAATAAAACATACAGGGTTGTAAATATAAGAAATTTCAGGATCGTTTGCTATCTTTTCAAGCAGCCTCACGGACTAGGGATTTAACTCACCTATTCAAAATCTCAAATTCATACCAACAATTTCAACGTGCCTTAAAGACGTATCTTTTAAAGAAATTTTTAGATATAGAATGTTTATTCATTTGTATTATTAGTCTTTGTGAACCGCTGAGACTGCAGCTCTAACCACTGCTCCACACTCTCCTCCAATATAATATCAGAAGTAAGCCAAGTATAGAACAATGAAGCCATTGTGACATCACTGATGAGGTTGGCTCTTATTGGTGGAATGAGGCATTATGACATCAGCGAAAGGATTTGGAATTTGTACACCACCTTTTTGTAGTAATACAACCACATTCAAATCAGTTTGCATACAGGTATTTCAAGTGTTTTTCCAATATGTCCCAGTGGGCTCACAATCTATCTAATGTACCTGGGGCAGGGGAGGATTAAAGGACTTACACAGGGTCACAAGGAACAGCACGGGGTTTGAACCCACAACCTCATGGTGCTGAGGCTATAGCTCTAACCACTACCCCACACTCTCTATCCATAAGAACATAAGCAGTGCCTCTGCTGGATCAGACCAGGGGTCCATCCTGCCCAGCAGTCCGCTCACGCGGCAGCCCATCAGGTCCAGGACCTGTATAATGATCTCCATCTATACCCTTCTATCCCTTTCTTCTTCAGGAATTCATCCAATCCCTTCTTAAACCCTGATACCGTACCCTGTCCGATCACACCCTCTGGAAGCGCATTCCAGGCATCCACCACCCTTTGGGTGAAGAAGAACTTCCTAGCATTGGTTCTGCATCTGTCCCCTCTTAATTTTTCCGAATGCCCTCTCGTTCTTATAGTTTCTGAAAGTTTGAAGAATCTGTCCCTCTCCACTTTCTCTATGCCAGTGGTTCCCAACCCTGTCCTGGAGGACCACCAGGCCAGTCGGGTTTTCAGGATAGCCCTAATGAATATGCATGGAGCAGATTTGCATGCCTGGCACCTCCATTATATGCAGATATCTCTCATGCATATTCATTAGGGCTATCCTGAAAACCTGACTGGCCTGGTGGTCCTCCAGGACAGGGTTGGGAACCACTGCTCTATGCCCTTCATGATCTTGTAAGTCTCTATCATGTCCCCTCTGAGTCTCCGCTTTTCCAGGGAATAGAGCCCCAGTTTCTCTAATCTTTCAGCATATGAAAGGTTTTCCATACCTCTTATCAATCGCGTTGCTCTTTTCTGAACCCTCTCGGGTGTCGCCATATCCTTCTTAAGGTACGGCGACCAATATTGGACGCAGTACTCCAGATGCGGGCGCACTATTGTCCGATACAACGGCAGGATGACCTCTTTCATTCTGGTTGCAATACCATTCTATTCACCTTCTTAGAGGTCGCTGCACACTGTGCCGACGGCTTCATTGTCTTGTCCACTATTACCCCCAAGTCCTTTTCTTGAGTACTTTCACCCATTACCAGCCCTCCCATCATATAGCTGTACTTCAGGTTTCTTTCCCTACATGCAAGACTTTACATTTCTCTACATTAAACTTCATCTGCCATCTCGTCGCCCACTCTTCTAGTTTGTTCAGGTCCCTTTGTAAATCCTCACAGTCCCCTTTAGTTCCAACTCCACTAACACTTGCCTGCTAGACAGCTTAATGAAAACTGCCCCCCCCTACCGCACCCCATAAGCATCTGGGTGCTTTAGTCCCATAGAAAAAAAGACATCAACGTCATTTGCTACATAATTTCAAGCTGCAATCCACATAGGATAATTCTGCATACTCAATTAGCAGAATAATTTTATTTAGACAATTTTTAGTTTAGGAAAGATGATATTCATTTTAAAACTACAAGCCTGGGGCCTTCCAGTATCTTGTAATATTACCCAAAGAGGAATATTTATTAAGCTGTAGCCCAGCATTCCCAGGGAGCAAGATGATGGCAACTCAAAACTGGCATTAGCTTTCCACAAAAAAATGCATTTTCAAACTATATACCGTTTCCCCCAAAATGAGACCTACCCTGAAAATAAGTTCTAGCATGATTTTCGGGGTAGGTCCTAATATAAGCCCTATATCAAAAATAAGCCCTTGTTAATAGAACCCCCCAAAGCCCCTCCCGAATGTCCCCGTCACTCCCTAACTCCATCCCTCCTGGCAATAGTGCTGCCCGATTTGCCGGCGGAAGCTCCTTTTCTCCCCCCCCCCCATGTGTAACAGCTTTCTCTCCTCTCACTCATCCTCTTGCACAGCATCTTTCCATTCCTCCATCCCCCCGCGCAGCAGAACCCCACCGAGCCTCCCATCGCGAGACCAACATACCGTACCTCCGCTCCCTTCAGCATCGGCAGCAGCACTCTGAACAGGCTGCTTTGCTGCCTTCCCCGCCAGGGCCTTCCCTCTGCCGCATTGCTGATGATGTCATCAGTGACACGGCGGCACAGGGAAGAGAGAAATGTGGAAAGGGGACAGATTATTAAGGTGAACAACCCTCTGCAATGTGAGGAGAGGGGTGGAGGAGAGGAAGGGAGAGATGATCGTTGTACATTAAAAAAAATAAGACATCCCCAAAAATAAGCCCTAGTGCCTTTTTGGGACTAAATATTGTATTTTTATTTTTTTTTTTTTTTAATTCTTTATTTATATTTTGAATATATTATCAAGAATAAACTTCTTGTACAGAATATGATTAAGTCAACATAACATAAAACAAATGAAGTAACATTTATGTAACGAAATTACTATTTACTCAATCAAAATTAAAGTCCCAAAATTTGAGATCCAAGATGTTCCTGAGTGAGAAACTATTTAAAAGAAAAAGAAAAATTCAAATTACAAATTAGGCGGTCAGATGAGAATGGACCAAGAGTAAATTTATGCATTGAGATTTTCTTAATCCCCTTCAAGGCCCCTCCTGGAGAGAAATCCTGTCAGCTGCGAAGGTTCAAAGAAAATATAATTGCAAGATTTATACTTTACAATGCATTTACAAGGATATCGTAAAAGAAATGATGCCCCCATTGCAGCAACCCCAGGCTTAAGAAGCAAAAATTCCTTCCTTCGTTTCTGAGATTCCCTTGTCACATCCGGAAATAATTGAACTTTATATCCAAGAAATCTCTTTATGTCTGTTCTTAAAGTAAAGCTGTAATATCCAATTTTTATCTGGTGATAAAACCACCGTAGCCAATAGGGTAGCTGGAATAGCTACCTCCCTCATTGAAGATTCCAATAATGATGTTATATCCATTTGTTCGCCCTGACCTTGTTGTTCTAATTGATGTTGTTCTTGCAACTTTTTAGATGTTGGCAAATAATATATTTTAGAGAAAGGAGGAAAAGCATCATTAGGAACATTAAGAACCTCACTAAAGTACTTTTTCAAAACTTCTTTTGCTGATAAAGAAGGAATCTTTGGGAAGTTCAAAAATCTAAGATTATTCAACCGCATATTATTTTCCATCATTTCCACCTTTCTCCTAAGGTTGATATTGTCTTTAATCAGTGTCGTTTGGACTTGATTTACTTCACTTATCTTTTTATCTATTTTTTCCACATTATTTTTCATCAATATATTTTCCTGTTTAAGTCCATTTATTTCATTTCTTTGTTCTAGGAATTTGTCTTCTAGTGCTTTAATTTGTGGTGACAATGTTTGTCCCAGAGTAATTACCAAGTCCCAAATAGAGTCTAGGGTAACATTCATGGGTTTAGGAACAGAGAATATACTTGCTTGCATTGTCCCAGCTTCCACAGCAATGGCAGTCTTCTCCCTCTGGGAACCTTGCTCTATTTCATGTCCCTTCGTTGTTCTCACCGCAGTCTCCTCTTCCTCCGGTGCTATGCCCATTACAGCCTCCCGGAAAACGAAGTCTGCCTCCTCGGACTGACTACTCTCCCGTGGAGAGCTAGCACACTGCGGCTGAGGGGGCGGGGTTCTGGCGTCGGGGCTCAGAGTAGACTCTAGCCCAGGGAAGCTTGCCGCGACCTCACTCCTTCCCGGCGATTCCAGCGGGCGACTCCCCGATGCAGCTGCTGCCTCTTGGTTTAGACGCCGCAAGAAATCCTCCATGGACATCTGAAGAGGAGTCTCCGGGCGCCTCGAGGCTCCAGAAGCACCTTTCCCTCTCCTTTTCGGCATCGATAGAGCAGTAAGTAAACGTTATTACGTGGAATCTCTGGCGGCGTCTCCCTCACTCTCATCAGCTCGCGGCCATCTTGGATCGGGACTAAATATTAATATAAGACACTGTCTTATTTTCGGGGAAACACGGTAATAATGGGCCCTTTCTTAAGCTGCTAAAAATGGCCTGTGCTATTAATTGCGCGCGGGTTTCCAATGCACAGGGGCCACTTTTTATCGTGGTTTTAAATTGTCTGCAATTTCCATTTTCCTATTAATGACCTCACACTCATTTTGAAATTAACCTGTGGCTATTAGCAAATGGGACTTTTTACTGCCTGCACATATTTCGGAGGAGGTAGGGGCTTCCCTGCAAATACCGCGCTTATTGGACCATTTTGTTAACCGCTTTGATTTTATTTGGCAAACTGGGCGGTAAAGATTTTTTCCAAAACAGTTTATTAGAAAAGGCAAGATGCAAACAAACCGGTTCATAGTCTTAAGCGCGCGAGACAGACGCGCGCCGACAATTCAGCGCAAGACTTCAGCGTGCCAAAGAAAACCTTCTTTTAAAGGGCTCCGATGGGGGGGTCTTGGTGGGGGAACCCCCCCCACTTTACTTAATAGTGATCATGCTGGCATTGGGGGGTTTTTGGGGGGTTGTAACCCCACATTGTACTCTCTGCCTCCAAACATGCCCCCCCGAACCCTAAAAAATAAAATCGAATTTTTAGTGTGCGGGTAGCACACATTGATCTCGAAACTACATGGGATGCCTGAGTGTATCCCATGGAACTGCCTTTTTAATGTACAGTAAGCACGCGTAAGTGCTTATTGCAGGTTAGTATTTTACATGATTTGCATATCATTATTAGCTCACACCGTGATGTCAAAACATGCATTAAGAATGTGCTCAAGAGAGATTTGCATGTAATGGATGTGGTACAGGCAAAATCAGTTTTATGCTATAAAATCAACTAGCTAACTGCATATCCCATAGACTGAACTGATAGGAAAATCCAAACACGCTTCAATATATTTGACAAAAAGAGAAAGTGGTGGCATGGGAAGGCTCCAGTGTGAGCAAGACATGAACCAGAAGGGATACAGTTCTCTCATTAGAAGCAAAGAGACAGAGCATGATACGTTTGACACAGCAGGGGCCGGAAAGTTTGGTGGCTGCACTGCAATGATAGGGAGGGTCTCTAAGAATTAAAAAAAACATATATGCTCCCTACTGTCATGGGAGAAGGTGTCAGGTCAAAAGCGCGCCCAAACAATTGAGCGCAGCGTGGAGGCATGCGCCGCTCAAAATTACTGTTTTTAGGGCTCTGATGGGGGGTGTGGGGGGGGAAACCCCCCACTTTACTTAGTAGACATTGCGCCGCGTTGTGGGGGTGTTGTGGGGGGTTTGGGAGGGGTGTAACCCCCCACATTTTACTGAAAACTTCACTTTTTCCCTGTTTTTAGGGAAAAAGTTAAGTTTACAGTAAAATGTGGAGGGTTACAACCTCCCAAACCGCCCATAACGCCGGCGCGATGTCTATTAAGTAAAGTGTGGGGGGTTCCCCAACAAAACCCCCCGTCGGAGCCCCTAAAAACAGTAATTTTGAGCGGTGCGCGCCTCGCGCTGCGCTCAATTGTCTGGCCGCGCCTTTGTCTTTCGTGCCGTTGTCTATGAACCAAAGTCTACAGTACAGTTTTATTTACATACAACCTTGAAAGGGGGGGGGGGAAAGGCGGTCATCGGTAGAATTAGTAAATGCTAGCCGGTTTGTTCCTGGAAGGAGTTAATACCACCTGCAACAGGAAAAAGGTCATATTGCATAAAATTATTCAAAGTGTTAAAAAGAGTCTGTCGACACCTTGCCAAAGGCTACCATTAAAGCATTTGGGGGTTAGCGCTGTAGCGCATCTGACCTTCCTCTTTCTTCCGCTCACGGATGTCTGTCTGTAGCCTTCTTACTGAAATGGCTCGTACACCCTCCCTCCCTCCCCCCCCCCCCACCATGCACACATACATGTGCGCCCCAGGCAGTTCAGAGGGCCCTGTTAATAATTAAATGCTCATCAAAAAAGCAATTTAGCTACAGCACTGAAGATCTGGTAAGAGATTCAAGATTACATTAGCATGGAAGAGCTGAAAGTCATTTCTCTTAACCTCTCCATCCCTGCCGTTTTTAGAACCTCAATTTTAAAACTACGGTATAGAAACATAGAAAAGGGCTATAGCCCACCAAGTCTGCCCATTCCAAGTATCCCCTCCCCTGAATTTACTCCCTTAAAGATCCCACGTGAGTATCCCATTTTCTCTTAAAATCCATCACGCTGCTGGCCTTTATCACCTGGAGTGGGAGTCTGTTTCTATAACCTTAAAGCCCTATGACCTCACAATGCAGATGTTAAGAGCCTTAGCCAATAGGGAGAGGAGGAGATAGTGGATGCTGTGGCCATTTGGCCTTTATCTGCCATCATAGAAACATAGAAAAAAGCAGCAGAAAAGGGCTATAGCCCACCAAGTCTGCCCATTCCAAGTATCCCCTCCCCTGAATTTACTCCCTTAAAGATCCCACGTGAGTATCCCATTTTCTCTTAAAATCCGTCACGCTGCTGGCCTTTATCACCTGGAGTGGGAGTCTGTTCCAATGATCCACTACTCTTTCGGTGAAGAAGTACTTCCTGGAGTCGCCATGAAACTTCCCTCCCCTGATCTTCAGCGGATGCCCTCTGGTGGTCGAGGGTCCCACAAGCCCGAAGATATCATCTTCTGACTCGATGCGTCCCGTGATGTACTTATATGTTTCAATCATATCTCCCCGTTCTCTTCTTTCCTCAAGTGAGATCCTTGAGCCCCAAGACCATCCTGGTGGCCGTTCGCTGAACCGACTCGATCCTCAGCACGTCCTTTCGGTAGGGTGGTCTCCAAAACTGAACACAGTACACCAAGTGAGGCCTCACCATGGCTCTGTACAACGGCATCATAACTTCAGGTCTCCTGTTGACGAAACCTCTGTGGTATAAGTACTTCCAACTAAAATATGAGCACGGATGGGAAAATATGCCATGCCAGCCATTTGCCATAGAAAAGGGTATTTTATCTGCAATGGTTTATTCTGTCTGGGGTTCCTTTTCTCACAAGAATGCATTGATGGTGGCAAACAGGACAAGGGGCGTTTATCTTTCTGATTTAATTTTTTTTTTTCTACTGCTCATATGGTTACATTTGCAAACTCCTTTTTTTTTTAAGCTAGTGGTACCTACTGTCATGGGTGTATCTGTCTGCACTCAAAGCCACCCATCAAAGAGAGGAGGGGGAGGAAAATCCAAACATCACAGTGCCAGATGGTTTCCCTATGTCCTGTTGTCAAAAAAGTGAGCACAAAAATCATGCTAGAACTTATTTTCAGGGTAGGTCTCATTTTGGGGGAAACGGGACATCTATTAATTTTCAGTCCCGCACCCCCAATCCCACCCTAGCCCCGCCCCTAATTTCTTCCATTCATTTTTCATGTACACATACTATCTTATTAATTCATAATGGTAACCATAAAAAATTTTTAAAAACCACAAAGCACACTGTATGCAACGAAAATGTTAATTATCATTTATATTGGGAGGTTTTCAAAGATGTCAAGGCAGATGACTTTAAAATATGCAATGTCACCCCAGTAATTATAGAAAAATAGACAAATATAGTGCAAAATATAGACAGCAGATATAAATTCTCACAACTGACACATTTTGATCACTAAATTGAACATAAAATCATTTTTCCTACCTTTGTTGTCTGGTGATTTCATGAGTTTTCTTTCTTTCTTCTCTTCTTCCTCCTCAGGGTCTCTCCCCCTCTGTCTGCACCTGGCATAATCCTGCATCTGCCTCCTGTCTTTCCTCTTTGGTCCAGGCCTTTCTCTCTCTAGTCTTTCTGCTTACAACCCCTCCTTTTCTCCCTCCTTCCTATATCCCCCTCACTGCTTTCCAGCCTTTGGCCCCCCTCCTCCGAAGCCAGCCAGTCAGCCTGCCTACCTACCTCCCTGCCGCACTAAAGCCAGCCTTCCTCACTCCTTCCAGCACCGAAGCCTGGCCCACGACCAATTCAACCCCCTCCCCGAAGCCAGCCAGCCTGCCTACCTACCTCCCTGTTGCGCCCAAGCCAGACTACCTGTCTGCCTCCCTCCCTCCCTCCAGCACCGATGCCTGGCCTACCACCCATTCTAAACCCCTCCGATTCGCCGCCGCCATCTGCTGCTGCTTCCCTCCCGCTGCCTGCTGCAACTGAAGGAAAGGAAGGTCCAGGCAACAGCCTACAAAACCTTCTTCCCAACGTCAATTCTGACATCGGAGAGGAAGTTCCGGGCCAGCCAATCGCTGCCTGGATGACCCGGAACTTCCTCTCCAATGTCATAATTGACGTCGGGAAGAAGATTTGTGGGCTGGTGCCTGGACCTTCTTTTCCTTCAGTTGCAGCGTGCGGCAAGAGGGAAGCAGCAGCAGACCGGGGTGTGTGTGTGTGTGTGTGTGTGTGTTTAGAATCGGCATCGGCACTGGAGGGAGGGAGGCAGACAGGCAGGCTGGCTTTGCCATGGCAGGGAGGGAGGAGAAGCAATTGCCTGTCCCACTGTCCCCACACACAGCTTCGGGATGCTGTCTCTGAAAACGGGACATTTCAGCATCCCGAAGCTGTGCGTGGGGACAACGGGACAAGGGATTTAAAAACGGGACGTATGGTCACATTAAGAATACATCTACCACCGACTCTTTAAAAAGGCCTGTTCTAGTCCCACTCATTACACGTTCAGCCTATTTCTCCTTGCTATATGGATGTTGTTCAGTTTCAGACATTTGTATCTCAGTTTTGTAAAACTGGGATTCAGAAGTTCAGGCCATATGAATGCCTAAAACGTAATTAATCTTTCTGAAATAAGCACCATTGCCTTTTAAATTTATTTCAGAAATGCTTACTTTCACTAATTCCTCCTTTATAATATTTTTTTTTAAAAGTCCCCTCTTTTTTTAACTGTTATTTTTTGGGGGAGAAAAAGTTCTTTTCATTTCTCCTCCCCCCCCCTCCAGGAATCTCTTCCTCAAGCATTCCTCCCCTAGTAGTCCCCTCTCTAAATGGATTCCCCCCCCCCCCCACCTAGGGTCACCAGACGTCCTTTTGAGAACATGTCTGGGGGTCCGGACAGCTGTTCAAAACCCAGCACATTATCTGGGTTATGAAAAGAAATTGTGTCAGGAGAGAGCATGTGTGGACGCAATGAGGCAACGTCACGCGCAGCGAAGATGCCTTCCTGTCCAATAAACAGGTAGCGGGGGGAGTGGGTCTAGGCGTCCAGATTTTACCCCCCTACCTCTACCAAATCCTCTGGCCAAAACTGTTCTCTTCAATCTACAGTGGCACTGACCTCATAGTAACATAGTAACATAGTAGATGACGGCAGATAAAGACCCGAATGGTCCATCCAGTCTGCCCAATCTGATTCAATTTAAATTTTTTTTTTTTTTTTTCTTCTTAGCTATTTCTGGGCGAGAATCCAAAGCTTTACCCGGTACTGTGCTTGGGTTCCAACTGCCGAAATCTCTGTTAAGACTTACTCCAGCCCATCTACACCCTCCCATATTATCTTCTCTCCATATCTGTATTCCCTTCCTCATCAAGCTGCCTGAGCAGGAACCAGCGGAGGAGGGGAAGAGAGGCCTCGTCCACACTAATGACAAAATACATAGAAACATAGAACATGACGGCAGAAAAGGGCCACGGCCCATCTAGTCTGCCCACCCCTAACTACCTCCATGAAGAGATCCCACATGCCAATCCCAGCTTTTCTTAAAATCTGGCACGCTGCTGGCCTCAATTACCTGTTGTGGAAGATTATTCCAGCGATCAACCACCACGGTGAAAAAATATTTTCTGGTGTCGCCATGAAATTTCCTACCCCTGATTTTCAACGGTTGCCCTCTTGTTGCCATGGGTCCTTTAAGGAAAAAGAGATCCTCTTCCACCTCGATACGGGCTGCGACATATTTGAACGTCTCGATCATATTGAGGTGGAAGAGGATCTCTTTTTCCTTAAAGGACAGAGAATGGCTTGCCAGGAGGCAGGACAATTTTTAGAGGGTATTCAATAATAACTGAGGCCTCCGGATGTTCCCATTAGGGATGCTTTTATTAGCATTTTTCATTTATAGTTAAAAATTACAAACTCTATTTGTGCCTCAGGAAAGATGACTTGCTCCCGAGCAGAAATCAGACACAGCTATCTCAATGTACCTTGCAAAAGTTTTCACGCCCGTGTACTTTTTTTCATATTTGAATTTTGGATGTATTTGTAAAATGTCAGTTGATGCACATCTAAATCCCACAGTGTTTTGAAACCAAGCGCCACAATCGCTTCAGAGAGCGGTGCGGGGCCAGGCTGGAGCGTGAAAAGCTCGCACCTGCCTTGTGCGCCGCTGGCCATGAGATCGGAGGTAGCCGTCTAGTGAGGGAGGGGCTCAGCATGGGGCAGGAGCGCTGAAATCTCACTTCTGCCGATACATCGCTGGACCACCAGGATTTAAAAAGGTACCATATTAACTGTAAGTTTCCCTGACAGTTGGTCGCCCGGCTAGGAAAACACTGCACATCACGGTCTGTGATGCAATATTCGCTCCATAAGATGCACAGACATTTCCATCCACTTTTGGGGAAAAAAAAAGTGCATTTTGTGGAGCGAAAAATACAGTATATTATAGAGTATGTATTGCACATACATACAAATGCATCTATGCAATGTTTAAAAACCCCTTTTCTCCATGCAAGAGGCATTACACATGGAAAAGTCTTTCTAAAAATGACCTCCTTTGTGTTAGAGAGGACCACGTGACCTCAGTTGAACTATGAGAACAGGCAGTCATTTGCATGTCATATGAAAGGAGGGTCATGTGCCATTATCACATGTTTACTTTATCTTTTAGGGCTTTGACTTTGAAAACAATGTGGGTCTCAGCAAGACTGCATAGAGAGGTGTCTCCATGCGGGTCATTTATCCTGGCCGCAGTCTGAGGCAACAGATTGCCACGATAAAACACAAAGAGCTGCCATCACATCAAGAAAATCAGGAGTCTCAAGTTAAAAGTGGAAAGAAGGTTTGAAACTAATTTTTCATAGGGGCTGGCTCTAGGAAGGGTCAAACAATTTTATATATATGTAGGTATTGCCACAGTGGATTTGAAACACTTGCTTTACCAGTAATGCTACCCTAAACTGTTTTACCAATATTACCAGGTCGCTCACCTCAGGCAGAATTCCTGGCTCTTTATCTGTGGGTGTGGGGGGACGGACTGATATTTCCTTCTGCTCTTGTATTTCCAAATCAAATCAGAACTCTATTTGAAGTTAGCCAGAGGCATTTTTTTTATCCACCTCCTGCCCACCTATCCCCACCATACCTAGTCTTATGACAGCATTTGTCTAGCAGGGGTAGGCAATTCCGGTCCTCGAGAGCCGGAGCCAGGTCAGGTTTTCAGGATATCCACAATGAATATGTATGAGATTGATTTGCATGCACTGCCTCCTTGAGATGCAAATCTATCTCATGCATATTTATTGTGGATATCCTGAAAATCTGACCTGGCTCCGGCTTTCGAGGACCGGAATTGCCTACCCCTGGTCTAGGCTAGGAGCCATACAGTATTATCAGACATCCTTCTGGAATCCTGAAATGATGGGCTCTGAATCTAGCCACTAGGCGTCATCCTTAAGCAATGAATGACCCTCCCTTCCCCAACACTATAAACCAGGGGTGGGCAACTCCGGTCCTCGAGGGCCGGAATCCAGTCGGGTTTTCAGGATTTCCCCAATGAATATGCATGAGATCTATATGCATGCATTGCTTTCGATGTATATTCATTGGGGAAATCCTGAATACTTGGCTAGATTCTGGCCCTCAAGGACCTGAGTTGCCCACCTCTGCTAGAAACACAACTTCAGCGGTGTTCTAAGCCAGGGAGTGAACCAGGGACCTTATGCGTTGGCACTGGACAGCAACTGCCATCCGGCCAAACATCTTATAAGTTTTTGCAAAATCCTCTTAAAAACATAGGCACCATTGACACCAGCAAACTTTGCCATCCTCCCTCATCTCTCCCAGCTGCTGTAGACCAGCCCATTTTCAAAGTACTGCAGAAGATTGAAAATGTTTTATGGAGAAAAAAAAATAGCTAAGTCCAGACTATTCTGTGTCTTTGATACCAGTTAGAAGGTGTTCGGAAACCAGCCTAAATACCATGCATCTTTACTGCAACAATTCACATCAATAATAACATGCTGGAAAAAGAAACTAGAAAAGGCACATGGTTTATGATCAATAGCAAAAAAGACAAACAAACAGAAAAATTATGAAGCTGCCTACCTGGAAATGTCATTGTCAGTGGACAGATAGCATGACACGTCAACCACTCTTGTGTCGGGTTACCAGATGTCTGGGAAAACTCCATGTCCTCTTTTTAGAGGACTGTCCGGGGCTCCCGGATGGACTTTCCAAAACCCGACATTTGTCTAGGTTTTGGAAAGCCCCAATGAGCTTCGCCCACGTCTGGAGACCCTCTGAGCATGCGTGGATGACATTGCACACATCTGTGATTGCTCCAGGTCCTACAGACGTGACTGGAGCTCGTCTAGAAGAAGAGAGGAGGTTTTGCGGAGGTGGGGCTTGGGGTGGACCAGGGCGGGGCTGGAAGCAGAACTGGGCGGGGTCATGGGTCTGGGGGTTTCCTGGAGAAAAATATGGTAACCCTAACTCTTGTAGGAAATGTATTTTTTCTTCTGTATTCTGTATAGGTGACGCCACCCACAAATGTGATCGATGTTCCCACTTGCCCTTAAAAAAAAAAAAAAAAAAGCTACCATCCTAATAAGTATTCAGTGGTATAAAGCAAGTACACATGAATCTCTTGCCTAAAAATTAAAGCAAGAGAGAGCTTAGATGTTTTTCTTTACAAACAGAACACAAATTGGAATGAACTCATGGCGAGTTATGCTGCATTCAGGTACAGTAGATATTTCCTTGTCTGCGGAGAGCTTGCATCTAAGTTTCTCTATTAACTGGAGCAAGATAATTCTTGTGTTATATGTTAAAAGCAATAAAAAAACAAAAAACAACTTACTTACTTTTCCAAATCTGAGCTCTAGATGCGTTACACAATCACGTACAGTAGTTATTAAATGTGGTCCTTAGATTATAAGCCCTAGGGAGCAGAAAGCGAACATTCATTAATATGTTAACCAGTAACCAGTTGGCTACTCCTCCATGTCAAGCCATATAGGAAACGGAGCAGATGTTGATAAGGACCAGTTCCAAGCCCTGGCATACCCTAAGTGATTGTATGTGGAAGGCAAAAGGGGATTTCTCTCTCTTTTTTCCCCCCTCCCATTATCAATCAGCAGGTACAATAGCTCAAATTTCCGCTTATTCTGTTCAAAAATCAATATTTAGGGCTACTTAAAAAGGCAACATCTGAGAACTTGGCAAGGCACAGAGAACTAATTAGAACTCAGCATTAAAATCCAGCGTGGAACTGCTCGAGCTGGCTCAGAGGCTGAAACGGCTGGCAGCAGTGTGCATGGAATTGTTTGGGAGGGAAACAAAGACATCAAATGGGGAAAACTGGGCCAGAACTACTTTGTAACAGGCAGTTTTCGTCGCTACGCTCGCTGTAAACCGCAGACTGGGGAAAATGCCAAGCCATGAGGCGTTTGAATGGAGAATACCTTCAGAAGGTTCAGATGTGCTCGAAACGGATCTGTATCCACTCGATTCTAACAGGGAAGGAATGCGAGTTTTAAGAGATTTCTGCACCCCCTAATCCCGCCCCAAAATAGTATTTACCTTTAGATCAATGGTTTTCAAAACTTGTCCTGGGGGACCTCAACCAGTGCGATTTTCAGGATACCCACAATGAATTTTCATGAATTAGATCTGTGTGCAAATCTAATTCATGAATATTCACTGTGAATATCCTGAAAAAAACGACTTGACTGAGGTTCCCTCAGGACAGGTTTGGGAACCACTTATCGAGACCATCTTTCTCAATGTTAGCTCAAGGTTGTTTACGATATATTCAATTCCTTCCCCCAAGAGCTTACAATAACATACATTTTTTTTTAAGTTATTTAATCTCTCCCTTGCCTCAGGTCACAAGGTGCTCAGTGGAGAAAGTTTCCTGGGTCATAGCGTCCTGCTCCAACTAGTGAACCACACCTTCCCCACTTAATCACAATGACAGAAGCATCCTGTCTGAACAGAGGTTGCGCCCAGGCAACATTTAGCTCCTACTGTGGACAGGAAGGGTCAGTGCTTCCATCCCAGTTCTCAAGACACACCTAGACGGACAGGTTTTTTTTTTTCAGTGACATGTAACACTGCAGATCACAGGACAATGTGTAAGTAGCAGCCAATGAAATCACGGGGATTCATCTTACAGAGGTCAAAGGTAACACGAGCCACAATCAATCCTGTGCGGCTTATTGGAAGAAGAGAATTGGTAACCAGCATTTTCACTTGGTCTCCATTTCTGTCCTCTTTTCAAGCACTATTAATACAAATCCATCATTCAGGGACTCAGTATCAACATCTGTTCCATCCTCATCTAGAACCAATTACTTTAGTAAAATCCAGACTCCTAGGCTCGCCCCCAAGGCCCGCCCAGTTCTACCCATCCCTGACTCGTTATGCCCCACTCCCGCCCCACTGCGTGCTCTCGTTGGACAGGAGGGCATCCACGCATGCAATGCGATCATGACTCACATGCACACGACATCATTGCGTGGCATGCACGGATGCCCTCCTGCCCGACACAATTTTGAGGAAGCTTTTCAAAACCCAAGTGCTGGGTTTTGAAAAGCCATCCGGATAGGCCCAAGCGGCTCAAACCCCGCCCATAGGTGGGGCCTGAGCCAACCAGAATAAGCTCAGGAGCCTTAGGCTCCTCCTGTGGGTGGGGCCTTAAGCACATGGGCCGGGTTGGGTCCATGTGCCTAAGGCCCCACCCACAGGAGGAGCCTAAGGCTCCTGGGGCCTATTCTGGTTAGCCCAGGTGCCTCAGGCCCCACCTGTGGGTGGGGTTTGAGCCACCTGGGCCAATCCGGCCCCATTCCTACGCTGGCTGGCCTGTCGGACGGGCGGGTTTGGCACCCGTCCATCCGGCCAACATTTTTTGAGGTACGGGGAAGTGGGGTGGGGGGTTGGCAGGGGGGTTGCGGGTCAGCGGGGGGCCGATCGGGGGTTCAGGGGCGGTTGTTGGGGGGATTGCGTTGAGGGTAGGAAGGCCTGGGATCCCTCCTGCCCGTATTTTAGTGGGGAGTGGGGGTTAGGGGGTGTCGCCGGGCCAGGAGGGCTTGAGCTCCCTCCTGGCCCCAACAGACTCGGTGGGGGGGGGGGGGTGGATTTGGGGATCGCGGGGCAAGAGGGCTTGGGCTCCCTCTTGTCCCGATCTTCATCGGGGGTTTGCGGGTGCCGCGGGGAAGGATGGCTTGGGCTCCCTCCTGCCACAATAGTGTCGGGAGGTCGGGGGTGCTGCGGGACAGGAGGGCTTGGGCTCCCTCCTGCCCTGATCGTTGTCGGGGAGGGGGAAGGGTGGATCGCGGCAGGGGAGATGAACCATCTCTCCTGCCGCGATCATTGCTGTAGAGGGTAGGCAGGTTGCTGGGGCCGCTGAGCTGATCGCAGCAGCCACAATCAGCTCAGCGGCCCTTTTTCGGCACTTTTACCTGTTTTGACTTGGTCTAAGTCAAAACGTATAAGTGCCGACTAGGCAACCTGCCTAAAACTTTGGTTATACTGCTGAACGCCTAGGTCTAGGTGGGCCCACCGCCCGCCCTTTCCCCTCCTCTAAAAACGCCTCTTTTCTCTCTGTGCGTCTAGAGGCAGGGGAAAGGCCTAAGCTGGTTTTAGATATGTCTAAAACCAGCTTTGATTATGGGTGCTTGGACGATCAGGCTTTTTGATCGTTCAAGTACCCATTTAGGCCACTTTTTTTTTGTGTGTGTTCAATCATCTTTATTAGCATTTTAAGGTATACAGTAGTCAGGCACGAATGACATATATTGAAGACAATAACAACGATATGCATAGAAACGGTTTATTTTTTTTTTTATTATGAGCCCCTTATTGACTGTTCCTTCACTTAAATCCATCAATACATGCAGACAGTACATTTTTTCAGTTACAGCTCCTCAACTGTGGAAATCCTTACCTATTTATCTAAAGGAAGAAAGACATATAGATAGATTCAAGGGCAAGTTAAAATGCTTTCTTTTTAAAGATGCTTTTGACTCTTAGAGAAAGAGAAAGAGAAAGAGAAAGAGAGAGAGAAAGAGAAAGAGAAAGAGAGAAAGAGAAAGAGAGAGAGAGAGAGAGAGAGAGAGAGAGAGAGAAAGAGAGAGAGAAAGAGAAAGAGAGAGAGAAAGAAAGAGAAAGAAAAAGAGAGAAAGAAAGAGAAAGAAAAAGAGAGAGAGAAAGAGAAAGACAAAGAAAGAAAGAGAAAGAGAGAAAGAAAGAGAGAGAAAGAAAGAAAGAGAGAAAGAATGAGAGAGAGAGAGAGAAAGAAAGAAAGAGAAAGAGAGAAAGAAAGAAAAAGAGAGAAAGAAAGAGAAAGAGATGAAGTTGGTTTGTGCATGCATTTGGTGTCTATTTTTGCTGGGTTGTTTTGTTTTTTTACTGGCCTCGACTCTCCTGCTCTCCAAGGGAAGGGTGATCCCTGGCGGCAGCAACCTCATCCCCTTCGCCGACACAAGTTCACTGCCCCAGCAAATCCCTGCCGTGAAGAGTCATAGCCAACACGCTTTCAGCAGGATATTGCCAGGAGGGCTTGTGGCAGCGGGGACTTTTAAAAGCAGGCAATTATTGACTCTCCTGCTCTTTGCCGCCCTTCCCCGCAGTGCAGCCCCGCTTTAAAACCACAAGCTCGCACTGCGGGGAAGGGTGGCAGAGAGCAGGAGAGTTGGGGCGGCAAGAGCAAGGCTCAGCTGGAATGGGCAGAGAGCAGAGCGGCAGAGATGGGCTGCAGGGCTGGGATTTCAGGCCGAGGACAGTGGGAAAGGACGTTTGCAACTGGTACCCCCCCAGCAGTCGCTTCTTGTGTTGATCGGCCAGCCCAGTCGGTTTCCAAGATTTCTGTAGTGAATCACGTCACTGCCTACTTTGCATGCCGTTCCCCTCATTTGCATGCGCGGATCGGAATCAGATTAGGACAGAGGTAAGTGAATCGGGCCGGAGTAAAATCGGGTCGCAAACCGATCAGTACACGATCGGTTTGTTTAGTGAATCTAGCCCTTAGTCAAGACCGCACACTTCACTTCAGATTCCCAATTTTTTTTAGCCCAACTTTAGATTTCTGACTTCTTTTAAACCCCTCCTTGTCGTTTCCCTTAATTGTCTCATTTGCTATCAATTACTGTAATTCTATTCCTGCCTTTCCTAGTGGCGCTGTCAATCTCGTAGCATTTGTATTATACCCTTATACGTCGTCAAATTATTTTAGTATTGTACATCGCCTTGAATATATGATTAGGCGATTAAATAAAATTTTTAAATAAACTTGAACTTACTCATCATCCTGCACCGTGCTGTTCGGTGTGACCTAATCTTTAAGAGATCATTTACGTATGAAAATGGTTTAGACAATTATTCTCTTAAAAAAAAAAAAAAAGTGTAGATCCAGAACTAGCTCAGCCTGTTGAAAGGGGTCAACTGGCAGCACAATTAGTCTCCCACCCACGATGCCATCCTAAAGGCCTTGTTATCCACATTTTGTACGGGGTTCTCAAATCAGTCCTCGGGACACACCTAGCTGGACCAAGTGTCACGATATCCACAATGAACATGATTATTTTTATTGTACTATATTATACTGTTTTTTGTTACTCGTTTTGTATTTTTCCTTTTTTGTTCTACTTTACTATAATGATTTTGTATTTCATCTCCCCCCCCCCTTCCTTGTGTTTATTAGTTTGTAATGGTAATTGTTTTAATATTGTATGTTAATATGTATTGTTCTGTCATGTATTGTTTCCCAGAAATTGTAATTTTAATTTGTTCATCGCTTTGAAATACAATTAAGCGATTAATCAAAACAATTATTAACCCTTTCAGGACCAAGGGACATATTTGTCCCATAACTTTAAAATCCTATCAATTTTGATTGGGATAGTCTACAGTTCTAAATTTGATATGTACGGATTCCATATGATACTGCCTTTATGTAAACAAACTGGTTCCGACATTCATTCATTAGCGTCGTTGCTAGATTGACGAGAAGATTCACTTGCCACACTGTCCATAAGCCAGAAGTGTGATTTTTTAAAATAAAAATAATGATATTTCACAAAAAAAATCAATTTTTTGGCATCTGCAAGCCCTTTTTACCATAAAAATGTCGTCAAAACCACAAAAATTGGCCTACGATCCTTATGGTCCTGAAAGGGTTAAACTTGAAACTTGAACATGAATGACACGGATTTAAATACCACGGCGGCAATTGCCTGTAAATCTCGCTCATTCGTAAGCACTGTGGATACCCTAAAAATCCAACTGGTGGGGGTGTCCTGTGACCTGCGTATTCAGCACTGTTTTGCATTGGATGGGAAGAAAATCTCAATATTAGCAAACCTTGAAGAGTCTTTAATAAGGCGACTCCCGTCAGCAATGGTGTTCATATATGTTTGCAAAACCCTCCACTCCCAAGTACAGATTTCCCTGTCTTTTGCTGTCTCCGTCAAGCTGAAACTTGCTATTAAGTTTTAATGGACTCTGGCAGTAGGGCTTCTTCACTCCATTAACTCACTTAACAAAAAGTATTTGGGAAATGATACGTTAGTTATAACTGAGCCATTAAAGCACAGCAAGTGTTCCCAATCAACTCTTAGAGGTTCACCTTTGGTTCCTCTACATTACACACCGCCTCCTTAACCTCACGTAATATATCCCCATCAGGTTCGGCTCCTTCTCTGAGCACGATTTCAAACGCTAGAGAGAGAACTGAACCACTCTGATAGGAACATGGCTTAGCATAGCGGTACCGCGAGCAGACCAACGATAGTCAAATGCTTTCTCACTCGGTGGGACGACCACGGTAGGATTTCTTAAGACAGAGGAAGAGATAATGGTTAAGTTTCAAGTTTATTTGGGTCTTGATATACCGCTTTTGTAAGCAAAGCGGTTTCCAATTTATACAAAGTATTAAAAAGTTTTTTAAAAATATAAAATAAAGGAATGATACAGACATAACATGAAACACATGGGCAAATGGGGAGGAGACATTGCTTAAAATAAAAGAAAGGAGAGGTATAAAAACCAAAAGGGGATCTTTAACGTAAGGCCTGATGTCTGAGGTTTCGAATAAAAAATTAAGGGCTCCTTTTACTAAGGTGCGTTAAGGCCTTAATGCGTGGAATGGCGTGCGCTAAATTGCCGCACGCACGCTAGACCTTAATGCCAGCATTGAGCTGGCGTTATTCTAGAAGCGTACCGCGCAGTGCAGCACGTGGTAATTTCGTGCGTGCGCTAAAAACGCTAGCACACCTTGGTAAAAGGAGCCCCAAGTATAAATCTCAAAAGCATCTCTAAAAAGAAATGTTTTTTAAGATTAGATTTAAAGTTGTTGAGATTATTTTCTTGTCTCGGGGTCAGGGGTAAAGAGTAGGTGCGGTTACAGAGAAGATCGTTTTACGTGTTGCATCATAAAATAATTGACGAACTGAAGAGACCGCTAAAAGATATTGTTGGAAAGAGCGTAGTGTCCTATGAGAATCATAGGGGATTAGCATCCTATCTAGAAAGGATGGAAGGTGATTAGATTGGACTTTGAAAGCGAGAAGTAGTATTTTGAAAGTAATCCTATGTGAAATAGGTAGCCAGTGAGCTTTGCTGAGGAAAGGTCGAATTTTTTAGCGTTAAAAATGATTTTGACTATGTTCAGTCCCTCCCAGTGGCTGCCCTTACTGAAGTCTGCAGGGAGGTGCTTTCGGAACTCTTCAGCCTTTCAGCCCAATAGAGGATTCCTCTACGATTTCATATTGTGGGGATCCGGGATTGCCAACCAAGTACGAATCTGGATATATTAGCGACAGCGTGGGCTGAGGACTTGCATTGCCAGTTGACTGCTCAACAGTTACAACGGGTCCTGAAGAACATTCAGAAGGTGTCACCCAATAATACTCACTGGGAAATGCAATTGAAAATTGTTCTTAGACTTTACATTCCACCGGAACGTGCAGCCCGGATGGGGATTACTGCGTCGCATTCTTGCCCGAAATGCAATCAGGCTCACGCATCTTTGAGTCACATGTTTTGGGCCTGCCCCGCAATCCAACAGTTTTGGAGACATCTTGGCCTATATACCACATCGCTTTGGGGAAGGCGATGGCTTCCGCAACCGAGGGCGTTATTTGGATTTTATAATATAGCCTCGCCCAAACCCAGGGGAATGTCAGCATTTATCTCCAGAGCCCTTTTGATGGGAAAAAAAAGCCATCCTCACCAACTGGCTCTCCCGTGATCCCCCGTCACATGCACAATGGAGATCCCTAATGATAGTGCATGTAACACTGGAGAGACGCATGGTGGGAGATTTGACTCTTGGCCCGGGTTGCAAATTTTATCAGGTGTGGGAGCACTTCTGGCAGGACCTCACACCGCGTGCTCACAGATTCTTTTTGAATCTTTAAGATTTTTTTCCCACTCTCAGCTGTTGGACTGGCCATGGATTCTTGGGGAGGGGAGGGGAACTGATTATATTGTTGAAAATGTTATTTCCTGAATGGTACTACTGTTTGTATTTGCTTCTTACTGCTGAAATAATAAAAATCATTTAAACATAAGTTAATCTGTTATTATTTTCTGTACACTTGATGTAAATATAAAATGAATAAAGAATATTAAAAAAAAAAAAAAAAAAAAATGATTTTGACAGCAGTGTTCTGAATGACTTGTAATCTCCTGATCCTTCCGGATGGGCAGACTGGATGGGCCATGTGGCTTTTATCTGCCATCGCATTTCTATGTTTCTATCTTAACAAAAAGTTCAATGAACAACCAATTCTAGAGTGGGAACATAACCGCAATTACTCAGGTTCAACAACAGGGTGCAGTATGGAAGCAGTCCCATTCATCAAAATTAGCTGTCCCATGCAAATAGAAGGTAACGAGTCTTTCAGCTCTCATCCTCCACTCCCACACTGCAGTCCGTCTCTTAGAGAAACAGCTTCCCATGAACCCAGAGGAAAAGCATAGATGCACACATTATAAATTCTATCTAAAATTCATTAACTATTGATTAAGAGACATTTAACACATCTGGGGAGGGGGAAGCGGGAGGGGGGTATATATTTGTTTTGGTATTATTCCTGATGGTACTGATGGATGGGGAGGGAATTTTTATCTTTTGCATAGATACTGATTGATTATAAGTGCTTGGTTGATCATTATTATTTGTACTAGTCTTTAAGCCCGTTACATTAACGGGTGCTAGAATATGTGTGTGTGTGTGTGTGTGTGTGTGTGTGTGTGTGTGTGTGTGTATTTCTTTCTTTCTCTCTCTCTCTCTCCTTAGCCTGTTTCTGTATTTCTTTCTTTCTGTCTTTCTTTTTCCTCGGCTGTCCACCACGCAGTACCTGTTTCCTGCTCCCCCGGTCCAGCATTAGTCCTCCGTTCCTTCCCCCCCCTCCATCCATCAGCACCTCTTCCCCTGTCCAGCAGTACCTCTTTTCTGTTTTCCCTGTCCAGCAGTAGGCCTCCCTTCCTTTTTTTGTCCACCCCTCCATCAGCACCTCTTCCCCTGTCCAGCAGTACCTCTTTTCTGTTTCCCCTGTCCAGCAATAGACCTCCCTTCCTTTTTTTGCCCCCCCCCCCTCCATCAGCACCTCTTCCCCTGTCCAGCAGTACCTCTTTTCTGTTTCCCCTGTCCAGCAGTAGGCCTCCCTTCCTTTTTTTTGCCCCCCCCCAGTCCATCAGCACTTCTTCCCATGCCAACATCTGCCTAAAGGTGCCGCGGCCTACAGGCACCGACAGCCTCTGCGGCCTGCTCCCACTCCCTCCTCGCCTTCGCTTGCCGTGCCGTCGCTTGCCGTGTCGTCCTCCCCCCTCCCCCCTGGGAAGCTTCGTTTCGGCTTCGGCAGCCTTCTGTCTGCGGGCCGCCCGCCCGTGTTTCAATTGAAAGCCGCCGACTTACCTTAAATTAAGAGGGAGCTGCTTAAAGGCTAACGGCTCCCTTTTTTTTTTTTCTCAAAACCGTCGTCGCAGCTCCGTGCACAGTGAGAGTCGGGGGTGAGGAAGGCCGCCGCAACCTCGCGGCTACCCCCAGCTGTGTAACTTTTTTTTTTTATTTGAAAGCCGCCGCTGCAGCTCCTCTCTCGATCCTGGTGCGGTTCGATAGAGGAGCCATGGCGGCGGCTTGAGCATAAGCGCGAGAGAGCCATGGGCGCGCATGCGCACTCGTGTTTCCGTGACGGATCAGGGAACACGACTTTTGAGTGCGCATGCGCGGCCTAGCATTTTATTATATTAGATATAAATTGAATTGCACTTTTTGTTGGCATTAAAAACTAAACAAATTTTTTTAAAAAAGAGACATTTAACTTGCTCCTTCTATAGCTTGAAGAATTTCCTGTTTGGGTCTTGTGCCTTTTCTTTATCATCTACTACATTTTAAAAATATTTTTAGAGCTGGAAGGAGAGGGGAGAAAGGATAGTGGTGTATCACTTATCTCCTTTTCACCCTCCATCCAATTTTTAATTTGTTCCTGATGATATCTGCACAATGCCTGCATCACTGACGGAGTACCCTGCGAAACATTTTAAATTTTTTTTTTTTTCTTTCGCTTCCTTCATTATTTAATTTTGTTTTCAGCACTTACCAGAACCCTATTTCACACACACACACACACAAAAATTAGCACGTGCTCAAAATGTTTTGGCAGCTTTTAAAAAAATAAACAAAACGAAAGCCTATTAACTCCTACGGGGGTTACAGCTAAGTATAAAAAAACTCTTTAAAATGTTATTTACTCGGGAGCAGATTTTGAAAAGGGTCAATATGGGGACAGATTAACCTCATACTGGAATCAACAATCCCTTTGACGTATGGGGCAATCATATGTGGAATATTGCTGCATATTAAGCCTCCCATGGATCGCTACAAAGGCAGGCTTTTCCTAATTATGACAGGGATAGCTATGCAAACGATAACCCGCAATTGGAAAAGTTGCGACCGCCTCAACTTTCCTTTTTGGTGGGTCAGTTTATGTTTAGGTTACAAATATGAAAAGATGAACATCATACGGTTCCCCTAAATTGGAAAAAATCATATATCCGTCCAATTATTAAGGATAAAAATGTAGGTCAAGACGAACTCTCTAATTATAGACCAATATCTACGATTCCATTCTTGGCTAAATTAACAGAAAAAATTGTTTTCAACCAGATATCTGAGTTTATAGAACAAACTAATGTGTTACATCCGAATCAAACCGGTTTCAGAAAACACCATAACACGGAGCACTCTCTTCTCGGAATGACAACTTCAATTCAATATTTCCTAGATCACCATCAATCGGTGCTGTTAGTTTCTCTTGATCTGTCAGCAGCGTTTGATACAATTGATCACCAATTACTCCTTGCTAGACTTCAATCTATTGGGGTTACAGATGAAGTTCTAGCTTGGTTCACATCTTACTTTAGTGAGCGTACTTCAATAGTTAATTTTAATAATTCTTCGTCCCTTCCATCTCAGATTTCTCATGGGGTTCCACAAGGATCTATTCTTTCACCCTTACTTTTCAATATTTTTCTAGCTCCATTGATGACATTATGCCAATCAGTAGGATTTCATGTTTTTGCATATGCCGATGATATACAATTATTACACCTGTTAAATAATAATAATATAATTGAAATTTCATCTATTAATGAGAAACTTGAATATGTATATCATTGGCTAGACAAAAACAGATTGGCTCTCAATATCAAAAAAACCAATGTTATGCTATTTCCCTGGAAAGAGAATTTTTCTCTTGTTCATCCGATTTCAATTCATAATGTTCCCCTACAATTAGTTAAAAATATAAAAATTTTAGGTGTAATTTTTGATAATAAACTAAATTTCCATGATCATATCAGTAACATTGTGAAAATCACCTTTTATAGATTACGTAAAATTCGTTCCATCTCGAAATTCCTTTGTGCTAAATCACTCACTATACTGATTCACTCTTTGGTGATGTCTAAACTTGATTACTGCAACTCTTTATTCAAAGGAATTGCACTATATGAAATAAAACGATTACAAATTATACAGAATACAGCAATAAAATTAATAAATAATTCTAAAAAATTTGATCATGTAACACCACTTCTCAAAGAGGCACATTGGCTTCCTGTTAGTTACAGAATCACTTATAAGTTATGTATAATTATCTTTAAAACTTTGATTAACAAGACCCCTGCTTTTTTATATAGGTCACTTATTCCATATTCTGCAAAGAGAATTTTACGATCTAGCGAACAAAATCTGCTAACGATTCCATCATTAATACAAGGAGACAATTTATTTTTTCTTGTACGGCACCACAAACATGGAACGCCCTCCCTATTATTTTATGGGAGGAGAAAGACCTTGGAAAATTTAAAACTGAGTTAAAAACTTTCCTTTTTAAAGATGCCTTTTCTACATAATTTTATACTTCATGAATTATTTTTATTTGGTTAAACCTGTTTTAACTATATCCCTTTTGTATTTTCCCTCAATGTTTTCTTCTTTACTTTAAAATTGTATTTCATCCCTCCTTTCCCCTTGTTTAACAATGTTCAAATTTAGAGTATTTTAGCCATTATTTAAAAATTGTATGTATTGTAATGTATTGCATTGTTATTGTTTTTCGTTTTTTATATTGTAAATTTTAAATGTACATCGCTTAGAATATCCGATTAAGCGATTTATCAAGTCCCATAATAAACTTGAAACTTAAACTTGAAACTTGAACGCTGATATGTTGAGGGGCATAGCAATTTTTTAAATTTGGTTTGGGGCCCGTTGACATCTTTTGTTACTTAAACAAAAATAAAATAAAAGACAACTATGTTGATTTTTATATATATCCAGGATGGGGTGGGGGTGGATATCTTTTTGGTTTATTTCTTGATTAAATTGTTGAATGGGAGGGGAGGGATATTTTTCTTCTGTATTGTTATTGATGGAATTTAAGTGCTTGCGTTGATTATTAATGTCTGTATAATTCCTGGCACTTTGTATTAGTTTTGAAAATTAATAAATGGAAGAGAAAGAGACAGACAGACAGAGAGAGAGCGAGAGAGAGAGACAGACAGAGAGAGAGCGAGAGAGAGAGAGAGACAGACAGAGAGAGAGCGAGAGAGAGAGAGACAGACAGAGAGCGAGAGAGAGAGAGAGAGAGACAGACAGAGAGAGAGCGAGAGAGAGACAGACAGACAGAGAGAGAGCGAGAGAGAGACAGACAGACAGAGAGAGAGATCACTGATCTAGGATGAAGGAGATGGAGTGGGAAAGACTACAGCAGTGTTCTGCAAATTTTTGTCGAGCTGCGGCACACTAAACGTAGTGGCCACAGCTCGAGGCATCCCAGAAGTACGTGGCGTTGACGTGATGACGTCACGTGCATGGGTGACACCATCATGTCGACGTCACACATGCATGAAGCCCCCTCCAGACACTTCCTGAGCTGCCAGTGGTGGGGTGTCGTCAGAAAAGATGCGCAGAGAGGAGAGGCACTGGCGCCAGCTGATTGCCTACGGGATGTGCCTCGCGCCATGACAGGCACGCACTGTAGGCAGTCAGCCGGTGCCTCTCCCTTCTCCTCAGCGCCTCACGGCACACCTGAAACTTCAGGAGGCGCACAGTTTGCGACACACTAGACTAGAGATTTGGGCCAAAGAGAATGAGAGTGAGATCGTAGTAAGACACAAACCACCAAATGCTATCACCGATCTCAGGCCTCGGCCTTTAGTTATGTAAGTTTTGAGGGTTGAGCTGGTCCCAACTGTGCGTACATGGCTTTTCCCAGACCTTCTGCCCGTTGACATAATTCTAAAATGTCAGACTTTTCAGCAACTTCTCAAAATAGTTTGAGGCCTAAAACATATCAGACACACCTGGCTAGGGTTACCATATTTTCGGCCGCAAAAACCCGGACACATGTACCCGCCGTGTTCCGCCTCTGGCCCCACCCCCACAAAGCCTCCTCTCTTTCCTGACGAGCTCCGGCCGTGTCTGGAGGGCCTGGAGCACGCGGGGATGTGTGCGACATCATCCTCGCAAGCTCAGAGGCCATCCAGATGCTGGACGGAGCTCGCTGGGGTTTTTCAAAACCCGGACAAGCTGCCGGATTTTGGACACTTGAACAGTCATCTAAAAAAAAAAATTGACATATCCGGGTTTTTCCAGACATCTGGTAATCCTACGCCTGGCGATATAAGACACCACATAACTCCAAAGCAGAGCCTAAGGCCTAAAGTGGCACTGCCCAGCCCTACTAGAACTAAAATTCAATAAATAAGACTAAGCCTGAAAGAGATCGATTAAACCACAATACTCTTCAGAGTAGGACAGTTAATAAGACAGCAGTTTCAGTTCTCTAAAGCTCATCATAAAAGTTTCAGTTCCATTTAAAAGGAGACAAAGAAGGTAGTGATCGTTATAAGGAATTTCAAAATGTCACATGTATGAAACGGCTGCCCTCCTCAAGACCTCCCAAAAGATAAGGTCATTATGTCTGACCTGCAGCAAAATGTCAGGATTCAATAAAGAAGTAAAAGGCATTAGTCAAAGGTCAACTTCAAGCTCGGTGAAGCAGCCTGTGCCCTGATTTGAAGTGGAAAATGAGCAAAACAGAAAATATTTTTAAAAACGGGAACATTGTGAAGAAAGATCAGGAAAAGTTCGAAGAAAGGCCTGAGAGTCAGGCACTAAGGAAGGCTGCAATACAGTTTTAAAGGCTTCAATGTTTCACAAAGTTTTGTACACAAGGATCAAACACAACAGTGGGCTGCGAAAGAGGCACAGTGCGCCTAAGAAATGCCTTTGGGAATGCTCCATCCTTTTTTCACCATTAATCTTTTATTATTATTCTTTAATATTGTTTTATATGTTTTTAATATTGTATTTTGTGTTAGATTTGTACTTAATAGGACCCCTGATGAAGGTTGTCCGAAACACGGACCGTGTTGGGTCCCCTGTTTGGTAAAAAGGTTTTTAGATATAATTTGGTTGTCACAATAAATTTTGCCTACACTGTTGTACATATCTGCAGTTTTGGTTTGAATGCTCCATCCTTCCCATCCCTCTGAAAAAAAGAATAATTTTTGGCTGCATTTACAATGGGCTTCCTAGATGCAAGCATTATAGGCTGGAGGGGTCTGCAAACTAGGGTTACCAGATTTTCCTTCGTGGAAATCCAGACCTATGGCCACGCCCCACGAACTGCCCAATTCCATCTCTTTCCCGTTCTGTTCCACCCCCAGCCACACCTCCAGAAGGCATCCACGTACATGACACAATATCATGTGCATGTGCACACACAAGATGTCACCGCGTTGCATCTGCGCAAATGCCCCTTCCCAACACGATTATGTCGGGAAGCTTTTCAAAACCCGGGCAAAGTGCCAAGGTTTGAAAAGCCATCCAGACCCTCAAAAGGAGAACGTGTCCGTGGAAATCCGGACGTCTGGTAACCCTACTGCAAACCCCCCAAAAGATCCACTATGTAACAAATTTTTTGTTGTTCCTCCTGGTAATAAGTGTTTTCTCTTCATTGCCTATAGAAAATTGTCATCATGGATATTTTTAAAAAAAAAAAAATTTTTGCAGATCATTCTAGATTGACTCCAAAGCTGAGTAAACTTAGGGACCCTAGCAGTCCGCTCACGCAGCGGCCCTTAGGTCAAAGACCAGTGCCCTAACTGAGACTAGCCTTACCTCTGGTTCAGCAGGAACTTGTCTAACTTTCTTTTGAATCCCTGGAGGGTGTTTTCCCCTATGACAGCCTCCGGAAGAACGTTCCAGTTTCCTACCACTCTCTAGGTAAAGAAGAACTTCCTTATGTTTGTACGGAATCTATCCCCTTTCAACTTTAGAGAGTGCCCTCTCGTTCTCCCTACCTTGGAGAGGGTGAACAACCTGTCTTTATCTACTAAGTCTATTCCCTTCATTATTTTAAATGTTTCGATTATGTCCTCTCTCAGTCTCCTCTTTTCAAGGGAGAAGAGGCCCAGTTTCTCTAATCTCTCACTCTACGGCAACTCCTCCAGCCCGTTAACCATTTTAGTCCCTTTTCTCTAGACCCTTTTGATTAATACCGTGTCCTTCTTCATGTACGGCGACCAATGCTGGACGCAGTATTCCAGGTGAGGGCGTACCATGGCCTGGTACAGCGGCATGATAACCTTCTCTGATCTGATCATGATCCCCTTCTTAATCATTCCTAGTCTTCCGAAGAGAGCAGCAAGTCAGAGAGCGAGGAAGACGCTGTAGAGATCCAGTTTACAATACCAATGGTGCTGCTGATAAGAGAAACCCGTACCATGCAGACCAAAAAGACCTCAAAGACATGATCAGAAATCTTGATCTCGCTAAATCCAATACCGAGCTTTTGACATCTAGGCTCAAGCAGTGGAACTTGTTGGTTAACTGTGTGCAGGTTACAGATCAGAAGAAGCGTCACCAAGCTTTTTCACCTTTTCCACCCAACAAGATGGACTCTGCTTCTGCCATAATGTAACCAGTCTGAGGCAACTGAAATCATTTGTAACCAGTAGCGTAGCAAGGGTAGGACACACCCAGGGAGGTGGCACCCCCCTTATGTCCTTATCTCCGCCCATCACACCACACTCGCACCCTCCCTTCCCCCGTACCTCTTTAAATCTTTGCCCGCTTGAGCAGCTTCTCTGATCTGCTGCTTGCGTTGGCTTTCCCTCTGTTTATCACTTATATAGCGCAGAAAGGCTTACGCGGCGCTGTACATTTTGACATTTATAGACGGTCCCTGCTCGGAAGAGCTTACAATCTACCTTGGACAGACAGACATGACATAGGATTGGGGATGCAGAACCCAAAGTGAGAGGCGTTAGGAGTCAAAGTACCCTCAAAGAGGTGGGCTGTTAACTGACCCTTGAACGCTGCCAGAGACTGAGCCCGCCGTAGGGATTTGGGTAGCTTGTTCCAAGCATATGGCACAGCAAGGCAGAAGGGAGAGAGTCTGTATTTGGCAGCCAAAGAGAAGGGCACAGAAAGGAGGGACTTACCAGCTGAGGGGGGGGATCATAGGGGAAGATAAGTGAAGAGAGATAATAAAGGGTAGCTGAGTGAGTGCATTTGTAGGTAAAAGGAGTTTGAATTGTATTCAGAAACTGATGGGAAGCCAATGAAGTGACTTTAGGAGAGGGGTAACATGAGTAAAGCGGCTCTCCCGGAATACGAGTCGTGCAGCCAAATTCTGGACGGATTGGAGGGGAGCGAGATGGCTAAGCAGAAGGCCTGAGAGTAGCAAGTTGCAGTAGTCTAAGCGTGAGGTGATGAGGGCGTGGTTAAGTGTTTTGGTAGTGTGCTCAGAGATGAAGGGTCGGATTTTGGTAATATTATACAGGAAGAAGCGGCAGGTTTTAGAAATATATTGTATCTGGGCAGTAAAGGAGAGAGAGGAGTCAAAGATGACCCTGAGATTACGAGCAGACAAAAGAGGAAGGATTAGAGTATTGTCCACAGAGATGGAGAACGAGGGAAGTGGAGAGGTGGGTTTAGGCGGGAAGATGATCAGCTCCGTTTTAGCCATATTCAATTTTAGATGGCGGTGAGACATCCAGGCGGCAACATTGGACAGGCAGGCTAAGACTCTAGTCTGGCCCGTGACCAGGAAGTGAACTTCAGAGGGGAGCCAGGCCAGTGCGAGAAGCAGATCAAAGTTGCTCACACTGGTGAAGATTTAAAGAAGTACAGGAGGAAGATAGGGAGCAAGCGTTGCGTGGGGGGAGTGGAGAGGCGCCTGTGCCCCCAGCAAGATGGTGCCTGGGGCAGTCTGCTTGAAACCCACTGCTTGAAACCCAAAAGAGTGACATCTCTTCACTGACAGCTCATTCAGGAGCATCAAAGCAGTGCAGCTCCATAATGGAAACAAGTACCCGTCTCTTCCACTGGCTCCCTCAGTGCACCTCAAAGAGGATTACAACAGCATCAAGACCTTATTAGGCACTTTGAAGTAAGATGAGTACGGCTCGGAGGTCATCGGAGACTTCAAAATGGTAGCATTCCTAATGGGTCTCCAAGGTGGTTTTACCAAGTTTTTCTACTATCTCTGCCTTTGGGACAGTAGGGACACCAATGTGCACTACCAAAGGTGGGACTGGCCACAGCGGATCGAGTTCTTTGTGGGGAGAAACAATGTCATAGGGGAACCACTGGTGGACTCCTAGAAGGTGCTGATGCCACCATTGCACACCAAATTGGTCTCAATGAAACAATTTGTTAGAGCTCTAGATAAGGAGTCGGCAGCCTTCAAGTACCTTCAAGACACCTTCCCTAATCTGTCTGAGGCAAAGGTCAAAGCTGGTGTCTTTGTCAGACTACAGATAAAGAGGATCCTGGAATGCAAGGAATTTCCCAAGAAGCTAACTAGGAAGGAGAAAGAGTCTTGGAACAGCTTTGTTGCAGTGATTCGGGGCTTCCTGGGCAATCACAAGGCAGAAAACACGTGGAATTGATTAAGTATCTGGTGAAGAATTACAGTAAAATAGGCAGTAGGATGTCTTTCAAAGTCAGTGTCCTTGATGCTCATCTTGAGACATTCAAGGAGAATATCGGAGCATACACAGAGAAGCAAGGTGAGCGCTTCCCACCAGGATATACTGGACTTCGAATGCCATTACCAAGAACAATATAATGAAGCACAATGGAAGACTACATCTAGGGCTGATTCGAGAAAGTGACTTAAAATATAATCGCAAACCTCAAAAAACTACTCGCTTCTAAATCTTCTATAGTCTTTGCATAACTTCAATATAAATACATGTTACTTAAGAGTCATATGTTGCTTTTTATGACTTTATAAGAATGAAAAAATAAAAATTCTGAATTTTCAGTAGGTAAATTGCAAAATTTGACTATCCTGGTCACAAAAGCAAAAGTTTTATACGGAAAAATCAGACATTTTCTATGCTTTTTAGGCATGAGCAATTAGGAAATTACACGTACTCCCCAGGAACAAAAATCACATCATTTGCAGTAGACATTTCCGATCATGGCAGTTGGTCAATGTTTCACTATATAGAGAAGCCGGGTCAGGAACAGGAAGCAACAGTGACCCAGCAAATTATCCAGAACATATCCATTAAACTCATCACTAAGTCTAGAAAATTTGACCATGTTACACCCCTTTTAATAAATGCACATTGGCTTCCAGTTATCCATCGGATAACATATAAACTCTGTTTGCTTGTTTTTAAGTCTCTTCTCTACAAGACTCCTGCATTCATATTTAAACTACTAATACCATATCATCCAAGCAGAACCTTGAGATCTAATGAGCAAAATTTGTTGACCATTCCTTCACTTAAGGTTATTAATACTAGACGGCAGTTTATCTTTTCGGTAACTGCTCCTCAGACTTGGAACGCTCTCCCAATTTACTAACGAAATGAGCAGGACTTGGGAAAATTTAAAAGTAATCTAAAAAACATTTCTTTTTAAAGATGCTTTTAATATTTAATTTAACAGTTCTTAAACCAGTGATTTTATTTTATTGTATTATGTTCTGTGGTTATTTGTTTCCCTACTGTATTTTTCCTTTGTTTTGCTTTTCTTTATTAATTGTATTTCAAACCCCTATCTTACCTTATGTAATGAGTATAATGTATTAGTTATCTACCCAATGTTATTATTTAAAGTTTGTACTGTTTTGCCTCTATTTGATTATATTTTAATCTGTTCATCGCTTAGAATTTGATTAAGCGATCAATCAAGAAAAATATTAAACTTGAAACTTGAAACATACAATAAAGTGACTCTGCTTGCATAAGAACATAAGAATTGCCGCTGCTGGGTCAGACCAGTGGTCCATCGTGCCAGCAGTCCGCTCATGCGGCAGCCCTTAGGTCAAAGACCAGTGCCCCGAGTCTAGCCTTACCTGCGTACGTTCTGATTCAGCAGGAACTTGTCTAACTTTGGGCTCCTTTTACTAAGCTGCGCCAGGGCATTAACGCGCGGATCAGCGCACGCTAGACGCTAACGCCACTCTTAAAGATGGTATTCTGCAACATCAATATGCAATCCGGCTAAGAGCCATCATATAGTGGGGTGTGCAATAGGCATATTTTATTGTTGCAGAAGGCTTTTCATTTCATTTTTGCCTATATAGCCTTTGTCAGAACAGCTCTGTGATGTAGATGCAATTTTTACGACTCTTGTACAAACTCTCCCAAGGGAGCTCAAAACAATTTACATGCATTTATTCAGGTACTCAAGCATTTTTCCCTCTCTGTCCTGGTGGGCTCACAATCTATCCCAATATACCTGAGGCAATGAGGGGATTAAGTGACTTGCCCAGGGTCATAAGGAGCAGCGTGGGTTTGAACCCACAACCTCAGGGTGCTGAGGCTGTAGCTTTAACCACTGCGCCACTCTAGAAATCAAAAAGTAGTAAAAGTGAGCCAAGTCTTGGACACTCAAGCCATTGTGACATCACTGATGAGGTTGGCTCAGGCATTGGTGGAATGAGGCATTATGATGTCACAATGCCAGCTCTGGTTATCAGAGGCTGAAACTTTTCACACTATTTATTCAATTTTCTATACCATTCTCCCAGGAGAGCTCAGAATGGTTTACATGAATTTATTCAGGTACTCAAGCATTTTCCCTGTCCTGGTGGGCTCACAATCTATCTAATGTTCCTGGGGCAATGGGGGGATTAAGTGACTTGCCCAGGGTCACAAGGAGCAGCGTGGGCTTGAACCCACAACCTCAGGGTGCTGAGGCTGTAGCTTTAAGCACGACAACGCATACTTCCCCCAGTTGCATTGCTTCTGGCTGGGTTATGTCCAGGGGGTTTTTTTAAGACCTTTTATAAATCATATACCAAGACAGAGTTTCTGGGGAAAATACCGAAATGATTCAAAAGTATGATTCTACCTTCAATGAATTTGGCGAATAGGGCGGTTTTGATTGATTTTCGGAATGCACATAAATGAACCCAATCTGACTTACAGTGCATTCCGAAAATCAATCAAAACCGCCCTCTTCGCCAAATTCATTGACTAAAACTGTCCCCTCCCTCACTAGGACTTCTCCCTCTGTAAACGCCTTTTCTTTCTCTCAAGAAGCTCCTTTCATGTATTCAGGTATTCTTTACCCATAGAACTCCAATTAGTACGTAAGTTTCCCATTTAGACTCATTGTATTGTATTAAGACTTTTTGTTATTTGCTGAATGTCCAGCCTTCTTTCAATGTAAACCGCCTAGAAGTCGCCTGACTATGGCGGTATAGAAAAATAAAGTTATTATTATTATTATTACCTGGTTCGGTGGTTTGCCAGTTAGGTGTCAAAGCAACAGCCTACCATGCAAATTACTCCGGCACCTCCACGGTGTGAATCTCTTGTGTTCAGATAGTTCACAATTTTGAAGTACCACCACACAAAGTAAAGAAGTTTCTGGGAAAAGTCAGTCTCGAGACAACTGGAGATATTTAAGAATCCAAGCAGGATACTATCTATGTCCTTTCTTGGATAACGGGGATTCATGCACTCAGATGTGATTTTTAAGGAGTTCTGGTTCATTTCAACTTTTTTGTAAATCTCTAAAAAACAATTTTATTTGCTAAACACTTTGAAAATTAATCTTCCAAAACTTAGTTTTATTCTTTATGGGTTTTATTTGTTACGTTAACTATTGTAAACCGAGTCGAGCTTTCTTGGAATGATGTCTTGGTATATAAAGCCCAAGCCTTAGATTAGATTAGATTTACAGGGACTGAAGACTTGGCTATTCTCCCAAACATTCACGGACTCTCCTTCCTCAAGACCTTGAACCAGTGGAGTATTATAGCCAGCCAGCTCCCCTCCTGCACTTGCATTCACTAGTTTCTTCATAATGGTTTGATGTAACTTTCCCCTTTTGTTTCTAAAACTTGTATGGAATATAACCATTTTGATGTGCATAAGAAAAGATGGTATACAAAAAAAAAAATATATATATATACTAGTCTTTAAGCCCGTTACATTAACGGGTGCTAGAATAAATGTCTGTCTCTTTGTCTCCTTAGCTGCTGTCTGTCTTTCTTTCTCTCTCTCTCTCTCCTTGGCCGCTGTCTTTTTTTCTTTGTCTCTCTCTCTTTTGCCACTGTCTGTCTGTCTCTCTGGCCCCCTGTCTGTCAGTAATTCTTTCTGTCTGTCTCTCCCTGACCCCCCTGTCTGTCTTTCTTTCTCGTTCCTTGGCCGCTGTCTGTCTGTCATTCTTTCTGTCTGTGTCTCTCCCTGGCCCCTTGTCTGTCTTTCTTTCTATCTCTCTGTCTCTCTCCCTGGCCCACCCTGCCTATCTCTCTCTGCCCCCCCTCCCCCCGAGAAAACCAAGATTGCTGCCTGCCCCCAGCACACCCCTCCCCCAAAGCAGCCCCTTTTCCCTCTCCCCCTCCACTTCCCTGTGCAGCAGTAGCAGTTGGACGCCTCGCAGCACTCGGACACCCTCCTGCCGTTGCTCTCGCCACCGCTCAAACCACCGCAAACAGCTGTCTATTAATACTAAAATTTAAAAGAGCCTAAAAGGCAGAAATAAATGCAGTGAGATTCTAAAGACATCTTTAATAGCAAAGATAAATATGGAATCCGTTTAGTCTCAGTTCTATCAGGATAGGCACAGTTGACAATTCCAGGCCTTCACGGAGTCAAAAATCTTCTAAAGTCCTGCCCAAGATAAATGGGAACGCTCTGCCTTTTAAGTTGGGGCAGTTAATTTTTTTTTTTTAAGCTGGTCATTTGGTTTATGCTTTTCTAATTTATTCCATCTGACAAACTGTCACAAATGAAATTCACGTTAGAGAATAAAATTTCTGGACGGTTAAGTGGTGGCATACTTCACCTGTTTAATTTTCAAAAAGGGGGGAGGCAGGCAAGATTAACACATGCTCATGTAGCTTTACCTTTTCCCCTGGTTTTTGAAAATAGTCATGAAACTGCTCTAGGTGGGGTAATTGGCCTAACGCGCCTTACCGTCACTCCGTACTTGAGCGCGATGCCCTACAGCGTATCGCCGTCGCCCACCCAGTGCTCCACGTAGGTCTCGGCCAGAGGCGCAGTCACGCTAGTCTACTGCCGTAGGAGCGCGCTTTTGTGCGGGTCAGGCTGTGGGAGAGCTCACGCAGACCTCCATCACGAAAAACAGCACTACCGGCCAAAGTTTATTTTTAAAGTTTAAAGCCGCTGCGGCGGCTCCTCGCACTATCGCTGTCTGCGTCGGAAGATTTCTCCGACGCAGGTGTGGCTGATGAGAGGAGCCGCCGCAGCGGCGTTAAACTTTAAAAATAAACTGTGGCCGGTAGTGCTGTTATTCCTTGATGGAGAGGTGCGCGAGCAGGGAGGCGAGCCCTTTTCAAGGGGGCGAGACAGGCTGCTGAGGAGCTTCGGAGGCTGTTAGCCCCGCAGAGACGGAGCGGCCGTGCCAGCGCCGCTCTCCCTCTCAGCGGGCCGTGCCAGTAAAGGAGAAGGACGGCTTGGATTCAGCCGGTAGCATGCATAGTGGGAACCGGGTGAGAGCAGCGACCTCCGGTTGTGTTGGTTTTTTTTTTTTTCTTTTAAGTTGAAAGCCTCCACTGCAGCTCCTCTGTCGACTTTTTTTTCTTATTATTTGAAAGCCGCCGGGGCCGCGCATGCGCACTCGTGTTTCCGCGACGGGATCAGGGAACACGTTTTTTTAGTGCGCATGCGCGGCCTACCATTTTATTATATTAGATATATATATATATCTATCTCAAACTACACCGCTCTGGGGTAGATTAAAAAAAAGGATTTTACATGCTGGAGAGTGAAAAGGAATGGCTACCAAGTTATCCTGTTTATTCCAACAATATTAGTTTGAGTGGTTCCACTGACCTCAAAAGAGAAAGAATACCAGCAATGGATGACTTAATGGAGACATCCATTCCGTGACATCAATTTCTACAGACTTGTGCAAGTCTGATCCAATTCTTCCATATCCCATCTTACAGCTCAGAGTCTGGAAGAATCTACCACATGTTAGTAAGAATCAAAGAAAGCAAAAGAATATAACTAAAGTATAACCAATTAGTAGGAAGCCACATGGTTTCCAAATATATAGTGCAAACACATATTCAATCAGGCTCTTTTTAAAAAGACACAGTTCAGTTGGAAAGATTTTTACATTTACTGGCCATAGTAACATGTCCTCACCGCTAGTGTTGGGGCTAGAGAATGACACGGGGAAAAATTTTTCCCGGTCCCCGCAGGAACTCAATTTCCCCGTCCCGTTCCCACAAGTTTTTGTCCCTGTCCCTGTTCCTGCCCCATTCCTATAAGCTCTGTCTTAACTACACAAGCCTCAAACACTTATGATTTTTAAGTGTTTGGAGCTTGTGCAGGTGAGGACAGAGCTTAGGCATTGGTGGAATGAGGCATTATAACATCACAATCTGAGCTCTAGAATGTTGCTACTTATGATTTTAAAGTGTTTGAGGCTTGTGCAGATGAGGACAGAGCTTAGGCATTGGTGGAATGAGGCATTATGACATCACAATCTGAGCTCTAGAATGTTGCTACTTATGGTTTTAAAGTGTTTGAGACTTGAGCAGATGAGGTCGGAGCTTAGGCATTGGTGGAATGAGACATTATGACATCACAATCTGAGCTCTAGAATGTTGCTACTTAGGATTTTAAAGTGTTTGAGACTTGAGCAGATGAAGACAAAGCTTGCAGGCATGGGGCAGGGACAGGAAAAGAACTCGCGGGGACGGAATGAGAAAATGAGTTCCCACATGGACGGGGAAAAATTTGTCCCCGCGTCATTCTCTAATTGGGGCCACCTTAATCATTAGCAGCATTGGTTGGCAAAGAGCAGTTGACATCAGTGCAAAAAAAAAAAAAGCACCGTGTCCAGATGGCCATACAAACTCAAAGAATCTTCAGGGTATCCTTATATTTGCAGGGAGGGTGAACAATTTTCAAGTAGATCGTTGACAAAGATTTCAATTATGCAGTTTACAGGAAGGTTGTGGGAGAGGTGGTGCTAGTCATCATAACTGTTGAGTTTAATTATCAAAATCGGGGGTGGGGGGAGTGAGGGGGGAGAACATGACAGAGCCTAGAGACCAAAAAGCTGAAGGTTCATGTAGGGACCCAAATATCTTTGTATGAGCCCGGAGTACTCTTGTGCTTTAATCAATGATAACGGACTCCGAACTCTATCAGATTCTGGGTTTGAAGTTGACTAGGTCTTAATTGTTCCATTTGCCCTAACAGACATTATCTACTCTCTAACACTGCCCCCCCCCAACCCCAAGGACGTTTACAACCCGCTCTTACCCTTTACCCTGACCTTACCCCTGAATTATGCACAGAAGAGATGTCTGTGAAGCAGCATGTCCATTTTTTCACCGTAGTTCAGGTCAGTCTGACACCCACCCTCCTTTTCTCCCTTGCCGCTCTAAGCGCTGAGCAAATACAAAAGCCCAATCTCGCATCAGATCACTCCCCTAATTCAGACTCGTAGAATTGCCAGCGTGGTCTCAGGGGTGCCCTTTCACTCGAGAAGATGGCTCTTTTCATGGTGCGAGGGGTAGGCGACGAGGTCCTGCACGCAATCAAAGGCAGGCATTGATAGCGATACATTTACTAGTCACCAGATGGAGAAGCCATTGAGACTCTGATCTCCTGAAACAGTGGCAACGCCCAAACTCTTCACCTCCACTAATTAGGTTCCGCTTCATCTCTGCTGCAAGTCTGGAAAATTAACTTTTTTTTTTTTCTGTTACCAATATAAAAGTTTAGTGCTTCCATCATTTTTTCAACACGGGAACTCGGGAGATTTAATATCTTGCTCCTCCTTTGTAATCATACTAATGGATGTAAATGTATGGTATTAAGTAACCGATGCAGCTGGTGGGGGAGAGGGGGGGGGGCGCAAAAAGAGTTTTCGTAAAACTGCAGGAATCCTAAGGTTGGAATAAAGATCACCCTCGTCATTCAAGGGGTAAAAATGCCTTCTGCCTTTCTCCCTACATTAGGGTTTCCATAGAGAAAAATAAATGACTTTTCTCCAGAGCAAAATTCTTCACAAGGGGGGGGGGGGTTAACCCTTCCCTTCCCCCCCTTCCCTGCCCTTTTATTTAGTTCCATAAATTAGAACAGTCACCAAGGAGGAAAATGAGAAATCTATCAGGAGCCATCCATTCCACAAAGACTTCATTCTGTTGCCTATTTGGCAGGGTCTAACGAGCATCTGATCATGGGGCAATTAAAATGAGAAAAGAACCCCTATCGAACGGCAGATGATCTTTCTGAAGGGAGATGCATGAAAATCCATCTCATACATATTCATGGTAGAGATCCTGAAAACCTGACCTGGCTCCGGCTCTCGAGGACCGGAATTGCCTACCCCTGGGTTAACATGATACTCGAGTGTACTCCTTCTCACTCACAATATTTCTCCTATTGATAATGTGTGTACTGTCATCACTTTGTATTACTTCATGTCTGTTATTACATAATCATATGTATATACTATCATGATTTGTACAGTTAAATGGTAAGTCTGTTAATTTATATCATATTAATAAAATCTATTTTAAAAAAAAAATCTTCCCATCCACCTCCGGTACCTTTTTCGGAGCCCCCTGGACGGCGGACGGCAAATCTCCAGCAGCATAGGGCAACTTGTGATCTCTTCGGCATCCGGCTGCCCTGCACTATTGGAGATTCATCGTCCGCCGTCCAAGGGGCTCTGAAAAAGGTACTGGGGGAGGGCATGACTTCTAATCGCTGCATAGGCCGCCCTATATAACTAGGCCACGCCCCATATGCAAATTTGCAAAACCCATGTTTAGGCTGCGGCCTATATAAGGGGAAATACGGTACTTAAAAATTTGCAATTTATATACAGCAAATCTACTTTAGCTTCCCCCCAAAAAACTTCATCAGCACCCCAGCAGTCTTGTGACCGGACAAAGGTGGCTCCAAGTTGCTGCACAAGACACAATGAGCCAGGAGTTCTATTTGTTATTAAAAATAAAAATAAATTTAAAAAAGAAAGAAAGGGGGAAGGGAGGGGAGGGAGGAAGATGGTTGACACAGTTGTAAAACATTAGCAAAGGGACTTGGTCCACAAAAGGAAGAGAATAAAGAAGCCTGAATAGTGATCAGTTACTCAACAAGGGCTTTGCCTTTGTACAGAATCGAGAATTAAAGCCTCTCAGTTTTCCCTCACACTGATAAATGAACTGCCTCTGTTCTTTCTGATGCAATAGCCTCTCCCATATTACTGGATAAAAGGCAAGGGACAGTGACTCCCAAAGTGCTTCACCAATGAATTAAATCGTAATTGGGTTTCATTGCTTTCAGCAATCTTCACATTACACATCTGCGCGTACTGTAACCCAGTGCTTCCCAAGTCGGTCCTGGAGTATTCCCCCTTGCTGGTCAGGTTTTCAGGATATCCGCAATGAATATGCATGAAAGATTTGCACAAAACGGAAGCAGTGTATGCAAATCAAGATTATGCATATTCATTGTGGATATCCTGAAAACCCGACTAGCAAGGGGGGGTAACTCCAGGACCGACTTGGGAAACACCGCTGTAACCTCTAACAACAACAAAAAAAAACCCATAGAATTTGCATAAAGCATTTTGTAATCAGGAGAATACCATGGCAACCACTTGATGCCTCTATGTGGAAAAAGTAGCTGTTAGTAAAGGGCGGTAGGGAGGGGGTGGGGAGGGTGAATTCTCAATCAATTCTCAAACGATGAGGGTGAAACCCTTAGATCCCACTGTATAAGCGCAGCCTTTTGAGACAAATTTTCGGTATTAAAACGTATAGGTTAAAATCATACATTAGATCCACAGAATATAACAGACCATCTGTGAGCTTTTCTGGCACACATACAACAGAGAGCACAGTTAACACAGAACATGCCTGTGCAAGTCCATGGATGGCTACAGAGAAAGAAATGCAATTTCCTTTGGACACACTCAAACTGGTAACACAGCAGGGCTGTTGGAGCGGATGGGAAATAGCTGATGCCTCATTCTAGGATATACTGTGTGATCAGATCAGATATTTTATCTTCTCCCTCCCCCCCCCCAAAAAAAAAAAGTGTGGGAGTATGTGTGCATTTCCACTGAAATCAAATCTGTGGTCGAAATTCATCACTCAGTGTCAGCCAAAACTAGATGCTATGGCCTGAACTAGGGTTTGCCAGATTTTTATCCGGACACCCTAGACCCGCCCCCAGGACCACACATCTCCGCCCCAGTCCTGCCCTAGCTCTACCCCCCCCCCTCCCCGCTGCCTGCTTTGGTCGAGGAGGCAATCTGCGCATGCCTGTCACACGCATGAGCGGATTGCCTCCTGCCCAATGCGATTGAGAGGAGGCTTTTCAAAACCTGGACAAAAGTGCCGGGTTTTGAAAAGCCGTCCGGACATGTCCTCAAATCCGGACGTCTGGTAATCCTAGCCTGGACCACCCTGCCCCAGAAAAGGAATAGCCTCCCCACCATACCTGTAAGCCCTCTACAGGGCCTACCTGACAAGTGGTTCTCCAGGGTTGCTCCTGCCTATGCCATCTCCACTGTCAAAATGGCTGTCACAACTCTGGGGGTGGGTTGAGGGAGGAAAGTGAGCGGAGGCTGCTCCTGCTGGTGTGAGCCTAGAGGAGCCTGCTCCTGTTCGAGGGGGGGAGAGAGAGGCACACTAAGGGGAGACAGAGCAAAGTTTTGGTTTCAGTAGGAAATGAACCAGAATACAACCCAGCTTCACGGGGAGAACTAGAAACTTTTCCATTCTATGACACACCAACAAACTTTCCTGCCAAAATTCAAATTCATAACCAACGGACCTCCCTGTTCTCAATCGTCAGTGGACCCATTATACGGTACTCTCCCGATATTCACGGGGGTTCCGTTCCAGGAACCTCCGCGAATTTCGCCTGTCAAAAAGCAGGAGAGGGCAGCTGGAGCGCCGGTGAATGAAGAAAATCACTCGAGGTATGCCCCGACCGCCCCTTCCTGTTACTAAAGTAAGGCTACACCAATCAGGAGCTGCTTTGACACGCAGCTCCTGATTGGTGTAGCCCGACTTTAGTACAGGAAGAGGAGGTCGGAGAATACCGCAAATTAGTGCGTCCGCGAACCGCAAATTCGCTGGGGAACACTTTATATTAAAAAAAACCACCACTGCAGACCTCATAACATACTCTGAAGAAAGCCACAGCATGATGGCTGAAATGTTTTCTTTGATTTCTGCATCCAAAATGCCGTCACTCTCTACTCTTTTTTTTTACATTAAAAAGGTTCTTCTTCACCCAGAGAGTGGTAGACAACTGGAACTCTCTTCCGGAGTCTGTTATAGGGGAAAACACCCTCCAGGGATTCAAGACAAAGTTGGACAAGTTCCTGCTAAACTGGAACGTACGCAGGTGAGGCTGGACTCATTTAGAGCACTGGTCTTTGCCTGAGGGCCGCCGCGTGAGTGGAATGCTGGGCAGGATGGACCACCGATCCGACCCAGCAATGGCAATTCCTATGTTCTTAACTGCCAAGCATTCGACTAGTTTCTAGTTTTTCTAAATCACTTTTCATTTTGACTACTCCCTTCTGGGGTGTGCATTGGGTTGCAGATCTTTGCGACACCCACAAAGAAAATGTGAAATCAAGAAAGGCACAGCTCTATATGGGATTTTTTTAAAAACCCACCTAAAAACCTCGGGCTAGATTCACAAAGCAAACCGATCGTGTACTGATTGGTTTGCGACCCCTTAGCGATCAAATTCCCCTCCGGCCCGATTCACTTACCTCCCTGCCGTCCATCCTCCGATCCGCGTATGCAAATGAGGAGAGGGACATTCAAAAGTAGGGAAGTTAGCGATTCACAAACCAAAATTCTCAATCCGACTGGGCTGGCCGATCAACTCCTAAAGCAACTACTGGGGACCAGTCACAAGCCTCTCTACCGACTCTCCTGCTTCTTTGCTGCCTCTGCTGCCCCGATCTCGCTGCCTGTTTCAGGGACTGCGGAAGCCATAGGGCAGGGGGAGAGCAGTGTCTGTTGGCTCCCTGACTTCCAATTATGCAGCATACATCTAGCAATCAGTATTAGTAGGACCCAGTATTAGCAGTGGATACGTTAAAAACACATGCCGCTCTCAAAATATCTGTGCACTGCCGTAGATCTGCCACTCAATTTTCATACAAAGGCAAAACGACACAAAACCTTCTAAATGAGCATTCAGTGCAATAAGGCGGCCAAATACGAGAAAACTGATCCCTGCTGCAGCCCCGCTTTAAACCCGCGGGCTCACACTGCAGGGAAGGAGGGAAGAGGCTGCCACCACCAGGAAGAGGCTGCCGCCGCTGGAGATAGGAGCAGGAGAGTTGGACCCGAAAAAAACCCCAGTTAAAAAAAAAAAACAAAACCACAAAAAACGCACGCGCAGACCATCTGCAGGGAAAGCATGCGCGGGGATCACACACCAGCGATCCGTGCAGGCAGATGGGGGCGTTCCTCCGATCGCCCTCATCTGCATATTTTTGTTTCCTGAATTTGTCGGGCCTGTCCGGATCGGGCCCGATTGGGGAGGTTAGTGAATCCTGGCCCTTGATCAGTTCAAGTTTACACAGGAGAAAAATCAGTCTCCGCAGACCAGCATTATAAAGTGGAAATGCAGCGATATCCGATAGCAGACATCTGGTTATCTAACAGATAGCACACAGGGAACAAGTCTGGAGGTCTCAGAGTACTGGCTAGCATATGTTATACAATCTCTTTTTTTCCCGTTTCTTTGCTCTAAAAGGTAAAGAAAAAAAAAATGAAACAAAACACAAAATTAACTCAAAAAAATATGTCAAGAACGGGAACGCTGCTCTAGATATTTATGGTCAAAATTAAAACCAGTGGCGAGAGGCCGGCCTAGCAGCTCAGCGGCAGTGCTGTGGGTGGGGATGCTGCAGAGAGCGAGTCCAATCAAAACATAGAAACATAGATGACGGCAGAAAAGGGTTACAGCCCATCAAGTCTGCCCACTCTGCTTACCCACCCCCTGTCTATGCCCTAATGACCCAATTTCCTTATCTTGACCCTCGTAGGGATCCCACATGGGTATCCCATTTATTCTTAAAGTCTGGCACGCTGTCTGCCTCGATCACCTGCACTGGAAGCTTGTTCCAATGATCAACCACTCTCTCTGTCAAGAAATACTTTCTGGTGTCTGCAGCAGCCACTCTCTCCTCCTCTCCCTATTGGCTAAGGCTCTTAACATTTGCATCTCCTCTTCCTATAGTCTAAGGCTCTTTACACCTGCATTGTGATGTCATAGAACTTTCTGATTATAGAAACATAGAAACATGATGGCAGATAAAGTCCAAATGACCCATCATAGAAACATAGAAACATAGAAGATGGCGGCAGAAAAGGGCTACAGCCCATCAAGTCTGCCCACTCTGCTTACCCACCCCCTGTCTATGCCCTAATGACCCAATTTACTTATCTTGACCCTCGTAGGGATCCCACATGGGTATCCCATTTATTCTTAAAGTCTGGCACGCTGTCTGCCTCGATCACCTGCACTGGAAGCTTGTTCCAATAATCAACCACTCTCTCTGTGAAGGTAGGTATTACACTGGGCAAGGGCAGTGAGAAACCAAAGGCTGAAGCCACACAGGGCTTATATGGTCTGTGTCCCACAAATGACAAAAGACAGGTGAAGCTTCAGCAACGCCACAGTTTTGTGGCTCACTTTATTGTCATGTGCGACTCAGGGAGGAGGGGAAGACATCTTGACCCAGTTTCCGAGGATTTTAGGCCACTACATTAACCACTAGACTCCTGATATTCTGCATGCTTTTTTAGATTCTTTAAAATTTGTATTCTGTATTTCTTATCTTCTTATTACTTTAGGTTCTTTAATTTTTTAATGCTGACTTTTGATTAAAATGAATACTCAATTAGGGCTCCATTTACAAAGGTGTGCTAGTGGTTTTAGCGCACGCTAAAATGCCTCGCATGCTAGCTGCTACCGCCTCTTTTTAAGCAGGCGGTAATTTTTCGGCTAGCGCGCGCTATTCTTGTGCGTACGCTAAAAAAGGAGCCCTTAATAGTATGTTATTCCCACCCACCCACCCCCCAAGCAGCTCCTTGCAACTCTGGCCAATGGAGGGTTAAGTGACTGGCCCAGAGTCACAAGGGCCTGTGCAGTAGGAAAATAAATCAATCACACACCTTTAAATCGAACAATTTTTTTTTTTTTAATTCAACTTTCAAAATGCAGACCTAATCAGACAACAGATGCGGTAATTCCATACTTACCCCCTCCCTTTTACAAAACCGTAGTGCGTTTTTTTAGCCCTAGCCGCGGTGGTCCGACACTCATAGAATTCCTACGAGTGTTGGAGCTGTTACTGCTACGGCCGCCCGCACTACGATTTTTTTAAGGTAGGTCTTGGGCCCTCTTTTACTAAGGTGCGCTAACCGAATAACGCGCACTAATTGATTTAACGCATGCATGTTAGCCTATGGATGTGTTAGCATTTAGCGCGTGCTAATTCGATTAGCGCACCTTAGTAAAAGAGGGGGTGGATTTATATCACAATGGTACATTCTGAGCACCCACTCATAATGAATTCTGGGTATATCTTATACTATAAAGCAACCAATAATTGTATATTTTATGTATGTAGGTAAATTTTACCTTGAAAATGGTCCAAAGGAATTTCATAAAATGGGGTGAATCTACAGTTTTCAGGTGCAAGAAAACAATTTAGCTAGGTCTGAAATTTGGCAAAATTCATCTGGGGGGGGGTCACTGGGGGTTTTTCCAGTGCTCCTGCCTCCCCCTGCAGCCCACTGGTCACACATTCCACTAGGATGCAGGGAAAAACAGGACTGAAGGTTAAGGCACTGTCTGTGAGTGACTGAGGAAAGAGATATAGAATGCAAAAGGGAGAATACAGCTGAACTTAATACACGCTGGGGGAGCCATAGAAAGTGATACAAAGATAACTGTAGCCCACTGGTCGGACATTCCTAATGAAGCTTAGCCAGCCAATAGGCTGCAGCGAAAAGCAGGACTGAAGATTGTTAAGGAATTGTCTCTGTAGCTTCTGCTCCCACCTACCCCTATAGCCCATTGGTCAGACATTTCTAAAGAATCTTAGCCACCCAATAGGCTGCAGGGAAAAGCAGGAATGAAAGCTGCAAAGGCATTGCCTCTGTGGCTACTGCTCCCACCTCCCCTGAAGCCCATTGGTCAGACATTCCTAAAGAAGCATAGCCAAGTCAATAGGCTACAAGGAAAACCAGGCATGAAGGTTCATGTCTCATAACCTATTGGTTCTGCTCCTCTGCAGCTTATTGGCTGGCTAAGGAAGCAGAACTGCAGTGTAGGTAAGGGGGCGTGAGATAGATTGTGAGCCCATCGGGACAGATAGGGAAAATGCTTGAGTACCTGATTGTAAAAACCGCTTAGATAACCTTGATAGACAGTATATAAAATCCTAATAAACTAGATATGGAATGTGAAAGGGAGGACACAGCTGAAGTTAATGCAAGCTGGGGAAGCCATGGAAAGCGATACAAAGATAACTGCAGCCCAGTGGTCAGACATTCCTAATGAAGCTTAGCCAGCCAACAGACTGCAGGGAAAAGCAAGACTGAGAGCTGATAAGGCACCATCTCTGTAGCTACTGCTCCTGCCTCCCCCTGCAGCCCACTGGTCAGACATTCGTAACAAAGCTTAGCCAGACAACAGGCTGCAGGGACAAGCAGGACTGAAGGTTACTAAGGCACTCTCTCTGTAGCTCCTGCTCCCGCTACCCCTGCAGCTCACTCACCCTATTTCTCCAAGCGAAGCTCGGTCTTCCAGGTACTCTAAGCCAGTGTTCTTCAACCACCGGTCCATGGACCAGTGCTGGTCTACAGAAATTTCCTGCCAGTCCACAGGGCCAGCATGTACATCAGGCCCAAAACAGTGTTCTTCAACCGCCGGTCCACGGTGCGATCGATGCGGCATTATCTTCAAGCCAGCTCCCTCTTCCTAACTGATTCGGTGCACAAAGCCACGGGCAGTGGCTCCTACGGGCATCCTGCGCCTGAATCGGAAGCCTTCTCTCTGACGTTGCAACGTCAGAGGGAAGGCTTCCAGATGAGGCACGGGACGTGCAAGGTGCAATTAGTACTATTATGGGGGCGTGGTCTGGGGCGGAGGTTGGGTAGAGATGGGCGGGGTCTGGCCCACGACTTAGCCCAGTGTTCTTCAACCACTGGTCCACGGACCGATGTCAGTCCACAGATTAATTCTTTTATTTCTGCCGGTCCATAGGTGTAAAAAGGTTGAAAAACACTGCTCTAAGCTATTCTAAGATATTAGCATATATTTTTTGGTGCACTGAAATTTAGGCACACCAACTTGCGTCAGAGTCGATGGCCAGTATAAATTGGGATTTATTAACACCTCTTTCATCCAAAGCAATTTACAATACATTGGACAGTAATCAGGAACTCTTTTCTCTCTATCTGTTCCAGCAGGCTGCCAATCTGGTACCGGGAGCAATGAAGAGTTGCACAGAGTCACAGGCTGGGATCACACTCACAACCTCAGGGTGCTGAGGCAGCATCTCTAACCACAAGGCTACTCCTCCCCTTGGTTTAAGTTGGCGCAGAATGAATGTACAGTGGTACCTTGGATTACGAGCATAATCCGTTCCAGGAGCATGCTCGTAATCCAAAATGCTCGTATATCAAAGCAAGTTTCCCCATAGGAAGTAAGGGAAACTTGCTTTGATATGTTTCCACCCCCCCCCCACCTTCCCCCCCGAGGCCAGCAGCGCTGCTCCCCCCCCCACGAGAACCGGCATTGCTCTTCCCGAAGGCCCCCCCCCGCAAACCGGCACCCTCCCCCCCCCTGCGATCCGGCACCTCCCCCCGCCGCCATCGGGCACCCCCCCCCCCCGCCGCGACCTGAGGTCTCCCCAACCCACCCGAACCCTCTTCTTACTTTTCTGTAGCCTCCGCAGCGGCACCGGCACCAGCATGTCCTGTGCGTGGTGCCGGTGCCTGAAGATCTGCTTTCTGTGCTGGGCCTTGAGAGTTCCCGTTCGACGTGAGAGTTCCCGTTCGACGTGAACTCTCAGGCCTTGCACTGGAAGCAGATTTTCAGGCACCAGCACCACGCACAGGACATGCTGGTGCCGGTGCCGCTGCGGAGGCTACAGAAAAGTAAGAAGAGGGTTCGGGTGGGTTGGGGGGACCTCAGGTCGCGGCGGGGGAGGTGCACGATGGCGGCGTGGGGGGGTGCCGGATCACGGGGGGAAGGGTGCCGGTTCGCAGGGGGGGCGCTCGCAAATCGAAGCGCGCTCGGTTTCCGAGGCGCCGATTTTGCGAATGTTTTGCTCGTCTTGCAAAACACTCGCAAACCGGTGCACTCGTAAACCGAGGAACCACTGTAATTGATAAACTTTCAAAAGTTGTGTGCATTGCTTGGTGACACACCCAAGCTCCACCCACATGTACCCCCCTTCCCCCCCCCCCCGTTGCAGTTCCACACTATAACCCTTAGGCACTACCTTATATGTGTAACTTGCAATTAATGGTGCTTCCGACATGCATAAGTCGCGCTTAAGGCTAGATACTAGCGCTGTACTGAATATTTTACTATTCGGCAGAATACGAATAATGAAAAAATATTATTTGACTAAATAGAAATAATGGGCATTGAGCGTCAACATAATAATGAAAGAAGCAATGCAAAATCATAGAGCAAGTGATTATTTCGGTCAGATTTAGCAAATTTAGAGTCCCAGATTATTCATATTTTAATTTAAATCGCTATTCAGCCAAATACGAATAATATGTATTCAGGACCAGGGAAATACTTTTAAAACCAATAGGAGGAAATATTTTTTTCACTCAGAGAATAGTTAAGCTCTGGAACGCATTTGCCAGAAGTTGTGGTAAGAGCGGATAGCGTAGCTGGTTTTAAGAATGGTTTGGACAAGTTCCTGGAGGAAAAGTCTATAGTCTGTTATTGAGAAAGACATGGGGGAAGCCACTGCTTGTCCTGGATCGGCAGCATGGAATGTTGCTACTCCTTGGGTTTGGGTCAGGTACTGGTGACCTGGATTGGCCACCGTGAGAACGGACTACTGGGCTAGATGGACCACTGGTCTGACCAAATAAGGTATTCTTATGTTTTTACCACATGAAACCCTTGGCACCTACAAAATAGGTAACAGTAAGTGCTTTTGTGGTGGTTTAAAAAAAATATAAGCTTTATGGCCATATGCTAATGGTAACATTAGCACATGACCATTAATTTAAAAAAAAAATGGAAAATCGGCCATTTTACTTTTACAGCAAAAATGGCCTTAATGCAAATGTGTGTGGGGAGTGGGGGGGGACCCCATGTAAGTGCACGCTAAAGCCACTTTTTGCTGCAGCTGAGTTAAAGAACCCCTTAGGGTTTCAAGCTTGTTCTTTTTGTTTTACTGGAAAATACAGTATGGTAGAAAGGGTAAGGCTCTGCCAAATATTAATATTTGATTTAGAACATACGAATAGCCTTACTGGGTCAGGCCAGTGGTCCATCCAGCTACGCTAACTGCTCTTACCACATTCTCTGGCAACACGTTCCAGAGCTTAACTATTCTCTGAGTGAAAAAAATATTTCCTCCAATTGGTTTTAAAAGTATTTCCCTGTAACTTCATCGAGTGTCCCCTATCTTATGCGAACCAGTTAGCGCGCCGCAAAGAGGCTGTGATAACCAATTAGCCAGAAACACCCACTCTCCGCTCCCCTGAAATGCTCCCTCCAACAGAAATTTTTAAAATATTTTTTTCTTTTGCGTGTGGTTCGCGCACACCAATTTGGAATTTACCACAGGGCGCCTGAGTGCGCTTGCGCTTACTGCAGTTTTAGTAAAACAGCTCCCGAGTAATAACCAGCACGCTTCAAAAGCGCAAACCTACACCTAAATAAATAACCTAACCTACATCAAACGCGAATGCGAACAACGTGAATTCATAGACTGTCCTTTCATGGAACCTGCACGGCTAACAAATATAAACAAGAGTTAAATGAATGGACGTCTCTCCAACCCTCGCTGGCTATCTCCAGAGCACATTTCGCTCTACGTCTTATTTGTTGGGTAGCTCAAGATTTTCCTGCATATGGAGGCACAGATGTAAGCAGAACCCATAAAAAAAACTGTTTGCAATTAAACTCCCACTTCCATGACATGATTTGTCAGTTATCTGAAATTAGATTGTATTGTTCAGGGATTGACAAGAGAAAGAAAACATCGAGACAGATTCTGCACGCTCGCGAGCAAACAAAAAGACGACGGTGAGGAGCCAGGGAAAGTATGCCAGGACCGCTGGCAGAAAGGGGACGGACTGGTAATAGGGGGTTCATTACTCACAGGACACAAAAGAGGCTGACAGAAGAGGACCCCTCGGTCTGCTCAGCCTGCCCATTTGTGCCTGCACAGAGAGCCGTCACAGGTCCTCCATCATCCGTGGCCTTTCTCCCCCTACTCCTGTCTTTTTATAACCCGCCCTCAATTCCACAGAAGCTTACAAAAGCAGGAGAGCAACTGTTCTGAACAAAAACTCTTCCAGCAACACTACCATAAAACTCTGGAGCATCTCTCTAAACAGGAAAAAAGAAAAAAAAAAGAGAGTCAACAAAATGTTTCTTTTCCTCCCCTTCTCAATGTCCTTTTAACTTTTTTTTACTCCGATGGATTTTATTTTCCCAACCTAATCCAGCAGCGATTTTCATGCTGCCGTCGGGCCCTGCAACGCTCTTTGATAGGCTGCCGCAAGTTCTCGCGGGATTCGGGATTTTCACGGCAGCCTATCAAGGAGCGGTGCAGGGCGGGCCGGCAGCACAAAAAGCTCACTGCTGTGTGCCGGCCCGGGTGCGCCACTGGCTACTACATTTACAATCTTCGGGAGGATTTCAGCACGGGATACATGCTGGACCACCAGGGAACAGGTATGCGAGGGAGAGAAGGAGGGAGGGTGGTATTTATTAGTGTCAGCCGGGGCAGGAGACAGGAGGGATCCCTCCTGTCCCAACCTACCACTAGGTGGTTTAAGTTATGGGGAAGGGTTAATCTGCTGGCTGGGTTAGAGGGCAGAGGGGAGTACGGGACAATCAAGCCATTGTGACATCACTGATAAGGTTGGTTCTTTTTTAGAGGGAAGAGGGTACAGGGAAGGAAGGTGGGACAGTGTTCAGAGCCTGGCAGGGAGGGGAGCTTGGTTCACAGCCTGGTAGGGAATGGGATTGAGTGCAGGGAAGGGGGCTGGGTGCAGAACCTGGCAGGGCAGGGCATTGAATATTAAGCCACCCGACTTATATTCGAGTCAACCATTTTTATTTACTTATATTTTTATTTATTTATTTATTTTTTCTCTCCTTTTTGGGGGGAAATGGAGGTCTCGACTTATATTCAAGTATATACAGTACCTCCAGTGCATTTATGCCACAGAGGTATTTAAACGTCTCTACAAATCTCCTCTCTCCCGCCTTTCTTCCAGAGAATACAACTTGAGATCCTTAATTCTGTCCCTATATAATTCTGTCCCTATATGCTCTAGGACAGTGGTCTCAAACTCACACCCTTTGCAGGGCCACATTTTGAATTTGTCAGTACTCGGAGGGCCTCAGAAAAAAATAGTTAATGTCTTATTAAAGAAATAACAATTCTGCATGAGGTAAAACTCTATAGTTTATATATCTTTCCTTTTGGTTAAGTCTTAATAATAATATTGTAATTTATAGCTAAAGAGACATAGGATCAAGAAACTGTTTTATTTTACTTTTATGATTATGATAAACATACCAAGGGCCTCAAAATAGTACCTGGCAGGCCGCATGTGGCCCCCGGGCCGCGAGTTTGAGACCACTGCTCTAGGACAAAAGCCATTGATCATTTTAGTAGCCACCCTCTGTCCCAACTCCGTCCTGTTTATACTTTTTCAAGGTTTGGTCTCCAGAAATGTATACGTTATTCTAAATGGGGGTCTCCCCCAGAGACATGCACAGAGGCACTATCACCTCCTTTTTCCCACTGCTCATTCTTCTCCCTGTGCACGTAGCATCCTACTGGCTTTTGCAGCTGCCTTTTCCGCTTGACTACTTAAGATCATCAGATACGATCACACCCAAGTCATGCTCTTCTCCGTTTCCTTGCATACCCACTCACCCTTCCCCCCACTTTTACTCACCACTCAGTGTTTTTGCCTCTTCTGCACTGATTCCTAAGTACATCTACCAAACTAATAAGACTCACTTCAAGTTATAAATGAGTAACCTAAATAGTAGTTATGCTCAGAACAACTTGTACAATCCAATGAGAATTCTGATTCCACTTCCTCAAAACGAGTCAGCAGTGTTGGGATTCTTCATCATTCCCCATAACTGGAAAGTACTCAATATATATTTTTTTAAAGAATTTTTCTTTGTTTTCTTATATTATCTCTTTATTATAATTTATTTATATTTTATAACTTCAATATAGCTTAAATATAGCTTATATGTAGAAAAAGGTTTAAAAGTGCATCACTTATCTTAAATCCTTATCGGTTCCCCTTCCCGACGCGTTTCGGAACTCTTTTTCAAGGTCAGGGGAACAAGAGATAAGGTTAATCCTCAACCAAAGTCTTACTGCCGCTGGCTATCAAAGAAAATGGCTGCGGCGTTCATTTTCTTTGATAGCCAGTGGCAGTAAGACTTTGGTTGAGGATTAACCTTATCTCTTGTTCCCCTGACCTTGAAAAAGAGTTCCGAAACGCGTCGGGAAGGGGAACCGATAAGGATTTAAGATAAGTGATGCACTTTTAAACCTTTTTCTACATATAAGCTATATTTAAGCTATATTGAAGTTATAAAATATAAATAAATTATAATAAAGAGATAATATAAGAAAACAAAGAAAAATTCTTTAAAAAATATATATATTGAGTACTTTCCAGTTATGGGGAATGATGAAGCATCCCAACACCGCTGACTCGTTTTGAGGAAGTGGAATCAGAATTCCCATTGGATTGTACAAGTTGTTCTGAGCATAATACTATTTAGGTTACTGATTCCTAAGTGGCATACATACATTTGAGGTCTGGTGAAAAAGTTCCAGGACTGATTTTATAAAAAATTAATTTAAAACAATCTGACAGCTTATTCCATTGGGTCCCCTTTGAAGCATTCCCCTTCACTGCATATACACTTTTCCCCAATGTCGTTTCCATTTCTGGAAACAGTCCTTAAAACGCCTCTTCAGGATCCGCCAAAAGTTGCTGCGTCAAATTTTGTTTTTTGTCGTCAATGGTGTCGAATCGCTTTCCTTTCAGCGTAGATTTAAGTTTAGGAAACTAGAAGAAGTCAGCAGGGGGCTAAGTCAGGAGTCAGGCGGCAGGGGAAGAACCATCATTGAATTTTTTTGCGCAAAATTTGCGAATTTTGACCCATTCAAAACACCTTCCATGACTCATGACATGCTCCCCATAAGCCACTTTCAATATTTCATAAGTTTCTGTAGCGGTCTTACCCAGTAGCGCTGCTCATTGAGGTCACACATGATGAAAAATAGACAAATCACGAAAACATAACTCCCCAAAATTACTGTAGCTCGGACACAAAAACAGATATCAATAAACGGGAAAAATGGCACCTAACAACAACTAGACACATTGTACATATTACGGGGGAAATAAATAAGTGTCTAAAGTAGAGAGTTGTGCGGGGAAAGAAATCCCACCCATCCCCGCCAGGATCCTCTCCGTCCCCACCCATCCCCGCAAGGAATTACCTCCATCCCCGCCCGTCCCCATAAAAAGCAGCAATTACTTCTGACAGGATCATCAATGCCACAGTTTCTTTTGTGTTTGCGCTGCTGTTTTCCTTGTGGAATCTCTTTGGTGGAACCCTTTTTTTGTTTCCTGTTCAGGTAATTAACTTATAGAGCCCGTCTTTTACTAAGGCTGACATGTCCATTATATTATATGGACGAACCCTGCTTCCAAAGCCTTCCATCCCCGTGGGAGTCCCGTGGACCAGAGGGGGTCCCTGTGGGAGTCCCGTGGGTTAGGGGGGATTCCCATGGGACCCCCGCAGGACTCGTGGGATTCCCGCTATCCCCGTTCCCGTGCAGACCTCTAGTCTAAAGTTCGGCACCTAACTTATTTAGTAAATAGGTTTCAATAATGAGCTTTAACAAGCTCATAATTTAAAATAAAAATTAATTGGGAGATAGGTACCTATCTTAGGCACGATTCTACAAATGATAGGCGCTAGAGAATGACACGAGGACAAATTTGTCCCCATCCCTGCAGGAACTCAATTTACTCGAAACCCCCCCTCCTCCCCCCAAGGCCCATCAAGTCTGCCCACTCTGTTGACCCACCCACCCTCCTAACTACCCTTTGAGAGATCACACTCTGATGTCCCATTCCCTCTTAGAGATCCGACATGAGCATCCCATCTGTTCTTAAAATCTGGCACGCTACTGGCCTCGATAACCTGTGCTGGAAGCTCATTCCAATTGTCAACCACTCTTTCAGTGAAGAAGTACTTCCTGGTATCACCATGAAACTTCCCGCCCTTTATTTTCAGCGGGTGCCCTCTTGTGGCCGAGGGTCCTCTCAGAAAGAAAATATTATCTTCTACCTCAATACGACCAGTGATATACTTAAACGTCTCAATCATGTCTCCCCTCTCCCTACGTTCTTCGAGAGAGTATAGCTGCAATTTGTTTAGCCTTTCTTCGTACGATAGATCTTTGAGTCCCGAGACCATCCTGGTGGCCATTCGCTGAACCGACTCAACCTTCAGCACATCCTTACGGTAATGTGGCCTCCAAAACTGTACGCAGTACTCCAGATGAGGCCTCACCATGGTTCTGTACAATGGCATTATAACATTGGGCTTCCGACTAACAAAGCTTCTCCAGATACAACCCAGCATTTGCCTAGCCTTGGATGATGGTACGTCCCAAACAGTGGAGAGATTAGTTGGGCAACGTTTAAGTTAGGCATGACTCTGGAATGGGCGCCCAAGTGTGATTTGACATGCAATATGCACTTAACTTTAGATGCCTATCTTTTTTAGGTACCATTTACGGAATCTGGCCCTATATGCAGGTACTTTCTCTGTTCCAGCACCTGGGGCCATGGAGCGTTAAGCGACTTGCCCGGGATCAAAAGAAGCTGCACTAGGAATTGAACCCAGTTCCCTAGGATCAACGTCTGCTGCACTAACCATTCGGCTACTCCTCCAATCATATCTACAACCTCTCATGCAGCACTTTTCATTTTATTCCAACAACTTCTTTAAAACAACCACCGAAAGAAATTCATTCATATGAAACTTTTGACTAGAGAATGACACGGTGACAAAATTCTTCACCGTTCCCGTCCCTGCGGATAACCGCGGGAAACCATCTTCATGTCATTCTTTAAGGAGAGAGGGAAGAATCAGAGTATGAATGGCCACAACCACTGACCCGCAAGCTTTGCTTTGAAGAATGCTGGCGTAGAAGGACCGAGGTTGAAATAGACACTACAGAATGACAGTCTCTGGTATCCAGACAGATATTGTGATGTCATAATGCCTCATTCCACCAGTGCCTAAGAGCCAATCACATCAGTGATGTCACAATGGCTTCATTATCCTTGGCTCACATAAGAATCAGAGTATGAATGGCCACAACCACTGACCCACGAGCTTTGCTTTGAAGAATGCTGGTGTAGAAGGACTGAGGCTGAAATAGACACTAGAAAATGACATGGGATTATTTCTTGCAGTTATCCGCGGAGATGGGAATGGTGATGAATTTTGTCACCGTGTCATTCTCTACTTTTGACCAAGACTCAAATAGAAAGTCACTCGAACAGCAACTGCCAAAAATGCAGGGAAGAGCGCTGCACAAACCTCAGGACTAGAAAAAATAATTTATCGTTTGTGAGACGTACCCTCAGTGTGAGGTAGTAAGCTCTGAGAAGTCGGGTGCCCCCAGCCTACAACGAAGCATGGTACTGAGCTTTACAACTTGTGAAGCCGGTTTAAAATAGTTAAGCTCTGGAACGCATTGCCAGAGGTTGTGGTAAGAGCGGATAGCGTACTGGTTTTAAGAAAGGTTTGGACAAGTTCCTGGAGGAAAAGTCCATAGTCTGTTATTGAGAAAGACATGGGGGAAGCCACTGCTTGCCCTGGATCGGTAGTATGAAATGTTGCTAGAAACATAGAAACATAGAACATAACGGCAGAAAAGGGCCACGGCCCATCTAGTCTGCCCACACTAATGGCCCACCCCCTAACTACCTCCATGAAGAGATCCCACATGCCAATCCCATCTTTTCTTAAAATCTGGCACACTGCTGGCCTCAATTACCTGTTGTGGAAGATTATTCCAGCGATCAACCACCCTTTCGGTGAAGAAATATTTTCTGGTGTCACCATGAAATTTCCCACCCCTGATTTTCAACGGATGCCCTCTTGCTGCTGTGGGTCCTTTAAGGAAAAAGAGATACTCTTCCATCTCGATATGGCCTGTGACATATTTGAACGTCTCGATCATTTCTCCCCTCTCTCTGCGTTCCTATTGTGTGGGATTCCGAAATCTTACTATTCTTTGAGAGTCTGAATGGAATCTTGATACTCTTTGGGGTTCCGGAATGTTGATACATGGGGGAAGCCACTGCTCTCCCTGGATCGGTAGCAGGGAATATTGTTACTCCTTGGGTTTTGGCCAGGTACTAGTGACCTGGATTGGCCACCGTGATTATGGGCTACTTGGCTTGATGGACAATTAGTCTGACCCAGTAAGGCGGTTCTTATGCTTTTATGTGAGCCAAGTATAGGACAATCAAGCCATTGTAACATCACTGCTGAGGTTGGCTCTGAGGCACTGTGGAATGAGGCATTATGACAACACAATCTCAGCTCTGGAATGTTGCTCTCATTGGGGTTCCGGAATCTTGCTATTCTTTGAGATGCTGGAATGTTGCTACTCTTTGGGTTTTGGTCAGGTGACCTAGATTGGCCACCATGATGATGGGCTACTGGGCTTGATGGAGCATTGCGCTGACCCAATAAGGTTAGTCTTATGTTCTTATGCTCTTTTTGAACGATTAGTGTTGGGTTCCCGAGGAAAGGGCATTTGTCCCCAAAACCAAGCGTGGTCGAACCTTAAAAGAAGCGAGGGAGTCTCAACAGAAGAGCGTGGCTCCCATAACCTTTGCTCAAGTCCTCAAGACGAATCCCGGATGAAAATTTGAACAGCTAAGCACAGCTTTTCCGTGACTTTGCAATTTATTTCATTTTGAGTGGCTCCTTATGGAGGAGAGCACAACATTACCTCAAGGTTATTATATCACTTGATATTTATTTAATCACGTTTAATTGTCACAGGAACACATGATGATAGTGTGTGGATAATTGGCGAGTCTGGTTCTCACTTCGGTAAAGCCCGGCCAGTAAAGCACTGAAGCGGTGGTTCCTCGGCACCCGACTTCAGAGCTTACTACCTCACGCTGAGGGTACACCTCCCAAATTATAAATTTTCTTTATAGCCCCGAGGTTTGTGCAGTGCTTTTCCCTACATTTTTGGCACAACATTCAAGCATCTATAGCAGCTCCTAGGATTATTTCTTTTGGCAAGACTCAAATGAAGCAACAGCATCACAGCCAAGGCTGGGGACAGCGATAATTCAGGGGATGCCAAGAGATGCCACTACTTCCACATGAAATCGAAAAAAGCAAAATCAAGAATCTTTGCATATAAGCGCACGCACACACACACAAAGTTTAATTGGAAACAAGATGGCGTTATTGCTCTGAATCCAGTCTTATCAACATAAAGAGGCTTAAAGCTGTCATCACCCAGAGACTCCCTGACTGGCACCGTCAGCCTAGAGGTTAACAGAATGTGGCACGTCAATATAACCAGACACTGCACATCGGTGCGATGATGTGTTAAGCCTGGGAAACTCAAAAAAACCAAAAACAACTGCAGACTATGTACAAGATGCAGGCCCTGTTTATTTCAAACTTTAATGGTATATACAACCTTATTACCAAACCAGGAACCCGACACGGTCCGTGTTTCGGACAACACGCCTTCTTCAGGGGTCCGTGGTAGATAAGGTGTTATGACAAACAGCGTTAAAAGGAACAAACGAGTGCCCAAAAAAAGTAGTGCTGGATTATAGAAAATCGTTGCAAATGCAGTAAAAAAAAAAAAAACCTGGGAAACTCACCAAAATGGCGCCTGCCGTGTTTCACTTTGTAGAGGGGGAGGAAAACATATTTTGCTGCACAAAAACAAAGATATTTAATAGATAAAGGAAGATTGGCTTGGGATGTCATATACAATGAAAGGCATTTACGGAACCCCATTAAATTAGGATACCAACGCGTGCCATAATTATACTCCAAAAATACATACACGGCCATCTCTAGGGTGGAAAGGTTAGCTACCAATTTTGGTGTCCCATTTGTATAATCCAAAGGGCTCAGAACTAAAGATATCACACACAGAAGAATACGGGTCAATCACATAGTAACACAGTAAATGACAGCAGATAAAGATCTCAATGGTCCATCCAGTTTACATGCTTTACAATTTTATTATTACATTAAAATATATTTTGTGTGTTATTTCTAGGCTACAGACCTAAGAAGTCCACCCGGTACTGTCCTTAGATTCCAATGACCGGAGTTGTTGTTGAAGCTCACTCCAGCCTATCTGAACCATCTCATTTGCGGGATTCAGTCCGTGAAAGTCTGCCCATTCACATTCTAATTAGAGATCCTCTGTGTTCATCCCATGCTTTCTGGGGTTCAGGCACCGTTTTCCTCTCCCCACCTCCCTCGGGAGGGCATTCCAGGCATCCACCACCCGCTCTGTGAAAAAGAATTTCCTAACGTTACTCTTTAAGTCTACCACCCCTCAACCTCAATTTATGTCCTCTAGTTTTACCAATTCCCTTCTCTAGAAACGATTTGGTTGTATATTAATATTTAAATGTCGGCACCATTATCATCCCCCATCCTTCCTCTCATCCAGAGCATACACGCTGAGGTCTTCTAGTCTCTTCTTATACTTTCTGATGCAAACCCACCAGGAGATTTAAGACTTGCCCCCATCTGTATTCAGCTTTCTAGTATTAAGGAGGAGCTTTGTAAATTTAAGTAGGAATTGGATGCAACTAAAGCATTTTCCATCACTCCACAGAAACACACCATTACCACTGCCTCAAAGAATAAAACAATCCAGGAATAAGTAGACTCAGGTAGACTGCGACATGTAACAAATATCCACCCTCACAATTATTGCCCCTACAAAATTATTTTGCTCCATTAGAGCATTGCAGTGGTCAAGAAAAATAACTGAGATGGATCTAAAACCAGTGAAAGTAACTCAAGAAGAAAAGCACCTCCAAAGGAAAAATAAGAAAGTTCAAAATTATTGCTATTATGGGATTCCAGATGGTGTGCCTTGAAACTAAAGCACCACAGTGATTGCACTGAATAAAAGTCATCCTGATTGGTTGGCATGGGAATTGACTGAGAAGTATTTTTTCTTATTGGGTTGTCTCTATATTGTGTTTCCCTGAAAATAAGATCTACCCCGAAAATAAGCCCTAGCATGATTTGGGGGTAGGTCTTAATATAAGACCTAGCATGGTTTGGGGGTAGGTCTTATTATAAGCCCTACCCCAAAAATAAGCCCTAGTTGAAGTGTTTATTTTTGGGGTAGGAGAAAGCAAAATAAAAGTCCACTACTGATACGGGGATCTTCCTATATGCCGCAGCAGATCCTTCCATCTCTCCCTCCCCTCGCCGACCGCGAGACTGACATATCATTACCTACTTCCAAAAGTCAGCGTTGCGGCGACAATCTAAATGGGCTGCTGCGGGCCTTCTCACGTCAGGGCGTTCCTTTGCCGCATCACTGATGATGTGTTCAGCAACGCAGCAATGGAACGTCTAAATGTGAGAAGGCCCGAAGTAGCCCGTTTAGATTGTTGCCGTGATGCTGCCTTTTGGAAGCAGGTAATATGTCAGTCTCGTGGTCTGCGTGGGGAGGGAGAGATGGAAGGGTCGGTGGGGGTTCGGCTGCACGGCAGGGGGGATAGAAAGATGCTGTGTGTTTGTGATTGGGCAGTTTCCCCAAAAATAAGACCAAGTGCATTTTGGGGACACAAAAATAATACAAGAGACAGTGTCTTATTTTTGGGGAAACACGGTATCAGTAGGAAACCCAGCCATAGGGGATACCAAATCTACACAGTTCAAACCACAGGAAGAAAGGTGGGGCTTCTCTAGAAAGGTCTGGCAGAGATTCATAACCTTCTGAAACTGAAGGGAGAAAAAACACATAAAAAATAAACAGTTATAGGCTAAAATTTGAAGATGTCAAATTGTTACCTTTGGTCTCAGTGGCTTAGTAAGGGTGAGCGGCGCCTCTCCTCCGTCTCTCCCCCTGCCGCCCACGTGCCCACTTCCCTCGTACCTTTTTAACTTCTCGGTGTGAGCAGCATGCCCACGTCGGGCGTCAGCTCGCCCTTTGATGCCGCTTCCTGGGTATGTGTCCCGGAAATGACATCAGAGAGAGCGTCGATGCCGACACAGAAAGCACCCTCACACATCAGGGAAGTAAAAAAAAAAGGCAAGGAGAGGAGCCGGGGAGGGGGTGCCTCGCCCTTAGGAAGCTGTGCCCAGGGCAGACTGACTCCACCCCACCCCTTCTTATTACACTACTGCTTGGTTTTCTTACAAGTCACTTTGGAATTTCAAAAATATCAGCACCAGAAAAACAATAATAATTTCTGTGGTCTCTCTCTCTTATTAAATACCATGTATCGCTGTTATTACATCATTCTTTCAGCTAAATGAATGTTTTGTGTGTGCTATCATGTGATCAACATAACATATTTACTTTATACTGTTAGGGATAATTATAGACCCAAGCTGACAGGCTCTGGGCAATGCCTATGGAATAATTCATATTTACCACTGGTAATTTTTTTCAAAACACAGATACATGAATTCCAATTCTGCCTCTAAAGTATAACAAATGGTACTGCTCCATATCATTTTACATTACATTATGGGGTCCTTTTACAAAGGCGCGTTAGCGGTTTTAGCGTGCGCTATAGCGCGTGCCAGCTGAAAAACTACCGCCTGCTCGAGAGGAGGCATAGCGGCTAGCACGGCATTTTAGTGCACGCTATTCCGCGCATTAAGGCCCCAACGCGCCTTCGTAAAAGGACCCCTATGTGTCTTCTATTCCGCCATTTCCTTCCAGTTCTAGGCGGATTATTAAATAATTGGTCCAGGCATAGATAGATACTTAGAAGAAACATTAAGTCCGGGGATATAATGAGAAGGTTAGTTTGACTTGACCAATTTCTTGAATAACTTGGTTTTTCATTCTCTCCTGAAGGTTTTGTAGTTGGATCAGCAGGTTGGAGAGGTGGAGGGCTAGTTTCACTGGTTAAGTAAGAAAGAAGTTGCATATGGACGGGTTTTGTTTGATAGGAAGACTAGCCGATTACCAGGCGTTGCCCGGATATTTATTTATCCCAATTATCTGTCGTTTTCGATAATTGTTACATGTCGCCCCCTTCCTACCCCCACAGTATTTTTCCCCAGATAGTCAGTCATATGCATACCAAGTTTGGTTGAAATCTCTCCATGCGTTTATGGATTAGACCATGGGTGTCCAACCTGCGGCCCTGTGAAGTATTTTGTGTGGCCCCAATCGAGGGCGATGCAGTGTTTTCCTCTGCTGCCCCCTGGTGTTTACCGTCTTGCTGGCTCCCTCCTCTGTCTTGCTGCAGTGTTCGCGCGTTTGTGCGGCCCCCAGAAACATTTTTTTCAGCTAATGCGGCCCAGGGAAGCCAAAAGGTTGGTCACCCCTGGATTAGACAGTGATATCTGTCGTTTTTGATCATTGTTACGTCACCCCCTTCCTACCCCCACAGTATTTTTCCCCAGTTTGGTTGAAATCTCTCCATGTGTTTCAGAGTTATGCCGAGTATTCATCTCCGCAAGCCCGAAAACTATGGGGTAGACGCTAAAATCTGTCGTTTTCGATAATTTTTACATGTCACCCCCCCCCCCCCCCTTCCCACCCCCATAGTATTTTTCCCCAGATAGTCAGTCATATGCGTACCAAGTTTGGTTGAAATCTCTCCATGCGTTTATGGATTAGACAGTAATATCTGTTGTTTTCGATAATTTTTACGTCACCCCCCCTTCTCACCCTCACAGTATTTTTCCCCAGGTAGTAAATCATATGTGTACCAAGTTTAGTAGAATTCTCTCCATGCGTTTCAGAGTTATGCTGGAACATACATATATACACACACAGATACAACCGATTTTATATATATACTAGCTCTTTAAGCCCGTTACATTAACGGGTGCTAGAGACGCTTCCTCCCTTTCCCTTTCCCCTTGCATTTCCCTTTGCACGGTCTCCCTCGTGATCAGGACGGGGTGGAGGGGGCTGCCGTCCGGGGCCGGCGGAGAGGAGCTAGGCGGCTGGAGGAGTAGCAGCAGTCGCTGCCGATCGCAGCCTCCGTCCTACCTGGATTTGCTTTTTTTTTTTGCGTCGGGAAGGTGGAGAGCGGCCTGAGAGGTTCACTACAGCGGCTGGCGAACCTCAGCAGGCCGCTTTGAAGAGCAGCGGCAGCGGGAGGGAGGAGTCTCTGGAACACGCGCCTCCAGCTAGCGCAGGCGCCGTGAGGTGCGACAAAGAAGCACACCTCACGCCACCAGGAATCACGATCTTTGAAAAGCGCATGCGCGCTTAGCCTTTTATTATTATGGATAGATGGCGAGTAGGTGTGCATATGAGTGTGGGATTTCATGAGTAGTAACAAAAGAGAGCAAAGAGAGAGCGGGGGATTGAATGGGTAGTAACTGGAGAGCGAGTGCGTGGGGGGGGGATGTGGATGAGTGCAGGATGGCACAGGTAATAACTGCATGGTGAAGTCGCAAGATTGTGGCGGTATAGAAGAATAAAGTTATTATTATTAGTGTGTGTGAGTGGATAGATGAGGTGCAGTGCGGTGTGGTACATGAGTGCAATGTATTGTACACATCTTAAAACTAAAAAGGTAGGGTTACCAGAGACCCGGATTTATCCGGAACGTGTGCTCTTTTCAGAGGGCATGTCCGGGCGGCTTTACAAAACCTGGCACTCTGTCCGGGTTTTGAAAAGCCGATGGTGTCGGGAGGGGCATCCGCGAATGCAGTGGCATCACGCGCGCATGCGGGTGACATCACTGCGTCGCATCCGTGCATGTGCGGGTGCCCGACTGACGAAAACAGGCTGAGAAGGCGGGGCTGTAACGGGGGTGGGGGATGGGTGGAACTTGGCGGGCCTATGGGTCCGGATTTTACATAAGTAAAATCTGGTAACCCTAGCTAAAAGATATACGCACAAATAATTTGGGTGTCAGGTCAAAAGCGCGCCGGGACAAAGGCGCGCGCAGACAATTGAGTGCAGCGCGGAGGCGCGCACCGCACAAAATTACTGTTTTTAGGGCTCCGACGGGGGGGGGGGAACCCCCCCACTTTACTTAATAGAGATTGCGCCGCGTTGTGGGGGGTTTGGGGGGTTGTAACCCCCCACATTTTACTGAAAACTTCACTTTTTCCCTGTTTTTAGAGAAAAAGTTAAGTTTACAGTAAAATGTGGAGGGTTACAACCCCCCAAACCCCCCACAACGCCGGCGCGATCTCCAAGTAAACTGGGGGGGGGGGCTCCCCAACAGAACCCCCCGTCGGAGCCCCTAAAAACTGTCATTTTCTTCGGCACGCGCCTCCGTCTTGCGCTCAGTTGTCGGCGCGCGCCTTTGTCTTTCACGGGGTTATCTATGAACCATAATTTGAACCCACATTAAAAGTTTAGGCACTTAAACAAACCACACCGAATGAGCACCCACAAACGCAGACTCCTAATGGTCTCTCTTTTTTTGAAAGATGGAGGCCTGGGCTCCCCATCTCACTCTTAACTCCTTTGAGCAGGCAAGGCCTGGGCTCCCTTCTTGCTGCGCTGCACGGCCAACATCTTGGGCCTCATCCGTCTCTCCTCAACGGCCATGCTGCTCACTGGAACAGGCACGTGGGATCTCTTAGGGAGAGGAGGCGATAATGATTGCTGCGGATGGGCAGACTGGATGGGCCATTTGGCCTTTATCTGCTGCATCATGTTTCTATGTCACTGTTTGCACAGGTTACATCAGCCCTGGAATTCCCCAAAGTGTACAGGGAGGCCCACCAGAAAACAGGTGCTCACTAGTGGCAAACCTACCCCTCCCCCATCCCACCTGACCACCCATTGGCCCCACCCGTGCCTACCTTAGGAAGGCATGGTGACCAAGTGGCATCTTCAGAGGCAGGAACAAACTCCACTCATTCCTACCCCATGCCAAGTTTCAAGTTTTATTAGTTTTAATCTACCGACTATCGACATGCATCTAGCCGGTTTATAATACTAAAAAAAATGAAAGGTTAAAATAATTATTATGGGTGGGGGAAAGAGTGAACATTAAAAAGACAAATTACAAATACGGACATGAGCTTGAGGGTATAAGGGAAGAGGGGGCAGGTTATGATATCAGGAGAGGGGATCGCTTCTCAATGGCTGCCAAGATACTGCAGGAGGTCCCGGCAGCCATTTTGAGTTTTAAACCAGTACAGGAAGGAGCCTATGGGTGAGGGGTCAGATGGGATGTAGGGAGACAGAGTGAGGCAAGCTGGTGGGGGGGGGGGGGGCATGCACAATTTTCAGTGTCATATATAGAATTTTGAGGTTAAAACCTTCTGTTGCCTCAGGTAGAAACATACAAGCAATTCGGAGAGAACGAGAGCCAGAAGGCCTTGAGCATGCGCAGATGCTCAAGGCCCAGCCCAGGCAAGAGGTGGGAGATTTCTTTCAGTGGCACAACCAGCAGATGGGGTAAGGAGCAGGTTTGGGAGGAAGGGCGGGCGGATGCCGCTTTCAGCAAGGGGGTGCGATGCGGTTCTCGCGGGGGGGGGTGCAATGCCGGTTAGAGCAGGGGGAGGTGCTCGTGTAGCAGAACATGCTCGGTTTGCGAGACAAAAGTTTGCTAAGTGTTTTGCTCGTCTTGCAAAACACTCGCAAACCAAGGTTCCACTGTATATAAAAATTAGTCACACATACCTATGTCATTATTACATGTTTTATTATGCACTATTTCTATTATTATTACACTGTAATATTTAAAATAGAACACAACGCACCATAATGCAGAATCAGTGGGAGCACCGAGCTTGTTTTCCTGCAACTAGGCGGTCCCAACTGGGACGTCCCATCTTCTCCACTGCACCCGGCCTGACTTCTTCTCCGCTGCACCTTCACACCTTTTCTCTCCTCCTCCACACCACGTGGCTTCAGACCCTGCCCCAGCATGCACTGGTCCCTTGTACCCCCCACACCAAGTGGCTCCAGACCTGGCTCCAGCATGCACTTCTCTCATTTCCAGAGTTCAGGCATCGGGCTGCAGGGGAAAGCTCTTTTTCACTGTGATGAATCGGCTGTTTTTTGTCGGCACTAGAAAAGCCACGGACCGCGGCCCGGTGGTTGGGAACCACTGCTTTAGAGGACTCGGAGGTTCTGTGAAAGAAAGGATTTTACTGGTCTTTAACACAGTTCAGACCTTGGCATAAAGCCACAAGTCTACTCACGGTAAATCAGTTCAACCCCCGATTTAAGCCAGGGGAAGGATGGAGCCTATGGGAAATCTTTAATACACAGGGCCTCAAGTCCGCAAATCTCACCCAGCTAATTGACCCCGACCCCATCCTGCAGTGCCTCGATTTGCCATAATGGCCAGCAATACTCTAGCAACATCAGCGATAGGTTTGTAATCTGTATCAAGAGATGTGTTTGGGACATTCGTGTGGCTGCTGCATTTCAAGATGCAAAATCTACTGTACGTCCCCCACCTCTTGCTAAAGAGTCACAGCTGAAAATTCTGCCATTAAGCCTTTATTAGCATTTCTTTATAAGCTCATTTTTAAATCTCATGAAACAAACTATAAACAGTATCTAAACTGAACCTGCTGTCTACCGTCTTGGGTGAATCTCTTCATAAAAAGTGCTCAATAAATCCTAATAAAATAAATGAACACCAAACTGATTTTATATTATTTCATATGCAAATGCAAATTCTAGAAATAAACAGAGAAAATGAGAGAAGATAAAGACCATATGGTCCCTCCCGTCTGCCCATCCATGCCAATGTGCGACGGCAGCTAAAAAACAAACAGGATGCTAGGAATTATTAGAAAAGGGATGGTAAATAAGACTAAGAATATTATGATGCCCTTGAATCGCTCCATGGTGCAACCTCACCTCCAGTATTGCATTCACTTCTGGTTGCCTTATCTTAAAGATATAGCGGAAGTAGAAAAGGTTCAAAGAACGACTAAGATGATAATGGGGATGGAACTCTTCTCATATGAGGAAAGGCTAACGAGATTAGGGCTCTTTAGCTTGGAAAAGAGATGATTGGAGTCTACAAACTCTTAAGTGGTTTATAACAGGTATAAGTGAATTGATGTTTTACTCCATCAACTATTAAAAAGACTAGGGGGACACTCAAAGAAGTTGCAGAGAAATACCTTATTTTTCACTCTATTAGACGCACCTGACCATAAGATGCACCTAGGTGTAGAGGAGGAAAACCCAAGAAAAAAAAATTCTGAACCAAATGGTGTACTCTATCCCACCTCCCTCCCCCTTGTTGTGGTATTTCCATGTATTTAATAATAATAACAACAATTTATATACCGCAGGACCGTAAAGTTCTATGCGGTTTACAATGATTAGAAATGTTACAGATTGAATGGAATAAACAAAGTACAGACTTAGTGATTGATAGTTCTAGAGATCGTTTGTTGAGGACTAAGATTGTATAGCTTGGTTTCCTAAGTATTTCAGGAACAGATGTGTTTTTAGGTGTTTCCTGAATTCCCTATAGGTAGTAGGCACGAGTAATTGTTCTAGGTCTTTACCCCATAGTGCTGCTTGATGTGAGAAAAGATATTGGTGATGACTTTTAAATTTACAACCTCTAACCGGTGGGGAAACAAAGTTCGGGTGAGAGCTTCGCTTGTGTCTGTTGGCTGTGAAAGAGAAAAGGTCTGTTATATATTTAGGGGCTAAGACATAAAGTACTTTGAAGCAAAAACAACCAAACTTGAATTTCACACATGCCCCCCAGGCTAAGAATAAACATTGTTGTGGTATTTCCATGTTTTTAACCCCCCCCCCCCCCCGTTTAAGAATAAACATGTTTTTTACCTCCCACCCTGTACCTTTTTAAATCCTGGTGGTCCAGCGGTGCATCGGCAGGAGCGAGCTTTCCGCGCTCCTGTCTGGGCCCAGGCCGCTCCCTGAATGGCTGCCGTCAGCTCTCACGAGTCCCATGAGAACTGATGGTAGCCATTCAGGGACCAGCGCGGGCCCAGGCAGAAGCGCGGATAGCTTGCTCCTGCCGCTAAACCGCTAGACCACCAGGATTTTAAAAGGCAATATTCGCTCCATAAGATGCACAGACATTTCCACCCACTTTGGGGAGGAAAAGTGTGTCTTATGGAGCGAAAAATACGGTACTTTAAAATCCAATAAGAGGAAATATTTTTTCATTCAAAAATAGTTAAAATCTGGGTCTTGTTGCCAGAGGATGTGGTATCAGCGGTTAATGTAGATGAGTTTTAAAAGGTTTGGACAGATTCTTGGAGGAAAAGTCCATATTCTGTTATTGCTCAGGGATTGATAGCATAGAGCATTGCTACAATTTGGGTTTCTGCCAGGTACTTGTGACCTGGATTGGCCACTGTGGAAACAGGATGCGGGGCTAGATGGACCATTGGTCTGACCAAGTATGGTTATTCTTATCCCTTCCTCTTCCTTAGAGATTCAAGTGCTTATCCCAAGCTTTCTTAAATTCAAATACAGTCTGTCTCCATCCACCTCTAATGAGTGGCTATTCCACACATTCCTCACCCTTTCTATAAAAAAATATTTCCCTAGATTACTCTCGAGTCTATTCTCTTTCACCTTCAACCTATGCCTCTTCACTCCAGAGCTTCCTTTCAGCTTAAAGAGACTCCCCTCCTTTGGATTTGTGTCATGGAGATAATTATTATGCAGATGTAACTTGTTATGGACTGAAGATGATCAGATCAAATGGGTTAAATCTTTCTGACCTAGACTTCTGGTCTCTTTTCGATGAAGCCACTTGGGCCAGGTAACTCCGAGCAGGATTTAACCGAGAAGGCTGGGTCTGAAAGCAATTCACAGAGAAGAGTAAGGTCTGGGTATTAACCCTCAGATTCTATAAATGTTATCCAAATTCCAGTGCAATCCCGAGATTCATACACAACTAGAGAATGACACGGGGACAAATTTGTCCACGTCCCCGCAGGAACTCAATTTCTCCATCCCCGTGACTTTTGTCACTGTCACTGTCCCATTCATGTAAGCTCTGCCTTAACCGCACAAGCCTCAAACACTTATGATTTTAAAGTGTTCGGGGCTTGTGCAGATGAGGACAGAGCTTAGGCATTGGAGGAATGAGGCATTATGACATCACAATCTGAGCTCTAGAATGTTGTTACTTAGGATTTTAAAGGGTTTGAGGCTTGTGCAGATGAGGACGGAGCTTAGGCATTGGTGGAATGAGGCATTATGACATCACAATCTGAGCTCTAGAATGTTGTTACTTAGGATTTTAAAGGGTTTGAGGCTTATCTGCACAGGAATGAGCTTGCAGGAACGGGACGGGAAAATGAGTTGCCATGGGAGGGGGAAAAATTTGCCCCCGTGTTATTCTCTATGAACAACTTAGTTAACGAGCCAATTAACAGTTGGTAACTGGACGCAAACAATTCATGTTGGTATTAATTGACAGCAATCTGAAATTGGTGCACGTGCTCTTCTATAACTCTGGGAGCCTAAATCCTATAGCGCACAACCCAAAAAAAGAGATCATGACAATGGGAGGGGCATATGGGGGGAGAGGGATAAAATCAGAGGCATTCTGAAAATTAGCATGTAGTGCTACAAAATAGAGCCAGCTTAACCCTTTCAGGACCATAAGGATCGTAGGCCAATTTTTGTGGTTTTGACGACATTTTTATGGTAAAAAGGGCTTGCAGATGCCAAAAAATTGATTTTTTTTGTGAAATATCATTATTTTTTTTTTTAAAAATCACACTTCTGGCTTATGGACAGTGTGGCAAGTGAATCTTCTCGTCAATCTGGCAACGACGCTAATGAATGAATGTCGGAACCAGTTTGTTTACATAAAGGCAGTATCCTATGGAATCCGTACATATCAAATTTAGAACTGTAGACTATCCCAATCAAAATTTATAGGATTTTAAAGTTATGGGACAAATATGTCCCTTGGTCCTGAAAGGGTTAAGCTATTCAAATGCCACGAACTGGGTGCCAGTATTTACCCCGGGTTTCAGCTGGCCAAATTTGGGGGCGGGAACTGGCGCTACACACTATTCTATACAGGGCAATCGACCCAGATCACCCCTTATCGCAAAACAGTGTGCCACGGCAAGAGCCTGGGTGTGGCGCGGGATACCAGCGAGGCGCCGGCCCTGGCTAACTGCTTACAGGATGTGCCTATCACGGCGAAGGCATAGTAATTGCAGGCTCGGGGCCCCATCTGGAGGATCTCCGCGCCTGCGCAGCCATAGGCGTCATGCACCTCGGTAGCAGAAATCCGTGCAGAACTTACACCTTAAATGGAGTAACATTAGCTAGGACCTCAGTAGAACGAGATTTGGGAGTAATCATCAGTGCAGACATGAAGGCTGCCAAACAGGTAGAGAAGGCCTCATCCAAGGCAAGGCAAATGATGGGATGTATCAATAGAAGTTTCGTAAGCCGGAAACCAGAAGTCATAATGCCACTGCACAGGACCATGGTGAGACCTCATCTGGAATAATGTGTGCAATTCTGGAGGCCACATTACCGTAAAGACGTGCTTAGAGTCGAGTTGGTTCAGCGGATGGCCACTAGGATGATCTTGGCGTTCAAGGGTCTCTCGTACGAAGAGAGACTGAGCAGACTGCGGCTCTACACTCTAGAGGAACGCAGGGAGAGGGGGGACATGATTGAGACATTTAAATACATCACAGGACGTGTCGAGGTGGAAGATGACATCCTCTTCCTCAAAGGACCCTCGACCACAAGAGGGCACCCGCTTAAACTCAGAGGGGGGAAATTTAGTAGTGACACCAGGAAGTATTTTTTCACGGAAAGGGTGGTAGATCACTGGAATAAGCTTCCGGTGCAGGTGGTCGAGGCCACCTGCGTGCTTGACTTTAAGAGTAAATGGGACATTTACGTGGGATCCCTACGTAGGACGAGTCACTAGCATCTAGACTTATTGGGGTGGGCAGACTTGATGGGCTATAGCCCTTTTCTGCCGTCATCTTTCTATGTTTCTATGACTTCACAAGAGCACACAATGTCATCGCGGTCGACGCCCGTGCACTTCCAGCCGCGCCTCCGAGTTTTTGTGTGCCGCTGCTTTAAAAATTTGGCGGGACACTGCCTTATACAATAGCGCTTGGCGCTGATTGAGCGCCATTTACTACATCTGGCCATATCCGTATGTCCATATGTTGAAATATCCTCTCCTGTGCTAAAGAACCCATAAAAACTTGCCAAAAGGGCTCATCTGTTCCACACCATTAACTTTCTTTCACCTGGCCTTTGTTTATAGTGAGCCATGAAAAAGCTGTTTCTCCTTCTCAAAACACATGGAAGGCCAACTCTTCTAGAAAAAAAGCCTCCAACAGACTTGATAAACAGTTCCAGGTCCAAAGAAATGGAAAAAATGCAAAACAAAACCTTTTTTTTTTTGTGTGTGTGGAAATTATACTTTACCTCTTTACAGCAAGTCGCGACGATAGCAACAAAGAAGGTATATCATCTTTCTAAGGGTATCCCACCCTCTGCCCTCCTCATCTTCTTTCTGGCAGGGACCCTGAACATCTTCGCCAAAAGCTGCCTCTAGCTCCGTGTAACTCTCGCTTGAAGTCCCAGTGGCGCAGTAAGGGACGGCGGCACCCCTTTCCCCCTACCTTTTAAACTTCTTTGGCGTGAAAAACAAGCTGCCGTGGGTGTCGGCTCCCTTTGACATCACTTCCTAGGAATGGGTCCCAGAAGTGACGTTAAGACAGCGTGCCAAAAAGGTAAGGGGGAAGGCAAGGGGGGCATGCGCTGCAAGGAGAGCGGGCAGGCGGGCACCACCGCGCCCTTAGGAAAACTGCGCCCGGGGCTGACCACACCCCCCCCCTTACTAAGCCACTGTGAAGTCCCACTGGGATTTCCAGTCTTCCTGTGAGTTTTTTCTCCGGTTCTCTTCCAGGAATCCTGCTCCATCTCAGAAGAGCGTTTCCGCCCCTCACCGAAGCCATCAAGTTAGACTGCACCTGTCAATCACAAGCAATCACTTACCACAACACCCTTCTTTAATAGTACGACTACCACACTCAAGCCCGCTTCATGAACACCCACTTTTACAAAACCATAGCGTGGTTTTTCTCGCCAGGCGCGGCGGTAACAGCTCCGACGCTCATAGGAATTCTATGAGCGTCAGAGCTGTTACCGCCGAAGCTGGCGCTAAAAACCACGCTATGGTTTTATAAAAAGGGGGGGGGGAAGTAAAGCTTTTACTGAAAATGGTGACAAGCCTGATGGCCTAGTGATTATAGCAGCTGCCTCTGGTTGCAAGTTCAATGCCCACTGCAGCTCCTTGGGCACGTCACTTAACACTTTGTTGTCCCAGGTACAAAATAAGTGCCTGTCTAAAACATGTAAACAAACCACTTTGATTGTGTAAACCACACCCAAAAAGCAGTATACAATTCCTCTCCTCCTTTACCCCTTTATTGATCAAAGCAGTTTACAATCTAAAATCAGACAGACAATATTATAACAGGTCACCTAAAGTTTACCGCTATTTTGTGCACGGAAGTTGTAGAATACTGCAATTAGGCACATAACTGTAATGGTGTCAGGTCAAAAGCGCGCCAGGACAAAGGCGCGCCCAGACAATTGAGCGCAGCGTGGGGGTGCGCGCGCCGCAGAAAATTACTGTTTTTAGGGCTCCGACGGGGGGGGCGAGGGGGGGAACCCCCCCACTTTACTTAATAGAGATCGCGCCGTGTTGTGGGGGGTTGTAACCCCCCACATTTTACTGAAAACTTCACTTTTTCCCTGTTTTTAGGGAAAAAGTTAAGTTTACAGTAAAATGTGGGATTTACAACCCCCCAAACCCCCCATAACGCCAGCGCGATCTCTAGTAAGTAAACTGGGGGGGGCTCCCCAACAAAACCCCCCCGTCGGATCCCCTAAAAACTGTAATTTTCTTCGGCGCGTGCCTCCGTCTTGCGCTCAGTTGTCGGCGCGCGCCTTTGTCTTTCGCGGGGTTGTCTATGAACCAACTGTAACAGTCACATGCATAGGTTTTGGTATGATAGGAGGTCTGTCTATAAAATGCTGAGTGGAGCGAAAAGGGTAGATGTGAATCGCTTGTTTACTCTTTCCAAAAATACTCAGACTAGGGGACATGCGATGAAGCTAAGTAGTAGATTTAAAACAAACCGGAGAAAATATTTTTTCACACAGCATGTAATTAAACTCTGGATTTTATTGCTGGAGAATGTGGTGAAATCAGTTAAGTTTAGCAGGGTTTAAAAAAGGGCTGAGGTGGCTTGGGAAATCCACTGCTTATTCCTAGGATCAGCAGCTAGAATCTGTTTTGCTACTTAGGATCTAGCTAACTACTATATTTTTCGGACAGTAAGAAGCACTCTTTCCACCCCCAAAAAGGGCACTGCGCCCCCCCCCTCCCCCCGGTATCTTTTTTATTGGCAGTGGTCCAGCGCGGTCTCCTGGATGGCTGCATTTGTCTTAGAAGAGTGACGCACAATGCAGGAGCGCGACCTTTGCGCTTCCTGCCTGGTCACGCCGCCCTGACTGACTGCAGCCAATCACAGAGCGGCGCAGGACCAGGCAAGAAGCAAAAAAGGTTGTGCTCCTGCATTGTGTGTTGCTCTTCTAAGACAAAGGCAGCCATCTAGGAGACCATATAGTAACATAGTAGATGACGGCAGATAAAGACCCGAATGGTCCATCCAGTCTGCCCAACCTGATTCAATTTAAATTATTATTATTTTTTTTTCTTCTTAGCTATTTCTGGGCGAGAATCCAAAGCTTTACCCGGTACTGTGCTTGGGTTCCAACTGCCGAAATCTCTGTTAAGACTTACTCCAGCCCATCTACACCTTCCCAGCCATTGAAGCCCTCCCCTGCCCATCCTCTTCCACTCTGGACCACCGCCACTAAGTACTCATGCTGCAGCGCACAGGAACAGTGCCGGCATCTAGGGTCGGGCTTCTTCTTCTTCTAAACCTCTGAACACATTCTCAACTGAGGCCTGCCTCTGTTTCCTTCTTCACTCACTGGCAGGGAGCTGGGTGGGCCCAGGTGTTGCCCCTAAAGTTGGATCAATCTGGCCAACACCCCTAGGCTCCACTGAACCCGCAGCAACAGGAGCAAAAAAATAGCCTTCTATCCTCAGGAGCTGAAACCAGGAACCAGAATGAAAACTGCCATCCAACCTGCTGGAGATGGAGAATACTGATTGGCCAGGAGGATGTGCATCCAAGATATATCCGAGGTCAATTCAGTGCTCTCTATCTCCCTCTGCTGGTTGGTGGACGTTATCCCACTAGTCTCTGTATTCATCTGCTGTTTAAATTTGGATGTATCTGTTTCAAGGCATTATTTGGATTAGCCCCAGAATATCTTTCCTCTCAGTTTAAAGTATACAATTCTAACAGGAATACTTGAAATAACAACGTTTATGTATCCATCTTTAAAATCTGTTTGATATAAGAGATTTCATGAACAAATGTTTGCTTTCCAGGCAGGGAAAATGAACGTTTGGTTGAACTCTTTCATTCCCTTAGCCGAATCTTATTACTCTTTTAGAAAGGTATTAAAAACTAAATTATTTGCAATATTGTGAAACTTGATGGACTTTAACTGTTTGTATACCTCACCGAATGTGTGGCGTTCATTCTTATGTAAATTTGTTGAGTTTTTCAATTGTTTGTATGTATCACTGAATGTACAGAGCTCTTTTGATGTCAGAACTTATGGCAGGGCGGTATATAAGAATAAAGTTTATTATTATAATTACTGATAATATTGATAAGAGGGTTTGGGCTGTTTACTGGGTCGTACAACAGTGATAGCACGTGGTGTCTGTGGCTAACTGCAATGCATGGTCCCTGCCCATTTCCCTGCCGCATAACAGGTTACAGAAAATAATCGGCAGGTAATCAGGAGATAATGTCAGATTTATTCAAGGTGCTCCTAGCAAACAGTGCCCTTGTCTCACCAAACAAGGCTGCTTCAGGGGCAAACAGAGATTATTGCATGTTTGGAGTAAGCTGTTCCTTTGCATCTGCTGGCTTTCATTCCTTGTGGAATCCGTTTCCGATCCCAGCTAGTTAAATGCCCCCGAAGCAGCCTTGTTTGGCCCAACGCATTGGGCACGGTTGCTAGGAGCACCTTGAATAAATCCGATATTATTACCATGTTGTGGACTCTTTGGTCGATCACTTGCCTTATTGCTTTCTCACACCTGCACCAACAGGTTAGATAGTCAACACATCAGTTAGTGTGGAACATCCGGCTGGTGTGGTAACGGTTACCACAGCCATGCACTAACCGTAATCATGCACTAATTTGCATAATTAGTGCACTTTGATAGTGTTTTGATACAATGAGCCATTTTTCTCTTACTGGAAGAATTAGTCTAGCTCGGTGGTTCTCAAACCCATCCTGGACGACCCCCAGCCAGCCACGTTTTCAGGATATCCCTAATGAAAATGCGTGAGAGAGATTTATTTATAACTGAGGTGGGAGACATGCAAATCTGGTTCATGCATATTCATTAGAGATATCTTGAAAACCTGACTGGTTGGAAGTCGCCCAGGACACGTTTGAGAACCAATGGTCTAGCTAAATCATGGCCATGCTGTATTATTCACAGTCCACTCTACTGGCCATTTCAAAAAGACAGTTTACAACTAACGAGATCACTGGGTACGTTGACAATGAAACACCACGGGTTCCTCGTCACCAATCCAATTTCAATTCTGTGTCTTCAATGAAAACAAAACAAAACAAAAAATCTGAATATTTTACCCGTCAACATGTGTCACTTTTTTCCCCTCATGCTGGTAAAATGGGGAAGGTGTGGTTCACTGGTAGATCTGCTGCCTCTGCACCCAGAGGTTGCAAGATCAAATCCCTTGTGACCCTGGGCAAGTCACTTAATCCTCCACTGCCCACCGCTTTGAATGCCAAGCCACAAAAGGCGGTATACAAGTTCCCATTCCCTTCCCCGAAGCTCTGTATCCTGAGGCCAATGCATGTCACAAGTACCTGGCAGAAACCCAAAGAGTAGCAACATTCCAGAACTAAGATTGTGATGTCATAATGTCTCATTCCACCAATGCCTAAAGAGCCAAACTCAGTGATGTCACAATGGCTTGATTGTCCTATACTCAGCTCACATAAGAAAATAAGAATTGCCAGACTGAAGGTGTGGCTCACTAGCAGAGCTGCTGCTCCTTGTGACCCTGGGCAAGTCACTTAATCCTCCAGTGCCCACCGCTTTGAATGTCAGCCTTGAAATGCCAAAGTGACAAAAAGGCGGTATACAAGTCCCCATTCCCTTTCCCCCTATTTACTAATAGTGTGCTATTTGTAACATTCTAACACATTTAAGAAAGCTTTGAAGACATTTTATTTTGAGAAGAAATTTAGTTAGTCCTGTTTGTTGTGGTTTGGCAGAGCCCTGTATTGGACATACAACACATGACTTTTTTTTTTTTGCCTGGCAGTGGAACGTGGCAGTGGCTTGGGGAAGGGCAGAGAGAAAGAAAGAAAGGGGGCAGGCAGGGAGACAGAAGGAAAGAAGAGAAACAGAAAAAAAGAAAGGGGGCATGAAGAGAGAAAGAAAGAAAGGGCAGGGAGAGAGGAAGAAAAAGTTGGGGGAGGGAATGAGGTGTGGAGGAGAGGAAGCATACAGGCTGAAAGAAAGATTGGATGCACAGTCAGAAGAAGAAAGTGCAACCAGAGACTCATGAAATCACTAAACAAGGTAGGAAAAATGATTTTATTTTAAATTTAGTGATCAAAATGTGTCTGAATTTATATCTGCTGTCTATATTTTACAATATGGTCCCCTTTTACTAAACCGCAATAGTGGTTTTTAGCGTAGGGAGCCTATGAGCGTCCAGAGCAGCGCTGGGCATTCAGCGCAGCTCCCTGCGCTAAAAACTGCTATTGTGGTTTAGTAAAAAGGGAGGGGGGTGGGTATTTGTCTATTTTTGTATGTTACTGAGGTGACAGTGCATAGAGTCATCTGCTTTGACCTCTTTGAAAAAACCCGGAATAGGAATGATAATTAACAATTCTATGCGTACAGTGTGCATTGTGTTTTTTTTTTAATTTTATTGTTGGTAGATCATTTTGACTTGGTCATTTTAAAAGTAGCTCGCGAGTCCAAAAAAGTGTGGGCACCCCAGCTATAGATTATTGCCCCCTTATGCAAAAGATGCACCACTTTTCCCAGGCCTTATTCGGAAGCCAACCTTAGCCTATCTAGTGCAATTCTAATGCAATCACCTACGCAGCTATTGATAAGCGTTTCTTGTACTCCAAGATCAACGGCCAGCACATTTGATCTCCATATATAAGACTAACGCCACCAGATGTTTCCATGTGCTCATAAACCTACAAACCATCACATCAACAGTACTCTGTTTATATGTTCTCTAGGTTAAAGATTACTGTTCTAAATTCCTCAGATAAATTCCAGGAATTATAAAAAGAAAAACAAAAAAAACAAACCACACAAACCCTTACGCACATGACTGTAAACATGCCAGTATAATCTTGCTTCTCTCTCTCATTTAACCAGCAGCCAACACATACAGACATACACATTTCAGTTAAGTCCTTAACCTCACTGAGAGGTTTCTTCATAGTGTGGGGTCCAAGATAAGAGGTTCTGAATATGGGGAAGAAATAAGTCAAAACACACACACAGTAACCTGAAAAGTTGCTAAAAATCCCAAACTTTCTTCAGGAATTAAAAAAAAAAAAAAATGAAAGAAAGAAAATTTTAAAACAAGATTTGCCTTGAAGCTCATCCAGAGAATCCTTCCGTCAGATCACAGATTTGGTAAAGAAATGGACCGCAGGGTAGCTCACGGAACTTGTACACTTCTCCCTCCATATTTGCGGGGGTTAGGGGCGGAGCCGACACGCGAATACAGAAAAACCGCGAATAGCTTTTTTAATGTTCCTGAAGGCGAGGCAATACTGAAGGAAGTGCTAGGCAAAAGCGAATTTCTCTCTGCACGCTGAAGCAAGGGCTGGGCAAAATGCGCCTAACTTTTTATCAGCACCCTGGGATGATGTCATGGGGGGGGGTGCCAGCAAGGTAAAAACTGCGAATAATGAAAGTCACGAGTATTAATACCACAAATACGGAGGGAGAAGTGTACAGTGAAATACACTAGAACACAGCCGTGCGAAAAACAGGAAGGATTTCACAAGAAGTCAGTCCGCTTATAATTACATATTCCATCCTTTCCAGATAAAAGTGATTACTCTAGATGTTAATCAGTCTCTGCCCCCAGAGTGCGGAGCTCTGACCAGTCATTCATTTTCCTCTGCCCCCCCCCCCCCAACCCCTCCTGCACGGAGCAAACAGAAACTCGGATAAAAAGCAGCACAATAGCTCTTGACATCAAATAGGTTAACATAATAAAGACAGCTTTAGCCTAGGAGAAAAAGCAAGCAGAAGGTTATAAGAAGGGGGCTTTTGTGTGCCTGGCTCCTCTTTCCACCCCCACCCTGGTTTCGATTGTAATCGCGGTTTGATTAAATTACATTTCATGAATATTTCTGACCGGATATAAAAAAAAACGTGATGGCAGAAGAAATAAAAAGGTTTCGGGTCTATGCACACATGTAATATATACAAACTTATCGAATTTAGAGCAATTCTGACAAAACCCCATTTTACAACACAAAAGAATTTGTCCAAGCAATGTTCTGAATGAACTACCATAAATACTCAAATATAAACCAAGATACAATTCCCACCCATCCCCTTCCCCCACCCCCGCTTTTTTAGGGGAAAATGGTAAATTCAGTATAAACTGAGGGTTTAAATTCCACCATTCCTCCCCTTCTATCTGTCCCCTCTGGTGTCGGGCATTCCCCTCTGTTCTCCTACCATCCTCCCTCTCACAAGTGACCCTCCTCCATCACTGCCACCACTGCCAGCCTTCCCACCCCCTGAACTGTCAGAGTTTTCCTCTCCCCCGCCCCTCCGAACAAACACAGCTCACCCTCTGTCCCCTTCTCTTTCAATGACTCCCACCATAGTAACATAGTAACATAGTAGATGACGGCAGATAAAGACCCGAATGGTCCATCCAGTCTGCCCAACCTGATTCAATTTAAAAAATGTTATTTTCTTCTTAGCTATTTTTGGGCAAGAATCCAAAGCTTTACCCGGTACTGTGCTTGGGTTCCAACTACTGAAATCTCTGTTAAGACTTACTCCAGCCCATCTACACCCTCCCAGCCATTGAAGCCCTCCCCAGCCCATCCTCCACCAAACAGCCATATACAGACTCAGACCGTGCAAGTCTGCCCAGTACTGGCCTTAGTTCAATATTTAATATTATTTTCTGATTCTAAATCTTCTGTGTTCATCCCACGCTTCTTTGAACTCAGTCACAGTTTTACTCTCCACCACCTCTCTCGGGAGCGCATTCCAGGCATCCACTACCCTCTCCGTAAAGTAGAATTTCCTAACATTGCCCCTGAATCTACCACCCCTCAACCTCAAATTATGTCCTCTGGTTTTACCATTTTCCTTTCTCTGGAAAAGATTTTGTTCTATGTTAATACCCTTCAAGTATTTGAACGTCTGAATCATATCTCCCCTGTCTCTCCTTTCCTCTAGGGTATACATATTCAGGGCTTCCAGTCTCTCCTCATACGTCTTCTGGCGCAAGCCTCCTATCATTTTCATCGCCCTCCTCTGGACCGCCTCAAGTCTTCTTACGTCCTTCGCCAGATACGGTCTCCAAAACTGAACACAATACTCCAAGTGGGGCCTTACCAAACTCCCTGGAAGACTCCCCTCAGGGCTACTGTACTTCTTTTGCACGTTGGTGCAAGAGCAACTCCCATTCGCTCCTATCCATACTGTCTCTATGGTGAAAATGGCTGCCGACTTCCAGTGGTAGTCTCTCGAGGGGAGACTGGAAATGACAGCAGCAGATGCAGAGAAGGATAGGATATTACCAGGAGGTAAGGTGAAGTGGCCTAGTAATGGGGGATGGGGTGTCGGCATCACTCCTGTATCTCTTGAAAGGTTCGTCGGCACAAGGAGCATCTTCCGCCTGCTGCTGACGCTGGCCTTGGCTCCCTTCTGATGTCAAGTCCTGGTCCCGTGACCAGGAAGTGATGTCAGAAGGGAGCCGAGGTTGGCAGCAGGTAAAAGATGCTGCTCGCACCGGTGAACATTTCAAGAGGTACGCAGCAGGGGGATGACGATGCCGGGTGCCACCACCCCTCACAAAGCTACCGGGAGGGTGGTAGAAAAGCGAACATCAGGGGTGGGGGGTGGGAGGAAGGAATCGGTTCATAGACAAAATCGCGCGAGACAATGGCGCGCAGACAACTGAGCGCAAGGTTGACGGCACGCCGAAGAAAAGCACTATTTTAAAGGGTTCCGATGGGGGGTGTTGGTGGGGAAACCCCTACTTTACTTAACAGACATCACGCTGGCGTTGGGGAGGGTTTGGGGGGTTGTAACCCCCCTCATTATACTTGAAACCAAACTTTTTGCCTGTTTTTTAGGGAAAAAGTTCAGTTTTAAGTATAATGTGGGGGGTTACAACCCCCCAAATCCCCCACAACAGCAGCGCGATGTCTGTTAAGTAAAGTGGGGGGTTCCCCCCCCACACACCCCGTCGGAACCCTTTAAAATAGTGCTTTTCTTCGGCGCGCCGTCAACCTTGCGCTCAGTTGTCAGCGTGCCGTTGTCTCGCGTGATTTAGTCCCGTCACCAAGGAATCAAATATAAACGGATTCCCCCATTTTTGGGACCCAAAAATCTCAGTCTATATTCAAGTATATACAGTAATTTGGGCCAGGGCTTACTGAGTAATGCTCCTTCAACTTGGCCTATTCAAATCCAGGCTATAAGCTACTTTATTTGAGGCTACTTTTACATCGAAATCCCTTGTTTTCCCGCTTATACCCACTATATTTTAATATTTAAAATCGCTTTATTAGAAGTACAAAAGTAAATCACAACATATAATCAGCAACTTTTCAGAACAATATCCAACTCCCTCTCCCCATGAAAAGATAACATACAAATTAAAACGGTGGAAGACCTTGACTCTTACCGCCTCCCACTATGCCACATACCCCATTTCCCCTCCTGCCCACCTTTTCCCCAAGGACATCAATAAATAGGCCAGTAGCAAGCAGAGGAATAAACGCCCAGCTTGATTTTAATCATCTTCAAATCCCAAATCTCTTAAATTGTCCTGACTATATTTAGCAGGCAGGAAATTATTCCAGACTTTGGCCACTGTTGGAAACAGGACACTGGGCTGGATGGACCTTCGGTCTGTTTCAGTATGACAATTCTTATGCTCTTATGTGAGCCAAGTACAAGACAGTCAAGCCATTGTGACATCACTGACGAGGCTGGCTCTTAGGCATTGGTGGAATAAGGCATCATTATGACATCACAATCTCAGCTCTGGAATGTTGCTACTCTTTGGGTTTCTGCCAGGTACTTGGGACCTGGGTTGGCCACTGTTGGGAACAGGATATGGGGCTTGATGGACCTTCGGTCTGTTTCAGTATGACAATTCTTATGCTCTTATGTGAGCCAAGTACAAGACAGACAAGCCATTGTGACATCACTGACGAGGCTGGCTCTTAGGCATTGGTGGAATGAGGCATCATTATGACATCACAATCTCAGCTCTGGAATGTTGCTACTCTGCGTTTCTGCCAGGTACTTGGGACCTGGGTTGGCCACTGTTGGGAACAGGCTTGATGGACCTTCGGCCTGTCCCAGTATGGTAATTCTTACATTCTTAATGTTATCACTACTGAAATTGCTACAGTTAAGGTACTTTGGACTTGTTGAAACCTTTAGCTCAGTATGCAGCAGCAGTGATAAAAAAACAACAAAGTTATGTGCATTTGAAAGAAATGCAGATTATTATAATACCGCCGTATAGAACTATAGGGTGGGTACAACTTGATTACCATAGGCTGATTCTAGAAACAGTGCCTAGCAGCACCTAACTTGTAAACATCGCTCCAAGCACTTGTCAATCAACCACTAGGCATCCTTTATAGAATCCTGCCTAGCAGAGCCTAGGAGTGCTTAGGAGTGCTTAGGCAATAAGAGTCCTTGTGGCAGGTCCAGTATATTAGGCCAGGGTTTTCCTGGCCTCATTTACTAGTGACTAACTACAGCACCTAGCAATGGCTAAGTCAACCATACGTATTCTCCGCCCCCCTAACCACGCCTATTTTTCAGGTAGACGTTGTTAGGTACTGGAGATCACCTCAACTTATTTCAAGTTTCAAGCTTATTGAAATTTTGATTTAAACGCAATATCAAGTATTTTCAGTGCGTATAACAATAATAATTTGGGGGGGGGGACAAATAAAACAGTTTAAAACCATATACGTACAATTTTATTCATAGTTACATTAAAGATACGTAAAGAATTAGAGGTTAAATTACATTTGATTTAAAATAAACAATTAAAATAGAACAACAATTAGGGAAGAACAATTTTTATGAAGACTTAGTCTAAGAGTAATTGTACTGACCCAATATTCGTGGGGGTTCCGTTCCAGGAACCCCCGTGAATGTTGAAAAACCGTGAATACGGTTTTTAGCAGGGGAGGCAGGAGAGGGCAGCTGGAGCGCCGGCGAGTGAAGGAAATCACTCGCGGAATGCTCCGACCGCCTCTTCCTGTACACGCAGCTCCTGATTGGTGAGGCCCGACTTTAGTACAGGAAGAGGCGGTCGGAGCATACCACGAGTGATTTCCTTCACTCGCCAGCGCTCCGGCTGCCCTCTCCTGCCCGGTCATTTGCGGACGGAAAATACCACAAATGACCGGGACTGTGAATCGTGGACCGCGAATTTGCAGGGGAGCACTGTATATTCAAAGTCTAAGCAGGTTACAGAAAAAAAGGAAGGCACATAAAACAAACAAACGCACCCCAACATTAAAATACTATACACGCCACACACGCAAGCTCTCTCAAAACGTACAATTTTACATGCTAAAAAAATCCTAAATCATCAAATTCTTCAAAACATATAAATAAAACAAGAATGATGTGAAAACCAATCAGAGATTTTTTTTTTTAAAAAAAGCCTTCAAAACGCTAACGGAAAAGTAAAGAAAAAGGTATCTGAGCAACGGTTTCTGGAAGGGCGTTCCATAGCGGGGGATCCACCACAGCAAAAACCCTGGAATGAGTAGTTGCCTCAACTATGGTCCATATAGATGGAACAATCAACAGTCGCCGAGATTGCGAACGCAGGGATCGGGATGGCACATATAAAGCAAGTAAAGCAGCCACTACTTTCGGTAAAGCCTTATACACCAACACCAAGATTTTAAAATTGGATCCTCCAAGCCACTGGCAGTCTGTGTAGATGGTTCATAGTCATTCACGCGCGGGACTTCGGCACGCCGACATTGCAGCTCAAGACCCCAGCACGCCACCTAAAAAGTTACTTTTAAAGAGCTCTGACGCGGGGTGTGAGTGGGGAACCCCCCCCCCCCAGTTTACTTCATACTCTTTGCGCTGCCATTGAGGGGGGGGTTGGGGGTTGGAACCCTCCATTATAGAGTAAACTTAACTTTTTCCCAATGGCAGCACGAAGAGTATGAAGTAAAGTGTGGGGGTTCCCCCCCCACGTCGAAGCTCTTTAAAAGTAACTTTTTAGGCGGCGCACTGGGGTCTTGCCCTGAATTGTCTGGGCTGCATTGTCGGCGCGCCGAAGTCTCGCGCGCTTTTCTCCCGTCAACGTGTAGATCAGGCAATCCACCCTTCGGTGTCGCCAGGCACTGGAGGGTATCCACACATGAAACCTAAACTGCCAATTAAAAACAATTTAGCTGCACGTGAAACTAAGCTAGGCATGCACAATTAGGATGCCGAGTGGCGTCTAACCAATGTGCCAGTTACAGAATCAGGCCCCGTGGCTTCAACTCAAAATAAACAAACAGAAGTAGAAAAAATTAAAATAAAGGTACAAAGAACAGCAACCAAAACGCATGTATGAAATGGCTTCCACAGGAAGGGCTAGAATGGGAGAACAGACAGCAGAGGGTTCCTTTCATCTCGCTGTCCCCTATGCCTAGAATAAATTACCTGACTTTGTCCTCAAAGCCCCTTCCCTTGTTTAAAAGCAAACTGAAAAACCCACCTTTTTGGTATAGTCTTCAATCCATAACCGTACTCCCCACTGCCCACCACCCCAGCCAACAATTAACCATTCCCCTAAACTGTATCAAGGACATCCTGTTTGTCTGTCTTGTCTGTTTAGATTGTAAGCTCTTTTGAGCAGGGACTGTCTTCTTTGTGACTCTGCAGAGCGCTGTGTATATCTAGCAACGCTATAGAAATAATTAATAGTAATAGTAGTATATAGCAGAAGTTACTAATTATGAATAGAGAGTGCGAATTCGTAGAAAAACAGGCTTTTTCACTTTCAATAGCAGGAATATTGTGTTTTGCTTATACCGTATATACTCTAATATAAACCGAGATTTGGGAGCAAAAAAAGGCCCAAAAATGAGGGTCTTGGCTTATATTTGGGTCAACGCCCACCTGATCCCCTCCCGGATTTGTTACAGGCCTCTGCCGGGCCTGCCATATGGCCTGGTGGGGTGGGCAGAGACAGGAGGGATCCCTCCCGTCTCCTATCCCAGACAACTGCCAATTTTTTTTTTACCCCCCCCCCCCCCCCCCGTACGTTTTTGAATCCCTGGTTGTCCAGCGGTGTACTGGGCATGAACGAGCTATCCTCGCTCGTGCCCAGCGCTGTGCCGCTCGCAGAATGGCTTCCCCGAGTTCTTGCAGGACTCATGAAAACCCAGGCCAGCCATTCAGTGAGTGGCTCAGCGCTGAGCAGGAGCAAGGAGGGAGTTAAAAAAAAAAAAGTTGCCAGAGTCGGCCAGGATCCCTCCTGTTATAGCCCACCAGGTCTTAGACAGGCCCGGAGAGAGGGGGGACAGGGGAGGGAGGGAGCTGGGTGCAGAGCCTGGCAGGGGGGGGGAGGGGGAGGGAAGAAAAAAAAGTACCTCGTCTTATACTCAGATCGACTTATATTTGAGTCTTCACTAATTCTTTATAAATTGCTTTTACTCAGCAAAGTCAAAGTGATTACAAGGAATAAAGATAATAATAAAGAAAAAAATGAATCGAATAATAAAAACAGGACAGAAGACCAAACAGTACACAGAGCAACTATTCGTAAATGTTCGTAAGTCCCTCAGGCAAAGTACCTCACACCACCAATTGCCAAATGACTATTCAAAATAGTAGGTTTTTCGGGATAGATTTGGGGCTCCTTTCACAAAGGTGCGCTAGGATTTTAGCGCGCATGCTAGCCACTACCACCTCCTTTTAAGCGGCGGTAAATTTTCAGCTAGCACACGCTATAACGCGCACTAATCTTGTGCGTGCGCTAAAAAAAACGCTAGCGCACTTTTGCAAAAGGAGCCCTTAAATTTCTGAAAGAAGAGCTCTCAAACATAAGAGGGCAGATTATTCCGTAAACAAGAGTGCCACAAATAAAAAAAAAGGCAGCATGCCAAGTCCTTTCACACTGGGCCTCAGAAGGCAGAGGGAGCGGCAATCGGCTCATACCCAAAGATCAACAAATCGACAAGTAAGGAGGCCTTGCCACACGGACTACCTTGTCCACCCTGCAGAAAACTTTCATTTAAACAGGACATGAAAACAGAGAGTCAATGCAACCGCCCTGAGAAGCGGAAAGACAGGGTCGGACTGTCAAGGTCCACATCAAAAAAACGAGTGGCTGTGTTTGCAGGGTCTGAAGTCTCTTCATGAGAGTTAGGTAATCCAGCAAAAAACACATTACAATTATTTATTTATCCATTTTTCAATAATTACATACCACAGAACTTCTGTGATAAAACAGAAAAAAATGAATATCATTACAATTGAAATAAACTCATTTATAACCCCCCCTTTTTTTTTTTTTTTAACAAAACCATAGGACGGATGGAAAAGAAATTTATATACGAGTTACCACATCTTCCACTACATTCCTAATAACCAGCACAGAGGTTATACAGTGACTTAATTCCTCTTTAGCAGACAAAAAAAAAAAATCCAATAGCTGGCTTGGGTCAAAGGAATAGAATTTAGACTCAATCAGTTTCACACATTGACAAAGAAATTTCAACACATATTTCAATGTCTAGAGCCAATGCTTTAGGCCTCAACACCAGGAATTCCTGGCATCTCTTCTGTGTTTCTCTAGGCAAATCAGGAAAAATATGGATCTTTGAGCCCAAGAATTGCTCATTCGTATATCGAAAATTCAAACGTAGAATACTATTCCTATTTGATTCATAGAAACATGTTGACTGACAAAGGCCAAATGGCCCCTCTGCACAATCCATTATCTCTTCCTAAGAGATCCCACGGACCTGTCCCACACTTTCTTAAAATTCAGACACAGCCTTTGTCTTCAGCACCTCTACATGCATCTACTCCCTTTCTGTAAAAAAGTATTTCTTTAAATTATTCCTCAGCCTATCACAGAAACATGACAGCAGATAAAGGCCAAATGGCCCATCTAGTCTGCCCATCCGCAGTAACCATTATCTCTTTCTCTGAGAGATCCCACGTGCCTATCCCAGGCCCTCTTGAATTGAGACACAATCTCTGTTTCCACCACCTCTTCCGGTTGACTGTTTTATGCATCTACCACCCTTTCTGTAAAAAAGTATTTCTTTAAATTATTCCTCAGCCTATCACAGAAACATGACAGCAGATAAAGGCCAAATGGCCCATCCACAGCATCCACTATCTCCTCCTCTCCCTATTGGCTAAGGCTCTTAACATTTGCATCTCTTCTTCCTATAGGCTAAGGCTCTCTACATCTGCATTGTGAGGTCATAGAGCTGCTCATCCACAGTAACCATTATCTCTTTCTCCGAGAGATCCCACGTGCCTATCCCAGGCCCTCTTGAATTGAGACACAATCTCTGTTTCCACCACCTCTTCCGGTTGACTGTTTTATGCATCTACCACCCTTTCTGTAAAAAAGTATTTCCTCAGATTACTTCGGAGTCTATCACCTCTCAACTTATCTCAACCAACGATCGGTAACACCAACGATGGCCAGCGTTTCACATTTCTCTTGAAAATTTAAAGTAGAAAAAGTAGGAAGCTCTAAGCAAGATTTCACCTTTGAAGTGTCTGTAATTAAGCAAGATATTAAGAAACTACAAGGATAAAATCTCATTAAATAGAAGGGTGGAATAGATAGAAAATTACAATCGAAGATTGAACTTGCATTTTCTGAACTTTCCTAAAAATATGACCATTTCTCCCATTGAAGCATTACTTAACCCTTTCAGGACCAAGGGACATATTTGTCCCATAACTTTAAAATCCTATACATTTTGATTGGGATAGTCTACAGTTCTAAATTTGATATGTACGGATTCCATATGATACTGCCTTTATGTAAACAAACTGGTTCCGACATTCATTCATTAGCGTCGTTGCCAGATTGACGAGAAGATTCACTTGCCACACTGTCCATAAGCCAGAAGTTTGATTTTTAAAAAAAAAAATAATGATATTTCACAAAAAAAAATCAATTTTTTGGCATCTGCAAGCCCTTTTTACCATAAAAATGTCATCAAAACCACAAAAATTGGCCTACGATCCTTATGGTCCTGAAAGGGTTAATAGAAGTTTAAAAAAATTCCCTCCAGCCATATTCCACCAGTTAATTACGCTTATTATATTCCTTTGAAGACTTTGGCAGAAAATTCTGAAACTGTTGAATTAAATGCTATCAGGCACAGTGGTTAAAGCTACAGCCTCAGCACCCTGGAGTTATGGGTTCAAACCCACGCTGCTCCCTGTGACCCTGAGCAAGTCACTTAATCTCCCCTTTGCCCCTGGTACATTAGATAGATTGTGATCCAACTGGGACCGGCAGGGAAAAATGCTTGAGTACCTGAATATACTCATGTAAACCATTCTGAGCTCTTCTAGGAGTAGAAAATTGAATAAATAAATAAAAGAAACTCGATATTTCTGATATACTTCTTTTCCTGAATCGTCTGAAAAAGCTACTTTATTAATCTCTCTGGTTTTCCAACAACATGTGAACTCAGTTATGACATGGCATTTTCGGAACTCAAGTTTTATTTTACGGAAAGAACATATGGCTATTCACGGATGTTACCAGACAGACTCAGGAGAGGCGTAAACTTTTCCTAATGAGATTGCAAACCTTAGAAGCTGGAGCTTCATTTTTTCTGGCATATCCTTGTAAATGTATAGTTAAGTATTTGGGGGTGAAATATGTGTTTTATATGCCTGACAACAAACCAAAACAAAGGAAAAAACCAAGGTCCAACTGTCTGCAGTGAAAGACAATCCAGAACAAACAAACCAAAAAAAACTGCAGACTTGGTACACGATGCAGGCAGACTTTATTATGACAAATGAATCTTTGATTAAAAACCTTTTACCAGGTAAGGGACCCAACACGGTCCGTGTTTCGGACAAACCTTCGTCAGGGGTCCACTTTTGATAAAAAGGAAAATTATCAAAAGAAAAAAGCCTTGGATAAATAGCTATCGATAGGTGACACGCTGAAAAAAAAACCGCCAGAGTAAAAATTGCTGTAAAGTAGCAATGAGCTATAAATATTTTTTCTTTTGATAATTTTCCTTTTTATCAAAAGTGGATCCCTGACGAAGGTTTGTCCGAAACACGGACCGTGTTGGGTCCCTTACCTGGTAAAAGGTTTTTAATCAAAGATTCATTTGTCATAATAAAGTCTGCTTTTATATGCCTGAGCAACTGGAAGCTTTTTGGGATTTGAAGAAATTGATAACCGAAGCCAGCTAATTTTGTGTTGGACTGTTGAAATAGGTAAGGAGTTCCTGCTCTGCCTTTTATTTTTTTTTCCTTGTTCTTATTGATCTGTTCATCATTTTGAACCACCTCCCCAAATATTGTGGTCTAAGGAAGGTATTATTGAAATTTCAAAAAGAAATAAAATCACAGGCAATTTTGTATCTGTATTTCCAAAGCAAGAGCTTATCTTGTATTTTGCAAAATTATTAAAATAAAGTTTTCCACGGGCTAGAAGTGACATTCTAAATTCCTTGTGACTTTTTCTGAGACCTGGGCTTGATTTCCATCTTTGAGGGGCGCCAGGTATACTTTTCTTTCTCTTTCTTTCCTCTTTTTCTTCTCTTTTTCTTCTCTCTTTCAGTGTTGGGGCTACTTCTTGTATTGGGCAGTGGGCTATCTGAGTCCAAGCCTACTGCATTATTTTTTTTCCGCTTCAGACTCAGGGGTTTGGGGAGGGGGGGTGGGGTGGGTGGGATTGTTGGATCTACTATTTTGTTTATGCTGTTTCTTCTGTTCTTGTGGTTCTGACATATTAGTCTGTTATGTGTTATTTGATAATAAAAATCGATTCAACATAAAATAAAGTTTTAAGAAATACTGGAAAAGATGAGTAATCATTTCATAGATATTAACAAATATCAGTCTGCTAAGACCTGTCGCGACTATCTCTTCAATATCACCAAAATTTGCCCCCTCCTCTGAGCACACAACCTGGACCCTTGTTCAAGCTCTCGGAAACTCACACTTAAGATTACTGCAATCTACTCCTAACTGGTCTCCCTCAGGGCTGCCTCTCCCCCTTGCAATCTGTGCAAACCTCTGCTGCCCGACTCATCTTCTACCAACCTCGCTACGCTCATGTCACCCCTCTCCTTAAGTCCCTTCACTGGCATACAGCTGAAGATCTTATTGGTGACCTACAAGTGTGTTCATTCTGCTGCCCCTCAATATCTCTCCTCGCTTCTCTCTCCGTATTCTGCCGCTATTAATAGAATCCGGAAGAGTACACACCACTGAGTAAGTTCCCCTTTGTTGGTTGGGGGGATGTTAACTGTTCCCTACGACGTGATCCTGCCTGTTTCCACGTTCTCTTAACCACTCTACTAGGATATCCCCACTGAATAAATTTATGATGCATTACTGATTGTTTATTAAATTCTTGCTTGATCTGAACATATGCGCCTAAGGTGCAAAAAGTGACCCATTGGTATACACTCTCAATGCCTTAAGATGAAAACTTTGATACCTCAAGATAGTGTTGCAAACTGAGGGCTTACGATCTATAGATGGAATCTGGGCAAAACTCTGCTGCGCGACTCATCTTCTACCAACCTCACTACGCTCATGTCACCCCTCTCCTTAAGTCCCTTCACTGGCTCTCTATCTACCATCGCATACAGTTCAAGATCTTATTGATGACCTACAAGTGTGTTCATTCTGCTGCCCCTCAATATCTCTCCTCACTTCTCTCTCCTTATACACCTCCCAGAGAACTCCGTTCCTCAGATAAGTCACTCTTAACCTTACCCTTCTCCTCCACTGCCAATTCCAGACTTCATTTCTTTCATCTAGCTGCCCCCTTATGCCAGGAATAAATTACCCGATTGTCCATCAAGCCCCTTCCCTTCCTTGAAAGCAGACTGAAAACCTACCTTTTTATACAGCTTTCAATCCTTAACCCTACTCCTCTGCCCTCCAACCCAGCCAGCTGATTGACCGTGCCCCTTAACTGTATCCATGACATCCTGTTTAGATTGTAAGCTCTTTCGAGCAGGGACCGTTTTCTTCTTCTTTGTGACTCTGTGCAGCGCTACGTGCGTCTGGTAGCACTATAGAAATAATTCATAGCAGTAGTGTGAAGAGTTTCAGCCTTTGGGAAGCAGAGCTGAGCTTGTGATGTCATAATGCCTCATTCCACTAATAAGAGCCAACCTCATCAGTGATGTCACAATAGCTTGATTGTCCTGTACTCCCCTCTGCCCTCCCACCCAGCCAGCTGATTAACCGTTTCCCCTTAACTGTATCCATGACATCCTGTTTGTCTGTCTTGCCTGTTTAGATTGTAAGGTCTTTTGAGAAGGGACTGTTTTCTTACTCTTTGGGACTCCTTGCAGCACTATGTGTGTCTGGTAGCGCTATAGAAATAATTAGTCATCGTAGTAGTCTAGATCAGTGTTCGGATCTTTTCCAGATAAGCCCCGCCAAAAAATTAACCCCCACCAGTTTTAACTAATACCATGCTAAGTGAATACTTGGGGAAAGTGATATACAAGGGGCAGAGCCCCCCCTTGAAACCCCCCCCCCCCGAGTCATTATTCAAATCATGTGAATAATTTCCTCGGAGGGCTTCAATAGTTTAATAATTTATAAGGTGGGGTGGCTTAAGTTTTCGCCCGTGCACTTTTTGCATTAGTGGCGGGGCTTATCTGGAAAAGACCCCAGTGTTCTTCAACCACCGGTCCATGGACTGGTGCCGGTCCACAGAAATTTCCTGCCGGTCCACAGGGCCAGCGCGTGCATCAGGCCCAAAACAGTGTTCTTCAGCCGCTGGTCCATGGTGCGATCGATGCCAGCTCCATCTTCCTCACTGATTCAGTGCACAAAGCCTGAACCGGAAGCCTTCTCTCTGACATTGCAACGTCAGAGGGAAGGCTTCCAGATGAGGCACGGGACGCGCAAGGAGCCGCCGCCCACACCTTTGTGAACTGCATCAGTGAGGAAGAGGGAGCCAGCCTGAAGATAATACCGGGGCGGCATAAAATGGCCAGGCGGGAACAGGCCAAAAGGTAAGGCATAGCATGGAGGGAGGGAGACAACAAAGGTATGGGGGAATGATTATATTTGAATTTAGTGATTGAATTGTGTCAAATTTTGAAAATTCACATCTGCTGTCAGTGTGCTTTTTGTGGTTAACCATTATGTGTTGTTAAAAAGATTATATTGTGTATCTTTGAAAAATGAATGGAAAAAATAATGTTACAATTAGTACTATTATGGGGGCGGGGTCTGGGGTGGAGACTGGGTAGAGATGGGCGAGGTCTGGCCCACGACTTAGCCCAGTGTTCTTCAACCGCCGGTCCACAGAATAATTCTTTTATTTCTGTAAAAAGGTTGAAAAACACTGGTCTAGATCACTGAGTTTTAAACAAAGTTCCTTTTTTTGTTTTTAAATCCTTTTTGGAGAAAGATGCAAGTGAAGCTGTGCCTGCACTTTATAACGTTGCATTTTTAACAAAACTAACCAGATAAGTGCTTATCCTGCCCAGTGAATGTCACTACAGATGCTGGTCCTCTCCCTTCATTCCCCTCTATCTGTCCCCAGCATACAGGAATCCTATCTCTGCTCTCCCTTTTTATTTTTAGCATCTTGGAGGTTTTTGCAGATGTTTTATAAAGAGATCCTTTAAGGGAGGAAGACAGGTTGGAGAAAGGAAGGTCATTAAGGGTCACTATCTCCAGATGGGTTTGTTATGCATTCACCATGACAGGAATGAACCATGCTCATCAGCTAAGCCTGGGTATGTCAGGATGATGGAGCTCTTGCTGCTAGCAATGAGGCATCGGATCGGACATGATGCATTTAAACAACAACAAAAAAAACCCACTCTTATCCTCTGGGTGATATGGTGTTTCAAGACCCTGTAGGTATTCGCCTTCTGCTAATATAGATGACCCCCCCCATGTCATCCTCGAGGTCCCAGGGAGAAGCCAGGAAGCAGCTTTACGAATTCCAAAAACCAAACCGATTGGTAGTGGGTCTAATGCCAGCAAAATCAAGGGGTCCTTTTCTTAAGGTGCGCTAACCGATTTAGCGTACCTTAATAAAAGCTTTAGCTACTTGGTGAGATGCACATGGGATATAATCCAAGTTTATTTAAAAATGTGTTATACCCAGGGCTGTGGAGTCAGAGTCGAGGAGTCGGAGTAAATTTCAGGTACCTGGAGTCGGAGTCAGAAGTAGAAAAAACTGAGGAGTCAGAGTCGGAGTCGGAACATTTATCTACCGACTCCATTTTTGAACTTGGCATACCAATCAAGAGCAATTCTTTCAGCTATAGCACACACTATATACACAGCACAAATGTTGCGAGCAGTTTCTGCAGCCTTAGAACCTTGATTAAAAGCAAAAAGAAGGTGGTGTCGAAAATGCTCATATACTTGGCTCACAAAAGAACATAAGACTAGCCATACTGGGTCAGACCAATGGTCCATCTTACCCTGTAACCTGTCCTCACGGTGGCTAATCCAGGTCCCTAGTACCTGTCTAAAACCCAAAGAGTAGCAACATTTCATACCACCGATGCAGGGCAAACAGTGGCTTCCCCCATATCTTTCTCAATAACAGTCTATGGACTTTTCCTCCAGGAACTTGTCCAAACCTTTCTTAAAACCAACTGCGCTATCTGCTCTTACCGCAACATCTGGCAGTGCACTCCAGAACTTAACTATTCTCTGAGTGGAAAAGTATTTCCCTGGAACTTCGAGTGGACTTGGTCTCTATTCTGTAACAGAATTTGTGCTTGGCGGCTTGTGTTTTAGTACCCAGATTTAGGCAGCCTTTATAGAACTGACCTGCAAACAGTGGCATAGTAAGGGGGGGTGGAGCACCCTGGGCGCTGTCTTCACAGGGAGCAACATCACGTCTCCTTCCCCCCCCACCCCCCCCACGCCCTGTATTTCTTTAAATGTTCACCAGCACAAGCAACATCTGCTCCCAGCCAGCCTCTGCTCCCTTCTGATGTCACTTACTGGTTGCATGATGTCAGAAGAGAGCTGAGACCGGTGCGAGCAGTGTGCGGAAGATGTTGCTCGCACCAGCGAGCGTTTCAAGAGGTATGCGGGGGGTGGGAGGGGGCGCTGAAGCGGCATGGCAGAGTTGGGGAGGGGGAGGTGCCCAAGTGGTGGGGAACAGTGGGGGGGGGGGGGGGCGCATGTCGATGCTAGGCGCTTCCACTCCAGTTTTCAACCTACCCCACTGCCTTCAAGAGTATTTCTGCTGCAAAGGAGAAATGCTTTGGTGAGAAATAATAATCTCTATGTCCGTATTTATTTTGATACTCTCTGGTTTTGCACTGTGTTCCTTCCATGTGGACTTCTTAGAGTCAAACCGTTTAACTCGCTGGGTAAATGAAGAACATCTATTTTTATTTTGCAGACGCTACAGGTGAATTTGACATTTCCAAGTGAGCAGACCCCGTGTTGTTAGGTAGAAAGTAGACCGTGCAGGGTATATTATTAGAATACCATTGTCAGCTTTTGCCTCTGTTGGCATGATTGCAGGAGACAGTTGCTAAAGTGGAGTTTAAAAAGTGATTGCTCGCTTGATCAAGACCAGTGTTCTTCAACTACTGGTCCATGGACCAGTGCCGGTCCACAGAAATTTTCTGCCGGTCCACGGTGCGATCGATGCGGCGTTATCTTCCAGCCAGCTCCCTCTTCCTAACTGATTCAGTGCGCAAAGCCACGGGCAGCGGCTCCTACGGGCATCCTGCCCCTGAACCGGAAGCCTTCTTTCTGACGTTGCAACATCAGAGGGAAGGCTTCCAGATGAGGCACAGGACGTGCAAGGTGCAATTAGTACTATTATGGGGGCGGGGTCTGGGGTGGAGATTGGGTAGAGATGGGCGGGGTCTGGCCCACAGCTTAGCCCAGTGTTCTTCAACCGCCGGTCCAAGGACCGATGCCGGTCTACAGAATAATTATTTTATTTCTGCCGGTCCATAAGTGTAAAAAGGTTGAAAAACACTGATCAAGAGAGTTTGGAAGCGTCTTTGGAAGATGAGGGTGTGCTGAGGAATCGGAACTTTAAGGGCTCCTTTTACGAAGCTGCGTTAGCAGCTTTATCGCACGCAACTATTTAGCTCAAGAGGAGGCGGTAGCGGCTAGCGCGGCTGGAAAATTAGCACACGCTATTACACGCGTTAAACTGCTAAACGCGGCTTCGTAAAAGGAGCCCTAAATGTGTGGCAACCGAGGAGACTTAAAGGCGGGTCAGTATATTTATCGGCAAACATTTGTTGATTAGCTCAGTGTTGAACCAAAATTGTTGTTCCCAATTCTTTTTTTTTTTTTTTTAGATTTGGGGGGTTTTCTTTCCTTGTCTTTTAATAAACATTCCTTCTAAGGGCTCCTTTTACAAAGCCGCGTTAGCGGTTTAACGCGCGTAATAGCGCGCGCTAGACGCTAACGCCAGCATTGAGCTGGCGTTACTTCTAGCCCCGTAGCGCGGGTTTAGCGCGTGCTAAAAAGCTGCGTGCGCTGAAACCGCTAACGCGGCTTCGTAAAAGGAGCCCTAAGTGTCTCCTGCTGTTGTGGTGCAGCTGTGCTAGCTGTCATCAGAACCCTCAGGTGGGTGTAGCGCTGACACGGGGCTTTGTCTGGAATAAATGAGCCACTTAAAAAGGCTGACGCATGGTAATTGAACACTGTTTTTTTGGGAAGGGCTAACCGGCTTGCATGTTCACACTAGCGTCCACTAACTGGTTTACACAGGAGCATGTATCAGGAGCAGGTACTAGTGACATGGATTGGCCACCATGAGAACGGGCTACTGGGCTTGATGGACCATTGGTCTGACCCGGTATGACAAGTCTTATGTTCTTATGTGAGCCAAGTATAGGACAATTAAGCCATTGTGACATCACTGATGAGGTTAGCTCTGAGGCATTATGACGTCACAATCTCAGCTCCGGAATGTTGCTCTCATTGGGGTTCCGGAATCTTGCTATTCTTTGAGAAGCTGGAATGTGGCTACTCTTTGGGTTTTGGCCAAGTACTAGAGACCTGGATTGACCACCATGAGAACGAGCTACTGGGCTTGATGGACCATTGGTCTGACCCAGTAACGCTATTCTTATGACACTGTGTGCTCCCGCATTAATTAGTGACAGCTGCCTGCACTAATGACATCAGCAAACAATCTGCAAAAAACCCCAAATAAGCATGTTTCCGATTTTTTACTGCCACGGTAAAAATGGACTTTTAACGCACGGGAAAGTCCCATGTTAGGCCACAGTGCTAGTAGTGCTATCGTTGTCGGCCACCAATCGTGTGCCAGTGAAAGGTAGGCGCTGGAAATGTAGGCCAGGGTTTTCAAGGCCTACATTTCCAGCGCCTACCGTTCACATGAATCGCGGCTGCGGAGGTGTTTTACAATGTGTAAAGACACTTCCGGCATTAGCCACACCTGTAGTGGTGTTTGGCTTCATAAAGCGCCTCTGTAGCCATGACGCGGCACCTTTTTTTAGGTGCTAGTAAGCGGTGGCAAGTCTAATGCGCGCAAGATAAACGCGCGTGGACAAATGCGCGAAGACAACTCAGCGCATGACAAGTGAGCGAAAAGTCAAGTGAGCGCAAAGACAAATTAGCGCTAGACAACAGAGCCAAGACAAATGAGCGTGGACAAATGAGCACAAAGACAAGTGAGCGCAAAGATAACAGAGCAACATAACTGCGCCAAGCTAGCGTCTTTGTGATTGGTTTCCTTGCTCGGAAGAGCCCGCCTTCCCTTTGCTAGCATCTTTGTGATTGGTTTCCCTTCGCTAGCGTCTTTTTTTTATTGGTTACATTTGCTCCTTTTATACTTGCTCCGAACAGTCCACCATCCTTTCGCTGCCTGACTGTGCCCGTTATATAACTTGCTATCTAACTGGTATTTCTCTTGCGCGGATTTCACTCACCTTTGGTGAGAGCAGCACTGCTTCCAAATTCTTTGGGGCTTTGGTGAGAGGGACACTACTTCAAATTTTCTTCAATTTTCTTCGTTAGCAAGGTATGCTTATATTTTCGTTTGCTAACTTTTTATATAACATTGCGCGCAAATTTCAGTAGCTCAAGTTTCGCTCAAAGTTTCGGTAGGCCGCAGTAAGAAAACGCTGTGTAGCTCAAGTTTCGCTCGAACCGCTAGTAAGCACCTACATTACAAAAAAAAACACCCAACTTATTTGTTTTTAAACAGAGTTTCCACTTAAGTTAGGTCCTGGTAGGGCACCTGTCTGCGTCTAACTTAAGTTGCCGTTATAGAATACGAGCTACTTTGCCAAGATTTTTCCTTGGCTTAATAAAAGAATCCCTATATTAACAAGACTTTGTGACATATGACAAAACAGAGCATGTGCTTAAAATTAAAGGTGTACCATTGTTTTAAACCACTGATGACCTTTCAAATTTACGTTTCTAAAAAGTCTATTTACACGGAGATAGGCAGCGAGGAATAAGACTAGAAGATCAAGCAAATCAAACAGGTCCTTAAGGCGATGTGAAACATTTTGGAGCCTCCTACACCTTCTGCTGGTTTTAAGGCCCAGCAGTTTTTTTTGCTTTGAAGTAACCAATTCAGTTCCTTGATCTGGAAGCTTTAAACCTATAAATCTGAATTCCAAAGCTATAATAAACCACCTGCTAGCACTTCAGTAATTTAACTTCTGGTGCTAAACTGTAGAAGGGTGTAAAGCCCGGAAGGAAGGAAGTCCAGTAGAGCACTTAAGGCTTAAGTGAGCGGACTGGCTGGACGTATCTGTAGGTTTCTTTTTTTTTTTTTTTAACATTTATATATAATAATGTTTCATGGAATTTAAAGTAAGATAACGCCATTGAGAATGAAAGATATGTGCAAAGGACAAGCCCCAAGGTTGTATGTTTCTGCAAGGCTCACAGCACTTATAAAGTAATAAAAAAAACCCAAAAACTGTAGCTTGTAATAAATATTAAACTCCCTGCTTCAGGCTTCGTATTCTTCTTTCTCTGCCTCAACAAAGAGACATCACCAGAGTTGAAAAAGAATTAATCCGTTTAACTGCAGATACTTTTCTCGAGCTCCGGTTGCAAGCTGGTATTTTCAGCAGAAATGGTGACGGCTATCAAAAGATTTTAATGAGCCATGTCGGTGGGTATTTATCCCAATGCCGGGGGACAGAAGCCATGCTGGGATCTGATGGAGAGTTTGGGCACCCTCTGAGTAACCGCTAATTAAAAGCGAGGTCTCTCTCCAGCAAGTTCCTGTCTTGGCTCTGGCCCTTGAGGTTATAATGTTTGCCGAGTTCAAGATCAACTTTGCTGGTGGGTCTGTGCAGGGGACTTTTTTTTTTTTCTCAGGAGTCCTTTTTATTAAGGTGGAATTCGTAAAGCTGCATCCTGGTTTCTCCCTGGGGCCTCGAGCACGATGCGAGGGTCATCTATATTGGCAGAAGGCAAGTACACTTCTCCCTCCGTATTTGCTGTGATAGGGGATTAACAGAACCGCAAATACAGAAAAATCGCAAATAACTTTTTCATATGTTATTCACTGTTTTCTATTAAAAACCATCGTAAATATAGTGAAACTGCAAATAACATGGTGGGAGACTTGGCCTGTTCCTGAAGGAGAGGCAAAACACGGTGAAGAAAGTGCTGGAAATCAGCGATTTTCTCTGTAAACGCTTGGAATCGGCGATTTCTTTATGCAAGCTGATGTAATTTGGAGGGAGGAGCCCGCAAGCTAAAAACCGTGAATAATCGAAACCACAAATGCTGAAACTGCGAATATGGAGGGAGAAGTGTACCTACAGGGTCTTGAAACACTGCATCACCCAGAGGATAAGTTGCGCTAAAGATTAACGCGTGCTAAAAGCCAAGTCATCCATTATTCAAAATACATCGATCAAAATTATTACTAGTTCAAAACAAAATATGATCATGTGACACCCCCCTCCCCCCTATTACTCATGAAAACTTACTGGAGTGATCATTAGCGAGGATATGAAGGTTGCCAATCAAGTGGAGAAGGCTTCCTTCAGGGCAAGACAAATGATGGGGTGTATCCGTAGAGGTTTCGTCAGCAGGAGACCTGAGGTTATGATGCCGTTGTACAGAGCCATGGTGAGGCCTCACTTAGAGTACTGTGTTCAGTTTTGGAGCCCACACTACCGAAAGGACGTGCTGAGGATCGAGTCGGTTCAGCGAACGGCCACCAGGATGGTCATGGGGCTCAAGGATCTCACGTATGAAGAAAGACTAAAGAAGTTGCGGCTGTACTCACTTGAGGAAAGAAGAGAACGGGGAGATATGATTGAAACGTATAAGTACATCACGGGACGCATCGAGTCAGAAGATGATATCTTCTGGCTCATGGGACCCTCAACCACCAGAGGGCATCCGCTGAAAATCAGGGGAGGGAAGTTTCATGGCGATCCCAGGAAGTACTTCTTCACCGAAAGAGTGGTGGATCATTGGAACAGACTCCCACCCCAGGTGATAAAGGCCAGTAGCGTAACGGATTTTAAGAAAAAATGGGATACTCACGTGGGATCTTTAAGGGAGTAAATTCAGGGGGGGGGGATACTTGGAATGGGCAGACTTGGTGGGCTATAGCCCTTTTCTGCCGCTTTTTCTATGTTTCTATGGTTTCCTGCCAAACACAAAATTACATATAAAATTCTCCTTCTAACTGTCCAGAGTTCATAAACAGATATCTTATCTCATACACCCCTTCCATATCACTCCGTTCCGCTTCTCGACATATATTCCTTCTATAAATCATATCGATACGATGCGAACATCTATATTTTCAGTAACATCACCCTATGGAATGCCTCGCCACTGCTTAGAAGGGAGGAAACATCTTTGACTCTTTAATTAAAATCAAAACCAGAGACATTTTTATTCAGAGACTCCTTTGACAAATAATCATCCTATTAAGGACACCCTGTGAGCTTCTCTCATTTTTAACCTTTTCTTTCTTTGTTTTATTATTATCACTTACCTTCTGTTTTTGTTTTTGTTTTTTACCTTATTTGTTACTTTTCTCTATTATAATGTAGTTCTACCCTTTACTTATTTTGTCTGAATGTTATTTAAGGGCTCCTTTTACAAAGCCGTGCTACAGCCTTAATGCGCGGAATAGAGCGTGCTAAATTGCCGCACTTGCTAGCCGCTACCGCCTCCTTTTGAGCAGGCGGTAGATTTCCGGCTAGCGCACACTATAGTGTGCGCCAATCCAGTTCGTGCGATAAAACCGCTAGTGTGGCTTTGTAAAAGGAGCCCTAAGTTTTAAGA